>NC_090266.1:607651829-608965579 GCF_040414725.1 Anabrus simplex | reverse complement strand
TAGACAATATTTCTTTCCTTTCATTTTTTTTTTTTTTTTTTTTTTTTTTTTTTTTTTTTTTTTGTACAGAATAAGTTATTTTATTTTTCCTTTTCTTTTAATTTTTCTGTAAAGAACGTTTACACAGTGCAAGTGTAGGAACTGTGGGCGTGGACAGGCATTAAGGAGTATGAGGGAGGAGTTGGAGAGAGTGAGGGAGATAATCAGGATTCTGTCAGAAGACAGGAAGGAAGGTAGGCCTTCCACAAACAATGTACAGGATACAGTTGGTGTAATTTTTTTTTTTTTTTTTTTTTTTTTTTGCTAGGGGCTTTACGTCGCACCGACACAGATAGGTCTTATGGCGACGATGGGATAGGAAAGGACTAGGAGTTGGAAGGAAGCGGCCGTGGCCTTAATTAAGGTACAGCCCCAGCATTTGCCTGGTGTGAAAATGGGAAACCACGGAAAACCATCTTCAGGGCTGCCAATAGTGGGATTCGAACCTACTATCTCCCGGATGCAAGCTCACAGCCGCGCGCCTCTATGCGCACGGCCAACTCGCCCGGTACAGTTGGTGTAAAAGAGGGAGGGAAAGGAAAGGGGGGAATTGTAGAAGACAGGTGGTCTAATGTTTTAGGGGGAAGGAGATTGCAGCTAAGGGCTCTATTCAGGATCAGAATTCAGGACAGGTGTCTGTGAGAAATCGGTTGCAGGTAGAACAACAGAGGGAAGATGAGGAACGAGGAACTGTTGCTGAGAAGTGTGGAAGTGTGGAAGTAGAAGGAAGGGAAAAGGTAGGAAAGGGAAATGTAGAGTAGAGGAAAGGGAAAGATAGGTGGAACAGAGTCATGGGAGGGAGAAAAGGGAGGAGGAAGTAGCTTCTGCAGCTCTCAGGAAAGATAGGGCTGACCAGGAGGGAAGGGGGTCAAATGAGATGGGTAGGGTTGGGCTCTGGTCGTGGGGGATTCCATTGTTAGACATGTGGGGAAAGTGTTCATTCTTTGATCCAGTTGTATCTAAATGTCTTCTAAGCTTTTTGTTTGGATACCTTCATTCACTAAGTGCAAAATGATTAAATCCTGGTTAATACTTGTAAAGGAATGATGCAACTCTCTCATACAGATACCCATAGCTGAAAAACTATTATATCTTTCAGCATTTATGTGTACTTGATATCTTACAAGATAATTTCTCCCTTATGACCGGTATAGGTTGTTTCACATTTTGAACAGTTCAATTTGTATATTCTTGTGTTAAGAAATATGTTACTTTTAGAGATAATTGAGTTATGGTTATAGAAATTACATTTATTAGTGTTATGCATACCAAAGGCTATATGGAATTTCTGTTTTTAAATTATACTAGTAACTTGATATATGTTTTTATTGTCGAAGGTGAAGGTAACAAAATTACTATTATGCTCTGGTTCTGTTTGAAGATTAGTTTTTGGTTTGTTTTTTATTTTATTGATTATTTTATATATGAAGTTTCTACTGTAGCCATTGCTAATTGCTATGGTATAGATGGCGTCTATTTCTTTTTATTAGATCATTTTTTTGATAGAGGGATATTAAATTTACAGTTAATTAAGCTGTAAAATGTAGTCTCCTTGCGGGTACCAGGGTGAAGAAAAGGAAAAGAACCAACTTAATTAAAATTTAATTTAATAAGTGGTTGAGGTCAGATTAGACTTGCAGACAAGCCCCTGGAAGTAGTGGAAACGTTTAAATAAATGGGGAATGAATTAATGGAGAATGCTCGACTGGATGCTGAGATTAGTAAAAGGATTCAAGCTGGAAGTTGTTTCTATCATAGTGTAAGAAACATGTTATGGGACAAAGATGTGCCACCGGAAGCAAAGGATACTATGTACAAGATGTATTACGTACCCATAACAACTTACGGAGCAGAAACTTGGACAGTGACAAAGAAGGATGAGAGTCGAATACAGGCAGCCAAAATGAAGTTCTTGAGGAGTATGATACAGAAGAGTAGAAGAGACAAAATAAGGAATGAGAAAATCTGGGAAGAAATTGGAGTGGAAAAAATGAATGATAGAATAGAGAAGAGCCGACTAAGATGGTTTGGGCACATAAAGCGAATGAGCGACGAAAGAATGCCAAAAAAGGTGATGGAAATGCAAATCCAAGGAAGGAGAGGCCGTGGACGACCACGATTGAGATGGAAGGATACCATCCAACGCAGCATTATAGAAAGAAACCTGGACTGGGACACAGTGTTGGAGGAGGAGTGGTGGAAAGACCGAAGAAAGTGGAGAGGAACCATATTTGCCCCTACCCGGCTACAGCTGGATAAAGGGAAATGATGATGATGATGATGATGATGATGATGATGATGATGATGATGATGATGATGATGATGATGATGAAGTGGTTGAGGACGTCCTGGAGGAAGGGACGAAACATGTCCACCTTCCTTTCAGTGCCTTTCCCCACATAGCTGATTATCTGCATTGGTGTCAGCCCCAGCCTTGCCAGGTGTGTACATAAAGCTGTCTATTATCTTAAGAGATAAGTCATCCACATAGAATTTCATGTTTCTGATGCTTACATTTTTTGTAGCTAACAAATTCTTCTTTCACCAGTATGAATACTTGCACTCCTGTCACTCGTAAACTGTCTCTATGATAAACTATCCAGTTCCGTGAGAAAATTTCTGCATCCATGATATCATTTCTCAGCCATGATTCATTCCTTATTTTGATATACCATGTATTAAATTACTTAGTTCTATTCCTTTCTTTACAATACTGTACTTCTACAACTTAACACTAACAATTTTGTTATTGTTACTTCACTTCCTGCTTCCTATACTGTCATCACTGCTCCCTAGTCCACCCTGTTTCCCTGAATGTACCTCCCTATAACTCTTCTAAACAAACTCCCTAAATTATATGTACCATTGACAATGAGCAGTTAAATATATCAATATCCAGTTTGTTTAGAGATCTTGACATTCGTTCAATTGGCCCATTGAATGCATAGTTAGTTCTATGCCAATTTGTAGACAATGTATTCTTGAACCTAGTGTGTCTGTCTGGTTAATTTTTGCAAGGAGTTGTGGACAATTCACCAAGGAATGAAGCAATTTAAAAATGGAGAGTGTATCCAATAATTCACGGCGTTGTGACAGGCTATGCATATTTAAGGACTGTTGTAAGGATGTATAATCAATATTATCATATGAGAATCCTGCTCTAAATGAATATAAACGAAGAAATTTATGTTGTACTGAATCTAATCTATGGATAGAGGTCTGATGAGAAGGGTTCCAAACAGCTGTACAGTATTCTAGTATAGGGCGTACCATAGACACATACAGCAATCGATAGGTAGCTAAGTTTGAAAATTCTCTAGAATATCTAGTAATGCAACCCAATCTTTGAAATGCTTTCTTACAAATATTTTCAATATGTTCATTAAACGATAGGTTATAACTGAATAAAACACCAAGGTCATTAACTTATGAAACAGGAGTTAGAATGTTGTTATTACTAAATTTGTACTGAAATGATATTTTCCTCTTGTTTTTAAAAAACGATATTATTTTACATTTCTCATGATTAGGGCCCAGATTTTTAGGTTTTAACCTATTTTTTTCCTCGCTATTTAATTCACAAATTTTGGTATATTTGTTCGTTTCACACTTCCTGGAGCAGAATATGTGAATTTCATTGCACCTAAAAAAAACCTAAATGAGGGGTTGACACCTAAAATAACCTAAATAGCTGTTTTACCTTCTTCAAATAAAGAATGTTATTTTCCCTGCATTGTAAAATTATTTCCACCGCAATTACAAGCAGTAGGACGGAGGTAGTTCACGTTACTACCGTTAAATGCAGCACATTCCATGCTTCCCACTACATATGTGACATCTGGTGGCTCCTTGATGCTTCTGATAGGTCTGGAGGAACATAAATTGTTTCGCCTCCAGTCGTCCATAGAGAGTACAGCTGGCAGAGTGTGTGGTGACTGGTTCCTGCAGTATTTTCTAACCGTAATTGCTGTATAGTGAAACAATGCCTAAATCACACTTATTGAGAAAATGGATTGCTACAGATGGACACTTCACTACAGACGGTCGAGTAGTCTTCTGTCAGGCATGCTCCAAAGAAGTAAGTTTCCCGTAACTGATCTAAAACCTGCATTGCAATACCCTAGCTCGCTTACTGAAGTGTACTTAGGATTTGGATTTTTCATTTCAGGTTGAGTGTGAGCAAAAATCCCATCTTGAGCAGCATAAATCTGCAGCTGCTCACATGGCTAGCGTAGTGTGGAGAAAAGTCCAGCAACAACAGTAAGCAAACGTTTATTTCTTCCACAGTTGGCAAGCCTGAAGATTACTTTAACTTTCGCCTAATGAATCCACTTTAAGGAAGAATTATTTGCAACCTGTTTACCAGAAGACATTACATGAAATAAAAGAAGATACAGGCGATTACTATATTTGGTGTTCTGTCGATGAAACATCTGACAGTTGCGGTCGCTTCATTGTGAATGTGGTAGTAGGTAAGCTGGATCAAAATGAACCAGGTAACGCTCATCTAATTTTTTTGTAAAGAAATAGAACAAACTAACAGCAGCACAATAGCCTGCGCTGTGAGGGATGCTTTACGCATATTGTGGCCAGCAGAGAATCAAGATAGTAGGTTCCTTCTGTTAGTGACAGACAGTGCTGCCTACATGTTGAAGGCAGGGCAGGTTGTACAGTCCTTCTACCCGAGCATGCTACACGTTACGTGCTTGGCCCACGGCCTGCACCGCCTTGCGGAGGAGATTAGAAGCAACTTCAGTAACGTCAACAGCGTGGTTTCTTCAGTTAATAAAGTTTTCCTCAAAGCCCCAACACGTATACAGTTGTTCAGAGAGAAACTAGAGATCGGGCCAGCTAGGAAGACATCTGGGAGCGCGTGCGCACTTTGGACTATCTCGCGTAGCGTATCCCCTCCTAACAGAGCTGCTGCTACAAGGACAGTTCAGTGCATAAGTTTACACTCAGCTGCCGCGCTCTGCTTTCTTAATTTCCCGTTGAGTAGTAACTGTGGTTAGTGGTGGTGTACGTTAGGCCTATCTGTGACACTATGGAAGGCGTTAAAAGTAGCCTGCATCGTAAAGTGCTAAAGAGTCAGACTCGTGCAGCAATCTTGAACGTTATAGACTTTATGGAAAGGGAGGCAATGGAAGAAAAGTTCGTGATAGATTGTAAAAAAAAGTGCAGGATAGAGTAGCAGCAGCTGTTGGAGTGTCAGAAAGTTATTTGGTACGGATTAAGAGCGAAAAACGAAAGAATTAGGAAAACCTATGGATAGTCTGTTTGAAACACCATTCAAAAACAGAATGCGCACAAAGAAAATTACTGGATTGGACGACTTTGACGAAGGTGCCGTATGTCGTATTGTTAGCAAATTTAATTTAGATGAAAAATGTTTACCTACAGTTTCAAAAATTCGTGCAAGTTAGGTAAAGACTTAAAGTTCAAAGGATCCATAATTAGTGTCAAGCGAATTCTTCGATCATTAGGATATCATCAGAAAAAAACTAAGACTAACAAGCGCATCCTAATGGAAAAACATGACATAAATACAAAAGGTTTGTTTATTAAAAAATGCCCAGTATCGGGCGGAGGATAGTTGTACATGCTG
Organism: Anabrus simplex; assembly: GCF_040414725.1. NCBI lineage: Eukaryota > Metazoa > Arthropoda > Insecta > Orthoptera > Tettigoniidae > Anabrus > Anabrus simplex. Next base: position 608,959,935 of record NC_090266.1, on the reverse strand, counting down.
GCGGTTAAATGGGTTTCATCGAGAACTGTCTGCTAATCTGGAAGTTTGTTAGCAAGTGTGGCGACTACCACGATGACATGAACAGTGACTTTTTTTTAAGAGTATGAAAGATAACTTCCACCTCGCAGTGTTCTCGTAATTGACTACGCGTCATATCACAACAAGGAAGTAGATCGTGCTCCAAACTCCAGCTCACGGAAAGTGACGATGATCTCCTGGCTAGTGAATAGGAACATTCCACGCCGTGAGACAATGTACAAACACGAGCTTTATGAGCTTATCAAATTGCACAAGCCGGCACACAAAACCTACGTCCTAGATAGATGAACTCATGGAACAGTACGGACCCTCGGTAATTCGACTGCCCCCATATCACCCTGAATTAAACAGTATTGAAATAATGTGGGCAAAAGTGAAAAAATGGGTAGCTTCTCACAACGTCACCTTCACTATTGACGACGTAGAGAAACTCACTTGACAGACATTCGTGTCAATATCCGCCGAAGACTGGAACATAAGGGATGGGGAACATTTTAAAGACATTATGGAGTCGTTTGCGATCCAGCTGGGAGCCGACGACACGTCATCCGGTGAGGACGACAGAAGTGATGACGGAGGACTCAGTGGAATTGAAGAGATGTAGTGGACATAATAAAACAAGAATGTGCTCATTTTGTGAATAATTATAGTGTCATTATTTTATTACTTATTACTTCTAGTGCCATTTAAGTTATCTTCGTATACATACGTTGTTACTCAGCATATGTAGACCCTTTATGGTGTTTCCTTTTATGAATTATATTTTGTTTCTGTACCTGAGAACAATTATATATGTCATATCGTTAAGTCACATTTCTTATTTTGCAACAAAACATTGGCATTAAGGAGCTAGGGACAAACGATCATATAGTCTGCTTTCTCACCTTAAAGCAAAAGTACTTTTTTATTATTATTATTATTATTATTATTATTATTATTATTATTATTATTATTATTATTATTATTATTATTTCTTTCTTAATCTGCTTAACCTCCAGAGTCGGTTTTTCCCTCGGACTCAGCGAGGGATCCCACCTCTACCACCTCAAGGGCAGTGTCCTGTAGCGTGAGACTTTGGGTCGGGGGATACAACTGGGGAGAATGACTAGTACCTCGCCCAGGCGGCCTCACCTGCTATGCTGAACAGGGGCCTTGGTGGGGAATGGATAGATTGGAAGGGATAGACAAGGAAGAGGGAAGGAAGCAGCCCTGGCCTTAAGTTAGGTACCATCCCGGCATTTGCCTGGAGGAGAAGTCGGAAACCACGGAAAACCACTTCCAGGGTGGCTGAGGTGGGAATCGAACCCACCTCTACTCAGTTGACCTGCAGGCTGAGTGGACCCCGTTCCAGCCCTCGTACCACTTTTCAAATTTCGTGGCAGAGCCAGGAATCGAACCCGGGCCTCCGGGGGTGACACCTAATCACGCTAACCACTACACCACAGAGGTGGACATTTTTATTATTATTATTATTATTATTATTATTATTATTATTATTATTATTATTATTATTATTATTATTATTATTATTATTATTATTATTATTTCGTTTCACCCTCTTTGGGGTATGTTGAATCAATTCTTTCTCTGTGTGTTGTTCTTTTCTTAGTGCCCAGTATTTCTTCATTCTTTCTGATCTTTGTTTCTTCTCGTCTTCCGAGATAATAGATGTGTCTTTTAATGTAGATTTGTTTTGGAACGTTATGTTTTCTTCTTTAGTTATTACTTTAGCTGTTCGACCGAACAGTGAATTTTCTGTAATTTTTAATTCTAACAAGTCTTTTTCAGTTTCTTTAAACCAGTTCGGTTTTGTTTTGGGTTACGGAAGAAGTCAAGATTTGTTCGGTTAATCATAGAGTTCATTCCGAGGAGAAGATGACCGTAAAAATTTATCCTCTTTCTTCGCATAGTATCTGAGAGTTTTAAATTTTCTTGTAGCTTATTATTATTATTATTATTATTATTATTATTATTATTATTATTATTATTATTATTATTATTATTATTATTATTATTATTATTATTATTATTATCGAGTTATTTTACATGACGTGGCTTAGGTTATGAAGCCTGGTGTTATAGCAAACCATATTCTACACTGTACATTTACAGCATCGTAAAGTTAATTTTAAATCAAATTATAATGTAAAAATAAGGACAACGCAAATTGATACACGGAAAGGATTTTGACAGCTAATGTAATAAGAGGTTAAATTATGTTCTAACTCCTTCAATCTATCTGTCATCTGTAACACTTCTAAATGCATTCATTTCGGCTAGGTATGTCTGTTATTTTCAGCCGGAAGGAAATTCCACTAACTGAAAATCTGCGGAGTGTTACATGTCAGTTAATACAAATATTTCGGGTCAACTGTACGTCGCCACAAGACTGAGCGAGAAGGGGAAGTCAGCGTTCTCGCTCCCACGGCTCTGCTTTCTCACTCGCACACTTCCCCTCACCGGATGTCTTCCTAGCTGGCCCGATCTCTACCAACAACACCTCTTCCACCTGAGCCGATACTTACCCGCTGGGGAACTTGGCTGCCTGCTGCTATTTACTATGCTGAGTACCTAAAAGAAATTAAAAATGTCGTCAATGACTTGGATGAAACAGAAGCTTCTTGCATCGCGAAGGCCAAGGAATCGCTCGAGTACCCGACCCTCGTCGTTTCCCTAGCATATATTAAGACACATTTTTGTTTCAGGCCAGTAGCTATTCTCCAGTTGGAAGGCGCAACCTTGCCCTCAAAGATTCCCTGGATATCATTGGCAACGTTTCCAGAAGAGAAATACCTGGGCCATTGGGAGTGGCATGTTCTTCGAAGCTGCAGAAGATTCTTCAACGCAATCCTGGTTTTGAAGATATGAACGTTATCAATTCAGTATTACAGGGTGAAAAGTATTCAGGAAAATTACCCCTACAACCTATTGCATTAACATCTATGTACTACGCTCCAATGACGTCTTGTTCCGTTGAAAGAACTTTTTCGTCATATCAGAATGTGTTACGTGACAACAGGAAATCATTTACGCCAGACAATTTGGGCATGTACGTTGTTATTTACTGCAATGCCGAAAAGTAACTTACAAAGGAAACAGTACAGTGTATTCTCTCTGTATTTTTATGAATATGACAATGTAAACTTTTGTGAAATAAGTACATAAATAAATTTTACAGAACTACGAAAACCAAAAATTATTGCTGCCTGGAGGCAAAAACCTAAAATAACCTATTTTAAGAATTCAAAAAACCTAAAGTGAAGGTTTATGCCACCTAAAAATCCGGACCCTACTCATGATTAAGTTTCAACCCATTTTGAATGCAGTACTTTTCCAAATGATGTAAATCTTCTTGAAGTTTTAAACAATCAAGTGGACAATTAATTTGCATAATTTTTTTTGCATCGTCAGCAAACAAAAGCAATTCAGAATTCATAAGTATATTTTCAATGTCATTTATGTAGAGAGTAAAAAGTAAGGGCGCAAGGTGAGATCCTTGAGGAACTCCACTGGTAACAATAATAGGTGCAGAAAAATGATTCCTTATTTTAACAATCTGCAGGCGATTTTTAAGATACGATTCAAACCATGAGAGGAGAGGCCCATTAATTCCATAGCCTGTTAGTTTTTGCAGCAAGATAGTGTCTCAACGACTCGAATCCACCGGATTGGGGTCCTAACACCCCATGCTTCGGTTGCCATTGACACCAGAACAGCAACGCCTGTGTTTGGAGTGGTACCTTGCCCGGGGAGGCTTGTATTATGTTCAGTGATGAGTCCCACTTCAACATAACTTTCAGTGACCATCGTGTGTGGGTTTGGCAGCACAGAGGGCAGATCCTGCCCATCTTGTGGAAAGACACACAGGTGCAATCCCTGGCATCATGTTGTGGGGAGCCATAGGATATGCGTTCAGTTCACCTCTAATAGTGCTTCGGCAGACTTTGACGGCACAGCAATACGTCACAGATATTCTGCATCCGCACGTCCCACCCCTTATGACACACCACCCTGGGACAGTGTCCCAACAAGATAATGTACGTTCACATACAGCAGGTGTGTCTATGGACTGCCTAGAGCATGTTGAGGTCCTCCCATGGCCAGCAAGATCCCCGGACCTCTCCATCATTGAACACGTGTGGGATGACATTGGAACGGGACTCCGTCCCAGTATCAACCTACGGGATCTGGAGGGACAGCTGCAACAACTGTAGATGAACTTTCCTCAGGAGAGGATGCAAAGGCTGTTTGACACCATTTTGAACCTCGTAGGGGCATGCGTTGCGGCCGGGAAGGAGGGGGGTGGGGGTGCAAATCCCTACTGACCTGCCGCTAACATTCCACCTGTAACTGCCAACGGCCTTATCTCTTTCATCCCATATTGTAATCAGTTCAATAAAGGCACATGTTCTTTCAGCATATGTAGTTTCATTCACTTTCAACCACTCCTTCTGGGTGCTTTACTTTTTTTTTTGTCAGACAGTGTAAAATCCCTGTTTTAAGTTAGACTTCGACAGTTGACGTTAGTTGTATGGTCGCTGATGAAGAGAATGTTTATTGTCCTTGAAACATGTACATTGAATACATTAGGTTCATTAACAGAAAGTGTATTGACAATGCAGATTTAACCAGAGTTTAGTCGAGCAGCTCATCTTCTTTCTCTCAGTTCTTCCCAGCCCAAACTTTGCAACAAGTTTGTAACGATACTCTTTTGTTGGAAATCACCCAGAACAAATCGAGCTGCTTTTCTTTGGATTTTCCCAGTTCTTGAATCAAGTAATCCTGGTGAGGGTCCCATACACTGGAACCATACTCTAGTTGGGGTCTTACCAGAGACTTATATGCCCTCTCCTTTACATCCTTACTACAACCCCTAAACACCCTCATAACCATGTGCAGAGATCTGTACCCTTTATTTACAATCCCATTTATGTGATTACCCCAATGAAGATCTTTCCTTATATTAACACCTAGATACTTACAATGATCCCCAAAAGGAACTTTCACCCCATCAATGCAGTAATTAAAACTGAGAGGACTTTTCCTATTTTTAAAACTCACAACCTGACTTTTAATCCCGTTTATCAACATACCATTGCCTGCTGTCCATCTCGCAACATTATCGAGGTCACGTTGCAGTTGCTCACAACCTTGTAACTTATTTATTACTCTATACAGAATAACATCATCCACAAAAAGCCTTACCTCTGATTCCACTTCTTTACTCTTATCATTTTTATATATAAGAAAACATAAAGGTCCAATAATACTGCATTGAGGAATTCCCCTCTTAATTATTACAGGGTCAGGTAAGGCTTCGCCTACTCTAATTCACTGAGATCTATTTTCTAGAAATATAGCAACCCATTCAGTCACTCTTTTGTCTAGTCCAATTGCACTTATTTTTGCCAGTAGTCTCCCATGATCCACCCTATCGAATGCATTAGACAGGTCAATCGTGATACAGTCCATTAGACCTCCTGAATCCAAGATATCTGTTATATCTTGATGCAATCCTTCAAGTTGAGCTTCAGTGGAATAACCTTTCCTAAAATCGAACTGCCTTCTATCGAACCAGTTATTAATTTCGCAAACATGTCTAATATAATCAGAAAGAATGCCTTCCCAAAGCTTACGTGCAACGCATGTCAAACTTACTGGCCTGTAATTTTCAGCTTTATGTCTATCACGCTTTCCTTTACACACAGGGGCTACTATAGCAACTCTCCATTCATTTAGTATAGCTCCTTCAAGCAAACAATAATCAAATAAGTACTTCAGATATGGTACTATATCCCAACCCATTGTCTTTAGTATATCCCCAGAAATCTTATCAACTCCAGCCGCTTTTCTAGTTTTCAACTTTTGTATCTTATTGTAAATGTAATTGTTATCATATGTAAATTTTAATACTTCTTTAGCATTAGTCTCCTGCTCTATCTGGACATTATCTTTGTAACCAACAATCTTTACATACTGCTGACTGAATACTTCTGCCTTTTGAAGATCCTCACATACACACTCCCCTTGTTCATTAATTATTCCTGGAATGTCGTTCTTGGAACCAGTTTCTGCCTTAAAATACCTATACATACCCTTACATTTTTCACTAATATTTGTATGACCACCAATTATGCTTGCCATCATGTTATCCTTAGCTGCCTTCTTTGCTAGATTCAATATCCTAGTAAGTTCCTTCAATTTCTCCTTACTTCCACAGCCATTTCTAACTCTATTTCTTTCCAGTCTGCACCTCCTTCTTAGTCTCTTTCTTTCTCTATTGTAATAAGGTGGGTCTTTACCATTCCTGTTTTCACATTCCTCAACAATTGCTTTAAACCCATCCCAGAGTCTGTTTACATTTTTATTTACCGTTTTTCACCAATCGTAGTTACTTTTTAGAAATTGCCTCATGCCTGCTTTATCAGCCATATGGTACTGCCTAATAGTCCTACTTTTAAGACCTTCCTTTCTATCACATTTATTTTTTAAGTACGACAAAAACAGCTTCATGATCACTAATGCCATCTATTACTTCGGTTTCTCTATAGAGCTCATCTGGTTTTACCAGCACCACATCCAGGATATTTTCCCCTCTATTTGGTTCCATCACTTTCTGAATCAGCTGTCCTCCCCATATTAGCTTATTTGCCATTTGTTGGTCATGCTTCCTGTCGTTCGCATTTCCTTCCCAAATGACATTTGGTAAATTCAGATCTCCCGCTCCAATCACACTTTTTTCCATGTCATTTCCCACATAGCTGATTATCTTACCAAATAATTCTGAATCCGTGTCAGCGCTACCCTTTTCCGGTCTGTACACTCCAAAGACATCAAGTTGCCTATTATTTTTAGAAATGAGCCTTACACCTAGAATTTCATGTTTCTCATCTTTAACTTTTTCATAGCTTACAAATTCTTCTTTCACCAGAATGAATACTCCCCCTCCCACCATTCCTATCCTATCTCTACAATACACTCTCCAGTTCTGTGAGAAATTTTCTGCATCCATTATATTTCTCAGCCATGATTCAACTCCTATTACAATATCTGGTAAATATATATCTATTAAATTACTTAATTCTATTCCTTTCTTTACAATACTTCTACAGTTCAACACTAACATTTTTATGTCATCCCTACTTGACTTTCAGATCTCTGTACCCTTATCACCGCTCTCTAGGCAATCCCGTTTCCCTGAATGTACCTCCCTATTACCCTTCCATAGAATACATTTAAGGTACATCTCCACATGGTAATATAATATATTCCATGTATTTCTCTTTAATACTAGATTAAATACAGTATTACAAAACCAAAAATTTGGGGACATGGTGTATTATTGTTGCTACATCTCTATATGATTTGTCTCACTATATTACATGGGAAAAAAAAAAAAAAAAAAAAAAACCAATGACAACCTTCTGCTGTCACCAACAATGGTGCTGAAAATCCTTACATAATATGATTTATAGGGAGAGGAAAAGGCTCCTATCTTCTGGCACTCATTCATTTGTTAAATCACATTGCACTAAACCATGCATAAATAGTTGAAGCAAATGAAAGATTCTCATTCTGTTCCCCCAAAGAAATATTTGACTGCCTAGTGGCAGGTGCTAAGCCTGTTTTCCTTGTCCTTCTCACATGAGGGGCTGACTCCTTCCCTTTCATTTAAGCCAGTTGTGGTCTGATATTGACATATGGCAGGCCTCTGAAGGCCTGTCTACGGATTCTCATACACACTCATTATTTTAAAGGCCTTTTTTAACACAAGCCGGCCCCGCGGTGTAGGGGTAGCACACCTGCCTCTTACCCGGAGGCCTGGGTTCGATTCCTGGCCAGGTCAGAGATTTTTGCCTGTATCTGAGGGCTGGTTCGAGGCCCATTCAGCCTACATGATTACAATTGAGGAGCTCTCTGACTGTGAGATGGTGGCCTCAGTCTAGAAAGCCAAGAATAATGGCCAAGAGGATCCGTCGTGCTGACCACATGACACCTCGTAATCTGCAGGCCTTCGGACTGAGCAGAGGTCGCTTGTTAGGCCATGGCCCTTTGGGGCTTTTGCGCCATGAGGTTTGGTTGGGTTTTTAACACAACTCTCAATATAATTTCTACATAAATCGCTGCTCATTTTTGTCATCAGAACTCAGGGCACTCTTCCACGGACCACATTTATATAGATTTCTGCATGAATTTCTCTAACATGACTACTTTCTGTCATCTCTACATCTCTGTCAAGGCATTAATTTGTAATATACACCATTCCTCTAAGTCTTCCTACCTTAAGTCCTGAGTTCAGATCTGATGAACGCTTAAAAAATAGTGATTTCCCTTTAACTTCGAGAACATATTATACTTATTCGTATTGTTTTTCTTACTGAAGATCCTATCATGGCATTGGTTCACAAAATATTGTCCCCTCTTGGGAACACTAGCTAATATGTAGGACTGGAGTTGAGTCCATGGCGTGTCACACATCACACAGCATTCGTATAGTGAACTAAGCTAGACTACATGCATTCAGATTACTTATGACTGAGTGCCCTCCTATCCATCAATTCTATGCATCTTATTTCGTCCATTTAGCACAGACATTATTCATTATGCAATGGTAGCTACCGAACCACCTGTTAAACTCTCTAGTAAGACGATATTTACAAAGCTAGCTCGTCTTTTCCCATCTGAAGCACTCTCAAATTTGAGGACTTCTCTAGCTTAACTGTCTCCTCTTTAGAAACATATTATTCACTCCCAAATTAATTAAGGATGAGTTAAATATAATATAGCAAAACTCCCTAGAAAACTATCTCTACTCAACTAAACAAATTATAATGCACTAAAATTTGCTTCCTATCTTAAATTATCTGGTCATTGCTAGATCTGTTATATTATTTTCAGCTGTACAAAACCCTACATTCACTACCTACATAATAATTTACAATGTACTCATTGTATTGCTGTGTTGTAATTCATTCAAGCCTCGGGAGGCTCACGGGATGATTTACACCTCTATAACAGCTTTGCTGAATACTGAGATCTCCATGGTCCCGGATTCGGTCACCATCCACTGATTCATGATATTAGGCTGCTTCCCAATGGTAATAGCCGTGTAAAGGAAACCTCATTCAAACACAGTACAGTAAAACCTCGTTAATTCGAAATCGTTGGGACTCAAAAATCGGACTTCGAATTACGTGATTTCGAATTAACCGCCAATTCGCATTTTTTGCCGCGTTACGAAATATTCTAAGCCCGTTACTGCATGCAGTTAACCTTGATTCACAGTTTATACCTTTCAAATGCCATGAAAAAAGAACTATTTCCAAAATGTATCCGAAAAGGTGCATTTACAGTATTCAAATAATGCACTTGCATATCTCACTGGCAAATATAACCTCACGCAACGAAAGAAAAAAAATCACACAATTCATAGACGAGGATAAATTATGCTGGTTCCCCTGTACAAATGCATTATTTTTTGGATATCTGTACTGTTTGCATTTTTAGATGCTTTGTACTGGCATGGAAAGTGCCCGACGCCCTTAAAACGTAGCTTATCGAACTTTTCTATGACGAGGGGATGAAGTTTCTCGCTTCCATGTGCAATGCAATTGCAACGCACTACAATGACCCCCATCCCCGACCCTTGTACGATTCTCCAGCTGGCACTATCTCCTTTAAAACCATAAGACCGTTTGGGCTCGCATTAAAATAAAGCAATACAGTTTCATCGGCAATGAGAGTATTGTTCGGTGCCTACGAATTTATTATATGAGCCACGCTTTTTCGTCAACTGTCGGCATCGCCAGTGTTCGCGCATTCTGTTTTCCCGCACACTGCCTGTTGCGTGATATTACGGCGTTCCTGCAAAGGTTGAATACAAAATAATTCCGATTTCATTCAACTTCGCAATCATGAAGCGCACTGTAGACCCACCGAAGTGAGTGTAAGTGCGGAAAGCTACCCCTCCACGTTCCGGAACACGCGTTCTATTATGACGCGGATAAATTTCGAGTTGAAATTACTCTGTAACATACTATTGTTTTAAAATGTAAAGGCAGTTTCGAATTAAAAGTTTGAATTTCGGTAATGGGGCCGACATTGTAGTTCGAATTACGAATTATCCGTATTTCGAATTAAACAATTTAAATAACATGCAAAACTGTATCTCATGTTTCCGGGAACGAGAGCTTCTTCGAATTACGTGGGATTTTGAATTAACCGATTTCGAATTATCGAGGTTCTACTGTACCTCCTCTGAATACTCATACCACTGGCACACACAGTGATATGGGAGTTAGCATTTCTGGCACTGTATTACAGCACTGTTCAATAGTTTGAAAAACTCCCGCAACTCTCTGATGTAGCCTTCCAGCTTATTAGGACTGATAAACCTAATCTCCTTGATTCTTATGCCCACGGGGTAAACCTTTCCCATAACTGTTTTTAAAGGGACATGTTCTAGTCACAATCGGGCTGCTAATGTTTGTATCACCATTAACACAGCATACGTTTCAAACTTTGATCATATCCTATATTCACATTACTGAGTCTCCTAGTGATGATAATAATAATCTATACAGTCGTCTTGAAAAATTTTACAAAGTTCAGACACGAGATGCACACTTTCAGTACTGGAACATCGAGAGTCCTCAAATTAGCTCATAAACATATTTCTCTTGATTCATTTCATAGTTATCGCATTTTACCATTCCTTTCACTACTGCACAAAGAAGAACCTCTTCTCACATGAGGCGACAGATCCCGTCCATGTGAATAGCTGGAGCAAAAGTTAGTGAATCTCTCTTTGTGTGCGGGGGTGCTGGCTAATGTAACCTGCCTAAACAAAACAGGGCGACTCCGTTCGTCCCTGCTCAAATTGGTGTAACTCCTTATCTCGGGGGTCTTACGACCCTAGGATACAATCAGCATGTTGCTGGTGGTCCTCGATGGCAATTAGTACCTGGCAGAGCGTAATTCGATTATTGATTAATCAAATGGAGCCATAGCATTCTTTACTCTGCAAGGGAATTTACCGTCTTGGGATGCGTGGACACAAGGTTAGCGCCTGGTCTGTGAAAATTTTCCACCCGCACTTATGCATAGTTTCACGTTGACTAAATTACTAGCATCAAACATGGTGTTAACCTTTGTAAAAAATTCCATTACAGACTTTTAACAGTTACATGAGATGTCGAACTCTCTAAATAATATTAATGCTCAGCCGTATTTCAATGTAGACATCCTGATTTGGCAATCCTGGGAGGCGTGGCTAGAAAGATTCTTATGCTTTCTCTCTGCTCTAAGACTGATGTGCCTTAACCCTTAACTATGGACGTGCGGTCAACATGACCGCGGTGGAAAAGTAAACACGTGCCACACCTCGCTTATCGCCCTGCCAGTATATTTGCTTGCAGTACCTTTCTATTTTAAGATGACCTCTCCACTGTATTTATCTTATCTGGCATAAATAACCGTGCAGCTGCGATAAGAAGCTGATGAATTTCGTAGCGGCCTGGGTGACCGCACGTCCATGGTTTGAAGCAGTCTTCAGTTGATAGTGCTGTGTGTAGCAATGAGTCAGCGTGCAGGTACTTCGGCGAGTGTCCGAACATGTGATGCAAATTACGAAGGAACAATTACCGAGTGGTTTGAAGAAGACATGAGTGATGTGGACGATGGTGATAGTGAAATAGAGAGTGATCACAATACCGATACTGAGACTGAAGGAGAGGGAGAAGAAGATGAAAGTTCCACGCTACTGCCTGATGATTCACATTCTAAGTGTTTTTATGGTAGAAATAGGTACAAATGGTCGTCTGCGGAACCTCCACAGAATGTGCGTACACCTCGTCACAATATCGTGATTCACCTTCCCGGTTTGCGCCCTTCAGCTTGAGTTGGAAACAGTGTGGATCCTGTTACGGCATGGACACTAATAATTAGTGAAGAAATGGTGAACTTACTAGTGCGATGGACAAATGTGAAACTCAGTGCAATGAGAAGTAATTACTGAAAGTCTACCCGACCAAAATTACAAAATGTTGACGCAGTTGAAATGAAAGCTTTTCTAGGCCTTCTTATTTATTCGGCGGTTTTCAAATCTAACAAAGAGGACATCGCTTCAGTCTTCGCAGCTGACGGTACGGGCCGCGAGATATTTCGTGTTGTGATGTCAGGTACAAGGTTTTCCATTCTCCTGTGCAGCCTGCGTTTTGACAATCCTGAAGACAGAACGCAGCGGAGAGAGACAGATCCTATTGCACCCATATCTGAGCTTCTGAATATGTTGATTCAGAACTCTCAAAGGTGTTACTCCATTGGCACAAATGCAACAGTAGATGAGATGCTAATTGGTTTCAGAGGTCGGTGTAAGTTCAGAATGTATATTCCGAACAAGCCTGAGAAATATGGAGTGAAATTGATGTGCCTAACCGATTCGAAAAATAGTTATTTGTACAATGCATATATTTATGCAGGGAAGGACACTGATGGAATAGGTCTTTCAAGGGAAGACAGAAAATTTTCAAAGCCAACTCAGACAGTTCTTCGTTTATCGGAACCAATACAGGGTACAAATAGAAATATAACAGCTGACAATTGGTTCACCTCAGTGGAGCTTGTTCAGGAACTGAGGAAAAGGGGACTCACTTATGTTGGGACAGTAAGAAAGAACAAGAAGGAAATTCCAACTAACTTCTTGCCTTCCAAGCAGAGAAAGTTCGGTTCCTCTGTGTATGGCTTCACGAAAGACATAACTCTTCTCTCACACGTTCCGAAAAGAAACAAAGCTGTTTTGTTAGTATCCTCTATGCACCATGGGAAAGCAACTGATGCGGATACGGGGAAGGAAGAGATGATTCAGTTTTATAATTCTACGAAGTCTGGAGTAGATACTTTGGATCAGATGTCGGCCAACTACTGCACAGGTAGAAGAACAAGAATGTGGCTGATGGCAGTCTTCTTCCGTATCGTCGATATTGCAGCTGTGAATGCGAATATCTTGCATCAGTCCTATCGCGAGAGCATCCAAATGAACAGGCAACATTTTCTGAAAGAACTTGCTGCTCAACTCGCTAGGCCACACATGATAAGAAGATTATCAAATCCCACGATCCCAAGAGATATTCGAGGCGCTATCTCTAGAATTTTGAGCATCCCTGCGGAGCGTATCAACATTTCCGAGGAGAAGCTTGAAAAACGGATAACTTGTCGTCTGTGCCCACCAGCAAAGAAGAGAAAAACATATTACAAGTGCTATAGATGTGAAAAACCAGTATGCTTGGAGTGTACAAGGAAGATCTGCTTCGAATGTGTTGAGTGAGAGTAACATTGAGGGCCAAGTTCAGTGCTTGCAATTTCCACCCCAACAAGAGATCAGTCTAATGTGTCGTTAATTTTCAGTGCAGTGGTTATCAAACACCTTTAATACCCAAGTTAGGGTCAATTTTTGTTGATAGTGTAAAGGATATGTGTGTGATTAAATGGAACAGTGTATTCTGATAACGAAAATTGCTGCGACTGCAATCTGAAGGTATGAGGGTTATACAAATTAACAAATGGAAAATATTTTTGTGGTTTTGGGTTCAATAAAGTGTAATTATTCAAATAAAAGCAGCTAGCAATTTATCTCATTAACCGTCCCTTCCGTAGTCAAATTAATGTTCATGCGGTCTCAGTGACCTCACGTCCATGTTGATGTCACTGAAAATGTACGTCAATAGTTAAGGGTTAAGGGGAATTTCCTTTTGGCTGCACCCCTTGGCTTCAGACGCTTTCCCTTGTCCTGGTGCCTTGCTGTCGCTGCTTCAAAACCTCCGTGCCCTTTATTCCCTGTACAGTTGTGCAGTATTATGAAATACATCTTGGAATACTAATTCAATACGTGTAATAGTTTCAGTATGTAATGTATGTAGAGAGCTGATGTAAGCAGCTCATCCTTATTTCTCCTTTTTTCTATAAATTGGTTAGTGACATATTTTACATGTGTCGTATTATATTTTAGATAATGATGTAACATTTGTTGTCTTACTTCTCTAGTACCAAATGTGAGTTTTGAGGTGTATGCTCCAAGTTTCTTTGAAAGATTTGTGGAGTCCCATGCTGTAATGTTGCAAGGAAATGCTGGATTGAAGCCTAAAGAAGGAGAAGTGACATCGAGACCTTGGCAGTGGCCTATCAATTTCAGGGTAAATATTCAGCCAGAACGTTATATGGGCAAGCATTTGGTTTTTTTATCTTTGGTTTTGGGCTGAATAATATAACCCCTTAAACCCGACCATGATTTTCATTCTTCTTTGTGCTTTCAACTTAATAGCAAATAAAGTTAACAAATGTGCATGGATATCATTGCCAAAAATGTTATTCACAAAAGTTGCCTTAAACATTTTTTGGTTCTGTTAATGTGAATATTTATGAAATATGTCAATGAGAAAATATTGAAATTTATTCATAACCCTTACAAAGGGGATCTCTTCTCTCTCTGTCATCTTTTCTTAACTACTAGTTTTTTCCTCTGTTATAGCAATGCTGCCTATTAGAGCTATTATCCTTGGGGGAAATATAAATTGATGTTTCAAGTCTCAGCACAACGGGTATGGACTTGGCATGCGAAATGATGATGCTTATCACATACTTGATTGTGCAGAGGCTCGTGGTATGATTGTGACCAGCACATAATTCAAGATAAGGCTAATACCTATAGCAGTGGAGTTCATGTTACACAGATCAATTAGTAGATGGTTCGACAACAAAATTTGAATCTGGTGACAGACACCAAATTGCATCACCCCCCAAACACTGACTGCTTGTTCTTGATATTCTGAAAAATGTCAAGCAACCTAAAACACCTAAAACTGGACCAGAGTGAATCAGATGGTGGAGAATGAATGTTCAGTAAAATACACTGCTGACAGCCTTAACCAACCTCACAGTGAAACCTTTCCAATCAGTAAAAGATATCTGGAAGGATGCTGTGAAACAGATACTTCAGGCAGCTACAATAACTCTGGAAAAAAAAAATATAACTGGGCAAAAATACAGTGACAAACAGATATATGATGAAATCCAATGAGTAATTAAGGAGAAACAGTTAGCCTTGAAGGTTTGGTGGAATATACGGCTTGATGCTGATGTTCACTGATACTGAGTACTGAAATTAGCAGTAAAAAGAGCAGAGGCTGTTGCAAAAGACCATTATTGCAAAGTTCTGTACAACCAGCTTGACACACCAGCAGCAGAAAACAATGTATATTGCCTTCCTAAATCTTGTAACTGTTCAGCCGAGGTCTTCAGATATGTAATGCATATCAAGAGAGCCAACGACAAACCACTCCATGACTAATCAGCTATCCTCCAACAATGGTCAGATTTCTTTGCTGATATCAGCAACAAAGTATTTACACATCCATCAATTGCAAGTCCTGCTCCCACCTTCGGACCTGTGCTCTTAATTACAGCTGAGGAAGTAATGACTGTCATCAAGAAGATGAAGGATGGAAAAGTGACTGGTCCAGATGACATACCAACAGAAATATGGAAAATGCTTGGAAAACCTGCTTAAGAATTCTTGGCTACACTCTTCAACCAGCTCATCCACGAGAACAAACTTCCTCACACATGGATAACTAGAATGAAAGTTCCAATTTGAAAGTTTAAAGGAGATGTGAGCGACTGCTCGGCTTATCGCTCTGTCCGACTCCAAGCAAGTGCTGGATAGCAGGCTCAGAAACATTATCAACGTAACATCCAACCAGTGAGGATTCACTAATGGCTGCAGCACCACTGATGATATCCATGCGACACACCTCATTTCTGCACCTGGGAAAAGCATTCGACTGAGTCCCACACAATCTTATTTGGCAAGCTTTTCACTGTCATGGCATTCCAGAAATCTATGTAAGCTGGGTACAACCTCTATATCACAATATCGCTAGTGTGGTCTGAAGTCCAACCAGAATTTCTCCGCCTTTTGATATCACTGTAGTTGTACATCAGGGCTCAGCTCTATCATCAATATTATTTGTCCTCTGCATGGATACAGCAACAGCTGATACATAGACACCATACCCCTGGACCCTACTCTACGTGGATGACTCAGTACTTGCCCAAGAAGCACGCCTCAAACTCCAACACCAGGTGCAAACTTGGACAGATAGACTGGCTGAGAATGTACTGCGCCTCAACATCCAGAAGACTGAATACCTAGCATGTGGCCCCCACAAACCAATGGTACTATCAGAATTAATGATCATGACCTGAAGAAGACCATGCATTTTCACCTCAAACTGTGATGCCACTTCTGATACCCGGGCAAGGGTAAACACAGCTTGACTCAAGTGGAAACAAGTTACCAGGGTCCTCTGCAATAAAAAGATGCCTCAGCATCTAAAAACAATAGTTACAGCACCATGATATGCCCAACAGGCATGTATGGGGCAGAATGTCCCCCAATTACAAAAAAACATGAGGAGGCTCTTCATAACATGGAGATAAAGATGCAATGGACTCTTGAACTGACTCGTTGTGACCTCATGAGAAATGTGGACATCCAACAGAGATCTGGTATGACTCCTATGTCGTAAAGTAAAGGTAGCTCATCTCCACTGGTATAGTCACGTATTTTGAAGGCTGGACTATTCAGATGTAAAGAAAAGCTCTCCAGTTACACCTGAGTGATGTACGACCATGTGGAAGACCGTTCAAGTGGTGGACCAGTAACATCCAGTCCGACATGTGCATTGTGTTTAAAACCTGAAGATGTTAGCAACAGACCGAAATGGAAAAGACATAGCAAAACAGCGAACTTCATATGTCAGGATAAACGCTAGGAAAGAGAGAGAGAGGAGGTGGTGCACAGAAGTAAAAAGAATAGGTAGGAAAGTGGTTGCTGAAGAAAGGAATAAAAACTAGGAATTTTCACTTAGGAAGTAGGACATTATCTAAGTAATGAGAAGAAACAATTGCCCCTTGAGGCAGAATAGGGTTCAGTTGAGTGGAAATTTAGTCAACAATTTAGCTTATGCTAATGACTTATTCATAACAGACTATGTTAAAAACATGAAGTCTGATATTTTGAAACTTGAAAAGAAGTTCTGTAAGTGTGATATAAAATTTGACATCTCCAAGAATAAATGATGGAAAGGAACATACAAATGACAAATTGAGTCATACATGAAAAGATAGAAACATAATATAGGATAAACCAGTGACAAGTCAGTGTGGGAAGAGGGTGCAGCAGTAAGAGGAGATAAGGACAAACATAAAAACACAAAAAGGACGAGGACAATCCTCACTTCTTTATACACTGCTGTCTTCTACATCCATTTCTTCTCAGCCCCTGCTAAGGATATCTCTGCTTCCCAGGTTCATCAGAAGGGCAGGCTTCAGTGCAGATGATCTTCAATCTTGATGAGGGAAATATCAAGATGGCCCCTCAAAGTCTACCCTCAAAGCTGTGGAATTGAAGAACTAGGTTTGGTGATGGAAGCTCAATGTTAACATGCCATTGTATGAAGATACAGCAACCGTTCATATCACTTTGTGCTTTCATATTGTTCTCGTTCCTCTTTCTATTACTCCATTTTCCCACAATGACCTGTCTTTCTGTTTATTACATCATTGTTCCAATGGTAAAGTTGCAAATCTGCATCTTAGGGGGAAATTTGATTTATAATATTATATTCATTTTTACTAATCAAGGCACACTATGGTAAACTTACAAAAGTTTATAAAAATAACATTACCTGGAACTACCTAGAACAGTTTTACAAAACTGTGAAGGCAAAAACTTCAACCATAGTAAATTTATTAATAGTCATTTTCGCATCTTTACCACAGAAGCATTAGCTGAGTTACATTGAATGACCGCAGTCGAGTTGCAAACATACTATTTTCAGATACATTTTAATTCAAGCAGGTTCATAGTAATGTGCAACATGACAGTAGTTTTTTCTTTTTTCTAATTAGGGAAGACATCCAATTCACATATTGTGCACTGATTAGAACAAGTGTTCTATTTATATTTGTTGTTCTGCGCTGAAAACACAGTGAATTCATAAGGAATCCATTTGTTTATTTTGGTTCATAACTTCATAAGCAACAATTACATTATTAATTCTTACATCATTTGAAATTGTGTACCTCTGCAGTAGTTGTGAAAGGTAATAATAAAACATGATTTTTTAAGAGTTATCAATATTTAGTTTATATTAATACATTATGTCTTGGCACACTTGCATCAGCTGTTGAACCATCTAAGAAGTGAAGTTATAATAAATGTTATACTCTTATTTATGATGGCAAAAATAAAGTTGTTTGTAGGGAATTCTTTCTGGAAACATTGAATATAACTGAAGGCCTTGTACAGAGTATTCAACCAACTTTCACCATCTGGGGAGTTGAAAACGGATAAAAATGGTAGAAAGACACATCCTCAAAAACTGAAGAATGGTGATGTGATCACTGTGACGATGAATGTCCAGTATCTTCAAACTAATTGTCACCTTTTAACTAGCGTAGAAGAAAATGATTTCCTTACAGAACAATCCTCCAGAACTGGTAACTGCAGCAATACAAGCACTCATAACAAAAATATACCTTCTTCAGCAGAACATTTGCCAGCAAAGAAAAACCAAATTTCTGACCCCAATAAGTGGAAATAAAATACAGAGCAAATGAAAAGGCTCAAGGGAAAGAATGTTTAACGTTTAAGAGAAAAATTGTACCTGCTAGACCAATAAAGCAATCATGTATAAACCATCTGAATCACTAATGTTCTGCAATTTTTCTGTGCGAGAAAAGAGAGCAGATTCACAAAGAATTCCATGAGTTAGAAAATCTGGAACAACTGTGTCAGTTTGTTTTGAAGAAATCAGAATTAATACAGCAGCAAAGAAGACTACTGGTGGACCCACAAGAATAATAATTTCGTGTGGCTATTTCAAGCCAAGTGGAGCCCTAGTAAGGCAAACCCTCCGATGAGGGTGGGCGGCATCTGCCATGTGTAGGTAACTGCGTGTTATTGTGGTGGAGGATAGTGTTATGTGTGGTGTATGAGTTGCAGAGATGTTGGGGACAGCACAAACACCCAGCCCCCGATCTACTGGAATTAACCAATAGAGGTTAAAATCCCCGACCCGGCCGGGAATTGAACTCGGGGCCCTCTGAACCAAAGGCCAGTACGCTGACCATTCAGCCAACGAGTCGGACGACCCACAAGAATGAAGAGCACTAAAGTTTATACTCTTCTTTGCAATGGCAAAATTAAAATTGTTTGTAGGGAATTCTTCCTAGCAACATTGAATATAACTGAAGGCCTTGTAAGAGGTGCATTGAACCAACTTTCACCATCAGGGGTTTTCAAAAGGATAAAAAACTAGAAAGACACATCCTCAAAAACTCAAGAATGATGATGAACAGCTCATTTAAAAACATATTTGGTCCTTCCCATCCATGGAGTCACATTACTGCTGCAAGGCATCAGAGTACAAATAGTTATACTCTTTGCTCAGTATATCAACTATGTACAAGATGTACAAGTCAAAATGCGAAAAAGCTAGAAAAAAAACAGTTGGAACGGAAAAGTACTGGCAGATTTTTTGAGAATACACATTACGCTTCCATAAACCAAAGACTTGTGCAAGCGATGTGTGGCACACAAAGAAATATTATCTGAGACAGGCTAAAATTATGATGATACTCCTTACTTGAAGCATTTTCAATGCAAAGAAGCAGCTATTTTACACAGGAATGAAGACAAGGAAGCTGCCAAAAATTATCTCATTCAGCTTTGATTTTTCAAGCAGTTCTCAGCACTTCCAAAAGAGTGACTGGGCCCTTTTTCTATGTTAGAAAAGTTGCTATCTACAAGCCTACCGTGTACACTCTGGGAAATCGAGACATAAACTGTTTTACTTGGGATGAGACAGAGGAAAAATGGGAAAGTATAGAAATCTCCACTACCATCTACAAATACTTGATGGCCAGAAGTGGAATACAACATGTTGCCTGATAGCTGTGCTGGGCAACAGAAAAATACCAGTTTTGCTAGCATGTGTCGTCATGTTGTAAGAAATCATCCAACCATACAGCTGTTCGACCATGCATTTCTTGAACCTGACCACAGTTAAATGGACAGTGATTCCACTCATTCCAAAATTGAAGAGAAATCAAAAGCTATCTCTATTTATACTCAGATGGATGGGATAGATGAGACCTGCTCACACAAATCCGTGATCATATGAAGTGTCGACACTTCCCACAGCAACTTTGAAGACGACTTCAGTGGCATGAAGGAATATTTTCAGTGGCATTAATTTCTCAAATGCAAGAGAAAAAGCAAATTTCCATAATGCAGTTTGACTACAGTATTGAAAATACAAAACAAATGCAGTCTTCATAAAAACTGACTACACAGCTTGTGATTTTCAAGAACTGACACTTGTGAGGAAAAGGGACCATCTTGCAGTCACAGTTTTTACATCCATACTCCACCGGATTCAACATTTCTTTTGCAATGAAAAAGGATCTGATCAAATTATGCATAGATTTGCTCATTCCAATAAATTATCATGACTTCTATGCAATTTACTGTCATCTTCTTATGCCTGTGCTGTCTTACCTGTACCTGATGTGTGAAAACTCTAACAGTGACCAGTGATTGTTTTTCCCACTATAGTTGTATGACCTTTCATGTCACACTTTTTTTAATACTTGTATTAACAGTTATTGTGTTAATGTGTTGGTTAACAGTAAAGCTGCTGCTGCTATTATTATTATTATTATTATTATTATTATTATTATTATTATTATTATTATTATTATTATTATTATTATTATTATTATTATTATTATTATTATTATTATTATTATTATTATTATTATTATTATTATTATTATTATTATTATTATTATTATTATTATTATTATTATTATTATTATTATTATTATTATTATTATTATTATTATTATTATTATTATTATTATTATTATTATTATTATTATTATTATTATTATTATTATTATTATTATTATTATTATTATTAACTCATTTTAAGTGGAATATGTATTGGATTCAGAGACTTAAGTCAAAAAGATAGTTTACCTTGTATTGGTTTCAACTGAATTGTAATAAAACCTGATATTTAATGCAATTAAATTACTTTTTTTTGCCCATACTGTAAAATTGCACTTTCAGTGCTTCACAACTTTACCTTTGGAACAGCATTTTTCTAATAAGATTCTAGTCATGTTCATATCTTTCATTGCATGACTAGATCTTCAAGAATAAAGTCATTTCAACTGTCAGCAGTAAGAGAATTAGAGGGAGATTAAGGTGATAATTGTTTATTTCATAGTTTAGTTCTAGCTTCGTTTAGAGTTTTGTGGTGAAACATAACTTATTCACAGAGTCCTGCAAACTGAATACTGCAAGACTTGTCAGTTTATAATGAAAATGAGTAGGGATGTGGTTTTTTGTCTATATCTGTTAAAATTGAGAATGGTGTCTGGAAACTTACGCTTATAACAATAACAACATGCTGATGAGATTTCAAGAGAGTCTGCAGAAAATTACTCCTACCATTCAGGTACTTGTCTCAACACTGAACAAGTTTCTTTATACCCTATGTAATGAAGGATGCTGGTTGGACTACTGTTCCACATGATCATGAACCGCTTGATTGGTGGTGAAACACTTACTTTTTAGGGCCTTCCTTCTTCAGTGGAGCAAATACATGATAGTCACTAGGGGAGAGATCTAGGCTGTAAGGTGCAGGATACATGACCCCAGCAAAAACAGCGCCAAATGGCTGTTACGTCACCACTGCATAGACGTTCGTTGCCGTGGAGCACAAGCACAGCTCATAACATTCTTCCTGGCCAAAGCACCTTCTTTGCACAAGGAAATAATGCCACATTGTATTAGATTCAACAGAACCATTAAACACAAATGCTGCTTCAATATTTTCCTCTACTCGGGGGACACGTGTCTCAGACTGACCATATTCTGAGCTGTTACTACTAATACACATCATACAGTGCTGTCATCTCTTGGCTGTCCCACTAGTTATTTACAGCATTGCTAGCTCTGTCTATGTTTCAGTTGAACAATCCATGTATGTATGTATGTATGTATGTATGTATGTATGTATGTATGTATGTATGTATGTATGTATGTATGTATGTATGTATGTATGTATGTACAATAAAGTAAATAAATTCTATTATAAGAATCTACTTCCTATGTAAAACTGTGTTTAACTGAAATATAGATAGTATGTATTGAAAATGCCGGTCCTGCTGTGTAAGGGTAGCATGGCTGCCTCTTGCCTGGAAGCCCCGGTTCGATTCCCAGCCAGACCAGGAATTTTTATCTTTATCTGCGGGCTGGTTCGAGGTCCACTCAGCATATGTTATTACAATATTGAGGAGCTATCTGACAGTGAGATAGTAGCCCCAGTCTAGAAAGCCAAGAAAAACGGCCGAGAGGATTCGTCGCCAACCACACAACACCTCGTAATCTGCAGGCCTTCAGACTGAGCAATGGTCGCTTGGTAGGCTATGGCCCTTTGAGGCTGTTGTGGCATGGGGTTTGTTTTGGTTTTGGTTTTATGTGTTGCTAATAAAGAAAATGTCTTCTCCGAGTTTCGGGTCTGCATAACCAAGGTGGTAAAGGTGTGCTTTGTCATCCAGTAGGATGTGGGTTTTATTCCTTGCTGGAAAGTAGAAAAAAATTAGAAACGAGATTTCCACTTTTAGGGAAGCCCTGAGGTTTATTCAACCTATACCAGAAATGAGTACCAGTTAAGTCCTGGGGGCAAAGGCAGCTGGGCATAGACCTAACTACTGTATCCCACTTAGTGCTGTGGTTATGGGTAGTGGAAGCCTTTATATTCCAGTCTTCTCGGGCCTTCGTGGCCTGTACAGAGATGGCATTTCTTTTTTCTCTGAGTTTACAAATGTGTATTATTTCATATCATTCGGGGAATAAAATTTGACCTGATCTGACCTAAACCATGGTTAAAAAGATATATTTTATGAATGTGAATTCTGGTTATAACAGCTTTTGATGGATTTAATTTTGTTTTAATTAAAAGTTTCTTAACACTAAATGGCAGACATGATAGTCTTTTCAGTTTATCATTTTTTTAACAGATTGTAGAAATATCAAGAATAAATCATGTATATTGTCATTTTATAATAATTTATAAGTAATTCTGAAAACATAATTATTGGATGAAAATTGATAAGTTGTGAAAAAATCTTGAAAATATATACAGTAGTTTTACGTTTTAATACATGTAAATGTATTGAGTGAATTGATTTGTACTATTTTAATGTGCTTCATACTGTGCTTTGTTTTAGGGTCAGTTCTTCTCTGGAAATAGCTACCGTGTATACTTGCTAGGAAATCCTGTGATTTGGTGGGCAAATTTAGTATTCTTGGGTGTATTCTTTCTGGTTTACTTCTATCATTCGATACAGGAGCAACGTGGGTATGAAGTTTTGCCACAAGTTAGAGGTAAGTAATGTGAGTAGACTCAGCCATTTATACCAATATTGATTAGCAATTAAACTCACTTGTAGGTGCAAATAGTAGTCTAGTGGTGTGTCATTCAGTGATTGACACCATTCAAATAAATTAGTTCACATAAAACTGTTGTTAACAGGATAGAAAACGAGAACAGTACCTTCGAAGTAATAGTGCTGAAGAATGGTGAAGATTTATTAAATCAAGCTAGTAAAAAAGGAACAGTTTGATACATTTCAGCAATTGAGAGAGGTGATAAGGCACAGCTGGAGACATCTAGGACAAACTAACACATTTTTGAAGGGAAGTGTGTTAACTGTTGTTCAAAGGGGTAAAATTTTATAGATTTAAGCAGAATATAATTAGAGATGCTCTATTATTTTGCCATAGTAATATCATCATCATCATCATCATCATCATCATCATCATCATCATCATCATATCCCCTTGTCCAACTCATTCCAGGTTGAGGCTAATACGATTCCTTTCAACTTATGTTGGTCATTCCACTGGACTGTGGTCCAGTCATTGTTTTCTTTCCTAAGGCTGTTCTTCAGTAAATCCATCCATCTTGTTCTTGGACTTCAACCTCTCTTACCCTCCAGCGGCAGTTCCAAAATGTGTTTTGTCATCTTTTCACTGCTCACCTGTTTCGTGCCTCAAAACCATCTCAATCTGTTCCTCTCTATCTTACCATTCAGTGACTCCACTTCAATTGCTTTCCTTATGTCCTAATTTTTAGGTCTCTCCTTTCATTTCATCTGAACCATGATCCTCAGAATCTTTATTTCAGTTACCTGGATGTGGTTTTCATATCTTTTTGTCATAGGCCAGTTATTTGCCCCATTAATAGGATGAAATATGTCTCATACATTATTTTCTTAGCCCTCATTTTTATATCTTTATTCCATAGCAGGTTTATTATACTTAGGTAGAAATCACCTCAAATTTGTATTCTCGTGCTGATTTCCACATCCAGTCTTGCATTTGCCGTGAGTTCAGTGCCTAAGTACTCCTAGTACTTCGAGATCCTTGCCTCCAATTTTTATTTCAAACCTACCTTCCTTCCTTCCTTCCTTTGGTCATTAAACACTGTTTTTCTCTTCTCTGCAATGACCTTTACTCCCCATTGTTCAATCTTTCCACTTAAGATATGCGTCTTTTCACTTCCCAAAGTATTACTAAGGTTTCACTCTTTCCTGCACTGATCTTCATTCCCTATTGTTCAATCTTTCCATGTATGATATCTATCTGTCACTATACCTCAGACTCATCCTTTTGCCAGATCATATCATCAGCAAACAGCATTGCATTCATTTTAGTTTCTTCCTAGGCTGATTTTGCTTCCTTAAGAATCATGTCCATTATGAGTATCAATAGCAATGGTGACAGAACACTGCCTTGTCTCAGTCATGATTAGATTTTAAACCATCCTGTGTTCCCAGTTTTTGTTTTCACACAACTGCAATATTTGGAATACTTTGCTCTGATCATTCCTATTTTATCTTGATCCACAATTTTCTGCCTTGATTTTCCCCCAAACTATTTTTCTCAGTATACTGTTACATGCCCTTTCTGTGTTAATTAAGGTCATCACCAGATCCTCCCCATGATGTAACTGTGACATAGTAATGTGTACAGAAGTAACAGCTTGGGGGGAGTTATTGGTGAAAGTGTCCCAGGACTTGAAACAGGATATATCCTAGCTATTTTTTTTTTTTCTTGTGAGAATGTGGAAGAAATATTTTAATACATATTTACAAAACTTGACCTGGTTACTTAACCTTGTATGTCACACAGTGCTTAACAGGAGTGCTGCAATTATGTGCATCAGTTTTGTTAACTAAGGAAGGTATTTTCCACAACTGTTTGTTTGAAATAGGTTTTAAATATTTGACCTCATATTTCACTCACTTTGCAGAAGGAAGCACTTTCGTGCTAGCTATTTTTTACTACACTGTAGCTGATGAGTCATGTGGTACAACACCTCTCAGTATTACTTTATGTTACAAAAAAATAAGGAGAAGATGGAGACTGCTATTGCAATAATCTGAATTTAAAAGGGCTTCTCAGAGGAGAAATATTTTCTCCAAAACTTACCTGAGACACCCCCCCATGTCTGGTCTGCAAGCCTTTGCTTTGCTCATCCAACCACAGGAGGGAGTCAGCTAGCCTTGACCAATCACAATGCTCTATGGAGTTAAGTGCGGCCAGTATTCGGGAGATAGTAGGTTCGAACCCCACTGTCGGTAGCCCTGAAAGTGATTTTCCGTGATTTCCCATTTTCACACCAGGCAAATGCTGGGGCTGTCCCTTAATTAAGGCCATGGCCGCTTCCTTCCCACTCCTAGCCCTTTCCTATCCCATTGTCGCCATAAGACCTATCTGTGTCGGTGTGACGTAAAGCAACTAGCAAAAAAGTAGCTCTATGGAGTACATTCATACACGATACACTAGGTAGTTTGGCTTCAAGAAACTTCTCAAAGCACTGCGTCACAGAGAAGGAATCTTCTTGAAGAAGGTTAATGCATAATAACACTGGCTGACAAACAGCCGAGGGAACAGGGATCCCCGTCATTTATGCTGTGCAACACTCTAAATTGAATACACATTCTGCAATAATAATCCTTTTACTAATAATTTTAATGAGCAAGGTGGCTACATGGTTTTGGGACACGTAGCGGTGAGCTTGCATTTGCGAGATGATGGGTTTGAATCCCACTGTGGGCAGCCCTGAAGATGGTCTTCTTCCTTCACACAAGGCAATTGTTGGGGCTGTATGTTAATTAAGGCCACAGTTGCTTACTTGTCAATCCTAGCCCTGTCCTATCCCATAGTCACCATAAGACCAGTTTGTGTTGGTGCAATGTAAAAGAAAGAGCTAAAAAAGAAAATAATTTCTTAGAATAAGGAACTTCTAACTGACATGCTCAGTTGATTTTATATTGATATAGCTTTATATTTTATATTTGTCTTAATTTACATTGAAGACATGTTTATAACTTTATCTTTTGAGCCAAGTAATGAGTAGGGCTTGGAAGTTGAAGACATAAATTGCCTAAAAGAGACCTATAAAAAGGGGGGGGAATGTAAAAATGTGATCCAAATTAATTAATTTTAGTTTTAATTACATATTAATGAATATAATGTATTATTATTATAAAATTCTGGTGGTATGCAACAAACAGTGCAAAAAACTATATAAATGAAATGCTTCTTTTTTTCAGACAATAAATATTTTTTTTAGATTTACCTAATTTGAAAAAGGAATTCTGTGTTTGTTAAAAAAAGTACTTGGAGAATTTAGAATGAACAATTTTTGTCACTTAGAATGAATTCAGTGAACCCACAATGGACGTTCTGGAAAAAGAAATTGAATTTAGTATAACTAGAATCATATTTGGCTTAACCACACTAGGGTTACCTTACCTCATTTGGCATTGCGGTATATCACAATAGTCATCTCCGTCATGTTCTCAGGTTTTCAGTCAGCACTTTGTGAAACATCAAGAAACTTCTCTCTAGATCACCTGATGTTAAGGGTGCATACTTGAAGCAAGTGAGATCTTGTGGTGAAAATTCCTTTTCAAAAACACATCAAATTTTCTCCTTTCAATATTTCACTATCTTCCACTTAATACCCCTGTTTTTTTTGTTTTCTTTTTTTTCAACAACTAGTTTCATTTTCTTTGCTGACAGCTTTTCTAATTTCACCTTCAACTTCCCATTGTTTCAATTTGTTGTACATCACTCACCTTTCAGAGTATTGGTTTCATTATGGTTTTCAAAATATTTTAAGGATGTCACTTTGTTTGTCTACCCCTTTGTCCCATTTCTTGATACTGTGTCAGGGATGAGGTGGGATGAATTTAGGTGGCATGCTTTTACGGCCGGATGCACTTCCTGACAACAATTTCCATTGAGGCAAAAATGAAACGAATGATGGTGAATGAAATTGGGTGAGGAGGTAAAAGGAATCAGCTGTAGCCTATGAATTGTAACTGTCCCGGCATTTGCCTGCGAGTGAAAATGTGAAATCACAGAAACCATTCTCAGGACAGTCAACAGTGGGGTTCAAACCCATGCATCTGCTGAATGCAGAGCGTAGCTCCATCGCCATAGTGTGTTAACATGTGCGGCTACTATAGTTGGTACTTTTGGTTGTCACTAAATGAGAAAAATTACTGTTAATGTATGCCAAACTGACCTTCAACTGAGGTTTAGCCATTAACTCGTGCGACATAGCTATGGAAGCGGCATCTTCCCTGGTGAAGCTGTTAATTACAGATTTAATAATGTCAATATGATTGCATTTTTACATGCAAGTGCTTAACCAAGTACCCCACCAAGTCAGAACTGATTCTGGAGGTAGAGGTATGTCAGACGCATTTTCACAAAAATGGCATGCTCTGGACAGGGATTTCCAGAAAACTTTCTTAGTATTGGACGCTCATTTGCCAACATCCAAATGTTTCTTGTACTTCTTCACTCACTCGATTAACCAACTTTGGGTAAAATGTTTCAGATGCCTTTCCTACTTTTACCATGTATGGTGCCATGTCAGTGAGACTTGACTTACTTGACTTATTTCCTTTAATTCCAGGTGGAACATAGGGCCTCGACAAAATTTCTCCAGCTTGTTCTATCTGCCGCCAATGCTTTCACCTCCCTCCATGTCTTGTTAACTCCAGCTATCTCCTTGTCTATGGTTCTCTTTCAGGTACTCTTTGGTCTGCCTTGCCTGCAACTGCCTTGTGGATTACAACTCAATGCCTGCGTTGTGATACTTTCTTGTGGTCTTCTCAGGGTGTGCTCAATCTATCTCCATTTTCTTCTCATTAGCTGTTCCTGTGTGGGACTTTGACTTGTGGCCTCCCAAAGGTCTTTGTTTGAGATGGTCTTTGGCCACCATATTCTCATAATGTACCTCAAACACCGATTTATGAAAGTCTGTAACCTTGTGGTAATGTCTTTGGTCACTTTCCAGGTCTCACTTCCGTACAGTAACACAGATTTAACATTTGAGTTGAATATCCTTAGTTTCGTTTTCATACGAATGTGAGGGATCTCCATATTGCTCATAACTATGCAAAAGCTCCTTACGTCAGTGAGAAAAAGCAGAATATTTTCATGCTTTATTCCCTGTGGCCACAACAGAAAGAGGCTTTTGTCAAACACCTGGAAAATAGTTTGGTGATTCACTTTCTCCAGTATGCCGATTGAGAGGAGAAATATTTTCCCAGGTCTGTCCTCCTCTAATGTATAAAAAATCACATATGTAATGGAGCAACCCACTTCATAGCAGTGGTGCATGTACTCCTTTCAGAGGGTAGACTTGTCAGGAGTATTCTGATTTGTATACTGCTCCAAACACTTTTTGAAAGATTCATTGCTTATCTTTGCTAATGGGATACTTGCTCTAACTAAGGCACTGCAAAGGTCTTTGTAAAACGGAGACGACTTAGAATATTCACTACCACTTTGAACAAAAGCTGTGGTTCAGGAAGCTACTCTCAAGCGTTTCTCATGCCCAGCATCTTGTTGGACGTGGAACGACTTTTTTGCACTAACATTCACCTTGCAATATTTGCAGAAAAGAATACTTCCATCAGTAGAAACCACCTCTGCTCCAAATTCAGACACAAGCTCTCACAAAAAGGAAGTTTTACTAGGCTTCGCTTTAGGCATGTTAATGGTCTGACTTTCTTCCACAAACTGAAATTAAACAAATGCCTGAAGACAACCTCCTCGCCCCCCCACCCTCTGCTCGACATCATTGTCATGATGCAGCACCTCCTTATCTGACTTGTGATCTTTGTGCAGTTCACTGCTGTCTGGTCTTACCTGCTTCAGTCTTTCAAGAATGTTTTCCTCTCTTTTCAGAGATGGTTCAAATATACATATTTGTTTACTACAGAAATGATGTTTAAGTGGTGATGAACTGATGATGATTCAAATTGAGAATGGACGGTAAATATGTAGTCAGAAGAAGCTGTTTTGACCTAAAAGAAAGTCTTAAAAAGGAGCAATAAGTTAAAAACGCCAAAGAAGGCCCAAAAAAAAGGACAACCCATTATTTTCTAGCCTACAATGACCAAACTGAACACATGCTGTATTATGTTGGGCCTTATCTTCGGACACTCGAATAAACATTCCTTATCTTCTGAGCCCTAGTAATGAGTTATCCAGTTGGTTTGATTTAGTATGCCAGAGACGTAGTGTTTACTTTAGTTTCCTGTACTTTTTATCACAATATTAGTTTGGCTTTTTTAGGTTGGCTCTGCATCACACTCCATATAATAACTCAAAACTGATCATTTTCTGTTACAGAAGCTAGAAAGCAGTTTGCAACTGCATGCAGCTGGCTGTTTTTAGGATGGGCTCTACACTACTTGCCCTTCTGGGCAATGGGCAGAGTGTTGTACTTTCATCACTATTTTCCAGCTCTTCTGTTCAGCTCCATGCTTACAGGTAATGTGTTTAGGGCCATATAAGGATGGATGTTACAAGAATAGGTTTATGATATTTACAGATATTTGCCTCTTTCATGCACCACATTCATAGTGAAAGCTATCATTTACTGTAGAGTTTTCAGTGTCCCAGCAATACATATAAAATCTCTCTAACGTCAAGTAATTCTTTCCTGTAAATTTAAGGCATGAAAGATATTGGTAAGGATATGGGAAGGAATGAACTCTCAGTAATAAGGAGAATTGTTACATGATGATTATTATGATGACTAATGATTATTGTTTATAAATTAATTATGTAGTGTACTTGATGGATATATCTCTCTCTCAGCCTTGGCTTACCAAAATGGTTGCTGCTCAGTCAGATAACCTGCAGATGTTGGTATTCAACATGGTCAGTGTGACAACATCCTCAGTGGTAGTACTTAGCTATTCATCATCATCATCATCATCATCATCATCATCATCATCATCATCATCATCATCATCATCATCATCATCTATCCCCTTGTCCCGTTTCATCATGGATTGTGTTGTGGATCACTGATCACCATCTTTGCCTGTCTTTCCACTGTTACAAGAGAACACAACACATAGAGTTAGCCTTAACTAAACTTTAATTTTACATCAAAATTATGTTCATACAATATGTACAACACACAGCTCATGACAAGTTCACTTCATTTTTCTGTCTTCTGCTCTTTTCTTTGGCTTGACAAAGATCATTTATACTCACTTTTGACTTTCTGTCCAGTCCACCAGAGGGCAGCCTACAGCACCATTTTTCATCAAAGATGTGTTGAAGTTTTTCCCAGTATCCAGTATTCAGGAGATAGTGAGTTCGAATCCCACTGTTGGTAACCCTGAAGATGGTTTTCCGTGGTTTCCCATTTTCACACCAGGCAGTCTGTGTCGGTGCGACATAAGGCAACTTGTAAAAAAAGAGAAAGTTTGCCATTCTCTTCCGTAGGTCTTGTTCAGTTTGTTCTCTCCACCGTTTCCTGGATCTAACTCTTGGTCCTCCCCTGTGATCCCCAGTTCAAGCATCGACTTCAGGATCCTTCTTTTCCCATTATTTTCACATGCCCAAACCACCTGAGTTTCGATCATTCTACTCTTTCTCCCACTCCACGCACACCTACTGTTTCTCTTATTACTGTATTTCTTATTTGGTCCTGTCTTGTTTTGGCCGGTATATTGCTTGAGAATTTCATGTCACCTGCCTGGATTTTACTTTCCTCTGCTTTGGTCATTACCCAAGTTTCAGTTATAAACATCAAGATTGGTAGAAAGTAGTTTTGTACATGATTTCCTTGCATATTATTGGCACTTCCTTACACTATAACAGTCCTCTTATACTCTGGTAAAACCCTCCAGCTAACTGCACTCTGCTTATCTCCTGTGTCATTCTTCCCTCTTCCAATATCACGTTCCCAAGGTACTGAAATGTTCTTATTATCTCCAGTGGTTCCTCATGGACAGTTATACCATTTCTTCTATTCTTCGTTCCTCAAGAAAGAATGGCAGTTTTGCTCTTTTCCTTATTAATTTTCATTCCCCTTTCTTCAATAATTTAATTCCATATATTCACCTGTTCTTCAACATCCTTCTCACTTTCACCCAACAGCAAAATTGTCATCAGCAAATAACCCTGCTTTTAGTGTTCCTGTCCCAGTCCTCTTTTTGATTTCTTTCACTATTTCTTTCCATGATAACGAATGGGAGATGTGATTACCCACTCCTTTGTCTCAGTCCCATTCTAACATCAAATTCTTCTGACTCTACTACATTGGTCTGAACTTTACAGGTGCATTTGCTGTACCTATCTCTTATCATCTGGATCAATTTATGTGGGTCCTTTCTCTCCCCAGGGCCAACCAAATCCTATCTCTGGAAATCACAACTTTTCTTCAGATTGATGATCAGAATTTGATCTTTTTTATTTTCTCAGTATTTTTTACGCAATCTGTCATATTGCATATATCCTCTTTTGATCTTCCATTCCTAAATTAATATTGTTCCTCTTCTAGAGAGTGTTCCAATCTTTCTTCCAGAATTCTTTCAAACACTTTCATTACATGCAGAGTCAGGGTAATTCCTCTGTAGTTCCTACAATCTCTCCAATTTCCTTTCTTAAATATAGAGACAATATTTTCCCCAGTCTTCGGGATTTTCTTCTGTCCCCACGCTGCTTTCAACACCCTACTCAACTCAAACTCCCAGTAACTCTAGTTATTTCCCATTTCAAATCATCAGTGTTTCTTCTTCTCCTTCTACCAATGACGACTTCATCATCATCATCATCATCATCATGTGGCCTCCATTGAGGCCTGGCGGTGCAGGTCTTTCGAGTTGATGCCTCATAGGCAACCTGCGAGTCTGTTAGGTGTCCCTACCTATGATTAATTCTAATGCACACCCAGTACCTGAGCCAAAGTTGTTGATTCCTCATTTGCTTTGTATGGATCCTATTCCACATTCAGTAGGTTCTGAAAGTAGAGTTGAAGGGTACACAGGATTAACAATCAAAATCCATCCCAGATCGAATTTTAACTTTCACTGCCATCTTGTAGTAGAAATGAAGAACTTTCAGACTGTAAAACTTCAGTAAAATGAACAATGTCCAAGTAATTCAGGCTCAATGTTCTTGTGTACTTTGGAAGAATGATCTAAGTCACATTGTTCCTTTGGAAGGGCAATCAGAGTCTACACATTTCTTTTTCAGGCATTAATTATTTAATATTGCTTTTCATTGTTGTAAACTCAATCTTGGAATAACATTGGGTGGTGTGAATAAAAATGAGAACACTCTCTCTATTCACAAATTTAGAGTAGGCACTCACAATGAGGTGAATAAAAACTGCCGGTTGGTAGCAGTCACTCACAGCAGACCTGTGACCTTGAGCGCACACTCCAATCACTCGAGTAGCAGAGTGGGTGCTCCAGTTTTCTGGTGAATAATGATAAGGCGGGCACTCATTCCAGATACCATAAGCTTTTGCTCATGTTTCCTTGAGCTAATTCAGTAGGGTGACTTATAAACTTCGTGGAGAATCTTCTCAACCTGATTACGAAGGGTTATATAGGTCTAGTAACGAGCATGCTGAATGGTTAGGGATGAAAACTCCTGCAGCTCTGGCTCCTTAAAAAATTCATTCAGTTGTGGTTATTATGCCATGATAATAATAATTTCGTGTGGCTATTTCTAGCCGAGTGCAGCCCTTGTAAGGCAGACTCACCGATGAGGGTGGGCGGCATCTGCCATGTGTAGGTAACTGCGTGTTATTGTGGTGGAGGATAGTGTTGTGTGTGGTGTGTGAGTTGCAGGGATGTTGGGGACAGCACAAACACCCAGCCCCCGGGCCATTGGAATTAACCAATGAAGGTTAAAATCCCCGACCCGGCCGGGAATCGAACCCAGGACCCTCTGAACCGAAGGCCAGTACGCTGACCATTCAGCCAATGAGTCGGACATTATGCCATGATATAACATACAAAGTAGACAACAATTTAGGGGGGGGAATCTACAAATTATTTATAGTTAAAACCTGATAACAGTCCTCAAAGTTTAAAGTTTAATTTTCTTGAAATCTTCCAAACTGGACATTATTCCTGTGTACTCTTCATTTTCCATCTTCTCTTGATGGCAGGAGCTTCAGTGATCAGATTGCCTTCTTCTTCCATTACACTTAACTGTCATTTCTTAGGGCAGTTGCTTGTTCTTTAGGAATCCATACAGTTTCTTCTTGCCCTGTTGTGACTCCTCTTCCTGTTTCCATGCAAACTTTGTCCACCATTTGTGTTCTGGTACATCCTTTTGGTTTCATAGTACTTCTTCTCTTGTTCACTCCTATCTTAGTCCCACTCCTTGGATATTTTTCCTTTTCTCTCATTGTATCTCTTACTTTTTCATTCCACCATGGTGTTTTTTCCTTTCTTCTTTCTGTTACAATCTCTTCAGTTGTTTCGACTAATGCTTCCTTAAAATGTTTCCATTTTTCTTCCACATCTGTTATTTCTGATTTTGGCATCTTGTCTTTTATATTTTCCAAATAAACCTGATATTTTCCTTTGCCTCCAATATCCATACCTTAATTGTTCTTTCTTTAACCTCCTTTATTTCTGCCATTATCCAGTGATTGCTATCAGAAGCCTCTCCTAGCACTGTAGGGACATCTAACAGCTCCTTTCCTTTCCTTTTCTCTGTCTGAAAGTGATCTGTGAGTTACTTTAGTCTTCTTTCTCCCCAGCTATATCTTGTTATTTTCCTGAACCACACGTGTCCAACTATTGTCTCATTTCTCTTGCAAAAGTAGAATAATTTCTCACCTCTATTTTTACTTCCGTATCTATAGGGTCCAACCAGTTCTTCTACTCCATCAAATTCTGTACCTAAATGGGCATTCAGATCCCCCATAATTATGACTGGTTTGTCTTTGAAATCCTCAACTTTCATCAGGAATTCCTCTGTCTTCCTTCTGGTTACCAGTCTGAGGAACATATAACTGTATCTTGATAATTCTTTCACTCATATATGACTCATCCACTATGCTCTCTTTTAAATTGTTCTTAATCATAATTCCCACTCCATTCTGCAATTTTTTGCATCCACTCCAAAATAACTTCATTCTATTCCTCAATTCTTTCTCACCATTTCTTTTGGATTTCGCTTCTTAATTAATTTTGTGTGGCTATTTCTAGCCGAGTGCAGCCCTTGAAAGGCAGACCCTCTGATGGGGGAGGGTGGCATCTGCCATTAGCAGGGTGGTGGTCCCATCAGTGTAAGAAATGATACTGCGACCCACCAAGTAGTGTCTGTACTCCCTCCCACTAGGGGCAGCTGCGAGAGGCATGAAAGTACACCGTGGATCCACATCAAGGCTGTGCTATTTCCCACATGCAGCGTGTTGCGCTTCCACCCCTGCGGATACTATACGAAATGGGCGACCACGGGAGAACACCAAAAAGGGGAAGAAAGTTGAAACAGTAAAGTATGCCACTGTTAACATCATAATCCTGAATGGGAAAACAGAAAAATTAGTAGTATGGAAAGGAAGGATGTAGATATTCTTGGTCTTTCAGAAGTGAAATGTCTGACTTGTTGCCTGAATGGTCAGCGTACTGGCCTTCGGTTCAGAGGGTCTCGGGTTTGATTCCCGGCCGGGTTGGGGATTTTAACCTTCACTGGTTAATTCCAGTGGCCTGGGGGCTGGGTGTTTGTGCTGTCCCCAACGTCCCTGCAACTCACACACCACACATAACACTATCCTCCACCACAATAACACGCAGTTACCTACACATGGCATGATAGAGTCACCACTCCCAAAAGCATCTTATAGCTGCTTTCCAAACATGGAGTACAGATGCCTCTCACAGCTGCCCCTAGTGGGAGGGAGTACAGACACTACTTGGTGAGTTGCAGTATCATTTCTTACACTGAGGGGACCACCACCCCATGTGCTAATTCTACCAGTTCTCTTGACCAAATCCATTGCCTCTTGTATTGGACAGCTCCTCAGTCGATCTCAAGAGGCTGAGTTAACCCTGTTTGAGTTCTCAATTCAGGATTCAAATCATTGGATGAGCCAGAAATCTAACCTGATACTTCTGGGTATGAGCTAGAAATGTTACCTCTACACCCCAGGGTGTGCACATAAATGCAGAACCGTATAAAACTCACAACTGTTTATTTCCATTATAAATGAAATGCAGTTGGATAAAAAATGAAATGCAAGCAGTATTTATGAACATGTGATTTCTTTTGTAGTAATAATGGTCGCTATTTCAAGTTACTGATTCCTCATTATGAGCAGTTCAGTGCAGACATTTGCATGATGTTCCTTGCAATATGTGCAACATCATCATTGCTGTACATTGTTGTCATATTTCTTTCAACAGAGCAGATGTAATGAACAGCCCTCTTGCTGGTACTATCTGAT
Organism: Anabrus simplex; assembly: GCF_040414725.1. NCBI lineage: Eukaryota > Metazoa > Arthropoda > Insecta > Orthoptera > Tettigoniidae > Anabrus > Anabrus simplex. Next base: position 608,923,957 of record NC_090266.1, on the reverse strand, counting down.
GTTTTGTGTTGATGAGTCATCACTGAAGATTCACTCTATCCTTCTTCATAGATGTCAGTGAAACCTTCATGCTTCAGGTCTCTTCATCATCCATAGCTTTATGAGTTATTTTCTTAGCAAATTACAGTTTCCTTGGCACTTATAATTTTGGTGGTAGATAACTCATGATTCTGCATACTTACAATTATTCATTCATTTCACAGAGCACACATAGGGACAATCACCTGGTTTCCTGAGTATATCTACACATCTGTTTGTAAACATCCAGTTCATATTAAGTTGCACTGTAATCTGCTATTATGTGCAGTTCCCGACTAGTGTCACTGATTGTTCGTAATAACTACCTTATTTGACTTTGCTTTGAAAGTAACTATAATTTTAAAATTTCTATTTTCATCATCAAGCCATAGGTAGATGTATTATTTCACATTACTATTATCAATTATAGTTCTGGTGGTATATCTGGTTCATTGGTATGAAGAGTACCAATTAAAGTTAGTTTATCCTTCAGTAGATTATCTGCAAGCTTTACTGAAGTAAACCAGTAGTCTACTATGGCATTTCTATGTGATCTCTGCAGAGTCTTGAGACATGTGCATTTGCCTAGGTAAGGCACAGTATCAATCATGTCCTGGTTTATGTGTCACTTGCCATTACTATTTTGATTTCACCATTGTAGTTGAGCTTACTCAAGATATACAGGAAAAAGAGTTGCTCATCCACTTTAACAAATATATCTGCTTTATTATCACACAGCAAGATTCTGTGGAAGGCTGTTATTTCTACACAAGTTTGGTCCTATGTATTCATTAGCAACTTGTAATTTGACCTTTCTCTATCAAGGTATTTATTTGTGTGGCACTACAACCATAATGGGCCTTAACCTACCAAGTGACCACTATTTAGTTCAAAGGCCAGGAGATTAAGAGGTGATGTGTAGTCAGCGTGACAAATCTTATTGGCTGTTATTCTTGGCTCTCTAAACCAGGTCTGCTATCTCACCATCGGATAACTCAGTTGCAATCAAGCAGGCTGAGTGGACCTTGAAAGAGACCTCAGATCCAGGTAAAAATCCCTGACCTGGCTGGGAATTGAACCTGGGGCCTCCAGATAAGAGACAGGCATGCTACTCATAGACCATAAATCTAAGGAAATGAAACCAGAGTAATCTTCACTTCTTTGGCATGACGAGTAGGGGTCTGAACGAAATTAATTAGGTTTCTACTTGGTGTGCAACATATTGTTCGACTGGCAAGTTCTGCAGACCAGTATTGGTTGTTCTTTCCTTTTGGGAACTTTCCAGGGGCTATCACAATGTTTATATTTCTCAATAAGGAAGAAATAGCTCTGTTCTTTTCACTTTTGTAGAGGTTTCAGTTTCAAGACTGTGCTCTAGCACAGAAGAGTTCTTGCAACTGCTTGGGCTTAATCAGTATTCTGTGTTGGTATACTGTCAGTCGGCTGGTTGGTCACATCAGTCACCACTGATCAGCAATTAGGGCAGTTGCCCAGATGGCAGATTCCATATCAGTTGTTTACCTAGTCTTTTATTAAATTGTTTCAAAGAAGTTTAAAATTTATCAAAGATCTCCCTTGGTAAATTAATCCAATCACTAACTCCTCTATCTATAAACAAACATTTGCCCCAATTTGTCGCTTTGAATTCCAAATTTATCTTCATATTGTGATCTTTCCTACTTTTAAAACCACCACTCAGCCACTTTTGTTTACCAGTGTTATTCCACTCCATTTCTCCAGTGACAGCTCAGAACATACTGCATAGTTGAGCATCTTGTCTCCGTATGCCCAAGTCTTCCTTGCCCCAAGTTTGCAACATTTTTGTAACAATACTCTTTTATTGGAAATCACCCAGAACAAATTGTGCAGTTTTTCTTTAGATTTTTTCCAGTTCTTGGATCAAGTAATCCTAGTGAGGGGTCCCGTACACTAGAACTATACTCTAATTGTGGTCCTACCAGCGGCTTAGATGCCCTCTCCTTTACATCCTTACTATAACCCCTAACTTCACCAGTTGTGTCCATCAGCATTATTTCATCAGTCTCTGCATTATCATCTTCTTCATAAGAATTAGAATCATTGCAATAACCAGTTTGTTTTTAAAAAAAATCATTGCCATAAAGCTTTCTGTGATATTCAGATCATCTCGTTACAGAATTTGTATAATGAAATTATGTTAAGTCACAATTCATTTACTCATGAGTAAGTGGTTGGCATGTTTTATCATTGTACGTATCTTTTTTTATTCAGAATGGTACTGAAATTTGCCCTTGTTAGATTAAGCATACATTGTTACATATATATTTATTGTAGGCTGTTATGCCTTGCAGCAATCAGTCTGTAAGCCTCTGTGGATTAACTAAACATAACCACAATCCTATATTTGCAAGTAGCTTTGGGGCCTCATCCTAATTCCCGCAACTGTCATATCTGTCCACATAATTTGTTCACTTCAGTGCTTAACAGAAACTACTTATGTGCATTCGCTTTCCTAATGAACAATCCCACTCTACACTCTGATCTCTCTTCTAGCACTTCTTATCGACACCTTATCTCTCCCTTGTTTTTTTTTGCCATACCCAAAAATCATTAACTCCTAACACATTCAGATGTATCCTTTTTGATAACATACTCAATTCTACTCTCTTTCTTAAACAAGCCCCATTGACATTGATTGCACCTTAACAAATTCTCTTCTGTTTGCCCAATTGTTTCTAAGGGGTCCCTGGCCTGTCATATGGAAGTGCAATTTGATCACTCCTATAGGTCCAGGGCTTGCTAAACACATTTTGTGTGTGCTCGATACATTTCTGTGAAGTAGGGTAGCCTTACTCATGGACACTGTAAGAATTTTCACTTTCATGGTTTAGGGACCTCTGGTGGATTAAGTAGTCGTAGCCACCTAAGCACAAGAAGGCCCATGATTCAGAATACGTCCAGGATGTCGTATAGCAACTGGTATCCCAGATCTCAGGACCACTTTATGGGCCACTTAGCCGTGGTTCAGGGATCACGAACTAGTATGTGACTACAGGAACCCACACTATGAAACATACATTTTTGAAAAGCTTCATAAAATGCAAGATATATCAATTAGTGTGAAATAAAGCGATTTACTATAACACATTCAGCACTACCATATTTTAACATGGACCCTGGCAGTGAACTGGGTCTTTTCCCAGAATTTTAATACGTTATTACACAACACGGAAACATAGTATATACCTGATTTTTATATCATATGAAGGTGTCAGTCATCCCAAATTGATGATGTTTATCAGGAAGTACATATCTAAAGTAATTTAATTATACTAGTCTTATGAAAAACATAAAAAATATACAGGAAAAAATTTCTACATTCAAGCACAATCACTCAGTCACTACTGATCTGCATTTAGGGCAGTTGCCCAGTTGGCAGATTCTCTGTCTGTTGTTTTCATAGCCTTTTGTTAAATGATTGCAAAGAAATTGGAAATTTAATGAACATCTCCCTTGGTAAGTTATTCCAATCCCCATCTCTCCTTCCTATAAACTAATATTTGCCCCAATTTCTCCTCTTGAATTTCAACGGTATCTTAATATTGTGATCTTTCCTACTTTTAAAGACAAAACTCAAATTTATCCAACTACTAACGTCATTTCACACCATCTCTGCATTGACAGCTCGGAACATACGCAACAGTAAGCTAGTGACCGATAGACCTTCTTAAACAACAAAAGGGACTAATCACCTCGCAGCCAACATAAGGGGGTTCAACCTGATTTTTTTCTGCTTATTTCACATTAAAAGATTAGTTGAATTTGCCACTTGAAGCTCATGATAACAGATTGTCAACACACGATAATAACGGTCAAAGACAACGTGAGGAAGTCCCTTGTGCTCACACCATTTCAGGCGACATTTTTATCTATCTTCACAACATTCGCTTTTCAACCAACCCAGCATGTGATTTCCACATACCTGACTGTTTTAATCTGTGAAATGAGATCATAGATCGTAAATCCATACCAGCCCATTCTTATTGGAAAAACCTGTTCCTAATTATAAGCATTCGAATGGCACCATGTGAAGATTGTCATGATCTCGAACATTATACGAATAATTACTCACAGTGACTCACTGCAACAATTCCATTTCACTCACCTCATATGTATCTCAGCAATTTTATAGTTACCACTTGTTTTTAATAGACTCAATATAGGCTTATTGACTGGTTTTAAATTGTTAAAATTAGTTTTTATCAATGTAATATTAGACCTTATGGAATATTTTGTATTATATGAATAGGGTAGAGGGCCCTGACCTATCTTTGGTTTAGGTCCTTTTCTAGCTGATGATGCTTACTAAGTATAAGTGAAACATATCCTAGTTCTAACATCTGTATAATGGTTATACCTTAAATATAAGGATTGCTATGTATTGGAAAGGTGGGTTAATTAATGTTGTAACTTCTATATTCTGAAATCCAGTATGGTTTATAATGAGATTTATAACTTGCAACATACCAAACTTTGTAACATTTTTGTTACACCACTCTTTCGTCGGAAATCACCCAGAACAAATCGAGCTGCTTTTCTTTGGATTTTTTCCAGTTATTGAATCAAGTAATCCTGGTGATGGTCCCATACAGTTTAACCATACTCTAGTTGGGGTCTTACCAGAGACTTATATGCCCTCTCCTTTACATCCTTACTACAACCCCTGAATACCATCATAACCATGTGCAGATATCTGTACCCTTTATTTACAATCCCATTTATGTAATTACCCCAATGAAGATCTTTCCTTATATTAACACCAAAAACCTTACAATGATGCCTTTGCAGGCAGGACCTAGTGTTTACAGTGCACTATGTCTTCTGGTATGGGCTATATCAAATTTGTTACTTTCATTGACCTGTCTCATCCTTGGCTTTGACAATATGAAAGTGACTGAGGTATGAGTGATGCTAGTAATACCATTGCTTATGCAGCCATTCCCTGTTATGAATGGTGTGAAAATATCGCTCATAGGGTCGGTTGGTGCATGCATTTCAGTGGGCTTGGCAGACTGATATGTAATAGCAGCAGCTGACTCGGTGAGGAAAGCAACGGGAAACTACCTCACTCCTCAGTTCCCTAGTACGCCTCTTCAGTGATGCCTAGGCTATTTATGACAGCTGTTGGCGGAGCTGCAGAGGATTAAACCAGCCTTCGGGCTGAATACCCAACATACATACACTTACAATGATTCCCAAAAGGAACTTTCACCCCATCAATGCATAATTAAATCTGAGAGGACTTTTCCTGTTGTGAAGCTCACAGCCCGACTTTTAACTCCGTTTATCATCATACCCTTGCCTACTGTCCATCTCAATACATTATTGAGGTCATTTTTCAGTTGTCATCTGCAAAAAGCCTCATATCTGATTCCACTTCTTTATTCATATCTAAGAAAACATAAAGGTCCAACAATACTGCCTTGAGGAATTCACCCCTCTTAATTATTACAGGGTCAGATAAAGCTTCGCCTACTCTAATTCTCGGAGTTCTGTTTTCTAGAACTATAGCTACCCATTCAGTCACTCTTTTGTCTAATCCAATTGCACTCATTTTCGCCAGTATTCCCCCATAATAATAATAATTTCTTGTGGCTATTTCTAGCCGAGTGCAGCCCTTGTAAGGCAGACCCTCCAATGAGGGTGGGCGGCATCTGCTATGTGTAGGTAACTGCATGTTATTGTGGTGGAGGATAGTGTTGTGTGTGGTGTGTGAGTTGCAAGGATGTTGGGGACAGTACAGACACCCACCCCCTGGCCGTTGGAATTAACCAATGAAGGTTAAAATCCCAAACTCGGCCGGGAATCGAGCCCGGGACCCTCTGAACCGAAGGCCAGTACGCTGATCATTCAGCCAACGAGTCGGAAACAGTACTCTCCCATGATCTACCCTATCAAATGCCTTAGATAGATCAATCACAATACAGTCCATTTGACCTCCTGAATCCAAGATATCTGCTATATCTTGCTGGAATCCTACAAGTTGAGCTTCTTTTTTTCTTGTTTAACATCGCACTAACACATCAAAGGTTTTCGGCGACGGAAGGGTGGGAGATTGGGAAGGTAGCGGCCATGGCCTTCATTAAGTTACAGCCCCAGCATCCTACCTTTTCCCTTCCATCTACTTCCACACTTCACAGCAACAGTTCCCTGTTCCCCATCTTCTCTCTGTTGTTCTACCTGCAGTGACTCATACAAATTTCTCACAGGCACCTGTCCTGAATTCTGATCCTGAATAGAGCCCTTAATGTACAATTTTCTTCCCCTTAAAACATTAGACCACCTGTCTTCTACCATTCCCCAGTTTCCTTCCCATCCCTCTTTTATACCTACTGTATCCTGTACATTGTTTGAGAGAGGCCTACCCTCTTTCCTGTCCTCTGAGAGAATTCAAATTATCTCCCTCAAACTCTACAACTTCTCCATCATACTCCTAGATGCCTGTCCACACTCAGAGTTCCTACACTTGCACTCCTTATTCATTCTTTACAGAATAATGAAAAGAAAGGACAAGTAAAATAACATATTCTGTGTACAGAAAAAAAATGAAAGAAATAGATATTGTCTAGGATAGTACACAAAGATCACATGACAATAAGGTAATTAATATACTACTACACTTTTTTTTTTGCTAGGGGCTTTACGTCGCACCGACACAGATAGGTCTTATGGCGACGATGGGATAGGAAAGGCCTAGGAGTTGGAAGGAAGTGGCCATGGCCTTAATTAAGGTACAGCCCCAGCATTTGCCTGGTGTGAAAATGGGAAACCACGGAAAACCATCTTCAGGGCTGCCGATAGTGGGACTCGAACCTACTATCTCCTGGATGCAAGCTCACAGCCGAGCTACTACTACACTAGAATACTACTTAGTTGTACTATATTTTTATTCACCGGGCGAGTTGGCCGTGCGGTTAGGGGCGCACAGCTGTGAGCTCGCATTATGGAGATAGTGGGTTTGAATCCCACTGTCGGCAGCCCTGAAGATGGTTCTCCGTGGTTTCCCATTTTCACACCATGCAAATGCTGGGGCTGTACCTTAATTAAGGCCACGGCTGCTTCCTTCCCATTCCTAGGCCTTTCCTGTCCCATCATCGCTGTAAGACCTATCTGTGTCGGTGTGACGTAAAGCAAATAGCAAAAAAAAATTTGTTTGTTCTACAATGCCCTAACAGGTTGAAAACTGCTGTTAATTACTGAATACCGATAGGAACACACAAGAATTACACAATTCTAAACTGCAGTTAAGCCTATCCTAATTATAAAAACAGAATTCTAGAAAAAGAGTTTCTAGAGATACTCCTGCTACACAAATATTTCACAATAATAGAATAAGCATGCTAATTTCTAATAAGATACTACAATTCACTACAATAATTATTAAACTACATTCAGACATATCCTAATTACAAAAGATTATTACTAAGCACAAACAGAAATGAAAATTGTAATTAAAGTTTGAGATTCACAAGAACTACTCAAGGATTACCAACAAAGTTAAATGTGTAGACAGATTATTATTAGTACTATTTTATCCTACTGTGCTCTAATAGAAATGAAAACTGCCGTTTGATTAATGCTGAAGTACCGCGCGAGTTCACCGTGTGGTTAGGGGCACACAGCTGTGAGCTTGCATTCGGGAGATAGTGGGTTCGAGCCCCAATGTCAGCAGCCCTGAAGATGGTTTTCCGTGGTTTCCCATTTTCACATCAGGCAAATGTCCCATCAAGCTGTACGTTAAATAAGGCCACGGCCGCTTCCTTCCCACTCCTAGGCCTTTCTTATCCCATCGTCGCCATAAGACCTATCTTTGTTGGTGCGACGTAAAACAAATTGTAAAAAGAAATTTAATGCTGAAGTATCGAAAGGATTACGGTACGCTAAGATACACACGGATATAGCAGGCAAGATACTATCTAATATACCGTATCTACACTACAATCCAAGGTGGTGTTAGAGAAGAATGCTGGAGGTGAGATGGATAGATCAAATCATGAATGAAGAGATGATGAATCGAATTGGTGAGAGGAGATCAATTTGGCTAAATTTGATGAGAAGAAGAGATAGATTGATAGGACACATCTTACGACACCCAGGACTTGTTCAGTTTGTTTTTGAAGGTAGTGTAGTAGTTAAGAACGGTAGGGGTAGACCAAGGTATGAATATGACAAGCAGATTACAGCAGATGTAGGATGCAATAGTTACGTAGAAATGAAAAAGGTTAGCACAGGGTAGGGGGCATGGAGCGCTGCATCAAAGCAGTCTATGGACTGATGACTCAAACAACAACTCACTACAATTCTCAACTGAAATGTGGTTATGTGAATATTACAGCTGGTGGATTACTATTATTTTCCCTACTCCGCAAGATGGAGAATAAACGTGTCCTTAAATGCTGAAAAATAAGAGGTTATATACAATAATTCCTCAAAAACTTCTGTCAAAACTATGCTGGGGATTTGAATGGCAATTATTGGGATATAGGAATTTGATTATTATTAGCTAACCACTCTTAAATACTGAAAGATCGAGGGTGCGAAGTATAAATTATGGACACTTGAACTACCTACTCAGAACTACAAAGGATCGGAATACAGGAATCAGAAGATTTTTATTTATATTTTCTCCACTACACTATACCCTTTATTTACGACTGTAGTCAGCAATGCAATATCTGAATACTAAGAGCGGGCTTATGACCTTCGATGTTAGGCCCCTTTAAACAACAAGCATCATCATCATCATCATCATCATCATCAATACTAAGAGTCGACAATAATCGATAACAATACGACGACTCTTAAGTATTTCACCAGTGAAATAGTGTATATTCTGTTAAATCTTTTCTTTAAACAAAATTTACAACAGTATCGTGTTATTTAAAGACATTATTACCTTTGTGATGTCCGACTCGATGGCTGATCGGTCAGCATACTGGCCTTCGGTTCAGAGGGTCCCGGGTTCGATTCCCGGCCGGGTCGGGGATTTTAACCTTAATTGGTTAATTCCAGTGGCACGGGGGCTGGGTGTATGTGTTGTCTTCATCATCATTTCATCCTCATCACGACGCATAGGTCACCTACGGGAGTCAAATAGAAAGACCTGCACCTGGCGAGCCGAACCCGTCCTGGGATATCCCGGCACTAAAAGCCATACAACATTTCATTTTCGTACCTTTGTGATAGGTGGAACAGTTGAACTGCTATTTGAAATACCCTGTCTAATGCCTGCACTAATATAACAGCTGCAGAAGTTACAACTCTTTTTAATATCCCGTCTTTGTAAGTATTCTATCAACAAACCTACTGATATTTAAATGAAAATGAAAATCCACAGCCTGTTTCCAGTCATTCGACAGGATCAGGAATGGAATGAATGAAGCCCCCATCTAGCAGCGAGGATACGAATTGTGCTGGCTGCCGAAGCTTGCCACACTCCTCAGGGGCAATAATTAATGAATGACAGATAAAATGAAATGATATTGGAGAGTGTTGCTGGAATGAAATATGACAGGGAAAACCAGAGTACCCAGAGATAAACCTGTCCCACCTCCACTTTGTCCAGCACAAATCTTACATGGAGTGACCGGGATTTGAACCACGGAACCCTGCAGTGAGAGGCCGGCGTGCTGCCGCTTGAGCCATGGAGGCTCATCGATATTTAAATGGGAATAATAAAAAAAGAGATATTTCTTCTTTCACGCAATCCTTACCTACAACTTGTAGCACAGACATCATCACGTACTTGCTCTAGGGAGCCAGTGTTACTTATTCTGCTCTGGACAGCTGTCAGTCACGTAACAAGAGAGCAGCGGACAGGCGGGTTGCACACCGTGGCGGTACTGTACTTGCCGCTCGGAAATGTTACCATATGAACAACAGCAATGAAATACATACCGGTACATAAATAAATCATCTCTGAGGAATTATCAAACATTATAATATAGAGTTGAATAGGATAATATGAAATGTACGTACATCGTCAAATGTGTTATTTTAAAGATTTTCTAGTAATGCTATGCTTTCCTGGCCTTCATATTTATCATACTTGTTGGAATGACATAAGGAACAACGGCGCTGCAGATTAAATTTTTAATGTCATTCAATATTTTATTACATATTAAACATTTTGTGTGTTATTTTCTTGAAGTAGGTATCAAATAGGCCTACTCTTCTTCCCAAGAAGATTTGAAACTTGTTGGCGTCGATGACCTAGGCTGTGCTGAACTCTCTTCCATAGATCATTTACCAACTAGGCTTGAACATCGAGTGGTGTGAGGATAAAGGCGGGAATACACTACTGTCACCTCACGTGAGTTCACGCGTATCGTGTTGCAGTCTAACCTGTCCAGAAAGATGTGCTATACCTTTGCGCCACTGACCTTCAGTGCATACTACGTCATGCACTTCCCCTACTTCTTCCCCTACTTGCTCGCTAGGCTGCTCTCGTTCCTCAAGAGTGGGGAGCAAACTGGCTTTAAAGGTATGGTCAAATGTTCCACCTTTACAATATTAAAAGTTTTATTATTTAATTATTATTAATTATTAATTATTATTAATCATCTCAGGTGTACAGTTTTTTAATTTCACTTTTAACAGTATTCAAGTGTTATACTCAGAACATTCCAGCACATTCTTTACCATTTTAACTGACGCATTCAGCGGTCCGAATTATTTTAATGTGCTTTTTTGTCCTTGTCCTTTGTGCTTGATCTTAAAACTTTTCGGCTGATGATGTCTACAAGATAGATGAAACATGTTCCTTTATATTTAAAAAAATGTTATTTTAAATAGTAAAACTTTTAGTATTGTAAAGGTGGAACATTTGACCATACCTTTAAATTATACGTACGACAATACGGGCTTTATAATGAAATTCATTTTATGCAATGAGCAAACTGGCTCCGAAGGCATTTCACTCTCGATTGATGATGCCTGATCTAGCAAGCGCCTACAAAACTACTCAGTGTAAAAATGTAAATGAATACCACTAATCTCAATTACTACAAACACTAAACCCCAATATTTGTGGAACTAAATGTATCACACACAGAATTAGCTAAATTTCTACAAGAATTGACTACTTTATCGCTAAGATAATACAGAGCTCTTGGAACAGCCAACCACTCGCTAGTGCATCCGGCTGTAAAACTGGGGTTAATGGACGTATAGCACTGACATCATAACGTGTATGTTGATAGATGTTGACAAAACATGCTGCCTGAATTCTAAAGTGTTACTTTTTTTTTTTTAATTTCGTGTGGCTATTTCTAGCCGATTGCAGCCCTTGTAAGGCAGACCCTCCGATGAGGGTGGGCGGCATCTGCCATGCGTAGGTAACTGCGTGTTATTGTGGTGTAGGGTAGTGTTATGTGTGGTGTGTGAGTTGCAGGGATGTTGGGAACAGCACAAACACCCAGCCCCCGAGCCATTGGAATTAACCAATGAAGGTTAAAATCCCCAACCCGGCCGGGAATCGAACCCGGGACCCTCTGAACCGAAGGCCAGTATGTTGACCATTCAGCCAACGAGTCGGACTAGAGTGTTACTGAAAAGTATATTATCTTGCACAGGGTTTAGAACTGCTGACAAGTGTGTACTTGCGGCAGTCATCTTACTATGGTACATATCCTTACAGAGTACATGGACCTGGCCGATCTGCGCCGTAGTCTAAAATTTCTCCCTTATCCTACGAGCTGACGAGCAGTCAGCAGACCTCGTCATCCATTTTATGAGGGATAGTGGCCTGTGTTACGTGTATAGTATTTTTTATTAGTTTTTATTTTATTATTACCTATGTTTTATTCTTTTGACTTTGTTGTAGTTTGCATTTGTGTATTTTAATGCTTTTTTAAATGTTTTTTAACATTAATTTAATGATATATATGACTGCACTTCAAGGCAATGCCTTATTCCACCATAATCTGTATTTTCTATCCTTTTATTAGAAAATATGGTATTGCAAATTAGATTCACTGATTATTTTAAATTTGTAATCATTTTTCCTCATCATTCATTTTAAATTCTAGTCAGTGGATACATTTTAAACTTTTAATTATTATGTCATTTCGTTCCACCCCGTACCATAAGGAGCTGATGACCTAGATGTTAGGCCTCTTTAAACAACAAGCATCATCATCGTCATTAGAACTGCTGACTAAATGTGACAAAACGTGTAGCATGGAGTGCCAGTACCTTGGTATGTTACATAAAACAAAGCATCTAAACCAAACAAATTCTATACGTCTGTTAGTGTAAATGTTTCAGTAAAGAAGAAACCAACGAATATTTGAGATTGGCTTTTTCCTCCCACCACTGCAACACTGCACTTTGCAAAATGCATTATTTATGCCCTGCTTTGCTACGATGATCTCATTTGAGGCATCAACGGATACAACAATCACGTTGCAAGTGACTAATCTCATGTTTTATTCTGTATTGAAATCTGTTAATTTACAATAACAAAGTTTTATAATGATCCACCTGTTCAATACTTATTAATATGTATGTAATATATGTAATATATTTTAAATGGAACAACATTATAATGTATTGAACAGGTGGATCATAATAAAACTTTGTTATTGTACAACAATCACGTTCCGTATGTGAAGAACTAAGACTAAACTAAGTACCACATATGATTTAACAACACAAACAAATCATGAACATCGCTAATACCACCAAACATGCCCTCTATTCATGACATAATTGATACAGCATGTATAGCACAGAAGCTTTAAGACATAAATCACTGGTTTGCTGGGTAATCTTGAATAATCTTGAATAAGAGCTGAATACACTGCCACAATGTGTATCTTTTATATATTATATAATACTGCATTAGTAATAGATGCACGGTAAAACTCAGCAGCATAGTCGCTTGTTGACATGTATTTACGGAATGGAGAAGGCCCTTGGTTGACTACAGTACTTACGTATATAACACAAACAGCATTCAGCTCCGCTTAGCTGTAGGTCCGCATAGACCTACTAGCTGCTGCTCGCTGCACAATGCAAGGAGAAAGCTCTTGAGATCTCTCAACACCTTTCATGATTGACAAGTCATAGCTGGAGTCTCAACAAATCTTGATACCTTCTCAAACTGCTAATCACTATTTAGCATCTCTTTGGTATGTACTATATGTACTTAACATGGCCTATTAGCTGAAATCGTTTTTGAGGTACAATACTGTTTGACTTCATAGAATTCTCTAAACAGATTGACTCCTTACTTACATGTTTCTTTGCAGGTGTTATTTTGAATTATCTTCTGGAAAGCCTCACGAGCCTCCTGTTTGAAAGTCTGGCAAGCACTGTGTATCACTGGCTCATTGGTGTTATTTTTGCTGGTCTTGTTTTCAGGTATGTAATATCTGTATATTATATTATGCAGAAAGTTCAAAGCATTGTGCAGTAATTACTGACTCTGTGTATCTTTACATTTTGGCCCATTGGTTTTTGAGAGAAAAGTTGTATTTCTGACTTTTTTTAAATGGAGTGGTGTGTGGAATCTGCCACACATATGTGTAAAAACATTAATTGGGGAGTGAGAGAGAGAGATATGTTAATCAGTGGTTCAGAAGTGTTTTGCAACATATTCATGGAAAGATTAAAGTCGTTCTTTACTATGAGCAACTCTTGCGTAAATTTGGTGATTTCATAACTAAGTATAACAATTTGCGCTTTACTGCTGATACAGCTTGGTTAGCGAGCAGTCAGGAGTTGTTATTTAAACTCATTCAATTAACTGAAAAGGAAAGCCAAGAACTTGGTTTAGAACTGAATACATCAAAAACGAAAATAATGATAGTGGAAGGTAGAATAACAGCCGTCCAGAAATAGAGTGGATGGATTGATTTGAAGTTGTCAATGCGTACCTTTATCTTGAAACTCTGATAACAAATTCTGGGTCATTAGGAGAAGAGAGATAACAAAGATGCAATCTGGCTAAGGTGGCAATGAAAAAATTAACATGACTGTGGAAGTACCAACAGATTTCCAAGAAACTGAAAATAAGACTGCTAAACTGTCTAACAGTTCCCATGTTAATATGATTCATGGACATTAAGAAAGAAAGAAGGAGATGATTAAGATCAGTGCAACCGAAATGTTTTGCTGGAGTGGAATGTTGAGAATTCCATGGACCAATAACCACACAAGTAACTCCATCCTAAAAGAGGAAAGGAAAATCTCAGGCCAGGTTCGGCTCCATCAACTGAAGTACTTTGGCCATTAGAGGGGAGGACAAGAAAATATGGAGAAATTGATCATTCAAGGCAAAATTGAGGGACAGAAGCCACAGGGAAGAGTCCCAACTAGCTGGATTAGTCATATTACCAGCATATGTGGTAGAACAATGCATGGTCTAATAAAGCAAGTCAGTGATGGGGAATCATTGAGAAAAATTATCTATAATATCACAATGACCACTATACATCCTACAGGAGATCAGGATTGAAAAAAGAGAGAGAGATTTCTAAGTAGATGGAATTTTAACATTACTCTAAAGAAATGCTAAAATTAAGGGAAGAAGGTAAAAGAAACTTCGATGAATAGTTTTTCTGGCAAATATAAAAATAGTCTCATTTCAAGCAGATGTGTATTAAATGACATCTGGAGAAACTATCCAAAACATTTGAACAGAAGAGGAAACTTTGATGAATACATTTTTGTTTCATAAATATATTTTATTTCATTTCAAGCAGATGTGCATTTGAAGACATGTGGAAAAATGATTCCAAAAGATTTGGACAGAAGAGGCTAGAACTTGCAAATAGAAAATTTGTTGTGTTTCCCTAAGATAATACAACACCACAAGACTTGGAAATCTTTGATCATCTCCATAATCTTTCACAAGTTTTGTTGGGATGTCTTACAGTTTCAATATACATGCTGCATATTGCTGTATCCAAATTCCACATTTTTTAAATGTCTGCAGATTTCTGGGATAATTTGTCATCTGTCAATTTCAGTTTTAACTAGATGGAATTTTAACATTCCTGTAAATAAGGCTTGCTTAAAATGCTTACAATGTTCTTTTTAAGCTCCAAATGAGGGCTGATGCCGACAGGGAATTGTACATAGATGAAAGAAACGAAACAAATAGTTGCTGAATCCAAAAAGAAGTCATGGGAGGATTTTGGTAATAACCTGGAAAGGCTAGGTCAAGCAGCAGGGAAACCTTTCTGGACAGTAATAAAGAATCTCATGAAGGGAGGGAAAAAGGAAATGAACAGTGTTTTGGGTCATTCAGGTGAACTCATACACTGGACAGGCAGAGGGAATATTTCGAAAATCTTCTCAACGTAAAAGGAAATCTTCATGGTGGTGTCATAAACAACGGAGCTCATGAGGAGGAGGAAAATGATGTTGGTGAAATTACGCTTGAGGAAGTGGAAAGAATGGTAAATAAACTCCATTGTCGTAAAGCAGCAGGAATAGATGAAATTAGACCTGAAATGGTGAAGTATAGTGGGAAGGCAAGGATGAAATGGCTTCATAGAATAATATTAGCATGGAGAGTTGGCAAGGTACCTTTAGATTGGACAAAAGCAGTAATTGCACCTATCTATAAGCAAGGGAACAGGAAGGATTGCAACAACTATCGAGGTATCTCGTTGATAAATGTACCAGGCAAAGTATTCACTGGCATCTTGGAAGGGAGGGTGCGATCAGTCGTTGAGAGAAAGTTGGATGAAAACCAGTGTGGTCTCAGACCACAGAGAGGTTGTCAGGATCAGATTTTCAGTATGCGCCAGGTAACTGAAAAATGCTACGAGAGGAATAGACAGTTGTGTTTTTTCGTAGACCTAGAGAAAGCATATGACAGGGTACCGAGGGAAAAGATATTCGTCGGACTACGGGATTAAGGGTAATTAATGGTAATTATTAAAATCAATCAAAAGCATTTATGTTGACAATTGGGTTGCAGTGAGAATTGATGGTAGAATGAATTCTTGGTTCAAGGTACTTACAGGGGTTAGACAAGGCTGTAATCTTTCACCTTTGTTGTTCGTTGTGGACGAGACTAATGGCGATGTCTGCTTCCAGAATTTGAGATGTCTGCTTAACTGCTTAAATGAGGCTTATTTAACATGTGTGAATAGCACAAACATTTTCAATGCGGTATTGTATATGAAAATAGAAATAAAAACGAGATACATAAATTAAGAGATATATTCACAACGCGTAAATCTCTATTGAGAATGTCATTCCCTGTAAACTGTTTCTATACTACTATCAAACAGGGAATGCGGCTGGGCGAGGGTCACAGACAGAGAGAGAGAGAGAGAGAGAGAAAGGGGATGGCGGGGGGGATTAGGATCGACCAGACTCTCAACCCATTAGTCACCTAGTGGACTTCAGTTGATCAAACCTTGATTTATTTTATACGACATTTTATCTTTAAATACACAACATAAAAAGAAAAATTATACCAGACAATCTATAATTTAGACATTTTTGCCTATATTATTTTGCATTTCTTTAAAATATGAATTATTATACATTCTGAGTTGCTTTTTAGATTATTTGGTATCATTTTTCTTGTAGTGGTGTGTGGAACTGCTATATATTCACTATTTTAAGATAAAATTATAAGAAGTTGAACATTTCTCTTCCTCATCCTATCCCAAACTTTATGTAACTTAACAAAGGTCTTTAAATGGCAAAGCTCTCATTACTGGAAAAATGGAGGTTATTGGGGTTTAACCAGCGGAAGAGAAGGGATGAGGCAAGAAATTCAACAGAATTGAATGTCAGTTTGGTGATACAAAGCTGCAACAGGTAGATGATTTCAAGTATTTAGCATGTGTTATGTTGGTGGAATGAAGATAAATTCAGTTGTGAATATAAGTAGTAGGGTATCTTCTTGTTTAATAACATAGGGAGTAAGTTTAATTTTCATGTTTAGTGGCAGCATATTTTGATGATATTTTAGAGGGTGGAGGGAGGCGTACATTTTTTCTACAGACATTGGTAATGTGCTCTCCCCAGTTAAAACTCTTGTTTATCCTTACACCAAGATATTTCTTACTGGGTTCACATACTGAATAATTTTACCATAAAGATAGAGTGAGTAGAGGAATGTTTTTGTCCTCTACCGCTCTGATTTGTTTCTTCTAACCCAAACTAACCAAACCCCACGGCACTTAATGCCCTTGAAAGGGCCTTGGCATGCCCAGCGACCGCTGCTCAGCCCAAAGGCCTGCAGATTACGGGGGGGTCGTGTGGTCAGCATGACGCATCCTCTCGGCCGTTATTCTGGGCTTTCGAGACCGGGGCTGCCATCTCACCGTCAGATAGCTCCTCAATTCTAATCACGTAGGCTGAGTGGACCTCGAACTAGCCCTCAGGTCGAGAGAAAAATCCCTGACCTGGCCGGGAATCGAACCTGGGGCCTCCGGGCGAGAGGCAGGCACACTACCCCTAAACCACGGGGCTGGCGATTTGTTTCATCTGCCCAACAATAATCCATTATATCCCATTATGTGAACACACAAGGTATGCTCTGAACGTTATCATAGGTTTTCTCCGCATAATTCTTGTTATTAAAATATTGCTCTGTAAATAAGAGCAAAACTTAGTGGCCAAGCATGTTTCTCTATTGTATGGTATGATAGGTACAGTAAGTAAACCATATTTATGCATCATAATTTTTATTTGGTTTCTGAAGATTAGTGAGTACAACTCTTTGTTGTAATGTTGTATTATAAACTTGTTTATACTTACTGGGGTTTTCCTGAATGTTACTATTAAATGCCATTCTTTGTTCACAGTTTTTATTTGTTCTCTCCATTGGCATACGGAATGACTGGCCCATCAGCATCGGATCCTCAGAGTAGTATGTTTGGACTGAGATGGTTAGAAACCTGGGAATTCTAACCGGTCGTCTTTGAAGGAACAAAAATATATGAGAACATTATAATGATTGTTGTTTTAAGGTGCCTAACATCTAGGTTATTGGCCCATTAGAACATAGACAACTATACAACACTCCAGATTATTTCATGCATGTAATGTACCATTTCCCATTGTACAGTTACATGCAGCTGTTCTTGTTGTTTGACAGTGATATAATTGAAAAAACATAAGAGTAAACAAGTTGTCTTAAAATGTTGGTTTGCACTCTGTTAATACCAGAATAAAATGAGAAGAGAAATGTAACATACTGTGAGTAATTCCATCGTAATTTTACTAACAGATTATGGCAGAACTTGCTGATGCTGATTATTTGGCATTTTGGTTTTGATTCCCACTATCCCATGACATTACTGCTGTACCCCATTATGTGAACACCCAAGGTTCGATTCCTGACTACTATTATTGGTGGGGCTGATGATGTAGATGTTAGCCTCCTTTATACAACGAACATCATCATCATCATCATCACTATTATTACTTGAAAAAATAATACATCCTGAAATATGGTGATATAGTGGCAGTTATGCAACATGTGAAGCATACATACAGTGTCAACATATTGTGATGAAAAAATGTGTTATGGTAGAATTTTGTCTCTAAGAGTTTTATCTCCATTCTTATCAGAGTAGACTCTGGGCTTTGGGTGAGAAAATAACATAAAAGTCATAAGTGCATTCCTTTGTTGATAATCCAGCAGTATTTTACATGATTTTGTGTTGTAGTACCGGTAAATATAATAATGACTCTAATCACACATTACACACATTAGTTCACCAGCTGTAACACAAATCAATTCTTGCTTAGAACCTCCTCACTGTGCGTAGTAGTACAGTACGTACACTTATTTAATTCACATTGCATGTTTTATAGAAATAAAACCAATAGTAATGCTGTATAACACTTTCATTCACTTCTTCCAGTAATCCAGAATTGTACGTTGGACACAACTATCCTTGGTAACATGGTTGTCAATTAAAATACGGGCACGGCAAATAATGTCAAATCATTCCATGTCATTTTTCGTTAGCGAAATAGGCTGAATGTTCTTTATGGCTGATAGGGCATGTTGGTATACAATCATGAGTATAGATATAGGAGATTTTTAATTGTGAGAAATGGTTGTTGTTTTAAGGTGAAAATCAAGGAATATTAAAAATTGTAGAAGGATTCTGTGAAAAATATTGTGTTTTATGATGTGATGTGAATTGTATATTCCTAAAAATTGCTTTGAAACTTTCAGTGTAAATCATACATTGGTTTTTTTGAACCATCTGAAATGGTAGATTTTTCACCATATGTTGACAGAAATCTCATTATTCCTTATTTCTCTCCAGTACATGTTTACAAGGGGTGATGTAATTAAAATACTTACTGAACTGTATACCAATGAGAAAACACATACTGGAGGTAGTGATTGTGTTCTGTAACAACATATAGTATTGTATTATGTATTAGGCTGTTGACCAAGATTTTCCTAGCCCTTTACATTAAGCAACAACAGAGTATTTTTGTACAATATGGAAATTAATAAATATTTATACCGTATAAAACATTGTGGTTATTAAATCAATGATTTTTATCTATTTAGTAATGTCAGAAGTGTTGCAGAATCATTATGGCCAGTACAAAAGCTTACAAAGTATTAACGTGATACCAAACAAGGACAGAGAAATCAATCAAGAAAATAAATAAATACATACAGGGAAATAGAAACTATTCTGCAAATATCTACACAGTCATGCCCAGAGAGAGTATGAGCACAGGCACTGACACAGGTGTTTCATTGTCTGTGCCTCTCTGCATTGTCATACTGCTATTTTACCTTACTGTTAAGTAATCCCATTTAGACTGGTTATCATTTGTTTTCCCAACACCTATTCTCAATCAGTTCAAAGATTTCCATGATATATATTGCAGATACTAACAGCCGGTAGGGATTCTGATGGGTAGTGATGGGCAGTCTGAGACGAGGTCTCAGGATTTCTCAAGACTAGCACAGGCACTATTCTCGCGAGAAATTTCGAGAGATCTCGAGAGCGTTGTCCCCACATTGCGCGGCGAGCAGCGTGTCGTAGGCCGACAGGTAGTCGGAGCTGAATGTTGTTTGTGGCTGAGTATGCGAATAGCCAACCACGGACCTTCTCCATTTCGTAAATACTTGTCAACAAGGGACTAGGTCATTCATTTCTACTGAGGTCTATTTTGAAGCAGTATAACATAAGTATAAAGGATACCCATTCTGGCATTGTATGCACTGGTAGGTACACGTACCTGGATACTAGAGGCGTGCATTATTCAAACTCGGGACGAGGCAAGATGCGCCTTGCTGTATGCAACCACCATTACGCATGGGTGGAGTGTGTAATCTAAAATGCTTCAGTTTGCTCCAATTCTTTCGACAGGTAGGTGTACATCGTTATCAGACCCCACATCGAATAACATATGACCAATGCTTGTGTTTACCAATATTTTGGTGACTGGAGAAATAATTCCTTACAATAGCAGTGGGCAACGCTCTCGCTCGATACTCTCGACCGAGCTCGATAGCTGCAGTCGCTTAAGTGCGGCCAGTATCCAATATTCGGGAGATAGTAGGTTCGAACCCTACTGTCGGCAGCCCTGAAAATGGTTTTCCGTGGTTTCCCATTTTCACACCAGGCTGTACCTTAATTAAGGCCACGGCCGCTTCCTTCCCACTCCTAGCCCTTTCCTGTCCCATCGTCGCCGTAAGACCTATCTGTGTCTGTGCGACGTAATAAAACTAGCAAAAAAAGAAAAGATACTCTCGAGACTCTCGCGAGAATCTCGAGACCGATTCTCCTGTATTGCAATCCGTGCCACGTCCCAGTAACTACGAGTGTAAACTTTATAGTATACCATAAGCAGTCATTGCGTGAAATAACGTTTTCATATGGAAACGTGTGAGCCGATAAAATTTGTGAAAAGCCTGGAAAAGTACTAAATGTTCAGCAATGGTCCCCTTAATACCATTAACGAAAGTGAAAACAGAATGTCAATATCTTAAACTCTTCACGACTTATTTGAGGTGGATATCTTAACTGAATAACCCTGCATAATTTGTGAATAACTGTAGATAGGATGTACACCTACTTGGCGTGTATTATTCGAACTTGAGACGGGGAAGATGTGCTTTGATACATATACAACCCCCACTACACATGAGTGGAACGTGTAATCTAAAACGCCCGATTTTGCTCCAATTCCTCAGCACGGGTGATGGGCAACGCTCTCGAGACCGATTCTCGTGTGCTGCGAGCTGTGCGACGTCCCAGTAACTACAAGTGTAAGCTTGATACTTATCATCAGCAGTTCTCATATGGAAACGTGTGTGACGATAAATTTTGTCAAAAGTCTAGGAAAGCACTGCATGTTGAACTATGAACTCCTTAATACCATTAACGAAAGTGAAGACAGAATGCCAGTATCTTACACTGTTCATGAGTTATTTCAGGTGGACTTCTTAGCTGAATAACCCGTATAATGTGTTCATAACTGTTATTACGATGTAAACCTTAGTGATGGGCAGTCTGAGACTAGGTCTCGAGATTTCTCGGGATTTCTCGAGACTAGCGCAGGCACTATTTCTCGCGAGAAATCTCGAGAGATCTCGAGAGCGTTGTCCCCCCATTGTGCAGCGAGCAGCGTGTCGTAGGCCTACAGGTAGTCGTAGCTGAATATTGTTTGTGCCGAGTATGCGAATAGCCATCCACGGGCCTTCTCCATTTCGTAAATACGTGTCAACAAGCGACTAGGGCGTTCATTCTTACCGAGGTCTATTTTGACGCAATATAACGTAATTATAAAGGATACGCATTCTGCCATTGTATGCAGTGGTAGGTACATGAATGAGTGGTGTAAGTGCAGAACCTGACGGCTACTGTAGGTACACGTACCTGTATACCAGAGACGTGCATTATTCGAGCTCGAGACGAGGCAAGATACGCCTTGCTGCATATGCAGCCGCCATTACGTATGAGTGGAATGTGTAATCTAAAGTGCTTCAGTTTGCTTCAATTCCTTCGACAGGTAGGTGTACATTGTTATCAGACCCCACATTCAATAATACAGTATATGGCCCACTGCTTGTGTTTACCGATATTTTGGTGACGAAGGAAATAATTCCTTACAGTGTTATAGAGTATTCCCGTCATAATTAGGTACTTCGATATATGACGGTGGAATGTGAAATTGTACTAGTTGTACGTGACAACTTGAAGACGATCCGAAACGCAACGTAAGTCGTAGATGTCGGTTATTTTGAAGAGATGTCACACAGCACAGGCTGCTGTTCAAAAGAAGTAAAATACGTCGGCAGAAATACTTCTGGGATGATTCGGCACTTACAAACACATAATATCAATGAAGAGGAATCGTCACAGAACACCTCCGGCCCAGTCTGCATCACAAGAAGCTACCCTGTCGACTAGTGATGGGCAGTCTGAGACGAGATCTCGAAATTTCCCGAGACTAGCGCAGACACTATTTCTCGCGAGAAATTTCGAGAGATCTCGAGAACGTTGTTTTTGCCGAGTATGCGAATAGCAAACCACGCACCTTCTCCACTATGTAAATGAGACGAGGTCTCGAGATTTCCCGAGACTAGCGCAGACACTGTTTCTCGCGAGAAATTTCGAGAGATTTCGAGAGCGTTGTTTTCGCCGAGTATGCGAATAGCAAACCACGCACCTTCTCCACTCTGTAAATACCTGTCTTGTTGCTTATTGTTTTAAGAGGCCTAACATCGAAGGTCATCGGCCCTAAATACGTGTCCACAAGCCAGTAGCGTAGCCAGGATTTCAGTTGGGGGGGGGGCATTCATCCAGAATTTTATTTTGATAGGTGTCCAAACTTCCAGAGTTTAGGTGGTGTAGAATACCTAGAAAGGAAATTAGTGTCCTTGGATCAAAGTAAAAGTGGCGGATACGTGCGGATTCCGGAAGCTAATAGTGATCTCCTTCTTCTTCTTCCACCCCCCCCCCCCCCGCTTTTCCCACATCTGTGGGGTCGCGGGTGCGAACTGTGCCGCACATGTGGATTTGGCCCTGTTTTACGGCCGGATGGCCTTCCCCACGCCAACTCTATATGGAGGGATGTAATCACTGTTGTGTGTTTCTTTGGTAGTTGGTAGTGTAGTATGTTGTCTGAATATGAAGAGGAACATGTTGGGACAAACGCCTAGTCCCCGAGCCAGAAGAATGAATCAGACGCGATTAAAATCCCCGACCCGGCCGGGAGTCGAACCCGGGACCCTTTGAACCGAAGGCCTCAACACTGATCATTCATCAAATGAGTCGGACTCCGGAAGCTAATATTAATATACGTTATATATAAAATGCTTAATAAAAGTAGATTCGTTAAAATTCCTGGGGCACCGGGCGAGTTGGCCGTGCGCGTAGAGGCGTGCGGCTGTGAGCTTGCATCCGGGAGATAGTAGGTTCGAATCCCACTATCGGCAGCCCTGAAGATGGTTTTCCGTGGTTTCCCATTTTCACACCAGGCAAATGCTGGGGCTGTACCTTAATTAAGGCCACGGCCGCTTCCTTCCAACTCCTAGGCCTTTCCTATCCCATCGTCGCCATAAGACCTATCTGTGTCGGTGCGACGTAAAGCCCATAGCAAAGAAATTCCTGGGGTGTCTGGACTCCTTGGACGAGAACTCCCCTCCCCCCGGCTACCTCTGTTACTCCCATCCCAACGTAATTGCAGCATTTCATACATTCCGAGTACAAGTGACATGAATGCAAGAATAAACAGTGTGAGTAAAGATGCAATATTCTGGTTTAGAATAAATACAGTAATGTTATTATAATAATGGCCATGTGATAAGCAATAAAGAAGTGGCATTTTATACAAATAATGCGGCAAAGAAATACACACACACACACCCACACACGTCGAATACAGGTTTCTCGCCCTTCTTGCCCATGGCTAGATGACGAAGCCAAGAGAATGATGGACCACCGTGACTCGTTATTTCGACATTATAAACAAACCCTAGATCACACAGACTTCACATCTTACCGCATCTTAAAACATCGCACAAAGCAGGTGATCAGAAATAAGAAATGTATATATTTCCGGAATTTAGTTAAGAACTTAAATTCTAATCGCGCATGGGACCAACTTAGAGCTCTGGGAATAGGAAAACATCAACAGAGACAGACGACTTCTGACATTCCACTTGACGAACTGAACGATTACTTTAGTAGAATAAATATTCAACCTAGCCCAATTAACTGCACCGACTCACCACCCTCCCCTGCAGCCAATCCAACATTCACATTTCACAGTGTCACAGAAAATCAGGTTGAAAAGGCTTTGCATTCCATTAAATCAAAGGCTACAGGTGTAGATGATATTCCTATTACTTTTATACATAACATTATGGGTGCTGTTCTGCCTATACTACTAACGCACATACTGAACTACTGTTTACTAAACAGAAATTTCCCTACTGTCTGGAAAACAGCCAATATTATACCGGTATCTAAGAAACTAAACCCACAATCACACTCTGACTATTGTCCTATGTCTATACTCCCTGCGCTTTCTAAAGCCTTTGAACATTTAATATACGAGCAAGTTTTGGAAAACCTAAATAAAAATGCTCTTTTGGACCCTTTGCAATCTGGATTTAGGAAGGGTCACAGTACCGCGACAGCACTTTTGAAGGTTACTGAAGACATTAGAAACGCTATGGACAAACGACTGGTCACTATACTTATCCTCCTTGACTTCAGTAGCGCCTTTGACACTATAGTAATTCCGACTATGATAAAGAAAATGAAACTGCTAAATTTCGACCTGGCTGCGCTTAAGGTTTTTAGTTCTTTCTTGAGTAACCGTCAACAGCGTGCAATAGTAAACGACAAGGCCTCTAAATGGAGAATGAAACTTTGTGTTGCCCCACAGGGCAGTATTCTTGGGCCTCTAATTTTCTGTATTTATATCAGTGACATACCATCTGTGACAGGAAATAACACACACCACCTCTATGCTGACGATCTTCAAATATATCGACACTGCAAGACAAGATATTAACAATGACCTCCGACGACTCAATATACACTGACTGACAGAGCAAATGCAACACCAAGAAGGAGTGGTCAGAACTTTATGCCAATTGCAGGGTAGACTGACGTCACTGAGGTATGCTTATGATGTGAAATGCGCCGCTGTGCTGCGCACGTAGCGAACGATAAATGGGACACGGCGTTGGCGAATGGCCCACTTCGTACCGTGATTTCTCAGCCGACAGTCATTGTACAACGTGTTGTCGTGTGCCACAGGACACGTGTATAGCTAAGAATGCCAGGGCGCCGTCAACGGAGGCATTTCCAGCAGACAGACGACTTTACGAGGGGTATGGTGATCGGGCTGAGAAGGGCAGGTTGGTCGCTTCGTCAAATCGCAGCCGATACCCATAGGGATGTGTCCACGGTGCAGCGCCTGTGGCGAAGATGGTTGGCGCAGGGACATGTGGCACGTGCGAGGGGTCCAGGCGCAGCCCGAGTGACGTCAGCACGCGGGGATCGGCGCATCCGCCGCCAAGCGGTGGCAGCCCCGCACGCCACGTCAACCGCCATTCTTCAGCATGTGCAAGACACCCTGGCTGTTCCAATATCGACCAGAACAATTTCCCGTCGATTGGTTGAAGGAGGCCTGCACTCCCGGCGTCCGCTCAGAAGACTACCATTGACTCCACAGCATAGACGTGCACGCCTGGCATGGTGCCGGGCTAGAGCGACTTGGATGAGGGAATGGCGGAACGTCGTGTTCTCCGATGAGTCACGCTTCTGTTCTGTCAGTGATAGTCACCGCAGACGAGTGTGGCGTCGGCGTGGAGAAAGGTCAAATCCGGCAGTAACTGTGGAGCGCCCTACCGCTAGACAACGCGGCATCATGGTTTGGGGCGCTATTGCGTATGATTCCACGTCACCTCTAGTGCGTATTCAAGGCACGTTAAATGCCCACCGCTACGTGCAGCATGTGCTGCGGCCGGTGGCACTCCCGTACTTTCAGGGGCTGCCCAATGCTCTGTTTCAGCAGGGTAATGCCCGCCCACACACTGCTCGCATCTCCCAACAGGCTCTACGAGGTGTACAGATGCTTCCGTGGCCAACGTACTCTCCGAATCTCTCACCAATCGAACACGTGTGGGATCTCATTGGACGACGTTTGCAAACTGTGCCCCAGCCTCGTACGGACGACCAACTGTGGCAAATGGTTGACAGAGAATGGAGAACCATCCCTCAGGACACCATCCGCACTCTTATTGACTCTGTACCTCGACGTGTTTCTGCGTGCATCGCCGCTCGCGGTGGTCCTACATCCTACTGAGTCGATGCCGTGCGCATTGTGTAACCTGCATATCGGTTTGAAATAAACATCAATTATTCGTCCGTGCCGTCTCTGTTTTTTCCCAAACTTTCATCCCTTTCGAACCACTCCTCCTTGGTGTTGCATTTGCTCTGTCAGTCAGTGTATATGCACAACGAAACTCTCTTATACTAAACTGCACAAAATCTCAGACAAACATAATTGGATCACGAAAATTATTGAGCTGCTCAAACAACGTCGGAATCCCGCCTATCCTACTGAATGGTAACATTATTCCCTACAGTAAAACGGTTAAAAATCTCGGCGGAATGATCAATGAAACAGTTGATTGGTCTGATTACACGAAAGAAATACGTAAAAAGATTTTTGGAGTGCTTCACCCTCTTAAACGGCAGAGGGATGTATTTCCATTTGAGCTACAGGCCAAACTCATAGACACTCATTCTCCCCATTATTGATAATTGTGACGTCGTTTTAGTTGACATGACGAGAGAAGAAACACCTAAACTTCAACGAGCACTGAATTCCTGCCTCCAATTTATTTACAATATCAGGTATGATGTTCATATCACCCCATACTATCAGGCTGTCTCATGGCTGATGTCTGATAAACGTCGGCAGCTACACACTTTAACGATGGTGTTTCGAATGGTAACTGAAAGTCAGTCACTGTATATTTCTTCTAAATTCATCTTTTTTATCATCACTTCGCAACTTAAATACACGTTCTAGATTCATTTTTTCTATTCCGCTGCACCCCAAAAATAAAGTTAATAGATCATTTGTGGCGGCTATCCCCAGATTATGGAATTCCCTGCCAGCTCAGGTCAGAGAAACTAGCTTTTTTTTAAATCACGATTTAAGGTCACCTGCCGAGACCACCTGCTGAGGACAGCTGACTTGATGGTTGAATATGAATGTGTGCGTGCCTGAGGATTAGTCATTTTTAAGAGTTTTTAATAATAATAATTAGTTTTAATATTAATTTAGTTAGTAATATATTTAAATTTATTTTCAATTCTATTAATTTATATAGTTTTAACCATTTTAAGTATCTCAGGATTTTATTTAATATTCTGATTAGTATGTGGTTAAGTATACGAGAGGGCCTGGAGCCCTAACTTCGCCACTGTACAGAAGGCACTAATAAATAAATAATTAAATAAATAAACAAATATAGAATGAAAAGCGTATGGGTATATATTTTGTTAGTTGGTAAAGAAAAATTTCACGTCACAACATATGCTAGGTAGGGTTTTCCTCGTCCTATTAGTTTCCCTAGGACAGCGACTCAACCAACTGAGCTACATGAAAGGGAGCGCCACTGTACAGAAGGCACTAATGAATAAATAATTAAATAAATAAACAAATATAGAATGAAAAGCGTATGGGTATATATTTTGTTAGTTGGTAAAGAAAAATTTCACGTCACAACATATGCTAGGTAGGGTTTTCCTCGTCCTATTAGTTTCCCTAGGACAGCGATTCAACCAACTGAGCTACATGAAAGGGAGCGCCACTGTACAGAAGGCACTAATGAATAAATAATTAAATAAATAAACAAATATAGAATGAAAAGCGTATGGGTATATATTTTGTTAGTTGGTAAAGAAAAATTTCACGTCACAACATATGCTAGGTAGGGTTTTCCTCGTCCTATTAGTTTCCCTAGGACAGCGACTCAACCAACTGAGCTACATGAAAGGGAGGCGTGTGTGATTATTGTTATAAATAGATGCCGTTAGTATTTTTACAAAGGTTTTATGAGCATTTATTATGACGTACGTTTTCCAACTGTCCAAAATGTACGAGGTCGGATAGAAGAACTAGCTGGAAGCTAAAGAGCCTTGCAGGGGTGTCGCTTCCTTCTCTGTTCACTTTTCTAAACCAAACTCCATGGCGTAACAGCCCCGAAGGGCCATCGCCTACCAAGCGACCGCTGTTCAGCCCGGAGGCCTGCAGATAACGAGTTGTCGTGTGGTCAGAACGACGAATACTCTCCTCCGTTATTCTTGGCTTTCTAGACCGGGGCCGCCATCTCACCGTCAGATAGCTCCTCAATTATAAACACGTAGGCTGAGTGTTTCTCGAACCAGCCCTCAGATCCAGGTAAAAATCCCTGGCCTGCCCGGGAATCGAACCTGGGGCCTCCGGTAAGAGGCAAGCACGCTACCCCTACACCGCGGGGCCGGCTGGTTACTTTCAGGTCTCCTTATTTTAGAATTTGACTTAAGGCATCCTGCATTCGATTCCCGGCACTGACAGAGTTAAGAAAGGCATGGGATGGGGAAGACACAACCTTGTTTGTGGGTGCAGTAGAGTTGGCCTTAAGTCTCCCGTAATCGAAATATCTACGACCTGGAAGATAGTCACCTGCATGGGGTGTAGTACCAAAGTGGTTCCTTTTTTAAAGAAGACAAATTAAATGAAAATTCTACTTCCTCACAAACGAAGAACGATATTATCAATTTTATGAACAGTTTCAATAATGCAGCTGGTTTATGTTAAGAGTACAGAAGCTATGATTGTACATGGTAACAATCAAAACCATCAATATGTACTGAAGATCGTCACCGCACTCGGTAGGACCGGCTTTTTTTCATATCCACCGGGCGAGTTGGCCGTGCTGTTAGGGGAGCACAGCAGTGTGCTTGCATCCGGGAGATAGTGGGTTCAAATCCCACTGTCGGCAGCCCTAAATATGATTTTCCGTGGTTTCCCATTTTCACACCAGGCAAATACTGGGGCTGTACCTTAATTAAGGCCACGGCCTCCTCCTTCCCACTTTTAGCCCTTTCCTTTCCCATCGTCGCCATAAGACTTACGGTGCGACGTAAAGCTTTGTGGGTGCGCCACTGCATCCACTCACAATTTGAGGTACAAGGTAAGCCCGAAGAATGGTTGGATACTCAAAATGCACCACCATAAGTGACGCGGATGTGGCTCAAAACTATAAAGAAAGGTTCGGGACGGGATCTAGTGTTTTAAGTAGAATCCATATCAATACAACGTGACTTCCCATTTAAAAAATGTTTCATGCATCGACTGCAATTCAAGCCTGGGCCGTCCTGATGAGAAAATAGAACCATTGGAACTGAGTTATCACACCCGCCAATTACAAAATATTTACCCGCACTTTTGATGGTGCAATTTGAGGTTCCAATCAGTCGCCGGGCATTTGACAAAATATATAGGCCTACATATCGAACTTACGCACGCATCGCGATTGTCATGCTACTGTTAGAATTTTTAAAAAAAACTTTTTCATAACTTACCGAGGATGTACATAGTTTTGGCTTCTCAGTGACGAAATGACCCTCTTCAAAAAATTTACTTATATGGCACAAAATGGGGAACTGACGTACAGCTCAAAATCCTGACACAGTCTTCCCAACGCTGCATTTTAAACATAGCACATCTCTCAACCACAGTAAAACCCGATGATCCGTAGGACATTGTTGTTTCCTAGAACCGATGTGCAAAATCTGACACTATGTTGTAAGCTTGGAGCTGTTTCTGGCCGTGGCCCCAGTTATCTCGGTGGTCACGTTCCGGCCCCCAACTGAGTAATCCCTTGGTGATTGCCTTTTTCCTGTCCGGCTCCATGGCTAAATGGTTAGCGTGGTGGCCTTTGGCCACAGGGGTCCCGGATTCCATTCCCAGCAGGGTCGGAAATTTTAAACTTAATTAGTTAATTTCGCTGGCAGGGGGGCTGGGTGTATGTGTCGTTTTCACCATCATTTCATCCTCATTTACGACGCGCAGGTTGCCTACGGGTGTCAAATCGAAAGACCTGCATCTGGCGAGCCGAACTTGCCCTCGGACACTCCGGCACTAAAAGCCATACGCCATTTTATTTCATTTTATTTCATTTTATTTTTATTATTTTTTTTGCCCTTTTCCTCATGTCTTGACATTTGTCAACACACGGTTACATTCCCAATACTGAGGCCTCTACAGGGAAATATTCTCACGCATCACAATCCTAAGTGTTTTCCTTTCATTCAAGCAGTACTAATATGGAGAATTTTGATTAGACCAATTGAGCCTTGCCAGTAGATTCTTTGTCGCTACGTTAACTTAACATTTCGGCGTAAGTTTTTAAGTTGTTCGTACCGTACGAAAAACAACGGCTGATCGTCGCTCTAGTTTCAGGAAATATTTATTTGGGGGGGGGGGGGGGCGGCCCCACTGCCCTCCCCCCTTGGCTACGCCAGTGCAACAAGCGACTAGGGCGTTCATTTCTATAATTTCTAGCGAGGTCTATTTTGACGCAGTATAACATAATCATAAAGGATACGCATTCTGGCATTGTATGCAGTGGTAAGTACACGAATAAATGAATGGGCTAAGTACAGAAACTGACGGCTACTGTAGGTACACCTCCCTGGATACTAGAGGCGTGCATTATTCGAACACCGAGCTCGATAGCTGCAGTCGCTTAAGTGCGGCCAGTATCCAGTATTCGGGAGATAGTGGGTTCGAGCCCAACTGTCGGCAGCTCTGACGATGTTTTCCGTGGTTTCCGATTTTCACGCCAGGCAAATGCTGGGGCTGTACCTTAATTAAGGCCACGGTCGCTTCCTTCCATTTCCTAGTCATTTCCTATACCATCGTCGCCATAAGACATATCTGTGTCTGTGCGACGTAAAGCAAATAGCAAAAAAAAAAAAAAAAAAATGCTGCAGTCGCGTAAGTGTGGACAGTATCCAGTAATCGGGAGATAGTGGGTTCGAGCCCCACTGTCGGCAGCCCTGACGATGGTTTTCCGTGGTTTCCCATTTTCACGCCAGGCAAATTCTGGGGCTGTACCTTAATTAAGGCCACGGCCGCTTCCTTCCCATCTCTAGGCCTTTCCTATCCCATCGTTTCCATAAGACATATCTGTGTCGGTGCGACGTATAGCAAAAAAAAGAAAACATTATTCGAACTCGAGACGAGGCAACATGCGCCCTGCTGCATATGCAACCACCATGATGCATGAGTGGAAGGTGAAATCTAAAATGCTTGAGTTTGCTCCAATTCTTTCGACAGGTAGGTGTAGGCCTACATCCTTATCAGACTCCACATTCAATATCATATATTATGACACTGCTTGTGTTTACCGATATTGTGTTGTCGAAGGAAATAATTCCTACTCTATTCGCGTCATACGTAAAGTTTGCGTAATAACCCAACAACAACACGAGTACAACAAGCAATTCTACGGAAAGGAAATATTACAAGAAGTACTACTAATTTAACATTCTAAATCCAGCATCATCATAAACAAATTCAGTATTTCCAGTGCTTAACACTACCGCTTACAATACTATAAGTTGAGCTTTCTACTAGCTTAACACTACAAGTGATAATAAGGTGAAGTTAAACAATCATTACCCAAAACTAAAACGACAACAACAACAACGAAAGAAAAGACTACAAGAATTACTACTAGTTTAACTTTCTAAATCCAGCCTCTTTATACACAAATTCACACACAACTTAAGTATTTCCATTACTTAACACTATGGCTTACAATACTATAGCTTAACACTACAAGTAATATTAAAGCCAATACGTAACCACGCAACAACTACAACAACAAGAGTATAAGAAGCAATTCCATGGGGAGAAAATGTTAGAAAAAATACTACTAGTTTAACATTCTAAATCGAGCGGAAAATCACAAATTTTGTATTGTATTTAGTATTGTATTTAGCGTCCGTTGTTTACAGTAGTATAATACAGGGATTCGGCCGCCACCACATCCTCCCGCTCCCAGAGGCCTCCTCCACCACCACCACCACAGCCAGAGGCCTCCCAGAGGCCTCCTCCACCACCACCACAGCCAGAGGCCTCCCAGAGGCCTCCTCCACCACCCGCGGGAAATTTGAATTGGTAAACAAAGCCACGTGCTTTTTGACAGCTATCATCGACAACAAGGCATCGCTAACCTCACTGCTGCCATCTTGACGGGCCTAAACCTCAGTAGTACCAACCTAACCTAACTAGCGCGAGGTAAACAAATCCACGTGTTTTTGACAGCCACGTGCTTTTTGACAGACAACAACGCATCGCTAACCTCAGTTCTGCCATCTTGATGGGCCTAAACCTCAGTAGTACTAACTTAACCTAACTAGCGCGAGATAAACAAATCCACGTGTTTTTTGACAGCCACGTGCTTTTTTGACAGCTGTCATCCGCCATCTTTAAACTACACAGCGCCGTGCTGCCCTCTTTATCGCAGTAGCTGCAAATTCGTCACCTGTCATCGGCAGTGCTGCCATCTTGGCGGGCCTAAACCTTAGTGCTTCCAACTTAACCTCACTAGCGCGAGATAAACAAATCCACGTGCTTTTTTGACAGCTGTCATCCGCCATCTTTATTCCATAGAGCACAGTGCTGCCCTCTTTAGCGACTTACCTTTGAAATGTGGTGGCGGATAATTTGAAAAATGCTTTTTGACAGCAACCCTCTTTGAGC
This sequence comes from Anabrus simplex, assembly GCF_040414725.1. Classification (NCBI taxonomy): domain Eukaryota; kingdom Metazoa; phylum Arthropoda; class Insecta; order Orthoptera; family Tettigoniidae; genus Anabrus; species Anabrus simplex. The sequence continues at coordinate 608,891,149 of NC_090266.1, read as the reverse complement.
ACAGTGCTGCCCTCTTTAGCTAGATACCTTTAAAATATGGTGGCAGACAATTCCACGTGACAGCAGCCATCCTTTTTTTTTGCTAGTTGCTTTACGTCGCACCGACACAGATAGGTCTTATGGCGACGATGGGACAAGGAAGGGCTAGGAGTGGGAAGGAAGCGGCCGTGGCCTTAATGAAGGTACAGCCCCAGCATTTGCCTGGTGTGAAAATGGGAAACCACGGAAAACCATTTTCAGGGCTGCCGACAGTGGGGTTCGAACCTACTATCTCCCGAATACTGGATACTGGCCGCACTTAAGCGACTGCAGCTATCGAGCTCGGTGCAGCCATCTTTGAGCACAGTGCTGCCCTCTTTGTGGTGGCGGTAAATTCCACGTGCTCTTGTTTGAAAACAAACTCACGTGCTTTTTTCTGACAGCTGTCATCCGCCATCTTGCATCACAGACCTCAGTGCTGCACTCTTTAGCTAGATACCTTTGAAATGTGGTGGCGGCAATTTGAAAAATTCTACATTCTCTTGTTTGGAAACAAACCTATGCGCTTTTTTGACAGCTATCATCCGCCATCTTTAATCTAGAGAGCACCGTGCTGCCCTCTTTAGCTACTTACCTTTGAAATGTGGTGGCGGTAAATTCTACGTGCTTTACAAACCCATGTGCTTTTCTGATAGCTGTCAACCGCCATCTTTATTCCAGAGAGAACAGTGCTGCACTCTTTAGTTGAAATGTGGTGGCAGCAAATTCCACGTGCCCTTCTTTGGAAACAAATCAACGTGCTTTTTTGACAGATGTCATCCGCCATCTTTAATCAACAGAGCACCGTGCTGCAATCTTTAGCTGAGATGTGGTGGCGGCAAATTCCACGTACTCTTGTTTGGAAACAAATTCTATGTGCTCTTCAGCTGTCATCCACCATCTTTAATCAAGAGAGCACCGTGCTGCCCTCTTTGTGGTGGCGGATAATTTGAAAAATTCTTTTTGACAAGCAGCCATCTTTAATCCAGAGAGAACAGTGCTGCCCTCTTTAGCTACTTACCTTTGAGGCGGTTAATTTGAAAAATTATATTTGACAAGCTGTCATCTTTAATGAAAATAGCATCGTGCTGCTATCTTGCGGGTAATTTTTACGTCACAGCTGTCATCCACCATCTTGCATTGCTAACCTTAGTGCTGCCCTCTTTAGCTACTTAACTTTGAAATAAAATCTATTTGACAAGCTGTCACCCACCATCTTGCATCGCAAACCTCAGTGCTGCACTCTTTAATTGAAATGTGGTAGCGGATAATTTGAAAAGAATCTTTTTTGACAAGCAGCCATTTTTGAGCATCGTGCTGCTATCTTTATCGTAGTAGCGAGCAATTTAAAATCTAGATGATTTTATATAACAGTTGTCATCCGCCATCTTTAATCTAGAGAGCACCGTGCTGCCCTCTTTGTGGTGGTGGTAAATTTCACGTGCTTTACAAACCCACGTGCTTTTTGTCATCCGCCATCTTTAAAGAAGAGAGCGCAGTGCCGCACTCTATGTAGTAGCGGATAATTTGAAAAAATTCTTTTTGACAAACAGCCATCTTTATTCAACACAGTTACCGCTATCTTACATCGCTTACCTCGGTGCTGAACTCTTTAGTTGAAATGTGGTGGCGGTAAATTCGAAAAAGTTTAATCATACATCGGGGGTGCTAGAGTAAGCACGTGCTGCAATGATGACGTCATCATGCATGTTTAGACTTGTCCGTTTTCTTAAGAGTAAGTCGGTCTAAAGGAATGTGGTGGCGGTAAATTCGAACAAGTTTAAACATGCATCGGGAAAGCTAGAGTAAGCACGTGCTGCAGTGATGACGTCATTGTGCACGTTTAGACCTGATCGTTTTTCTTAAGAGTAAGTCGGTGTAAATCAATGCAATAAGTACAACATTTTTGAATGCGATCAAATATTTATTTACCAATGTACTACAACAGTGTTCGTTTTTGCTGCTGACAAGGTTGGTGTGCTTCTTAACAACGTATGCTTCTGAAATGCCTTCTGCAACATTCAAATTAAACAAAACATTTAGAAATATATTATACTAAATATGTTATGCTTTACAGAGAAGATCATATACTTCTTACCTTGTTGTTATTCCTTTTCGGAATCATCATCATCATCATCATCATCATGAAGTACTAGAGAAAGTTCATTCATACACTGTGTACAGTGTTCAGTCCTCGGATTTGGTCCATCCCAATCATCATCACCATTTTCTCCTCGATGCTTGTAATGTCGTTCACAAGTTCTGCATAAAGCTACTTCGATCGACATCTTACTGTGTAGAGGAAGGATGTCCCAAAAAATCATGTACGTAAGTGGCAGCGTACGTATATAAAAATCCTGGTGGTAAGTATTGAATAAGGTGTTTCGGCATCGACGATCTATGTTTATAGAACATCTTAATAGCCTCACTCACTCGTGTAAGATAAATAAGATGTTGCGTATGAGCATGCAAACAGCATGCACATTTACTGTTTTGTTCCATAGCGTACGATGTCGAAGCACACACTAATGAAAATGATAAAGATCTATTCTTATTTATAGTCTCGTAACAATATTCGTTAGCGGATGGTAAGTAACATCACCCATATGAATAATAAGACAATAGGCTGCTGTGTTAGCAGGAATGTTTTCAGATGTTTCAAATTCTAAACGAATATCAACTGGAGATTCTTTTATAGATTCTTCATGATAAGAGCAGTCTATAACTACAGTCGGTGCTTTATTTTTAAATTCTTGAGGTGTAAATAGCGGACGATCTTCTTTCTGATAATACGATGATTGAAATTTACAAAACATGTCATAGAGCATCCCAAACTTATTTTTCTCAAAGTTAATGTCTATGTTTTCGTAGGGATAGGTAATTCCGTTGAGATATAGTCTAACGTGTCTTAATTTACAGTGATCAAACAGTGAGCTATCTTTTTCGTGATTGAATTTACGATTAGTTTGAAATCCAAAAATAATGTACAAGGGCTTCTCAGTAAAACGTGATGTTTTAACAGCCCAGCTAAGCTTGTTTGTAGGTGGTAACACAGGATATTCATGCAGCTCCCAACTTCTAAAACGTATAGGTAATGGTGTATCATTTTCTACAATCTTGAGCAATCGAAGTTTTTCACGATCAGATAAGGTTACATGTGGAATCCGCCACAGTATATGATGCAGTGTTATTTTCGATGCTACTGGTGTTTCTACTGCTTTAAGAGAATTGTAATCACTTCGATCACGGATTAGAAGAAGCTCTTGTTTTGCGTTGATTATAATACGTGTAAAGTCTTCTGCGAATCCAAAAATATGTTTCAGTGATAACATACCCGTAAAAGCTCCATCCTCATTAATCATCCAGTTGTTTGTAGCTTTTGGACACCATCCAGCCATCCGCAAAAGATTACTTTCTTCATCACAGAAAGAAGGGTAGAGTTTCATTGCACTTGTAATACCAACATTCTTCGTTCGATCTATTTCAACATTATTTACTTCATATCGCGCTTCAGAAAAGAGAAAAGCTAGAGCATGGTTCTTTAGTTGTGAAGTGCTTGGTCCACTTCCATCAGACTTTTCTAGTCGTCCTTCAATATAGAGGTAGCTTTCGTGTGGTAAGGTGTAAACATCTTGCTGATTAATAATAAAATGAATTTCATCATTGTTATTTAATCCAAACGTAAAAGGTCGATAGGAATGAAGCTCACTTCGTACTACACCTTCACGACTTTCTACTGTATTCGTAATGTCTAGCATTTCTTCCATTCTGTTGTAGTAGTGTATATCCTAAATCTTGGAGTATCTGCTTATGGGTATCTGTTAACTCGATGAGTCTCTGCACACATGTAGTATGTCTTCGGAATGTACACCGTGTTTTATAGATGGTTTTCATACTGGTTTAAGATGTAGTTTGTAAGCTACGTACGGTTGCTGATCTAAATGAATAAGCTAATTATGTTTATTTACAAGTCTAAGAGTAATGTTGCTAATGTGTTTTACAGACACAGGATGATAAAGAACTACTGCTGGTTTCTCACAAATAGTATATCCACGTTCCTCTGTAACAATAAAGTCGTGCAGGACGTGCGAAGGTTGTAGATTACTATTCAAGTCTGTAATAATATTACAAGTAATGTTCACATTATAATCATCGAAGAGTTTTATAGGTTGATCAGACTCGTAACGTACGTTCGGTAGGAGCTCCCTCGATGAAAATCCAAGCAGTGGTCCAATCGAATGAGGTTGTGATTTGAAGTCAATCTTAAATGATGATTCAATAACACATTTATGTGTAATGTTGCTTATAGTGATTGAGAACTTGTAATTATGATTACTAAAACTATCTTCCCCAAACTGATCAATTAACGTACTTTCAATATAGTCGTGAATATCGTCTACTGTATAACTACCTGAAGGTAGTGTTAGCACATACTCATCGTAATAGAACTTGTTTACACCATCACGCACATTATAGATTTTATTGTAGCTTTCAAACGATACTAGTCCAAGACTATGCGGCTGATAACCAAGTTCGATTGGTGGATTAAAATAGACGGTTGTTTCAGGTCCTTCTCCATGTACAGCAAACGTTCTTTCACTGTTCGTCATCACGTAGACACTAATGCACTTTCCCTACTGTCTGGGTTTGATATAAGAACATAAGACATAATCGTCCGCACATGCGTGTATTAAAGTTTTGCACACGGTTTTTATTGTAAACAATGTCTGCACTGCTTCCGAAATAACGTATGAGCTCAAAAGGAGGAGGTAAGTCTCCATAGCTATCAAAATACCATACTTTAGATTTACGTTTTACATAAGCAACGTAATGAGTTCCAGGTCCACGACTGTCGTCCAAGTTAATTACGGCACTTTCACGTTCACGTGGGCGCGCTGGTAGTTGATCACGCATATACACTCCTCGAAAATAATGAATTCCTAGTTGTTTAGCAAACGTAAAAACTTCATCATGCGTTAGAGCTCGATATGGCAGTGCATTCAGTAGATGTTTTTTGGAGAAATGTAGATACCAAGCCCTTTCTTGTATGGCGCTAGCTTCATGTTCACACCTTTCCCTCGTAACGCAATTGCCTCCATCGTTTTAGTATGACGTTCACTCTCTTTCAACTGTTGTTTCGCTTCTTCTACAGCTTTGACAGTTCTCGCTACAGCACTAGCACCACCTAGCAATGACCCTAAAGCTACTAAGCCAGCAAACAGCGCAGGAAGAAATCCTCCTCGTTTTGGTACAGGAATAATTCGTGCACGTTTACTAATTATTGCTCTGCACTTTGGAGAAATTCTCGCTCTTGCTGCGCGTAACGCTTTAGTAATAGCTACACGAGGATTGTACTCCCCTCGAATAGCTTCTTGCGCAGCCTTTATAACATCTTTCCATCCAACAGTTTTTACTTTCTTCTTCTTCTTCATGTCGTTTGGATATCGTTGTTTCACCATGCTGTACACGACTTTACTAGTCAAGAGCAAATCATAAACTAACCGTTGCCTCTTGTTTCGTATAATATATATATATTACTATTACGTACTTTATGATTCAGTTATCATGAAGATTATAAAGCAGCAAGACACACTACCTGTCACCGACATTGTACCACATCTCTTACCTAGTTCTAGTACAACTACAAGAAAACGTCATGGAACGTTGCTTCCTTTTACTGTTCGATGTATTATATCAGGTCCGTCGGGATGCGGGAAAACAAATATTTTACTCACACTTATTACTTCTGTAAATGGTGTACGCTTCGAGAATATTTACGTTTTCGCGAAATCACTCTATCAGCCGCTATATTCTATTCTACAAACTGTAATGCACGATCTAGTTAAAGATGGAATAAGATATTTTAAATTTAATTCGCATGAGCAAGTACCATCACCAGACGATGTGCTTCCTAATTCTCTTATGATCTTTGATGATGTCGCAACAGAACAGCAAAACGTTATTCGTGCATTCTTTAGTATGGGTCGGCATAAATATGTTGATTGCATCTATTTGTGCCAAACCTATTCTCGTGTGCCTAAGCAGTTGATTCGCGACAACGCAAATGTTATTGTGCTTTTTCGGCAAGATGAGCGCAACATGCGACATGTGTATAACGATCATGTTAACACTGATATGACATTCGATGCCTTTAAACGTATGTGTGCTAAATGTTGGTCATTACACCGTTACAGATTTTTAGTTATTGATAAAGAAAGTGATGTCCAGCATGGACGATATCGCATGGGTTTCGATCATTTTATATGCATTAACACGGAATTACAGTAACTACTTGATTAAAAACCATCATCATGTTAACATCTAGCAAGGAGATCACAAAACATATCATCCAAGCTCGAAACAACATTCGACGGAAATTTAAAGAGCTTAAACGGATTCAAGCAGACACGGATTTATTTTTAAAAACACAACTAAGTACACCACTCAAAGAATTTTTTAATTCTACTTCATTACCGCAGTCTACTTCAAGTTTTGCTTCTATGCAAACATCATATCATAAAGAGAAGCATGAAGAAGAAAAGCATGAACAAGATAAGGAAGAGAAGAAGCAGGATGTAGATCAAGAAGAGGAAGAGGAAGATAAGGAAGAAGAAGAAGAAGAAGAAGAAGAAGAACTTAATGATACATCACCATCTAAGCGTGTTGAGTTTTTAACTACAGATGTCATTGCTAAAACACCTACTACATCGACGCAAAATCTACCATCTTTGTCTGAGGTTATGATTACACCAGAGTATCGCAATCAGTGTAGAACTTTTATTCAAGATACCTATGGATCTCTCTTTGCACCTTATATAGAAAACGTTTTACAGGACAAACTGACACTACCTACGGTATTCGCTACGAAGATGACTGTTTCCGGATAGGAAATTCAAATGTTAAGATTAATAACAACAAAATCATTGTAAAAGGTGCTACCTATAAACCTACGAAAGGACTCTTAGAACTTCTTTTCTCACGAATACCTGACAAGGATATAATTTTACAAGATGATCTTAAAAAATATAAAGCAATACTTTTTGCTACTGACGCAAAACGACGTAATTACAAGAGAAGAGAAGCTGTAAATGCGAATACAAGTTACAAGTATCGTGAGATTATTTCTAAGCTGTTTCCGACTGCACGTAGTCTTGATGTTAACTACAAGCCTTTGTTGCCGTATGTGGATGTAAGATACTGGAATGACCCAAACTTACTCGTTGAACGATTACAACTTTTAAGAGCATCGCAAGAGGCTGGTCACACTGGTCACGGATCAGAAATTCTAGAAATAGAAAGAGAACTACGTTATGCCGGTATTATTTTGTAATGGCTCGTCAAGAGAAGATCTCACCTGTAAAGGTAAACATCGCAAATGAATTACATAAACCAGCACGTCGCACCTACTGTCGCAGACGCGTTATTACACGAGGAAAAGATGATCTCTGGCAAGCAGACTTAGTAGAAATGATTCCATATGCTTCTAGTAATAAGGGGTATAAGTATCTACTTACTGTTATCGATGTGTACTCGAAGTTTGCTTTCGCACAACCCGTGCGTTCTAAAACAGCAGCTCAAGTTAAAGAAGCATTTAAACATATTGTTGAAGAATCGAAACGCTGCCCAAGGCTTCTTCAAACTGATCAAGGTAAAGAGTTTTACAATAAGAATTTTTCTTCTTACCTCAAGTTACCTGGCATTCAACACTACTCTACGTTCAGCAATCTCAAGGCAAGTGTTGTAGAACGCTTGAATCGTACACTCAAAACAATGATGTGGCGAGAATTTACAGCGCAAGGTTCATATCGTTGGATTGATCTGCTACTTAGACTTTTATCTACCGACAACGATACACCTCATCGCACTATCGGAACAAAGCCACGTCTTGTTACAAAGAATACACCTCGTATAAATGCTATTCATCTTGTAATTAAAACAGCTGATCCACGTCGCCATCGCTTTAAAGAAGGTGATTTTGTTCGCATCAGCAAACACAAGTCTATCTTTGCAAAAGGATACACACCTAACTGGAGCACTGAAATTTTTCAAATCAGAAGTGTTAAGCTTACTAATCCAGTTACGTATTTACTTCGCGATCTCAGAGGAGAGCCTATTGAAGGAGGATTCTACATCGAAGAACTGCAGAAAACAAAATATCCTGATCACTATTTACACTGACTGACAGAGCAAATGCAACACCAAGAAGGAGTGGTTCGAAAGGGATGAAAGTTGGGGAAAAAACAGAGACGGCACGGACGAATAATTGATGTTTATTTCAAACCGATATGCAGGTTACACAATGCGCACGGCATCGACTCAGTAGGATGTAGGACCACCGCGAGCGGCGATGCACGCAGAAACACGTCGAGGTACAGAGTCAATAAGAGTGCGGATGGTGTCTTGAGGGATGGTTCTCCATTCTCTGTCAACCATTTGCCACAGTTGGTCGTCCGTACGAGGCTGGGGCAGAGTTTGAAAACGGCGTCCAATGAGATCCCACACGTGTTCGATTGGTGAGAGATCCGGAGAGTACGCTGGCCACGGAAGCATCTGTACACCTCGTAGAGCCTGTTGGGAGATGCGAGCAGTGTGTGGGCGGGCATTATCCTGCTGAAACAGAGCATTGGGCAGCCCCTGAAGGTACGGGAGTGCCACCGGCCGCAGCACATGCTGCACGTAGCAGTGGGCATTTAACGTGCCTTGAATACGCACTAGAGGTGACGTGGAATCATACGCAATAGCGCCCCAAACCATGATGCCGCGTTGTCTAGCGGTAGGGCGCTCCACAGTTACTGCCGGATTTGACCTTTCTCCACGCCGACGCCACACTCGTCTGCGGTGACTATCACTGACAGAACAGAAGCGTGACTCATCGGAGAACACGACGTTCCGCCATTCCCTCATCCAAGTCGCTCTAGCCCGGCACCATGCCAGGCGTGCACGTCTATGCTGTGGAGTCAATGGTACCGTAGTCTTCTGAGCGGACGCCGGGAGTGCAGGCCTCCTTCAACCAATCGACGGGAAATTGTTCTGGTCGATATTGGAACAGCCAGGGTGTCTTGCACATGCTGAAGAATGGCGGTTGACATGGCGTGCGGGGCTGCCACCGCTTGGCGGCGGATGCACCGATCCTCGCGTGCTGACGTCACTCGGGCTGCGCCTGGACCCCTCGCACGTGCCACATGTCCCTGCGCCAACCATCTTCACCACAGGCGCTGCATCGTGGACACATCCCTATGGGTATCGGCTGCGATTTGACGAAGCGACCAACCTGCCCTTCTCAGCCCGATCACCATACCCCTCGTAAAGTCGTCTGTCTGCTGGAAATGCCTCCGTTGACCGCGGCCTGGCATTCTTAGCTATACACGTGTCCTGTGGCACACGACAACACGTTCTACAATGACTGTCGGCTGAGAAATCACGGTACGAAGTGGGCCATTCGCCAACGCCGTGTCCCATTTATCGTTCGCTACGTGCGCAGCACAGCGGCGCATTCACATCATGAGCATACCTCAGTGACGTCAGTCTACCCTGCAATTGGCATAAAGTTCTGACCACTCCTTCTTCGTGTTGCATTTGCTCTGTCAGTCAGTGTATTTGAACGTGTTATTCGACGTCGTGGCAATAAACTGAATGTTAAATGGCTTGGTTTTAATAACAGCTTTAATTCATGGATTAATAAAGAGGGTGTACTTTAAATCTTATGTGTGTTTTCTTTTAATCCTCTACGTTTCCTTTCTTCTAAGTCACTAGGACATGCTGTAGGATTAAACAACACCTGTAATAGGTTTTGACAATTCATATTTATTTTAGACTATATATACATTTTTATCCTTTGTTTATTTTACGGTCTTTGTCACTCAATTTTCGTTTTATTGCACCAACGACGACAAGTGCTGCTATCTTCTGAGCAGCTAAAGCACTAGGTAATAACACACACACACAGCATAACTTTACGAAGCAGATTTTAACAGCTACACGACATACTCTATGCAGGCAGCATGTAACTACGTGTCAGGCGAACGTGTTCTAGGGCCGCAGGGGAGATGAAGCACGAAGAAAAGAAGATCAATCACTCTATTGATGAGTCCACGCCCAACATGATTCCTCATCTTTTTTCCAGCACGTTTCTTCACCTTTTCCTTGTTTAATCTCTCCACAGCCATGATAAGTGTTTATAAGCGAAGACAACTCGTTAGTTTTAGGTCCGTGATACAGTTTAATTAGTTGACATGTACGGCACTGTCTCACAGAAGGTCATCTACCTAAACTCACGTGTTAATGATGTAAACTGCACGTTTGAAGCTCTGACAAAACAGGATCGTGAGTCCACTCACGAGGCCCCTTATCCCAAATCTTCTTTACAGCATTCGCAGCTACATTAACCAAAAATGCCTTTGGTAATGCATGTAACTCTTCTTCAGTAAAAGTGTTTAGTTTCTTTTTGCATGCATAAAACTTTACGATCGCCTTTTCAACTGCGTTACACGTAGTATCTGTTAGAAATGACATGATGTCTTTACTCTACAAATGTTTCCTTTACACTAAGGTTATTTCGACACTGCAGTTTACATATGTTGTTCACTTCCCGGCATGCACTGCAACACAACCAATCAAAGAGCATGCATACATGTTGTAAAGACTGTTTACTTGTTTCTCTACTATGCTCTTTCGGAAGAGTTTTAAATGATGGGCACCCCAATTCATGCATGTCGATAATTTCACACGATGATGGTAGAAAATCACGCAACCATTCTTTCTTTTCACAACCCTTTAAAAGAACAAGATCTGCTCTTGACAAATGTGCATTCATCATTAAAGGTAGAAAACGATAAGGTATTCCTTTTTCTTCCCACTTCAAACCTAAATTGTTTTCAATCCACTGAGTCTGCTTTTTATCTCCATCTGTTTGCAAACAGTAAGGGAACGGTGGACTAAATACTAAACTAACAAGTTTTGGTGCCCACAACACACTGCAATCTAACACAGCCACCTCTTTAAACACAAATTTGTTTCCGTTTACTTTAAAGCCTTGCACATCAACTATTAATCTTTTCGTCATGTTTGCACTCCACTCTCTATCACTGTTTCTCGAAGACTAAAGCTTTTAGTCAACGAACGGGTTTAAACATGCACAATAACGTCATCACTGCAGCACATGCAAACTCTTGTTTTTATGATGCATACTTATTGCATTCCTTTACACCGACTTACTCTTAAGAAAACGGACAAGTCTAAACATGCATGATGACGTCATCACTGCAGCACGTGCTTACTCTAGCTCCCCGATGTATGATTAAACTTGTTCGAATTTACCGCCACCACATTTCAACTAAAGAGTGCAGCACCGAGGTAAGCGATGTAAGATAGCGGTAACTGTGTTGAATAAAGATGGCTGTTTGTCAAAAAGAATTTTTTTCAAATTATCCGCTACTACATAGAGTGCGGCACTCCGCTCTCTTGTTTAAAGATGGCGGATGACAAAAAGCACGTGGGTTTGTAAAGCACGTGGAATTTACCACCACCACAAAGAGGGCAGCACGGTGCTCTCTAGATTAAAGATGGCGGGTGGCAACTGTTAGAAAAAAGCATCTAGATTTTAAGTTGCTCGCTACTACGATAAAGATAGCAGCACGGTGCTCGAAGATGGCTGCTTGTCAAAAAAGATTTTTTTCAAATTATCCGCTACCACATTTCAACTAAAGAGTGCAGCACTGAGGTTTGCGATGCAAGATGGTGGGTGACAGCTTGTCAAATAGATTTTATTTCAAAGTTAAGTAGCTAAAGAGGGCAGCACTAAGGTTAGCAATGCAAGATGGTGGATGACAGCTGTGACGTAAAAATTACCCGCAAGATAGCAGCACGATGCTCTTTTCATTAAAGATGACAGCTTGTCAAATATAATTTTTCAAATTAACCGCCTCAAAGGTAAGTAGCTAAAGAGGGCAGCACTGTTCTCTCTGGATTAAAGATGGCTGCCTGTCAAAAAGAATTTTTCAAATTATCCGCCACCACAAAGAGGACAGCACGGTGCTCTCTTGATTAAAGATGGTGGATGACAGCTGAAGAGCACATAGAATTTGTTTCCAAACAAGAGTGCGTGGAATTTGCCGCCACCACATTTCAACTAAGGAGTGCAGCACGGTGCTCTGTTGATTTAAGGTGGCGGATGACATCTGTCAAAAAAGCACGTTGATTTGTTTCCAAACAAGAGCACGTGGAATTTGCTGCCACCACATTTCAACTAAAGAGTGCAGCACTGTTCTCTCTGGATTAAAGATGGTGGTTGACAGCTATCAGAAAAGCACATGGGTTTGTAAAGCACGTAGAATTTACCGCCACCACATTTCAAAGGTAAGTAGCTAAAGAGGGCAGCACAGTGCTCTCTAGATTAAAGATGGCGGATGATAGCTGTCAAAAAAGCGCATAGGTTTGTTTCCAAACAAGAGAATGTAGAATTTTTCAAATTTCCGCCACCACATTTCAAAGGTATCTAGCTAAAGAGTGCAGCACTGAGGTTTGTGATGCAAGATGGCGGATGACAGCTGTCAGAAAAAAGCACGTGAGTTTGTTTCCAAACAAGAGCACGTGGAATTTACCGCCACCACAAAGAGGGCAGCACTGTGCTCAAAGATGGCTGCTGTCACGTGGAAATGTCTGCCACCACATTTCAAAGGTATCTAGCTAAAGAGGGCAGCACTGTGCTCAAAGATGGCTGCTGTCAAAAAGGCATTTTTCAAATTATCCGCCACCACATTTCAAAGGTAAGTAGCTAAAGAGGGCAGCACTGTGCTCTATGGAATAAAGATGGCGGATGACAGCTGTCAAAAAAGCACGTGGATTTGTTTATCTCGCGCTAGTGAGGTTAAGTTGGAAGCACTAAGGTTTAGGCCCGCCAAGATGGCAGCACTGCCGATGACAGGTGACGGCTACTGCGATAAAGAGGGCAGCACGGCGCTGTGTAGTTTAAAGATGGCGGATGACAGCTGTCAAAAAAGCACGTGGCTGTCAAAAAACACGTGGATTTGTTTATCTCGCGCTAGTTAGGTTAAGTTAGTACTACTGAGGTTTAGGCCCGTCAAGATGGCAGTACTGAGGTTAGCGAAGCGTTGTTGTCTGTCAAAAAGCACGTGGCTGTCAAAAAACACGTGGATTTGTTTACCTCGCGCTAGTTAGGTTAAGTTGGTACTACTGAGGTTTAGGCCCGTCAAGATGGCAGCAGTGAGGTTAGCGATGCGTTGTTGTCGATGATAGCTGTCAAAAAGCACGTGGCTTTGTTTACCAATTCAAATTTCACGCGGGTGGTGGAGGAGGCCTCTGGGAGGCCTCTGGCTGTGGTGGTGGTGGTGCAGGAGGCCTCTGGGAGCCGGAGGAGGTGGTGGCGGCCGAATCCCTGTATTATACTACTGTTTACAGCTTTTACTTTTCACTTTACACTAGCACTAATTAAACGATTTGATATCGGAAGAGAATCTATCAAAGACTGCTGCAGGTAATTTATTTCAATCCCTTATGGTCCTCTTGACGAAGGAAAACTTGCCCACATCAATATATTGGTTATTATAACACTACTGTAAGTGACCATTGCCAACTGGATATTTCCCATTTGCGATGTATTGTTAATAATAATAATTAAATACTTCGGTATATGACAGTGCAATGTGTAACAGTGTCTAGTTGTACGCGACTACTTGAAGACGAAGTCCGAAACGCAACGTAAGTCGTGGATGTCGGTTATTTTGAAGAGATGTCGCATAGCACAGCCCGCTGTGTTGTTTATTCAAAACGAAGTAAAATACGTCGGCAGAAATACTTCTGGGTTGATCCGACACTTTAAAACATATAATATAAATGAAGAGGAATAGTCACAGAACACCTCCGGCCGGGTCTGAATCACAAGAAGCTACCCTGCCGACAACGATTGTGAGGCTTCCAGGTAGGTTTGCATCCTAATAACAGTTATTAACAAATTATACGGGTTATTCAGCTAAGAAATTCACCTAAAATAACTCGTGAACAGGCATTCTGTCTTCACTTTCGTTAATGGTATTAAGGAGCTCATAGTTCAACATGCAGTGCTTTCCTACGCTTTTGACAAAATTTGTCGTCACACACGTTTACATGTGAGAACTGCTGATGATAACTATCAAGCTTATACTCGTAGTTACTGGGACGTAGCGTCGCACAGCTCGCAGCACACGAGAATCGGTCTCGAGAGCCTTGCCTATCACCCCTACTCAAAGCATTCGAGCAAAGTTAGACATTTTAGATTACACGTTCCACTCATGTGTAATGGTGGTTGCATATGCAGCAAAGCACATCTTCCCCGTCTCAAGTTCGAATAATGCACGCCTCTAGTATCCAAGTAGATGTACATGCTATCTACAGTTATTCACAAATTATGCAGTGTTATTCAGCTAAGATGTCCACCTCAAATGAGCCGTGAACAGTTCAAGATACTGACATTCGGTTTTCACTTTCGTTAATGGTATAAAGAGGTTCATAGTTGAACATGCAGTACTTTTCCAGGCTTTTGCAAAAGGTATTGGCTCACACGTTTTCATATGAGAACGTTATTTCACGCAATAACTGCCAATGATATACTATCAAGTTTACAGTCGTAGTTACTGGTACGTCGCACAGCTTGCACTGCGAGTGGATTGGTCTCGAGAGTCTCGAGCGAGAGCATTGCCCATCACTATTAAACCTACCTGGATGCCTCACAATCTTCGGCAGGGTGCCTTCTTATGATTCAGACCGGGCCACAGATGTTCTGTGACTATTCCTCCTCATTTATGTCATGCGTTTTTAAGTGTCGGATCATCCCAGAAATATTCCTGCCGACATATTTTACTTCTTTTGAATGAAAAACACAGCGGGCTGTGCTATATGGCATCTCTTCAAAATAACCGACATCCGACCGACATGGTCTTCAAGTTGTCGCGTACAGCCAGACACAATTACATATTGCACTGCCATATACCGAAGTAAACTTACCTTCTTCTTCTTCTTCTTCTTATTATTATTATTAACAAATACATCGCAAATGGGAAATATTCCGCTCTTGTTTCTTGTAGGGGGAATCAGAAAGAATTTCAGACCTTAGACCTAAATCTCTTCTTTTCTTTGTCGACTCGTCCGCTCGTTTGGGCAGGGGGTATAAAGGCCGCACACTGACCCGCTCTGTGAATTCTTCAGAGTTTTGACGAGCAGGAACTGTAGGTGGTGTTGTCTGAGTCTGAACAGAAATCCTATCTAGTGAGCTACGTGGTGGAGAATTCGACTGATGAGGTGCAGTCCCGGGCTGTTTTGGCGTAACATTTTGTGACGAAGTCTCACTTTCTCCCGAGGTCACACACTGTGCTGGAATCACTGTCACTGTGGCTGGATGGTAATCAATGCCTGTAAAAATATCTGGGTTGTAGGGGAAAATTCCAGTGCAAGCAAAAGATTTCTCAGCCAGAGGAACTGTTGCAACTTTACTGTAGGCTCTTCCGAAGAGACTGGTTATGACAGTCTTGCGTATAGGTGTCCCAGGATTGGCTACCATGGTCTACTTCATCTGCATAAGCAGATTTTAAGGGCCCAAAGAAACACCTGTCCAAAGGTTGAAGCTTATGAGTGGTGTGTGGAGGAATCGAAAGCTGTGTTACATTGTTCTTTCTACAGAATTCCACTGCTTGTAGTGAGCAAGCAATGAGAACTATGGTTGTCGAGGATCAAAAGCATCGGGTCGTCATTTGACGCCTTAACATGTTGGAAATGTGGAAGCCAGTTATTAGCAAAGAGATCCATATAGCCTGTATCTGACATTAGGGTGAGTGAAAGAGGTAGTGCTTCAATCGTTTCCTTCCCTAAACAAGGCGAGCGTCAAAGAGTACGCACGACGAGCGTGTAAGAGTTCGCGCGTACTCTTGGGCTTCCAACCAGTGCGCACTCTTGGCCACTTTGCTGTTGTTGGGTAATTATGCTAACTTTACATATGACGCGAATACTCTATAACATTGTAAGAAATTACTTCTTCGTCACCGAAATATCGGGAAACACAAGCAGTGGTCATAATATGATATTGAATGTGGGGTCTGATAACAATGTGTACCTACCTGTCGAAAGAATTGGAGCAAACTCAAGCATTTTAGATTACACATTCCACTCGTGCATAATGGTGGTTGCATATGCAACAGGGCGCATCTTGCCTCGTCTCGAGTTCGAATAATGCACGCCTCTAGTATCCAGGTACGTGTTCCTACAGTAGCCGTCAGGTTCTGTACTTCATTCTCATTCGTGTAACTACCAGAGCATACAATGCCAGAATGCGTATCCTTTATAATTATGTTATACTGCGTCAAAATGGAATTCGGTAGAAATGAACGCCCTAGTCGCTTGTTGACACGTATTTAGGAAATGGAGAATGCCCGTGTTGGCTATTCGTATACTCGGCACAAACAACGTTCAGCTCCGACACCTGTAGGCCTACGACACGCTGCTCGCCGCACAATGCGGGGACAACGCTCTCGAGATCTCTCGAAATGTCTCGCGAGAAATAGTGTCTGCGCTAGTCTCGATAAATGCCGAAAAATCTCGAGACCTAGTCTCAGACTGCGCATCACTATCTGTATCAGTTACGTGATGGATGAAGTTGGTGAGCTATCAGATCTGGATATCTCAGGAGATGAAACAACCTTATTGCGTGAATCAAACCCAGAATCTGAACCTGAACATGTAAGTATAATTTTCATATTGATTCATTGATTGATACTACATCTACTTATATAAGTGTACATGTTTAATATTACGGATACATGATAGTGAAATGATTAAATTTTGTTATACAGACTTTACGAAAATAGGAAGCCGAATCTCAGGATGTTCAACAGTCCCCAGCACCATCTATAGCAAAAGCAGTGCCAAGGAGAGAAAAGAATTGCGCAATTAGTAAAGTTGAGTTCTCTGCTGCTGATATGTACTGGAAATTTTCCATACCACCCCCACCTGAAGAAGTTTTACCATGCGACTATTTTATGATTTACTGGTCTAAGGAATTTTTCACTTTTTTTTTACATGTTGTTTTACGTCACACTGACACAGATAGGTCTTATGGCGACGATGGGACAGGAAATGGCTAAGAGTGGGAAGGAAGCGGCCGTAACCCACTATCTCCTGAATACTGGCCGCACTTAAGTGACTGCAGCTATCGAGCTCGGGTTTCACATTGTTATATGAGCAATCTACTTTGTATGCCCGTCAGAAGGATGGTATTGTTTTGAATTATTCTCCTGCTGAAAGAGAAGAGTTTATTAGTTTATCCTTGCTAATGGGAATTGTCAAAATGCTTTCCATAAAGATCTGGGCTTCAGAAACACGATTCACTCCAGTGGCCAATGTCATGAGCAGGAACAGATTCAAAAAGTTGAGACAATATCTGCATGTGGCAGTGATAACCTGGTGGGCACCCTGATCATGAGAAATTATTCAAAGTACAGCCTCTGTAGAATTTGTTGTGTTCAAAAATACAGGAAACTCCATCAGAAGAGCAGCATGCCATAGACAAACAAAGGATTCCATTCAAAGAAAGGAGCTCCTTCAAGCAATAAATAAAGAACAAGCCTCATAAATGGGGCTTCAAAGTCTTGATAAGAGCTGGTCAGTCGGGGATCATGTATGACTTCGAGCTGTATTGAAAAAAGAGAACTTGCGAGGATGTTGGGTTAGGATTTTGAGGCGACATTGTTGTGGCTCTGACAATAAGCTTCCTGAACACAATAATTTCAAAATTTATTTCAACAGTTTTTTTTTCTATTCAGCTGGCTGTTTTTGTGTGGGCACGGTATGTAATGACCAAGTAAGAGAATGTCCCCTGATGTCCAAAGGTGAACTGAAACGTTCTGGAAGAAGCAGCTATGTTTGATGAGCAGAAAGATACACTAATGTGGCTCTGGTAAGATAGTATGACACAGAACAATACCTTTTGTATGGTCTTATGCAGGAGTTGAGCCAATACGAAAAGTGCAAGAGGTAGAATGTATAAGAGAAAGCAACCACTGAAGTAGATTGTCCAATATTGTGTAGAAATATAACCATTTTATGGGAAGGATACATTTGTCTGGAATGCTTCTGGAACTCTACAGGTTAGATCTGAGATCAGCGAAGTGGTATACCAGAATAATATATTGGTGCATTAGCGTTTCTCTCAGACGGCTCAGACGGCAGCACATCGGCTTCTCGCCGCTGGATACCGTGGTTCAAATCCCGGTCTCTCCATGTGAGATTTGTGGTAGACAAAGCGGAGGCGGGACAGGTTTTCTTCCAGGTACTCCGGTTTTCCCTGTCATCTTTCATTCCAGCAACACCCTCCATTATCATTTCATACCATTTCTCAGTCATTAATAAATCACTTTGGGAGTGGCGACTCCATTGTAACAATTGCCTATATATGGATCATTCATTACATCCCTTGTAACGGTTCAAATCCCGTTACAAGATAATATGTATTATATTATTATTATTATTATTATTATTATTATTATTATTATTATGTCTGTATTATTATTATTTTATCTGTGAGATTACTATTATTTTGTTATAATTCTTGTTCAATTCAATTTGCAATGCTTGTCGCTTGCAGGATTGTACTTAGATGTATGCATATACAGTATGTGTCCCTGTTATTCGTACAGGCTTCACTTTCTTATCAACTCACGTATATTCACATTAACGATTGAAAAAACGAAATAAAACGTACATTACGGGTAAAAACATGATTTGTCAATGATAATTCGTTAGTCAAAACCATACTTATCAACACACAGGCAGGAAGATTTTATATGAATATGTCGGCATCGACAAACGGGTGTACCAGTTGTATTCGTACACTTGGACAGGATGATGCTCACCGTTTACTTGCGATGCACGGAAAAGTCTCAGTGACGGCATACGACTAGTCAAGTGTGTTAGTCCCCTTCCTAATGTATCTGTGGTGGACATGGGTAGGAGTGCAGAGTTAAGTACGGAGCTTAAGAACACTATATATCAACTGCCACTTCAAGGATTTTCATTACGAAAAATTTGACAAGTGGTCAATAGAACACATTCTTCGGTGCAATATGTGGTTGATAAATGTAAATAGACTCTACAGTATTAAGAGCACTCCAAGGAAACCCAAGAGAAAGTGTTTAACTGAAAGGAAAGATATTTTTTGTTGGGCTGCTGAAGTCAGATTCCAAATTAAGTACACCAATTCTGATGCAACTCACGGAGGAACGACCTGGAAAGAAGATCAGCAACTCCACCATCCGTCGGATACTGTATCGGCATGGGTACTATGGAAGAATTCCATGGAAAAAGGCCATACGTAAGTTGAAAAAACAGACGGCTTAGACTGTCATTCGCTAAGGAGCATGTGTATAAAGAGAAAGAATTCTTGACTGACGTTATTTTGTATGGTGAGACAAAAATGAACCTTTTCGGGTCAGATGGCATCTACAGAATATGGAGAAAAATTGAAACGGGCAATGAATTTGCAAACACACTCTACAACTGTAAAATACGGTGTTGGGTCTGTAATGTTTTGGGGCTGTATGTTAGCCAGAGGTGTTGGTAAAATATATTTCATTGACGGAATAATGAACAAGGAGGGCTATAATGCAATCCTAGAGCAAACGTTAAGCAGAGTGCCGAAAAAAATGGGGTTTCCACCTGTTTATATGTTCCAGCATGATAATGACCCAAAACACTCCGATGATATTAATAAGACATGGTTGATCTGGGATATTCCTAAGCAGCTAAGAACACCTCCCAAGTCTCCGGATTAAAATCCCATCGAAGATCTTTGGGCTACGTTAAAGAGGAATATCCGTAGGCAACGTGTGCGTACAAAGGAGGAACTTAAAAGCGTGATTCTTCAGGAATGGCAGACAATCACCTACGACATGTGCAAGAAATTAGTGTATCTATGCTGCGACGATGTCAGGAAGTTACAAATGCTAGGGGACATTCCACTAGATACTAACATGTTCCAGGAACCCTTTATTTTTTTGTTTATTTCAAGTGTTCAGTTTGCTTGTACGAATAGGAAAGATACATGATTATGGGCGCGCTTTTCTTTATTAGAAGCTGTATGTTTTGTTAACATGATTGCAAACAGATACAGTAGGTATGTGTTTTCTGAAGGCTTTTTTGAATTTATGTTCAGTGAATAAAATCATTTTCAGTTTATTATTTGCTGGCAGTGCGTTGAGGTACTAAAGCAAACATCCCGTACGGATAGAATAGGTACATACTGTATACGTGTGTGGAAAATAACACTCAATACATGTACAGTGAGAATTGTTATATATCAGATGTTGGATATGACGTTGTTATATTTTGCACTACTGGCGATTCTGCCAAGTCATCGCCACGTCATGGCTACGTCATCGTATTTAGTTAGCACTGAGCTCACTTTCTTTGAGAAACCCAACGAGCCGGCGGCGGTTTCACAACTATATGTAATATTTGCCGCGTTGTGGGAGTATGTCATTGTTATTTCTGGAGATTACGTAGCTGTGTCAACCAACGTCTATAAAAGGTGGGTGCATATTGTAGCGTCAGTCATTATTTAAACTGAAGCAGTACAGTGAAGCTACTAGATGAAGAGGCCTCAGTCGGTCAGTCAACGAGTGTGAACGAGAGATGGAGAAAACTCAGTGAGCCATTAATTATTGGTCATTGAGAGAGTGAGGACAAAGCTGGTCGCTCACTTAATTGAAGACACGGACGCAAGGGCTTACCATGGAGTCAGAGAGGGATACCATATTGACTTACAAAGAAGTCAGATGATACCGTATGGAGAAGAAGCAGTCACAAGGATGTATCACCAAGTTAGGCGTGACACATCTACAGTAAACACCAGATCAAAGGAATACGTCGTAATTACACTCAAAGTGATGAAGGTACAGTCAAGTGAATCAGTGAGGGGAAATATTTCGTATAAATTGTTAAATGTCCGGTCAAGAAGAATCCAAATTCATGCCTAGTTTCTTTCAGTTGCAATGTCATAATTTCATATTCTTATCTGTTTTATCGCAACAAGACTATTTTTTTTTTGTATATATGATTTAAAGAATATATATTGTTCTATCAAACGAATGCATAGTTTTATTTCATTGACAGTAAAATATCTTAACCTCAAAATTAATGGGGAAACCGAACGCCAATCTCCTTTTCCCAGAACTTATATGGTATGTTGTCAAAAGTAAGCTTATTGCCCCACACCCTAGAGATAGTCAAGAGTCTCATTCTATTATTGCTGCACTGAGTGGCAGCTGGCGCCCTTCAAATAACGTATGTGTAAGTAAGCAGGTAACAAGTAAGTGTGAGTACAAGGTCCGACGAGTGTGTATTTTATTTAATGAATATTAATTTTCAGATATTCATGTTAAATGCAGATATTCAGATTTTCCATTTTAAATGCAGTTTTATGATATTTGTAAAATTAGTCAGCAAATTAGGAACATATTACACCCTGACCCGGTCAATGACTGGAAAAAGGTTGTAGGTTTTCATTTTCAGTGTTTCTCTTGTCAGTGCCTGGTTACTGTACTGTACACATCAAGCAGGACATCAAAAATGTGAAATGTTTCATGTTCATACAACTGCTGGTTTTCTGCATAGATACAGTTAAGTAGGGAAAGTTTAATTATATCCAACCAGTACTTGATTCATGATCTAACAATGAAAAATGATCGCTGTGCTTGTGAAATTTTGCAGGTGAAAATTGGCAGTACTCTCACTAAGAGTGTAAGTTATTTGAATTTAGTAGGCAGTTAGTGTTCGAAGACACAATACATACTGATAAGGTACATATGAGGTTTTACAATGCTTAGTAAAGCTAAAGGTTCCACCTATTCAATACGTTATCGTAATGGTCTATTTAGAACATCACATATTTATTAAACTTATCATAAAATACATCTTTGGTACCGGTTTCGGCAATCCACTATGCCATCATCAGCCATTGAGTTTTTTATAGCAAGGAACATTCAAAAATTTAAAAATATGCAATAGCAAGTCCTATTCTTACATGAAAAACATTAAAAATATAGCTAAATAGCATAGGCCCATTGTACTATACAAATTAACATGTCTTTTTTGAAAAATACAATATTATTTAGTGCATCTAAAATTATTTTATATATAATTGGCAAAGTCTATGATTTGGTATACCTTATGTACAATAGAATCATGTAAAATTGATAAAAGAATCTACCTTTTGCCATTTAACTAGTTTTTAAAACAACAAGTCCTATTTTACATGGAAAATATTAAAACTTGGCTAGTTAGTATTAACCCTTTTTTATGTTATACAAGTAACATGTTTTGTTAAAAAATAAAGTATCTTTTTGTGCATCTAGAATTGTTTTTTAGGTGCTTAAAAAGACTATGGTTTGATATAGTTGATACACAGGAAATTTGATGTTTCTATAAAAACCTCTGTCATTTTTAACACAGTTTCTTAGTTCCTCATAATATGCGACTTATACTGTTTTAGATAATAAATACAGGTTCTTCTTCCTAAAACTTATTGAAACAACAGTCTGTTTGACTATGTAAGTCCTGATGTGTTTTTTCTTGTTTGAGTATTGCTTCTAGTATTTTCCAACGTAAATAACTGTGTGGCTGAGGCCGAAACTATGGTTAAGATCTTAAGAACCTGTATTTATTATCTAAAACAGTATAAGTCGCATATTATGAGGAACTAAGAAACTGTGTTAAAAATGACAGAGGTTTTTATAGAAACATCAAATTTCCTGTGTATCAACTATATCAAACCATAGTCTTTTTAAGCACCTAAAAAACAATTCTAGACGCACAAAAAGATACTTTATTTTTTAACAAAACATGTTACTTGTATAACATAAAAAAGGGTTAATACTAACTAGCCAAGTTTTAATATTTTCCATGTAAAATAGGACTTGTTGTTTTAAAAACTAGTTAAATGGCAAAAAGTAGATTCTTTTATCAATTTTACATGATTCTATTGTACATAAGGTATACCAAATCATAGACTTTGCCAATTATATATAAAATAATTTTAGATGCACTAAATAATATTGTATTTTTCAAAAAAGACATGTTAATTTGTATAGTACAATGGGCCTATGCTATTTAGCTATATTTTTAATGTTTTTCATGTAAGAATAGGACTTGCTATTGCATATTTTTAAATTTTTGAATGTTCCTTGCTATAAAAAACTCAATGGCTGATGATGGCATAGTGGATTGCCGAAACCGGTACCAAAGATGTATTTTATGATAAGTTTAATAAATATGTGATGTTCTAAATAGACCATTACGATAACGTATTGAATAGGTGCAACCTTTAGCTTTACTAAGCATTGTAAAATCTTGAGTCAATACGGACAAAAAATGAAGTTTTTAATACTAAATACATATGAGGTGCCTGGCAAAATTTCAGGCACACATTGCGAATGGTCACCAGAGGTGGCCATGGAAAAGGCACAGAATGTAGCTCGAATGAAGTGCCCAAACAATCTGTAAAAAGAACATTTGCAGCCCATCCAAATGATGACGTTCGATATGACAGGTATGAATTTTAGCCACAATACTCCACTAAAAGCCCGATATAAATTTTGCCGAAATGGTTATAATCAGGTGGTATGCATGAATCACAAATAAAATTTATGATTCACCTCAGCAAAAAATAACTGCTTTCAACAGTTCCATACCAAATAGACTGGCAATGAAAAAGTATTGTGAAACATTCAGAAATAATAATAATTATGTTACTCATTTTAGGTCCCACTAACTAGTTTTATGGTTTACGGATATGCCGAGGTGCTGAAATTTTGTCACACAGGATTTCTTTAATGTGCCAGTAAATCTACCAACACGAGGCTGACTTATTTGAGCACCTTCAAATACCACCAGACTGAGCCAGGATTGAACCTGCCAAGTTGGGCTCAGAAGGCCAGCCCTCTACCACCCGAGCTACTCAGCGCGGCAACATTCAGAAAACATTCTGTTTTATTGTTTATAAGATAGTAGTACACTATGTTAAATTTTGAACTATGGTTTTCTTAACTTATAGCATACTAAAGAACATAATAAATAAATTGCATTATTATTGCGTAATATAGTGCTATAAGAACAAGTTTCTGAAATGTAATAAATATCTGTGTTTGTTTATTTTTGTTGTCATACTTCCATTCAGTACCACAAATGTTGTTCTCAAGCAACATGTCAAAAAATCCAACTCTGTGAGAGGATTTTTACAAAATTGTTATATAAATGCATCAAAGGGAAACCTAAAAATCTACTTTCACTTAACTTAATATCCTTTGGGGTTTAAAGGGTTTGATCACGAATGTGATCGTTTTGAAGACTCCTGTGCTGCCCAGAGGTTTTTTGTGCAGAAATACAATGAAGCATATTTAAAAATATAGGTAAAATATTATTAAATAAGGCAAGAAGATAATCTTGTTTCTTTAGCCTTTAACTTTTGCAATAAACATACTCCTCTTAAGATTTTCTGACTGTTGGGATACTTTGTTTCAAAATTGGACAATTATGTGCCTGTTTCTAATGGCCAAAATGCAATCTTAATTTCAAAAGCAGACACAATTTTTAAATGTGTTTTCCATTGTTTTAAAATAACATTCTTACATGCTGACCCTGGTTTTCTTGTTCACAGGGCTGACAATATGACACACAAAAATGTTCACACTCATAGCAGGAATTTAACCTAGAGAAACAGAAGTGTGGTTCTACTGAACAAAAAGTAAAATGGCTCTTGTCTATGCTTGATACTAAGCACCTCACTTGTACCGTATCATTATGTACTGTTTCTTCAAACACTAAGTGCCTACTAAAATCAAATATACTCAGAATGTGAGTACAGCCAATTTACACTTTCAAAATTTCAAAAGCACAGTGATCATTTTTCTATCTTAGATTGTGAATCAAGTACCGGGTGGTTATAATCAAACTTTCCCTACTTAACTGTCTCTATGCAGAAAATCAGCAGTTGTATGAACATGAAACTTAATACAAACATTGTTAAGGACATGTGGAAGAGAAATAATGCATAAACAAGTCCAATGGAGCACTTTTAATGGATAGCCATATCATGCAATATGACTGGTTGTTATGGATGTGTCATATCGGACTACAAAGTGTGCTCAAAATGGTGTCCATCACTGTCCAGGACAATCTAAAAACTTAGGATAGCATGCTGATGGCTGCACAAAGCATCTCCATGGGTATGCCTTGATTTCTCTCCGGATAAACTTCTCTTCAAATCAAAACATGTACGAACATTCCCCTGATAAAACCCATCTTTCAGGTACCAAATCATGTGCATCATGCCCATAGTCTGGGCATTATTCGTGCTGACTTTGACGTGTATTTTAGTTTCCTGTCTAGAGTGGTTTAAGTAGGGAAAGTTTAATTGTAACCACCTGATATTATAAGTGAATTTATATTTTAAAGACCTTACCTAAAATCTACTAGCAGAGGAATTGCACAATAGTGGACATGTATTATTGTAGCTTTATATTTCATTGCTTCATTAATACAGTACTAACAATGGAAAATTCATTAGTAGTTTGAAATGGCTTTAGAAATGTTTAGATCAGTATAATACACCCCCCCCCCCCATGTCATTACAGCCCTTGAAGGGCCTTGGCCTTCCAAGTGACCGCTGCTCAGCCCAAAGGCCTGCAGATTACGAGGTGCCGTGTGGTCAGCACGACGAATCCCCTCGGCCGTTGTTCTTGGCTTTCTAGACTGGGGCCGCTACCTCACCGTCAGATAGCTCCTCAATTCTAATCACATAGGCTGAGTGGATCTTGAACCAGCCCTCAGGTCCAGGTAAAAATCCCTGACCTGGCCGGGAATCAAACCCGGGGCCTCTGGGTAAGAGACAGGCATGCTACCCCTACACCACGGGGCCAGCCCAGTATAACAACACTATCAAAATGGACACCGCTCAAGAACATAATATTCTGAACTTGTGGAACAGAAGTAACATTCTATCAGATATTCAAAATACGAAGGCTTTTTTTTTTCAACTTCCGGAGGGTCATAAATGAAAGACAAGTGTACGTATCCAAATGAATTTATTACCAAATGTTAGGTACAAATGTGGTTACTTTTCAACGTTATCACCATGAAGGTTGAGGCATTTGTCATACCTGTGGACAAGCTTTTCGATCCCCTCTGCAAAGTATGTTGCCGCCAGTGAGTTCAGATAGGCCCGAACGTTGGTTTGAAGATCTTCATCCTCCTGGAACCTCTGCCATCCCAGCCACTTTTTCAGTCCCAGGAAGAGGTGGAAGTCACTCGGCGCTAAATCGGGACTGTACGGTGGGTGGTCAAAAACGTCGCACCGAAATTCCTCCTGCAGAAGTTGTTGGGTGACACGAGCACTGTGAGGGCGTGCGTTGTCATGAATGAAGAGGATTCCAGACGTCAGCATGCCTCGTCGTTTGTTCTGTATGGCCCTCCGCAGTAGTCATAAAGTCTGGCAATAAACAGCTGCATTGATCGTAGACCCCCGCTCCATGAACTCAACAAGCAACACACCTTTTTGGTCCCAAAAGACTGTAGCCATCATCTTCCTTTCATTGAAGGTTTGCTTAAACTTCTTCGGTTTGTTTGGTGAGTGCATGTGCATCCATTGACGTGAATGTTGTTTTGTTTCGGTGGTGACGTACGAAACCCAAGTCTCATCGCCTATCACAATTTTCTTCAACAAATCGTCACCTTCAGCCTCATAACGGGTAAGAAACGTCAACGCTGCTGCCATCTGGCAACTTTTGTGGTCATCAGACATCTTCGGAACCTATCGGGCGCACAATTTCCTGTAGCGCAGGTATTCTGTTAGGATTTTGTAAACAGATGACCTTGAAACTGCAGGAAATTTTTCACACAACTCGCTTATGGTAAACCTTCGGTTCTTGCGAACCTCTTGGTCAATTTCGTGAACAATGTCATCTGTAGCGACAGACTTGTGTCCTTGCCACCCTTCATCGTCAACATGGGTCCGGCCTTCTCTGAACTTCCTGCACCATTCACACACAACACCATCGTTCATAACGTTTGGACCGTATACTTGACTCATTCATTGATGAATGTCAGCTGCACTATTCGCTTCTGCTTGAAGGAAACGTATCACACTACGCACCTCACATTTGGCGGGAGCGTCAATAGTAGCGGCCATGTTTCCGTGCCAATACCTCGGCTCACACTGGTGTGAGGAAGTTGGCTGTGACCACGGGTAGACGGGAGGACTTGCACAGTCACCTTCCATGCGCGAACAGTTCCCACAGCTTGTGTGGCTCTTTACCTGCACGATCAGAGGTGGAAAAAAAATGCCTTCGTAATATGATTCACAAGTGTATGACTTATTTGAAAGGCACTGTTGCAGTATTTGACCCTGGAAGTAGACAGATTTCTTCTCTTCCTGCTAAGAAAATAAAAGGTTATTCAAAAAGATAGACTCAATTTAATTTGTATTTCATGAAATATACATCGGATTTGAACAATCTAGTTTCGTTGACAACAGATTATAAATGTTCAATATGTCCCCCTGTGCTGCATGGCAAACATCTAAGCGGTAGCCAAACTTGTTCCACATTTAAAAAATATTTAAAATATTATTAAATACGGCAAGAATAATCTTGTTTCCTTAGCCTTTAACTTTTGCAATAAACATACTCCTCTTAAAACTCATCATGTCTTGTGTTACTGAATGCACCGCAGCAGTGATACGGTTCCGCAGGTCGGCCAGAGTTGTTGGTAGAGGTGGGACATAAACCGTGTCCTCAACATAGCCCCACAGGAAAAAGTCACATGGCATAAGATTGGGTGATCTCGGTGTCCAGAAGTGTAGATCCAGGACTTCCTTTCCTATGCAACCTATCCATCGCCGAGGAAGGGATTGATTTAACAGTCTTCAGACATCGAGGTGCAAATGCAGCAGAACTCCATCATGTTGGAAAATAAGTCTTGTGAATCTTCGGTAAGTTGAGGGAAAAGCCATTGTTCCAAAATGTCCAGGTACGTTATTCCACTTACAGTGCATTCCGAAAAGAAAAAAAAAAGTCCATACACTTTTGTTCGTGATAAGGCACAGCTTCAGCGAATCTCTCTTGTGTTCGAATATTACATGGAGATTTTGCAGACCCCATATGAGAGTAGTGTGTTTATTCACGTGTCCACTAAGATAGAACATAGCTTCATTGCTAAAAATTATGCGCGATAGAAGTGCGTCATCTTCCTTCATTTCTAACATGTAACCACAAAATTCAATACACTTGGTTTGGTCATTTGGACGGAGATCATGTACAAGTGTAAGCAGTATGGCTTGTACACCAAACACTATCTCAAATGCCATACAGTTGTTTGGGATATTCCTAGTTCTCTACTAGCTCTATTGGTTGACTTGCGTGGACTATGAACATAACTTTCTACCATTCATCTGACATCATCCTCTGACACACTTGGTCGGCCCAAGCCTTTTCCTTTGCAGAGACATCCAGTTTCGTGAAATAGCATAACCTAACATATTATGCTTTTCCTAGTTGGTGATTCAATGCCAAATTGGAGACAAAAAGCCCACAGCATTGTAACTACTGACTCACATTTTGCAAACTCAAGAACAGAACAGAAAACCTTTTGCTGCATAGTAGCCATCTTATTCACAACTGACTGTGAAGCAAGACGGCGCAAGTACGCAAGCGGCAGTGTATGCAACTATCCCCACCCAAGCGGTGGTGGTTAACAAATCTACAAATCTTCCACTGTTCACTGGTATGTAGATTGTTCATGTTCAATGTATATTTCGTGTAATACAAATTAATTAAATTGGGTCCATCTTTTTGATTAACTTGTAACTTATATATTTAGCATGCAGTTTCTCTCTCTAAATATTGGCAACAACACTAAAAAATATCTCTACTGCATTTACTGTCTTGATATAGCTTGAATTCAGTGTTCCCAAGTATAAATAACTAACTAATGCATCAAAATCTGTGGGATACCACTATCTGTTTCCTGTGTATAGAACCATCACAAATTTCCTGTTGAGGCATGTTTAAATTCTTAATTTTATGTTTTTGATATTTCAATGTACCTTAATTTGTAAGATTACATATACTGAGTCTGTACTTATGTAACAGCAAGTTTATTCTTCTGTTGTATTTGTAGGCTGAGGACGACTTTGAATAAAGTCAAAACTGAAGTCCCTGAATTGGATTAGTTTATGGTAAAAACTATATCCAAAACTTACCGTAATGAGTAAATACTGCAACAACTCTGCTACAACCATTACATAAAAAAGTAATCTTGATACATGAGAACTATATTTTACCATAAAGGAAGTCAACAGTACCTTCAGCTCTCTTGTTTAACTTCAGGGTGTAAAGAGAGAATTTAGTGAGATATATTCCTAGTTTGGGTATGACATTTTCTCTGCATCTTACTTTCACCTTCTGTACTGATTACAAGGGCTTAATAACAAAGAATACTAGGTATTACATATTTATAATTTATTTGTATCTCATAAAATGTTAGTCACATGGCACTTTACATAAAATTTCAGTAATAAAATATAGTTAATAAATACATGGTTATAGAAAGTAATATCTTAAAGAAGCAGCCTGCAAGAAAAGGATTGAGATCAATACAGAATCACATACCAGTACATCACACATGCTCGCGCACACACGCACACAAAAACAACAATAACAATAACAACTATCCAGGCCACTAGATGTGACATACAGTAAATCTCCTGAAGCAATATGTAGGAACCTTCTTAAAAATGGGATAGGACACTACCACAGTATAATTAGTTCAGAGATGGGAGAGAAGAACAAAGGCACTTAAATTACACTAGTGTAAAATGGAAACAGAACACTGGGAAAAATAGATTCATAAAAACTTGACAGTAGGATAGGAAAGCTAAAACAATTATCAATGTCCCTTAGGCCATGGACCAAGCAGTGGTAATATACACTTTATAACCAATGTTATCATTAGCACTGTTCATGACTGAAGAAATATTTGTTTGTTGGTTCATGATCTATACAAGTCATTGAATTAATACTCATGCTTGGCGGGCAGTGTGTTTCATGAAATAAAATTTTCAATTGAGCAAATAGATTAGAGAAGTGTGCACAGTTCTGCAATGTTTACTGAGACATTCAGAAAAGCAAGAATGATTTTCTAGTCAGTCAAGAGGCAGAAATGTATGGTATGCATTATTTGAGTGGTTTCAGCAAATCTAATTACACTGTTACACCACAACTTTTCACAAACATTATAAGCAATCATTTACTATAAGCTAGGTTATATTCACATGCTCAGTGGGAATCACTGTTGTGATTCCAAAAGGTACCAAGAATTGGATCAGAGGAGAGGGGATGACAATGGGAAAACCTGACGATTGTACACATGTCCAGTCCAGAGTTAGCAATATGTTCCAAGCTGTCAGTGGAGAGATGGTGTGAAATTATATTAGTAGACGAATAAGCTTAAATGGAGTTTTAAAAATAGGAAAGATGAATATAAAGTCAGAATTAAGAGGAAAAATTGGGGAAAATATTTCTTTATAGGGAGAGAAATTAGGAAGAA
This sequence comes from Anabrus simplex, assembly GCF_040414725.1. NCBI lineage: Eukaryota > Metazoa > Arthropoda > Insecta > Orthoptera > Tettigoniidae > Anabrus > Anabrus simplex. Next base: position 608,860,495 of record NC_090266.1, on the reverse strand, counting down.
ACCAAAAACCAAACCCTATGGTGCAACAGCCTTGAAGAGCCATGGTCTACCAAGCGGTCGCTGCTCAGCCCGAAGGCCTGCAGAATACGAGGTGTCGTGTGGTGAACACGGCAAATCCTCTCAGCCATTAATTTTGGCTTTCTAGACTAGAGTCGCTATCTCACTATCAGACAGCTTCTCAACTGCAATCACGTAGGCCGATTCGACCTCGAACCACCCCTCCAATATAGGTAAAAGTCCCTGTCCTTGCTGGGAATCGAACCCAGGGCCTCCAGGTAAGATGCAGGCACACTTCCGCTATACCCTGGGTCTGGCAAGAGGAATTAGGGATTGGAATAATTTACTAAGGGAGATGTTTGATAAATTTCCAAATTCTTTGAAATCATTTACGAAAAACTAGTTAAACAAAATTTATAGCTAGTCTGCCACCCACCTGGGTGACAGCCCCAAGTGCAGATCAGTGGTGATTAACTGACTGATGGAAACTTCCATTACCTGTTGCCCTGTGCCACAGTAGGCTTAGTTCTGGCATAATGGTATGAGGTGCAACATCCTAGTTCCATGTTAAATGATTGTGGTTGGATCTTTGACCAGTACAATATATAATACATCAGAAATATCATTCATTTAACAATGGTATGATTCAGTTCTTGTGTGAATTGGAGTAAGATTGTACTAATACACAGACTTCTCAGAGAAGAGTATGTGTGGGACTAGAGAGGTCTCAGCATCTCCTGTCAACAGAACTGGTAATGAATCTTAGCTAATTACCTAAACAGGTCATAACAGAACATTCTTAAACAGGTTATTCCATATCTTAATATTATGGATGAAATAGAAGCATCATCTTACTGTCCAATAGAATATTTTGTCTTTTCTTCACTCATTAGACACAATCAGATGACTGTCCCAGTGCAATGTCAGGTCCATGTGGTCACATTTATCTGGCATTCAGTTTTCATTTTCCACCAGTGTATGAGCTATGACAGATATTAGAAATGGCCTTAGAGGATAGAAAAGACTGCTTTTTAGGGAAACTAAGTACAAATCTTATCTAATCCCAAGATTTCCTCGAATGTTACTTCATAGTGCTGTGAACTCGTGTCAGATTGTACATGTATGAGAGTTAGGAGGGTTATTTGATGATTGCCTCTCTTAAAGTAGTAGCTCCTAAACAAGGATTGTGGAATATGACAAAGCATACCCAAAATACTGAAACTGAGAACACAGTTTACTATGAATCCTGAGTTTTGAACTAGTTTTTTGCTAATTGCTTTACGTCGCACCGACACAGATAGGTCTTATGGCGACTATGGGATAGGAAAAGGCTAGGAATGGGAAGGAAGCAGCCGTGGCCTTCACTAAGGTACAGCCCCAGCATTTGTTTGGTGTGAAAATGGGAAACCACGGAAATCCATCTCCAGGACTGCCAACAGTGGGGTTCAAACCCACTATCTCCCGGATGCAAGCTCATAGCTGCGCGTCCCTAACCGCACAGCGAACTCGCCTGGTTTTTTAACTAGTTGCAAAATGTGGATCTTACAAGATATAAGATGACATGGGAGTAAAGATATCCAGCACCAAGGTTAAGGGGATGGTACCATGGATTCCTTCTGTTACTGGATTTGTGGTCCATTCAAACTGATATGAATATTACCAGCCAAAGCCTTTGACAACAGGGACATAAAATTTTACCTGAAGTTACATAGTGCTGCAGACTTGTTGGTGTGTACTTAGCCAATACAAACATGTCTATATGACTCATAGGAGTATGTCATCAACTTGAATGAATAGCAAATAAATTTTGAATGCATTCTTCCATGTACAATCAGTTGAGCACAACCCAGTAACAATCAGTGCTTTGCTGCATGTGAAATTTATGTGAACATGCATCACATGGTATGCCCCTTCTGTAATGTGTTGAACCTGAACTTATAGTGTTGAAGAATGTATGGTTGCAAACATTACAGATGCATACCCTTCTTTATAAGCCACGTACTAAGGGTTGTGGATGATTGAGCAGTGCCACACTTAACATCTATTACTTTGATCACAGGTTTGTCCAACCCTGAAAGTTTCATGGTTATTGTTGCTGGGAGTTTGTACTTTATGTACCTTTTCCTAATCTCACTGTAATACACTATTTTCTCCTAATCCCAAGTGATGTATCAAATAGCCAAATGCTGTTGCACATCACATACCATCTCAACAAAGGTTGACTATCTAATAAAAGTCATAAGTATAATATTTAAACTACATAGGCAGGAATAAAACTTATGGAGTTTTACTGTATGTCTAAGTTTTGGAATGCTTTTTTGGCCTCTGAAATGTAAGAAATTTTACATATGACTAAACAACAGATGTCTTTGATCATCAGAATATGCAATAGGTCATAATGAATTACATTTTTACATTTTTAACAGAGCATTGGTTGCTATGTTTCAAGGACACTAGATTCCAAATTCCATGAAGCTTGAACTATTAAGAGTTCAAACACTGTTATTGTACTGTCTTGTACTCCTACTAAAGTAGTCTATCAAGTCCTTGGACATCCACAGACATTATTACAAAATGCTTCCACTTTTAGTATCTACTTTTTATGGCAGGTATTTTACATGCAGCAACATGTTAACAACTTTCAAATGAGTTGATAACTGCAAGTAGATTTTTTGTAATCACATACAGTATACTGACTAAATGGAATAACAAGGTGATTTAAAAGCAAGTACAGTAACATGAATTGAAGAATTACTTATTTCAACTGACATCACTATACCTATATTGAAAAGAAGACTTAAAAATAGTTGCGAAGTAGATGTTTAATGTTATGGTTAGAAATTACAATTTGGGGTCGATGACCTTAGATGTTAGGCCCCTTTAAACAACAAGCATCGTCGTCATCATCATCATCATCATCAATTATTATCAAAAATTTGTTTGTATACACTTGTCCAACAAAGACAGAATATAAGCATCATAGTCAAAGTGGATGAGTAAAACCAAATGTACTGCACGATGTACAGCAAGTATATTAAAGATGCAAATGTCTATTGTATCATTGCCAAGGAACTGTAACTCGATACTTCGCTCCAGTTTTCTTTTTCTAGCTTGACTATGTCATTTGCTAACTCTGGCTTACATCTTCAGGAAATTTCCGTTATTTATAAACAAATCTACATGAAAACTAATAATAAAACTAAGACTGGAAAGGCAAGATGTGATTCAAAGAATTTTCATTAAATAACATCATTCAATATTAGAACAATCAGTGCATTTGGTGAAATTTAAAATTCCTTTCAAAGTTTTAATTTAACTGTATAACCAGGATAAATAGTATTTGTAGATATAAGGGAATGAAAGATTAAACTATGAGATAAAGAGCACTGACTTAGTCACATTCACAAAATAATTTGCCAAAATCACAGCAAAACATTCATACACAGGTCACTGTTAATAGTGAATAAAAATCTACGTCTGGAATGTCTTCCACAATTTCTTCACTCCTGTGTCCAATTTGAAATTCATCCCATTGTAAAACTCCACACTCCTGATATTGAATTTTACTGTCTGCCCTGAAGAATTCTTGTTTAGTTAAAGTGACTGTTTCTACATACACTATCAAAACTGAAAATGCGAGAAATTGCAGTTTACAGTGCAAACGGCTTTTAATGTACCCCATATATACTTTAGCTGTAAGTGAAAAAAATAACACAAACAATATTGGCTCTACATCACACAGACACAAGACAGGTCTTATGGCGATGATGGGACAGGAAAAGGCTAGGAGTGGGAAGGAAGTGGCTGTGGCCTCAATTAAGGTACAGCCTCGGCATTTGTCCAGTGTGACAATGGGAAACCACGAAAAACCATCTACAGGGCTGTCGACAGTGGGGTTTGACCCACTATCTATCAATGCAAGCTCACAGCTGCGCGCTCCTAACCGCACGGTTTAATTTGAACACATTTGTTCATATGGTTCTTTCACAGCCATTGCTACACCAGGATGGTCCTGTTAAATACTATTACTACATTTTCTTTAGCAATATTAGACTTACTTTATAACAAACTTATCAGCTGAATATGTTCAGGTTAATTTATGTATATTTTGTACATTATGCCATTTACCTGCTATAAATTTCAAAATGGATACTACTCTATGAAGATGCTCCAATTCTAACATTAAAAGAACAAACTTCTATCATATAAAAGAAAATTGTTTTGGAGTGTGGTTTTAGTATTGTTATGGACAATTTTATTTTGAAGTGATCCTGTATTTACCACAAGAAGGGAAACAAGGGTCAAAAGTACACAAATTCACTCTGAGAAGACTGCTCATTAGAAAGAGTAATCAAACTGCAGTACAGGTTCATATCACAACAATCTGCTGTAGACTGTTGGAGGCAGAAAAATGAATATGTAGACCACCAAAAAAGCAGCTTCTGATAGAAAGAATGTAAAGAATGAGATATGGGTAAAACTCCATTAAGGCTAAACTGTGGAGGATTGGAAGTAAGTTACAATTTTTAATCAGAGCCAATTTGAAGTTTGTGATCATAGTCACCCTTGCATGGGTAAAGAAAAATTTAAGAATAATGTTCTGGAGTTGGTTTGGCCACCAGAAGCCAGGCCTTTAATCCCAGCTGAAGGATTGCTGTACAGTGATCTGTATGTTTTAAAACAAGAGTTGAAAAATACTTCCTCCAAATCTCAAGTGTCACATGCAATAAATTCTTACACATTACAAATGCAAAAATAAGAAAAATTATTTTGTGAAAACCATTGCCACATATGTGATCACACATCAATCCAGTAAAAGACCTGTGACTATTTGTAGGAAGATAATGGTTGACACTAAATAACAAAAGGTGACCATGATCTTTTCCTCAGTCAATCTGACAAAGAAGATAAAATATAAAAACAAGTAGGCCAAACAGATGGAACTTGTGTTAAAACATATAAATACTGTTATCAAGAACAAAGTACAGCACCTCTTACTATTAAGGTATGATCCAGGACTGATTTTATTATGTGCTAAAATTTAAAGAAACCCTTTTCCATATGAAGACAAGGTACCTAGCTGGGGCAGTAATGGGTGCTCGGCTTGCCCAAAAATACATGGGTTTAATCCCCCCATTAGCAAGTCAAAAAATGAACAAACAATATTTCCAATTCTGGAGAGGTGCCCTGAGGTTTACTCAGTATACACCAGAAATGCGTACTAGGTTATTTCCTGGAAGCAATGGCGGCTGAGCATAGAGTTCTCTTGGCCACTCAATCCCACTTCGACACGTGGTTACAAACAGAGATGGATTTGTGTTTGCTATATCATGCCTTGATGAATTTCTGAAGCACACCAATATTCACTTGTAACTATGAAGAAAACTATGCATTCTTCTTAGTATCAGATGAAGTTGACAGCATGAAGAGGAAGAAGTTTAAAAGTATAGATTAAGTTGGAGATCTTATGTACCAATCATTGAAAATCAGTGAAAACTGTTACCAATCTGGAAAGTATAGGCCTACTGATGCTATAAAGTAATTTTTAATGTTGAATTTTACAATTATTTTAGTTCCTCAGTCTTTTCAAGAAACAAGCAAAAAGAATCTAAACTGAAAACTCCAGTGAGGAGTTGCATATCAATATTGTCAGATCACAGAAAAAAAAGATTAAATTGAACTACATTTTTTCAGTCTCCTTTGAACACAGTAGCAGTTTATATCCCTGTTATATAGTCAAGAATGTCAGTAACTCTGGAGGAAATAAACATTCACTCAGAAAAGCACTCCCTCTTTCTCACACATGAAAGGAACAACATGAATATCCAGACTTCGATATAAATATAAAGTAATTCAATGGTCCTAAGAAGTGATGTAGAGAATAGTCACAACTGATTTAAACTTCACTTCAATCTGACTCAGAGTTCTTCTTACTACTCAGTGGCGTGGTCATTTCTGAGCATGGATTTTCTGTCAAGGTGATGTAGTTCAGGAGATCAATAGGCGTCACTATTCCAATGATAATCTCTCGAGTCTCCACAGATTCCCGATTTGAATCTAAACATAAAAGACAGGTAAACATAAATATCTTTAACATCAAAAAGGAATCTTCCTAGATTGGAAGACAGAAAATTCTCACATAATCTCTGATGCAAGAGAGCCTTTAGTCAGTTTCCAAAAGCAAGATGATTCATGGGTAGTCTTCTGCCTTTGTGTAAAATATTTCACTCTCATCAGTCCTGATATAAACTTATTACTATCACAGTTCCAATTCTGTACATCATGAAGCAGAAAAGCATTAACAAGGGAACTATCTGGTTGCACCAGACCAATTTCAATGAAACTTGGCAGGATGATCAACTATGACATTGTAAACCTAATAGTAATAATACAAAATAATATTTACATAATTAACCACTCAACGTGGAGTGCCGTACACTGCACGCAGACACCCCATCACTCTCTGTCGCGGAGTGAAGTACACTGTACACGCGTAGCAGCTTCTGCTTTGTGTTTTTATCTAGCGAATAGTTCTTGAATTATTACAAATGTAATAAGATGTGTCTATATATGAAGCATCGATCTTTCATTGGATACATATATCTATTAACGATGTTTTACCGAATGACGATACAGAAAGTTTAGTTTCGTTAAACAAGGACAAGGATATAGAAATTGAGAGTGAAAGTAGTGGTTGTGACATTGATGTTGCTTTTCATATACGGAAAAATATCGGCCGTAATATTATTGATGGTGGGTTTGTGTGAGAAGACATGAATAATTACAGAGGGCAAAGGGAAATGTTTATGACAGATTATGGGTCTCAGAATGCTGCAAAGAACTGCTCATATCCTGTGTGAAGATTTTTCAGTTGTTTTCTACTGTCAATTTTGTAAAGATGATAGTAGAATAGGCAGATATTTATGCTCAACATCATATATATGTGGTCATACACTATGTTATTTCCGTTCTGATCGGGGGTAAATGAATGTGTACCAGTTACTGTGGAGGAAATGTATGTAGTTTATGCAGTGTGTATGTTAAAGAGCATAGTACAGAAACCTGCATTGAGATCTTATTTCTAAAAAAGAAAAAAAAAATAACCCACACCAGGTTCTAGCTACAGTAGAACCTCGAAAATTCGAAATCGATTAATTCACAATCTCGCCTAATTTGAAGCAGCTCTCATTCCCGGAAACATGAGGTACGGTCTTACATTTATTTAAATTGTTTAACTCAAAATACGGATAATTCGTAATTCGAAGAACAATGTCGGTCCCGTTACCGAAATTCAGACTTTTATTTCGAAACTGCCTTTACATTTTGAAAAAAAAAGTATTTTACGGAGTAATTTAAATTCAACATTTCTCCGCATTATGAAGGAAGGCTTCTTCCGGAACGCACAGGGGTAACTTTGCACACACTCACCCACTTCGGCGAGTCTACAGTGTGCTTCATATCTTCTAAGTTTGAGCGGAATCGTAATTATTTTGTATTTGGCGTTTTAAGGAATGCCACAATATCACATAGCAGGTAGTGTGCGGAGAGGTAGAACACTGGCAATGCCGACAGTTGGCGAAAAAGCATGGCTTATAGCCTATAATCAGTTCGTATGTACCAAACAACGTTGTCAATGCCGATGAAATTGCACTGTTTCTTTTATTTTTTTTAAATGCTGAGGCCAAACGGACTTACGGTTTTAAAGGAGAGAATTGCCAGCCGGGAAATGTACTGTGTTGCTATGCAGTAATACAGTGCACACAGAAGCGAGAGACTTCCTTTCCCAGTCATAGGAAAGTTCGAAAAGCCACAAGGTTTTAAGGGCGTCGGGCACTTTCCACGCAAGTACAAGGCATCTAAAAATGCAAACAGTACAGTAATCCAAAAGATAAAGCATTTGCTCAGGGGAGCCAGCATAATTTTTCCTCGTCTTTGAATCGTGTTTTTCTTCCTTTTGTTGCGTGAGGTTATGTTTGCCACCGTTTTATCCAAGTGAATTATTTGGATAATGTAAATGCACCTTGTTGGATACATTTCTGAAATAGTGTTTTCCATGACATTTGAAACGTTTAAACTGAGAATCAATGTGATTGCATGCATTAATGGGTCTTAGAAGTGCCATGGCGAGAAATCGTACAAGTATAGTCACTGTACTGTTGTATGTGGACAGAAGCGAGAGACTTTTCCCCCTCGTCATAGGAAAGTTCGATGATTTCACTGTGTGAGGTTATGTTTGTTGGTGAGTTATCCAAGTACATTATTTGAATACTGTAAATGCACCTTCTTGGATACATTTTGGAAATGGTTTTTTACTATGGCATTCGAGAGGTTTAAACTGTGAATCAAGACTAATTGCATGTAGTAACGGGTCTTAGAATATATTGTGACACCGCAAGGGCTGGCATTTCCGAATTATGTGTTGGCGGTTAATTCGAAATCACGTAATTTGAAGTTCGATTTCTGCGTCTCAACGACTTCGAATTAACGAGGTTTTACTGTACTTGGTTCAGCCATATCTCTTGTTCAATTTGAAAGCATCAGAAGATTCCTCCACTTCACTGACCTTAGGTAATTCCAGTAAATTACGCTGTTTATGTGTTTATGCACTAATAACAAACTGAACATTTTGGTCAAATTCATTGAACCGCTTGTCATTTACACCCAATTAACTAAAAGCCTGCACTCATAGTATGCTCCCGCAGCACAGGGTAGCCAGATAGTGAAAGTCGTCCCACGCTGAGAGGTTAAAAATTGTTATTTGTTGCTGCAGTTTTAAATGGAACATGATACTTGTCTATTGCAATGAAATTTGGTAGGATGATCAATCAATACATCAGAATGTTGCTGTATCCCTGCCGTTGTTATATAGGCTGTCCACAGCATGGCAAAATGAGTGACTTTCAACAGGAATCAGGCAGTTTCCTTATTTGTGCTCATAAAATATAACTTAATATCAATAGCATTGACATTTATGTATAGACGACCAAGATTTCATTCTACATAATACTGTATTTTAGCTTCTATTGTAAACTATACAGAAATATTAAAACCTAAGCTTCTGATATATTTCTAAACTCTGTTAGTAAAATAGGTTTGTAGAGTGTGGAATTCTGTCTGTGTTGTAAAAATCTCATTTTTGGTGTAAAATTTTATACAACTTAAAATAGAACTACTGGTGCACTTCTACAGTGCATATGCAAAGTCATTCTATGCTATCACCTAAGTATTCTGAGCAGTCTGGCTATTTTTCAGCAACTAAATATATAACACCGCAATCAATTCAACATCCAAATGCTTATTAAATTCAGTAATGTTAATTGATCATTCATCCAAGTTTAATTGAAATCTGTCTGATCCAATCCAAACAGTTCCCTTGTAAGGAACAGTTCTTGGAGAAATTTTCATTTTAAGAAACTATCAAGACCAGCTTACACATAATTTTACACTTTTGTCACTAGAGAAGGATAACGGGAAAACAATTTTAAAACTCCCTAAATAAAGTTAATTATTCTGATGCATTGCAATGTGCTAATATTAGAAAAACTCCCTCTTTTCTTATTACAAGGTTTTCTAATTTTGCTATTTGTTTTACATCGCAGAAAGGTCTTACAGCAATCATGTGATAGAATAGGCTAGGTCTGGGAAGGAAGTGATCATGGCCTTAATTAAGGCACTGCATTGCTAACTCACTTGGTGTTTAGTAGATGGCTCCCTAGTCTGAATAACCAGATAAATGAATCTCAGCCTCATCTCACAATCCTAGGTTCAAACTTTGCAGAAGTAGTTGGATTTTTGGAGGGCAGAAGTCCATATGGCTCTCTATGTTGTACAACGCAGGCATATAAAAGATTTCTAGCGACATGATCTAAGCTAATACAATAAAATTAATTCAAAACTTGGCAAGCAAGTTGTTCAATTGAACTGCCTTCGCAAGGTAGTTGAGGCCGTATAATTATCATCATTATTATGTTATCAAAATAATAGCAAGACAGTTTCTTTTTACTGTACTGTATTTGTCATGCCACACAAAATAATTTTTTTTCTGGCTATCTGTCGCAACCAGAGGATCGTAACATGTTCTCCCGTCCATTAATGTGGAGCGAACAACCCTGAGTGAGCCTCAAACCCACGACCACCAAGAAAGACATCCTGATAAACGTAATTAAATTTAGGGAATATGTATTCCAGCAATGTCAAGGAGGAGTGAAACACGTGTCAGTGTTATCAAGTGTGTGGCAGTTTTATTTAGCGCAAACAGAGAATTATTAAATGCATAAAATCAGTATAAAACAAAACCCGTAAGCCAAATGAGTGTAACATGGTGCAAACGTGTTAGCGTCTTGCTGATGCCAACCTGTAAGAAGGGCCAAGATTGCCATGTAGTCTTCCAACTTAAAACTCAGGGTATGTTTTGAAATAAATCAGAAAACCATTAAAAAAGGTGTGCATGCAAGTCTAGCAGGTAGCATGAGTGTTGAACGGACGGACCAATGAATAACCCGGAAGTTAATGGGCATAGTGGCCAGCTTAATGTGGTGTAACCAGATGACCATTCTAGAACACCTAATAAAATATAAAAGGGCTTAAATTACAGCATAATGGGGAGTTTCTGTAAGGCTTGGCAGAGCTGAGATCAAGAGTTCACCATAAGACTTGACAGAAGTGAGATAGAGGTCCATTTGCAATGTATAGTCCCCGAGTAGGGACACTGGTTCGCACTGCATATAGAAAAAGACAAAGTCAGATGATCTTACCATATAATTTAAAGGATTAGAAGGACTTTCACAAAAATCTATTGTATCATACGAAAGAAAGACTGACTATAAACAGTTTGGGAGTGAAGATGGGTCTTTCCTACCAGTTGTTGTTTGTGAATAGAACAATGAAACATTTTAGTAGTTCCTGTGAAGAATAAAGCAAAAATGTTTAATCTTTTATGGAGACACTCTAAAAATATAGTCTTATTTGAAGTACCAGTGTGATAAGAACAGGAAACCTCTAAGTAGGAGATGTAGTTAATGAAACAGTAGAAGTATGTGTATTGTCTTAGAGGGTGAAGAATTCCAAAGATATTCCCATCCCTTAGCAAGTTTGTGAATCAAGGACCAAAGTTCGACTCCGAAGGATTCCAATCAACTGAATGGTGGCATCATCGAGGAGATCCACATTTCAAGAGGGTAACTGGATTCTCAAAAAGGAAGAAAGAAGAAGGAAGTCAATGTCTACACCAGGCTGAGTAAATTGTATATTTTGTAAATATTTTACGGCTAAAATATAATAATTAGGTATTTAGGTTGTGTGTTCTCCCAGGATGGTAATATAGTAAGTGAGATTGAATCAAGGTGCCGTAAAGCTAATGCAGTGAGCTCGCAGCTGCGATCGACTGTATTCTGTAAGAAGGAAGTCAGCTCTCAGACGAAACTATCTTTACATCGGTCTGTTTTCAGACCAACTTTGCTTTACGGGAGCGAAAGCTGGGTGGACTCAAGATATCTTATTCATAAGTTAGAAGTAACAGACATGAAAGTAGCAAGAATGATTGCTGGTACAAACAGGTGGGAACAATGGCAGGAGGGCACTCGGAATGAAGAAATAAAGGCTAATTTAGGAATGAACTCGATGGATGAAGCTGTACGCATAAACCAGCTTCGGTGGTGGGGTCATGTGAGGCGAATGGAGGAGGATAGGTTACCTAGGAGAATAATGGACTCTGCTATGGAGGGTAAGAGAAGTAGAGGTAGACCAAGACGACGATGGTTAGACTCGGTTTCTAACGATTTAAAGATAAGAGGTATAGAACTAAATGAGGCCACAACACTAGTTGCAAATCGAGGATTGTGGCGACGTTTAGTAAATTCACAGAGGCTTGCAGACTGAACGCTGAAAGGCATAACAGTCTATAATGATAATGTATGTATGTATGTATAATAATTTTAATATAAATTACTTAGCATTTTTCTGTTGTTCTAATTAATGTGATTTAATTTTATAAAATTCCTAGTAATGAACGCATGTCCTCGGCCTGTCCAATCTTTCGAATCACGATATATCCCAAGTATTTCTGGGCCCATTCCTTTTGGGAGTTTTGCCCAGGGTTTTTAGGCCAAATGCTCACCCTGATTCCACGTGATATATCAAATGAAAATTCTAACTTGAGATCTGCTGGGATACAAACCTTGGCTGTCCACAAGGAAAACCAACAGCTAAGCCAATGTGCACTAATCATATGTTCCTCTTCTCTTAATAAAATACTGGTTTTCAACCTCAATTTTTGAAAAAAGTAACTTTAATTTTGGAAAAAGTAATTTTAATTCTGGAAAAAGCAACTTTAATTTTGGAAAAAAAGTAACCTCAATTTCAGAAAAGTTAACTTCTATTTCAGAAAAAAGTAATTTTAATTTAATTTCAGAAAAACAGCTTAACTCATAACACATGAAACATGAACAAAGCATTACTGTATCAGTGTATTATTTTTTTATTTTTTATTATTTATTTCATTGGTTCAGCATGGTGTGGATTATTGTAGACGACTGAGTGGCCTAGTAAGTGGCACTGATAATCAGGATACCAGCTGCTCCGGAATGGGAGTGGGCATCTCGGACATATTCTGAGCCATGGCCTTCCTTGTGCTCAGGCGCCTAAGGCTATACAGTCCACCGGTGGTCCATAACCTGTTTGAGGAGAGATCCTCACTTGGACTATGTGTACGTAGGGTAGCATCCTTCTTCATGAATTTACAGAGCTCAGAACATTTTGAGAAGCCTCGGAAGTATGGGAGTAACGCAGTTCCACTCCCATTTGATAGGCGAGGGACTCCTTGGAAACAAGCTGGCGAACTAAATGGAATTTGATGGGGAGCTATCAATATTAATTGGAATTATGGAAGAAAGAAAGAAAGTAGAATTGGTTGAGTCAGCAAAGAGGATGCAACTGGATGTGTTAGGAGTAAGTGATATTCGGGTAAGGGGAGATAACGAGGAAGAGATAGGAAATTATAAAATGTACTTGAAGGGTATTAAAAAGGGAAGGGCAGAGTCTGCGGTAGGGCTGTTCATCAGGAATACTATTGCACGCAACATAGTTTCTGTTAGGCACGTAAACGAGCGAATGATGTGGGCAGATTTGGCAGTTGGAGGAATTAGGACGAGAATTGTCTCAGTGTATTCACCATGTGAGGGTGCAGATGACGATAAAATTGACAATATAAAACTTGCTGTTGACCCTGACATCGTAGTCAGGGTCAATAGCAAGGATAGGATAGTGCCAATGGGCAACTTTAATGCGAGAGTTGAAAATAGAACTGAAGGATACGAAAGGGTGATTGGTAAATGTGGGGAAGATATGGAAGCTAATATCTGCTGGAAGCATCTGCTGGACTTCTGTGCTAGTATGGATTTAGCAGTTACGAATATATTCTTCAAGCATAACGCTATTCACCGCTACACAGGGGAGGGTAGGAGTACCAGATCCATAAGAGACTATATCTTAACCAACTTCGAATTCAGGAAATCCATTAGGAATGTACAGGTTTTTCGGGGATTTTTCGATGAAACAGACCACTATTTGATCTTCAGTGAACTATGTATCTCTAGGCCTAGGATAGAGAAAGTGAAATCTATCTGCAAACGAATAATGGTAGAAATCTCCAGAATGAGGAAATTAGAATTACATGAATATAATTTGTGAGAAGTTCCGAACAGTGAACAGTAAGGAGGTTCAGGATAGAGAAAGAGAATGGGTGGCATACAGGGATGCTGTAGTAGCAACAGCAAGGGAATGCCTAGGAACAACTCTGTGTAAAGATGGGGAAAAAGCGAAACATCCTGCTTTTTTTCAAGTTCCGATAGGCCATTCATAATAGACGTACTGAGATAACAAGATGATTTTATTACCAAAAGATTTGTAGTCTGCTGCGAGTGAGCTCAGGTAGGTCCTTACAGCTTCTTGAAGCTCTTCACTGGTAGCAAAGTATTGTCCACCTAACAACGCCTTCATTTCTCGAAAGAGGTGGTAGTCACTAGGTGCTAGGTCAGGACTGTAAGGTGGGTGGTCAATGACTTCCCACTTGAACGTTTGGAGAAGTTCTTTTGTCTCATTGGCACTATGCGGTTGTGCATTGTCATGGATCAGAATCACGCCAGATGAGAGCATGCCTCTTCGTTTGTTTTGTATCGCTCTCCGGAAGCGACGTAGGGTCTCACACTAGACTTCCTCATCTGGCATAGACTGGCGGCAGACTTCCTTGCAGAGGGTATAGAAACACTGGTCTCTCGTTACGACAAATGCCTCAACCTTCATGGTGACTATGTAGAGAAATAAGTAAGAATATATAAATCTTTTGGTAATAAAATCATCTTGTTATCTCAGTACTTCTATTATTTATGGCCTATCGGAACTTGGGAAAAAACAGCCCTCGTAAATCCATGTCTTCAGCAGTCATCAAAATATAATTTGAGTTCCCTTTTGTAAAATTTTCTTGTAAACATTGAGGATCGAGGAATGGCATCACACAAGCAACCACTAATGTTCGTTTTTATTGTGAAGTGCTCATACATTACGAATAAATGTCAATCCTTGTTTTAAATTGCGTTTATTTTTGTGTTGTCGTCAGTCCTATCCTTAAATGCCTCTAATACTGGAACAGCCCGCAAACGAACCGCCCAACTTGGAATTTCTCTTGTTGCTCGCTGAGTTAGTCAGGGAAAATGGGGGCAGTATCATAAAGCTTTTACGCAAGTTTCTAGATTATAATGTTTCAAAGTTTTTTTTAAAGCTTTTTATATATGAAGTTATCTTGTTATGCGGTATATACCAATCATGGTGAAGACATATGAAGAAAATGGGACATGGATGAAGGTGTACATATAACCCTATCCACTTACAGAATGCAATAAAATTTGTCTGACAGGGTAAAATGAGTATCTGGAAAGCATCCAAACAGTTCGCTATACGATACACAACACTTGATGATAAATTAAAGAACAGATACTCATACAAGGTGAATGCACTTACAGCATTAACCAGGGAGGAGGAAAACACTCTTCTCGAAGGGCTGTTGCTATATGCTAGGTGGGATTTCCCGCTGAGAAGTAACGATACGCATATCGTCCAGGGTTATCTGAATCACGTTGGGAGGTTGAGGATAGATTTGCAGATAATTGCCCAGGTTAGAATGGATTCATGGTTTTCTGAGGAAGAATCACAAACTCATGGTGAGAATCGGGAAGAACACCAAAAGAGCCACAGCAGCTGTTACAAGAGATATTACTATAGACTATTTCCATAGCTGCAAAACACACTGGAAGGAGTCCCTGCCTCAAATATTATAAATTATGATTAAACAAATTTCTGTGATGACCTGGGGCATGCGAAGTTAGTTGTGAAACATGGCATCAACAAACAGAGGGAATTTTAGACTCATCAAAAATGAGTATTAGGGATGGGACAGCGTTACCATCATTCACCATCTACAAAAGTAAGCACCTATAACGTGGGCAGAAGGAGGGATAAAAATTTGTGATTAGTGCATCTTCAACATAACATTTTTATCTGTTTAATATGTCTGATTTATTTATGTTTTAATTATGTTTTACTTTACTGATTAGCAACCTTGATATTTAACAACTTCTTTACGATTGGTTACAACATTCTTATTAAATAGCTTGTTGACAATTGAGCTGCAGTGAGAACTGATGGTAGAATGCGTTCTTTGTTCAAGGTACTTGCAGGGGTTAAACAAGGCTGTAATCTTTCACCTTTGTTGTTCATAGTGGCAGGGAGGGATTCAGTTAGGTGAAAATGTAGCAAGCAGTCTGACCCACGCTGACGACTTGGTCTTAATGGCAGATTGTGCGGAAAACCTGCAGTCTAATATCTTGGATCGTGAAAATAGGTGCAATGAGTATGGTATGAAAATTAGCATTTCTAAGACTAAATTGATTTCAGTAGGTGAGAAATCCAAGGGAAGTGAATGTCTAGTGTGTTCTCCCAGGATTGTAGTATAGTGAGATTGAATCAAGGTGCAGTAAAGATAATGAAGTGAGCTCGCTGTTGCAAGCAACAGTATTCTGTAAGAAGGAAGTCAGCTCCTGGATGAAACTATCTTTACATCTATCTGTATTCAGACAAACTTTGCTTTGTGGGAGTGAAAGATGGGTGGACTCATGATATCTTATTCATAAGCTAGAAATAACAGACATGAAAGTAGCGAGAATGATTACTGGTACAAACAGATGAGTACAATGGCAGGAGGGTAATTGGCATGAGAAGATAAGTGATAAGTTAGGAATGAACTCGACGGATGAAGCTGTATGCAAAAACTGGCTTCAGTGGTGGTGTCGTGTGAGGTGAATCGAGGAGAATAGTTTACCTAGTAGAATAATGGACTCTTATGGAGGGTAAGAGAAGTAGAGGGAGACCAAGACGACGATGGTTAGACTCTGTTTCTAATGATTTAAAGATAAGAGGTATAGAACTAAAGGACGCCACGGAATTAGTTACAAATAGAGGATTGTGCTGTGATTAGTAAATTCAGAAAGGCTTACAGACTGGACACTGAAACGCATAACAATCTATAATGAAGATGTAAACACCAAATATGTCACCAGAAATCTTTTACATGCTGACATTGTATGACATGGAGTGTCAAATGGACTATTTTCCACTCTTCAAAAATCCAACTATCTACGCTATGTTTGAATCTTCAATCTTGGGTTTGGAGGCTGACACTCTACCACTGATCCACTGAGATATTTAGTAAATAATCTTTCAGAAATGCAAGTTGATTTGCATATGACACTGGTAATTTGAAAATTGGTGCTTTCAACAGATATCTCATAATCAAAAGTGCAACTCTTCAAAGAGAAGGCTTTTCATTTATAAGGTAACAGATATACGATCCACAGAAACCTTCAAGAAGAGTTAATAGAACTCAATACCTCTACTTTTACAATTTGTGAACACAAATAATTCATTTACATTAAGAAAGTTACTCACAGAGCCTCTGAGAATGAACAACAAGCACAAAGTGGTCTTTATCTAAGATTCGTGATAGACGACCCAAGGTAGTGTCCAGATTTATCTTGCGAAACTGACGGTAAAGTACTTGTTCCACAGGATCTGTAGGGAGTGCACGACAATTCACCATACGGGACATGAGATTTCCGAGTGTTACCATTCCTTGAACAGACCTAAAAGAAGAAAAATACATCAGAGGTGCATGGGAAAAACAACCAGAGCACTGAATTTTAAGTACACTTTTAGAGAAAAATTGATTAAGATTTCAAAAATTAAGATTTAAGGTGACAATATATCTGAACAATTATAACCATATTCATTCTTATTTTTAAGTGAAGGAGAGTTAAATTATATAGGTGTAAGAGGTGAGCTGGAAGGAAAATGAAAATCTCTAGACACATTTCTAACTAGACAGCACTAAAAAAACTGCAGCCGTATTTCAGTAAAGAGAGGAGTTAAAGAGTACGATAAATTTATGGCCTTCCTGAGCACTGGTAAAATAGCATGAAACATGTTGGTTTAAACTGATGGAGCAAGCATGCTAGGTATATGAAATTCGCAATCAAAATAAGCACGAGTGAGCGAGCGAGTAATGGAATGAAGTCAAGTGATGCAGAGAAATAGATTGCAAAGTAAAGTCTTAAAGGAAGTAGGTGAATACTGCAATACAGGATTACATAATATATTCATGTTGTAGCCTAAATACGAAATTCTTACCCTGAATCATCAACAACTGGCAGTTGGTCATAACCTTCCTTCTTCATTATATCAACTGCTTCTTGGCAGGTGACAGATGGCAGTACAGTTAATGGAGCCTCCAAACGCAAGCAAGACACTTTTAGTCGCCACCACCTGTAAGAATATGTTACTCTAACATATGATAAAATCACATAATCACAAAAATGGGGGGGGGGGAGGAGGTAATTACATAAATGGGATTGTAAATAAAGAGTAAAGATCTAATTCAAGAAGACAAATTGGGGCAAATATTCATTTATAAAAAGGGGAGTTAGGGATTGGAATAACTTACCTAGGGAGATGTTCAATAAATTTCCAATTTCTTTGCTATCATTTAAGAAGAGGCTAGGAAAGCAACAGATAGGGAATATGCCACCTGGGAGACTGCCCTAAATGCAGATCAGTAGTGACTAATTGATCTCAACACAATAGGATTCAACTTAGCATAATGAGCTTACCAGTGTTCCTCCATTCCAACATCCTCAATAAACTCTCGGGCCTGCATCCAGTGATCACTTAGAAATTTAGTCATATAATTACGCACACTATCTGGCAGAATTACAACACAGCGTTGACCTTCTTGCAATGTGGCAGCAGCTTTCATAGCAACAGACATGGCAGAACCACTGCTACCACCTGAAAGCAAGCCAATATTATAAAGAATTAAAATGAGTAGAAAATATTACATAAAAACATTGGAACACTAAGTAAGTAACTTGTAATTACTCAGAATTAATAACAACTACCTCTACTTGAACAAATAACACAATAACACCTTTTATTAATTCTTACTGCCAGCCAGGTAGCATATGATCTGCTGCCTATAAACTCCCCACTGTGCACACGTGTAGGAAAGAGAATACAATGCATCCTGTAATATAAGAAGAACCTGTCACTGTCCTTATCCTATTATTGTTTCAATCCATATTCCTCTATTTTGATAAATGTATTTATCTGTCCTATTCACTACTGATACTCACCTGTTCACATTTGCTTTTATGTCGCACCAACCCAGACAGGTATTATGGTGACAATGGGATACGGGAGGGCTAGGATTAGGAAGGAAGTGACCATGGCCTTAATTAAGGTACAGCTCCAAAATTTGCCAAATGTGAAAATAGAAAACCACAGAAAACCATGTTCAGGGCTGCCAACGTTGGGGTTTGAATCCACCATCCCCCGAATGAAAGCTAATAGCTACATGACCCAAACTGTGTAGCCAACTCACTCTGTGATACTGACCTGTTGGGCTTCCTTTCTCCTACAGTGTATGCCCAGTGTTCCTAGTCTTCTACCACCTACATTAAGTTATTTCTGCCTACTCTTTAACTGAGCTCACCTGACTTTTCTTATCCTACACTCCACACATCAAGATCAACCAAGATTTACTTCCCCAAGAGTGTCAATCAATTCATTCACATTCCCTATCAGTTCATTACTTAGTCTGTTCTTAAACAACATCAGAGAAGTTGGAAGTTTAACAAACATCTCCCTTGATAAATTATTCCAATCGTTAATACCTCTTCATACTGTAATGGTTCAAATCCCGTTACAAGCAGTCATCTGTATTATTATTATTATTATTATTATTGTTATTATTATTATTATTATTATTGTTATTATTATTATTATTGTTATTATTATTATTATTATTATTATTATTGTATTATTATTACTGTGTCTGTATTATCATTATTATTATTATAACTATTATTGTTTGATTCAATTCTACAATCTGATTTTGCTATGTATGAATTAATTATCGCTTGCTTTATGGTATTTAATTTATTTTGTATATATAAGTGTCTGTGTATTAGCATCAAGATAATATAAGAGTGAGACTTAATGCCTAATATCAGATATGGATGTGTTATTTGTGATCCTACCTTTTAAAACATTGCACCACATTGTGCAATACTGCTACCATAACTGTCGAGTCATCGCTCTGCCATTTTATGCTTTTTTTGTGCTAGGGACTTTACGTCGTACCAACACAGATAGGTCTTATGGCGACGATGGGATAGGAAAGGCCTAGGAGTTGGAAGGAAGTGGCCGTGGCCTTAATTAAGGTACAGCCCCAGCATTTGCCTGGTGTGAAAATGGGAAACCACGGAAAACCATTTTCAGGGCTGCCGATAGTGGGATTCGAACCTACTATCTCCCGGATGCAAGCTCACAGTCGCGCGCCTCTACGCGCACGGCCAACTCGCCCAGTATTGTATGCTTTTAGCATTGACGTCATTTTTAGGGAATTCCTAGATCACCTTACGCTTTTCCACAACAAGCTGCAATGCTTTGAGTTGGGTGGGCATGACATCATTGCTATTTTTAGAGATTACGTGTGGGTGTCAACTAATGGTTATATAAGCTGGTTGGATCTTATAACATCAGGCAGTCATTTGGAGAGTGAGACCACGGATGGTCAGTGAAGTCAGATGAATGGAGCCTTGGTTGATGGATAGTCGTATGGAGAGTTAGTTTTTTTTTTTTTTTTTTTTTTTTTTTTGCAAGCTGCTTTACGTCGCACTGACACAGATAGGTCTTATGGCGATGATGGGATAGGAAAGGGCTAGGAGTGGGAAGGAAGCGGCCGTGGCCTTAATTAAAGTACAGCCCCAGCATTTGCCTGTTATGAACATGGGAAACCACGGAAAACCATCTTCAGGGCTGCCGACAGTGAGGTTCGAACCCACTATCTCCCAAATACTGGATACTGGCCGCACTTACGCGACTGCAACTATTGAGCTCGGTTGTATGGAGAGTAAGGCCACAGTTGGTCAGTCAGTGAGATCGAGAAGCAGCAGTAACATGGATACTTAGTCGTCAATCACCATATGGATTAAATGTTCGGAGTGGGTTTTGTGCATCTGTCCGGTCGAGTTGTTGTGTCAGTTCGGTGACAGCCGAATATTGAGTCGTCGTTATGCAGACTAACAGTTATCAGTGAATTACTTTTAAAGTTGATTGTCAAGTGTGAATATAATTTCAAGCCATACTATATCTCGTATGTGAAACTAAAAGGATACATCACCAAATTAGACTTGAGATACCTACATTAGACACCAACTCAAAGGAATACGTCGTAATAACACTCAAAGTGTTCGAGGTACAGTCAAGTGAACAGTGAGGGATAAATATCTTGTATAACTTTTAAATGTCCGGTCAAGAGGATTTCACGTTTAATGCCTACAGTTTCATTCAGTTATAATGTCAGTTTTATGTTATTTTTGGTACTATAGCAGTAAATCTCACTGTTAAAAGTCAATTTTTAAAGAATATATTTTGTTCATTACCAAATATAATTGATTGTTTCATTTCTATTAGTAGATCAGATAACCTCACATTTTAATGGGGAAACCGAACGCCAATCTCCTTTTCCCAGAATCTATATGTTATGTTGTCAAAGTAAGCTTATTATCTCAGACCCTAGAGATATTCAAGACTCTCATTCTATTATCACTACATCTATTTGTAGCTGGCACCCATCAACAATTATGTGTAAATAATCAGGCAAGAACTAAGTGTGAGTACATAGTCCGACGATTGAGTATTTTATTTCATGAATATTTTAATTCTATTTCATATTTTAAATAAAAATATGTACTTTGCGACTATTACTAACTGATTCTGATGGTTCTGTCAGCTTCCGCTTCGAACGCTAGCGCTGTATCGCATCTGGGGAGTCATCTGGTGATGAATGAACGTACTATTTCCACTTCTATTATAACGTCTAAATTCACAGTTCATTGTTGAAGAAGCCTTTCTCGTGGAGAGTCGAGATTTTCTTCTGATGACGACACAGAGCACAGTTCTCTGTGAAACGTAAATAATTTCATTACATTTTCTTGACACAGAATAAGCATAAAAGCCTATATCATGTCTATAAGTATGGGCCGTGAAAGCATCAATGGCAACATTAAAAAATTTAATATTATGTATAACCACCATACATGAACTCAATTTCGAGAACTCTCTAACGGCCACCCATGTGACATGAGCTAATGATTGTGTTGCGTGTTAGCTTCTATCAGTATTGCCAAGTTTCAAGAATGGCTCGATGGAAGATATTATTGGGATCGTATTTGTAAATCAAATGTTGTTGTTTGAGTCATCAGTCCATAGACTGGTTTGATGCAGCCCTCCATTCCACCCTATCCTGTGCTAATCTTTTCATTTCTACGTAACTATTGCATCCTACATCTGCTCTAATCTGCCTGTCATATTCATACCTTGGTCTACCCCTACCATTCTTACCACCTACACTTCCTTCAAAAACCAACTGAACAAGTCCTGGGTGTCTTAAGATGTGTCCTATCATTCTATCTCTTCTTCTCGTCAAATTTAGCCAAATCGATCTCCTCTCACCAATTCGATTCAGTATCTCTTCATTCGTGATTTGATCTATCCATCTCACCTTCAGCATTCTTCTGTAACACCACATTTCAAAAGCTTCTATTCTCTTTCTTTCTGAGCTAGTTATCGTCCATGTTTCACTTCCATACAATGCCACGCTCCACACGAAAGTCTTCAAAAACATCTTTCTAATTCAGGTATCATTGTTTGAAGTGAGCAAATTTCTTTTCTTAAGAAAGCTCTTCCTTGCTTGTGCTAGTCTGCATTTTATGTCCTCCTTACTTCTGCCATCGTTAGTTATTTTACTACCCAAGTAACAATATTCATCTACTTCCTTTAAGACTTCATTTCCTAATCTAATATTTCCTACATCACCTGCCTTCGTTCGACTACACTTCATTACTTTTGTTTTGGACTTATTTATTTTCATCTTGTACTCCTTACCCAAGACTTCATCCATACCATTCAGCAACTTCTCGAGATCTTCTGCAGTCTCAGATAAAATAACAATATCATCGGCAAATCTCAAGGTTTTGATTTCCTCTCCTTGGACTGTGATTCCCTTTCCAAATTTCTCTTTGATTTCCTTTACTGCCTGTTCTATGTAAACACTGAAAAGGAGAGGGGACAAACTGCAGCCTTGCCTCACTCCTTTCTGGATTACTGCTTCTTTTTCAAAGCCCTCGATTCTTATCACTGCAGATTGATTTTTATACAGATTGTAGATAATTCTTCGTTCTCGGTATCTGATCCCTATCATCTTCAGAATCATAAATAGCTTGATCCAATCAACATTATCGAATATCTTTTCTAGATCTACAAATGCCATGTACGTGGGCTTGTCCTTCTTGATTCGATCCTCTAAGATCAGACGTAAAGTCAGGATTGCTTCACGTGTTCCTACATTTCTTCTGAAGCCAAACTGATCTTCTCCCAACTCAGCTTCAACTTGTTTTTCCATTCTTCTGTAAATAATACGTGTTAAAATTTTGCAGGCATGAGATACTAAACTAATGGTGCGGTAGTTTTCACACCTGTCAGCACCGGCTTTCTTGGGAATAGGTATAAGAACATTCTGCCGAAAATCGGATGGGACTTTTCCTGTCTCATACATCTTGCACACTAAATGAAATAACCTTGCCATGCTGGTTTCTCCTAAGGCAGTCAGTAATTCAGAGGGAATATCATCAATTCCAGGTGCCTTGTTCCTATTTAGGTCACTCACAGCTCTGTCAAACTCTGACCTCAAAATTGGGTCTCCCATTTCATCAGCATCAACAGCCTCTTCATGTTCCAGAACAAAATTATGTTCATCTTTACCTTGATACAACTGCTGGATATGCTCCTGCCATCTTTCTGCTTTGTCTTCTTTCCCTAGAAGTGGCTTTCCATCTGAGCTCTTAATATTCATGCACCTAGATTTCCTTTCTCCAAAGGTTTCCTTGATTTTCCTGTATGCAGCATCTACCTTTCCCAGGACCATACAGCCTTCGACATCCTTGCACTTCTCCTTCAGGCATTCTTCCTTAGCTACCTTGCACTTTCTATCCACTTGATTCTTTAATCGCCTGTATTCTTTTCTGCCCTCTTCATTTCTAGCATTCTTGTATTTTTGTCGTTCATCAATCAGGTCTAGTATCTCCTGAGTCATCCACTGATTCTTAGTTGATCTTTTCTTCCTTCCTAACATTTCTTCAGCAGCCCTACTGACTTCATTTTTCATGACTCTACACTCTTCCTCTATAGTGTTTCCTTCAGCCTTTTCATTTAGTCCTTGTGCAACATGTTCCTTGAAACAATCCCTCACACTCTTTTCTTTCAACTTGTCTAGATCCCATCTTTCGATCAAATATGAAGTTAAAATAAATAAAATAAAAATATATTCTTAAAACAAGCAAATGTGCATCATAATTTTGCAAAGTGGTGAAATATAATGCTTATTAAAATAACAGGCAAAATATGCATTCTATGCAACACTAACTCTTGTTTAAATGGTTGTAAATTTAGTATTTAACTTGCATATCAAGTGAGCATACTTTCTGACAGTGGAGAAAAAATATGCAATTTCTTACAATTCCTGGCCCTACTGACTGGTTTCATGAATTACACCAGTCAGCACGATTTTTGTTGACTCTGTTTTCCTTATGTATGACTGGTTCCTTTCATCCTAAAATGAAAGAGAATCAATGGTATAATGGTCCTGGTTTGTTTTTATGGTCAGGGCATTGATTTTTAATGTTTTTCATTATTATTATTATTATTATTATTATTATTATTATTATTGAAGTGTGAGCAGCTTCTCTGTCTGCCATTTCAACATCCAGCGGGGCAGAGCTAGTGCATGTAATCTGTTTGACTGTGACTGGGCTGAAGCCTCAGTGGACAGGGCCGGCGCTCATTGGTCGGACATCGCTACAAGTGCCGTCATTGACCGCTACGTCGCCGATGCCTCGAGGGGTACAGAAATGACTAGAGCCCCAGACTGAGAACTTTCTATATCTGGAGGCTTCCACGAGCTTCAAAAGGCTGATGTATCTCGAAGGGCCAGCTGCGGGCATATAAGACAGGAGCGACATGCCAGCGCAGTTCGAGTTCCATCAGTCAGTAGGTGGACTTAATGGAGCAAAGGAGAACGAAGAGTGCTACATTGCGAGCTACATCAGTTAGTAGCCAAGAGCGAGAGACAGCAGGAGTTGGGAGGGGCAGTCTGTGGAGTGTTCGTCTGTCGAACTGAGGATTGTCCTGTTTGTCTGTCGTTGCATGTGTTTACCTTGGGGCTGGCTGCTGTAGAAGAACATTGGGTGTTCTAGTGCAGCATGAAGGGGACACTGGGTGCTGACGTGTGTAGGCTGCGAAGGGAGTTCCAGCGGGGTGTGGACAGCGAACTTCATCCTGAGCTACGAGACTATGTATCAATGTTGTGTTTTAGTAATTAGATAATAAATTTTAGAAATAGAACGCTACCAGGTTCTGTCTTCATTTACTTATCCTGCCAACATAATAATAAAATGATGATGATTATTATTATTATTATTATTATTATTATTATTATTATTATTATTATTATTATTACTCAAGCTGGGCTGAGTGGCTCAATCAGTTGAGGCACTGGCCATCTGACCCCAACTTGAGAGGATCGATCCTGGCTCAGACAGGTGGTACTTGAAGGTGCTGAAGTACATCAGCCTCATGTCAGTAGATTTAATGGCACTCAAAAGAAATCCTGTGGGACTAAATTCCGGCATTCGGTGTCTCCGAAAACCGTAAAAGTAGTTAGTGGGACATAAAACAACAACAAAATTATTATTATTATTATTATTATTATTATTATTATTATTATTATTATTATTATTATTATTAATACTACTACAACCGTCTTTCCTGATATAGTTGTCATTTTCCCAGTTGCACAATCTTTACTGCTAGGCCATGTTTACACTCTCTTAATAATGTTATTTGTTTTACGTCCCACTAACTACTTTTTAAGGTCTTCGGAGACGCCGAGGTGCCGGAATTTAGTCCCGCAGGAGTTCTTTTACGTGCCAGTAAATCTACCAACACGGGGCTTTCATATTTGAGCACCTTCAAATACCACCGGACTGAGCCAGGATCGAACCTGCCAAGTTGGGGTTAGAAGGCCAGCACCTTAACCGTCTGAGCCACTCAGCCCGGCTACAGACTCTTACCCAAACAGAAATTTATACAGATTATAATAATGTACATATGCAATATTCCCTAACTACACATTCTTCTTACAATATTATGTTCTTCCATCTTAATTTAAAAACTCACATGATATTTACTACTTTATATTACAAATTATTTTACGAAAATTTTCTAACCTAAAATTGGGAGTTAGTCGTATACAAACATTTCTTAACCTAAAATTGGGGATCATACTCTTGTACAGTTACAATACATCCTTTTGATTTGCGAAGATTAATTTACAATGCATCTGAGCAAATCACATTCTGTGAAGATATTTACAATACATCTGAGCAAATCACAGTCTTTTCAGAATAGAAGTCTACACAGCCAGTCAAGTTCACTCAAAACCACAGAAAATTTACACATTCTTGTTGACATACATAGAACATCTGAACTTAAATACTTCATCTTGCATACCTCTTAAGATTGTGAATATTGTATGTACCAATCATGTCACCTTTATTGTTCAACAGGTGATAAGCACACTTTCCAACTTTCTTACCTATTGTGTAAGGTCTCTGATACAATTTGAAAAACTTGTGAATTATTGTCAGCAGATGAAATGTGTGGAACCTTTAGTAACACCTCCTCCCCTACTTCAAAACTATCTGCATGATGCCTCCCCTACTGCATCACCCTCCTATCAGCTGCCTTCTTAAATGAATTGGGATTTGTCAACTGGATGATCACCTTCAGAGGTACCTTCTCTGCAGAGGCCAAACCTACCATGGTTGCCAACCTTACACAAAAGCTCTCTTCCCATTCTTTCACAGGTAACTTACACAGACTTTCATTCAGAACACACATATATTTCACATTCAAAACATTCCTCCTCTTCTGAAAACATAAAAGAATCCCATGTCTTACAACAATACTCTTCCACACATTTTTCAAATCATTCACACCACTTTCTGCATCAGATCTTCCACTAAACCTACTTCTGAATTGACTTCCCGTTATCTCATACACATTACCCTTCTCACTTTCCTTAAACTTTCTCCAAATACCAAAAAATCTCTCCAACATAATTACTCCTCATAAAATCTTCAAACCCTGAATCCCCATAATATTCACAATCCCTCTTATGATTCTCATTATGCATACAATGTGACAACATTCCCGTCCAAAGACTTTCACCCACAGCATCGACAGTTTTCATCCACTCATCCTTATCTGACATACCAGCTTCAATCACCTCAATCTCATTCACACAACTCATCTCACATGTTCCCTCACTCACAATGAAATCACTACTATCTTTGACCTCGAGATCCCCACCATTACCACTAAATTCCCCAACAATTACTACATCTTCCATATCCTTCATCGTAGTTCCCACTCCTGTATCATTCATCCCATCAACACTGTTGCTCTCGACCCTCTTAACGGAAGTTTCATTAATCTCTAAATCATCACTGCTCTGATACATTATCAACGTAACATTCTCCTCACTTACACCAACATCTACATGATATATCTTCCTCAAAGACTCAACCTCCACAAAATAATCTTCATCACCTTCACACAAAACTTTTTTCAATTTCACAATTCTGCTCAATCTGTGTGGATGATTATTCCATGCTAGAATTGGTCTCTTAAACCATTGAAAGTACATCCACAGACAGAAGTGAATTTATTGGAAGAAGTTAATAAGTTAAAGCCGCCGATGATGATGATGATGATTATTATTATTATTATTATTATTATTTTTCTCAAGGGCTGCTCCGGATAACCAATAAAAGTTCTCTCCAGGCTAGGAGGCCCGAGGGAGTACCTCTACACTAGAAAAAGCATGGTAGAACCATCACCAAGGAAAAACAAAAGAAAATGCAACCTAATACTTGAAAAAAAAAAAAAAAAAAAAGAGAGAGAAAATTAAAGAGTATGATGGGAGATTACATTTGGGGATTAATTCGCAAAACCCACTAGAATATAAACAAAAGTCAAATCAATATACACCTGTTTACTTCTAAGGCCACAACTGCATTTATCATTTTCCAAATGGTGTTCTCTTAATTTTTCTGGTTTTGTTTTCCTCTTTTTTTCCTACCATTTTTTTTATTTTTATTTTATCTATACACACATACATTAAGTGCATATATGTCTAATTTTAGTCAAAGCTGTCAAACCTCTTGTTTTAAAAATTTGTGCAGTAAGAGTACTAAAAATACACTGAATTATGTATTGTAGTGAAAGAGATTATTCTGGTTCATTATTTGAAACTGCCAATATCCCCTAGTAGAATACACAGTAGTTGTGAATTAAAATATATTTTGCCCATCCATTCGTATTTCAAGATATTGTAAATGTTTATTTTATGGAAATCGTACAAAAACAGGCATTATTTTCAAAAAATAAGGTTATAAAAATGTCTTTTCATTCTCCGTGATGTTTCTACCATACCTATTTTAGTGCAGATGGACTCCTTAAGGTGACTAGTTGGAGACAACCTTTACTGATTGTCCATAGCAACACTTGGGTTAAAATATGAGGGAAAATTAAAGGCATAAAAGATAAATGCCCTGACCGCAACAGCAAATCAGGACTGTTATACTATTGATTTTTCTTCATTTTACAGCAAATGAAACCATTCCAATGTTTGGAGAACCAAGTCTCAAAAAGAAAATTAATTTCTTTTTACCCAGTGTTATCCCCTGATGAGAGGCTGAAGATTAAGCATACAGTTAGGTGATAACATCACTCCGTCTGCTTTGGAATATTGTTATGATAAGAGCAATTGTCTACTAGAAGTAGAATTTTTCATTTACAGGTTTTCATTTTTCTTCCACCACGAGTGAAAAATTTCATCAGTCATCTATGTTGCTTGATTATGGCCGTACTCGCATAGTAGGGAACTTACTCCTTTAAAACACCTTGGATATCTGTATTTTCCAAAAATCAAGAGGTGTGGGGGGCAATTTTTCTGTACCTGCAGAGTTATCACACAACATTGCTGTTATTCTCTTTTTCGACTTCTTCACACCAATGAATTTTCCAACTTTCAGTGCCAACATATCATATGGAGTCATTTTATAAAATAAGGCTATTTCATCAGTGTTAAATATACAGTCTGGAGCATAATCTTTCATAACTTCCTTAAACTGTTCCTCCTTCCAAGTTTCTACCAACTCCACCTATGCATCCTTTGCTTCCCCACTCACAGTACGATGGACGATTCTGTATCTCCCTCTAAAACAATGTAAAAATCCAGTGCTGCATTTAAAATTTGTGAGATGATGTGGAAGATCTAGCTTGAGCTAACAGCATTAGCCCTTCAACTCCCACATTTTTTTAAGACTGGTATCCTCAAACCATACATAAATAGCGTTGTTGATTTGTTCCAAGTCTCCAGCTCTTATTTTCTTTTGTTGTGGACTGCTGGAATCAGATTCAATGCTCTCAAATATTTTACTTCTGTCCTCAATGAAAGCGTATAGTCACTGATGGAGTAGTTCATTCCAACATCGGATTTCTTGTGACCTTTGTCTACTTCTAAAATACTTTATTTCTGCTTTAAAGAGAACTGTTCACATTTTTCCCTTCCCTGCTGAGTTAGCTGACATACTTGACCTCAGAATATAAATTGTACTGTATGTACAAGATATACTCTTTGCACAGTGAAATTAGCAACAAAGAGCCTACAGTTCAGATGTTCATGGTACAAAAGTACTCAAAATCCCTGTTATCTGTACATGAGATCCGGTTAAAATCACAGGATTGGTCATTCATTGTAATCCCTACAAATGTAATGACAAAACAGTTTTGCTAATTGTGCAATACGACGAGAAATACCCATATGTGGAAATACAGTAATGTACACATACACTTAGCTAGTAGTTCCATGCTCTCCCTGGACCTCCGTCAGTAGTACAAGGTTGACAGTAGACGAAGGATGGTACTGGAAATAATAGGATATTTATAAACTAGTGCGATTCCCAAGACATTTCCTGCTCATCTGTTACCCATACATCTCCCCATCCCTTGTAAGAATACTGTAATGGTGATTTTAGACGATGGCTTCATCTATACGCAGCTTATGTTCCACAATACACAACAAGTGGAAACATGTGCACAAAATAAATTTATTCAAATAGTCATATGTTGATGAAGGGACATTTATTTCTTTACATTCTAATGAAATGTGTGCACTACTGACATTCGCTCAAATAAAATTATTTTACGTTGCGACTTACGGAACTGTAGATGGGGATTAAAAATTTTTGCTCAACTGGTATTCATTGTACTGACATGTGACTGTATTAGACTTCCATGTTAAATATACCAAGCTGACTTCAATTTAAGTTCTCTGAATGTTATTTTAATTTGAGAAACAAATGTAATGACAGGAAGTTTGGGCTCTTGATTCACAGAGGAATTGATAGCCTTTCATGCATAGTTAAATTATCACTGTAGTAAATCGAGAACACCCCCTCCAGGTGCTTCTACAGTTGCACCAGGATAATCTAGGTTACTCGATACAATTGAAGATCCTCTACGTGGTGAGGGGGACTAGTATCTCCTTTCTTCAGATATTGTGTGGAGCCACAATGGTAACCAGACCACTATACAAGAAGGAGGAAGCTAAAGCACCACCCACCCCCTGTGGGAGGGGGTCGTAAGAACGCCTCCACGGTTACTAGCTCAAGTCAAGAACTTGGAAGTGGAAGCCTCACCCACACCTGCTAGAGAGGCATCCATGTTACCTCCACATGGGTGATATGGTGGTTCAGGTGAAGTGGGTACTGGCGACTGAGGTGAAAGCTCACTGTGGTGTGCTCGAACCAACACATCAGTTTGCCCTACGTAGCCTGAACAAACCGCGGGTTGGGAACGGGGCAAACCCAACCTGGGAAACCCATGGCTGTGAACTCAGTCATGGGAATGCCAAGTAGGAACCACGTGAGTAGGTCTACTGAAGGTGGAACAAATCTGGCCGGGTTCGGGCCAGGGGCGGACTGCTGGATGGACGGCTGAGGGGTGTGGCACCAGCTTTGGAGAGCCTCAGTTGCGAGAGGACAATGTCTGGCAGAATGCCTCATCACGGATGGTGAGAACGCCGCTCAGGACCCTAGCAGGGGCAAAAACCCTAATTCATATGGAACCATGGACATTCCAAATGAACCACCCAAACAAATACCAAGGGGAGCTATGGAAGTTCCAGAAGAGCATGTCCAGCAGCAGGCCCAAGAGGAGAATATGGAGAAAGAAGTCCCAGAAGGGCAGGCTGACCCCAAATCTGAAGAAGAAACAGAAGAAGCAACAGGAAAGCAGACTTCTGGACAAAAGGAAACAGGAGATTTCACTGAGAAAAACCTGAAGATATCTGCATCGAAACTAAATAGGATGCATATAGATAGACCACCTCGCACAAGTGCCTACTACAAGGAAAAGGAGGCGAGGAAGAAAGCCAAGATAGCGGCTGGGACTTGGGTGGAGAAGAAGCCAAGGAACAGGGATCGGCGAGATGCTATGCCAATGACTACGCCCAAAAGGCCATGGTCGGAGGAAACCACGCCATAAATTCAGCTACAAAACCACCCTACAAGAAACAGAAGGAAGAAATAGTCATGTCCTTCTCAGAAAGACTATCCTCAGTTAAGGTCGCAATAATACCCAGGACCTTTCCAGATGGAAAACTCAATGAGGACGACGTGAATGAATTGTCATCTGCTCTGATAGCACAAATTAAGCCACTGTCAGGTGGATGTCTTCCAGACTTCCTTGAGTCACCAAGTCTGGAAAGTGAAGATATGGTACTGTTCTGTGCAAATCCAGAAACAAAAAGTTGGCTGGAACAGACAGTATCAAATTGTGGCGGATGAAAAAAAGGTCCTGAACATGACGAAGGTCATCACCAAGTCCCCAACTTTTTTTTTTTTTTTTGCTTTATGTCGCACCGACACAGATAGGTCTTATGGCTATGATGGGACAGGGAAAGGTAGGAGTGGGAAGGAAGCGGCTATGGCCTTAATTAAGGTACAGCCCCAGCATTTGTCTGGAGTGAAAATGGGAAACCACGGAAAACCATTTTCAGGGCTGCCGACAGTGGGGTCCACCTCCTTTTGACAAGATGAAAGTGGAGGATGTTCTTGTCAGAATCAATCAGCACGATACCAAACTTCTAACACAAGAGTGGAGAGTGCTGAATGCCACTTCAATCGACAAGACAGGAAGAAAAGTCGTTTTGGCCCATGGTGAAAGAGACCTTGAAGAGCTAAAAGAGAGAAGCCTTAAGGCTAAGCTCAGACTCGGGCAGATCAAGTTTCAGGTCATCAAGGGAAAAACGAAACCCAATGTTGATAAAGATGGTGCTGAAGGTCCTTTAGGCCAATCTTCAGCATAAAAAAAAAAGCAGCTGTGGCCAATTTCGCCAGGATTTCATGTCTGGGGCTATTGATGTGGCCCTTATTCAAGAACCTTGGGTAGTCAAGTGCAGAGTAGCAGGAGTGGTGGAATCTGGAGGTATACTGATGTACAATACAACATCAGATATACCCAGAACATGTCTTCTTGTGAACAGAAAACTAAAATGTCTTATGCTGCAGGAACACTGTTCACGGGACTTATCCGTGGCTAAGATTAAACTTGGAAATTGGGAGGGACCCAGAGAAATAACCATAGGCTCTGCGTACCGCACATATGACTCAACTAATCTGCCCCCATCAGAAGTTGAGAACCTAATTTGCTATGCAAAGAGGAAAGGCGAACACTTAGTCCTTGGAGCAGATGAAAATTCACACCACACAGCATGGGACAGCACGAACTGTAATGCATGAGGTGAGTCTTCACTAGAGTTTATTATTGGAACTGAGTTGACGATACTAAACATAGGAAACAAGCCTACATTTATAAATAAAAATTGTAGGGAAGTAACAGACATTACACTAAGCACTACGCATATTGCAAACTTTATCAAAGACTGTAAAGTGCTGGAGGAACCATCATTGGCAGACCACCAGCACATCCAATTTGCAATAGATGCGAGATTATGTGGGGCTGAGATGTACAGAGACCCAAAAAAGAACTAACTGGGATAGATACAGAGAAGTTCTAGGGAAGGCTGTACAAAAAATTCCAACTAACGTGAGAGGACAGAAAGAATTGGATGAGGCAGTGGAACAATTAGAAGAGGCCATTATAGACTCATTCCGTGACAACTGTCATCTCAAAGAATAGAAAAATACAAAAAAAGTAAGGTGGTGGAACAACAAACTAGCCAAAATGAAAAAAGAGGTTAGGATGGTGTATAGAATATCATCTAGAAATGGTTTGTGGGACGTATATCATAGGAAACTCGCTGAGTATAACCTAGAGATACGGAAAGCAAAAAGAAAATCTTGGAGACTGTTCTGTGAGAAAGTGGAATCGCACACTGAAACAGCAAGGCTCCAGAAGGTTCTGAAAGCAACCCATATAAATCAAGTGGGAACACTGGACAAACCAGATGGGTCATTTACTCAGGCAGGGAAGGACATGCTGGAGATACTAATGGCGTGTCACTTTCCTGAGGCTGAGATGACAGAAGAAGAAATGGTTGAAACAGACACCAGAGCTCGAAGAGCAGATTGGAACTGTGCTAACAGAATAATAAAACATAACCACGTAAAATAGGCAACCGACACGTTTCAGATTAAATCCATGTTAGACGGAAGGAAGATAAAAGCAACCCTGTTTGAAGAAACTGACGGTTAGGGCTACCCGAGGCTGTGCTCAGGGAGGAGTTCTTTCTCCTCTGCTGTGGAACCTCGTGGTGAACAAAATCATAGCCATGCTCAACGAACAGGGTTTTTATACACAAGGAAACGCAGATGATCTAGTGTCAGGAAGAACAACTATCAGTCAACCCGAACAAGATAACTCTGGTCCCTTTTACAAGAAGGAGAAAATTAGAGGGAAAGAGATCACTGAAGCTCTTTGGGTAAGAAATAAGTATGGAAGAACAGGCACTGCACCTAGGTATAGTGTTAGATAAAAATCTAACCTGGAATCCACATATAGAAAGGAACATAACCCGGGCTAAGAACTTGCTGTATGCATGTAAGAGAGCCGTTGGGAAGACACGGGTCCTAAAACCATCAATGGTAATGGGGATATACACAATGATCATTAGACTGCTGATGGCCTATGCTGCAATCATGTGATGGCAGAAAGTAAGTCAAGGAAAAGTCAGCAGTAGATTAAATAGCCTACAGAGAATGGCAAGCACAGCCATAACTGGGGCTATGAGAACTACGCCGACAGAAGCCTTGAATACTTTTCTAAATCTTCCATCACTATGCAATTTCATAAAAGGACAGGCTAGAATGAGTTCGTATACTGGCACAATCAGAGTGCTAGAATGCACAAAGACCCAATCTAGGACACTGTAAAATTAAGAGTAATAACAGAGGAAGTTCTACACATGCCTTCTGATTATACGATACCAAAGTACAACTTCAAAAAACCATTTGAGACCCAGATAATAAAAAAAAAGAAGACTGGGATATCAACTAGTGGAATACTGATAGAGAAGATATAGTGTGGTGGACTGATGGCTCAAAGATTGTGAATGGCACAGGAGGAGGGATCAATGGGGGAAGACCTGAGAGATCAATCCAGAAGAGCCTGGGCAGACACACTACAATTTTTCAAGCTGAAGTGATAGCTATCACAACATTTCTTGAAGAAAATCTACAAATTAACTATAGGAATAAGAACATTTTCATTTTTACGGACAGCCAAGCAGCCACATAATATCCAGAATTGCCTGGTATTGCCATTCACTTCTCCTGAAGCTCTCAAAATACAACACTGTCAAAATAATATGGGTACCAGGGCATGCAGGTATAGAAAGAAGTGAAAAGGCAGATAAACTGGCCAGGAAAGGGGCAGAAACATATTTTGTAGGCCCAGAACGTATATGCAGGATTTCCTATGGGCAAGCCCGACACTACATAGGAAAATAGGTACAAAAGAAACAAATGGAGTACTGGAAAAATACTCCAGGATGCAGGCTTGCAAAGGAACTGATAAAAGGACAAAACAAGAAGCATACTAAAGAACTGCTGAAACTCAGCAGAGACAATATAAGATTGGTCGTAGGACTATTGACAGGACACTGCCATCTGAAAAAAATTGGAGTAATAAGAAACAATATATATAGGAAATGCAATGAAGCAGAGGAATCAGCTGAACACATACTTTTCAAATGTGATTCGCTGCGCAGAATCAGACTCTCCACTCTAGGACTACCGGGTGAAGAGAGAGAGAGAAAAAATTCAAGACGACCCAGTAAGAACAACCTGCAACTTTGTGAAGGGAGCAGGTATATGTACAGTAGGTGCGAATGAAGGAAAAGTATGGTAGCAAAAGATCTTAGAGGTCGACGCTAATTAGGAACTAATATTTAGAGGCCCCATGAAGAAAAGAAGAAAAATTGGGATCTAATACACATTCCAAACCAGAAAAGAATGAGTATTTTTTCCTGAAAAGCCAGTTTTTATGAATAGTTATAGATAAAGCCCATTTCACCTTGAGGAAGGCCTGGATTTTCACATCATTCTTCATCCCTCAGTGTCGCAGAACATTTGAGTGTCTCCCAACGGGCAGAAGTGATTCACGTGTGAGCACTAAGCAAATGCAGCAATCCAATTAAGAATTCACTGTTATAACAGTTTAGTTCTGATTATTTTCAAGCATTCGCAGTAGAGGCTATTGGAGAAGAGACCTTCCATACTTAAACGAAATGAAAGTGCCGTTCTTGTATTTGTATCGGTGATTTCACAATGCAATGAAAACTAGAGTACTGTTGCATCAGGAACTTTGAGCAGGAGAACGGAAAACAATAGTTCATAGATTCATTTAGAACAAATCCCAGGTTAATGTGTCAATTAGTTCATGAGAAAGAGGGCATGTACTTTGGCCTACTTTGTCCTCTGTTATTTGGTCTCGCAAACCAAGTACTCTCATTCCTTATGTTATCTTTACATTCCTGTTATTACTGCCTGATTTATTTAAACTTAATTACTTCTTCACTTTCATTCAAACTGCACCGTGACATGTTTCCACACCAAGCAATACTGCATCTCAAAGTGACAGTGAGCCAAGTAATTACGAATCGTACGAGGTTTCAAGGTGTTGAAAGAATTATAGAAATCCTTACTGTATCATGTCAACATGCCTATCAGTTGAAATATGGTGATTTATACTATCAATTCACATAGGGAAACATCCTGTAGTGAAACACACATCTGCTAGAATGCAGCAGAAATTGAAGACTATTTGCTCTCAAACGGAAGGAGATCAGGCTATTTCAAACTCTATAGAAAAAAAAAAAACCCACTGATTTGGACTCCTTCATAAACAGCATGAAGCTTCAGCTTTAAAGACATACCATTTCCATCTTGACAACTTTAAAACTTTACAAGCTAAAATAAAACGAAGTTAGGCCTACGGGGGTCTTTATCGTGCATGGAGTTCAGCAGCATGTGAAGAAAAGGAGGTCTGTAAGACATATGGAGGTTGGCGTCAAGGGATTAAGCAAGGAATTTTGTATCAGTTAAAGCAATTACTCCCTTTATTAGGAAATGATCCTTCTGAGATTCAACAAACAACCAGCAAACCATAGCACAGAAAGGTAAAATGTCTAGAACTCACTGTGGAAATGCTTGAAACAGATTACCTTCCCTTACATTCTTGAAATCTTTGTGTTTAGGCCCGTTAAAAAAATCATCATCATCATCATCATCATCATCATCATCATCATGAAAGCACAGTTTCAAAATTTGTCAACATGAACTTAACAGCAACAGCAACTAATTAACTAACCAACTATTTAAAAATAGGCATTAACTCACCACAGAGGAGACCTTCTTCCTTTATAAGTCGACGTGCCATCACCAGTGACTCTCTATCGTTAGACTTATACCATTTGTCAACAACATTTCGGTCTGAAAAAAAATAGTTCGTTTGCAATTCACCTTCTGCACAAAGAGCAAAAACATATAAATTTTAATGCAACATTCATTTTCCAAGATACCATATTTGCAGTCACTTTTATTATACGCCATTACCATATTTATCCTTGCCCCTATGTACGACCTGCACCCTGTTGTTGGAGGGGTAAAATGTTTTACAAATTGCGGATTCTGTATTTAACCCTTTTGCTCTCAGGCTATTTTCACCAGTCAAGCCCAAAACACTCGGGCCATTTTTCATGATTATGCATGTTAAAATGTAAAACATTGTCATATAAAGAAATCCCCATATACAAAATTGAAAAAAATCACAATAGTACACTATTTAATATCGTTTTAGGAAAAACATATCCCAAAATTGTTCATGGCATATTTTACTACAAAATAAATTTTGAAATTTGAAAATATATTACAAAAAATAAAAATCGGTTTTCAAATACTATAAAAGTAATCTGTTCTTTAGTGATGTTGTTCAGTCATTCTGAAAATAAGAGCATTTAATTCTGTACAACATGATGTAATTTTGTTTTTTGTATTCTTATTTAGTCACGAGTTATAGCACCTGACGTAAAGAACTGTACACGTACCTTCCGGAGTCAGCATTTTTGTGTTTTGGAAAACATTCTCCTATCATCCCTAACTGTAAAATCCGAATCACTCTTCTTCTTTATCTACAGCTTTTCCCACACCAGTGAGGTCGCGGGTGCGAACTGTGTCACACATGTGGATTTGGCTCTGTTTTACGGCCGGATACCCTTGCTGACGCCAACCCTATATGGAGGGATGTAATAACTATCGCGTGTTTCTGTGGTGGTTTGTAGTGTAGTGTGCTGTCTGCATATGAAGAAGAAAGTGTTGGGACAAACAAAAACACCCAGTCCCCGGGCCAGAAGAATTAATCAAAGGCAATTAAAATCCCTGACCTGGCCGCAAATCAAACCTGGGCCCTCTGAACTGAAGGCCTCAACGCTGACCATTCAGCCAATGAGTTGGACTGAAATCCTAATCACTATCAGCTATAAAGTCACTGTCATCATCTAAAGCATCTAAAATAATCCAAAACATCGGAATTATTTAGCCTAGAACTTGGCCCAGCCATTAAAAAAAATTAGGCCTACTCGTGGCACGAAAATCTAATAACACGAAATGTTACTCTAAAATTCACTTGAGAACACCGATAAATGTAGAATATAAACAAAATATACATACATACATACATACATACATACATACATACATACATTATCATTATAGACTGTTATGCCTTTCAGCATTCAATCTGCAAGCCTCCGAGTATTTACTAAACGTTGCCACAATCCTCGATTCATGTTTGTGGGTTACTGTAGTCACGTCCTAGTTCGTGAAACATGGGCAACGGCTGAGTGGCCTAGTAAGTGGTCCTGAGAGTCGGGATAACAGTTGCTATGGAATGGGAGTGGGCATCTCGGACATATTCCGAGTCATGGCCCTCCTTGTGCTCAGGCGGCTAAGACTATACAATTCACCGGTGTTCCATAACCCGTTAGCGGAGAGATCCTCACTTGGACTATGTGCAAGTAGGGTAGCATCCTGCTTCATGAATTTACCGAGCTCAGAACATTTTTAAGCAAGCCTTGGACCTATGGGAGTAATGGAGTCCCACTCCCATTTGACAGGCGAGAGACTCCTTGGAAACAACTTGGCGAACAAAATGGAATTCGAAGGGGAGCTATCATTATTAATGGGGCTTATGGAAGAAAGAAGGTAGAACTGGCTGAGTCAGCAAAGAGGATGCATCTGGATGTGCTAGGAGTACGTGACATTCGGGTAAGGGGAGATAATGAGGAAGAGATTGGAGATTATAAAGTGTACTTGACGGGTGTTAGAAAGGGAAGGGCAGAGTCTGGGGTAGGGCTCATTATCAGGAATACCATTGCACGCAACATAGTTTCTGTTAGACACGTAAATGAGCGAATGATGTGGGTAGATTTGTCAGTTGGAGGAATTAGGACTAGAATTGTCTCCGTGTATTCACCATGTGAGAGTGCAGACGAGGATGAAGTTGACAAGTTTTATGAAGCATTGAGTGACATCATGGTCAGGGTCAACAGCAAGGATAGAATAGTGTTAATGGGCGATTTCAATGTGAGAGCTGGGAATAGAACTGAAGGATACGAAAGGGTGATTGGTAAATGTGGGGAAGATATGGAAGCTAATGGGAATGGGAAGCGTTTGCTGGACTTCTGTGCTAGTATGGGTTTAGCAGTTACGAATACATTCTTCAAGCATAAGGCTATTCACCGCTACACATGGGAGGCTAGGGGTACCAGATCCATAATAGACTATCTTAACAGACGTTGAATTCAGGAAATCTATTGGGAATGTACGAGTTTTTCGCGGATTTTTCGATGATAAAAGCCACTATCTGATCTGTAGTGAACTAAGTATCTCTAGGCCTAGGGTAGAGAAAGTCAAATCTACCTGCAAACGAATAAGGGTAGAAAATCTCCAGGATGAGGAAATTAGACAGAAGTACATGGATATGATTAGTGAGAGGTTTCGAACAGTAGACAGTAAGCAGGTTCTGGATAGGGAAAGTGAATGGGTTGCATACAGGGATGCTGTAGTAGAAACAGCAAGGGAATGCCTAGGAACAACTGTGTGTAAAGATGGGAAAAGGCGAACATCTTGGTGGAATGATGAAGTGAGAGCAGCCTGTAAACGTAAAAAGAAGGCTTACCAGAAATGGCTCCAAACAAGCGCTGAGGCAGAGAGGGATTTGTACGTAGATGAAAGAAACAGAGCGAAACAAATAGTTGTTGAATCCAAGTCGTGGGAAGATTTTGGTAATAACCTGGAAAGGCTAGGTCAAGCAGCAAGGAAACCTTTCTGGACAGTAATAAAGAATCCTAGGAAGGGAGGGAAAAAGGAAATGAACAGTGTTTTGAGTAATTCAGGTGAACTCATAATAGATCCCAGGGAATCACTGGAGAGGTGGAGAATATTTTGAACATCTTCTCAATGTAAAAGGAAATCTTCCAGGTGGTGTTGCAAACAGCCAAGCTCATGGGGAGGAGGAAAATGATGTTGGTGAAATTATGCTTGAGGAAGTGGAAAGGATGGTAAATAAAATCCATTGTCATAAGGCAGCAGGAATAGATGAAATTAGACCTGAAATGGTGAAGTATAGTGGGAAGGCAGGGATGAAGTGGCTTCATAGAGGAGTAAAATTAGCGTGGACTGTTGGTAAGGTACCTTCAGATTGGACAAAAGCAGTAATTGCACCTATCTATAAGCAAGGGAACAGGAAGGATTGCAACAACTATCGAGGTATCTCATTGATTAGTATACCAGGCAAAGTATTCACTGACATCTTGGAAGGGAGGGTGCGATCAATCGTTGAGAGGAAGTTGGATGAAAGCCAGTGTGGTTTCAGGCCACAGAGAGGCTGTCAGGATCAGATTTTCAGTATGCGCAAGGTAATTGAAAAATGCTATGAGAGGAATAGGCAGTTGTGTTTATGTTTCGTAGATCTAGAGAAAGCATATGACAGGGTACCGAGGGAAAATATGTTCATTATACTGGGGGACTATGGAATTAAAGGTAGAGTATTAAAATCAATCAAAGGCATTTATGTTGGCAATTGGGCTTCAGTGAGAATTTATGGTAGAATGAGTTCTTGGTTCACGGTACTTACAGGGGTTAGACAAGGCTGTAATCTTTCACCTTTGCTGTTCGTAGTTTACATGGATCATCTGCTGAAAGGTATAAAATGGCAGGGAGGGATTCAGTTAGGTGGAAATGTAGTAAGCAGTTTGGCCTATGCTGAAGACTTGGTCTTAATGGTAGACTGTGCCGAAAGCCTGCAGTCTAATATCTTGGAATTTGAAAATAGGTGCAATGAGTATGGTATGAAAATTAGCCTCTCGAAGACTAAATTGATGTCAGTAGGTAAGAAATTCAACAGAATTAAATGTCGGATTGGTGATACAAAGCTAGAGCAGGTCGATAATTTCAAGTATTCAGGTTGTGTGTTCTCCAGGATGGTAATATAGTAGGTGAGATTGAATCAAGGTGTAGTAAAGCTAATGCAGTGAGCTCGCAGTTGCGATCAGCGGTATTCTGTAAGAAGGAAGTCAGCTCCCAGACGAAACTATCTTTACATCGGTCTGTTTTCAGTCCAACTTTGCTTTACGGGAGCAAAAGCTGGGTGGACTCATGATATCTTATTCATAAGTTAGAAGTAACTGACATGAAAGTAGCAAGAATGATAGCTGGTACAAACAGGTGGGAACAATGGCAGGAGGGTACTTGGAATGAGGAGATAAAGGCTAATTTAGGAATGAACTCGATGGATGAAGCTGCACGCATAAACCGGCTTCGGTGGTGGGGTCATGTGAGGGGAATGGAGGAGGATAGGTTACCTAGGAGAATAATGGACTCTGCTATGGAGGGTAAGAGAAGTAGAGGGAGACCAAGACGACGATGGTTAGACTCGGTTTCTAACGGCTTAAAGATAAGAGGTATAGAACTAAATGAGGCCACAACACTAAACAAAATATAATAAACAATAATCTATTTTTAAAATGGAAACAATAAAACGAAGCAAAACACATATTTTGAAGCTTAAATGAGACTGTACTCGCAAGCAGCACACTTCAACTCGCCATGCGGTAAATATACACGGTTTGATAACTTCATTTGTTCCAAACAGGTGAGCTTAGTTTCTCTATATCTCGAGAAAAGTGTAAACTAAATCCAAAAGCTACTATTGCTGTCTTTTCCTGACATCTGGGAGCCCATTAGGGTACTAATACAGCCATCCAAACACAAAGCCGATAGATCGGCACGCTGAGTGTTTTAAGCAATACCACTCGAGCCGATAGATCGGCTCGCTGAGCGTTTAATCCTTTCAAACCGCGTACGCACAATTGTGCGGGTTCGTATTTTATTTATGTCTGAGCTTATCTGACGTTTTCTTGGCGCTAGACCGGACTGCAGTGCTTGTGCGGGACACGTAGCATGTACTTCAGCTGTTTTTATTTAGTACTTTACCACCAGGGGGCAGGAAGAAGAGTTTTAAAATACAGTTCATTAGCAAGGTGACAGGAAGCAGTAGTGCCTAAAGTAAGTATTTATTTATTTATTTATTTATTTATTTATTTATTGCATTCATATTAATCTAGAAGCTTTACTGAATATCAGAATATAATCAATGAAGTGTGTAAATTGTGTAGCAAACGTAAATTGTGAACTTACAACATCGTACGTAATACCATGAGGTTTTGAATGTTGATACGCACATATGTGCGGGCTAGGTTTCCTTGCAGGCAATGCATGCAAGAGTGCTGGGTGCTGTCACAAAAAAGGACTGTGAAAGCAAAACTCGTACTCTACATGAGAAATGTAATGTATAAGATTTTAGTAGTTTAAAATCGTTCCACACTGTAAAATAGAACATTTGATCATGTACATGTGCATATTCACATGTACTGAGTTGAATTTTTTTAATTTTTTAATTTTTGCAAGTAGTGAATGAAGTCCTGACACGCACAATTGTGTGGGTTCTGTTTTTCAGCCGATAGTTCTTATTTTATAAAATAAACTGTAAAACATGTATTTTAGAGCATTTTAGTAAGTTTTTGACGTTTCGACACCTCCAGATTTCTTTCAGGTCTGACGACAAGTTGCTGCAGCCAAAAGGGCAGTAAAAGCAAACCTCTTCCTCAATGTAGAAAATGTAACCTTTACTTGTGTTTGAACGAAGATTTAATTGTTTTAAATTATTCCCCACTGTAAAATAGAACATTTGATCATGTACATATGTATATTCACATGCATTGAGGTAATTTTTCTTTT
Organism: Anabrus simplex; assembly: GCF_040414725.1. Classification (NCBI taxonomy): domain Eukaryota; kingdom Metazoa; phylum Arthropoda; class Insecta; order Orthoptera; family Tettigoniidae; genus Anabrus; species Anabrus simplex. Next base: position 608,817,890 of record NC_090266.1, on the reverse strand, counting down.
TTGTAAGTAGTGAATTAAGTCCTGACACGCACAATTGTGCGGGTGCTTTTTGTCAGATGTTAATTTTTATTTTGTAGAATAAACTAAAAATATATGTATTTAAGAGCATTTTAGTCGGTTTTTGATGTACAAACAAAAATTCACACTGCCAGTTTTCTTTCAGGTCTGAAAGGGATAAGAGTTAATCATATGTGAATGTTTATTCAACAAATATAGGTTAAAGTATCAGCATTAAACTATCAGGGAGCTTACTACATGTAAGAACACTGATAACTGTTCAAAACTTGCTTTTTAAAGCTAATTTAATCTGTCTGGTGAATAAATAAAATACATTTCAAACGTAGATTTACTCAAGTTACCTCTGTATTTTGATTTTGTGAACTTCAACAAAGAAAATGTTTGCTCGCACCTACATGTAGTCCCAAAAACATAAAAAAACACTGTGCAAAGTCTTTGATCTTTGGGATAGTTCTTTTGGGAGATGTTTGTAAAATTGAATAAGGCTATTTCTTTGAACTTGTCCTTAATAGTGTTATCAGCTTGCAGAACAATGAAGTCCATTAGTAATGCCAGTTGACATCTTCAATTTAATTAGAAAAAGGGCTCTGGAAAATCCTAAACTACCTAGAATGTACATCTAAGTCTGAAAACAGTTACTTCAGATCACCAAGAACTTTCATTGTTAACACGAGTGAACACTGAATCGTGAATCATGTTCACTCTTAACTGACAAAGTGTGCCAACTTTTCATGTGGAATGTAATGTTCAAAAAGTTATCAGTTTCTGACTAAATTCTCTGACATGTGTATAACAGTCACAGATAAAAATTGACATTTAAACCCAAAATAAATAAACATGGAGACTTAGTTTCACCAGGGTTTCAGGGCTACCAACACGCTATCACTAATCATCACTGCTCTCATATACAGACAGGTTTCCGGTATTTTTAGCTCAAAGCCACGAGATCCAGCTTTTTATTATAGCTTGTGACCATTAGAAGCAATCCACACTGTGCTCAGCTGCTGCACTGCAACCTTGAAGGGTCTGTTCACACAAATGTCCAATGGCTGAAAGAGAGATGTAAGCCTATTAGGAATGATAACTAATTCATTCTTTTTTCTCCTTAGTAACTCGTGGACATTCAGTGCACTGTGTCCATGGAGACTGTCCAACACAAGCATGGAAGGGTTTAGGAGTGCACCTAGGCATTGCTGCCACACTACTTTCCCAAGACCCCGGTCCATCCACCCTGTTTCCTGTGCTTTTACAATAACACAATTTATCCTCAAATCCAGCATAGTTTCTTGTTTGAAAACTAGCTGTTCCTCATTCCCTCCAGTCCAAATACTCCTTTTCCGTTTCTTGTTTACTGTAATGTCTAAAGGCATCTCAAAATACATAGGAGTTTGATCTGCATTTCCAATTTGTGACATTGTATAAGAACTTTCCTTTTGCAACTATATGATGAAACACTAAAAAAATTCAGTATCTTGCCAAGGTATGAATGTGGAAGATGTGGAGCAATAGAATTACCACAACACAAACTTAATCCATTACCAATACTTCAATTCATGAATGATAGGCTTTAACATTTCCAGTGTTGTTTTCCCTGAAAAAAACTGAAATGCTTTGAGTTGGCAAATCTCCACAGACTGATATGGCATAACCAAACTGTTGTTTGCTTGTGACATACTCCAGTAACTCTTCTTTGAGATTTGGCCATAACTGGCTTTTTTGCCACAAAATGCCCTTCTGTTGGAGTTACCATCAAAAAATAAATCTTTCTTTTTTTCCCACTCTTGGATACAGTTTCATATATGTCGTATTGTCCACCCACAGCATGCTTTGCTATTATTTCTGCTTCAGCAATAACTACCAGGTTTTTGCACACTGTAAATGATAGTAGCCACTTTCCTTTACCGGTATTTATTTTAACTTGCATTCCTTCACCATATGCAAAACACCACATGCAAAACGCACTTTAAATGCACGTGCTGACCAATCGCTGAAGATACTTATACCGCTGACAGGACTGAGAGGCACCGGTATTTCATGTTATCTCCCTGTCCTGCAGAGTTCCGCGATCTCCAGATGTCGTGTACAATTTAAATATCATCAAGATCCGTACTAACATTCACATCAATAAGAAAACAAAATGAAGGTACACCTATTCAATACCACTTAACATGATGTCAAATTACTTATACAATGGGACTGGTTTCGACCCAATTATGGGTCATCCTCAGTCATGGACTAAACTTGACAATATACAGTGCAAATGCAATCAAATTAACACTTACAAATATTATGTACATATTATTTTGCAAATGAGGCAAAAAAAAAAAATCTCAGCCTATAATACTATAATAAGTGAATTTAAAGTACACTAGTCGAATTTGGTCATGTAACATTATATGAAACAAATTCCAAATTGTATGTTTGAGAAGTTCCACATTTCCACCACTTTAAAACCTTATGATTTTTCTTAGATTAAAATAATATTAATTTATTTTTAAATTACTCAGGAAATTTTTTGTTTTTCATAGAAAATTTCTTCAGCTGTGATCTTGATTTACAGTTAAAATATGCACAAAAACACGTTACATAAGTAGTCGGCGGCGGCTGCAACTCGTGTCTGAGTAAACATATTCTACAGCAGTTTACATTTTCACATTCACAATGCTTTGTTTCATATGACTTTATAGCCCTATCTTTGCATGAAACATACGTCCACACAGATCACATGGAATGGCAGGGGGAGGGCGGGGCTGAGCTTGACGGAGCTTCTGTGCTTGTCCTTTATCCTCTTCACGTCGTCGTCGTTCCTCTTCAAACACTGTAACTGATGTAGAAACAATTGGGCGCTTAAGTGTACGATTCTCAACAAGTATATCCCAGGATTGAGTGTTAATTCCAGCTCTTTTCACAGTATGCTTTAGCTGAACCTTGAAATGTCTCAAAGGGACTCCATGAATTCTTGAGCCCGAGCAGAGCTCACCATAAAGGAGCTGATGAGAAAGCCTGGTTTCCTCATGCAACGGATGTGCCCTATCTATCTGAGACGATAGACAAAGATGGTAGCCTCAATGCTTATAGCATACGCTTTCTCAAGAACTGCAAGGCTGGTGACACATAAGTAAAACACAATTAACCACTCTCATTAAAAACAATTTGTCCTTGACAAGATGAAAGGTCTAAATATCTAAAGAGTCTCTGGTTTTTTCTTCAATGTCACTATTTGATAACTCTTGACATGAAAGATGTGCTATTCGTAAAATACCACTTGGAAAATTATCCCAAGATAAACGGATCTTAACATTTCTTGATAAATAAACGAAACAGTAGTGTACAACTATGCAAATTTTTGTGACATTCATGTGATGTGAATGGAAAGGGGAAATTTTCTTGCCATATGAAACTGCAAAATGACCTCGATAATGTTGCAAGATGGACAGTAGGCAATGGTATGATGTTAAATGGGGTTAAAAGTCAGGTTGTGAGTTTCACAAATAGCAAAAGTCCTCTCAGTTTTAATTATTGCATTAATGGGGTGAAAGTTCCTTTGGGAGATCATTGTAAGTACCTATGTGTTAATATAAGGAAAGACCTTCATTGGGGTAATCACATAAATCATTTTGTAAGTAAAGGGTACAGATCTCTGCACATGGTCATGAGGGTATTTAGGGGTTGTAGTAAGGATGTAAAGGAGAGGGCATATAAGTCTGTGGTAAGACCCCAACTACAGTATGGTTCCAGCGTATGGGACGCTCACCAAGATTACTCGATTCAAGAACAGGAAAAAATCCAAAGAAAAGTAGCTCGATTTGTTCTGGGTGATTTCCGACAAAAGAGTAGCGTTAAAAGAATGTTGCAAAGTTTGGGTTGGGAAGACTTGGGAGAAAGGAGACGAGCTGCTCGACTAAGTGGTATGTTCTGAGCTGTAGTCAGTGGCGAGATGGCGTGGAATGACATCTGTAGACGAATAAGTTTGATTGGTGTCTTAAAAGTAGGAAAGATCACAATATGAAGATAAAGCTGGAATTCAAGAGGAAAAATTGTGGCAAATATTCGTTTATAGGAAGGGGCGTTAGGGAGTGGAATAACTTACCAAGGGAGCTGTTCAATAAATTTCCAAGTTCTTTGGAATCATTTGAGAAAAGGCTAGGAAAACAACAGATAGGGAATCTGTCACCTGGGCGACTGCCCTAAATGCAGATCAGTAGTGACTGACTGACTGATGTAACATTTCCATTGGTATTAATCTAAAATGAACAATCCTAAAATGTCGTCTCACTTCATACTCAAACTGTAGAGAAAAGGGATAAGGGTATCGTATTATCATATTATGCAATATTGATACAAAGGAACTTAATAGCCAGTCAGTTGTCTCTGTCAGTTGAGTAGTAGGCCTACCACACAGTAAACCTGATCACTGCTTTCATTTAGTTATTGTCTTGTGCCACCAACTTCCCTGCTACCGGCATGTCGTAATTCCAAATGATGTCATCTTCACTGCCATCTCGTTAGCCATGCGCTTCCATCAAGAGCATTCGAGGTCCCATCTTTTTGAAACTTTTAAAAATAGTTTTGTTCTCAACTATAGAGTCCAAACAGTGAGAATCTATTCCTAACTGGTTTCTGGAAATGGTCTCTGATATTCCCAGATGGTGTTTGTGTAGCAGAAACCACCCCTTCCAAATAAATCCGTGCTGTAGAAAGCGTATCAAACCACCAGATGATAATTAGCATATGTTACAAGTTGTACTTCCGAATATAATACATAGTGACTGGAAGCATTCTTTGGATAACTGCGGCTGTTGAAAGCCAGACCCTTATTTTGAAGTATATTTCATGCTTGTTCTCTACATTTATCACATCAAGATTTACCTAAACAGCTGAAATTGAGATAAGAGAGACAACACTTTTAGGGTTATGTATGCTGTCATGTGCCCGGATAATGCCAGAAGTTCCACGACGGAAAGTATAAAAATAAATAACAGCAAAGTTTGCCGTATTTATGTATATCTACAGGTGTGGCGGTAATGCGTTTTATTATCATAATATTTAATTTTGTATGTTCGTTGCCTCCACTTAATTTATTAACACATAGTATGTTCTGCTTGGTCTCTATGAAAATCGTTAAAAGTACGTGGGGACGTAAAATCAGTATTACAATTATTTTTTAGGTATGTTGGCGAGTAAAACAATTGGATTGTTTTTATCACGTTTCAAACCTACTTCTCTCCAAAAAATACCTACATTGGCCCGAGTTACGAGATATTAAACGATCACTTTGTTAATGATCTCGCCTGCTATATTAATAAAAACAACGCCCCCAGTGGAGGGGAGTTGCATGTACCATTTTTATCGCATATCAACCTTCCAGCCATTCTTAAATCTCTGACAGTACGGTACTGGGAATCGAACTCAGGCTCCCGAGAATGGCAGCTAATTGTGCTAACCTTAACTACAAAACAAAGACATATAGCACGACTGATGCGTGCTTGCAACGCGTGAGTTAGGCACAAAACTATTCACCTATTTGTGCGACGTCATCAGAGCTGCAGTAGGCCCATGCCACGGAAGCAGACATTTCTTAACTACGAAACACAGATGTATTGCAGAACTTTGACGCATTTTCACTGCACGACTCATATGGACAAAACTATTCACAAATTTGTGTGATATCATCAAAGCTGCAGTAAGGCTAGTAACCACTTTGAAATTTAATCATTGTTCTTCTCTGACAAATTACATTGGATGGAGGGGAGAGGGTGTCTTGTATGCGAGATTTATTTTTTTCATTTTTTCTTTTACAAGTTGCCTTACGTCGCACCGACACAGATAGGTCTTATGGCGACGATGGGACAGGAAAGGGCTCGGAGTGGGAAGAAAGCGGCCGTGGCCTTAATTAAGGTACAGCCCCAGTATTCGCCTGGTGTGAAAATGGGAAACCGCGGAAAAACATCTTCAGGGCTCCTGACAGTGGGGTTCGAACCCACTATCTCCCGAATACTGGATACTGGCCACACTTAAACGACTGCAACTATCAAGCTCGTTTTATATTTTTTTTATTTCATTAGTCTCAAAAAGCCAGGGGGGATCTAATACGTGAGGGTGTCTAATACACGAGTAAATACGGTACGTCATGTGTTTTAGCAGACCCACCATTCCAGTATTCCAGACAATTGTATTAATTTTATGTTACATTGTTTTTAAAAAAATGTGTCGGGGTTACACGAGTAAATATGGTATTACAAAATGTTCGCCTCCCTGAATGGTGTTTTATACAAACTACAAGCCTGATTGTAACATGAAAACAGATGTTTTAGCAGGAATAAAAATTGGAAATGCTACTAAAAGACAGCCAGTTAGGTTATGTAAATAAATAAATAAATAAATAAATAAATAAATAAATTAGAAAAGGTCTATGATAGTGTCCCCAAAGCAAACGTTTAGAAAAATCTTACATAGGAAAGGCACTGAAATAGAAACAACTAGTATAATAGAGGCAATATAATTTAATGCTGCTGTTGTGTCAAGGCGTAAGTGGGCAAGGATAGATGGCTTGAAATTCAAACTAGATTAAAACAGGTAAGTCTATTGTCACACTTTTTAAAATTGCGATGAATATCATGAGAGTAGCAAATAAAGAACACACTGCTATTTGCTAATGTTATTTTGATTTATGGAAATGAGGCAGATTACAAGAGCTGTTGCTGTTGAAGAATGGAGAATAAAAATCAGTTAGGAGAAAATCAAGACAAGATTATGACGAGAAGAGGAAGAGAAAAACAAAACAAAACTGAAGACAAAGTATTGAAGCGGTGGACAACTTCAAGTACTACAAAAGTTATTCCTTTTCGCTAGCTGTTTAAAGTTGCACTAAAGAAGGTAGTTTTTTTGGTTTGGACTAGAAATGCAGTGAATATGAACTGATGGTACAGCCCCAGAATTTGCCTGTCTACAAATGGGAAGTCATTCAAAACTACCTTCAGAGCTGCTGACAATGGAGTTTGAAACCACCCTCTTCTGAATGCAACCTAACAGTTACACATTGCATATCCTGAAGCCAACTCACTCGGTTCATAGGAAGTGAATTAATGGTGAATTCATGGTGAATTCAGATTGGATATGAGAATTGCAAAATGGTACAACTTAGAAATATTTTCTATAACAGAGTCTACTCTAGAACAAACAATGCAGGGGGAAAAAAAAAAAAAAAAAAAAAAAGCTATAAAAATGTGCAATCAAAATCTAGCCATACACTAAGAAGGATGAAAAATTAATACAGGCACAGGAATAGAAGTTCTGAGAAATGTCTTACAAAAAACAAGGAAAGACAGAGTGAATGATTATACCTAATGAAATTAAATAAAAGTAGCAACATTGACTGATAAAATGGATGAATGTATATAACCTGATTTGGACATGTTAAATAAATGAAAGAAGAAAGACAGCCAAAACAAACCACGGAGTTAGTTATAAATCAAAGAAAAGAAATGTCCAGAGTAACAATATTGTGCTAACCCACATACAACTGGATTAGGCAAAATGATGATAAAGATCTATCTTACCTAAAACTGTAGGTATGAAGTCATAACCTATGCCTTCCACTTCGTAGAAAGACACATCTGTTTTATTCAAGTCTTCTGGAAGAGCTAAAGTAGAGCCCTCAGGATCCACACCCACAATAATGCAATTCGGGCATTCTTCTTTTAGTCTGCGGCCAATACCTGTTATAGTTCCTCCTGTGCCTGCACCACATACAACCATATCTACCTTCCCATCACACTGCTGAAGAATTTCATCCGCAGTCAAATCGTAATGTACTAAGGGGTTTCCAGGATTACGGTACTGTAAGGCAAAAGCAAAAACATCTATGAGAGAACAAAAATAAGCATATTTATAAAATAAAACTACAGAACCATCTGCAGTCTGTGCCACACACTGCTTAAAGTAATATCATCTACACTGTACACTCTCTTACCAAATTCCAACCAACGGAGGGGGCTTTCATGCATCAACATTAATTAGTGTGTTATCATACAGCCCGGCTCGATAGCTGAATAGTCAGCATTCTGGTCTTAGGTTTAGAGGGCCTCAGGTTCAATTGTCAGCCAGGCCAGGAATTTTAACTGCATATGGTTAATCCTCTGGCTTGGGGAATGGGTACTGGTGTTTGTTCCAATACATTTCTCTTCATTTACATACAACACATCATACTAATAACTACCACATGAACATGCAAAAGTGAATACATCCCTCTACATAGGGTTAGCATCAGGAAGGGCACCTGGACATAAAACAGGGCCAAACCCACATCAAGTGCAGACCCCAATTAATTGGGAAAAAGACCAGGAAGAAAAGAGCGTATTAACCTACAGGGGAAAGCAACTTGCATGATTCTCTCCACTACAGTACGTAGCTGAACATTTCTTCTTCCATGGCACTAGATAATAACCCCTGTTACAATAAAACACTGCTGAAGATGTCACCTTCAAATACTAGATGCATCTCTTCAGAATTTATGAAGATGTTGCTGATCACTTCTTAAAGAGGCTCAGCTGCACGATTAGTGACATACACAAGACTATACACTGAGCTGATAATCATGAAGTAGAGTCTAGATTATCTGACTGTGGATTAACCACAGTGGTTTACGAAAAAAACAAAAATCAAAGAAAAGTTTCAAGAATTCAAAATTACTGAACTTGACTGTACATCACAAAGGACTGCCCAAAACCGTCATGTTGCAAGTAGTGAATGTGGTGCTCCTGTCACTATTTACACACAGAACCACCCACCCAACACCAGTAGTCAATAACACATTGTGCACCTCATGCTCGGGCTCCTTCCTAGTTTTCCACATCACAATATCTGATGGCATAATAAGCTATACGCCTAGCTCAATTTACGTCAAACAGGTCATTTTCTGGAAGATATTCAAGCACATGGAGTATTAACCTTTTCACTGCTGAGATGAAGTCTGTCTGGCAGGCTGAGTGGCTCAGATGGTTGAGGCGCTGGCCTTCTAACCCCATCTTGACAGGTTTGATCATGGTTCAGTCCAGCGGTATTTGAAGGTGCTAAAATATGTCAGCCTTGTGTCGGTAGATTTACTGCCACATAAAAGAACTCCTGCGGGACAAAATTCTGGCACCTCGGCGTCTCCGAAAACCATTAAAAAAAGTTAGTTGGATGTAAAAACATTATTATTAAAATCTGTCTTGCAAAACTGCTCATGCTGACAACAACAACAACGTTAATAATAATGATGATAATAAAGTACCAGTGTTAATAAAAATAACTAAAGCACAAAAGGTCTCCACCGTCATCGTCGTCGTCATCATCATCATCATCATCTTCTTCTTCTTCTTCTTCTTCTTCTTCTTCTTCTTATTCTTCTTCTTCTTCTTCTCCTTCTTCTTCTTCTTCTTCTTCTTCTTCTTCTTCATTTCTAGTTTCCACTGTGAATCAAGGACCTCTACATTTTTCACAGTTCCCCCAAGACGGGAACACCAGGTACTGTGCGTCACTTTTGAGGGATGCCCTAACCGTTTCCAAGGCCTCGACTCACTCTCAGTCATTTTATAAGCTATTAGTATGATGGGCTTGCCACATCCAAAGGCATTTTATACTTACTAGTCCCTGACATGGTGAAACAGATGTCTTTTTTAGCTGCTGTGGTATTTCCTCCATCAGTGGACCATCAGCCCTCCTAAAAAGCCTCATCTGCCCGAAGCCATTGGCCTCCTAAGATTGTATTCGTATTTATCCCCGAGTCCAGGATTGCCTCTTCTGCTATCTCCACAATGCCAAAGTCCACCTTCTCCACTGTACATGCTGTTGAAGTCTTCACTCGTTAGCCTGAGCTGGGACCCTTATCAGATGTTACAAACCAGGTCAGTGTGCTCCGGGACTCACATAGGCAGGGTGCGCCACTCCCTGAGTAGGGTTGTATATGAAGAGGGTCCCTACCCGCTACCTGCCTCTACTGACATGGTTAATGATGATGATGATGATAATAATAATAATAATAATAATAATAATAATAATAATACCAGTCAAGTTGGCTGTGTGGTTAGGGGCATGCAGCCGTGAGCTTGCATCTGGGAGACAGTGGGTTCGAACCCCACTGTCGGCAGCCCTGAAGATGGTTTTCCGTGGTTTCCCATTTTCACACCAGGCAAATGCTGGGACTGTTCCTTAATTAAGGCCAAGGCCGCTTTCTTCTCATTCCTAGGCCTTTCCCATCCCATCGACGCCGTAAGACCTATCTGTGTTGGTACGACGTAAAGCAAAATTGTAGAAAAATAAAAAATAATAATTCTCCGCAGATTCCACAGTTAATATAGCACAGTATCATATATGCTACCATAATGCACAAATGAATCAGCACAGAGAACTATAAATGAACCTTCAATCTGTTGCAGAGAGCCAGCTGCATATGCCAGCAAAGTCTGAATGCTGTATGACATCAGCACTGTGAGTACTGCATAGTTATAATAGGACAAATATCACACTTGGAATATTATGGGTGAAGCAGAGTAGCAGTCATTCTCTGCACTTGCAATATTGTGAGTGCAGCAGTGTGAAGTTTAACAGGATTTACCACTCATAAGGAGAGACCATAATTATAATGTCGCGGATTTTGTTCAAATTTCGAGAGGCTGATCTACATCAAAAACAAACAGATATGTAGTTGTCAGCTTGCATTAAGGAGATAGTGGGTTCGAATCCCACTGTCAGCAGCCCTGAGGATGGTTTTCCATGGTTTCCCATTTTCACACAGGCAAATGCTGGGGCTGTACCTTAATTAAGGCTACATCTGCTTCCTTCCCACTCCTAGCCATTTCTTACCCCATTGTCTCCATAACATAAAGCAACTTGTAAAAAAATAAAATATAAAAATGTAAACAGAGATGTGCCCAAGGGTTTGTGCCACCAACTCTTATTCCAAAAGAAAATGGCCCTTGAATGTAAAAACCTGTATACCTGCTGGCATTTTGCATGCAATTATCTGTTACCACTGCTGGTCAAGGGACAAGGGTCTGACTTCTACATGGGACTCTCTGGTTCAATGCATTCCTATCTCTCATTTTTTACCTGTTCCTTTTATCCATTTTTATCTTTGTCCATTTGGACTAGGAAATGCACAGATTAAGCATAAGCTGCATCATAAACTTGTTCTCTCTTGTCCCATCTTGCATTCATGCCTTGAAAAGCCATCATCATTATCACCATCTTCATCGTCTCTTATCATTTTGTCGTAGAATAACTCAGAGCAGGTTAGCATTGTCAGGTGTAGCATACCTGTGTATGATCATCAAACAAATATGTAAATATGTTATGATTTAAACATTTATTAGAACGTGGACATGTTTCTTGTATAAGTTGTAGAATATTATACCTCATATTTTGTCACAAAAATTAGTAATCATCAATAATTACCAGTGCCTTTTCAAGTATATTAAAGAACTGAGAGAAAGAAAAAGGAAAAAATAAGAGGCTGGCATTGGAACTCAATACGACCGTGTGGCACTCAGGCATGCTGACCACTAGACTAGCAGTGCTATAGCTACTCGCATGCAAATTACCAACATGTAAGCAAGCTGTTAAATTTAATGGGGTATTTTCTCATTAAATAAGGGCCAACGGCACAAACACATGGACACATATCTGTTTACCCACCTCCCAAGGTTTGAACAAAATCAGTAAGACCAGAGCTGTTGCCTCCTCTTGTCACTAATACATAAACTCATAAGACCGCATCATGAAGAGCCGCTACAAACTAACAATGCACCAATGTAGCCCATACTGCACCAGCCTGTACGATGTATGACGTGTTAGAATTCAGCTGAGTTTAAGAAGCAAGTTTCTCATTCGTTGATTTCTCTTGGTGCCAAGCATAGTCCGAGAAACTTAAACATGTGGAGTTCATAACACAGCAGAAGCAGTAAATAGTACATAAACTTGAAGATGACAGTTCTACACAGCATCTGCCTTTGGCTTATGGTGTGAGTGGAACAACAATTGAAGGTATCTGAAATAACAAAGACAAAATAATACAATTTGTGAGCTGCTCCGACTCATCTAGCGGTTTGTCAGAGAAGAAATTAATGAAAATGTCTACCTATGCAGAAATGGATAAAGTTATGTTCGAATGGTTTTAACAGAAATGAGCAGAAGGCATGGAAGTATGGAATAATATGCTTCAAACATCCCTATTTCACCCCCACCCCCCACCATGTCTTACAGAAAGACAAATTTAACGCTTCGTCTGGTTGGCTAATAACATTTCAACCATCATTAGATACTGTATATTTAAAAATTTGAAGTGCCTTAACTTAGATGTTAAGCTCATTTAAACAATCATCACCTGTATTTTATCACAGCTAATTAACAAGCGAGTTGGCCATACAGTTAGGGGCATGTAGCTGTGAGCTTGCATTCAGGAGATGGTCAGTTCAAATCCCACTGTACGCAACCATGAATATGGTTTTCCGTAGTTCCCCATTTTCACACCAGGCATATGCTGGGGATGTACCTTAATTAAGGCCATGATCATTACCTTCCTGATCCTAGCACTTTGCATACTTGCACGACCAAAAACCTTTGATGTGATAATGAGATGTTAAACTATTAGCAAAAATACTTCAGCTAACTGATTCTTCAATATGTATTTCACCTCATTTGTGGCTTGTGGTTTCTCTACCCCCAATTACCATGGGAAATAGAGTCTACTGTAAAAATGGTGTTCGTTCTACACCCGATAAATACTTTTATGGTTTTCAGAGATGCCAAGGTGCCAGCATTTTATCCTGCAGGAATTCTGTTATGTGCCAGTAAATCTAGCAACACGAGGCATTTGAGTACCTTCAAATACCAATGGAATGAGCCAGGATCAAACACACCAACTTGGCCTCAGAAAGCCAGTACTGTCTGAACCATGCAGCCATGAGGCTGATACTGATGCCCCAATATCATGTGAGATAAAATAAGGCCCATTTTGTGCATAGGCTTGTCAAGATGGCTATCGCCCAGTCAGAAGGCCTGCAGGTATCAGAGTCCCATCAACATGACAACATCCTCAGTCATATTGCTTGACTTCTGTTACAAGGTACGCTGCCCCTCATATTAAACAGCTCTTCAGTTGCCCATGAGGCAAAGAAAACCCCGTTCCAGTTCTCAGTCCAGAATTAAAAGAATTAGAAACCCTGCACTGGCTGTGAATCAAACCCAGGGCTTTCAGATAAGAAGGCAAGCTACCCCTATACCACGGGACTGGCAATACATAAGCCAACCCTCGTCAAATAACAATTTGCTGCAGCCTTCCAGAAGCAACATACACACTCATGGCATGACTATATCTTCCGGTGTCGACTTGTTGATCATGAGAATGTTTAAAGTTTATAACTGTTAGGTTCTCCAGTCTGCCAAACCTCATTTTGAATAAAATTTACAAACTATCTGAAAAAGAAACATATGGTAACAGAATTATACCTAAAAAAGGAACAAATTTATTAACAATAACACAATTCATTCTTGAAAGAACATATGATAATACATTTCTAAATATTCTGAGTGTGATCTGATAAAATCCGATGAAATTCTTTTAAGAACGAAACATGGCATTCTATTTTAATTTTTTTTCTCAGATTTAATCCTGTTACCATATGTTTCCTTTTTATAAATTTATTTATTCAAAATTAGGTTCAGCAGACTGAAGAACCTAACAGTTATAAATTAACTGAGTTGAAACTGAAAAGAGATGTCTTCAGATATCTTTTTAAAAAAGTTTAAAGTTGTGTTCGACCAACTGGAAACATTTTAATTACACGAAGGATAAAATACGATATTACTTTTATTTATCTGGAAAAATTCAGGTGCATTGAAGTATTAGAAAAGTTGTAAGCAACATTTCAGAAATACATATTTCTGGCTCCTTTCTCATTACAAACTTTAGTACAGTGGAGCCCCAGTAGTTCGAGCTAAAAGGGGTTGATGCTACCTCAAATAACAAAATACTCAGATTACATCGAAACAACAAATCAAAGGATAATACACGAATAAATGTTTAATGAGTACAAAAAAAAAGTTAAACAATACAATACATGCCTCTGCTAGAAATGGGCTAACATTACCGAATTTACAGTATAATTAACACATATCTAAATTTTAGAGAAACTGTCCAGAGTATTTAAAAAAAAAAAATAGAGCCTTATTTTTGAGTCAGCAATGTCAAGCTATCTCCTAGGAAGCACAGCAATGGCTTAGTTTTAAGTAAACTGCAATCTTACGTGGTATTAGCACATACTTTTTCACTTCAGTCTGATATGAGCTTATTAGAAAAGCAATTTTCAGTCACTGGATCATTTGTTACGTACATTATGTGTAATTAGAACAGATTCTTAAAGCACTAAAATCATCTTCTTTGCGTACCATAATCTTACATTTGCCAACAAGTCACATGGTTTTAGAACTAGGCCACTGATAATGTCAGTCAGCACAGCTTCAACTTTCTACTTGATGTAATGCAATACCGTGTCTAGTACAGCCAAACCCTTGGTGTGGGTCATCACTAGTACAGTTTCTTCAAGCATTTCTTCATTGACACATTCTTCAGTGTGTTTACTCATCATTTCAATGATTGAAACATCACTCAAGGTTGGAGTAATGTAAGGTTGTGTGTAAGGTTTACAATAATGGTCATCCTGTAACTGATTTATTTTTTAGTGAAAGTTGTCTATAGGTTGTCTTTTTCTGTTGGGAAGTCATAAATCTGACAGACGTGCAACCTCAATTGGTAAAGGCATGACCAGAGAAATTGCATGCAGATTCCTCAAATATCAGCCTAAAGGTATCTGGCAATCTGTGGTAGCAGTATGGGGACAGGGATTTTTATGTGTGCACATTGTAAATGGAAACCATACATGTGAGAAACACATCTACATGGATTAACTGTATTTTGAAAATGTTTGATTTCCATAAGAACAACTCGAATTACACTGAACCTCAAACAAATGGGGGTTCTACTGTATTGTCTCAAATAAAACCACAATAATTAAATTTATTCAGACGGCTAGATGGCATTTACAACCGATATCCATATGGATATTGTGGTGTGGGGAGCAAACAGAGTAAGTGTAAGGGAAACTCAACATGTTGAGTGAGATTATTGAAAATGATGGAATGAAAATCAGCATGGAAAAGAGATAGACAATGGCAATAACTTGAGGAGAAAGAGAAGGGAAAGGAATTATAAAAACTAGGGGTCAAATCCTCGAAATTCTGAAGAGCTTCATATAGGAAGCAAACTAATACATGATGCAGGGCTGGACATGGAGACCAGTAAAAGGATTCAACACAGAAATGCATTCTTTCAGAACATGAGAAACCTAATGCAGAGGAAGGAAGAACCAATGAAGTGTAAAGAGGTGATGTATATAAGATGTACTACTGCCCAATACTGACATGTTCAGTGGAGATCTGGACACTGATAGAAAAAGACTGAAGAATAAAATCCAGGCCAATGAAATGAAATTTTTAAGAAGTATGACAGGAAATACAAGAAAGGACAGGGTAAGAAATGAGGATGTCAAGAAGGAAATTGGAATAGAAAAGCTTTATGAGAGAAGGGAGAGAAATAAACTTAGATGGTTTGGACATGTTAGGTAGACTGAAGAAGGAAGGATACTGAAGCAGACAATGGAGACCCAGATAGAAAGTAAGAGGGCAAGAGAGAGACCCAGACTAAAGTGGTTGAAAACTATCAGGAATAACATAATTAGAAGAAACCTGGACTGGAACGCAGGTAAGAATGAACAACGGTGGCTGGATAGAGGAAGGTGGAAAGGTGCCTTAAACATCCCAACCCTGCAAGAGGTGGAAGAGAGAAACTGATGATGATGATGATGATGATGATGATGATGATGATGATGATTAATAGGGAAGAGGTAAGAAATGTTTATGTCAAACTGACATACATAGGTCTTATGGCAACGATGGGACTGGACGTGGCTAAGAAGGGGGAAGAAGTGATTGTGGCTGTAATTAAGGTACAGCTCCAGCATTTGCTTGGTGTGGAAATGGCAAAACCGCTAACAACAGTGAGATTCAAACCCACTATCTCCTAATGCAAGCTGGTGGTGGTTGTTGTTGTTTAAGGCAGGGGTGCAGAAATTATCTCTGAATTGAAAAGTCAGCCCGAACGTTTAGGAGCCAGCAAGAATCCCAACAATCTGACACCTATAAACAATCAAGTTGCACTACTTAGCATTGACCTAGGTATTACTTTTTTATCTTAGCACTTAAAATGTCCAGATATATTAAATTAAAGAGCTATAGTTGGACTAATAGCTGTAAACTGAACATAGACTTAACAATCTTACAGAACAATGATCTAATTCTTGCATGGTCGTTTGTGACCATGTATGTGTCTTGTGGTCTTGCTACTGAAACCACTAGTCCAAAGTCCTCCCAGGATAATTTACTGCAGGTACAGTCATCTGGACACTGATAGAAAAAGACAGAATAAAATCACACAAAAGGTTTGTTTCCAATGATGATCTGAATCTGTACAGATTGGAAAAACATACACAATAGATAGTAGCTGTCCCAGATTGTCGGGAAGAACAACTCTCAGTCAATGGTAATTCTAAATTCCCATGGAGGGAATTAGATATTTTTCCACCAATAGAGCATATCAAAAATCAGATCAAAAATTAGATGTATGGCTTCTATTAACCAGCATTTCGTCTTAGGTCTGAAACTAGACTCGTCAGAGTGGGATGTGTCAGACCATACCCACTTATGCTAGGATGTATGCAGGTGAACCTATCAGAAGCCTCTTATGTGGCACAGTCTGATAACTGCATACGGGAGATAAAACTCCACAACGGAACTGATGCCCGCCTAGCAATTCCAAATGGTAATTCTAAATTCCCATGGAGGGAATTAGATATTTTTCCACCAATAGAGCATATCAAAAATCAGATCAAGACGAAATGCTGGTTAATAGAGCAAACGCCTGAAAAGCCATACATCTAATTTTTGATCTGAACTCTCAGTCAACCCGAGCAAGATAACACTTGTCCCTTTCACAAGAAGGAAGAAATTAGAGGGGTCGAGAACGCTGAAGCTCTTTGGGCAAGAAATCTGTATGGAAGAACAAGTGTTACATTTAGGTGTAATATTAGACAAAAAGTTCACCTGGAATCCTCACATAGAAAGAAACATAACCCAAGCTAAGAACCTATTGTATGTATGCAAGAGGGCAGTCGGGACAACATGGGGTCTAAAGCCGGCAATGGTAATGTGCATATACACAATGATCATTAGACCACTGATGATCTATGCAGCAATCATTTGGTGAGTGAAAGTAAGTCAAGAAAATGTCAGTAGCAAACTAAACAGCCTTCAGAGAATGGCATGTATAGCCATAACTGGGGCAATGAAAACTACGCCAACTGAAGCCTTGAATATCCTACTACATCTCCCTCCATTAAGTACTTTATAGAGGGACAGGCTAGAATGAGCTCATACAGACTGGAGCAAAATGGATGCTGGAAGGCTCAAAGGCCCAATCTAGGATACTAAAATTAACAGAGTAATAACAGGGGAAGTTTTACACATGCCAGCTGATCATATGATTCCAAAGTATACCTCTGAGAAACCATCTGAGACCCAGAAAACAAAAAAGGAAGACTGGGACATTAACAGATAGAAAACTGGTAGGGAAGATATTGTGTGGTGGACTGAGATGGGAACAAGAGGAGGGATCAACAGGGGAAGACCTGAGAGATCAATCCAAATGAGTCTAGGCAGACACACTACAGTTTTCCAAGCTGAAGAGATAGCCGTCATTACATGCCTTGAGGAAAACCTGAAAATGAACTACATAGATAAGAACATTTTCATATTTACAGATAGCCAAGCAGCCATTAAGGCACTTGAAGCTGTCCGGATTACATTAAAAAATTGTTTGGTATTGCCATACACTTCTCCTAAAGCTCTCAGAGTACAATGTTGTTAAAATAATGTGGGTACCTGGGTATGCAGGCATTGAAGGTAATGAAAAAGCAGAAAAACTGGCAAGAAAAGGGTCAGAAACACCTTTTGTAGGTCCTGAACCAGAATGTGGGATCTCTTTTAGACAAGCCCAACTTTACATACGTAAATGGGTACAAAAGAAACAGATGGAAAACTGGAAAAATGCTCCAGGATGCAGGCTTGCAAAAGAACTAATAAAGAGCCCAAACAAGAAGCATACTAAGGGAACTGATGGAACTCAGCAGAGAAAAGGCAACACTCAAAATTATTCGTCCACTGATGTCATTCCACACCATCTCTTCAATGACCACTCAGAACATACCGCCGATGATATAGATGTTGATTCCCATAGGGAATCTGAAATATTTGTCCTGAATGAGTAATTTTTCCAGTTCTTGAATTAAGTAATCGTGGTGAGGGTCCCATACACTGGAACCATACTCCAGTTGGGTCTTACCAGAGACCTATATGCCCTCTCCTTTACAACCTTACTACAACCCTTAAGTACCCTCATGACCATGTGCTGAGATTTGTACCCTTTATTTACATTCCCATTTATGTAATTACTCCAATGAAGATATTTCCTTATATTAACACCCAGGTACAGTATAACCCCGATTTAGTGTAAACCCACATTTAAAGGAAGAAAATTCCAGTCCCGAAAACTATTCCATAAGATCAATGCAATTTTATATTCGATATAACGTAATTCACAATAGGACAAAACCCGCATTGAGCGTTAAGGAAATGTTAAAATTCTGAAATATTTATTTCTATTCATTTTGGCTGTGGGACATTAAGAATCTATGAAAAAGATGTCATAACCTTGCTAAGGATGATTCAAGGCAAAAGAGGAATTTAGAGTGCGTGCACTTAGGGCTGGTTTACACGGGTAGAGTAGCGAGGCGAGTAGAGTGGATAGTAGAGCTACTAGCATCGTGTAAACGACCGGGATAGTAGCAAGTAGAGTAGAGTAGTTAGTAGGCAGTAGAGTAGAGTGGGTTTCCGCTGCGGTAAAGTAACTCTACCACTATCCTTCCCCCTCCACCGGAACCGAGCTCCGAGAGCTGGCGGAGAAGTCCGAGGACGTTCGATTTTTCAGCTGACGCGTCATTCGACTGCTGTATTTGCATGTGTGTACATGCGGTGGTATTATGTCGAGCGTTTATTTGGCGGCAAAATGAAGTGGACGGAAGAAGAAACTTGCAAATTTGTGGAGCTCTACAGCGAAAAAGAATGTTTATGGAACATAAACAGCGTTACTTATAGAAATAAGAATATGAGACGGGCGGCGGAAGAGGACTTGATTGCGAAAATGGGTAAAGAGGGTTTTGGGTTAACGGAACTGAAACAGAAAATAAAAAAATTACGATGTACATACAATCAAATACTCATGAAAATACGAAGATCCAAGAAGTCTGGAGGTGGTGCCGCAGACATCTACACTCGAAGATGCAACATAAAATATAAACAAGTGTCAGCTGGATTTTCACTTAATATGAAGATTTCTCAAGTTTCAATGTTACACAGCGTGTTCATCATGTGTCTCGACATGTTTAAGTTAGGCAATACAATGGTGTAGGACTGTGTACATTAATCATATTAATAACATACATAGGGATCTTCTACATATCACTTGCCACTGCCGTTAATTTTCAGCAATAACAATAATTTCCCCAACAAATTGAATAGTTTCCATATGTTGTTTGAAATATCCAAAATAATTATTGTTTACAGTACAGTGTCAGATCTAGAAGCTTAAGCTCTACACTTGGGCCGTACAAGCAACGAACAAAAAGAACAAAAAAAAATCAGTAATTGGGATATTTATGGTGAAGAAGCTACTGCAAATTACGCCTACGCCAGCGTAATTTACAGTGTACGTATGGCCGGTTTCGTCTCAAAACTCACGTGCAAAAATTAGTAGCAAATGGTATCAAAACTCACGACTGCAAACTAATAGCTAAATTAATATTCCAATGAGTCAAAATCCACGACTCCGGATAGCAGGTGCCTGCTATGACGGCAGGAGGGGTGAGGTGAGCGGTGACTCACTGACCAGGCCTCTCCTGAGGCCACAATACCATTAACATTAAATTTATATCAAAAGGAAAAATACGTTATATTACCTTTAAGACCACAGAAAAATGTTTTGATGATGATGATAATAATAATAATAATAATAATAATAATAATAATAATAATAATAATAATAATAATACACCTCTGTATCATTCATCGACCATTATTTTCCCCTGTGTGTTGGGGTGGCAGAGTAACATCCACAGTATCCTCTGCCTATCGTAAGAGGTGACTAAAAGGGGCCCCAGGGGTACTTACATTTTTTAGAAAAGGCCCTTGTCTTTCTTTGCCCGAAACCTTCATTTTCTCGAAGTATGGGCCACCTTCCATTTTTTCCCTCTGATTAGTATTAATGGAGGATGGCTGCCCAGTTGCACTCCCTCATAAAACAGTAATCACCACCACCACCTTTTCCTTCATTGTTTTCAACACTTACTGATTTTTAATGAACCTTTCCACATTTTCTTGGCTGGGGAAAGAACCACCATCATAAAATATCATCAACATCAGCGCTGTGGAGTCTTTTTTAAGTCATATAGCAACAGAACGTCAAAGATAGCGATTGGCTACTTCGCTATATATTAGATAAAATTCTGACACATTTTAACTTATGATTTTATAAATTTGGTGAGCCAAGTAGTCAATACTACAAGTATATAACATTGCGTATCGTGTAATCGCGTGGGGGCGTGATGTAATATATTAATCTATGCTAAGTAAGGCATCTGGGAGTACATGACTCAGTCATACGTGTGGAGCATGAGTTCATATTATTTTCGGAAAGCGTATCAGAGACCGTTCATCATACTCGCCCACTTTCTGAAGGGAATGGAGATAAGTAATTAAATTTCCCTGCGATGAGATTCATGACCAAATTAATCTCTAATGAAACTAAATGAGTGAATTAACAGTCGTAATATTTAATATCGGTAAAATAAAGTTTCTTATATAAGTAAATGCCGTCTTCTGGCCTCATAATAGAACTAAGCCCCGGTAATTACTACCAACTGAAAATTTATTTTAACTAGCAGCAGGCAATATACCTACTTTAATTTTATGTCGTCCGGATGCATGGATACATGGTTAGCATCCTGGTCTGTGGTCCAATGGGTCCAGGGAGTCCCAGGTTCGACTCCTGGCCGGGATTTTCACTTTCATTTGTTAATTCCTATGGCTCGGGAACTGAGTGTTTGTGCCGTCTTCAGCATTGGACTTCATGGATTGCAAAAAAAGGCGTATTTCTATTTTTCATCTATTCACATAATTCAATCGATTATCCATCCGACACACACCGAAAAATATATTCATGACGCAACCGATTATTCTACGCGATATAACTGAATGATATTTGAAATTCATTTGATTATTTATTCCATTATTTAAATAACCGGATGGAAGCTATTTGATTTTTAAAAAATATCCGATTATATCATCACTAGTAGGGTGGGCACATATCCATTCAAAGAAGAACTGGTCCTGCTCGTGAGGTTTGAGACTGGCCCAGATAGAGAAACCTATTCTTGCTAATCCTCTTCTTAGAATTCGTGAATTTTGATACTCGTGAGTTTTGAGACTCGTGGGTTCTGAGACGACACACTGATGGCCAATGGGTATTCTTTCTATAACTTTTGAAATGAATTCTGTAAAATTTCATTCGAATAAGATTTAGGTTGGCTGAAATACAAATATATATATATAGAAACATCACTACAGTCTAACTGGGGAAAGGAGTACCTCACCCCTTCACCGTGGAACAAAAACCTTCGCCAGAATTATGATTTATAATTAGACTGGAGCTCGTTCATATAGTTTTATCTTAGAAATGTCCGACTCGCTGGCTGAATGGTCAGCGTACTGGCCTTCGGTTCAGAGGGTCCCGGGTTCGATTCCCGGCCGAGTCGGGGATTTTAACCTTCATTGGTTAATTCCAATGGCTCGGGGGCTGGGTGTTTGTGCTGTCCCCAACATCCCTGCAACTCACACATCACACACAACACTATCCTCCACCACATTAACACGCAGTTACCTACACATGGCAGATGCCGCCCACCCTCATCGGAGGGTCTGCCTTACAAGGGCTGCACTCGGCTAAAAATAGCCACACGAAATTAATCTTAGAAATCACCACTACAGTATTTACAGACGAAGACTAGTAAAATCCTGAGGGGATGATTACACTGTCGTTTCTTTCTGTACAATAATGAATAAAGTCATAAAAATTCAATCGTTTGTGTTCCTGGGTTAAAATACATGCTTGTACTGCCAAGGAACTGCTCCTTCATTAACAAAATGATTCCTGAGACGATCCCTCATGTTCTTGGCCAACTGTGTCGAGTTTGTCCCCCCCATATTACTCCAAATTGCCAAGTTCTCTCAGAATTAATGCCGATGCCCCGAGTGTATCTCTCCTACTAAGCCAGCCTCTTACCCATTCCCTTTTTTCCTCATTTACTTCTTCTTCTAACGCTTCACTAACCTCTTGCAGTAATATGTTTGTAAATGTCTTTAAACACTTCCTTACGATGTGCTTACGTCTTGACATGGTGCTACTACTGTACTCTACTCTACTGTATGACTCTACTTCCGTATGAACGATACGAGTGTCAACTCTACCAGACAACGGTAGAGTAGAGTAACGTGGCTACTCTACTAACTACTCTACTCGCCTCGCTACTCTACCCGTGTAAACCAGCCCTTAGGGCTAAAGTGAGGTATATGACTTGGATACACATCCGACAGCGGCCGCTGAAGTAGAAGAAAACCCCCGTTTTAATGACAATGTTATTACAACCTTCGAAAATTTCTATATTAATCCGTGCAATATCCTTCAGTTACAGTGAGAACCCTTTTACCGATTCACCCTTAGAAGTAAAGGCTGAAGTAAACGATTGCTTAATTTTAATACTATGTACTGAAATAAAATAAGAATGTGATACTTCTCCTTCTTAAGATACAGCGGTGTGCATAACTAATTTCAGAGGTTGATTATGTACATTCACATCTTGTTAAATTTCAGAAGGGCTGTTCTCAAGTAAATTTATACTGAAAATATTATTCTACAGGGAGCTTGAAATATGTTTCCATAACACGTGCGTGGTAAACCTAGGTTAGGTGATGCTGTATGACACAAGAAAAAGGAAATGTTTGCCACAAGCATCTGGAGTGATGCTATTACAATTTTTAAGAACAAAAATGAATATGCGTGTTCAGACTTCAGACTACTGAAATTACAAAATATATGCTAATGAGTAAGCTCCTGCTTGGAAAACATCTGTGAAAATGTTTAATCAAACCGATTGCTGTTTCATACTGATTTTAATGTGTTTCTGTGTGAGTTTGGCATCTTTCCCGACTTTTATGAAAAATCATGTATAACGTTATAAAAACCTTAAACCGAAGCGCTTTTGCATTCACCAACAAAAATCTGTCAAAATGAAGCACAGACTGTAACTACAGTACAGGGTGATATGTCCTTATTTTATTGCTGTCAATGTGTAAATAATACATGATGGTACAATTTATGTTAATACAGGCAAAGAGCTCTGGAAAAGGTGTGCTTTTTACCGAAACCTCAATTTAAGGTAAACCCCCATTTAAGGTTAAGAAGATCAGGTCCCTGTAAAAACGTTAAATTGGGGTTCTACTGTACTTACAATGATCCCCAAAAAGGAACTTTCACCTCATCAACGAAGTAATTAAAATTGAGAGGATCCTATTTGTAAAACTTACTACCTGCCTTAACCCCATTCATCATCGTACCATTGCCTACTGTTCATCTCACAACATTACTGAGGTCATTTTGCAGTTTCTAACAATCTATACAGAGTAACATCGTCTGCAAAAAGCCTTATTCCTGATTCCACTTCTTTACTCATAACATTTATATATATAAGAAAACATAAAGGTCCAATAATACTGCCTTGAGGAATTCCCCCTCCTAATTATTACAGTGTGATAGTACATATATCACACCCTCGCACTGTATGTAGAAGTTAGAGATATCATTGTCAGTATTCGATTTATTATTATTATTATTATTATTATTATTATTATTATTATTATTATTATTATTATCATCAGTATTTCATTTGTATATTTTGTCATTAATCTTCGTTAAGCTGGAAGGTAACCATATATGTAGTATGAGTAATTCGTTTTGCATGAGTGGGAAAACATTGCTATCTTGGACTCTGGTAATTTGTATGACTCATGCGGACATCCCATTGTCTGATGAGATGTGTTTGTTGATGTTGTTGTACTAGGAAGGTTCTATGAGTCATGTGATATACCCCAGCATTTGTTTATGTCTTGGGAGCATGAAGAAATTCAGGGCAACCTTGAACGGTGGATTACTCATGATTGGCTGGCAAGGACCAATCCAGACGTATTATGTGAGAGGAAGGGGAATGCTGATACCTATAAAGGTTGATCAAACGGCGGGAACCTCACTCACCAAGGACGAGCTGACAGTCGTAGTGAAAGGACGTACGTGCCTCTCGCTGCGCTTTCTCTCTCCTTTCCAGGCGCTCTGTACTTTTTAAGTAACAGCCAGGCACTTGTACTTATTAGTACATCTTCGAAAGAGCTTTTGTCTGAGCTGAGCACTTCTAAGTGCTCGCTTGTCCTCTTTCAGGACCAGGATGGAGAAGCCGACCCTACCAGTGAGACTGGTCGACCAAGACTATGAAGGAGCCTTCGACAAGATACAAGACACGCTCTACACGATGGAAGCCCCTGCTATGAACGCCCTGGGCCACCTCAATGCGACGGCGGAGTCCATTGGGGAGCCACTCCTGCAGATCATCGGCCATATGGTCCCTGGCTGGGCGATCATCATTCGGCCTAATGACGCAGCTAGCTTCACGGTCTATGAGGAGCGCGCGTCCCAGCAGTTCCAAGTTGCCCGGCTACCAGGATTCAGGGAGCACCTGGACGTCTCGGGCTACCAGGAGGCAGCCACGCAGACGGAGCGGGGGACCGAGGAGGACGACAGCGGCGCTCCCGAATGCTGCGACCCCAGTTGGAAAGCTGTACTTAACGAAGTACACGCAGACCAACAAGGCCGCCAACCAGGATCGTCGACCACCTACCAAGGCGAAGGGGTCGCAGACACAGGCTTACCAGGAGGGGCCTGTAACCCGGGTGCAAACCAGAAGAGCGCCCGTGATGGTGGATGGCAGCACGGCAGTGGACAAGGACGCCCCTTGGCGTACTGAGGCCGCGTCCAGGCCCTGCCAGCCAACATGTCGTTCGAGATGCAGACCTCGATGTGTGCCCCACAGGACAGGGAACGTAGTCGAGTGTTAGCACTGACCGACGCCGCCGCCGCCAGCCAGGAGGAAGAAGCAGATGGCAACGCAGCGGAACCACCAGCCACCCCGGGGTCACCAGGACGGGAGGAGGGCCACCAGGATGAGGCCTCTTCCCCAGCCGAGAGGCAGCCCCAGGGAAGAAGAAGAAGATGACGCACCAGGAAGCAGAAGGCGACACTGGCTCATCAGGAGAGGACCGCCCAGCCGCAACCCAGGACTGCTCCCAGGACAGCAGCCGACCGAGGAACCAACCAGGAGAGGACCTCAGCGGGAAGCAGCAGTCAGGTGAGAGTAAAACGTCTCCCTCAGCAGCTCTTGCAGTGTTTCCGCTGTCTGAGGTGGGGCCACCGTCAGGTCAGCTGTGGGCTCGAGGTGAGGTGCAACCGCTGTGGTGGTGATCACCACTACACGGCCTGCGCAGCACTTAGGGAGGCGCCGGTGCGCACCAACTGCTTGGGAGGCCACCTGGCCTCCCATCGCAGTTGCCCTGTCTACTGGGCCATGGCGCGGGCAGAGAGGAAGGAGGCCCGGCGCCATGACCCACCCCCTTCCAGGAGGCCCCTGCCTCGGCGGGCTTGGCCTCATTCTCCGGGATCGGAGACTGGGTATGAGATACCCCAAGGAGGTGGAGCCGTGCGGCAGACCCTAGGGGTACTCGACGCATGGCTCCGCAGCCGGCAAGGACCGCGCTAGTCACAGCAGTGCCCAGACGGACTGATCCCCAGGCGATGGAATGGCGAGGAGTGGGCTTATGTTTTGTGCATGTTACCTGTTCCTAACTAACACAATCTCTGGTCTTTTTCCAGCCCACATCCTTGCATGTGCTATCACAAGATGTCAGGTTTTACATGTAGGCTCTTTCTTCTTTCTGCCTATGTGGTTTTTCCCTGGCCCTTCAATACCATACTTCAACACCATATACCTAACACAATCTCCCCTGGTAACGTGTCTGACATGGAAACAGGCAGATACTCCTTGTATCACTTCCCACTCTACCCAGCTATCTCTTTTCTTCTTAGAAATTAATAGCATGTCGGAGGCCATGTAGATTGAGTCGATGGTCACGGCGGGGGAGCGGGCTACGGGGGCCTCTCCGTAAAAAAAAAGGGGGGGGGGGGGGAACCTCACTCGGTACGGACAAGGAGTACTGACACACTGTACGAGAAGGAAGTAGTGCGGACAGACTGTACGAGAAGGAAGTAGTGCTGATATACGGTATTCGAGTGACACGGCTACAACGGACTGGACTTCAAACGTTCGTGGAACGTAGTCTTGTTACGTTCGTGGAAAGTGACTGATCAACAAATTGCGGATGGCATACACATTAAGTGTTGTGGTACTTGTGGAGGTCTGGCATTATATGTTGGTGAAAGCTATCTCAGACTTTCCATAATTTATGTTGAGGATCGACAGGCGTGTGTTGCTCAAATGTATATCTCTTTACAACAAGTGTTAAAATATGTGAACACAGTATTACAAGGTACAGTATCTGTGTGATGTGATAACTGCTGATTATGAGAATCGGCAAGTAGTATTGATACAGAGACAGTGAAGGGTATTTATCTACATATATGTACATTGTTCATCGGACTATCTACAAATGCTAGTTTAGTTCTCGCTTTCGTTTTCCCACCGTTTTCATTGTTGTTGTTGTAAATATGGAGTCTTCCAGCAATATTTTATGTGTGTATTATATGTATAATTTTGTGTGTTGATGAGGTGCTCATGCACGGATCTTGTTAAGAATATAGTTAGCTATTTTAGAATCAGTGGAGTTACTGATGAACCTAGGTGCAGTTCCTACCTATTTAGTCGTTTTCAGGAGGTTAGGCAAGACCTGCAGCAGATGTACCAGTACGCAGCATTATGTACACGCCCTGGGATATAAAGTTTATCATGCTCTATCAAAATTCGAGGGATCCATTCTGGTGAACTCTGGCGCTCATACTACAGACATTTTGGTTCATTATTTTTATTAATTTAATTTATTTTAAAGTATTTTATCTTGTTTTTTATATATTTTTATTTATGATATATTTTATGATATTCAAGAAATTATTTATTAGTCATCAAAAAGTTACAAATCCGGGAAATAGTAGGTTCGAATCCCACTATCGGCAGCCCTGAAAATGGTTTTCCGTGGTTTCCCATTTTCACACCAGGCAAATGCTGGGGCTGTACCTTAATTAAGGCCACGGCCGCTTCCTTCCAACTCTTAGGCCTTTCCTATCCCATCGTCGCCATAAGACCTATCTGTGTCGGTGCGACGTAAAGCCCCTAGCAAAAAAAAAAAGTTACAACAGGGCCAGATAATGCTTCACCTACTCTAATTCTCTGAGATCTATAGCCACCCATTCAGTCACTCTTTTGTCTAGTCCAACTGCACTCATTTTTGCCAGCAGTCTCCCATGATGATAATGATGATGATGATGATGATTGTTGTTTAAAGGGGCCTAACAGCTAGGCCATCGGCCCCTACAGGTACAATGAAATGAAAATGAAAACATTAAAATGTATCCACTGACTAGAGTATAAAACTAATGGTGATGAAAAAATCATCGTCAAACAAGAACAATCAGCGGATCCAATTCACAATGTCTTCATTACTGGAGTGATACATATTATCTAAAGGGGTCCAAAAATCCAGGTCACCGGCCCCTCATAATGGTACAAATCACTGGTAAAGCTGAACTATGGTGTTCCTCCTATAGTGGTACTAATCACAGGCAAGGTAGACTGATGGTGTGTCTCCTGTAGTGGTATTAATCATCGGTAATGTACAGTAGACCCATGGTATGTCACACACCATGGCACCACTCACAGGTAACACAAACCAATGGTGTTTTGCACATACGAGTACCACTCACAAGCAACGCAGACCCAGGGTGTTCCTCACATATTGGGACTAAACACAGGCACTGGTATTTTTGCAGTGTTCCTCAATTAGTGGAATTAATCACAGGCCACGTATACTCATGGTGCTGCTCACACAGTGCTACTAATCATAGGCACTGTAGACCCACGGTGTATGACCTACGTCCCAAACATGTGTCTTGTTTATTTTTCAACTTTAAGTTTATACAGCGAGATCACGTGGACCGTACCACGCAGCTAACTCACTTGGTTTGGAACTCTAAGGCGAGAGTTCAGGTACATAATTGGGTAGAAAATGGAAATTTAGAACATTTTATAAAGGATAATTTATCACAACTCTAGCAAATAACCTTACTGGAATCCACTAAGGTGATACCTGTAAATTGAATCCCTACATATGAAGAAATTACAGCAAATCATCTTTTATAAGTTTCACACTTACAAGTTTTTTTTCAGCAGTCCTGACAAAATCCTATACGTATTACGGCGAGTTATTTCATTTATATGTCTTTCACTTATACGATTTTTACGCTTACTGTGTATTCAAAGTCCTCGAAGGCAAAAGGCTTTGTTTATAAGTTTACGCTGGTTTCCGCCTTCAAAATCGCAAGAAATATTCTAAACACAAAACTTATGACTCGCACTGTACTTTTTTCTTGAAAATCATACCTCTACCAATATTTGGTAGCGTGAGTGACCTGAAAGCTATTTTCGAGTGTACTATTTGGTGTTCTGTGCTTTCGGTGTGACCAAGTTGTGATTAGCATCGTGAAATTTATGAGTAGTGAACATGGGAGAAGGAAAGAGAACGAGCATTAAGAGTGCTGAAAAATTACGAATTTTGAGTGTAGTGAAGAAAAGTGGCAACATGAAACAGAGTTGAAATTGCCAAGAAATGGAAGAATGCTGCGTCTACCTTAAATGCTACTGCAGCTAAGACTGCAAAAATTGAAGAAAGCGTGCGTGTTAGGTGTTACGACAAATAAGCGGACCTGCATTCAGCCTGGAAGATGGTTTATTACAGTGGTTCAGGCAACATAGGGCAGAAGGCATTCCAATCAGCGGACCAATGCTTTGCGAAAAGGAAAGTGAACTAGCGATCAGACTTGGTGTAGATTTCAGTGCTCCATCGGGTTGGCGTCACAAATTTAAGGTTAGACACGGTATCGGCAGTCATAATGCGTGTGGGGAAAGCACAAGTGTCGATGGTGAGACTATGCACAATTGGAAGGAAAATCGTTTGAAAGAACAGACATCTCAATTTGCTTCTAAGGACATTTTCAATGCAGACAAGACAGGGCTCTTTTTCAATTTAATGCCTGAACGTACAATGGCATTCTAAGGGGAAAAATGTCACGGCGGGAAACAAAGCAAACAACGCGTGACAGTTCTGTTATGTGCCAATAGTGATGGAAGTGAAAAACTGCCTCCACTGACAATCAGCAAATTTTCAAAGCCTCGTTGTTTTAAAAATGCTGCTACGCTCCTCACGAAATGCACCAACAATAAGATAATAATAATAATAATAATATTGGCTTTACGTCCCATTAACTTCTTTTTTACTGTTTTCGGAGACGCCGAGGTGGCGGAATTTAATCCTGCAGGACTTCTATTACGTGCCAGTAAATCTACTGACATGAGGCTGATGTATTTGAGCACCTTCAAATACCACTGGACTGAGCCAGGATCAAACCTGCCAAGTTGGAGTCAGAAAGCCAGCGCCTCAACCGTCTGAGCCACTCAGCCCGGTGCCAACAATAAGAAATCCTGGGTCAATACGGAAGTTTTTGAAGACTGGCTTCGAAGCGTGGATGCCAAAACGGGAGCGGAAAAGTCGTAAGATCTTATTGTTCGTGGACTGATGCCCAGCACATCCTTCTATTACGTACTTCATATCTGAAGAATGTGACTGTGGAATTTTCCCCCGCGGATTGCACGAGCGAGCTGCAGTCGCTCAGTCTTGGAGTGATACGCAACTTCAAGCTGCATTATCGTAAGATGCTGGTGCAGCACGCAACCAGATGTGTAAACGTCGGAAATGAGGACGAAAAGAAGATCAATACATTTCAAGTACGATTTCTCTAATTTATTTCCTCTTTTTCTTCTTTCTGTATGTTTATTCATGTTTATGTGAAATATTTGCCCTAGGACTTCATGCAGTACCATGCATTGAGGGCTGTTTCACACTAGGCGACAGGAATCAGCTACCAGCCGCCCGTGCTTGTGAACATTATTTTAAATGGAGCTCTTCATACTGGGCTACTCTGTCTCGGCGACTGACCTTGAAGTAGTTCACTCCGGCTACCGGCAGCTGAGGCAGATTTTGCAATCCCGACTGGCGACAGGTTTAAGCTGGTAAACCATCGATCGCTGTGCACTGGTGTCTTCACAATCTTCAGCTGCGTTCCGTTCAGAACTCCCTTCAGCGTCACTGTGCATTTCATGTTCCTTCACGTTATGGATTCCGTTTCAAAATATTATAAACTGTACTAAATAAATTATATTCATTATGAATGATGTCTGGCTCCTTGGCTAAATGGTCAACCTATTGGCCTTCGGTTTAGAGGGCCTCATGTTCAATTCCCAGTCGGGTCAGAAATTTTTAATGCGTACAGTATGGTTTGTGTTTGTTCCCACACTCTCCTCTTCATATTCATACAACACATCAAATTACCAACCACAAAAGCACGCAATAGTGAATGCACATAGGGTCGCGTCGGGAAGGGCATTTGGCCGTACAACAGGGCCAGAGTCACATGGGCAACACAGTTCACACCCACGACCTCACCACTGTGGGAAACACGGTAGAAGAAGAAAAACATTCAGTATGATATGTCTAGACAAGTGGACTGAATAAACACGGAAGATTTCATTATACAAATTATACAACCATCTGGAACTTAAAATGGGATGAATGTCGCAAGGGAGTTGAGAAGAGAAATGCATGGTCTCAAGTAATGACCATCTCAGTTCAACTACCTCAAAGTTAAGGCTAATATTTTGCTTTTCTCAACTTGGTATTCATTCCCGTAATATCTTCTTTCACACTTTCAAAGAGTTCATCAAAAGGTTTCTTTGACATCCTGAAGTAACTAATAAACTTGGTCATCACATAAATAATTGAATAATATATAGAAGAGTCCTTTTTTCCAAATGATCTTTAAACACAGGATGCGAATGAAACCTATGACGCTCTCTTTCCTTCTTTCTTTTCGACAATAACAAGAGGCAAGAAGATGATGAAAACTGGCAGTAGGCCTGGGAAAGCGGCTAAGTAGCCGCTCGGCGACATGGAATTCACCTGAGCTACACTGTAGCCGATACTGGTCGCCTAGTGTGAAGCGGCCCTGAAAGACAGGATTCTCAGAGTTGTTATAATAATCTTGTATCTTCAAATAAATTACAAACAATAAATTAATAAAGTTTTTTTTTCTTTTCTTTTCTTCTGATGGGCAATGCATTACACCGCAGCGTAATGGCACAGTGTTTCAGAACTTACAGTATGAAATTGTTTCCCAAAAGGTGGATTTGGAGGTAGTTCTGATGGTGATTGTAATATCATCGATGATAATGGTGATGCTCCTGATGATGATGGAGAATGGAGGAAACTGGAAGATGAGGCATCATTCAACGATTACGTAAATGTTGACGCTAACCTCGCCACTGCAAAAGCCATGACTATCTCCAAGATTGCTGAAGACGCACAAAGGGGTTTGAGTGAGGACTGTAATCACCACAACGATTATACCGAAGAGTCGCAGCATACTTCAGTGAACTTTTAAAGATGCTGTCAATGATCTATGTACCATCAAACATTTTGTGACACGCTGTAACGTTTCTGAGGAAATAATGGCTGAATTGTACCGGTTTGAGGATACTATTCATGCCGTGACCGCAGCCAACAAAAAATAAACAAATAAATAAATAAATAAATAAATAAATAAATAAATAATGGACTACTTTTTTCTGTAAAGTGATTCTTTTCCCTCTCTTTGTATTTTTTATCTGGGTGAAATTCTTTTGTGTTTATATTGTTTCATATTGCCATATATACTTTGGAATATATCTCAGCTTCATATTTACAGAATTTCATTTAAGTGTTTTCCACACTTATACAGGGTTTCCCCCACCCCCTCTTCGGTCCCCTGGAAACGTATAAACAAAGTTTTACTGTATTCCTCCTAGTCCCTGTAAAATACTGATATTCCGAAAATGATTGTAAAGCAAGCAAGCTTGCAGTTTTATGTGACTGCTGATCTTGTGATCATAGGCACAGTTTTAAATGGAAACCAAACCTCAGGGATGTGACATTTTGTTTCATAAGTCCCCCATGCAATGGCCAGGATTCGAACTCTAACTGCCTTAGCGAGAAGTCAGTGACTATGCCACTCAGCTATTATACCCTCATGAAAATAATTGTTATCAAAGATTTAAAAGTCTGGGTTTAGCTCCTAAACTTTTCTTAATATTCACTTCATGAAATACTGTGTAGTCACCAATGGCAATCTGTTGACTGGCTAGTAGTCTCCTCCTGCATTTTATTTGGTTAAGTAAGATTGCAAGATTTTTAATAATCAGTGTAAGGAGACTTAAGAATCTAATGAGGTGAAATTAAGGTCAGGGTTCCACACTAACTAACAGACAATTCTTCCTCTATCTCAATGGGAAACAGAGTTTGTGACTGCAAGAGCATACATTTTTAAAATAAAAAATATTTGTTGGTCTTCATTTAAAAAGGGGCCATTAAAATATTCTAATAGATTTTAAGATGCTGCGGAGTTCCAGTGATTAATAATAGTTCCTATGATCAATAATAAATTCCAGTTCTCACTAAATATGATTCTAACTAATGATGGAAAGACACAACTTGTGTCACTTGACCAAGAGATTTTTATATGATGAATGTAGAGCAGGTGGTTCTATAAATATAAAAGTACCTACATAAAATTCATACAAAATTTTCAAAATAGATTATAAATACATACCTGGTCCAATATAATTGAATTGGGTATTTCCTTGTTAAGCCTCTGAGCCACAGCAATCAGTCCTTCTGGAGAGTCAAATGAAGCTGATGTTGGTGTGCGTACAATTTCAGCCCCAAGTGCTCTTAGAACATCAACTTTCTCATTGGACATTTTTTCTGGCATCACAATAATACAGCGGTAACCTTTCACTGCAGATGCCATTGCTAGACCAATTCCTGAAAACAGAAGTTGGATTTATCACATTTACTCTACAAAATTCCCAGGATTCTGAACAGTTCAAAATTACAAGGTATACATCCATGGATCTAGAACAAGGAATGAGTGAAGTATTTGGAAACAGGAAAAACACTCATACGAGAAAACATTGTGAACTGTCTGTCTGATGAGTCAGTAGCCAGGAGAGTGAATTTATCTTCAAAATGCTGTCTGTAGACAACATAGTTATAAGAAGATATAGTTGGGGACAAAACACGACGACCTCGCCTCACACCACTACCCTCCAGCGGCATCCCGGTGTCTATTAGGGGCTAATAGGATTTACTACGTCTGCCATAGTCAAAGTTGCCAAATCGTCTGCCTCATTAGCACCAAACGAGCCAGAGCAGGAATAAAACCTCACTGGTCACTGCACTGCACTGGGCATGAAGAAAGAGTCAAGACTGAAGAGAGTGATTTGGCAACCTCTCCACACCAAGCAAGGATCACATGGAGCTCATTAACTCAGCAGGGTGTAGGGTGGGATTTACAGCTGGCTTCCAGGTCCTTTCAAGAACTGAGGTCATCATGTTTTGTCCCTAACTATATCAAATATATCAGTGTAGTACTCAGGGTCAGGCGCTGTAGGCCTGTCAAAATTAAGCCCCCTCACCCCCTACATGAGGTTACTCAAGGTCACTAATTTACCGTATGTGTTTATAATAATGCCACTGTTGTCATGAAAGCTGTAATTTTTCATTTCTAATAGTAGAAGAATATATTCATTAACTGAGATACTGAAATACTGACAATAATATACAATCAACAAAAAATATTGTAGCCCTATTGTCTCTGTTAACAACGATGACAAAACATTCATTCTTAGGTCACTTTCAGGGGAAATGGGTCTTACATGTTACAATTGAAGAATCACAGTGAAGCGAATCCATGTTAAAATTCAAGAATCACAGTGAAGCAAATTAAACCATCTCCCTTGTTGTTTTACGTTGAATGAATGCATCAATATTATCATAGTTAATCTCTTGAGTAATTTCCTCTCAATGGTGAGCAGTGCTGTTTCTTATAATCTTTCAGCTCCAACAGTTGATCTCAGATAGTTCTTTACACTTGAAAGGGTAGAAAACAAATGTTCTCCTAAGCAGTTTGTGGCTGTTGTGTGGAGGACCACCCTGCATTATGATACACTCAATCATATCATCTTGATGTAGAAGCCTGCTTATTTCAATTAACATAAAATATTTTTTAATCTTTAGGTGTTCATTGTTCCAGGAGCAACATGGGTGCAAACATTCACCTATTAATGAGGAATGAAGATCATTCTTGTACAAATTCATTAATCTTTCTGCCCTTTTAGAACGTTTGGAACTTCATTTCTTCACTCTTCAGCTGGTTGAATTTTTCAGTATATTTTATCAGCTCTGTACTCGGCACATCAAGCATGACAGCAAATGTGTTTATGCGGAAGGTTCATTGACTGAGAGGATTTGCTTTGAATGAAGTTCTGAATTTTGAAATTATTGTATAAAGTCAAGTTTGCATCAACTCAATACAGTGGAAGATGGATTGGGCACGACGTTTCTCCGTCTTACGGCTGGCAATGTCGCGCGTTGATCTGCTACTCCTCCAGTCTTCACCATGGAACAGCTTTTGGCACCATGGGATCATGCACCACTCCAATAGATCTAGATGTTCTTGAAGATCTTGAAGGTCTAGGAGTTTGGGTCGTCAGGCTCACTCATTCAGAATGAGTGTGAAAACACACATGTAAGCCTCCTGGACGTATTGGATGGAGTAGTTGAGGTGTAGAGTCCTACTAGGTTCTAGGATTGCTTTGAATTTATTTACAAAGTTTATTCAGAACACTGCTACGAATTTGCCTTTTAGAATTAATTTCTAAGATACCGCAGGGAATTCTAATATAACAAATACTGCAATTATGCTTCGTGGCGGTCTACATTTGTACCTCGGTCAAGTCATCTTACTTCATAATACAGTGTGCCTTAATGCTAATGGATGGTCCCTGCATCCATGCAATTTTTAACTCTATGAAACACCATGTTATTCTATCCCTCATAATTAAATATTATGATTTAACTTCTAAATGGCAATTACTTAACTTTGGTAGAAGTTAAATGCTTTACATGTGAATTTAGTTCTGTTCACCCACACTTATGTAGACATATGACAAGAAGATAGCACTAGTAGACTATTAACACAGGAGTGAAATTAGTCCCATTCACTCACACTATCATGTTTATATTCATACACAAATAAAAATACTGATAATAGTTTATAACAACTGGAATATGAAACCTAGTTCCATTCACTGATAGTTCTAGGTTTGGGTAACATGGAATCACAAACTTATTCAGAAGTTAAGTTTTAATGTTTCCCAACATTCAATTTCCACTTGTGAAAATACAAGTCCTGATTCAATGTTTAAGACTCTTATGTTTGCTATCAGCAGAAATATTTCAATCACCTTGAAATATTTAAAGTATCACACGTCTTGATTCTACGACTGAGTTCGTAGTGACTAATGAAATGTTTCGAAGTTATTCTCATAGTACTTTAGTAGAGTTGAAACTTTAGACTTCGAATCCACAGTATTACACTGTAGCACCAACTTCCAGCAGCCAACCATCTTGGTTGGGCTGTTGGATGACACTGTGGCTATGCCATTATCCGGGCCTTTATCTGTACTCATTTTGCCGGACGTATCATAGAATACAGTCATTTCTTCTACCTACAACAACCCCTCGAATCCTCAGCAGATTTTCACGAGACTTGGTAAGTAGGCTATAACCTAGGACACATGGTAATGTTACTCTCATAATTGTATTATTACGCTAGTAACTGGTGATAGAATTGAACGTTCAATATGTGACATAGTTTAACCTTAAGCAGCTGGAAGCCTCCTCGCTCCAAGGTAGTCATCACCAGCGGGCTCACTCGCACACAGCGCGCATTTCAAAGTTGAAATACTTCATGCGGCAATGTGTGTGTGTGTGTGTGTGTGTGTGAGAGAGAGAGCACGCGCACACACTATGTGGGAAAACATGTAGTAGGTACCATGTTGTAAATTGCCCCACAAGAATGACTTCACAAACAATTTTATGTTAATATCTGCAATTTGTGCGCATTTCCAATTTAATAATAATGCCAGTTATAAACAAACCCATGGCTCTCAGACTTCCAAATAGCACACACTGTACACAGTATACACAACCTTTAGTCTGCGAGTAAACCAGCCGATATCTAGTATGAATTTCATCATTGTTAAGTTTTCTTTAAAAACATTTTCTTACAATCATATTGAAACCAACAATGAAATTCTGCTGAGAGGATGAAGGGACCATTAGAAAGCAATGTACAAGAATTTACCTGCCATTTCGAACTGTAGATCATGAGATCAACAGCACGGTAATGTCTAATAAGATTGCATGCATTAGCATACAGCTGGACGTGGGTAGCCCTGGTAACCACCTGAGGTGAGTGTGTTACCTTGAGCTTTCTGTGCCAGGCAGTTAACAAATGTTCCTTTGAGAGAGCGGCCATGAATCCAGCTTTCTAGAGTACACGTTATATTATTTGCGTGAAAAAGGTTTCTCTTCTTCCCGTGAAATGACTTCGGAAGAAATGGAGATGGGTGGCACGTGATCGAACTAACTGAAAATCATCCCACGAGTGCCAGCATTGTCTCAGTTGTGTCAAGAGAGAAATAGTGGTAGTATAGAAATTCTCCAGATTCCTCCTGACATTACAGTGAAAATTCAAACCCTGGATAAGTTTTCCTCTGTTTAACAGACATAATTCCTGCTATGCTATTTGCTTTTCGTCGCACCGGCACAGGTATGTATTATGGTGACGATGGGGTAGGAGAGGCCTAGGAATCAGAAGGAAGCGGCCGTGGCCTTAATTAAGGTACAGCCCCGGCATTTGCCTGGTGTGAAAATGGGAAACCACGGAAAACCATCTTCAGGGCTGCCGACAGTGGGGCTCGAACCCACTATCTCCCGATTACTGGATACTGGCCACACTTAAGCGACTGCAGCTATCGAGCTCGGTAGACATAATTCTAGAAGACTTCCAGTTTCATGTTTTATCTGAGAATCAGCATATTGAAAATGCAATCCTTCATTCATTTTCAATTTTCTTCCGAACGGTTCAAAGACATGTCATTGTGCGTGGTACAAAATATATTTGTGTTTTTACCATGCGATTCACACACCTCATTTAGGTTTCACATTTGTTCCCTAACATTAAAGTGACCTGGGTGCGTGGTAACCTACCAGTTCGCTCTCTCTCTCCAACACAACTAAACTCCACTCCACTGTGTGCCACGCCAGCAAGATGCAAGGGTTGTCCAGCAGCTGCATTGTCATCACAAAGATTTTGAATCAAGATTTTGAACGAAGTGGACGTGGCTTAATTAAGGTACAGCCTGGTGTGAAAATTGGAAACCAGGGAAAACCATCTTCAGGGTAGCTGGCAGTGGGGTTCGAACCCACTATCTGCTGAATGCAAGCTCACAGCTGGGCGACAGTACAAGATCAATATCACAATTTTGTAATATACCGTGTACAGCAACATTATCTCATAACTCCTCGTTAACATCTCGCAGAATAAAATCAGCATCAGGAAAAAGAAAGCTATACGAGTCTTGAATCTCTTTTAACACCAGTAAATGCAGTGGTTGTGTTGTCAGTCTTCTTACCAACACTCTCTGTCTTAATACTATCTGCAATCACGTCATTATCATGAATAGTTTATTTAGATCAAAGTACGACGTACTGGGGAAAGACTCAGGCTAACAAACACTGCTAACACTTACTTCACCCACATTAATTTCATTACATAATATTAGTTTCATTCCGTGCTGGCAATGCTGAATGGTAACAATGCAAGTTTTTATTCATCCTCCTATTCATTACATATTTACACTTCCCTGAAGGGGAAGGGGGGGTGACCTTTCAATCCTCTCAGGGAGGTGTGGATATGGATTGAATAGGAGGATGAATAACAACTTAATTTCATTGTCGCCCTTGTCTTTATGAGAAAAGAAAGCTGTTATTTTTGCCATCTATTTCATCAACTCAACATCTCTAGCCTCATGTTCTTCCTACTGGTTTTTTATATTGTGCACCACTAGGCTTGGACTTCCCACTATTACTCACTGTACTGTCCGTCCCTCATTCACATTCACGTATGGTTATACCAAATGTAAACTCAGAATTAATTTGTAC
Organism: Anabrus simplex; assembly: GCF_040414725.1. Classification (NCBI taxonomy): domain Eukaryota; kingdom Metazoa; phylum Arthropoda; class Insecta; order Orthoptera; family Tettigoniidae; genus Anabrus; species Anabrus simplex. The sequence goes on along the minus strand of NC_090266.1, from coordinate 608,779,121 downwards.
GTTAACATCGCCACGACACAGAAAAGGAAAGCTAAACATAGACATGAACTTCTGTGAGAAAAAACATAGATACACAGCCAATTGTTACTGAGAGAAACACAAACGCCCACCTCTACGTGTACGCTTGGCACTTGCTTCTAGCCCAGCCAGGCCAGCCAATATGAAAAGTTGAACTAAATTTTATCACTGAAATACATTTTCCCTCCATTACAGTCAAGCATCATGCACATCCAGAAGACCCACTCTAGGCCAGGGCCTAGTGGGTCAAATGGGAAATATGGGCCTGACAGTATTCCTGAAACATGAGCCAGAAGACAGATGTGCCAACTTACAAAAGTAAAAAAATCAGGAGATTTTCTTGCGGCACATCCCGACATGTTAGGACATCATTGATGACGTAACTTTGAAGAATATTTAATACAATATATTACTTAATTACATAATTTCTGTTATTTATTTATAAATACTGCATGTATCTGAGCTTTAGAACACATGACTTTTCACTGCAACTGCCTTTAGCCTATTCATAAATTTCTGAACTAGATTTGTGCTTAAAGCACTGGCCTTGTTGAATAGGTTTTAAGGTTAATTTTTCCAGAATTCCTTTCCTGGAAGTTTTGATCTGAGTTTTTGTCCTTGTAAATATGCTAAAAAATAGCTTCATAGTGGGCATTGTTATGTGCAAATGATAAAATAAAAAGCATTACATTAGAGATCCTGTAATATTTAAGAACACCACCAGCTGATTGCAACTGTCTTGTCGGTGCCCACTGAACATCAGTTCTCTCCACTTACTTAAAGAACGAGAAAAAAAATTGGATTTTCACAAAATACACAGGAATACTAAATCTGCTCTCAAAATCGGGAGATAAGTCTCTGCGATCAGGAGAGAGGGAAGAAGGACCAAAAATAGGGAGTCTCCCGCTTAAAATCGGGGGGAATTGGCACGTCTGCAATTGGCACAGGGTACCCAATTCATTCTCCCTAACGTAAATAGTACTGTTACATGCTCATGCAACTGCCAGCCCTCTGGAAGACCCCCCTTCCAGTATTTTATGGAAGGGATGAATGAGTGAGACTGGTTGAGTGCCCAGCCGTCCTAAGGGCATGCGATGACCTCTCCTTTGTGCTAATCGTCTGGTGTCTCCATGGATTTTCTGGAAGACAAAACTAGAACATTCTTATTTTAGTCGCACCCCGAAGATACTAGAACTTCATCACCAAGTATATAAAAGCAGGCCTGCTGAGAACAAGAAGTAGTGTTGGAGTGTTGATTTGTTAATGTTGGGGGGTAGTTGATTTGGTGCTGTGTTATTGTCTTGTCAAGTGATAAGTGTTGAGTAGTTTAGTATATGGAACAGTCATGGGAGTAAATTGAGGGAGTTACCGGATTTGTCTGGAGTCAAGCCAGGTGTACAGCAGTCATGTGCTGTGATAGTCAACATGACGCGTGTTCAAATTTGTCTGAATGGAGCTGCTGTGCAAGGTGACTGTGGTGTGTGCAAAGTGGAGTGAAAGGTGAGACCTGTCAATTAAGATTATAGAAGGATCATGAATTCCAGGTAAACACCAGCCAACTAGAGACCTGTTGAGAGGATAAGAGACTTATGTAAATGGCCACTAATTAATGATGTGTTGTCATTCATTGTCAAGTATAACTGTGTGTATTTTTAATACTGTATATACACTGCCAGATTAAAAAAAAAAAAAAAAAAAAAAAAACCAGCAACACCCTCAAGGACTGTGTTCAGTGGCACCATGGTATAATATGTGCATGCTGAGGGGTGGTTGTGTTAGTGATTCATTTGTCATGGACATCGGCGATCAGATGGCACTCAGGAGGCCTGTCCGTGCACACTCTGTTTTGACTCTGCAGGCAGTAACTGTGCTGAGGTTAGAGGTGAACAGTGTTTGCAACATTCATTCTAGGGTACAACCATGGCATGCCGATGAGTATATTCTGCTGTTGAACAACTGCAGCCATTTGAATGGGGTCGCATTGTGGGCCTGTGGGAAGCTGGATGGATGTATCGACAGATTACTGCACATGCTGGGCACAATGTATCGGTGACGTGTCGCTGCTTTCAGCAGTGGTCTGTGGAACATTTCCATAGCCGTAGACCAGGCTCCGAATGTCCGCGTAGTACAGACCCACATCAAGATCAATGCATTGTGCAAGTAGCAGTGGCCAATCGAACATCATCCAGGAACGAAATCCGGTCACATATTGCACACGCTGTGTCACCAAGGAGCACTGGGAACCGTCTGCTTGCAGCAGGATTATGATCACATGTGCCTCTGGCCAGGCTATTACTGACACCACGACACCGCCAAGCATGGGTTCTCTGGTGTCGTGAAGGAGCTGACTGGAGAAGGGGATGGCGCTCTTTCGTAGAGTAGGTTCTATATGCAAGTAATGGACATACACGTGTACGGTGTAGCCCTGGTGAGCAGCCTATTCCAGAGGCATTCGCCCACGACACCCACGTTCCACCCCAGGCTTCATGATGTGGTGGTGGGGGGGCCATCAGCTACAACTCGCGACTACATTGGTGTTTCTGCAGGGTAACGTAACCAGTGCCTGCTACATGCACAGGTTTTAGTCACTATGCTACTGCCATTTCTTCGACAGGAAGGTGATGTGCTTTTTCAGCAGGACAATGCACATCCACACATAGCTGCTGCGATGCAAAGTGCTCTATGTGATGTACAACAGCTGCCCTGGCCAGCTAGATCACCAGATCTCTTGCCAATTGAACATGTATGGGACATAATGAAGCGGAAACTGATGTAAACTCCAGAGCCTACAAGAACCATTGCCGAATTGCATCTATGTGTGGGACAATCTATTGCAGGATGCCATTCGGCACCTTTATGAACGTTTGCATGCGCGAATACATGCCTGAATTGCTGCGACTATTTGGGCCCCATTACTGTGACTTGTGTTTCATTTGGTCCGAATTTGTAATCTTATACACCTACAATGATGAACTACCTGTCACATCACTTGTGAATAAAATGACATTGTACTTGAGGATGTTACTTTTCCTTTTTTTCTTCGGCAGTGTATGTACACAGGGCTAGGAGTGGTAGACCACCCCAGAAAAAGAATCTAAAATGACAGAAGCAAGAGAAGACTAAGAGACAAAGTTGCCAAATGATCAACATGGTCAAATGTTTCATAATCACATATTCCTGCATCGAAAATTGTGATAAGTGATATATATTTGGTAATCCTCAGTCTATGAGAGGCCAGTGGAGACAAAAAAAAAAAAAAAAAAAAAAAAAAAAAAAAAAAAAAAAAAACGTGTAAGTACAAGTTTACAAATGTAAATTTCCAAATGGTAAAGAACAGTAGCTATTTTATTTGATGTTTTAGGCTAGGTTTAATTTGTTTTGGATCCTGGATGGGATACGGCCTGTTCATTTACGAAGTAAATATGAAGATTACATTACAGTTTTTATAAGATGAAATACTTATGTTTGAAAAACAAAAGTATAACAACAAATGCTTTTGTTCAACTTTACATAAAAAGCTATGTCAAGAAATAAATTTTGTTACATTACTTAAAGAAGACAGTAAAACAGGGAAATAGAATTTTTATTCCCATGTGATAGGCAATGCAGCCTCAAAGCTGCCAATTCCTTACATTGCTCCTGGTCTGCCATTCGTTTTCTTTCAAGTTTTATTTTTAAAGGGCGGAATAAAGCCCATTCGACACTTCATGTCATATATTACTTGTAACTCCATGTCATACGATGTCGGCATGTAAAAGATTTCTGGTGACACATTTGGTGTTTACCAGACAAAATTCATTAAAAAACTCAGCCACAGATGCCACCCAGCAGAGATTCAGTTTACTGTAACATCCAGTAAGCCTAGAGTAAAACGGAACATCGAAACTTGATGAGCAAGCAGCCAGATGGCATCAAATTAAAATCTTTGCGCACAGTAGCTGAGCTCATATTATTATTAGTTTGATTATTATTATTATTATTATTATTATTATTATTATTATTAGAAGATTGTGAACAGGTAGGTTTGAATTACTGATGGCAGAGCGAATTTATCCATGAAGAGTTGTTGCATTATTTTTTCCTGGTGAAGAATGTCCGAAAATGTCTTGAAACAACTTCACATTTACTCTCCGACTCTGACCAATATCTGAAGCTCTTTTTTCTCTCTTTAACACCAGATACAGATTATCCGAGTGTGGATTATCCATACATAGTTTGGCGATTTAAAAAATACAAAAGTAGCCTGAAGTAATGTATTCTATTATAATTAGAACAAATGTTTTTGTTTAAAATGCACTATTGTGCACGTGACTCACATTTTGCCACCGGAAGATGCTACGGGCATCTTACCATCAGTCATCCTTGAAATACTTTCCGTTGTTTCCTATTTTGTCTTCAGGTGAATGCCATGACTATAGCCTCGTGACATGTCTGCAGCCGATTTCCTGTCTATACGTTTTCTGACTGTGAAGACATAGATGACGTAAACATTCACGAGTGATTAGATAGCGATGCCTAGAACTGGGATTTGAGCAATTACGTGATGCAGATATAGTGAACACAGTGCGTTTGGTAGAGGAGGAGAAGAATAGGTGATCGCACAACCCATCATCATGCACACTGAGGCACTGAAAAACGCTGATCTGTTACTAGAGTACACAGGACAAAATCTGTTTGAAAAATGTGAATGAAAAAACCGAACAGGAAAATATTGGACGATTATTTCCCAGAAGCGAATTGAAAGCAAGTCATAGAAAATACAGCATGTTTTTAAATGTAATTTTGTAAATAACTTCGCAGTTTCAGGCAAGCTACATGTAGTAATACAGTGGACTTATATGTTTTGTGAATAAGTAAATTCGCAGTTTCTGGTAAGAACATGTGTATTTTGGATTAACATGGTTTTTCAGTTATCTGTGCAGTCTCGGGTCTGTATTAACCTGGGTACAAGAGAGTTTGCTGTATATACAAGAGGAGTTTGCAACTGACAAGAAAATGAGAGAAATCCTAAAATTAACACTGACATACACTGCCTCAAAAGTAAAATTCTTAGGAGAAATCTCTGCTCCGTTTGATATAACAGGAGTCAGAGAAGGAGATGGATTATCCCCAATCCTGTTCACCATCGTACTGAAGAAATGAAAACCTGGGACGAAGCTCTGAAATTGGAAGGAATAAGTGGAATACACTTGGGAAAGAAAGGACAGAACCTAGAAGTGAAGTGTTTAGCTTTTGCAGATGTCCTTGCCATCTTAGTCAAAACCGTGGACTCTCAAAAGATGCTGGAGAGCCTGCATGAAATAGCCGAAAAAGCGGGTCTTAAAGTCTCTTATCGAGACTGAATGCATGGAGTTAAGCACTAAAGCGAGAGGTACAGTATATGGAGGTAAAACACGACAAGATTAAAAGGACAGGCAAGTTAAAATACCTAGGTGAATGGATCCAACTCAATGGACTAAAGAGGCAAACAAAACAAGAGCCAGAAAATTAGATCCTGCCTACAAGCTAACATATAACAGGTATAACAAACGGGCAATATCCTACAAGGCCAAAATCTGATATTATAATTCAGTAATAAAACCAGAAGGATTGTACGCTTCAGAGTGCCTAACTTTAAATAAGGGGAGATGCAAGAACCTGAAAAAAAGGAAAGGAAAATTCTGGGACCGTAGAAGACTACCGATGGGATTTGGAAGAAAAGGAGAAATGAGGAGCTCTAAAAGTACACTGAAAATATCACAAACACAATGCGGAAACAAAGGCTGAAATTCTACGGACACCTAGTAAGAATGGATGACAAACGACTGACCAAAAAGATCTTCAAATACATCATGGGGTTAAAGGCCACCTCCAAGTAGGTAGAAGAGGTCAAAAGGAATGCAGAAGAAGTTGAATTACATTTCAGCTGATCCACTATAAAAGAGAGTTCAGAAGAAGAGTAGACAACCTAAAATCATTTGAAGAGAAACCACTAAAAAGGAGACCTAAACGGATCATTTGTGAAGAGAAGAGAAAGATGAGAAATGGAAGAATGAAGAGGTTTTGGGAAGAGAAGAAAGGCCATGAACCCTTAAATTCCATGTGGTCCATAGTTGTCCCAATTCAGAAACAAAAAAACAAAACAAAAAAGCAGGCTTGTCACAAACATGGAGTAGTGTTGGAGTGTTGAGTTGGTACAGTGTTACTGTCTTGTCGAATGATAGGTGCCGAGTAGTTCAATGTGTGGAGCAGTCATGGAAGTTGATGTGCCACTTATCGGTCTTGTCTGAAGTCAAGCCAGGTGTACGACAGTCGTGCACTGTGGTAGTCAACAGAAGTGTGTTCGAACCTGTCTGCATGGAGCTGCTGTGTGAAGATCAAAGAAGGATTGCCTGTTCAAGGTAAAAGCCAGCCAGCCTGAAACCCACCGTGAAGACACAAGACTTTTGTAAATAGTCACTAATTAGTGAAGTGTTGTCATTCATTGTCAAGTATAACTGTGTGCATACTGAATGGATCATCCTAGATTAAATTACACCAATAAAACAGACAGTGTTTTATTTGTGATAGCACTGTATGGGATTCATAAAAACTGGTGCTGATAATCTTACTGTTGTGCCTCTTGCAACAACCATCACCGGGATGATGACCTTGGATGTTAGGCTCCACTCCATCTCCACCACTGATGATATCATAGACAGATGGATAGATAGAGAGACAGATAGTATCAATGCAATAACATCACGATGAGAGGTTCACTACCATCCATGGCATCTGAGAGCAAACAACCCAGGAGAGTGGCCCAGTGATAGCCACACACTAGATACAGTGCCTGACCCAAGCTCATGACGTCTCTACATGATGACTGGAAATGTGTGGCATGAACACATGAGTTCTGGTTTCTTTTTTCTTTACGTCGCACCAACACAGATAGGTCTTATGTCGATGATGGAACAGGAAAGATCTAGGAATGGCGAGGAAGCGGCCATGGCCTTAATTAAGGTACAGCCCCAGCATTTGCCTGGTGTGAAAATGAGAAACCACGGAAAACCATCTTTGGGGCTGCTGACAGTGGGGTTAGAACCCACTATCTCCCGGATGCGAGCTCACAGCTGCTCGCTCCTAAACGCACAGCCAATTTGCCCGGTAGTTCTGGTTTCAGTTGTTTTGAGCCGATGGCCAGCTTCCAGTATGACAACGATCATATGAAGTCATAAATTTCAGTTGAAAACTTGCTGTGTTAGTTTTGTATTTTTGTGGAGTGCATCCTCATGATCTATTGTCACGGCCACCAAATTAGACAGGTCAGAGAAATTACACTGTTGCCAAGGTTATGCAGCAACTGGTGAAGAAATGTCTAACTGGATACATCATTTTGGAGCATGAGGCAAGCTGTTCTCTCCCAAGCTCCTGATGTTACTTCATACAACGTTTCAAAACAAATTATACTATAAGCTTCAGAATAGACTGCTGACTTCAGTGGTATAACTATTTTCCATATAAACCATTTCAAATAATTATTAAAAATAAAATCTTGAACTAGTAAATTGAAATTCGTAGAATGATGTATTGAAAATTTCAGTAAGTGGCCAAGTTTGTATTTCTTCAGCAAATAAAATTTTGTCGGCGGGAAAAATGTAAAAAAAAAAAAAAAAAAAAAAAAAATCGCCTGACATATTTTTTATCTGAAACATATTACTGTGTGTCTTAAAGTTTTCCTGGAAAATGGCCCGGAAAGTGATCATGTAAATGTTGCTAGCTGAGGCAGTTCGGGATGCGTGGGCCGGCACATGCTGCAGGACTGTCATATTACATATTAATCTGTATCAGTTTTATTACATTATAACTTTAAATATTTGAATACTGTATATTGTACTGAGTAATATAGAAAAAGAACTACTTTAAAGAATAGGTTTACATTAATTTACAGTGAATTAAGAATCGGTTTCTAGCCCCAAGGCAGTCTAAGATTTCTTAGTCACTGTTATCACTCATCTCACTATCTGTCGAGTCGTCATTTACTCTGATGATGAATAGCTCCATTCTTTCGTCCCTTACTATTTCCTGGGCCCAATCATCTGTTTAAAGATTTTCCGCGTGACTGAAGCACTTTAGCCAATCTGCAGCAGTCACACGGTCGATGGCTTCTGACATGAGCTTTTCTACATCCTTTATTTTGAATGTCTTGTTCCTCTCTGTCACTTCCCTCTTGACTTGAGCCCAAATCAATTCAACTGGGTTGTATTGGCAGTGGTAGGGTGGCAACCTTACTACCTCATGGCCCCAAGAGAGCTAATTCATCAAACTTGTACTTTTTTCCTACTTTGAAGAGAGCAACTTTTTCCGAAAGTTCAGCTCGAGTTTCTTGTTGACTAAAAGAGCTTGTATTGGGTACTTTTTCAAGTAAAGCTGAATGATATGGAGCATTGTCCATAACTATTAAAGACGGTTCCTCCAGACTTAATAGCAGGTCTTCTACAAACCACTTTTTAAAAGATGCCTGGTTCATTTCTGTGTGGTAGTCCAGGCTATTCTTCTTTGATAGTGAACCCATGACCTTTGTGCCCTAAGAACATTATGCATAATGTAACAATTAAACTAAAAGTTGGATTCTTGATAGCATGGATTTGACACGTGACGAGGGGGTGATTACCTTCGGTCCCACGCTCTGGGGTACGTGACGTCAACCACACGTGTCGACGGCGGAAGAATCTCAACTCATTTTTATGAACTATTTCAAAGCGCGTGTACATGGCGTGACCATGCCAAGTCAAAAAAATATAGTGCCTATCAAAGGAGGTCAATCATCTCACAAATCGAACCCGTAAAAATTTTAAATGTTTGTGAACACTACCGCCAGAAATGTAGCAAGCATGTAGTCACTTTCAAAAGTCTTGAAATTGCAGTTTAGGTAAGTCAGAAAATTTATAGAAATTTTCTTGGCGGCAAAGGGAGAGATCCGAGGAGAGGGGGTAACTGCTATAAATATGAAGGGACGCCATGACGAAGTCTCCTTCTCCGGCATTTGTGAAACAAAGCGGACGAAAAATTGTTGAGCTGCTCTGCGAAATCAAACCAACGAAAGTAGACTGAGTTCAACTGCAGATTTTAGCCATTGCGGCTAAGTCTTGACTCCATGAGAAGATAGTTTTCTTGAGTGAAATAATTGTACCAGATAGGACGGTCAAAGTACTGAATAAATTCTAATGTGATTAAGTAATTCGTGTGCGGAAATAATTATAGTCCATCGTGTGCGTTCAGCAAACAAGTGAAGGGTATTTTCTTTTTTTTTTATGCTTTATTCCAGGAAACCTGAAGAAACACAATGATATGTACAGCCATGAATGTAAAAATGGCTAAATAAAATGCCAGGGTCACAGGTGGGCCCTATGACGAACACTGGCGTGACGACATGAGGTAGGTGACTTTCCATCTTACTACCTCTTATATCTTGTCTCGTGATTTCTTAAAGTGTATTTGAATGAGGATATACGACGCAGTGGTCACCCTACTAAGTTTTGTAAATGTGAGAGTACGACTAAAAGAGTCATTTGTTTTATTTTCCACTTGGATAAAGTTTGAAGTCTTGCGAGTGCCGTATAATGTTGTAAAAAGTTATTGCATAGGGTTCCGAAGTGATATCACGTCCAATGTAGATCGTCATCCGTGTGAGTGTACTGCCTATATTTTGTGATGTCAAATTAAGATGTTCATTCGACGTAAAATTCTTCTGTCTGCAATTTGACGTGAATAATAATAATCCATGGTCACTCATTTTCAATCGAGTGGAAGCGCGCTGTCGGGTGAGAACCTAGGGTGATGAATTTGGTCACGGAGAGAAACTTTTTTTTTTTTTAATGCCCATTTTAAACTGTGTCTGACTGACAATAGAAGATCTAGTAGAATGTTTCAGTCATTTCTCGTAAAAATCAAGTTATTAAATACGATATCATTTATGCAAAGTTATTCATGATTAATGCATTGTGCGATATTAGACGTCGGGATTTCTAGTGAGGATTTTATTCCAGTTCTTTGTCGATGATAATTGTGGAGCTGGGAAACAGAGGTTAGTTTTGTGAATCAGGTTGGACCTGTCATTGAAGCCGGGACACGGAAGCCCGAGGAATGTTTTATATGAGTTGAGATGTGCGAATCAGGTTAGAGTCCTGTCATTGAAGCCGGGACATGATAGCCCGAGGAATATTTTATAATGTTGGGAATGGAAAGAAATTCATAGAAATCCATAGCGGTATCAATTGGCGACACGTATAATTAGTGTGGGCATCTTGAAGCATAACCTGTGCAATTTGTTGGTTAGAATATCGTATTTGTTTAATTATGTCGGCAGAGTTTAAAGGGAGCATTTCGAGAAGTTAGTCAACTGTGAATAAACCAGGTGTTTCCTGTAACTGCCAAGCGAGCTTGGGGGGATGAGAGGCCTCAGCTATGATAACGGGAAAGGAGTGGAGTTGAGATTGTACTGTAATTCTCGGCCAGGGGAAACGTTAAATTGCTGGATTTAGTTGAAATTCATAGCCGGTAATGATCTGAGTATTGTGAAATACTGTAAATGGGGACGTAACGAACATTTGAAATCACGAACTTTGAGTATAAGGAACAGAGTAACCTAATTCAGGGTTGTCCAAAATATAGAGCGATGGTCGTGATGATCGGTTTGTCTGTGAGGGGTGTGCAAAATTCATAATGGTAATGACGAGATATGACATCGTAATTATATGGCGAGTTGTTTGGTTTGTACGTAGATTATTAGGATATCCAAGTGTTAATAACGGTTAGGACTAGATTAGATTTTTAAGCGTGATATCACGAGACAGGATATATATAGCTGGACATGAATTATGTAAAATTCTTTTCCAGCCAGATAAACATCGCAATATTGAATTTACATCACAGCTGCGTAGGAATTTGTGAAGAAACCAGAGTCCGCGGAGATAAATTTTACTGATCTTTAACATTTCGTTAAATCATTTAAATTTATTTAATTATTAAATTCAGTGAAACCGCATTTTGAAATAACTTTAATCAAGCGAATAACTTGGAGATGCATTCTGGAAATTTTAGTTTGTTTTCTGGGGATATTAACATGTAAAGTAACGATTAAGGGGACATATCCGAAGGAAATGGATTTTACTGCCACAAAGTTTGTGAGCATTGCTATTGTTGTAATTATTGAACTTTGATTGATTGAGCAGTGAATGTGCTGGGGATAGTAAAGTGGAACTTTGGTCATCAACCGATGTAACTTAATTGTGTTTAGCCTTCAGCCTAGAAACTTGGAAGGTCAGGGGGTCATCAACCTCAGTGACTTAGATTAGGGCCATATGCCATTGTAGCATCATTTCCTTGCGGTCATCATCCACAATGACTTTAAAGTAACTTAGAAGAGTAGATGTCGGTCCATGACATAGACGCAGGTCACATCGATTCAATTAAGGGTCCATGCCGTAGAACCACTGTGTGGCACACACCGATTGGACGGCCTTAATTATTCCCAGAGTCCAGAGTTCGTGTTACGAGGGCTGGACCATAACGAATCACTATGATGGTACATGTGGTCTCACATGGAAGCCGAATTTAAGGGTTTCCAGACTTTCCTTTCTTAAATGATTAATAATTGAGACAATGGTTTCTAGTATGAATGCCCGTCAGGCAGTTACGTTAAAGTCTCACACCAGTGTTCTGACGTTTATGTAAAAGTGATTGTGGTGTCCAGTGGACACAATTGACTTCTCTGATACTGTTGACATACCATGATGCTTCAGAAATTTCCTGAATAAATAGGAATCTTTTAAATAGACCTTTCATTCCAGTAGATAGATTAGAATTACTGAACCCTACCTTTACCTCAGCGACGAAGAACCCGATACGACCCAAGAGACAGATCTCATGAACTTTGCTGATGGGTAAGAAAGGTAGGTATCCCTCAATATGGACCTAAAGGGTTCAATAGGAACACACACTTACACTGATGTATAAAACCTTTAACCTCTTAACTGGGGAGTTTTCACCGAGAAACGAACACTCGTAGCGGGGAATATATTTTGAGTGAAAACGAGTTAAGTCGTCATGCCCATTCTAATGATGCTTCTGCAAATGACGAAGAAACTCATTACACGTTCATGCCTTCTCGGAAGACGTGTTATCTAGTCTGCCCATTTTGACATAAATATGTCTTATGGCTGGTGGTCATTTGAAAATTTGTGTTACGGAAGTTAACGTCACAAAAGTTGCGACAGAAGTGTAACCCTTGCAACCGTGCAGGCTGTGATGTAAGGTATGGATCAATGGTCATACAATGTTACCTAGCAACCGTGCTGGCTACATCTTATGGCCGGTGGTCATCTGAAATTAACAGCCGTTTATGGATGGCCATGATCAAGAGATATATTCATGATAATTTTATTTTCGCAAAGGGAAACTTGGCTTCTTTACATTTGCATTTGTTACTAAGTAACAACCAACAAAACAATGTCACTGTTGTAATGAAGTACACCATTATAACACTATATGAATTTGTTTTATAACAATATAGCAAGAAAAACAGCTAAAAATAAAAGTAAAGGAGTATACTGTACATGATGTTACCAAAAAGAATTGTGAGACAATCTTCAAAATCATTTCTCTTCAATAAATTTCTATTTACAATGGTACGCATAGAAGCACGGAGCTACACAAAGTCCAACCTTGCAATCTGGGCACCAATACCGACTTTCTTTCCTAACACCTTTGTCATAAAGTGGATGAAGTCTGGGAAATGCCTCTCTGTAAATCGTGTTTGTGCAGGTTTCAATGATGGCCTTCCTACTTGGGGGCTTCTCATTCCGTTGGGTGCTTCTTGAAGATTCTCTTGAACTATCTGTTCGGCTAGTTCAATCATAAAGTGCAAGCCGTCTTTGGTTCCTCTGTTTTTCTTATACAGCTGGAAAGCATTGAAACAAGCAATGTCGAGCAAATGCATGAAGAGTCTGAAGTAGTACTTCTTTACTCTTTCTCGTGCAATAGGGTATGCCTCCATTAGTCCATCGCTCTTATCTACTCCACCCATGTTCATATTGTAGTCCACTACTAGCCTGGGTTTTCGTTCCACTTTGTTCCTTATCTCTACGTCTATGAAGGTCTTGTCGTGAATCGTACTAATCATAGTAACTTCCCCCTTATCTTTCCAGCACAGGACCATAATCTTGTCCTTGTATCTGGCAATGTGCTCACCTTTCTTCAAGCATTTATTCTTGAGAACATCAGGTACCCCAAGGCGATTTATATGCATCGTTCCCACCATATCAGTGTCCATGCTACATAAAGATTCAGCTAACTGAACACTGGAATACCAGTTATCTAGATACAATGTGTATCCTTTGTTCAGTAGTCCCTGTGACAGTTCCAGGACTACTCTACTTGATACAGGAGTATGAGGATACAAGTTCCCAAAATCTGTCACCTTCCCAGTGTATAATAAATTCCAAATATACCCTGAACCACTCTCACAAAGAACGAACAGTTTGAAAATAAAGCGACTCCGTTTTGAAGGTATGAATTGCTTTCACTGCAGCCTTCCTTTCCACAGCACTAGTGATTCATCCACACAGATGATTTCCTGTGGTGGATACAATTCTTGGCACTTCTTGCGAATTGGATTCAAACCAGCTGAGATTTTGAACTTCCCACTCATGTTGGCATCGTAAGTCTTATTATCAACAAAATGACAAAATTTCAATAATAATGAAAACCTTTTCTCACTCATCACTTTGTTGAAGAATGGTGTTGAGATGGAATCCCTGAGACTAAAGTACAATTCATAAGTAGGTTTCTTTATTATTCCTTGAAAAATGACGAGAGGGATAGGAATAACTTTATCCCTTGTGTGGTAGTTGGAGTCCAATCCCGAGCTCGCGACCGAGGCTTCAGTACTGTATGCACTTCGAAAAATTGTTCTGCATATTTATTTGTCTGCTCACATATCAGCTTGATTAGATCCTCCTCTACAAACTGGCTAGAATAGAACAATGGGCTCGCTTTGTTGGAATCACATCAATATTTATTTTACTGTCCGATACAAATGTAAAAGGAGCACAAAGATTATCTTGGCTGTGCCAGTGCAAAGTGACTGCATCACTTGTTGTCGGCAAGCTAACTTTCACCACTTGTGCTATCGTTGCTATCCAAAGAGTTGTCATCTAATTCGTCATATGAATTAATGAGATGAAGAATAGTTTCATCATCCAAAATGAGCGTGCTTAGCCATTATGTACGGAAGAAAATACAATGAAATACTGGCGCGCATTCTATCGCAGCAAGTCTCGTACCTACTGACATCTATAACGCGATCACAAAACTGCACTAAACAACAATAAGAGACGAGATAACACGTCCCGCCCAGCAGATAACAATTTTCGAAGGCTCTCAGACGACTTAACTCGTCATTATCCGATTTAGTAACAACTATTGGTAGATGAATTAACTCATAACGCCCGGCTAAGAGGTTAATACCACCTGCGTGGCAAACAGTCAGTCTTCCACCTTTCGCAGAGGGCACCTTCAATTCACCGCTCTTACATGAATGTTGCCAAATAAACTTTACCGTGTGACTGATTAACCCAAGCCTTGAGTAAATAAATGCGTTGCCTCGGGTATTGTTCATGTTTCAGGTCATGCATTTTTTTTCAAAAATTGTGCACAAGCTACGACAATATCTGTCTTTCTAGCAGAAATTTTCTTCCATCATTAGTCCACTTGTATTTGAAGCCTAAGTTGTGCAGCACTCGTCGCACTGAATGTACACTGCCACTATATCGAATCTTCTTTCTAAGCTGTTTACGCAATTTTTCCGCTGTAGGAAATTCCCCCTGGTCGTAAAATTCGAGCAGAGTTCGCCTAGCTACATCGCAGCGAAAATCACTAAGCACACTAAGCTTTTTCTCCTTTATGTAGTTTTTCCGTGTAGACGAAAGTATTTTTTGGTTGAGTGAATATTTCGCTTCATTAACACATCTCTGAACCGAACGAAGGCTAACATTACACATTGTTGCAGTCAATTCTTGGCTTTTCTTGAAGTTCACAGTCTGCAAAATATTTGAGTCGGCCAACTTCTGCATGTATTGCAATTCATTCACAATTATGGATTTTGTCTGGCTGGCTAAATCCTTCTTCTTAAGCCCTTCCAACCGACGACTATTCAGAAGAGTTTCTTGTTCGTTTCTTGCACTTACTTTGTCCTCTTCAGATAACAGACGCAAAGAAACACCAGGCTGAACACATTCAGTACCTATCTTTAATTGCACTTATGGTGCAAACTCAACAGCTGCACAACAGGGAATGACTCGGGTAAGGTGGCCTGAAGTGGACGGGCTTCAGCTAGACAGCACTACACAATCAGCGTTGCCAATCCGTGCTCGGAGGTAAGCAACACTCGACCATATGTCGCTTCACCGTTCCCATATCTGACGACAGCTTGGTTTTTCCTCACCCGCCTAATTTGGTGGCCACGACAACAGACTTGTCAGTGAATGCTGACTGCTATGTTAAGCTGCTTGGTTTGCATTTATATCCCTGCACAGCCTTCCCATAGTCCTACAACAAAGGGCTATTCCAGCAGGTTACTGCACAATACAAAGGGCAGCCATAGTGTGGGAGTGGTTTGCTGAGCATTCTGGAGAGTTACAAACACAGTATGAATCCAGTTGAGCATTTATGTTATGTCATGGAGGTATCTGTCCTGATCGAGCGAGTTGGCCGTGCAGTTAGGCTCGCAAATCTGTGAGCTTCCATTAGGGAGATAGGAAGTTCGAACCCCAATGTCAGTACTGAACACAGTAGGAACATGAGTTGAGAAAGCTCAGGTTGACCCCAGTCAACCACCAGCGGGGAGGACTGTTTCACCATGCAAAAAGGTGTAATCACACCATGGGTTTCGCGCCCTGCAACATTTGGAGACGTGTCACATCAGCTGGAGATATGTCTATTCACCAGTACCATAGCCAAGTGGCTAGCAGAGCAGGATCTGTCATCGCGGAGTCCCTTACGACACCTAACATTACTACCTGAGCATCATCAAGTATGTTCGAAATTCGCCCAGGAATGAGGCAGCATGGCAGCTAGCAGACTGGCAATGAGTCGTGCTCAGCGACAAATCACGATCTGGATAAGGATAACTGTCGAGTCTGGAGGCGTCCTGGCCAATGCAGTGATCCACGCTTCATTGTATTTCTTTACAATTTACCTTACGTTACACCGACACAGATAGGTCTTATGGTGACAATGGGATAGGAGTGGGAAAGAAGCAGCCGTGACCTTAATTAAGGTACAGCCCCAGCATTTGCCTGGTGTGAAAATGGGAAACCCCAGAAAACCACCTTCAGGGCTGCCGAAAATGGGGTTCGACTATCTCCTGAACGCAAGCTGACGCTTCACTGTAGAGCGACACACTGCCCCAACAAGAGGTGTCATGTTGTGGGATGCCATTTCCTACAATTCTCGCTCCCCACTGGTGGCAGCTGAAGGAAACCTGACAGCATGACGATACATCCGGGAACTTCTGCGATAGTATGTGCTTCACTTCCTGGTACAAACTGACACTCCAATTTTCCAGCACGATACCCCGTAATGCTCAGCTTCACACAGCAAAGATATCTCTGGCCTGCTTTTGTGATGTCAACATGCTTCCTTGGCCAGCAAGGACTTCAGACCTCTCACTCTTCGAGAATATTTGTGACCAGCTCGGACTGAAACTACAGCAGATTTGAAGGGGTCAGTTCTGCCAGCTGTGCTATGATCTCCCTGAGGAGAACAATCAAAATCTGTATGCCTCCATCCCCGGCCGTATCGCCACCTGTCTACGTGCTATGGGTGGTCCAACACAGTACTAGTGCATCCTGCAAGTGTTCATTACCCTGCAATAAATGTTTGATGTGGTACAATATTCACAGGTTTTCCTTGTACTACCATATCCTGTACCTACGCTGTTTTATGTGCTGCAATGGCTCCTTCATGGTGCTATTTCTTCTTTTTTTTTTTTTTTCTTCAGATGAGTGTATAATTAACACTGTTAGTTGTTACTAGCCATAGGAGTTAATGAACAAAATGGGTAAGTAAAAGAATTTTGCTATATGAATTACCAGTATTTCCTGAAGTTGGTTCAATAAGAACATATCCTGGTTTTAATATTCCACTCTTCTCAGCATCCTCTATCATACGAAAAGCAATACGATCTTTCACACTTCCTCCTGGGTTAAGGAACTCACATTTTGCCACTAGAAAAAGGAAATAAGCAACATGTACTAATAATGAACATTTCTTCCACACTGTTTTAGTAATTAATTACAATCATGAATCATAAAGAACAACACAGGTCTTACATATTTCACATTTAATTCCGAAGGACCGAGGTATGTTCGTCATTTGGACTAGGGGAGTGTTGCCGATAGCATGAAGAATACTGGGCATTATCTTCTTTGGCGGAGCCCTGTAAGAAAGAATATATTTAAAAGGAAATAAACACAATATTCTTGGCTGTAAGAAAAAGAATGACAAAAAAGGGAAATACCTGGTAAATATAAACAGTATACCATATTTTCTTTTTACAAGTTGCTTTCAATCACACTGACACAGACAGGTCTTATGCTGACAATGAGATAGGAAAGGGCTAGGAGTGGGAAGGAAGCGGCCCGTGATTTCCAAAAATGGTGTGAACAATTGGCTGAGAATACTTTGGATTAAGGAGACAAGCTTTTCGAATAAGCAGTATGTTCTGAGCTGTCAGAGGAAAGATGGCATGGAATAACAATAGTACACAAATAAGCTTGTATGGAGTTTTTAAAAGTAGGAAAGATCATAATATGAAAATAAAGTTGGAATCCAAGAGGACAAATTAGGGTATATATGCATTTGTAGGAAGAGGAATTAGGGATCGAAATAATTTAACAAGAGAAATGTTTGATAAATTTCCAACTTTTTGAAACTGTTTAAGAAAAGACTAGGTAATTTAAACAACTGTCATCTAGTGAACAGTCCTAAATGCAAATCAGTGTCCAACTCGTTGGCTGAATGGTCAGCGTACTGGCCTTCGGTTGAGAGGGTCCCGGGTTTGATTCCTGGCCGGATCGGGGATTTTAACCTTCATCGGTTAATTCCAGTAGCCCGGGGACTGGGTGTTTGTGCTGTCCCCAACACACCTGCAACTCACACACCACACATAACACGATCCTCCACCACAATAACAAGCAGTTCCCTACACATTGCAGATGCCGCCCACCCTTATCGGAGGGTCTGCCTTACAAGGGCTGCACTCGGCTAGATATAGCCATACGAAATTTTAAAAATGCAGATCAGTGGTGAGTGATAGATCAATGACTACAAATATGTTAGGAATGCCCAAACATATCCTGTTGAAGATTGTGATATGTACCAATGAGAGAATTTGAGTTTTGTATGTTGACAGTTGATGCTGATAGTGACAAAACAGTTGACTAGATATTTGTATGTTCATGAGAAGTATTAAAAAACCATGATCTGTTAGTTTTGTAACAAGTACACGTTTCAATTAACATCCATAAAACATATCATGGTGTAAAAAACATGGGAATACAGGAGAAGATAACATACAAGAATTGTTAATCTTGTGTAATATGTAATATGAAAAGTGTTGAATGAAAGACTTGTGAAACTGAACTTATCGGCCCATCCGTCAACCTACATTTCACCACGACAAGCAACAGATAAGTACCTATAAGGCACTAATACTATTTTGAATGTTGTTAGAAAACTAAAAATTTGCTTTTTATTAATAGATTAGTGCTCCTTGATTTTTAATCATCTCAAATTACTATATTTGAGTGCAACGTATTTTAGCCGCCATGTTGTTATAAAACATGCAAAGAGGACATAATCTCTAGGAGACCCTAACGACGACAAGGTGACAACTAGCGCTATCTCCTGAGCATTGGTGTAATTATATAAGAAAACACTGAGAGCTCGAGACGTCACAAGGAAATTCACGAAACATTATTACACTTCTTCTTCTTCTTCTTTTCCTGCCGCATTTTCCCACACCTGTGGGGTCGCGGGTGCGAACTGCGTCGCACATGTGGATTTGGCCCTGTTTTACGGCCGGATGCCCTTCCTGACGCCAACCCTCTATGGAGGGATGTAAGCACTATTGCGTGTTTCTGTGGTGGTTGGTAGTGTAGTGTGTTGTCTGAATATGATGAGGAGAGTGTTGGGACGGACATATACACCCAGTCCCCGAGCCAGAAGAATTAATCATAAGCGATTAAAATCCCCGACCCGGCCGGGAATCGAACCCGGGACCCTCTGAACCGAAGGCCAGTACGCTGACCATTCAGCCAACGAGTCGGACACGAAACATTATTACACTAACGAGAAAGAATATGTCAGCCCTAGCTTGACAAGCTAAACAGGAAGCACACTACTCAGCGTTCAAACATACGTTTCATCAGACAAATAATTTCAGCAATGCTGTAGCGCTGGATGATATAGAACGCTTTCAAGACAGTTTTCAGAGCTATAATTATTCTAGGTGATGCTATACAGGATCTGATTGAGAACGACAACTATGACGAGGATATACAAGCCTGTGAAAATTACATAGACAGCGCTAAACGTGCAATGCAGAAGGCAGATAAACTTATAACGACAAGGAATTTGCAGGATGCACGTGCTTGCTCAGCTAATACAACATCACCCCTATCTACTCCCGAAGTTAAGCTTCCTTCTATTAGAACAGAGACTTTCTCCGAAGACAAAGAATCATGGCCACCGTTCTGGGAGCAATTTCAGACTTCGGTGAACAAGAACTCAGTGGTATCAGTGATAAACATGTATTCCTTCAAGGATACCTCGACGGTGAACCCAAACGTCTGATGGATGGAACATCAGTAACGGCAGATACAAACAGGTGAAGAAGATTCTGGAGTCCCTTTATGGGAATAAAAACAGAATATTCAATCCCAACCAGATTTCTTGGAGCATCTGCAACCTGCACATTCCGACAGTCCCGAAATTCTCAATGCCATGTATATTGAGTGCCACCGACGGATTGACAGCACTACATAAAGATGTAGACAGCTATGGAAAACTGTAAGCCCCGAAAATTCTTTGCGCATTCCCTGACGATCTTTGTTGCTGATGGCTTCTTAACGCCAAGAGGTTGGAAATACGAGAAAGCACTAACTCACGTCTAATGCAGTTTTTAGACGAAGAGGTGGAGTGTGCTCGACTACTCAGAACATATGTAGAGACTGGCCACTAACGACTACTTATACTCCGATGGCAGCGACTCTCCATGTCAAACACCAGACCTAACAAGCTGAAGAGGAATAATATCAAACAAGTCACAGAACCGTATTGCGTTTTCTGTGAAACTCGTCACAGGTGTCAAGATGAAAATGAAATGTCGTATGACTTTTAGTGCTGGGATATCCCAGAACGGGTTCGGCTCGCCAGGTGCAGGTCTTTCTATTTGACTCCCGTAGGCGACCTGCACGTCGTGATGAGGATGAAATGATGATGAAGACAACACATACATCCAGCCTCCGTGCCGTAGGAATTAACCAATTAAAGTTAAAACCCCCAACCCAGCCGGGAATCGAACCCGGGCCCCTCTGAACCGAAGGCCAGTATGCTGACCGTTCAGCCGAGTTGGACGGTGTCAAGATTGTCAAACAATAACGAACCAGCATGAGAGAACTGATAAAACTGAAGAATGTGAACAGATGCTTCCTTTGTCTTAGACGAAGCCATCACTCTAAAGACTGTGCGAAGAAGCATAAGGTATCCTGCTCGAAATTCAAGACGACACACCACATGTCAATTTGTGGAGGAGACCAACACGAAACTGTAGCGGTGGGCAAGATCGATGTAAACACGCCCAACATCACGTCTCTTCAAACTGCTCAGATATGGATAACTGGCCCGACTGGACTGACCAAACTTACACGATGTATTTAAGATGCTGGAAGTCAGTCCAGTTTCATCAGAACAAGCCTCGTGGATCAGCTCAAGCTTACTGTTGTCGAAAAAAGGAAACTGTCTGTTACGACATTTGAGTGTGATCAACACACGGCTCCAAAACGCAGGGTTGTCCAGTTTAACATCAGTGGCGTGTGGTCAAAAACTAATATAATGATAACAGCTTTCGAGAGCAAAAACACGTATTCTGTTTCACACGATGTCTATTCCTTATCATGCGCCCGAACGTTGCAATTAGCAGACCCCAAGGACAATGAAAGGGACCTCCCCATTGGACGTCTCATAGGTGGTAATCACTACTGGAAGGTGATCCAAAATGGCCAACTAACACGCCTTTCTGAGTCCATAGTACTTCTCCCATCTAACTTGGGTTGTGCTCTTAGCGGAAACAAGTCAGGAATCACAGTCCATCATATCTCTATAAATCATGTTCACACAAGTCAAGAATTTGAGCGTAAAGCCAATAGCATGTGACAATTTTGGGATTTAGAGACCATGGGAATAAGAGAGCAGCAAGACAGAACCCTTTCTAGGAAGGATGCTACCGTTCAACAGTTTTACGGTTCCTTTCGTATGGAAGAAGGGCGGAAAGTAGTTTCTCTATCCAGAAAAGGAAGTTATCGTGCCATCAAACTGCATCAATGCCAAGAATCACTTTAGATCACTTGAAAGGAAACTTCATGACAATACTGTGTTTCGAGAAATATTATTCACAAATGACCGACTATAGGGACATGTTGAAATGACTGCTGCAGAAGATAAACTAAGCAATGTTTCTTATTTGCCACACCATGCCGTCAAGAAAGCCATGAATGGAGCAATCAAATGGAGGATTGTTTTTGATGCTTCGTCACAAGAGAGAGACTCACCATCCCTTAAAGATGCTCTGGAAGCAGGACCAAACCTCCTTCCTGAAATTCTGTGAACGCTAATCCGCTTTTGTACATATTGAAAAGTAATGGGATGGAACCCAAGTCTTTCTGCAACTGTACCTAGATGAGAAAGAGACTTAACCAGATTTTCCTGGTATCACGTCCAGAAGAGGGAAGATAGTAATTGGCAAACAGCAGATGAAATTGTCACGTATAGGTTCACGTGTCTAGTGTTTGGTCTCGCGCAGTCCTTTCCTTCTCTCTGCGACTCTATGTGAACTGCTGACTTCATGGTGCAGTAACACATACCCAACAGCAGCAGAACTCTTAGATCAGAGCACGTTTATGGATGACTTCCTTGTTGGTGCTGACGACGACAATGGGGTCATAAGCATATATTACGAAGTAAGCTCTATGCTCAGACACAAACAACTACCAATGGATAAATGAGCAATGAACTCAGGAACACTTAAGAGTGTATGGCAGGCTGAGAGACGAGATATCAAACAAGAAACTAAAGTATTAGGTATCAGGTGGAATACAGAATTGGACTGTCTGTTTTTCGATCACTGGAAAATTACTGAAAAGCTAGCTCGCGTTCCTGCTACGAAACGTCAGCATTATTTCTATTGGATGGTTGTTGGATTCAATATTTGGTAAATTCCTCTCAATTTTGTGGATAATTTAATATTCATTTTCAGAATGTGACTAGAATCATCAATTGTTAATGGGATCTTAAGAGGTTAAGTTTTCTTTAAATGTCAATTTGACACACAGATGACAATACATCCGATAAACAACAAATAAATGTTGTGAAAAGCATCTTTAATAAACATGGAAGGATTAAAGATGTGTTGGAAGGTCTTCCTAAGATGTTTATTTTTTGTTAAAGTCATGGAGGACATATCTGAGAAGGTTATGGATTAACCCTTTCGGTGGGCGATGCAGCGAGGTCCGCACAAGTCGCTTGCTCAGCGGGGAATGCGGATATATCTGCAGATTCTAATTATATTTTTCTCTCAGTTGCCTGCCTGAAGAGGTTTATTTCTTTTTCAGCAGCGTATCCCGGATGAGTCTGCCCTCTGATATGAATTTTTTCAACTATGTTCTCGCAATACCAATGTGTCATCAATGAGTTGCATTATAAATAATGCAACTTACCTCCGGGCAAGAATGACCTAAAGTCTAATAGCCTCGCACTGAAGCTCTAGCTCATCGCCTAATTGTCGCTTGGGTGCAATAATATTGCTGTAGAAGGGATTTCTGGAGATTATGATATTAAACAGACCTCTCTGATGACACATTAGAACTGTGAACTGATTTATTATCCCCAGTCTTGGGTTTTTCCTTCACGACTGGAGTGTGTGTTTACCGGGAGTTACACAAGTTTTTATTACTGCACGCATGTGTTCCATAACACAGGCACAATTTATGATTTCCTTCCAAACTGCAGGCCAGGGTTATATTAGATTATTTTTCTTACATTTTTCCCGCTAAAATGTCTAAAAGAAATTACTGCCCTCCACCATTAGAGTAAGATTATTTACGGGTCATGATAAACAATATGTTGGAATTCAGTCGGCAGGATAGTGATCTTAGTGAACTAAGTTCTACAGAAGGGGAATTCGTAAGTTACAGGAATTCACCTGGAGAAAGTACTGCAGGCTTGAGTGTAGAGGATTCGGGCCCAGCTGATGCGAATGTTCAGCAGTCACGAAAGAGACAACATGTGTTCGATTCCAATTCAAGTAGTGATCATGAAAGTGATGACAATAATACTGATATTACAACCAGTGCAACTTCTTCATAAACTTAAACTGGAAATCGATAAACAAGGTCCCGATTTGATTCAAAATTCGATCATGACGTAAAAAGAGAGTTTTTAGGGAAAACATTTTTTTTTTGCTAGTTGCTTTACGTCGCTCCGACACAGATAGGTCTTATGGCGATGATGGGACAGGAAAGGGCTAGGAGTGGGAAGGAAGCGGCCGTGGTCTTAATTAAGGTGCCTGGTGTGAAAATGGGAAACCACGGAAAACCATTTTCAGGGCTGCCGACGGTGGGGTTCGAACCTATTATCTCCCGAAAACTGGATATTGACCGCATTTAAGTGACTGCAGCTATCGAGCTCGGTTTAGGGAAAACAAAACCGAGTGAAATATTTGAATTCTTTTTATGACGAGATATGCCAGAACACAGCTGAACAGACAAAAGATGCCCAGCAGAAAATTGCACATAAAACCCAGTTTAGAAAGATGAAACGAAGGAGTCCAGATCAAGAACGGGTCCGGGCAAATAAGGATGAAATAAATGTTCTTATGGGCATACTGTTGCCCCAGAGGATTGTACAGAAACCTAAATTAAAACATTGTATTTCTCGCAATCGCTTGCTGATTATGCCGATCTTCTATGAGCTGATGACAAGAGATTTTTCCTTACCGGGCTGAGTGGCTCAAACGGTTGAGGCACTGGCTGGCCTTCTGACACCAACTTGGGCACGTTCGATTCTGGCTCAGTCCGGTGGTATTTGAAGTTGCTCAAATACGTCAGCTTCGTGTTGGTAGATTTACTGGCACGCAAAAGAACTTCTACGGGACTAAATTCTGGAACCTTGGCGTCTCCGAAAACCATAAAAGTAGTTAGTGGGACATAAAGCCAATAACATTATTATTACTGATATTAGATTTTTCCTCTACAGCTTTTTACATTTCTCTGACAATGATATGTATAATGGAAAAATTCTCCCCTAAATATATAAAATAAACTCGGTATTTGATCACCTAATAACAACATTTTCAGAAGCTTATAGCCCTGATAGCAAAGTGTCAATTGATGAGAACCTCTTGTTATGGAAAGGGTAGCTAGGGTGGAAAGTTCACATACCAAGAAAACTATTGCATTTCAAAGTGGAATCATACAAATTGGCGAAGCTGGGACAGGTATGTAACATGATCTGCTTCTGTGTGTATCATAATGAACAGCTGTAAAAGACATAACACTGTGAAAACTGTAAATACTTCAAATATTACCTGTAGTATTGTGTAATATAGTCCCGTGTGCGTCACTTATGAATTGTAGGTATATAAACTGGATCCTTCACATGCACTAACCAAAACAACAGAAATTTTCGCGAGTATTATAATTTATACCATTATATATCATTGAAGTACCTAGATAGATGTAAACTTTGTAAATCTACAATTTACAAGTACAGAAAAATGTATTTCCAGGCAGAGATTGTTAGTAAACTGCCTAAAATATTAAGGTATAAGTTACTGTATAAACAAAAATCCAGAACTTTCCTGTTAGGAAGAAACAAGCTTGGTATCACAGTGTAAAAGACTTAGTACATTCTTGCACAAAGTATTGAAACATTAACATAATAGGATTTCTTAACAAATAAATACACTATATTCAAGTAAATATTTCTCTTTGTGCCCTTCTGTAGTTCATTTTAGTCTAAGATTGTTTTTAAGCAAGTAATTAAACATTTTATTCAATCAGGGAAATCGCTCCCCACCTGGGAGTAAGCCAGTGTGTACCGAGCTACCTGCTTAAGGAGTTAAGAAGAAGTTGTTCTTCGGCAATGCTAGGGGCTTTACGTCGCACCGACACAGATAGGTCTTATGGCGACGATGGGATAGGAAAGGCCTAGGAGTTGGAAGGAAGCGGCCGTGGCCTTAATTAAGGTACAGCCCCAGCATTTGCCTGGTGTGAAAATGGGAAACCATGGAAAACCATCTTCAGGGCTGCCGATAGTGGGATTCGAACCTACTATCTTCCGGATGCCTTCGGCAATGCGATGTCAAGGATGCTTAAATAAGTAATTGTACTCGATGATGTTGAATAATGGTGTTTACAATGGAACTGAGTTGTTATGAGTCTTCATAGTACCTTCCGGTGAAGTCTTATCGATACTCTCAGTGTAACGGAATCTGTCCAGGAAGTTGTACGAGTCATGCTATTCGACCTTGACTCGCATGTGCCGTCATTTGGTGAACTTTCTTCACCACACGCCCGGAAATGTAAGTAAAATTGTACCTTAAACGTTCTTGGAGTTTCATTATTTTAAAAATGGAGACTATAGAGGAAACAAAAGTAACTATTTTTATTGTAGGGCGAAGTTTGTGAAGGATGAAGACATGCAAACGTTGTTACAGGAATTATCTAATGAGGAGGAAGGATCTGAGGGAGCTAAAGTTTGTGATTTTTCTGACTGTGAAGATGAAGTGGTAAATTATTCAGACATTGATCATGACAGTGGGAGTCCGGCTCCATGGCTAAATGGTCAGCGTGCTGGCCTTTGGTCACAGGGGTCCCGGGTTCAATTCCCGGCACGGTCGGGAATTTTAACCATCAATGGTTAATTTCACTGGCACGGGGGCTGGGTGTATGTGTTGTTTTCATCATCATTTCATCCACATCATGACACGCAGGTCGCCTACGGGCGTCAAATCAAAAGATCTGCACCTGGCGAGCCGAACATGTCATCGGACACTCCCGACACTAAAAGCCGTACGCCATTTCATGACAGTGAGAGTGAACAAGAAGTGATGTAGGCGTAGTTGATAGCGATGAACATGACGAACTAGAGAGGGATTTTTTCTTTGGGAAAGACGAAACAATGTGGTGCACCAATAGCTTTTCAAGGGCTAAATCTAGGAATGAAGAATCTTTTGTTTCAACTAATGAATAATTGGTTGGTTGAACGAGCTAAGATAGGAACACTGCCTCTGGATATCCAAGCAGTGTTATCATCATACCATGAGGAGGAAACATTAGATGAAACAGAAGTGCCATCGAAGAGAGGACGATGCATTCACTGAGAGCGAAAACAATATCAAGTCACCACAATGAAGTGTAATCAGTGTCATAACTTTGTGTGTACAGCACACTCTAAAAGATGCATTAGATGTGTAAGCTGTGAGAATAATGATAATGATTAATGAATATTGTTAAGTGTTTCATTTTAAGTTCTCATGAGTTAAGTATTCATCTGCTTCAATTTTATTTTTAGTCTTCAACCCATGAATATTTTTTACCTTTTATTATTATATGCATGTACTGTCACTTGTAATTTGTGTTGTAATTATTATGTCTAAGGATTATAAAGCACATAAGGAGTAACAATATCAGTCGTGTAAGAGTTAGTACTTGTTAACCAGTTGCTAAGACTAAGAAAAATTAACGGTGAACGAAATTCAGCACGTGCCCAGCAATGTAACATTTATAGGCTTTAGGGTTAATAAGAGTATAAGTATACATGGTGTTTTGAATTACTGAATAGATGTACAGTAAATGGTTAAACTATATTATTCTTTTACAATTTGCTTTACGTTGCACAGACACAGATAGGTCTTATGGCGACGATGGGATAGGAAAAGCCTAGGAATGAGAAGGAAGCGGCCGTGGCCTTGAATAAGGTACAGCCCCAGCATGTGCCTGGTGTGAAAATGGGAAACCACGGAAAACCATCTTCAGGGCTGCCGACAGTGGGGTTCAAACCCAGTATCTCCCAGATGCAAGCTCACAGCAGCACACCCCTAACCGTACGGCCAACTAGTCCGGTCTACATTATTCTAAAGAGGGTCTTCAAATAAGATAAGTAATGATTATTTGAATACAAGGTAGGAATGAGTCTTTGGTTAATTAACCATAGATGAACATAGTGGATGTAAAATCCACATGCAGATGAGAAGAATTATGGTAATGTCCATTGTCTATAGCATCTATGTGAAATGTACTATCACAGCTGAGGTTCCTATGGCAGGTTTTAGAAAATTTTAGTCGAGGTAATGCTAAGCATTTGTTAAGCATATTTAATTTATTTATCTCATGATGAAGCAGGAGCAGAAATTCAGCAAGATGTCGAAGTGTTAAATGAATCCATACTTGTCCATGAACTGCAGATAATAAGATGAGAATAAGTAAGCCAACTGATTTTAATCATAGATATTTATTTAAAAAATCAACTGATTTAAATCATAGATTTTTAATACTTGTGAATTAAAATCAACCTCGGAAACAACCATGGCTACATTCATTTAGCTAACATTCAATCTTACTATTTAAATCTTGATTTAAATCACTTCGATTTAAATCATTGCACAGTGGTCAAAAGTAAAAGTAAGTAGCCAGAATATCTATAAACTCTACACTTACACTAGAGTTGAGGATGTATATTCCTATAAAAAGTGTAATAAACCACAGAATATCCTTCTTTCAGCTAAACACGTTCCATTTTCAAGGTATCAGATGTACGTAGGTGGATCAAAAGTTTAGTTGCACTAACGCGCAGCAGCAGCGCGCTGTGTGTCGCAAACGTGGGCACGGTGGAGAAAGGGACAGACACTGCCCACACGTCTGTTAGGCAGGTCACTGTGGTGTCTCGTCTAGTATTGTGTGAATAGCGGTCAAATGCAACGGCGCATCAACTGGACGTTCACTCCAAATATTAGGTGTGTGCGACAATCCGATTCCTATGGGCCAAAAGGAAGAATTGCACGGACATTCATCGTGAAATTAGTGCTGTGTATGGGGAGCGGGCCATTTTCCGGCAAGGTATCGTAAAGTGGTGTCAGCAATGCGAGGCCGGACGCACGGATATCACGGACAATCATCATGAAGGAAGGCCCGCAATGTCCAGGACCCGTGCAAAGGTCAACAGTGTGAATGCGATCATTAGACAGAACCAGCGCATTAAATTGAGAGAAATCGCGACGCAGCTGAACATGTCGTATGGCAGTGTGTTCGCCATTGTTCAGAGGACCTTGGATATCGTAAGCTGTGTCAAATATGGGTCCCACGTCTTCTCACCGATGAGCACAAGGGAGAACATTTCCAATCCTCCCTGGCATTTTCGCAACGCTATGCCGCAGACGGCAACGGGTTTCTGCAGCGAATTGTCACAGGCGACAAAACGTGGGTCCACCACTTCACCCCCGAAACAAAGCGAACATCAATGGAATGAGTGCAACCCTCATCACCACAACGAAAGAAGGCCAACGTTAACCTTCAGCCGGTAAGGTTATGGCGACAGTGTTCTTTGACATGGAGGGTTTGCTGCACATGGAATTCATGCCGAAAGGAACGACGATCAACGCGGCGCCGTATTGTAAAACGTTGCACCGGTTGCATAAAGTGATTAAAGAGAAGCGCCGGGGGAAATTGAGCGCTGGTGTGATTTTGTTGCATGATAACGCAACACTTCACAAGGCCCGCCAAACGAGAGAACTGCTGCAGCGTTTCAAGTGGGAGGTCTGGCAACATCCACCCTACAGTCCCGACCTAGCGCCATGTGACTTTCATCTGTTCGGTAAGCTCAAAACGGAGCTCGGTGGTCGACGTTTCCAGATCGATGAGGAGGTGAAGGCCACTGTCCCCAAGTGGTTGCAGAATGCTGGAGGAAATTTCTCTGCATCCGGCCTCGACAAATTGGTTGTGCGTTCGCAGAAATGTTTGGAGTCTGTTGGAAAATATGTGGAAAAGTGACGTTACAGTGTATGTTGTTATAGTCTTGTTGCTGTTGTATAGGTGGTGTAATAAATGGCCATAACTGGGAAGTGCAACTTATTTTCTGACCTGCCCTCGTACATTAAACTCATGGCACTTCATTTTACTACAACATTAGCCTGCCTGGTGGACATGATCATTAAGGCATCAAGCCTATATTATCCACCACCATAGTTAGCCAATCCGAGTTCCATTAGAAAAAAAAATTTCACAATCAGATTGTTGGCTGGCAGTGAAGGACACATGGTGGTATACAGTTCCTAATCACTAAATCGCGTGCCAAAAGCCTGGGTTCGATTTCAAACCTCTCTGCAGTGGAGTGAGTGCATATGACACTGTTGATGGCGATTCATTCATCAGATGGAGATGTAAAGCCTTGAGCAAACCACTTGGTGTTATTCGACAGGAGTAGGCTATGTGCCAACACAGGGTTTCATCCTCTCCCTGCCTCATTATCATAATAATCCCACATACAAACATGCGACCACGGGCATCAAATAGAAAGACCTGCACCAAGCGAGCCAAATGTGTCCCCAGACACTACCGCCTCTAAAAACCATACAATAAATAAAAATTACTACATCATTAACATTCAGCTCCTAGTTCTTTTCCATTAATGTCTAAAGATGGGCATCACTATAAACTATGCCAAGAGTATATTAATACTTATTTTCAGTATTATTTTCATTGCAGAGATACTGGAATGCTCCAACATAATTGTGTCGAGGTGGTTGTGAATGCTGCTCAAACAACATATAGTAACAACTATGCAATAGCAGCCTAACAATTTCACAAACACTAGTTTATATGATGTTGATGCTCTCCTGGATTTCTCTATAGTGAATTATTTCCAGAAGAACATGAATCAGTCCAGTGCCAAAGGAATTACTGTTACTGGAATAATAAATTTGAAAACATCCACTATATTTCTGTGCTGGTATGCATCAACTCGGTTTTGGAGTGGGGAAAGCAGTACTAGGAAGCCATTTCTGTTTCTGTCAGGTATAGTTTTATAATTGTTAGCCACTATTTTTTCTTCTAGACTGACAGTACTATGTCTACAAAAGTTGCAGTTCAAAAACTGTGGACTCATGAAAATAACTTCACAGAAGCAGTAAGTGAAATAATCTATTACTGTTTGTTATTATAGATATAATCTTATAAATGTTTATACTGTATACATTTTGATATGAAGATTTCACCTTAAATAAAATAGTCATGCTTTGCAAGTACATTACTTCCAGTGATAGGAAAGTGTAAGAAAAAAGGTAATTGGGCTGAATTACTGTTACCTGGGATCTGTTTTACTTAATTACAATAACTTTTTCAACAAGTAATCAGTGAAATTACAATTACGTCACAGATCACCAGTCTTAAGGAAATCACAGATATTTTTATTGCATGGGACTGGAGTAATACGAAGGTCTGCAGAGAGAAAAAAAATTTTGTATGTCTTTTTAGCATAGATACATTAAGTGGCTATCATCACTAAGTGAAACTAAGCATGATATCTTGGAACTCTCAAAATTATTCCTTCCTCTAATTTTTATTTTAGTCAGTGACTTTGAGCATTTTTTTTTTTTTTACAATTTATTTTACGTTGCACCGACACAGATAGTTCTTATGGTGAGATGGGAAGGAAAAGCTTAGGAGTGAGAAGGAAGCAGCCGTGACCTTAATTAAGGTACAGCCCCAGCATTTACTTGGTGTGAAAATGGGAAACCACGTAAAAAACTATTTTCAGGGCTGCCAACAGTGGGGCTCGAACCCACTATCTCCGGAATGCAAGCTCACGGCTGTGCACCCCTGACTGCATTGCCAGCTCGCCCAGTTTCTAGCATGTCAAACAATTTGCCATTCTTCTTCATATCTACTCCCTTTTCCAGATTCTCTCTGGGTAGTGTAGTGTACCAAAGCCTTCCAGTTTACACGATATTTCCACCATTCCTCTTCTCGTACTTTATTGCCAATGACTCCTCTATTTGCAATACAGTCCACAACAGAGCTCCTCCATCTCATTCTAGGCCGTCCCCTAGGCCTCTTTGCAGTCTCTGTATCCATGAATGTTCTCTTTGGTATTCTCTCTCCTGGCAATCTCATCATGTGTCCAAACCATTTTAGCTTTGCTATATCAATCTCTTCTTGAAGTTTACACACTTCCACGCTTCTCCTTATTTCCTCATTTCGTATTCTATCTCGTCTTGTCTTTCCCTGTATGCTCCTCAAGAACTTCATTTCAGCTGCTTGTATCTTACTTTGGTTCCGCTTAGTTAACGTCCAGGCTGCTGAAGCATAGGTCAGTACAGGTTTATAATAGGATGAGTATAAAACCTCCTTGCACTTCATTGGCACATCTTTGTTCCATACAATGTCTCTCACACACTGGTAGAAACTGTATTCTGCTGTATTCTTAAATCAATTTCTCCATCCAAATTTCCATCTTGTGATATCACGCTGCCTTTTTCACTACTTCAAGAGGTTCATTTCTTATCTTTACCACTCCCCTGGATTTTCTGTTACCTCTTGTCATAAAGTCTTACTTTTCACAGTACTAATCTTCATTCCAAAATTTCTTATCTCCTCACTCCATAAATTAACTTGTGTCTGTACTTCCTCTTCATTATCTCCCCAAACTACAATGTCATCAGCAATGAGCATAGACTTTATTTGCTCGTCCATCATCTTCTCCTTCATATTATGTAGAATTCTATCTATGATGATAATGAAGAGTAAGGGAGACAATACACTTCCCTGTCTTAAGCCTGTCTCAACTGTGAACCATTCAGTTTGACCCACTTTGGTTCTAACACAGCTTTTGCAATTTTGATACAATTCTATTACCATCTGCATTGTTTCATTCCCAATCTGATCCTCTGCCCATCATAATAAAAGTGTACTGAAGCCTCGGAAAATGCTAGGGCATTCCCCACAAGTGACGTGCAATTCTTGTAATGTTGGGAGAAAATTTGCCATTATTTTACAAAATAACTTGTTCTCATTGCTAAACCAAAGTACACCTTCACATTTGCTGAAAAGATCTACAGGGGCACTTGAAGAAATACCCGTGTTTAGTTTTAAGAACATTCCCAGCAATCGTGGATATTGTAGGAAAAGTTTGGTGTTTTTGGAAATATTGGCGAGGTAAGAAAGTACCACATCCAATACTGGTAAACCCGTTCTGCTGTGGCAAAACTGGAAAAGTTATTTTCATTGTCACTTAATTTTTCCCCATTTCTCCTTGCATGTGATGTATATGAATTACTAGAATGTAATGATTACTAAATTTTTGTTATTGTTTTTATGTCTCACTAACTACATTTGATGGTTTTTTTAGAAATGCTGAGGTGCCAGAATTTAGTACTGCAGGAGTTCTTTTATGTGCTAGTAAATCTACCAACAAGAGACTGACATATTTGAACAGTGTCAAATACCAACAGACTTGAGCCAGGATCGAATCTGCCAAGTTGGAGTCAGGCGGCCAATGCTACAACTATCTGAGCCACTCAGCCCAGCCATTACTAGATTGTAATGATTACAGTTCTATTTCAAGAAGTCAATTATGAGTAAAAATGACATTATGTAAAAGGTAACGATTACAAGTAAACATTACTACAAAGTAATATTTACAATTAATTTAATTACTTTTACTCAATTACTTCCCAACTCTGATTACTTCATAGCTGAGAGACAACATCTACAGTACATTATTTTACCACTAGAAGAAACAACAATCTAAACTGTAAAATAATCAAGTCTTACTGAAGGTCATAAATTGCACAGCCCTTTTTAAATATTTAACTCTTATTAATTTAGCATCTGCTTTGCAGATCATGAATTAAAATGTACAATGTTGTCAGTAGCTATTCATATATGTTAATTAACTCCTCTTTGCGTCCTCATCTAAAACTAATCCCTTGTCATTCAAGAAGCTTATAAGTGCAACGAATTCATCTCAACACAAAGAAAAATAATTCTGGTCTAATGGGCGGACATCTCCACGAATACTCTAGCTTCTGCATATGACATTCAAATGGAAGAGAAAACTGAAAAGTATTCGCTGAACGAGCTGAGGATCATACTAACCCAGCAGCATCTGTCCCTGGGAGCACAAGACCAAATGAGCAAAGGTAAATACCAAATGGAATAATCGAAGAGGCCAGCATTTCTGAGTGTTTGTTCATAATGACACAATGCAATGTAAGTTGTTCACATTCTATCATTGGTAAAATGAAATGCAACTGTGAAGTTACGATAAAGACCTCTGAAACCAAATTATATCATCTGCAGGTTAAAGGAAATATTGTCTGAAAGTTTTGCTCAAATCATGTAAGTTTTGAAACGAGTTTCAGTGACACAGCTGCATGCCAAGGAGAATTTGATTCTGTAATTAAACTGGGAAGCATGGGAAACCAGCCTGTGACATTTCTATTCATGAAAATTTTCCAGAACTCAAGCTTTGTCAGTGCTGTATGACCAGCTGATATCATATAATGAAATTTCTCTGAAGAGAAACGAGACAGGTGTAAATAATCTAGCAGTGACAACTGTCTGTCAAAATAATATGCCAAATGTAGTGTCTAAATTGTCTCAGAACGGTTTGATGATGAATTAAAGGTTAAAGGAGGGAGATTAATCATATTTCTGTTAGAAAAAAATAAGAAGTGACTACCCATATCTTTGCAAAGAACACTGAATTATCTTTTATTCAGAAGCCTAAATTTGATAGAGATTAGAATTTTATCAGTATCATTAAGAAGTGTTAAAAGTCTTCAGAATCTGCTTCACCAGAGCTTGTTGGTGAATAACATA
Source organism: Anabrus simplex (assembly GCF_040414725.1). Classification (NCBI taxonomy): domain Eukaryota; kingdom Metazoa; phylum Arthropoda; class Insecta; order Orthoptera; family Tettigoniidae; genus Anabrus; species Anabrus simplex. The sequence goes on along the minus strand of NC_090266.1, from coordinate 608,744,928 downwards.
GTGACCATTTCCAACTTCTCATGGAACAGCATGAACACACATTATAACATGATGACATTTCCTTACTGCTGACTGAGCTCCGTCAGTACATTTATCCATGTAATTTTTCTCATTCTAGTATCTGTTTCTGAAAACAAAAGTCAACCATAGCTAAAAATTCCTTGTGTCCACAAATGGTTCTCATGGTTCACAGAACACAACCACAGCCACCATAACTGTATAGGCCTACAGTATCAATCGTGCATAAATCAAAAGAATCACAAGATGGGCTAGATTACATGTTTTGTCAAACTGTGCACTGAAGGAACACTAGCTTTATCCACCAAATAAGTCACCAGGTCTACATCCATGTCCTGAAACAGCAAATTTGACAGATGCATTTTTGCAACAATAGAACATTGTTTTTCCACCTAACAGTGGAGAAATAATGTTTTCCATGCAGGGGTTAGATTTTTTTGTGAGGTAAAAATGTTGGCTGAGGAATTACTTTCTTTCCATTAAGCAACTTTTGCAATGAGGGTCCACAAAAACTAACTGTATGTTGTAAAAAAAAAATGAAAAACCAACAGAAACTATACAGAAAATTAGTAGTAAGTATGTAAAATCTGATAAAAAATGTTACCAAAAGTGTTCAATAGTTTATATTTTATAGCAAATCAGTCCTTACTCACAAAATGCAGCTGCCCCCTCCACCCACACATTGCAGGAAGATTTACCCTGCCACCTGACCTATCTGTGTTGGATTTCTTCCAAACACTCCCCACAATTTTCCTTTTTCCTTTTTCAACAATTTGCTTTACGTTGCACTGACACATATAGGTGTTATGGTGATGATGGGATAGGACAGAGCTAGGAGTGGAAAGGAAGTGACCCCAGCATTTGCCTGAAGTGGAAATAGGAGACCATGGAAAACCACCTTCAGGGCTGCCGACAGTGGCATTCAAACCACTATCTCCTGAATGCAAGCTCACAGCTGTGCGACTAACCACAGAGCCAACACAGTCACAATTTCCTTTTGGACTACAATTATCATTTTGTCCACTTTCTTTCCTCCTTAGGCTATATTATTCCCTATCTATATCATTTCTGATTTTAAGCCATTTCTAATATATCAACATTTTACACATGCAAGCCACCTTGAGTGTGTCTTTCCATTAACGCGTTTTATTTTTCCCATGTGTATAAACTGTTGATCAGGCTGATGACTTTAGATGTTAGGCCCCTTTAAACAAGCATCATCATCATCATCATCATCATCATCATCATCATCATCATCATCGAACTGTTGATATAAGATATTCCCTTGACCTTTCTAATATAGCTTTCCTGCAAGACATTCATTCCTAGCAATATCTTCTATGTGTTTACTGTCTATTTTGTGGATATTTTCAACAATCATATCCATGTACTTCATGAACATCTTATCCTGAAGTTTCATCAGCCTTATTCATCTTCTGTGTCTTTAACTTAGTAATATTAAGTTCACTGAAGATCAAATAGTTGGTATTGTTGCAATACTCCCCAAACAATTCATATTCCTTGCAGGTTCCATTACTTCAATTTTGGTTATCATATAGTCTGTAATGGATCTCATACCCCCTGTCATACATGTGAAGCAGTGAATAATGCTTGAAGAATGAACTAGCAACTACTACCTAGTTATTTTCAGCTTTTGGTCTTGGTTGACCTACCGAGCATAGCAATGAGCTACGGCTATGGAGCCAAGCTTTGCAATCAGGAAACGAGCTGAACCCCACTGTCAGCTGTCCTGAGAATGGTTTTCTGTGGCTGCCAATTTTTACTTCCAAATGCTGGGACAGTTCCTATTCATAGGCCACAACCGATTCCTCCCACCTCCTTACCCAATTTCATTTGTCATTTATCTTCATTAGCTACTCAACTGAGGTTACCATCAGGAAATTTCTTCAAACTACATAAGAATACTCGATTTAGTGAATACACGAACACTCATAGTCAGAAGAGAGAGTTTTCTTACAGTAGCTGCCTTGTGTGAGGTGATGATTTTGGATCACTTTTAGTATGCCAAGTACAACGACTGGGCATATCTGGCCGTATCAACTCAATTTTGTCGCTTGGGCGGCTCAACTTTGTTACTGCTGCTGTCTGGGTTGGAGCCATGATAATCTACAACAGAAAGAGGAATATATTACTAGACAAAAAACAAGAAAAATTGAAATTGTCATTAACTTTCCATAAAATGGGGCATTTTACAAACACAAAAAAGAAAAAGTCATAGGCTTTTCTGACATAATGGTGGTTGGCAGCAATTTTACATTTTTGTGCGCATGCATGGCTTCCTTGCAAGGAATGTTTCATTCTGGATCAATCACACATTCCGTCACACATAATGTTATTTGCTAGTAAAAGAAAAAAAAAAAAATCTAGGAATTACTGCCACTTTCCCTGAAACATTTAGGTAAAAATTCCAATGGACAGAGACTGAGAAAACAATTAACAACCACTTCAGAATAAAGTCCTCAGATATTTCGGAAAGGAGACATCTCAATTCACTGTTGGGACCGAGTGCCAGCCTCCTTTATGACGCATTTTAAAATATGAAATAAAGGGCAATATTTGGATGGCCATTATTACAGACAGAATATTTTACAATTTTAAAACTAAGAATTTAGTATTTTAAATTGAGCACTTTCTGGCAGTATTAATGTTAGCCTTTAGCATTTTGTAGTGTTTCATGACGGGAGTGATATTTTCGAATGGAGAATTGGATGTCAATGTATCAACTATTGAATTTTCTATATTTTCCAGTTTAAACTCAAGAAAACAACTAAAGGAATGAATAAAATTGTGAACATTAAAAAGATGTAAAATGATATTGACCTACTTATTCATAAAATTTAAGTACATATATTTAGAAATCAGCATTCAAGGCAATAAATAATTTTATTTTGTCATTTGAACACATCCATTAAAAGTTTAACACAAATTATTTCAGTTTTACTTTTACATATCAGCCTGATATTTAGTGAAAACATCACCACTAAAGATAACATGTGAACTTACAATGATCAGCCAGAACATTATGATCACCTACCTACTATCAAAATAAACCCGTCCAGGCGACAGCAGCGTCACCTGACGAAGAATGAATGCTAGTCAGACACACGCACGGTGCATGTAGTATCAGTGAGCGTGCTGTCCGTGTGTAGAATGGGGAAGGGGCGCTATCTATCCGAGTTTGACCGAGGGCAGATTGTGAGGCTTGACAGGAGCATTTCCGAAACTGCACAACTTGTTGGTTTTTCGAGAAGTGCTGTGGTGAGTGTCTTCAACAAGTGGTGAAACCAAGTCCAAACGTCGAGAGGTTGGTCGGCCACCCCTCATTACAGATGTCGGGCGTCGTAGGCTGGGCAGACACTCCTAACGATAAACCTCTACAACCGACGACCCATGCACGTGCCAATGTTAACACCACGGCATCGGCAACTACGACTGAAATGGGCACGTGACCATCAACACTGATCTTCTATTCTATCCGTATGTTTGAGTGGCACGAAAGGTTTATTCTTCTTCTTAGAGTTCTTGAAAGTGCATTGCTTCCATATGCTTGTGTAATCATTGTCCACGTTTCACTAGGGCTTTTCCCGAGATTAATGAAAACTTAATATATATGATTACATGGGTGAGCAAATGGTGCCCAGCTTCATGGTGTAGCAGCAATGCATGGGACATCAAAATCAACTATTTACAGAACTGTTACTAAAATCGAAGATGCTATATTAAATGTAATATTTCCTAATATAGTACGCTGGCCTGATAATTCATATAATAGAGCGAAATAATTTCAATGCGAGAGTTGGAAATAGAACTGAAAGATACAAAAGGGCGATTGGTAAATGTGGGGAAGATAAGGAAGCTAATGGGAATGGGAAGCGTTTGCTGGACTTCTGTGCTAGTATGGGATTAGCAGTGAGGTTTCAGACCACAGAGAGGCTGTCAGGATCAGATTTTCAGTATGTGCCAGATAACTGAAAAATGCTACGAGAGGAATAGACAGTTGTGTTTATGTTTTGTGGATCTAGAGAACACATATGACAGGGTACCGAGGGAAGAGATGTTCGCCATACTGGGGGACTACGGAATTAAGCGTGACTTACTTGACTTATTTCCTTTAATTCCACGTGGAACATAAGGCCTCGACGAAATTTCTCCAGCTTGTTCTATCTGCCGCCAATGCTTTCACCTCCCTCCATGTCTTGCTAACTCCAGCAATCTCCTTGTCTATGGTTCTCTTCCAGGTAATCCTCGGTCTGCCTTGCCTGCGACTGCTTTGTGGATTCCAACTCAATGCCTGCCTTGTGATACTCTCTTGTGGTCTTCTCAGGGTGTGCCCAATCCATCTCCATTTTTCTTCTCACCGAGCTCGATAGCTGCAGTCGCTTAAGTGCGGCCAGTATCCAGTATTCGGGAGATAGTAGGTTCGAACCCCACTGTCGGCAGCCCTGAAAATGGTTTTCCGTGGTTTCCCATTTTCATACCGGGCAAATGCTGGGGCTGTACCTTAATTAAGGCCACGGCCGCTTCCTTCCCACTCCTAGCCCTTTCCTGTCCCATCGTCGCCATAAGACCTATCTGTGTCAGTGCGACATAAAACAACTAGCAATAAAAGCATTTTCTTCTCATCAACTGTTCCTGTATGGGACTTTGACTTGTGGCCTCCCAAAGGACTTTGTTTGAGGTGGTTTTTGGCCACCATATTCTCATAATGTACCTCAAACACCGATTTATAAAAGTCTGTAACCTTGTGGTAATGTCTTTGGTCACTTTCCAGGTCTCACTTCCATACAGTAAACACAGATTTAACATTTGAGTTGAATATCCTTAGCTTCGTTTTTATACGAATGTTAGGGGATCTCCATATTGGTCGTAACTGTGCAAAAGCTCCTTTAGCTTTATTTATACAACTCACCACATCTCTAAAGAGCACCTCCACCCTGACTTACCATGCTTCCTAAGTAGCAAAATTCCTCTACCCTTTCTATATCCATTCCATCCAGAGTCAAGCTACAATTGTTACGATGGTTTATGAGCATTTCTTTAGTCTTTTTGTTGTTAATTTTTAAGCCTACTTCTTTAGCTTCTATTTTTAAGACATTCAGTTTGATTTCCATGTCCCGAAAACATTCTGCAAGAAGACAGAGATAATCCGCATAATCCAGTTCTTCCAATCGGTTATTTAATCCCCACTGAATGCCACGCTTTCTATTCGTTGCCCCTCTCAGCATACAATCCAGTGTCATGATAAACAAGACTGGCGATAGTAGACATCCTTGTATATACGTGGAATTTTAATCGTGCAAACTGGAATAAATTCTCTCTTGATCAGAAGCTGTCTGATACAAATCTAGAACTGACTGCAAGTAACTATGATGACTTCATCAGCTGTCATTTCAACTGCCAAATCGAACATTCTGAGAGGTTTCTTTTTTGCTAGTTGCTTTACGTCGCACCGACACAGACAGGTCTTATGGCGACTATGGGACAGGAAAGGCCCAGGGATGGAAAGGAAACGGCCGCGGCCTTAAGGTAATTGCCTGGTGTGAAAATGGAAAACCACGGAAAAAAACTTCAGGGTTGCCGGCAGTGGGGTTCGAACCCACTATCTCCCGGATGCGAGCTCACAGCTGCGCGCTCCTAACCACACAGCCAACTTGCCCGGTCCGAGAGGTTTCAGAAAATATGTACCCGATTGCAATCCAGAAAGTGAGGGTCTCTTTGAAGAATATCAAACAACAGGCAGCCATGAAGTAGGTTCACAGCTTCTACGTCATTAGGCAAGAATAGAAGAGAAAAGTGGGAGGCAACAGTGAAAGATATGGACTTTACAAAATCGAGCAGAAAAGCGCGGGAGTCTTAAATCGACTTTCTGGAAAACATTATTCTAAAAAAGCAGTGCACTAACTTGAGCCCAGATGCCATTGCAAATAGAATAGCTGAAGTCACCCAAACCAAGAGAGATAAATTACATACGAAAACTGTGAAACGTAAGCTCACCGAGCTCAAACATGGAACACACAAGAATGAGGAACTGCCTAGGCCATTCTCTATTCAGGAAGTTGAAACTGCTATCAAAATGCTGAAAACTGATAGAGCTGCTGGCCCAGATAATACCTACAATGAATTCCTTCGAAATATGGGTCCACATAGCATAATGTGGATCACTTCTCTTTTTACTTACATCCTTGCATTTATAAACTCTCGGAACAAGTCCTCCTCACTAGGATAGCACCACTCATTGAAGCTGTAATTCCTCCACAACAAGCTGGTTTCGTAAGAAATCATAGCTGTACTGATCATGTTGCGGCTCTTACCACTCACATCGAGGCAGGTGTCCAAAAGAAGTTAAAATCAACAGCTGTCTTTATTGACCTGACAAGTGCATATGATACTGTCTGGCAACATGGTCTAATTCTTAAAGTGCTGGAAGTAATGCCCTGCTTGGAAATTGCAAACCTAATTTCCAACATGCTCTGTGAGAGAGAGAGTTTGTAGTATTCCTACGCGATTCTGAAAGTCGCAAAAGAAAATTAAATAATGGTCTGCCACAGGGATCAGTACTAGCCCCAGTTCAACCTCTACATCCATGACTTACCATCAACCACAGCTACGAAGTTCATCTATGCAGACGACATTGCACTGGTAGCTCAAGACAGAAATTTTGAGGATGGAGAAGGCAATCTTTCAGCAGACTTGGACAAAATGGCAACATTCTTCAAGTCTTAGCGATTGATCCCAAGTGCTTCTAAGACCAAGATTTCATGTTTCCATCTCAGCAACCGACTCGCAAACTACGAGCCATCTGTTTTATTCCTTGGTGAAAAACTAAAGTACCACCTGTTCCCAAATATCTAGGAGTCACCCTGGACAGAATCCTGAGCTATAAAGAACATCTCACCAAGCACTCTCACAAAATTGCTACTAGGAATAACATCCTGCACAAGCTTTGTGGCAGTTCCTGAGGAGTCTCGGCTGACTGCTTACGATTAACAGGTATCAATCTTGTCTACTCTGCAGCGGAATACTGTGCCCCGGTATGGCTGGAAAGTGCACATGTGCATAAAGTGAATACTAAGCTGAATGATACCATGCATTGCATAACTGGTACTGTAAAGTCAACACTTCGCCACTGGTTAACCATACTTAGTCATATCCCACCACCCCACCTGAGGAGACAGGAAGCTCTGCTGAGAAAAGCAAAGCAGATCTGGTCATCTCCCTCATTACCAGTTCACCAGGAATTTTGTTACCCATCGCCACGACAACTTCGATCTAGGAGACCAACAAGTTTACTGGCCGGCTAACTCTTGAGGGATAATTTTAATCTAAACCAGAGCTGGCGGGAAGAAGGGTCAAATTCAACATCTGGAACTAATGCTCGTGAGCTAAATCCAACTCGGAAAATGAAGGGATTTGACATCCCAAGAAAACTACGGTGCCGCCTCAACAGATTGAGAACTGGTCATGGACACTGCAATTTCTTATGCCATAAGTGGGGTTGGATGGATTCCCCAATGTGTGAATGCAGTGAAGAAGAGCAGACTATGGACCATGTCATCCAGCGCTCCCCTCCTCATGACCCAAGTTTCCTCCCATTTTTCAATCTTTCTTTCCAGCAATCGATTTTGTACTTCCCGGGCTAGTTTCAGGTATTCTACCCGGTCAGTTGGGTCCCAAAATCTTTGCCCATCTTTTTTACTATAAGCATTTTTAATATGGATCAAATCCTTCAGGAGATCCGGCGTGGTATCTTCTTGGGTACCTTGGCAGTACTGAACCCGCGGCTGGATTGCATTCTTAGTCATTACCCGTCCACGACCCGTTTAAAGCGTGGTCCGCACATTTGACGACGGTCCAGAACATTATTATTATTATTGTTATTATTATAGATGTTCTGGACCCCACAGCAAGATGCAAGACCGCTACTTGGCGGTAAATTACATCTGCTGCCATTGTCATTGTTGACAATGTGACCGGCACCATTGTCGCGCGTAGGCAAGTGTGCGGGATTTCTGGCGATACGAATGACATACTTCCGTGCATTATTGACCTTATTATAGAGGTGAACAATTTGACGGGCAATCCCATTCCTATTCTTTATTTAAAATGTGTCTAAATTTATATGTCAGGAGAATCTACTGTAATCTAAGAACGTTCTCCGAAGGAAAAGATGGCTATTGAAAACGAACCCAGGAAAGATTAAAAATGATCGGTTCATAATCAGAATAAGTACATCAAAAATCTACAGCCTGTTTCCAGTCATTCGACAGGGTCAGGAATGGAATGAATAAAGCCCCATCTCTCGGCGACAATAGGAATTGTGCCGGCTCCCGAAGCACTCCTCTGGGGCAATGATCGATGAATGACAAATGAAATGAAATATTGGACAGTGTTGCTGAAATGAATGATGACAGGGAAAACCGGAGTATCCGGAGAAAAACCTGTCCCGCCTCCACTTTGTCCAGCACGAATGTCGCATGGAATGACCGGGATTTGAACCACGGAACCCAGCTGTGAGAGGCCGGCGCGCTGCCGCCTGAGCAACGGAGGCTAATTATAAGTACATTATGAAAAGCGAAATCAATGGGACTCACCTCCTTTTTCACCCCACCGCCGATAAGCTGATTTACACCCCCTCCCTCCCAAAAAAAAAAGAAGAGGACGTGTTTCTTTATGTTTAAAGGAGATAAAATGCCAATGTTCATGTCTATTACCTTCAGTTTTGAAATACACTGACTGACAGTGACAATGCAACACCAAGGAGGAGTGGTTCGAAAGGGATGAAAGTTGGGGAAAAAACAGAGACGGCACGGACGAATAATTGATGTTTATTTCAAACCGATATGCAGGTTACACAATGCGCACGGCATCGACTCAGTAGGATGTAGGACCACCGCGAGCGGCAATGCACGCAGAAACACGTCGAGGTACAGAGTCAATAAGAGTGCGGATGGTGTCCTGAGGGATGGTTCTCCATTCTCTGTCAACCATTTCCCACAGTTGGTCGTCCGTACGAGGCTGGGGCAGAGTTTGCAAACGGCGTCCAATGAGATCCCACACGTGTTCGATTGGTGAGAGATCCGGAGAGTACGTTGGCCACGGAAGCATCTGTACACCTCGTAGAGCCTGTTGGGAGATGCGAGCAGTGTGTGGGCGGCCATTATCCTGCTGAAACAGAGCATTGGGCAGCCCCTGAAAGTACGGGAGTGCCACCGACCGCAGCACATGCTGCACGTAGCGGTGGGCATTTAACGTGCCTTGAATACGCACTAGAGGTGACGTGGAATCATACGCAATAGCGCCCCAAACCATGATGCCGCGTTGTCTAGCGGTAGGGCGCTCCACAGTTACTGCCGGATTTGACCTTTCTCCACGCTGACGCCACACTCGTCTGCGGTGACTATCACTGACAGAACAGAAGCGCGACTCATCGGAGAACACGACGTTCCGCCATTCCCTCATCCAAGTCGCTCTAGCCCGGCACCATGCCAGGCGTGCACGTCTATGCTGTGGAGTCAATGGTACCGTAGTCTTCTGAGCGGACGCCGGGAGTGCAGGCCTCCTTCAACCAATCGATGGGAAATTGTTCTGGTCGATATTGGAACAGCCAGGGTGTCTTGCACATGCTGAAGAATGGCGGTTGACGTGGAGTGCGGGGCTGCCACCGCTTGGCGGCGGATGCGCCGATCCTCGCGTGCTGACGTCACTCGGGCTGCGCCTGGACCCCTTGCACGTGCCACATGTCCCTGCGCCAACCATCTTCGCCACAGGCGCTGCACCGTGGACACATCCCTATGGGTATCAGCTGCGATTTGAGGAAGCGACCAACCTGCCCTTCTCAGCCCGATCACCATACCCCTCGTAAAGTCGTATGTCTGCTGGAAATGCCTCCGTTGACGGCGGCCTGGCATTCTTAGCTATACACGTGTCCTGTGGCACACGACAACACGTTCTACAATGACTGTCGGCTGAGAAATCACGGTACGAAGTGGGCCATTCGCCAACGCTGTGTCCCATTTATCGTTCGCTACGTGCGCAGCACAGCGGCACATTTCACATCATGAGCATACCTCAGTGACGTCAGTCTACCCTGCAATTGGCATAAAGTTCTGACCACTCCTTCTTGGTATTGCATTTGCTCTGTCAGTCAGTGTATAAGTATCCCCATAAAAATAATTCACTTTTTTTTTTACTTCCTTTCATACTCCCCCTCCCCTACGTGAAATTTCCGGCAAAAAATACTTGTTTCTTTAATTGTAAACGATCTTCTAAACACCAATTATTATGACTCTAACTTCTTCAGTTTTTTATGTATGTGTCCTCATGAAAGGAATTCAACTCCTTTTCACTCCCACCCCCAAAGATGGTTTCCCCCACAAAACACGTTTTTCTTTGTTTTCAAAGGAGATCCAAATACTAATTTTCACGTCTGTAACAACTTTAGTTTTTATTAGATGTATGTATTCTTATACAATTAAGTCAATTTTTCAATTCTTTCAGCCACCCCCCCCCCCCCTTCATTGGATTTTCCGAGGATATGCATTTCTTTATTTTTAAAGCAGATTCCAAATATCAAATTTCACATCTGTAACATCTTCATTTTTGAGGTATCAGTAGCCTAATTAAAAGAATTCAACACCATTTTCAGTCACTTTACCCCCCCCCCCCCCGCCCAAGTGGTATTCCCGAAAACTAAAAATACACGTTTCTTTATTTTTAATAGAGACAAAAAGTACCATTTTCAATTCTGTAACATGTTAAGTTTTTTGAGATATACTGTAGAAATTCTCATTTTAAAATTTCACCCCTTTTTAGTTCCCCTTAAGTAGAGTTTCCAAAAACAAATCACCTATGTTTCTTTACATTTACAGGAGATTCCAAATACCCACTTTTTACGTCTAACGTTTTACGTTTCTCACATATTCTGTAGATATAGTCTTTCAAAACATTCACCCCAATTTGTCACTCCTGTTTAACCGCCATTAATTGAATTTTTCCAAAAACAAAAAATTCGTGTCTCTTTATTTTTAAAGGAGATCCCATATACGAATTTTCAGTTCTGTAATATCTTCAGTTTCTGAGATATATGTATCCTCATTAACTCCCCCTCGTGTGTGCTTCTACAATTGTAGGGGATTAACCTTGGTTACCCTCTTCAATTGAAGATCCTCTTCGTGGTGGGGGGGACTAGTAGCTCCTTTCTTGCGATGCCGAGTGGAGCCCTGTTGGGTAACCATTCGGTATACAAGGAGGAGGAAGCTAAAGCACCACCCAACCCTAAGGTGTAACGCGACCCGTGCCGATGGGGTGCATGGCACATGGGAGATGTGTCCTGAACGGAGCCTTCGAGATACTTGGCGCCCTCTCGAAGTAAGTAGCCTTACCCGGGTATGCGGGGCTCTGCCTGGGCGGACATATATTTCCCTAGCTCCTCGTGGGACCTAAATGAGTACTGTAGCTACCCATAAACCGGAGAGCTCTTCTGGGGCCTCCGAGAGAAACACCAGTTCAACAACCGATGGGGACTCTTCGGAGATACCCTCGGATAGTACGACCTCGACAGTAAGAGAGCTCACTCTAGAGGTGGGCAATCTACTAGTCCAGAAGAAGAAGAAGAAACAGCGCTCCGGCGCTGAGAAGAGGAGGTACAAGAAGGCCTTAAAGGCCCGGGAGCAGGCCAAAGATGGCCAAACTCCTGGAGCTGAGAGGCCTTCTACTGCCATGACAGCGACGACTGTGGGTGGATCCAATGGGCACAAGAGGCGGGACCCTGAAAAGGGCTCTGCTTCTAGGGCACAGAGGACTCCACCCACCAAGACACCAGTGGGGAAACGACTTCTGTCGGGGGCAACCCCAGAAGAAGATCGGCCGACCCACAAAAAACCCAAGGTGGAGTATGCTAGGATAGCTAAAGCTGGGATCAGGATGGCCATTGTACCCGTAGGATATCCTGACCAGCAGCTAACCGAGAAACAAGTAGAATCTGTGGAGGAGGCTATCACCGATCTGATAGACGGGCTTCCAGAGCAGGGGCCCATTAAGCCTCAGTTCCTGGATTGCTATCTGTCGAGAGGTGCGGCCGTCATTATCGCAGAGAATGATGAGACTGTAGCATGGCTTTCTAGTCTTGTTACAGGTCTACAACCGTGGGAAGGAGCCAGGCTCACAATTGTGGGCATGGATAAACTCCTTTCCTATAAGAGAGTCATGGTCTGGATACCAGGACAACCAAAGGACAATAACGTCCTTTTGGGAAGAATGGCACGCCAGAACCATGGCTTAAATCCCAACAGCTGGAGGGTCTATGACCGCAAGGAGGAGAAGAGAGGTGTCCGACTTGTGGTCAGCATGGACTCCAGAGATGTGGAGAAAGTGGTGGGGAAGAAGATCTTCTGCGGGGTGCATGTTGCTACCTTCACCTTGGTGGAGGGCAAGCGTGACAAGCAGAGGACCAACCCCACCACAGACAACACTGAGATTAGCAGGGGCGAAGAGCGGGAGCCCGGACAGGAACCGGGGCCAGCCAAGCCTCAAGATTCATCGCGGGAGACGGAGCAGCACGTTCCGGAGACCGCATAAGGTAAAGTATTGCATGAAAGTAAGGAATGATTACTTTCATACAGGCAAACATACAACATTGTATAGCGGCCTCCAGGGTACTTATTAGAAGTATCCAGAAAGGCAGGTTTTCGGTCGCCCTGATACAAGAACCCTGGCTTAGACAGGGGCGTATCATGGGACTAAGATGTGCAGGCTTCACTCTATTCAGTGGAATAGCAGAGGAAAAGCCTAGAGCATGTATACTAGTTAAGGATCATAACGCTTGGGCTATACCAGGCTTCATTACTAGAGACCTTGTAGCAGTTCTAGTGAGATATGAAGAGGGCGGACAGCCAAGAGATCTGGTTGTCTGTTCTGCATATTTCCCAGGAGACTCTGAATCTCCACCCCCGCCGGAGGAGTTCAAGAGACTGGTGATATATTGTAAGAAACAAGGACTAAACCTTATAGTAGGATGCGACGCCAATGCTCATCACAGCATTTGGGGAAGCAAACACACAAACCGAAGGGGAGAGCATTTCATAGAATTTCTATGTACAACTGATCTTGAGAACATGAACATAGGTGATACCCCTACCTTCATCAATAACAGGAGTGAGGGGATCATAGATCTTACCCTGGGTTCCATGGGAATTATACAGGAATTTAAAGACTGGAAAGTTTCTTTAGAACCTTCCTTGTCAGACCATAGACACATTGTGTTTCATATAGAGGGCTCCTTCGAGATCCCACCTTATAGAAACCCTAGACGAACCAACTGGACGTCTTTTAGGGAGGACGTGAGGAGGGGACTGGAAGGAGGACCCTCAAATATAATTAAGAACAAAGAGGAGCTGGAGCTTAGTGTGAGCTTTCTCACACAAATACTGGTTACCTCTTATGAATTAAACTGCCCAGTTGTTAAGGCAAAAAGAGCAACAGGAAGTTTCAAGTGGAATAGTTATCTTGAACACCTGAGGAGAAACACACGAAGGCTCTGGAATAAATACAGGGAACTTCAGGATCAAGAAAGCCTAGATTCTTATAAAGAATCACAAAGAAGGTATAAGTCAGAAGTCAAAAAGGCTTCTAGGAAATCTTGGAGACAGTTTTGTGACTCCATTGAAAGTCAACATGAAGCGGCAAGGCTTCATAAAATTCTAACCTTGGATGGAAGGGCAAGGCTGGGCTCACTGGAGTCACCTTCGGGCGGATACACATCCACAGAGAGGGAGACCCTAAACCTACTGCTTGATGCCCACTTTCCAGGTTCAGCAGTCACAAATAGTGAAGTAGAATCGAGCGGATCCTTCAGACCCGATAGAAGTGGCTGGAAGGAAGCCGCAGAGATTGTTACCCACAGAAGGGTGAAGTGGGCATTAGAATCTTTTGCCCCTTACAAAAGCCCAGGAATGGATGGGATCTTCCCGGCGCTTCTTCAGGAAGCGGGTGAGGTCCTTATACCATACCTGGTCAGAATTTTTAGAGCCTGTCTCACTATGGGGTACGTGTACTCCTTGTGGCGTCAGGCGAAGGTAGTATATATACCTAAACCCGGAAGGTCTTCATATACTAGACCTAAGGATTATAGACCCATCAGTCTAACGTCTTTTCTTCTTAAGACCTTGGAAAGACTAGTGGATAGACATATCAGGGAGAAAGTTTTAAGAGACTGTCCCCTGCATCCTCATCAGCATGCATATCAACCAGGGAAGTCGGTTGAGACGGCACTACACCAGCTAGTTTCTAGGCTGGAGAGTGCCTTGGATCAGCAGCAACTTGCTATGGTTGTATTCCTAGATATAGAAGGGGCCTTTAACTACACATCTTTGGGCTCCATAGAACTTAGTCTAGAGAGAAGAGGAGTGAGCAGGATGCTCATAAAATGGATTATGGCCTCGCTGCAGGGCCGTCAAGTTCTGTTTACCCTCAACGCAGTTATGTTGAGAGCTAATATAGACAGGGGGTGTCCACAGGGAGGAGTATTATCACCAACATTATGGTGTCTGGTAGTGGATGAACTACTTACCAGGTTAAATGTTGGAGGAATTTACGCCCAAGGCTATGCAGATGACATTAGCCTGATGGCGGTTGGAAATTTCCCCAGTACGGTCTCAGAGCTCGTACAGAGCTCCCTACGTAGGGTGGAAAGATGGTGCCACGACACGGACTTGTCGGTTAATCCCGACAAGACGGAGCTCGTGGTATTTACCAGGAGGAAGAGGCTAGACGGACTGTCAGAGCCTTTCCTATTTGGGAAAAAATTAGTTAAGACAACCTCAGTTAAGTACCTAGGGGTAATCCTTGAGGCAAGACTGAGCTGGAAGAAACACATAGACCATAAGGTGGATAAGGCTCGCAAGATTATGTGGGCCTGTCGCAGGGCCGTTGGAAAGACTTGGGGCCTAGGACCTAAGGTGGTCCAGTGGCTCTATATTTCTATTGTACGGCCCACGATCACCTATGCATCTTTAGTCTGGTGGCCAGGCTCGGAGAGTAAAACTGTGACCACCAAGTTAAACAGTGTCCAAAGACTTGCGTGTCTAGGAATAACAGGGGCACTGGATACTACACCATTATGTGCAATGGAGGCCATCCTAGGTCTTCCCCCCTTACATCTATATGTTAAGGAAATAGCGGGAATGAGTGCCTACCGCCTTTGGTCACTCGGAGGATGGTCCTTCAAGAATCCGAATAGAGGTCATGCCTCTATTCTCACAAGGCTTCACCAGACTTGCCCTATGACAATGATGATTGGGGACCTGATGAAGCCTAGCTTTAATTTGAACTATAAATTCACAGTGGTGATACCCACAAGGGAGGAGTGGGCCGCGGATGCTGGGGCCCGTCTTAGGTCTGGGGGCTGTACATGGTACACAGATGGCTCGCGGACAGAGACGGGCACAGGCGCCGGGGTCTGGGGGCCTAAGACAAGGCTCTCCCTACCTATGGGTAAATACGCTACTGTTTTCCAGGCCGAAGTATATGCAATACTGGCCTGTGCTGTATATATATGGAAAATGCCTGGACACAGAAGATGTATCACTATTTGCAGCGATAGCCAGGCAGCGTTAAAAGCACTATGTGCAGTTAAAACAACATCAAAAATGGTATGGGAATGCCAAAGGATGTTAGATCAGCTGTGTGAATTTAGCTCAGTTACCCTATTATGGGTCCCTGGGCACACAGGTATCAGTGGAAATGAAGAAGCTGACAAACTAGCGAAACAAGGCTCAAAAGGTCCTTTTATAGGACCAGAGCCCTTCCTGGGAATGTCACTCCGAAGCGTGAAACTGGTAATATCCCAGTGGACAAACCAGTCTCACTTAGACATTTGGAAGAGGTTAACTATAGCAAGGCAGGCACGTGAACTTATCAAAGGGCCTAGCCAAAGTTATAAAAAGGTCCTGATAAATTTGAATAGGATCAGAATGCGAATGGTAGTTGGACTGTTGACAGGCCACAATACCTTACAGAGACACCTACACATCATGAAAATCAGTCAGGATCCGATGTGTAGAAGATGCGGTAGGGAGGAGGAGACCTCCGCGCATGTGTTATGTCAGTGTGAGGCTCTTGCAAGCACTAGACATCGATACCTTGGCTCACATTTCGTGAGCCTGGAAGACATCAGGAATGCCAACATCCGGACACTGGTATCCTTTATAGGAGCACTAGGTCTGGACTAGGCAAACCCGTTTAAGGGACACAAAGGGTCTTCACAGACCTACGTGTGGAGCCCTGCGAAGGCAGGGTTCACTCATTCTTTATCTATCTATCTATCTATCTATCTCTATCCTCATTAACGGCATTCAACCCATTATTCGCCCTATTACACCCCTCCTATTGGGATTTACAGAAAACAAAAAAATACGTGTTCCTTTAGTTTTAAAGGAGATTCGAAATACCAATTTTACATCTGTAAACTTTTCGACTTTTTGGATGTAGACACACTCATTTTAAAAATTCACCCCCCCCCCCCCCTCCTTTTCAACCCCCATTATTTGGATTTTCCAAAAACGAAAAAAAAAACCTGCTTCTTTATTTTTAATGTAGATCCCAAATACCAATTTTCAGGTCTGTAATATCTTCAGGTTCTGAAATATAAGTAGCCTCATTAAAGGCATTCAACCCCTTTTTCACCCATTTCCACTCTTCCTATTGGGATTTTCCAAAAACAAAAAATACGTGTTTCTTTATTTTTAAATGAGATTCTAAATACCAATTTTTACATCTATAAAAGTTATGAGATATAGATACACTCATTTTAAAAATTCCCCCCCCCTTTTCACCCCCCATTAATTGGATTTTCCAAAAACAAAAAAATACGCGTTTCTTTATATTTAAAGGAGATCCCAAACACCAATTTTCAGGTCTGTAATATCTTCAGTTATTGAGATACAAGTATCCTCATTAAAGGCATTCAACCCCCTTTTCACCCCTCCTATTGAGATTTTCCGAAAACAAAAAAAATACTTGTTTCTTTATTTTTAATGAAGATTCTAAATACCAATATTTACATCTGTAAACTTTAAACGTTTTGAGATATAGATGCACTCATTTTAAAAATTCACCAACCCGTTCATCCTCCCATTAATTGCATTTTCCTAAAACAAAAAAATATGTGTTCCTTTATTTTTAAAAGAGATCAAAAGTACCAATTTTCAAGTCTGTAAAATCTTCAGTTTCTGAGATATAAGTACCGATATCCTGATTAAAGGCATTCAACCCTTTTTTCACCCCTCCTATTGGGATTTTCTGAAAACAAAGAAACACCTGTTTCCTTATTTTTAAAGAAGATTCTAAATACCAATTTTTACATCTGTAAACTTTTAAAGTTTTGAGATATACATACACTCATTTTAAAATTTCACCCCCCTTTTCTCCCCCTTAGCGACGGGATACCAAAAAATCCTCTCTTAGCGAGCACCTACATCTTAATATGAATATATCTCCAAAATTTCATTTCTTTATGTCCAGTAGTTTTGGCTCGGCGATGATGAATCAATCAGTCACCGGGCGAGTTGGCCGTGCGCGTAGAGGCGCGCGGCTGTGAGCTTGCATCCGGGAGATAGTAGGTTCGAATCCCACTATCGGCAGCCCTGAAGATGGTTTTCTGTGGTTTCCCATTTTCACACCAGCCAAATGCTGGGGCTGTACCTTAATTAAGGCCACGGCCGCTTCCTTCCAACTCCTAGGCCTTTCCTATCCCATCGTCGCCATAAGACCTATCTGTGTCGGTGCGACGTAAAGCCCCTAGCAAAAAAAAAAAAAAAAAATCAGTCAGGACAAGTTATTTTATATATATACAAGCAAGATACCTATGCTACGCTACGGTATTATACTGAAATTTATAATTGAATGGATATCGATTTATATATAATCCGTCAAAATTCGAGATCTGACTAGTTTTCTGAGAGATTACGGCAAGTTCCCTCCCATTTTTCAATCTTTCTTTCCAGCAATCGATTTCATACTTCCCGGCCTAGGACCACGTATTCCACCCGGTAAGTTCGGTCCCTAAATGTTTGCCATCTTTTCCTATCAGCATCCTTAATATGGATCAAATTCTAGAGGAGATTCGGCGTGGTGTCTTCTTGGGTGCCTTGGCAGTACTGAACCCGCGGCCGGACTGCATTTGTAGTCATTACCCGTCCAGACCCGCTTCAAGCGCGGTCCGCACATTTGACGACGGTCCAGAATATTATTATTATTGTTATTATTATTATTATTATTATTATTATTATTATTATTATTATTATAGATGTTCTGGACCGCACAGCAAGATGCAAGACCGCTAATTGGCGGTAAATTCCATCTGCTGCCATTGTCATTTTTGACATTGTGACCAGCACCATTGTTGCGCGTAGGCAAGTACGCGGAATTTCTGGTGATACGAATGACATACATCCGTGCATTATTGACCTTATTATAGAGGTGAACAATTGGACAGTCAATCTCATTCCTATCGTTTATTTCAAATGTTTTTAATTTTTATTTATATGCCAGGAGAATCTACTGTAACCTAAGAACATTCTCCCAAGGAAAAGATGGCTCTTGAAAGGGAACCCAGGAAAGATTAAAAATTATCGGTTTATGATCAGAATAAGTACATCGAAAATCGACAGCCTGTTTCCAGTCATTCGACAGGGTCAGGAATGGAATGTATAAACAGTAAAATCAATTGGTCTAACCTCCTTCTTCATCCCACCGTCGTTTGTTTCTTTCACCCCCCCCCCCCCGCAAAAAAGAAAAGAAGGCGTGTTTCTTTATGTTTAAAAGAGATTCCAAACTCCAATGTTCACGTCTATAACCTTCAGTTTTGATATATACGTATCCCCATAAACATAATTAACTTTTTTCACGTCTTTCACACTCCCCCCCCCCAAGTGAATTTTCCTGCAACAAACTCGTTTCCTTAATAGTGAAGGATCTTCTAAATACCAATTATCACGACTCTAACTTCTTCAGTTTTTGATTTATGTGTCCTCATGAAAGGAATTCAACTCCTTTTACTCCCGCCCCCCAAGATTATTCCCCCCAATACGCGTTTTTCTTTGATTTTAAAAGACATCCAAATACCAATTTTCACGCCTGTAACAAATATAGTTTTTATTAGATGTAGGTATTCTCATACAATTAAGTCAATTTTTCAATATTTTCACCCCCCTCCCCCCCATTGGATTTTCCGAGAATACGCGTTTCGTTACTTTTTAAAGCAGATTTCAAATATCAAATTTCACATCTGTAACATCTTCATTTTTGAGATATCAGTAGCCTAATTAAAAGAAATCAACACTATCTTCAGTCAATTTTACCCCCGCCCTCCACCCAAGTGGTATTTCCGAAAACTAAAAATACACGTTTCTTTATTTTTTAAAAGATAAAAAATACAATTTTTCACTTCTGTAACATGGTAACTTTTTTGAGATATACTGCAGTAATTCTCATTTTAAAATTTCACCACTTTTAGTTCCCCTTAAGTGGAGTTTCCAAAAACAAATCACCTATGTTTCTTTACATTTACAGGAGATTCTAAATACACACTTTTTACGTCTGCAACATTTTACATTTCTCAGATATTCTGTAGATATAGTCTCAAAAAATTCACCCCAATTTCTCACTCCTGTTTACCCGCCATTAATTGGATTTTCCAAAAACAAAAAAATACGTGTTTCTTTGTTTTTAAAGGAGATCCCATATACAAATTCTCAGTTCTGTAATATCTTCAGTTTCTGAGATATCTGTATCCTCATGAAAGGCATTCAACCAATTATTCACCCTTTTAAACCCCTCCTATTGGGATTTACGGAAAACAAAAAAATATGTGTTCCTTCATTTTTAAGGGAGATTCTAAATACCAATTTTTACATCTGTAAACTTTTAAAGTTTTAAGATGTAGACACACTTAATTTTAAAATTCACCCCCCCTTTCCCCCCATTATTTGGATTTTCCAAAAACGAAAAAAATACCTGCTTCTTTAGTTTTAAAGTAGATCCCAAATACCAATTTTCAGGTCCGTAATCTCTCCAGGTTCTGAAATATAAGTAGCCTCATTAAAGGCATTCAAACTTTTTTTTTCACCCTTTTCCACCCTTCCTATTGGGATTTTCTGAAAACAAAAAAATACATGTTTATTTTTAAAGGAGATTCTAAATAGCAATTTTTACATCTATAAACTTTAAAAGTTTTGAGATATCCATACACACATTTCTAAAATTCGCCCCCTTTTCACCCCGCCCCCATTAATTGGATTTTCCGAAACCCAAAAAATACGTGTTTATTTTTAAAGGAGATCCCAAACACCAGTTTTCAGGTCTGTAATATCTTCAGGTTCTGAAATTTAAGTAGCTACATTAAAGGCATTCAACCCGTTTTTCACCCTTTTCCACCCTTCCTATTGGGATTTTCCGAAAACAAAAAAATATGCGTTTCTTCATTTTTAAAGGAGATTCTAAATATCTATTTTTACATCTATAAGCTTTAAAAGTTTTGAGATATAGATACACTCATTTTAAAATTTCACCCCCTTTTCAGCCCCACCATGAATTGTATTTTCCAAAAACAAAAACAAAAAATATGTGTTTATTTATTTTTAAAGGAGATCCCAACCACCAATTTTCAGGTCTGTAATATCTTCAGTTTCTGAGATATAAGTATTCTCTTTAAAGGCATTCAACCCCCTTTTCACCTCTTTTCACCCCTCCTATTGGAATTTTCCGAAAACAAAAAATACGTGCTACTTTATTTTTAATGAACATTCTAAATACCAATTTTTACATCTGTAAACTTTAAAAGTTTTGAGATATAGATGCACTCATTTCAAAAATTCACCCCCCTTTTCATCCTCCCATTAATTGGATTTTCCAAAAACAAAAAAATACGTGCTTCTTTATTTTTAAAAGCGAACAAAAGTTCCAATTTTCAGGTCTGTTATGTCTGTGGTTTCTGAGATATAAGTGCAGGTATCCTGATTAAAAGGCATTCAACCCCTTTTTCACCCTCTTTCACCCATCCTATTCGGATTTTCTGAAAATAAAAAAATACGGGTTTCCTTATTTTTAAAGAAGATTAAAAATACCAATTTTTACATCTGTAAACTTTTAAAGTTTTGAGATATAGATACACTCATTTTAAAATTTCACACCCCCTTTTCACCCCCTTAGCGACGGAATATCCAAAAATTCTCTCTTAGCGAGCACCTACATCTTAATATGAATATATCCTCAAAATTTCATTCCTTTATGTCCAGTAGTTTTGGCTCGGCGATGATGAATCAGTCAGTCAGTCAGGACAAGTTATTTTATATATATAGACTAGCAAGATACCCGTGCTTCGCTACGGTATTATACTGTAATTAATAATTGAATACTTAACGTTTTATATATAATCCGCCGAAATTCGCGATCTGACTCGTTTTCTGAGAGAATTCACGAAAATTCGCGATCTGACTCGTTCTCTGAGAGATTACGGCAAAGTTCCTCCCATTTTTCAATTTTTCTTTCCAGCAATCGATATCGTACTTCCAGGGTTAGGTCCAGGTACTCCATCCGGTTAGTTGGGTCCCTAAATCTTTGCTATCTTTTCCTATAAGCATTTTTAATATGGATCAAATCCTTGAGGAGATCCGGCGTAGTGTCTTCTTGGGTGCCTTGGCGGTACTGAACCCGCGGCCGGACTGCATTCGTAGTCATTACCCGTCCAGGACTCGTTTCCAGCGCGGTCCACACATTTTGATGACGGTTCAAAACATTATTAGGCCTATTATTATTATTATTATTATTATTATTATTATTCAACCCCATTCCTATCGTTTATTTCAAATGTGTTTAAATTTGAATTTATATGCCAGGAGAATCTACTGTAATCTAAGAACGTTCTCCAAAGGAAAAGTGGCTCTTGAAAACGAACCCAGGAAAGATTAAAAATGATCGGTTTATGATCAGGGTAAGTACACTGAAAATCCACAGTCTGCTTCCAGTCATCAGTCATTCGACCGGGTCAGGAATGAAATGAATAAAGCACCCATCTTGCGGCGAGGATAGGATTTTTGCCGACTGCCGCAGCCTGTCGCACTCCTCTGGGGCAATGATTAATGAATGACAAATGAAATGAAATGATACTGGAGAGTGTTGCTGGAATGAATGATGACAGGGAAAACCGGAGTACCCGGAGAAAAACCTGTCCCGCCAACGCTTTGTCCAGCACAAATCTCACATGGAGTGACCGAGATCTGAACAAAGGAACCCAGCGGTGAGAGGCCGGCGCGCTGCCGCCTGAGCCACGGAGGCTCCTTATAAGTACGTTATGAACAGCAAAATCAATTGCACTCGCCTTTTTCACCCCACCGCCGATAAGCTGATTTACCCCACCCCCCCCCCTCCCAAAAAAAGAAGAGGGCGTGTTTCTTTATGTTTAAAGGAGATAAAATGCCAATGTTCACGTCTGTTGCCTTCAGTTTAGAGATATAAGTATCCATATAAACATACTTTTTTCACTTCCATTCACACGCCCCCCCCCCCCCCCAAGTGAATTTTCTGACAAAAAATACTTGTTTCTTTAACAGTAAAGGATCTTCTAAATACCAATTATCACGACTCTAACATCTTAAGTTTTTGAGATATGTGTCCTCGTGAAAAGAATTCAACTCCTTCTCACTCCCGCCCCCCAAGACGTCCTCCCCCCCCCCAAAACGCATATTTCTTTGTTTTTAAAAGAGATCCAAATACCAATTTTCACGTCTGTAACAATTTTACTTTTTATTAGATGTAAGTATCCTCATACAATTAATTCAATTTTTCAATTCTTTCAAAATCCCCCCCCCCCGCTCTTCATTGGATTTTCCTAGATTATGTGTTTCTTTACTTTTAAAGCAGATTCCAAATACCAAATTTAACGTCGGTAAGATCTTCAGTTTTGAGATATGAGTATCCTAATTAAAAGAATTCAACCCAATTTTCAGTCACTTTTACCTCCCACCCCCCACCCAGGTGGTTTTTCCGAAAACTAAAAATACACGTCTTATTATTTGTAGTGGAGATAAAATATACCATTTTTCACTTATGTATCATGTTAAGTTTTTTAGATATACGGTAGAAATTCTCATTTTAAAATTTCACCCCCCTTTTTAGTTTCCCTAAAGTGGAGTTTTCAAAAACATATGACCTACGTTTCTTTACTTTTACAGGAGATCCCAAACACCAATTTTGACGTCTGTAACATTTTACGTTTCTGAGATATACGGTAAGTCTTTCTAAAAATTAACCCCGATTTGTCACTCCTGTTTAATTCCCATTAATTGGATTTTTCAAAAACAAAAAAATACGTGTTTCTTTATTTTTAACGGAGATCCCATATACCAATTTTCGGGTCTGTAATATCTTTGGTTTCTGAGATATATAAGTATCCTCATTAAAGGCATTCAACTCATTATTCACCATTTTTCACCCCTCCTATTGGGATTTTCAGAAAGAAAAAAAAAACGTGTTTCTATATTTTTAAGGGAGATTCTAAATATCAATTTTTACATCTGTAAACTTTTGAAGTTTGGAGATATAGATAAACTCATTTTAAAAATTCACCTCCTTTTCACCCCCCTCAACCCACTATTTGGATTTTCCTACAACAAAAAAACACATGTATCTTTATTTTTGAAGGAGATCCCAAACACCAATTTTCAGGTCTGTAATATCTTAAGTTTCTGAGATAAGTATCCTCATTAAAGGCATTCAACCACTTTTTCACCCCTTTTCACTCGTCCTATTGGGATTTTCCGAAAACAAAAAAATACGCGTTTCTTTATTTTTAAAGGAGATTCTAAAAACTATTTTTTTACATCTGTAAACTTTCAAAAGTTTTGAGATATAGATATACTCATTTTAAGAATTCACCCCACTTATCACGCCCCATTATTTGGATTTTCCAAAAACAAAAAACATGTTTTTCTTTATTTTTAAAGGAGATTCTAAATACCAATTTTTTACATCTGTAAACTTTGAAAGTTTTGAGATATATATACATTCATTTTAAAAAATTCATTCCCTTTTCACCCCCATAATTGGATTTTCCAAAAACAAAAAAAATATGCGTTTCTTTGTTTTGAAAGGAAATCCCAAATACCAATTTTCAGGTCTGTAATATCTTAAGTTTCTGAGATATAAGTATCCTCATTAAAGGCATTCAACCCATTTTTCACCCTTTTTCACCCCTCCTATTGGGATTTTCCGAAAATAAAAAATATGTTTTTCTTTCTTTTTGAAGGAGATTTTAAATACCAATTCTTACATCTGTAAACTTTCAAAGTTTTGAGATATAGATACACTCATTTAAAAAATTGACCCCCTTTTCACCTCCCATTAATTGGATTTTCCAAAAACAAGAAAAATACATGTTTCTTTATTTTTAAAGGAGATCCCAAATACCAATTTTCCAGGTGCGTAATATCTTCAGCTTCTGAGATATAAGTATCCTCACTAAAGATATTCAACCCATTTTTCACCCTCTTTCACCCCTCCTATTGGGATTTTCCGAAAACAGAAAAATGCATGTTTCCTTATTTTTAAAGATGATTCTAAATACCAATTTTTACAACTGTAAACTTTCAAAGTTTTGAGATATAGATACACTCATTTTATAATTTAACCCCCCTTTTCGCCCCTTAGCAATGGAATATGCAAAAATCCTCTCTTAGCGAGCACTTACATGTTAATATGAATGTATCTCCAAAATGTCATTTCTTTATGTCCAGTAGTTTTGGCTCGGCGATGATGAATCAGTTAGTCAGTCAGTCAGTTAGTTTTGTTTTTTTTTTTGCTAGGGGCTTTACGTCGCGCCGACACAGATAGGTCTTATGGCGACGATGGGATAGGAAAGGCCTAGGAGTTGGAAGGAAGCGGCCGTGGCCTTAATTAAGGTACAGCCCCAGCATTTGCCTGGTGTGAAAATGGGAAACCACGGAAAACCATTTTCAAGGCTGCCGATAGTGGGATTCGAACCTACTATCTCCCGGATGCAAGCTCACAGCTGCGCGCCTCTACGCGCACGGCCAACTCGCCCGGTCAGTCAGTCAGTTAGGACAAGTTCTTTTATATATATAGATAGAAGGAAAGGTAAAAAAAATATGGCTCTGAAGGACCCTCTCTCAATCATTACAGGATCAGAAAACACCTCACCTACTCTAATTCTCCGATTTCTATTTTCTATAAATTTAGCCACCCATTTTACCACTCTTTTGCCTACTCCAATAGCCCTCATTTTCATCAGTAATCTACCATGATCTACCCTATCAAAAGCCTTGGACAGGTCAACAGCGATACAGTCCCTTTGACCTCCTGATCTAAAATATCTGCTATATCTTGCTGGAATCCTACAAATTGAGCTTCACTGGAATAACATTTCATAAACTGGAACTGTCTTCTATCGAACCAGTTAGTAATTTTGCAAATGTGTCTAATTGGAAAGAATGATTTCCCAGAGCTTACAAACAACACATGTCAAGCTGACTGGCCAGTAGTTATCCACCTTATGTTCGTCACCCTTTCCCTTATACACTAGGGTTACTAATGCAACTTTTCATTCATTTGGTATCACTCCGTTACATAAATAGTACTCAAATGAGTATTTCATATTTTTCACTATATCCCAACCCACAGCCTTCAATATATCCCCAGAAATCTTATCAATACCAGCTGCCTTTCTAGCTTTCAACTTTTGTATCTTTTTGCAAGTGTTTATTATCATAGGTAAATTTCAGTAATTCACCAGTATTAGTCGCCCCATCTATCTGGACATTATCCTTATATCCAACTACCTTTACACACTGCTGACTAAATACTTCTGCCTTCTGTAAGTCATCACATATAAACATATAAACTCCCAAGTTCATTAATGATCTCTGGAATATCCTTTCTGGAACCTGTTTCTGTCTTTAAGTATATATACATATTTTTCCACTGCCCCCATAAATTCATATCGTAGCCAATTATGCTTGCCATTATGTTATCCTTAAATGACTTTTTTGCTAAATTTAATTTCCTCGTAAGCTCCTTCAATCTCTCCTTATTCTCACAACCATTCCTAACTCTATTTATTTCTAATATGCACCTCCTCCTTAATGTCTGTATTTCCCAGTTATAATATGATGGGTCCCTACAAATAATAAGCACTTTTAAAGGTACCTACCTGTTTTTCACACTCAAAAATTGCTTTAAACCATCCCATAGGCAGTTTTAATTTACCATTTTCCATTGACCATAATTGCTTTATTAAAAATTTCCCCATGTTTCCAATCAACCCTATTGTTTTGCCTAATACTCCTACTTCTATGACATTCCTTTCTATTACATTCATTATTAACTATGTTAAAGACAGCTTTTTGATCACTTATACCATCTATCACTTCAGTTTCTCTATACAGTTCACCTGGTTTTATCCGCACCATGTCTAAAATATTTCCCCCTATAGTTGGTTCCATCACTTTCTGATTCAATTGTCCTTCACATAATTAACTTATTCACCATTTGTTTGTCACGCTTTCTGTCATTTGCATTCCCTTCCCAGTTAACATTTTTCTTAAGTTCAGATCACCCACTTCAATAACATTACTTTCTGGGTCGTACCCACATAGCTGATTACCTTATCAAATAATTCTACATCAGCATCTGCGCCAGCTTTGCCAGGTCTGTACACCCCAAAATCATGAAGCTGCCTATTATCTTTGAGACTAGTCTTATAGCAAGAATTTCACGCTTCTCATTCATAACTTTTACGTAGCCTACAAATTCTTCTTTCACCAGTATGAATACTCCCCCTCCTATCGTTCCTAGCCTGTCTCTATGTTAAATAGTCCAGTTCCACGAGAAAATTTTGACATCTATATCATCATTTCTCTACTGTGATTAAATGCCTACGACAATATATATCTGATAAATGTATATCCATCAAATTAATTCTTTTCCTTTTTCTTTTTTACAATACTTCTACAGTTTAACAGCAACAATTTTGTCTTCCTTACTTTAATTCATGCTACCTATACTGTCATCACCACTCCCTAGTCCACCCCGTTTCCCTGAATGTACCTCTTTATAACTTTCTAAACAAACTCCCTATCTTATATGTACCACTGCAGTTAAAGTGAAGGCCATCTGAGCATATATCCCTATCTCCTACCCACCCATTAGGATCTACAAATCTCGTTCCCAATTTCCCCACATACCCATCCCATAGTCACACTTAAATCCCCAATCACCCTCCAGTCAGTATCTCTCCTACACAATCCTACTGATAACAATCTCTGCTTCCTTAAACTTCTTCCATGCAGCCGTAACCAGATTCCACGCATCCCCACCTATGTTAGTACCTATTCCTCCTTGCCTTATATTATTGGAACCAACGTGGAAAATGACCATCTTCTCCTCACCCTCCTCCCGCCCTTCTGGTCTGCCCTGGACTTTCATAAACACCTTGAAGAAGAAACAGTATCAGCTCAGCACAGACAGTGAGAGAACAGCTGAACCGATTGACATCGTAAAGCATTCTGATGAAAGCTCTTGGCCTGTAGATTTGCAGTATGTCTTTAAAAGCACAAAAATTTTTGCCATTTATCTTTAAATCATTAAAGAACAATGTAGCACTCTGATTGGCCAAAGCGCTCGCCAGTACTTCAAGGCCATCTGCTAGTCCACTCCGGCCATGTACATCACAGAAATTCTACAGGGCACACACACATGCACCGTCTGGTATGACAGCTCCTCGTCGTGATCTACAAATCTGAGAGTTCATTCGTGTACTCGTGGTTTGTCAAGAGTATTTCACCTTGACTACACAAACATTCATCATCATTTTCTAATTCCAGTTTCCCAGATGTGGTGTACAAGCACTCGTCATTTCTTTCTGTCAGAGTAGAGTTTCTGTTCCTCTACATCTTCCCATTTCACATTTTGGCCTTCTTACAAGTCTTTTCCCTCTCACTTCTTTGCCACAAACATTGACCACCTAATTTACTGTCATGGAAACCCAAAGGACTGCACCTATACTAGATTATGGAAATTAATTACTTAGAGCCGTTACTTACTGTTTATATCAAAACGAAGAATGTCATCATTAGCTATGTTTGTACAATGTTGCAAAAATTGCTGCTGACAGGGATAATTATAAGGATTTTATTATTGACGATTAAAGCAAACCCAGCCAACAGCTGGAAACTGCAGATGATTATTGACGATTAGTCTTACTGCCTTCCCCTCAAAAAACTTATGTGAATATGAAAGTCTTATGTCTCTGGACAGTGATAACACAGGTTATTTTTAAAAATTATTATTTACACACAATTCACCACACTACTAACCACTACAGGAGCATGCAAAAGTGAACACATCCCTCCACATGGGGTTAGAAAATGTGTAAAATAATTTAGTAATATGTTAATAATTATTATCTATACTGGTATATTAAGAAAAGTTTACTAAAAACAGCGTTGTCCAGTCCACCTGGGCGTTATACCAGACCGGAATTCTCTCTGGAATTTCCCACCAGGTGTTAATAGGTCTCTAATTTCAGCCAACTTTGAGTAATCCTAAAATTAAATCACTAAATGACCACTCCAGTAATTGCTGGCAAAGGACTGCCCTAACCCACAATATGTTCTGTACCTAGCAGGTTTCACAGAATTAGAGAGCAACATCTTTATGACATGATATCAGCGAAGCTAAATGATTATAAATGACAGGCATCTATAGGCAAACCAACAATTTCAACCAAACTTGGTACACATATGACTTACTATCTGGAGAAAAATACTATGGGGGTAAGTCACCCTACGGTTGAGTGTTGAGAAGGTGCGATATGAAAAAATTCATTGAAAATGACCAATATTAGTGTCGAATCCATATTTTACGGGATAGCCAAGATGAACAGTGACACTCTGGATGCTGTTTTAGTCTCCTGCATTGGGAATGAAAAGGGGTGAAGGAGAAAATGTCCAAAATGACCGAGATATTGTGTGTGTGTTTTTTTCTCCAGCATAGCTCTCAACCAAACCTGGTACACATATGATATGGAGAAAAATACAGTGGTATAAGATATCCCCACCGGGCGAGTTGGCCGTGCGGTTAGAGGCGCGCAGCTGTGAGCTTGCATTCGGGAGATAGTGGGTTCGAACCCCACTATCGGCAGCCCTGAAGATGGTTTTCCGTGGTTTCCTATTTTCACATCAGGCAAATGCTGGGGCTATACCTTAAGGCCACGGCCGCTTCCTTCCCATTCCTAGGCCCGTCCCATCCCATCGTCACCATAAGACCAATCAGTGTCGGTGCAACAAAAGCAAATAGTGAAAAAATATATCCCCAGCACCCCTACAGTTGGGGGTTGAGAAGGAGTGACATGTAAAAACCATCGAAAAACATTAGTGTTGGATCCATACATTTCAGGATTGCTGAGATGAGTTCAGCCTCCATCAGCATGGAAGTCGGAAGGGTTAAAAAAATGTCAAAAATGACCGAGATTAGTGCTGAATTATTACAAGTAATGAATATCATCTTGATCCGTGGTGGAAATATTATATACATTAGTGTTGAAACCACAATTCTCGTGTTCGCTAGGCTAATTGGCGACGATCCCAATGGCAGTCGGAATTGTCTGAATAGTGCACATCATGTCTATAGCGCGACGCATAAATACATACAATTATCACTCATTTTTATCAATTGTTTGAGAGGACAAGGACAAACTTCCACATCAAACATAATAATCTAAAACACACAGCAATAACTCTAAAACGACAAAATAGTTCTAAAATATCAATCAACCTCACAGTAAAGAAATCTACAAAAATTCACATGACCCAAAATTAACAGGTGCTATATATCCTAAAAATAAACATTCAAGAACACATGGAGCAATTTCATACAAAGATTATTTCACCTATTCATAATGAATGCTGCGGAGCAGCACGGGTCATTTAGTTTTAAATTAGGTCTGAAGTTTAACACAAATGTTTATTATACCAAGTGAGTTGGCCATGCAGTTAGGGGCACGCAGCTGTGAGCTTGCATTCGGAAGACAGTAGTTTTGAACGCCACTGTCGGCAGCCCTGAAGATGGTTTTCCATGGTTTCCCATTTTCACACCAGGCAAATGCTGGGACTGTACCTTAATTAAGGCCACGGCCACTTCCTCCTCACTCCAAGCCTTTTCCCATCCCATCGTCGCCACAAGACCTGTGCCTGTGTGACGTAAAGCAAATTGTAAAAAAAAAAAAAAAAAAAAAAGCAAGAAAAAACAACAATTGTTTATATTGTCCACAGTACAAGATCTAAAGTTTTATGTGGAATATGAACAACATGGATGCAACTCTTCATTTTTTAAAACCCACATACAATGGCCAATTTCCAACTGTGGTTGCATGAGTGAGAAACCAAAGACAAAGTCACATGGCTACCTCTCCTAAGGCTATCGCAAAACCTCACCAAAATACATCGAGCTCTGTAGTAGGAAGTAAGAACATCTTGTGATGCTTCCTAGCACTAGCTACTGTATGTGAAGTCTGGCAGGTGAAACTTGGGAGTGGGGAATTGAACAGGTTGCAGCTTACAACTGCAAATACCGTCAAAGTTAGCACGAGTTGGGGGAGTGCACAGAGAAGAGTTTAATCACCTGCTGATATGAATGATGACACAGTGCAACTAAGTATCATTCGCATGAAGTAAGTTACAGTGAGTCATTGTAGTGTACCTATATCTTCCCTGGAATATACTACACTTCTGATGCTCCAGTACTATTAATGGCAAGTTTATAGACATCCCATACTTCTTATGTTTATCTGAAAATGCATTTAGAGGACAACAGCGCACGTATTTCTAGGCTCTCTGATAGTCGTTCCCAATATAGCAATCAAGTCTGCATCTCTAGGATTACAGTTGGAGATACACATGAAACATGTCAGTATACACTATAAAACCCATCAATCAGTACCTAGTAGGCAACATAAAGATTGGCCTCGATATGGAAACTTTCTCATCAGAAGGAAAAATATAGGCCTACATGAATCGATCATCCCTAGAAAGCAATGGAGAAAAGATACTTTACTCATGATCTCTCAATGGAACTCTCGCAGGAGTTATCAATGACAATGTTGACTATAGGAATGATGTTTTATAATCTAAACATTATCAACTCTATTCTATATCTGGATTCATCCTAAAGTTTTTTTTTTTCATTTTTCCTGTTTTTAACTGGCTTTCTTCTTATCCTAAACTTCCTAAATTAAAATTGCAGATCTGTCAAGATGGTCCCACGGTGAGTGTTGAAGCCTGTCCTCCCGAGGAAGCAGGGAAGCAGAAATTAGCTTATCGGGGGGGGGGGCAACCAAGAAGAAATGAATGTAGAATAACTGGGACTGATGAAAACACCGCCCATCTATTTGAAGATGTGCAGATTGTCCTTGTCCTTTTGTGTTTTTCCTTCCTATTTCCATCCCTTCCCACACTCTCCTGTCACTGTGTTCTTTCAATGTTCCTCATTTATGTTTGTTTGTTTCCATTACGTACAACTCTATTTAAAGATCAACTTTCCACATGGACAAAAGTGACAAACTGAAAATCTTGATGATAAAAATACTAATATGTAACTATTTTTAAACTTTAACACGGTTTCAAATGCACTCTCACGAATTTGATTACGATGATGTGATGATGAATCAATAATCCTTAACCTGACCATCACAATTCACACAAATGCAAACGAGAAATAAAGTACAATTTCCTATAACTCATGTGGTACCGGTACCACACCTGCAAAGAAACGTTCAATAAAAAACACACTCTTTTTACTTAATATTTACTTTTAGAAACTAGCAAAAAAAAACACAAATAAACTATCAGAAAGTCCTTTAACTAGCAGTGGATCATATAATTGGAGCCGGAAAATTCGCCAAATTTAATCATGCTGCAACACAGAAACAACCATTATAAAATTCAACCAACAACCTCCATCAGTTTCCTTTAAGAAATACAAGCAATATTTAAATCTGTCACGAACAAAATAGGCCAAAATATGCATGAAACACAATACCAAGGCAAAGCGTAGAAGGTACAGAAAAATATATATATATATATATATATATATATATCAACTTGACAGGTTATGAACGAAATTACAGCAAAGAAACTTACCGGTTCAGCTGGTAAGCTGTGTCAAACTCAATGCGTCGTCTCAGACTGACAACTGATGATGTAGGCAGCTTGCACGATTGCTTATGAACAACAAAAACTTTTAAGTCATGCTGATTCTGGACATATACGTCACAACAACTTTGCCATGCCGCGACCGTGCTGTGCAGCGCAAGGCGCGCTGGCAGTTACGTAATCGTGAGATTACAGGTATGGTGTAATACTGCATCCCCTTCATTTCATGTGATTATTTTCGAACCTAAATGTAGAGGGAGTACGTAAATGAATTGAATTCCTGTTCAGAAACCCGGAGCCTACTTACAGCAATGATTTGGGAAACAGTTTTATACCTGCTGACTACAGAATTTGATCCTGTAGTGAGTAATGCGATGAGGATATAGGCTTACTAGGGCGCACTGCTTCAATACCTCTATCCGGCTCATTGCCTGATGGGCAGAATGGTTAGCGTAGCGGCCTTCGGTGCAGAGGGTCCTGGGCTCGATTCTCAGTCGAGCTGGGGACTTTAGGCGCGTCTGATTAACTCATCTGGCTCGGAGATTTCGATTGTGTTCGTCTCAATACAGACAACGCATCACACCACACACGGTCACTATCAACCACTAGAGAAACACTAAACCCTCCACATATGGTTGTTATGACAAAGGATTCGCCTCCGTAGTGCCTACAGCAAATAATTTGGAAAAGGCTTCTAAGGGAACCAATCTCTCAGATTAACCCTTTGAGTCCTAGTGTCCATTTTTATGGACATGGATTTTCTATTTGTATACTGGACCGTTGCCTACGCTATAATAGAAGGCCTGGACAAGCCGACATATTTCTGGGCGAACGAAGTAGTTCACGCAATGGCCGCTTGGATCGCGTTTATGTTCTATTGTTCTCATGTGCTGTCTATATCCTTATATTGAAGATTCATACAATAACGCGAAATAATACCTTTTTTTTATCATTGTGTCCGGTGTGGATGAGATTTAAATATATAAAACAACTTAGAACACACTACACTTCATAGAGTTCTTTCATTTTGCACTTGTTTATCACAAAGGAGTAAAGAATATGGAAATAGGTCTAATTGGAAGTACTGACCCGATTTTTCGCTATTTCTATAATTTTAACACTTTTCTGCTCAGAGGCTTGCTCTTGAATTTGTTTAATAGATCATAGTCATTAGTCACTTTCTTTGCATTATTATCAAAAACAGGCCTGAAAAAGTTGTAAGTATAACCAAATACAGTAGAGACAATACACGACACTTACGGATTTCGCCTTGCTAAAATGGGAGACAGTTCGACGGTGGTGCTCGTAGTGACTTGACCTGAACAAATCGCGCTAAATTCAAATATCAATGGAAATGTATATACGGAAATGAACAAATAAATTACGTCTAGAAAGACAGTGGTATTGAGATATTAACTTCGAAGTTGCTAAAGCAATTCTGGATAAATGAATGAAGAATTATTTAAAAGGTTATTATTCAAAGACTGAAATTAGACATATAAACAAGGTGTGAAATGGACTGCTGTGAAATGGCTTGATCTTTCATTTATGCATTACTTTTTTAGCTTTAGCATTCCTGCCTGAACTCTTACGGTTGGATTTGTCTTTTTTCCTCATTTAAAAACAATATATCATCACATTAAGACATTTGTCAATAAAAATATCGGCACATTCCTTACACATATGATGCAATGAATTAACATTTAATAGCTGGACAATTTTCCTCTTAACATGAAGCCTACTAACAGAAAGATAATCTATAAAATCCCGGCTTTAATCTGAGAAGAGGGATAAAAGAAAGAAAAGTTCGAAAATGTTGTCGATAGTGATGCTTTGAGGAATATTTACGTACAATTAGAGTAAAAATGTAACATACCCTTGGCTGTATAGTCGAGGATTTTTAAAGTCGCTGGCCTGGAAATGATCTGAACAGATCTTATAATTCTTATACAAGCCTTACGTCCCTTCTTTCTTGTACACTTTATCCAAATCGCTTCTGTGACATTTCAAAATCCACAGATCACACCTACAACAACACATCGGTATTGAAGGTTAACTGCTGCACTATACAATAAAATATGCGTATTATATTTTAAGCCCGTTAAAACATGGGTCGAGCAGGTCAGAAGATTATGAAGTACTATAAAAATCTCTGTCACTGGAAGAATAGATATGAAAACACAATATTACTTATATGTTCTTGTCACGAAGGAACCTGAAGAACGAGCGCGCATTTTTCTCTACTTCGTAATTACTGCAGCCAAACACAGCACATACCTTTCCCCTCATGTTGAGAGGAGATATCAAGGAATGACACACGCTACTATTTAATTATGTCAACGCACTGAAAACGCATAAATAACACCAAAAACTTCACACAAAAATACACGTGCTCTTATGACAGAATCAGTACCGTTAGGTCTATCCGCTAGAGTGAGCTCCAATAGCTGTCCCTCGATATCTCGCTCAGTGTCGTGTATTGTCTCTACTGTATTTGGTATAACGTATGTGATGTGTGCTTGATCACAGTCGTGGCACTGAAACGTCTCTTTAAACTTTAGAGCGGTAAGGAATTTCAGCTTTCGGACAAGTTTACATTTTCCTAGATATCCTAACGCCCGCGTTGTAAATATTAATACATTTTTAAGAAGAAGAATTTGCATCGGCACTTTGTCGGGGAGGCAGAATTCCCCTCACAATACGTACACCGTAATCTGACTCGAAAAAGTGCAAGCTACATATTCTGGAGTTATCATTAGGAGCCGGAAGAGATTCTTTTCTGCTGCCTTGTCCAGAAATAGCAAGCCTGCATTTCTCCCGTAAATTCGGATCTTTAGGAAAAAGGTTTAAAAAAAATGAAATGGCGTATGGCTTTTAGTGCCGGGAGTGCCCAATGACAAGTTCGGCTCGCCAGATGCAGGTCTTTTGATTTGACGCCCGTAGGCGACCCGCGCGTCGTGATGAGGATGAAATGATAATGAAGACGACACATACACCCAGCCCCAGTGCCAGCGGAATTAACCAATTATGATTAAAATTCCCGACCCTGCCGGGAATCGAACTCGGGACTCCTGTGGCCAAAGGCCAGCACGCTAACCATTTAGCCATGAAGCCGGACGAGGAAAAAGGTGAGAATTAATATTTGTGTATATTTCTTCGCTGTGTCAGATGTGCAGTTAGGCACGCAACAATAAACCATCTTAATAATGTTAATAAAAATAATGTAGTTTGCTGGCTAATACTCACCTTGTATTCATCGTTATCACAAGTTATCAAGGGAGGAACGTGGAACAAGAAATCCAATCAGTTCCTAAAACAGTTGCTAGATGGCGCTAGTGCATCAGTGGAGTCGACACTGGAGTCGAGTGTGTCGGTTCCAGAGGCAGAAGTCTCGACTCTTCGCGACTCCGTTCGCAACCCATCCCTCTCTAAAAGTATTGTGGTGCTGGTCAGTGCAACCTGAACCGATTGGGGAGGGTAAAGAGACGGTGGCTCAGCCCTGCCAGAGTAAAATGTCACGAATTGCCACTGTTGTAGTGATTCATTTAAATCGCGATTATGATGATTGTTCTAATTACATTACATCACTTATTTAAATTTAAGTTTAGTTTCATACCTTTATTATGTTATGGTTTAATCATCTCTTTCGAGTCTCCCTCTGCGACCCTGCTCCTTCAGTGATTCACTTCAGAGTGTAACACAAGTTGCTAGCTCAATATGTCTACCCTCTGTTCGAGATCTTTCTGTCCATGTCATAGTCACGTCGGTGGCAACTTGCCTTGATATTGGCTCTCATTGATGTAACCCTCCGCGGTTATTATTTCTTGTTTTGCAGTGTTGTTTACTCTTTCTATTACCGGTACTTCTCTTTGCGTTTCTATTTTCTTAAGGCTTACACAAGGTTTCCCCCGTTATTTGTGGTATTTCAAGGTGCTCGAGATTCATTGGCACGGGACAAAATTCAGCTATTTGTCTTATTTTGTTTGTGATAACACACTCTCTATCTTTCCTTTATATTAGTAAATTAACTAACCAAAATTAAGTTTATTATTACACATCAGGACTATATTATATTTAGTGGTAAAAGGTGACCTAATGCTTCTGGATATCAAAATTGTAAGAGGATAAGTTCATTCTCCGTTCAAGGAGTATCCGCATGTCCTTCCTCGCGAGCATCCGCTCAAGCTCATGTGTGCACGTGATCAAGAATGAGCGACAAGCGAACATAAAGGCTTGTTATCAGTGAGGAATGTTTGGCAACTTGACCTTCATCTTAGAGTTTAAAACTTTCCAGATGTTAAAATAGCCTTCCACAGTACTTCTCTAGATGAATTTGCTGTTTATTAAGCATATAAAGGGAAATGTTCAGGAGGAACTAACGTATTGCTCAGAGTTGTCAAGGTGGTACGGTACCGGTACCGGTACGCAAGACAAACAACGACGCGTAATTTTGTTTGACTTACATAAGGTTACGACCTCCCACATGAGCAGATAGATTGATAAGGACATGTTTCTAATAAAGTATACCGGTATATCATGACCTTAGCTCGTCTATGTCCTTCGCTTCTAGAAGATAGATTCGGCAAGCACTCCCACAACTTGCGCTACGAATAAAACCATAGATCAATATTAGTTAATGGTTAACGAGTGACTTAATGTTTCAGAACATCCGAAAGTGTAGGAAGAAAAAGTTCACAAAGTACCTTCCGTTTACCAATTCCATTGATGCGAATACTGCAAAAGTGATTAATACATAAGTGGGGATGGGGAACGAAGATTTCGCCATCCTCAGATTCCATTATGTCCTCTCACCTCAACCCCCAGAGATTTCCGACATTCTTCAACTTAATATCTTATTAATACGAGTGTCCGACTCGTTGGCCGAACGGTCAGCGTACTGGCCTTCGGTTCAGAGGGTCCCGGGTTCGATTCCCGGCCGAGCCGGGGATTTTAACCTTAATTGGTTAATTCCAATGGCACGGGGGCTGGGTGTATGTGTTGTCTTCATCATCATTTCATCCTCATCACGACGCGCAGCTCACCGACGGGTGTCAAATAGAAAGACCTGCATCTGGCGAGCCGAACCCTTCCTGGGATATCCCGGCACTAAAAGCCATACGACATTTCATTTCAATACGAGTGATATGTTACTGTGATTTTTTTTTTTTTTACCACGGCAATGTTATAAAAGCAAAGCAAAAAAGCAAGTCACCTCGGTACTGGCCAAGATGGCCTTTGGGGGACGGAACAGGCTTCCACAACGGAATACTCGCTCCGAAATATTTCGCCATCCTGTCGAGGTATTGAATCCACGTCCTGCCGGGTGAAACGAGAACGCCTCTACAGCCTCGGTTAGGCAGTCCCTGTTGCAATGTTGTACTATTGCTCACTTTTGTCAAGTTGTCTCGAAAACTGCTCCAATTAAAATGAAGTGGTAAAACTACTTACTAATAATCTCTCGGTACTTTTCAAATGGCAGCTTCCTGTCAATCTCACGTGCAGCATACCGAAGGGGCACGAAAATTGAGCAAAGCTTAAACGGTTTATGTAAAAGGATCAATTAACATAGGCTTCTTCACCTTATAATTTTACATAGAATAGTTACCTATTCACCTTTTTCGGTATAAATTCGACGATACAAGTTTTTAATGTAATGCCTATGTATAGCGATCCAGTATGGCATGTAGCTTAATCCAAATACCTTTTACCGAGCTCGATAGCTGCAGTCGCTTAAGTACGGCCAGTATCCAGCATTCGGAAGATAGTGGGTTCGAGCCCCACTGTCGGCAGCCCTGAAAGTGGTTTTCCTTGGTTTCCCATTTCCGCACTAGGCAAATGCTGAGGATGTACCGTAACTAAGGCTACGGCGGCTTCCTTCCCATTCTTAGCCTTTTCCTATCCCGTCGTCGCCATAAGAACTATCTGTGTCGATGCGACGTAAAGCAAATTCTAAAAATAAAAATAAAAAAGATTGTCCTGAATGCAAACATTTTAATGGTGGCCGACGGAACAATCTTTCTTTTGTCGGATAGGAGAAATGGAGAAAAGATTATCGTTTCGGCGAGCGATATGGGCAAGAAAGCCTGAAGGAAATGGATAATTTTTTGTCATGAATGGGACGTTTAGGGAATGACCCAAGCAGTTTGTCCAAATGTACACTATACACGCAGATTTCAACAGCAAGAATTATGAAACCCAGTACAGTAGTCAGGCCCTGCCAAGGAACAATGTCTACAACTATCAGCTTTGTCAGTCGCAAGGCTGATGTAAAAGTAAAGGAAATCAGTAGGCCTATAAGTCACGCTGTAAAAATGTTAAGATTGTGCAGACTAACACCCAGTGTGCGGGATTATCACTCCAACAAGTTTGAATGATATTTGTCTTCTTTCACATGCGTGCAAAATTCCACTGACAAGTATATGTGTTTCTTTTCAAAGGGAACAGTTATAATATGCTGTGCAAACGCTTACGTAAATGCCGCTGGTAAGTAATGTTATTTCCGTCGACATACAAAAGCGTTAACCGCGGCACGATACATCCCACTGTCCCACATGTACAAAAGCGCCTGGTTCTTGTACTTTTTAACAAAATACATTTTGACTGCCCGCCTCTGTGGTGTAGTGGTTAGCGTGATTAACTGCCACCCCAGAAGGCCCGGGTTCGATTCACGACTCTGCCACGAAATTTGAAAAGTGATATGAGGGCTGGAACGGGGTCCACTCAGCCTCGGGAGGTCAACTGAGTAGGGGGGAAGGGTGTCGATTCCCACCTCAGCAATCCTCGAAGTGGTTTTCCGTGGTTTCCCACTTCTCTTCCAGTCAAATGCCGGGATGGTACCTAAATTAAGGCCACGGCCGTTTCCGTCCCTCTTCCTTGTCTATCAATTCCAATTTTCCCATCCCCTCACAAGGCCCCTGTTCGGCATAGCAGATGAGGCTATTTGGTCGAGGTGGTCCGTTGTCCGGCATATCCCAAAAGGTTATCATGTCTAAGTAAATTCTTCTTTCGATATATGCATATATGCAATGATGCGTCGAGCTCTTTGGATGAATAATCAGTGTACTGGCCTTCCGTTCAATGGGACCCGGGTTCGATTTCAGGCTGGGTCGGGAATTTTAACTTTGTGTCGTTAATTAATCTACCTCGGGGACTGGGTATTTGCGTTTGTCCTAATATAGATCTTCATTTACATACAACACATCACACTGCAAACCACCACAGAAACACGTGATAAGGAATATATCCCTCTACACAGGGTTGGCGTCGAGAAAGGTAACCGGCCGTAAAGATGGGCTAAATTCGTATGGAATGGAATGGAATGGAATGGCGTATGGCTTTTAGTGCCGGGAGTGTCCGAGGACAAGTTCGGCTCGCCAGGTGCAGGTCTTTTGATTTGACCCCCGTAGGCGACCTGCGTGTCGTGATGATGTTGAAATGATGATGAAGACAACACGTACACCCAGCCCCCGTGCCAGCGAAATTAACCAATGATGGTTAAAATTCCCGACCCTGTCGGGAATCGAACCCGGTACCCCTGTGACTAAAGGCCAGCACGTTAACCATTTAGCCATGAAGCCGGGCGGCTAAATTCATATCAATCACCATCAATCACTCGCCGCTGATCTGCATTTAGGGCAGTCGCCCAGCTGGCAGATTCTCAATCTGTTGTTTACCTAGTCTTTTCTTAAATAATTGCAAAGAATTTGGAAATTTATTGAACATCTCCTTTACGCAGTGCGGACCCAAGGTGATAAGGTCACTACTACTACTACTGCTACTACTAAACGTTTTCATTCCTCCCCTGAAGGGGGAGGCGGGCCTCTTAGACGGTGACGCCGTCTCTCAGGCCTGGAGATTTTTTACGGTGAAGGAGATGTGCGGAGAAGGTGAGGGGGTAGGCGGCCGTGGCCTATACTACGAACTGTCCCGGCATTCGCCTTAGTGCGGGAGAATGGAAAACCACGGAAAACCATTCTCAGAACAGCCGACGGGTGGGACCAGGCGTGAAGTCCGGCACTGTGTCCCAGGCCCGTCTCCCGAATGCAGAGGCGTAGAGCCACGGTAGAGCCGTGGCCAACTTTCCTCTGCTCGGTTGGCCGGTCAGAGTACAGAGCATGTGGGACAACAACCCTATCAATCAATCAATCAATCAATCAATCAATCAATCAATCAATCAATCAATCAATCAATCAATCAATCAATCAATCAATCAATCAATCAATCAATCAATCAATCAATCAATCAATCAATCAATCAATCAATACTGATCTGCATTTAGGGCAGTCGCCCAGGTGGCAGATTCCCTATCTGTTGCTTTCCTAGCCTATTCATAAATGATTTCAAAGAAATTGGAAATTAATTGAACATCTCCCTTGGTAAGTTATTCCAATCCCTAACTCCCCTTCCTATAAATGAATATTTGCCCCAGTTTGTCCTCTTGAATTCCAACTTTATCTTCATATTGTGATCTTTCCTACTTTTATAAACGCCATTCAAACTTATTCGTCTACTAATGTCATTCCACGCCATCTCTCCGCTGACAGCTCGGAACATACCACTTAGTCGAGCAGCTCTTCTTCTTTCTCTCAGTTCTTCCCAACCCAAACATTGCAACATTTTTGTAACGCTACTCTTTTGTCGGAAATCACCCAGAACAAATCGAGCTGCTCTTCTTTGGATTTTTTCCAGTTCTTGAATCAGGTAATCCTGGTGAGGGTCCCATACACTGGAACCATACTCTAGTTGGGGTCTTACCAGAGACTTATATGCACTCTCCTTTACATCCTTACTACAACCCCTAAACACCCTCATAACCATGTGCAGAGATCTGTACCCTTTATTTACAATCTCATTTATGTGATTACCCCAATGAAGATCTTTCCTTATATTAACACCTAGATACTTACAATGATCCCCAAAAGGAACTTTCACCGGGCGAGTTGGCCGTGCGCGTAGAGGCGTGTGGCTGTGAGCTTGCATCCGGGAGATAGTAGGTTCGAATCCCACTATCGGCAGCCCTGAAGATGGTTTTCCGTGGTTTCCCATTTTCACACCAGGCAAATGCTGGGGCTGTACTTTAATTAAGGCCACGGCCGCTTCCTTCCAACTCCTAGGCCTTTCCTATCCCATCGTCGCCATAAGACCTATCTGTGTCGGTGCGACGTAAAGCCCCTAGCAAAAAAAAAAAAAAAAAAAAAAAAAAAAAAAAAGGAACTTTCACCCCATCAACGCAGTAATTAAAAGTGAGAGGACTTTTCCTATTTGTGAAACTCACAACCTGACTTTTAACCCCGTTTACCAACATACCATTGCCTGCTGTCCATCTCACAACATTTTCGAGGTCACGTTGCAGTTGCTCACAATCTTGTAACTTATTTATTACTCTATAGAGAATAACATCATCCGCAAAAAGCCTTACCTCCGATTCCACTCCTTTACTCATATCATTTATATATATAAGAAAACATAAAGGTCCAATAATACTGCCTTGACGAATTCCCCTCTTAATTATTACAGGGTCAGATAAAGCTTTGCCTACTCTAATTTCTCTGAGATCTATTTTCTAGAAATATAGCAACTCATTCAGTCACTCTTTTGTCTAGTCCAATTGCACTCATTTTTGCCAGTAGTCTCCCATGATCCACCCTATCAAATGCTTTAGACAGGTCAATCGCGAGACCTCCAGAATCCAAGATATCTGCTATATCTTGCTGGAATCCTACAAATTGAACTTCAGTGGAGTAACCTTTCCTAAACCCAAAAGACCTTC
This sequence comes from Anabrus simplex, assembly GCF_040414725.1. NCBI lineage: Eukaryota > Metazoa > Arthropoda > Insecta > Orthoptera > Tettigoniidae > Anabrus > Anabrus simplex. The sequence goes on along the minus strand of NC_090266.1, from coordinate 608,702,904 downwards.
TATCGAACCAGTTATTAATTTCACAAACATGTCTAATATAATCAGAAAGAATGCCTTCCCAAAGCTTACATACAACGCATGTCAAACTTACTGGCCTGTAATTTTCAGCTTTATGTCTATCACCCTTTCCTTTATACACAGGGGCTACTATAGCAACTCTCCATTCATCTGGTATAGCTCCTCCGACCAAACAATAATCAAATAAGTACTTCAGATATGGTACTATATCCCAACCCATTGTCTTTAGTATATCCCCAGAAATCTGATCAATTCCAGCCGCTTTTCTAGTTTTCAACTTTTGTATCTTATTGTAAATGTCATTGTTATCATACGTAAATTTTATTACTTCTTTGGCCTTAGTCAATCCACTCAACCACTCTGCATCTACCGACCATAAGGTCAGGCAGAAGAAGAAGAGGATATATGCAATGCTGCGCATTTAAACTGTAAGTTTTAAGACGATGTTCCAGAATGTTGACCTGAAATGGGGTTCTTTAACTTGCCAGTCAACCTAGTGACTCGGATCTCTCGCTTAAACCACCATGCACGGCTCAGTTCCGTACATGTTTCTTCTACTTTTGTAATGTGGGCGAGAATGATCGTCGTGACTTGAAACTGAGAAGTAGAGATCCACATATGCAATGCCATGAAACTTCTTCGTGGGCCGGGCTGAGTGGCTCAGACGGTTGAGGCGCTCGCTTTCTGAACCCAACTTGTCAGGCTCGATCCTGGCTCAGTCCGGTGGTATTTTAAGGTGCTCAAATACGTCAGCCTCGTATCGTTATATTTACTGGCACGTAAAAGAACTCCTGCGGGACTAAATTCCGGCACCTCGGCGTCTCCGAAAACCGTACAAGTATTTAGTGGGACGTAAAGCCAATAACATTATCACATATCACTTCTTAGTGGCCTTTCCCCAGTTATCTGGACTCGGGACTTTGAATGGATTAAACCTAGTTTTACGATCTATCACTGCCTTCGTAATGTCCAGGCCGTACTGTACCTCTGATGACGTTACGCTTTGGGGGGGGGACTTGAAGGCGATATGCATACGCTCCGCTTGAATAACACACTCGTTTAAATTACTTAAAGAACTGTTAACACCTTATAAAACCAAAACCTATCATCAAATATTTGTTAATTCTGACATACAATGCATATTCTTCTCCGTAACGTTCTATTTCTCGCGTATATACTTTCGTTTGCGTGAGTACAGCCTAACACTTTGAGATATATTCTTGCGATTTTATCCATTTTCTGGTCAACTGGTACATTCACATCATACAGACTCACAGAAAACATGCAGCCAATTACCATTACTATTTATTACAAATATAAATTATTTCGTCCGCCTCTGTGGTGTAGTGGTTAGTGTGATTAGCTGCCACCCCCGGAGGCCCGGGTTCGATTCCCGGCTCTGCCACGAAATTTGAAAAGTGGTACGAGGGCTGGAACGGGGTCCACTCAGCCTCGGGAGGTCAACTGAGTAGAGGTGGGTTCGATTCCCACCTCAGCCATCCTGGAAGTGGTTTTCCGTGGTTTCCCACTTCTCCTCCAGGCGAATGCTGGGATGGTACCTAACTTAAGGCCACGGCCGCTTCCTTCCCTCTTCCTTGCCTATCCCTTCCAATCTTCCCATCCCTCCACAAGGCCCCTGTTCAGCATAGCAGGTGAGGCCGCCTGGGCGAGGTACTGGTCATACTCCCCAGTTGTATCCCCGACCAAGAGTCTGAAGCTCCAGGACACTGCCCTTGTGGCGGTAGAGGTGGGATCCCTCGCCAAGTCCGAGGGAAAAACCGAACCTGGAGGGTAAACAGATGATGATGATGATGATGATAAATTATTTCTGTACCTCACTGTTTCCACTTCATGAACACTGCAGCTTTCCTGGGCCTCTTACAGGAAGTTACACCATTATGGAGTAGGTCTGCTCTCTTTGAAGCACTTTGTTGAATACACAAGTCGGTGTGAATTTTGGAAAAGTTATTTAAAAACATATTCACCCAAATAAATACATACACTGTCCGGTCAGGTCCTCCAATTTCTTCCCGCAGTCACAAATGACTAGGGAATCTGCCAACTGCATTGGCTCCAAAGCCAAGGATTTTGTGACACATTTAGGATTGTCTGAATTTAGAAATACCATCTTAAATGTACGGTATCTAACACTAACACACAAAATACTTTGTACACCTCAATTCCAAGTTCTATTGACATGTCTGGTGGATACTTTAAGCCCCCTCGATTTAGGAAATTCAGATATCTTACTTCTGGAGGTAATTCATATATAAGATCTGAATCTGTCAGAAGATAAGATTTACATAAATCACACTGCTGTTTGATACTCATTTTTATTATTATTATTATTATTATTATTTTTTTGCTATTTACTTTTCGTCATGCCGACACAGATAGGTCTTACGGCGACGATAGGACAGGGAAGGAAGCGGCCGTGGCCTTAATTAAGGTACAGCCCCAGCATTTGCCTGGCGTGAAAATGGGGAAACCACGGAAAACCATCTTCAGGGCTGCCGACAGTGGGGTTCGAACCCACTGTCTCCCGAATACAAGATACTGGCCGCACTTAAGCGACTGCAGCTATCGAGCTCGGTGATACTCATAAATAAGACTTGCCTTTTCAAATACACCAAATTCAGATAAGCCATAGGTCTGATTACATAAAAATACAGGACCTACCTAATGTTACCCATGTTTATGACATAATAAAAAAAATTTAACTCACCATCTGGACGTGACACTCTTATTTCTCTCAGGATGTCACCGAGCTCGATAGCTGCAGTCGCTTAATTGCGGCCAGTGTCCAGTATTCGGGAGATAGTAGGTTCGAACCCCACTATCGGCAGCGCTGAAGATGGTTTTCCGTGGTTTTCCATTTTCACACCAGGCAAATGCTGGGGCTGTACCTTAATTAAGGCCACGGCCGATTCCTTCCCACTCCTAGCCATCGTCGCCATAAGGCCTATCTGAGTCGGTGCGACGTAAAGCAACTAGCAAAAAAAAAATAGCTCTCAGGATGTGATTTTCAGGAAAGTGCTTGATACACACAACTGTGTTTTGATTAACTACTAAATTATCCCTGGGAATAGCCTTCTTCCATTACTTAACTCGTTCTTCATCAGAAGGAAACACAAATACCGGAGTGTACTCTCCTAGTTTATAATTGGCTTTGCAGCCAGGCACACAGCAACTCTTAGGCATGGTGATTTCCCTCACTGATCGTCTTAATTCAAGTATATACAATTCGTGGTTAATATTAAAACACAGAATGCACAAACTCAATTAATTTTACGCTATAAATATAACTTTACACAAATAAACTACAAAATTAAAACACCGAAGAACGATCTTCTTAACCTATAGCTTCACATAAATACACGCTCACACTAAGTTTTCTTCGCTAATTAACGACTTTCCACTTAATAATGCAGTCGATGACGACTCATTCTCACATATATCTGAGTGAACATGCAGCCATCGTTAAAAGTTTCAATAAAACTGCGAAAATCTATGTTTAACTCTACTAACTCATGTGCTAAACTTCCCCCCTAACGATCAGCTGATTGCTTTCCCGCGCTCGTTACAGTACGGCCTAGACATCACGAAGGCAGTGGATCTATGCTCTTCCTGTCACCAGCCCCATGTGGAGGGATGTATTCACTATTGTGTGTTTCGTCATGTGTGTTCAAACTATAGGAATTAACCAGATAAGATTAGGCCCGGCTGGGAATCGAACCCGGGTCCCTCTTCTCTGAAGAGCAGTAGGCTGATCAACCAGCCAAAGCGCCGGACATTGAATGTCATGGTTATGTTAATTAATTTCGTGTGGCTATTTCTAGCCTTGTAAGGCAGACCCTCCGATGAGGATGGGCGGCATCTGCCATGTGTAGGTAACTGCGTATTAATGTGGTGGAGGATAGTGTTAAGTGTGGTGCGTGAGCTGCAGGGATGTTGGAGACAGCCCAAACATCCAGCCCCCGGGCCACTGGAATTAACCAATGAAGGTTAAAATCCCCGATCCGGGCGGGAATCGAACCCAGGATCCTCTGAACCGAAGGCCAGTACGCTGACCATTCAGCCAACGAGTCGGATATGATTATGTTGAAAGTATTCTTGTATTTATATTAGTTGGCCGTTCACCCTATTTGTAGAGTGGAATATTCCTACAAAAGTAATTTGTAGATATTAAACACAAACTGTTTAACCTTAAAACTAAAGATATATTTTATTTCAAAGAAGTATGGATGACGTTCGATTTGCTTTAATATGTATCACATGCCTGCATTTTGATATCTGACTATAGCTGAGGAAGAAAAATGTATACATTTGCAAATTATGAAAAGAGCTAAGTGCCATATGCCTGAACTTATTAACTGAGCTAACTCCAGTACTCTTGATCAGTTCAGTCTAATGGAGCACTGATTCTGCGGACAAAGACAAAGGTTTTTTTGTTAGCCTTCGGAAGTGGAACGGTATGAAGGCAAGTCATCTAATTCCGTAAATATAATATTTCCCAGTGTAATACCCTCTTTCAAAACACGGCATATTTCCCACCCCAGAAGTTGACTGCAGTTTTCTTTGAACATAACAACACCAGGATTGTCTTTTATCACCCTCAGCCATGATATTAGGGATATCTTCATCTTCGAAGTGTCTACGGTTTTGCTTGCTGCTTTTCCAAAGTCAAGAACATTTCCACCCTTATGTAAAGCATGGAATGGTCCTGATGATCTTCCAGTTATCACCTTCTTTACATCTTCCAGCATCCTTCCACCTCCTTTCAATTAGCGGAAAGTCCCTATCAGATACAGAAGAACTAAGTCCCACCATTAGGAATTTGTGGTCGATTCTTTCAAATAATCCAGTAGCAACAAGGAAAATGTACAAAAACAGGAGCATTTTGTTCTTGATATGACCGCAGCAATTGTCACTCCAAATACAAAGATTTTCTTTATAGGTGAGGCGTTGCTCATTAATAGCACGAATGAGGGAAGCCATTTCATTACCTCCGTGTGAAGATTGGCCTTCGTGCCACAGACACACTGTTGCATCAAATGTATCAGAAATGTGAATGCCGAAGTTATAACATCCTAAATGCCGAGAACTGTACATAGCAGAGTGGGTTAACCAGGGAATTTGGAACACCTTTCGCAAGTCCATAGTGCATGTGTCACTATCAGGTAAACTGCTGCTTTTATTTAAAAGATTAGACGGACTTGCATTAGCACAGGCACTAGTGTTGGTATTATTTACTTCCATCTATATTTATATAAAATAAGAGTTTTGTCTGTACATTGCTCAGAATTTGAAAATAATGGTATTACTGTATCGGTCATGTCCATAGTAACGAGGAAATGCACTTTTTACTTTTCCGTAATGTCTGTCTGTCTGTCTGTCTGTCTGTCTGTCTGTCTGTCTGTCTGTCTGTCTGTCTGTCTGTCTGTCTGTCTGTCTGTCTGTCTGTATGTACACGCATCACGAGAAAACGGCTGAAGACAATTTATTGAAAATCGGTATGCGAAGTCGGGGAATAAGTTGCTACAATTTAGGATATAAATAATTATATTCACGCTGAGTAAAATGGTAGTTTTGGGGAAGGCCTAAAATTTAATTCTCAAATATTTGTTATTAGTAGTCCTATCTTTAAGAAATCGGTATGCAAAGTCGGGGAATAAGTTGCTACAATTTAGGATATAAACAATTGTATTCACGCTGAGAAACATGGTAGTTTAGGGGAAGGCCTATAATTTAATTCTCAAATATTTGTTATTAGTAGTCCTATCTTTAAGAAATCGGTATGCAAAGTCAGGGAATAAGTTGATATAATCTAGGCCATAAATAATTTTATTCACGCCGAGCGAAATGGTAGTTTAGGGGAAGGCCTAAAATTTACTTCTCAAATATTTGTTATTAGAGGTCGTATCGATAAATACTGCATAACTAAAGTTATATACTAATACATTTCCGATCACTTATGCCTTATACATTGTTATCGTACCAGCTAAGATCACAAGGATATTCATTAAATGGATTTTGTTACTAAGTCCATATCAGCACCGAGTCACGAGAAAATGGGTAAACAGAATGTAATGAACATCGGTATGTAAAGTCGGAGAATAAGGACCTACAGTCTACGCTATAAATAATTTTACAAATCACAGAATCGAAAGAAAACTAAATGTGAAGGCCTACAGTGTAGAAAGCTCATAACATTGATCAACAATAAAATTATATTGACCATTGCTTGTTGAAATGTGCTTTATGTCTTCTGTTGCCACTCATCTCCGGTAGATAGGATTACTGCTGATTCCGAGTATATTTTTATTTGCTTTACGTCGCACCGACACACATAGGTCTTATGGCGACGATGGGCTAGGAAAGGGCTAGGAGTGTGAAGGAAGCGGCCTTGGCATTAATTAACGTACATTTCCAGCATTTGCCTGGTGTGAAAGAGAGAAACCACGGAATACCATCTTCAGCGCTGCCGACCGTGGGGTTCAAATCCACTATCTCCCGGATGCAAGCTCACAGCTGAGCACCCCTAACCATACGACCAACTCACCTGGTCGTACAGAGTGTAACAGCCTGCCTGAATATTGACGGGAAGTAGTTTGGGAGATAGATAACTTTGTTTTTTAGCATGCCATTCCTTTGGTTCGTAACTTTTCTGATACTACTGGTACGTAACACACTGGTTCTTCATAGCATTCGAACTATGCAATCTCTACTCTGAGGCACTGATTGGAATGAACAGTGTTCATATTTAACGGGATAATGGCAGGGTAGTGTTCACGGCAGTCTGCGGCCTGGTCATTCCAGCTCTGGAACTTTAGACTGTTAGGTTGGCACCGTAGTACTGTTTGATCGAGTATTTTATTTGATTACATTGCGTTTAATGGCTACATTCCTACTGACTTTTTTGTAATGACCTATGTAGACTTCAGTTAGGAAAACCACAAAGCCAGTCTTTCTGAGAATGCCGTAGCGAGGCACGGGTACATAAGCTAGTATCCATTATTACAAACAGAACGAAGCCGAGATGATGCATGAAGCAACAGAAATAGCACGGTAACATCAAGCGAGAACTTAGTATTAGCATTGCAAGAGGTGCTGGAACATACACCCAGCGCTCTCTTTAGCCACGTGTAAAATTTATTAGGACTGAAGGAGGCACGTAAACTCAGTAGCTGACAATTGGCCTTGGTTAGATGGGTGTAACTAATTTTCTTACATTTTGGCACTTAGCTTCATTAGCCATTCCACTCTACATTTCTTGTCATGGTCGTTAATATGTGCAGGGAGGGACAGAGTATACATATTTAAACGGTTACTTACCCGAAAGATTTTGTGAAGTTAAATTATTTTAAAGTTGTTCATAGTTCTTCGATCGAATGGTCAACGTTGAGGCTTTCGGTCCACAAGGCCCTGGGTTCCGTTCCCGGCCCGGACAAAAGTTTTCACTGCGTATGATTCATTACCTTGTCCTGGGACTTGGGTGTTTGTGTTCGTCTTAATACTCATCACACTACCAACAACACGGAAACACGCAGTAGTGAATACAACCGTCTATATAGGGTGGGAATCCGTCTGTTAAACTGGGTCAAATCCACATAAAGTCAATTGGGAAAAAGGCCAGGAACAGGAAGAATTACTTTAAATTTATGAAACCACTGCATGCAAAATTGTTACATTGTAGTTACAGACATGATATGCATACGTAACGTGTGATAGAACAAAAAATTAAACCACAGTATTTCTCAGAGACACATCTGCCGAAAACAGTTTTTAGTGAAAATTCGGAAGGAGATCTCCCTTCTTCCTTTACATCCGTATCAATCCACTTCCACGTTTTCTTTTCCACTATTTTCCTGGAGTATGAAAAGAAAAGAGAAACAACTTAATTTAACTACCCACGCATTTTATTCTTTCCATCATTCAAAAACAAATTACAATATCATTTTTCATGACTTCAGTGCTGAAAACGTGTAGATCAGTTGCGTTCAAACTTTTCGGTTGGCGTACTCCCAAAATCCAAATGTTTTACCTTCGTACCCCCGAAGTACGACTTTATCTCGCTTATCTCAGAAGTAGCAAATGTTAGTTGCTGAATCCCAAATAATATTAGCTATCATGATCATCGTCGTCATCATCATCATCATCATCATCATCCGCAAATTATCTCGCTTGCTCAGGGTCCTTGCACGCACTGAGGCATGAAAGAGTTGTGGCCGGAGATTTAAGGTCGCATGCCCTTTCTGACACCACGGAATTTTCAACAGAAAATCCCACCTCAGCAACACCAGGAATCGAAGCACGGTCGCCGGGATGGCAGGCAAGCAGCTAAGCCACTGTACCACCCTGTTCGTCAATACTAAAAATGATATATTGTGTATAATCGTCGCTAGGCAAAGGAAACCTCGTAACTCCTTCGGAGTAAAATTTACAGAAGAGCCAAAAACTGAGCGGTGAGCCTGGCCGTTTGATTGCTTAACGATAGCCCAATTATTCGACGATTGGAGTCTTCTGTTCCCCTCTCAGGTAACGCGGCAAGCCTTCACAAGGCAGATGGAGAAACATGGTTTCCTCGTGAATGGAATTACGAGGTTTTAATTGCCTATCAGCGACACACACACGCCAGTATGGTTATGACAATGATGATGATGATGCTTGTTGTTTTAATGTGCCTAACGTCAAAGGTCATCGGCCCCTCGGTATGATTATTAATGCAATAATTACTATTATTCTATGTACATTGCTAATGAAATAAAATTACCGAGCTCGATAGCTGCAGTCGCTTAAGTGCGGCCAGTGTCCAGTATTCGGGAGATAGTGGGTTCGAACCCCACTGTCGACAACCCTGAAGATGGTTTTCCGCGGTTTCTCTTTTTGACACCAGGCCAATGCTGGGGCTGTACCTTAATTAATGTCACTGCCGCTTACTTCCAACTGCTAGGCCTTTCCTGTCCCATCGTCGCCATAAGATCTATCTGTGTCGCTCCGACGTAAAGCAACTTGTAAAAAAAGAAATAAAATTGAAGTGGATGAGTGGATTTCGAAACAAAATTAGAAAAAAGAACAATGCAGTACAAGTTAGCATCTTTACATCGCACCGATACAGGTAGATCTTAGGGCGACGATGGGATAGGAAAGGCCTAGGAGTGGGAAGGAAGCGGCCGTGGCTTAATTGAGGTACAGCCCCAGCATTTGCCTGGTGTGAAACGGGAAACCACGGAAAACCATCTTCAGGGCTGGCGACAGCGGGGTTAGAACCCACTATTTCCCGGATGCAAGCTCACAGCTGCGCGCCCCTAACCGCACGGCCAACTCGCCCAGTAACACATAATTTAGAATGAATAGTTCGGAAAGGGGACTCTATACAGCGGTAGACGAAAACACTAAATAAAACAAGATTGTATTGAAAATGAGCAGGCTCAACTATCTTCTGAACTACTCACTGGAAACAGAAGTTACGATAAAATTGCGTACCCCTTGAGAAGACCCCGCGTATCACTCTTTGACACCATCACTGGTGTAGATGATGCCCTCAGCGTCGGTTTTTTCTACTGCTCTCCTTGCTCTTAATAGAGCTACATCACGCACTCTGGCTTGACCCACAGATGCTCTTCAATAGGAAGGAACCAGTTTTTATCTTGCGGAATGACCTCGCAGAGCTCACAAAAAAAAAAAAAAAAAAAAAAAAAAAAAAAAAAAAAAAAAAAAAAAAAAAAAAGACTGGAATAGTTAGTAGAATATTTAATTTTCACGGCCGCAATCTTGAAACAGACTTTCAGCTTATTAACTCGTGTCCAGTACATGTAGTACATGCCGAAGAGATGTTAAGTACAGAATAAAAATTGCCAACCGGATACCATGGGAACCGAACCCACTAATATGGGAACTGTTTGACCGATTCCACTGGAACTTGGTAGGATGATCAATAGATATCAAAGCATCCACTGCACGCCTGGCTGTCCGTAGCATGTCAAAATGACTGAATCTGAACTGGAATCTGACAGTTCCCTGGTACCACGTGCGTACATGATGTAGTAGAAGTATTAAAAGCTAATACTTCGATATGTTCATACGCTGTACGTGTTCGTAAAACAGGTTTATGGAGCGTGAAGTTCTGTTTGAGTTTTCATAATTTCATTTTCGGTATGAGGTACTTTATGCAACTTTAAAATAGAACTATCAGTATATTTCATCGGTGCATACGCAAGGTCATCTACGCCATCTTCAGGTAACTGTTCCGAGCTAGCCAGTTATTTTTCAGAAATTAATTATAAAACCACCATTGATTTTTCGGCAACATAATTATAACCATTAATTCAATTATAAGTTACTTGATCATCTACACAGGTTATCGAAAAATATCTGGTCTACCTTGTGAAAATCGCATGTGTTGCGATAACCATAGACATTAGTTCAAGAACTGTCGAAAGGAATAATGTCTTTACGGTAGTAGATCGACTGTGGATTTATTGCAGAATCAGCTTAGTAGCTTTTATGCATATCCCGTATATCAGAAGAAACTTGGCAACAAAGTAATGGTAGCTATTCTTGTTGTGGATTTCCTCTCTCATTCGCCAACACCATACTCTCACTTGCAGCTGTGAGAAGAGGAAGGTCGGGTTATGGTAAATTACAACTTCATGTGGCTATTTTTTTTTTTTTTTGCTAGGGGCTTTACGTCGCAGCGACACAGATAGGTCTTATGGCGACGATGGGATAGGAAAGGACAAGGAGTTGGAAGGAAGCGGCCGTGGCCTTAATTAAGGTACAGCCGCAGCATTTGCCTGGTGTGAAAATGGGAAACCACGGAAAACCATTTTCAGGGCTGCCGATAGTGGGATTCGAACCTACTATCTCCCGGATGCAAGCTCACAGCCGCGCGCCTCTACGCGCACGGCCAACTCGCCCGGAGTGGCTATTTCTAGCCAGGTGCAGCCCTTGTAAGGTAGACCTTCCAATATGGTTGGGCGGCATCTGCCATGTGTAGGTAACTACGTACCGGGCGAGTTGGCCGTGCGCGTTGAGGCGCGCGGCTGTGAGCTTGCATCCGGGAGATAGTAGGTTCGAATCCCACTATCGGCAGCCCTGAAGATGGTTTTCCGTGGTTCCCCATTTTCACACCAGGCAAATGCTGGGGCTTACCTTAATTAAGGCCACGGCCGCTTCCTTCCAACTCCTAGGCCTTTCCTATCCCATCGTCGCCATAAGACCTATCTGTGTCGGAGCGACGTAAAGCCCCTAGCAAAAAAAAAAAAGGTAACTACGTATTATTATGGTGGAGGATGGGGTTATGTGTGGTGTGTGAGTTACGTGGATGTTTGGGACAGAACAAACACCCAGTTCTCGAGCCAAGAGAATCAACCATTAAGGTTAAAAATCTCCGACCCGGCTGGAAATCGAACCCGGGGCCCTCTGAAATGAAAAGCACTGCGCTGACCAGTCAGCCAAGGAGCCGGATGGGGTTATGGTGAAATCCACTGACTAAGGTCACAAACAGTTTGAGACCGGACATTTGGGCGCTGTAAAAGATCATCCGCATAGTTCAAACATTGAACACTGGAACAGTTTTGTTAACTTTCTGATGATGATCCTTGTTGTTTAAAGGGGCCTAACGTCTAGGTCATCAGCCCTATTAACTTTCTTTAGAGCAGTCGTAGGTTGAATGCAATATATGTTGAGTGTGTTTCTTTTAGAAAGTTTCATTCCCCTTTCACTAAGAAGAAACCGAGCGAATTGGCCGCGCAGTTAGGGGAACGCAACTGCGAGTTTGCATTCGGGAGCTAATGGGCACGAACCCCACCGTTGACAGCACTGAAGATGGTTTTACGTGGTTTCCCATTTTCACACCTTAATTAAGGCCAAGGCCGCTTCCCTCCCATCCCTAGCCCTTTCTTATCCCATTGTCGCCATAAGACTTATCTGTGTCGGTGCGACGTAACGCAACTTGAAAAGAAAAAGGCAATCAAGACAAGCCTTCTCATGATAGAAACTGTATGAAACTAGAAACACAAATTGTGTGAGAAAAACTACAGCAGGGCTGAGTGGCTCAGACTGTTGAAGCGCAGGCCTTCTGATACCAACTTGGCAGGTGCGATCCTGGCTCAGTCCGGTGGTATTTGAAGGTGCTCAAATACGTCTGCCTCGTGTCGGTAGATTTATTGGCACGTAGAAGAACTCCTGCGGGATTAAATTCCGACACCTCGGCGTCTCCGAAAATCTTAAAAGTAGTTAATGGGACGTAAAGCCAAAATAACATTATTATTAGAAAAAAATATAAGTTGAAAAGAGATATTTTTTTGTCGAGTCTATTTACTTTTACTAATTTAAATTGAACCAAGCCAGTGGTGCCAAAGTAACAATTTTTCCACTAGACCTAACAGGATCGATATATTTTTAGCAAGCTAAATTTAAGAAGTGTAATGTTCATGTAGGCACTTAATGGTTATTTCAAATTCTTCTAGCACCGAGCTCGATAGCTGCAGTCGCTGAAGTGCGGCCAGTATCCAGTATTCGGGAGATAGTAGGTTCGAACCCCACTGTCGGCAGCCCTGAAAATGGTTTTCCGTGGTTTCCCATTTTCACACCAGGCAAATGCTGGGGATGTACCTTAATTAAGGCCACGGCCGCTTCCTTCCCACTCCTAGCCCTTCCCTGTCCCATCTTCGCCATAAAACCTATCTGTGTCGGTGCGACGTAAAACAACTAGGAAAAAAATAAATTCTTCTAGCAGTATAGAAACATGTTTTCAATTACGATAAAGGAATTGATGATTTTCGTTTCGTGCTGTTCGGTTTTCCATACAATCGTGTTGGCCAGGGTGAACCAAACATAAGTGATTAGCGGCAAGTAAACACTCCACTGGTTATTATCGTGCGCGGTTACGGTGCATGTTTGTTTTCGGTACGGTTTGAAAAGGTTTTTGTGAATATTCTCGTGTTATTTGTGCGTGATGTTCCAGTTATTCGGAAATGAATAAAGTGAGATGTTTACAAACTAAAACTCTAAATTGCGTGGATCGAATATTAGCAAAGGAATTAGGTCCGCCAAGAATAGAACTTAATGTAATTTAGGTGTTTAATGATAAAAATAGAACATGTGCCACGACATGCAACAAAATTGTGTGCGTAAAATGGAAATGGTTGTGTGGTTGTCAATTAACTAGCTTATTATTTTATTTCCACGTATTTTGTTCGGTAGGGAGCAGTGTTGGACTAGGACCGGTGAAAATACCTCAAACATCTGCCTGAAAAAAAGAGAAAACATGGGTTATCTAAAGTTCATCTAAACAACAAACTGAATCTCGCTGTGTTAGGAAGAACAGATATCAGAGCACTAGTTGACGATGGTTATAGGGTGTCTGTACGGAGGCATAATGAGGTCATTGATAAAATAAGTATTTTTTTTCTCACGAATTATTGATGCTATTAAATTCTGTGGCGAACTTGAATTAGTCCTGCGAGGCCATGACGAGGCAGATCCTGGTTCTTTTCAAAGGACTAATTAATTACACAGCAGCCCAGTGAATTTTTTGAAAAACCATTTAGAAAGTACAGCTATCTTTAAATACACATAAATGGACATTCAACATGGAATTTTAGTAGCTATTTAATCTATTTACAGGAAACGTATTGTGGCCGAAGTAAGTGAAGTAGACTTTCTATCTCTTCAGGCTGATGAAGCAACAGATAATGTTTACAAAACTTTGCTGTCAATAATTTTTATGTATCGAATAGAAGGGAACATATCTGAGAGGTTTTGGGGTTATATCGACGTATCTCATAGGCGTGCTGATGGTTTAGCAGCATTCATTTTCGAGGAGCCATACGTATTGGGTGTAGAAAAAATTCCCGGGGAATGAATATGCCAAACATATGATGGTGCTAATGTCATGAGTGGGCAGAAGGGTTGAGTACAGTGTTTCATCAAAGAAACGTACACTAACGCTATTTATTCACTGTTACGCACACCAAGGACACCTGATTTTGCAAAACGCGACATCATCTTCATCACACCACAGAATATTTTTTCGAGACTTGCAAGGAGTAGGAAGGTGTTTCAAGATCTCCAAAAAGAATGTAATTTTAATTGAGTATACCCCAAGAAGTTAGGTAGTGTTCCACCAACGAGATGGTATTTTTCATCACCACACTGTCAATACAGTATTTGAACAAAATGAAATTTGCTCAAATGTTTCGAACATATAAGTGACCCTGAAATAAGTAACCAAAAGGCCTGCGCTGAAGCTAATGGGTTTGTGAGAACCTTGACAGATTCCCAGTTCATTTGCTGGCTCACATTCAACCATAATATAATGTCACATGTTGCAATGCTCTTCGATTGCACTCAGAAAATAATGGTCTCATTATCAGTAAACTTATTAAGACTATCGTAAGTGCGGTTAGGAGTATTCGAAGAAGTCTCGTTCAATGAACCGTTAACTAAATGACAATGCGTTGAACATGGCAACAGTAGGAGCAATAGACTAGACGCACTGGAAGTTTGCTACGTGATCATTAGCAATATTAATGATACATTTCTGTTTTCGGGATATTTGTATAGCTCTAAATTATTTTTGTTTGACAGATTCCCTCAGTATTGCAATGAATTCCCAGAAAGCGATTTTCAGACAACACTGAAGTCATATAACAAAATAAATTGTCTAAAACTGCGATCCGAGTTGGAAGTTCTGTAAAGCCGTGAAGATTTGAGTAATGCTCGGGTGCAACTGCTCTTCTTCAGTTTTTCTATAACATCAACACTAGGCGAACATTTTCTGAGTGTGTGGTAGTGTTAGAAATAATCGTGACTATTCCCTGACTACTGTAGAGACCAAACGATCACTTTCTACCCTAAACAGAATATGGAACTTCTTGAGAAGTTCCATGGGGAACGACAGGCTCAATGCGCTGGCAATGGAATTGATAACATTTTTGGGGATATACTAAAGACAATGGGTTGGGATATATCACCATATCTGAAGTATTTATTTGATTATTGATTGCATGACGGAGCTATACCAAATGAATGGAGAGTTGCTATAGTAGCCGCTATGTATAAAGGAAAGGGTGATAGACATAAAGCTGAAAATTACAGGCCAGTAAGTTTGACATGCGTTGCATGTAAGCTTTGGGAAAGCATTCTTTCTGATTATATTAGACATGTTTGCGAAATTAATAACTGGTTCGATAGAAGGTCTTTTGGGTTTAGGAAAGGTTACTCCACTGAAGTTCAATTTGTAGGATTCCAGCAAGATATAGCAGATATCTTGGATTCAGGACGTCAAATGGACTGTCTCGCTATCGACCTGTCTAAAGCATTTGATAAAGTGGATCTTGGGATACTACTGGCAAAAATGAGTGCAATTGGACTAGACAAAAGAGTGACTGAATAGGTTGCTATATTTCTATAAAATAGATCTCAGAAAATTAGAGTAGGCGAGGCCTTATCTGACCCTGTAATAATTAAGAGGGGAATTTCTCAAGGCAGTATTATTGGACCGTTATGTTTTCTTATATATATAAACTAGCAATTACCCGCGGCTTCGCTCGCCTAGATTTCGTAATTTGATCAAAGTAATCGTTCCTCGGCATTGTACCAAGACATTATCTGAAAATTCCTAAAGTATAAAAACTCACCCAAAAACTGAGTTTCATTTACCCCAGAAATTATTTGTAAACCATGTTTGTGGTATTACCTTTTGGGGCTAAGATGTCCATGCGACATAGAACTGTACATGTGAAAAACAGTATTCTCTCAAGTCGAAAAAATATATACATGCTCCTTTATTTTTAAAGGAGATTCCAAATACCTATTCCCACATCTGTAACATCATCAGTTTTTGAGATATACAGAAGTATCCGCATAAAAAGAATTCAACCCCTTGATCAGTCCTTCCCTACCCGACTCCCATCTAAGTGTATTTTCCGAAAACAAAAATAAGTGTTTATTTATTTTTAAAGAAGATTCCAAATACCAATTTCCACGTCTGTAATATCTTTAGTTTTTAAGATATAAGTATCCTCATAAAAAATAATTCAACTATTTTTCACTTCTCTTCACCCCGCCCCCCGTTAACTGCCTTCTTCGAAAACAAAAACATACATGTTCCTGTGTTTTTAAAGGACTTTCCAAATACCGAGTTTCTTGCCTGTAACATGTTAATTTTCTGACGTATAATATAGATATTCCGGTATTCATTTTAAAAATTCACCCGCTTTTCCAATTCTTTTCAGCCCCTTGATTGGATTTTCCGAAAACAAAAAATACTTGTTTCATTATTTTTAAAGGAGATTCCAAATACCAGTTTTCATGTCTGTACGTCTGTAACACCTCCAGTTTTGAGATAAACATATACTCATAAAAGTAATTCAACTTCTTCACTTCTTTCCACCCCTCTCCCGCCTTAAGTGGACTTTCCGAGAACAAAATATACGTGTTTCTTTATTCTTAAAGGAAATTCAAAATACCAACTTTCACGTTTTTAAGATAAAGTATCCTCATAAACATATTTCAACTCCTTACTTACTTACTTTCCATTCCACACTCCTTACGTCTATTTTCCATGAAAAACAAATGCTTGTTTCTTTATTTTAAAGGTGATTCCAAATACCAATTCTCACGTCTGTAACATCTTCAGTTTTTGAGATATAAGTATCCTCATAAAAGTAATTATTTTTCACCCCAGCCCGTTAAGTTGATTTCCCCCTACCCCTTCCAAAAATGCGTTTTTCTTCATTTTTAATGGATATTCCAAATACAAATTTTCACGCCTTTAACATCTTTAGTTTTTTAGACATAAGTATCCCCATACAAAGAATTCAACTAATTTATTCAATTCATTCACCCCCTTAAGTGGACTTTCCGAAGAGTAAAGGACACGTGTTTCTTTACTTTGAAAGAAGATTCCAAATACAAATGCTCAAGCCTCTAACATATTCAGTTTTTGAGATATAAGTATCCCCATACAAAGAATTCAACTCCTTTTTCACCCCAGCCCGTTATGTTGGTTCCACCCTTCCAAAACATGCGTGTTTCCATATTTTTAAAGGAGATTACAAATACCAATCTTCACGTCTGCAACATGTTGCGTTTTTGAGATATACTGCAGATATACTAATTTTAAATTTCACCCCCTTTTTCAGTTCCCCTTAAGTGGATTTTCCCAAAAAATATTATGTCTCTTTACTTTTACAGGAAATTCCAAATATCAGTTTTCAAATCTGTAATACTTTACGTGTCTGAGATAATTTGAGATATAATCTTTTTAAAAATTCACCCCGTTTGTCACTCCTGTTCACCCCCTATTCATTGAATTATCCGAAAACACAAAAATACGTGTTTCTTTATTTTCAAAGGAGATTACAAATACCTATTTTTATGTCTGTAACATCTTCATTTTTTGATATATAAGTCTGATCCATAAAAGATATTCGACTCCTTTTCCCCCATTTTCACCCCCTTATCGACGTAATATCCCAAAATCCTCCCTTAGTGAGCACCTACACCCTTATATAAATGTATCCCAACATTTTTTTATGTCCAGTAGTTTTGGCTCGGCGATGATGAATCAGTCAGTCAGTCAGTCAGTCAGTCAGTCAGTCAGTCAGTCAGTCAGTCAGTCAGTCAGTCAGTCAGTCAGTCAGTCAGTCAGTCAGGACATGTTCTTTTATATATATATATAGCTGATATGAGTAAAGAAGTGGAATCAGAGAGAAGGCTTTTTGCGGATGATGTTATTCTGTATAGAGTAATAAATAAGTTACAAGATTGTGAGCAACTAAAATGATAAACGGGGTTAAAATTCAGGTTGTGAGTTTCACAAATAGGAAAAGTCCACTCTGTTTTAATTACTGCGTTGATGGGGTGAAAGTTCCTTTTGGGGCTCATTGTATCTAGTTGTTAATATAAGGAAAGATCTTCATTGGGGTAATAACATAAATGGGATTGTAGTAAGGATGTAAAGGAGAGGGCATATAAGTCTCCGTTAAGACCCCAACTAGAGTATGATTCCAGTGTATGGGACCCCCACCAGGATTACTTGATTCATGAACTGGAAGGAATCCAAAGAAAAGCAGCTCGATTTGTTCTAGGTGATTACCGACAAAAGAGTAGCGTTACAAAGATATTGCGAAGTTTGGGCTGGGAATACTTGGGAGAAAGGAGACGAGCTACTCGACTGAGTGGTATGTTCCGAGCTGTTAGTGGAGAAATGGCATGGAATGAAATTAGTGGACGAATAAGTTTGAGTGGTGTCTTTAAACGTAGGAAAGATCACAATATGAAGATAAAGTTGGAATTCAAGAGGACAAACTGGGGCAAATATTCGTTCGTTCATAGGAAGGGGAGTTAGGGATTGGAATAACTCACCAGGGGAGATGTTCAATACATTTCCAATTTCTTTGAAATCATTTAAGAAAAGGCTAGGAAACAACAGAGAGGGAATCTGCCATCTGGGCGACTGCTCTAAAAGTAGATCAGTATTGATTGATTGAATGCCGTCAAACGACAATAAGATGGTGTACGCCATTGCCGATTTCAACAAGCAGGTCATCGAGGAATTTGCTGCAGTCAAAAAGAGGAGAATAGAATTGATATTCAGAAAAACGAAACCCCATGGCGCAACAGCCCTGAAGGGCCATGGCCTGTCAAGCGACCGTTGCTCAGCCCGAAGACCTGCAGATTATGAGGTGTCGTGTGGTCAGCAAGACGAATCCTCACGGCCGTTATCTTGCTTCCCAGACGGATAGAATCGATATACAAATAGTGAAACAAGGTAAGCTTTACATAAGTGGGTATATATTTACACTGTTCGTATATGATGTGCCGGTTTAAGGAATCTGAAGATGCTAAGTCTGTTTTTACTAACTACGTCATGTGTGATGCCAGGTGTTCACTTTTCTTACTTCGACTGATTTTCCTCTTGTTTCCACTGCCGTGAACGGTAACACAGTGTTTTGGTACCTACGTGTGATTGATTGATTGATTGATTGATTGATTGATTGATTGATTGATTGATTGATTGATTGATTGATTGATTGATTGATTGATTGATAGGCTGTGTTTGGTTAGCATGCTCGATATTTTGTTCATTAAAATGACAGCCGGTTTGAAGAAATTTATTGCATATGTAGTAGACTGTGGCTTTTTATGGAATAATGAGTTCAGTTAGTTTTCGAACTTTTCGTTACATCCTGCTGTTCTTTTCTAGAAAGCTTTGTTTATTTTTTCCGGTTTCTTTCTTCATATACTGTATTTTTACGGAGAGGTTAATTTTGGTTAGATTTATTTTTACTCTGTTTCATAATTTGAGGAAATATGCATAAGTTATTATTCGTTGATTGCTTTATTTTTATTTTTCGTATAATTGTACAGACATGATTGCTACACCTCACACATTTCAATATTTTATACAATTAATATTCTCATTGTTACGGAAGTACCTTGGTTACGTAATTCAGTTCAATTTCGATGGCCTAGATTTCGTTGTTTCTGTTTTCTTGGTTTAATTTTCAACGTTTGTATCATTTTATAAATGTTTTTATTATCATAGGTAATGCAGATTACCTGTGTGACGTGTGGTAACCGCGACGGGTTCTCTCTACCGCTCGGTTTTCTGTGATGATTTGTAGTGCGATGTGTTACATGTAGCTGAAGTTGTGTATTGAGATGAACACATAATGACCAGCCCCCGAGCTAGAGGAATTAATTATACGCAGTTAAAATCCACGACCGGGCCGATAACCTTCGATGTTAAGACCCTTTAAACAACAAGCATCAACAAGCAAAATCCACGACCCGGCCCGGAAACGAACCCAGGTTCCCCTGAACCTACTGACTTTTCAGCCAAGGAGCCGGAGATTAATTTTAGCTCCATTAAATTTTAGTACAAAAACGTATATGACATCGACACAAGTTGTCAACACACAGGTTAAACAGACTGGGCTGTTGATAATGTACAAGAAGCAAAAACATAATTCATCAGTTTAAGCGGAAGTTGGTCTCGATAAGCTCCCATGTGACTCCGTCATCACTTCGCCCTTGATCCTGCCTCGCGACATTGATGTTTTACGATGTCATCACATGTGCGCAGACGACCTAAAATTATTGTGATGAAATGAAATGGCGTATGGCTTTTAGTGCCGGGAGTGTCCGAGGACATGTTCGGCTCGCCAGATGCAGGTCTTTTGAGTTGACACCCATAGGTGACGTGCGCGTCGTGATGAGGATGAAATGATGATGAAGACGACACATACACCCAGCCCCCGTGCCAGCGAAATTAACCAATTAAGGTTAAAATTCCCGACCCTGCCGGGAATCGAACCCGGGACTACTGTGACCAAAGGCCAGCACGCTAACCATTTAGCCATGGAGTCCGACAATTATTGTGATAAAACTATACAACATCTAAATTTCAATCCCGTACCTCCAGCAGTAAATCATACAGGTTGCAACAAAAAAAAATGCGGGAAAAAATTTCACTCATCCCAGGGAATAACAAGATGAGTCAAAAAAGTTGAAGTTGTTAGGGGTAGCATTTTTTGTTAGAGCCTTAATTACGGTACAGCCTCAGCATTTGCCTGATGTGAAAATGGGAAACTACGGAAAATCATTTTCAGGACCATATCTGATATACTTATTTGATTACTGTTTGCATCAAGGAGCGATACCAAATGAATGGAGAGTTGCCATATCAGCCCCAGCGTACAAGGGAAAGGGTGACAAACTAAAGCGAATAATTACAGCTTGACATGTGTTGTTTGTAAGCTATGGGAAAGCTTTCTTTCTGATTATATTAGACACGTATGTGAAATTACTATCTGGTTTGATAGAAAACAGTTCGGGTTTAGGAAAGGTTATTCCAGTGAAGCTCACTTTGTAGGATTCCAGCAAGACATGTCAGATATTTTAGATTCAGGAGGTCAAATGAGTAGTAGATTTTAAGTGTTTCGGCGCGTCCTCAATCCTCACGCCTCCTCGCGGAATGTGCTGGCTAAGAGTGCATGCATAACCTCACATTGTCGGGCGATTTGAAATGTGGGCGGCTGGCTACGTGTGCAGGCTTAAACTAATAGGCTTGAATTTTACTCCATGCTTAACCGCACAGGGGATGTTAACTGTATAGACCCAAGTTTGATGCCCGAGGAGACTAATCGCATAAGAGTGCAAGCTTAACCTTACAGGCTTGGATTAGAACCAAGGCTTAACCTAACCGCTATACTAGGCAAGATGGCTGCTATACACTATTCTTATGAGCCTAACTCTAGAGAGCTACCCCAGGACCTATTAGTTTTATCGGTCTAACTTTTGGAAACTGATGCAAGGACTAGTAGGCAAGAAGGCTACTATACGCTATTCTTATTGGCCTAACTCTAGATAGCTAATTCAGGGATTCACAAATTGTAACTTAGGACCTATTAATTGTATCAGCCTAACTTTCGGGAACTAGTGCAAGGGCTACAGGGCAAGATGACTGCTATACACTATTTTTAAAATGTTCTTTACGTCGCACCGACACAGGTAGGTAGTATGGCGATAATAGGAAAGGAAAAGGTTAGGAGCGGGGGGAAGCAGCCGTGGCCTTAATTGAGGTACAGCCCCTGCATTTGCTTTGTGTGAAAATGGGAAACCACGGAAACCATCTTCAGGGATGCCCACAGCGGGATTCGAACCCACTATCGCCCGAATGCAAGCTCTCAGCTGCGCTCCCCAAACCACGCGGCCACTCGCTCGGTGCTATACACTATTATTATGGGGCTAACTCTGGAGAACTACCTGAAGGGTTCACAACTTTTAACATAGGATCTATTAGTCTTATCGAACTATTAGGAGCTGATGCAAGGACTAATACGCAAGATGGTTACTGTATGGATTTCTCTTATGGGGCTAACTTTGGAAAGCTACATTAAGGGGTCACAACTTGTAACTTCGAGTTCGACTTCTTGACTAACTCTGAACATGCAGACCCCCTCTTAGATAGCCTCGCAGACTAGAGTTCGACTCCTTAGCTAATGTTAACCTTACAAGCTTGAGATTGACACCGGCTGAAGCAGTTAAGTGTTCAGCGCTTTCTGATCAGTTCAAGGATTCTATTCTTGTAGGCTGCAGGGGCGCCTGACTAGTGGACTACCTCTTCCTCCTCCGCCTCTTCTTCTTTGGAATTGAAACACCCAATCCAAAAACCAAAGGTTTTAAACGTTAAAATCCCCGACCCCACTGAGAATCGAACTCGAGAATATCTAGGACTGAAGTCAAGCAAGCAAACTAATCAGCTGTACGCTAAGAAAAGGGGTGCAATTCAAATACACAACCCCTGAGCTGAAGTAATTAAAAGTTAAAATCTCCGACCCGACAGAGAATCGAACTCGAGACTGCCTAGGACCGAAGACTAGCATGATAACTACTTAATTGTACGTTAAGAGCTTAAGTGTAATTCAAACACACATCAACTACTTAATTGTACGTTAAGAGCTTAAGTGTAATTCAAACACACCGTCCCCGAGTCAGAAGAAATTATCAGAAACCATTAAAATCCCCGAACCGGCGGAGAATCGTACCGGGTAACCCTCTTGGACGGAGGACTAGCACTCCCACTAAACGTTTGGGTTCAATTTATATCATCCTTTTTTTCATCTTCTGAACTCTAAATGTAACTGAAGTAGTAGGGGAAAGCGGGTTCAACGCACTAGCGTCAGCATTTGTTTGCTGAGTCAGCACCCGAGGTCTAGTAGTGTAGCTATGCGAGTTCTGACCCAAGGTCATTGAACCCTAGTATAGTAGGTGTACAATGCCAATTTTGCGGATTTGCTTAAGAGAGCAAGCCTAACTTCACAGTCGCTATCTTGAGGGGCCTAACCTGACTTTAACGGTTAGATGCCCTTCCCGACGCCTAAGAGAGTGAGCCTAACCTCACACCTAATCACATGGAGGAGCCTAACCTTATTTTTACGGACAGATGCCCTTCCCGACGTCAATTGCGCTACATGGCGGCTATACAAAGACAGCCTAGGGGTGCTTGCGCAAGATGGCGGCTATACATAGCCTCTTATCAGACGGCCCAAGGGCTACTGCGCAAGATGGCGCTATACATAGGCTCTTATGAGACGGCCTAGGGGCGCTTGCGTAAGATGGCGGCTGCTCTTATGAGAGGGCCCAGGGGCACTTGCGCAAGATGGCGACTATGAGACGCCCTAAAAGCGCTTGCGCAAGATGGCGGCTGTTCTTTTGAGGCGGCGTAGGGGCGATAGCGCAAGATGGCGGCTATGAGACGCTGAGGGGTTAATAAGCTCTTAGGAAGTGTAATCGTTCAACGAGTAAGTTAACGTTTTTACAATATCTTACATCTGCATAGGGTAACAGAGTTTTGCTAATACCTATAGACGGTTGATGTGTAGAAAATGGAAGAACTTATTTTGATGCGGTATATGCTTCTGCAGTGTTATCAGTAGAGGTAATAATTATTGTTTTAAGAGAAATGTTTTTCTTCAAAGGTATGTGTATAAATATTTGAGACGTGTTAGCCTCCGGATCGTAAAACTGCAATGTGAATGGTGATGATTAGGGAGCGGATTTTTATGTGCTAAAAATGTGAAAAATATTTTTTTATGTGCTGAAAAACTTTAAAATATGTGATAAAAAATTGAAATTATTTTCCTTTAAATATCACATAACTATTCTCCGGACCACCTTTTGAGCAGACTAAAGCGGAAGTGAGTGTATAGACCAGGGGATGGCGCGGGCGACAGGGGCAGCGCCTTCGGTGTTGTCACACGGTAGGTGAGGGGGCAAGAGGGGTGCGCTACTCAGAGCGAGTTTTGGCAATGGTGCAGTCAATGCGGAGCTGCCATACTTACTCAGTGGATGTCCTGAACACGTGTGCTTCGCTTTTACAAAAACAGTGCATGTGCGTATTGTGTGCTAATTCATAATTCTTGTAGTCTCTTGTACGTTTGTAGGTTTCTTCTTACTCGTTATTGGATATTATTGTGCGATGGATCCGAACAAAAATTCACCAGACTGTTATCAGTTGAAGAAGAAACGCAAGATTTTTACTTCCGGCGAGAGAAATATGATTCTGTCTGTTTATAAGCATTTCCGAGCGAATAATATTGACGGCGGGATTAGTTTACCTCGTGTGCTGACCCCGGTTATGATTCTGACTTGGGTGTGCAGCCACTCGATAGTGACACAGATTAATTACTGCGGCACAAGGTCAGCTAACGCTGAAACCTCCTGCATGATAATAATAATAATAATAATAATATTAATAATAATAATTTTATAAAAATATATTTGTAATAACTAATTTATTGAAATTGTACTGGACAAAGCGGAGGTGGGACAGGTTTTTGCCTGGATCCCCAACTTCATCAGTCAGTTCCAAGTTAATTCCAGTACGAGTAGGCCCATATATAATCCTCACTTCTCTCCCTTTTTCATAAATCGCTCGTGAGTAGCAACTCATTTCAATCAGAAATCAGGCCATATATTTAGATAATAATAGTGAATAATAAATAATAAAATATTATATATACACTGTATATTGATGATAATAATAATATATCTGTGGTGTAGTGGTTAGCGTGATTAGCTGCCACGCCCGGAGGTCCGGGTTCGATTCCCGGCTCTGCCACGAAATTTGAAAAATGGTACGAGTGCTGTAACGGGGTCCACCCAGCCTCGGGAGGTCAACTGAGTAGAGGTGGGTTCGATTCCACCTCAGCCATCCTCGAAGTGGTTTTCCGTGGTTTCCCCACTTCTCCTCCAGGCAAATGCCGGGATGGTACCTCACTTAAGACCACGGCCGCTTCCTTCCCTCTTCCTTGTCTGTCCCATCCAATCTTCCCATCTATCCACAAGGCCCCTGTTCAGCACAGCAGTAGAGGCCGCCTGGGCGAGGTACTGGCCATTCTCCCCAGTTGTATCCCTGACCCAAAGTCTGAAACTCCAGAACCCTGTCCTTGAGGCGATAGAGGTGAGATCCCTCGCTGAGTCCGAGGGAAAAGCCAACCCTGGACGGTTAACAGATTAAGAAGAAGAAAAAGAATATTTTTATAAAAATATATTTGTAATAGCTAATTTATTGAAATTGTACTGTGAAATTGTAGTTAGTACATTAAAATTGTGAAGGCCTCCGTTGCTCAGGTGGCAGCGCGTCGGCCTCTCAACGCTGGGTTCCGTGGTTCAAATCCCGGTCACTCCATGTGAGATTTGTGCTGGACAAAACGGAGGCGGGACAGGTTTTCTCCGGGTACTCCGGTTTTCCCTGTCATCTTTCATTCCAGCATCACTCTCCAGTATCATTTAATTTCATCTGTCAGTCATTAATCATTGCCCCAGAGGAGTGAAACAGGCTTCGGCAGCCGGCTCAATTCCTGTCCTCGCCGCAAGATGGGGCTTCATTTATTCCATCCCTGACCCGGCCATTGACTGGAAAACAGATTGTAGGTTTTCACATTTAAAATCTAATTCAGTAAATTAATTGTTTAAAGTTGTAAGCCGTTAAGAAACTGTATGGGATTCTAACACGCATACGTTAATGTATTAATTATTTTAAATTCATTCGAGGTTCAATCCGTGAGCTGTGCTGTATTATAGTGGTGGAGTACAACTTTGAATCGCGCGCCGGGTCATTTGGCAACCATGGCGAGTGTGACGAGACAATGACGTCACTTCCGCTTTAGTCTGCTCAAAAGGTGGTCCGGAGAATAGTCGCGCTCAAGAAGTAAATAGCATAATGTTTTGCATTGGAATATGGTGCTACCAAACGTACTCCTTAAGGCAAAATGATGTCTGTGTATGGAAACTTGCTGTATGGTATATTAATTTTTGATATGCCAGAGTAGATATTATGAATGGTTATTTTTTAAAGGTAATTATTTGCTTAAATATGGCAAAAGCAACCTATCATCTTTGAAAAAATAGTACCAGTTCGTACTCACCCATCACACGCTGGAATATTAGTTGCTAGAAGTAGTCTCAGAATTGCAGTGAACAACAAAGGTCATCTCCAAATTGTCCATCAGAAATGCATGCCGATTATCTCTAAAGAACGCCTTATACTGCGAAAACGATCGCTCCACATCACAGGAAGTCAGACGAGCATAGTTAAAGAGAGGAATGTCACCAACAATGACGCCATCAATTTCGCCAACATGAGCACCCTCTAATACATTAGAAATTTGGCACATTGTTTGAAATCCTCTGTTTTTTCTGAACAAATTTTGATATTTGACCTTTAACAGTCCCTGTACCTGCGAAGCCGGGAGTAAATCTAATTTATTTTCAACAGCGCGCACTTCCTTCACTGTTTCGGACAACAGGTTAGTGGATTTTTCAAGTATATCTATAGTTTTACACAAGAAGCTTAGATTGGCAGATATAAACGCCAAATCATTTTTTAAAGAGCTGTATTTTAGTATCTCTTAAAGAATCTCAATTGACGACGCGTCGTTTTTATCTAGCGCGTTCACAACGGATGCAAAACTTTCAAAATTGTCTGCGTAGTATACCACAGCGCTAAGCCAGGTACCCCACCGCGTAACAATTGGCAGAGGAGGAAGCGCAAGATCCGGGTTTTTCTCTTTAAAGAGATCGATTCTTGAGGGTGCTTTTACGAAGACTTTTTTGCCATTAGACACTAATTTATCCACTTGAGGATACTGAGCCCGCACATTTTCACATAACCTGTGTAGAGCACGAAAAACGCAAGTTACGTGTATCATTTTCGGAAAGCTCACAGAAAGGCCTTCGGCTGCCTTTTTCATGTAAGCTGCACTGTCAGTAAGGAAAAGCAATACATGGTCGTATTTTATACCTTTTGGCCAAAGTAAATGCATGGTTTCATTGAATAACCTAGCTACAGAGACATGGTTTGCAGCAAGCATTTCTTTACATGCTTGCAAATAAGAATGTTCGCAAGCAGTTTTGTCATTCTTCAACATACCAACTACAACATTTCCTACTTTTCTGCCACTTGAATCAGTGGTTTCGTCAATGCTCACCCAAGTTTTTCGCTATCACATACTGCCAGAATTCTCTGTAAAGTTTCTTCGTAACATTTTGGGAGATAGTTTTTCCTTAATGTGAATTCGTCTGGAGGCTCAAAATTAATGTACTTTGTTAGGAAATTTCTCAGTCCCGGATTATTTATTTTACCAAGAGGAATGTCGGCGCAAACAAATGCTCTGCACATATCTAAATAATACTGGAAATATTTAGATGGGCCTGCATTTGAAGTAGCTGGTTCAGCTATTAGTAATTGTCGCGAACGCACACTCGAAGCAGCCGCAGTATGCTTATTTCCAGACAAATGCTGGATTACTTGAGAACGTTGATCTGCACGTACTGTTTTACCACACGGTTGGCAAAATAAATACTTTTCCATCGGTAGTGAAAATGATTTTAAATTCCACTACATATTGTTGAAGACGCGACCTTGTACTCGACTTATCTTTTGGCATTATTTTTCAGGTTACGACACACGCATTTACGGTGAATCACTGTTTCAATAAAAAGAATAGCAGCGGACACTGAAGGAAATATTTCTTATAAATCCCTAAAAAATCACACGACCACGGAAATGATATATGGACCCGAACAGCTAACCTTACTCTTAGGAGTGATAAAATTTCACTACCTAATGGTGGGGCAATATTCTTCCGAGTCTCCCATGTCGTAATGGAATTACGTCACCTTATCTCTCCGTGATTGTCTTTCGCTGATATTCTATAAACAAAACCCGAGAGGGCTGACTCATAAAGAGTTAGAATGACATCATGCAAAGAAACATCTTGTGCAGCAAATCAAATCGCTGTCTAAATGTAACGACGTAGCCAGTGACCAGCAAGTTTTAGAACTTATGGAGGGAAGTCCATAAATAGCCGAAACATTCAGATACATTATGTTAAATACACTGTTAAAAACAATACCGTAATCGTAAAATGAAAATATGAGCATTGTTTTATAACACACAAGCATTTTAAATTTCATTGATCAACAAATATTGCCGATTTATGTGTTTATTATAGATTTTCTTAAAATATGTATTTACATAAATAAAATGTGAAAATATGTGTTTTTATGTCAAATAAGATTCAGTTTCTACACTTGGGGATGCACAATTGGAATAATGAACTTCGTAACTTGCGTTAAAACTTACGCAAAATGTATGTAATTACATAAAAATCCGCTCCCTAGTGATGATTCTTCTTTAAAGAGAAATGTTTTTCTTTAAAGGTAAGTGTATAAGTATTTTTCTTCGACGTGTTAGCCACTAAATCGCAAGATAGTCGGTTTGAACCGTAATGTTAATAATAATGATTATTGTTTTAAGAAAAATATTTTTCTTCAAAGGTAAGTGTATAAATATTTGCCACGTGTTAGCATCTGGATCGCAAAACTGTAATGGTGATGACTGATGATTATTGATTTAAGAGAAGTGATTTTCTTCAAAGATAAGTGTATAAATATTTGCGACGTGTTAGCCTCTAGATCGCAAGATAGTCGGCTTAAACTGTAATGGTAATGATTATTGTTTTAAGAGAAATGTAATGATTAATTATGTATTTTGTAGATTGATCAGTGTTCTAAATATACAGGTATTTACTCGATACCGTCCTAGATTATGAGGCTGGGGTTAGCATATAGCTTATGCATGCTAATCACATCGTAGTGATTATTGTTTTATGAGGAAGCACATCTATCCTCTGCAGGTCTATCATTCCGCCGACTATGCGTTCCCCTTGGAGTCGCCCTCCTGTCAATCATTATAACGTTGTAGATGCACAACTAATATTCACATGTTCAGTTCCCGGGATTGGAAGATAGTTGTCCATATCAACCGAAGATATAGGCCCAGAAAATCGTATTGTACAGCGTTAGAAGCGCCATTTAGCGTAAGTATATTCTAAAAAATCCTCTCCGCAGCGAGAGGATGCTGTTGTCGGATGGGGACATAAACACTATACCAGGATTGTACATGTTCTGTCACTAAAATGACATTATCGCTGCAGGTTAAAATGAAAACAGCACATGCTCACTCCCGTGATTCGAAAAGCCTTAAGCATGAGATCGTGTTGTCATAGTTGCGCATGTTTAGACTTGTCGATCTGACTTCTTATGCCCCATCGGGGAGGAGGAGGAGGAGGGCGGCTGTGTCCCGTCAGAGGTGGAGGCCATAAGAATATTTGTATAGCTGCCATCTTGCGCAGTAGCTCCTGGGCTAGCTTTCTCCATAAGAGCCTGTGTATAGCCGCCATCTTGCACAATCACCCCACGGCCGTCAAGGTAATGTGCTAGTCTACTCTCATTAGAAGGCCCGGTAGCACAAGGAAACTGGTTATATCCGTCATCTTGCGCAGCAGCCTCTAGGCTAGCTTTCTCCATAAGAGCCTGTGTATAGCCACCATCTTGCGCAAGCGCCCCTAGGCCGTCTCTTTAAGTCCTATGTCTCCCCTGACCCATCTTTCTCCATAAGAGCCTATGTATAGCCGCCATCTTGCGCAGCAGCCTCTAAGCTAGCTTTCTCCATAAGAACCTGTGTTTAGCCGCCATTGTGCAGTAGGCCTCTAGGCCGCCTAATAAAAGTGTATGTATAGTCGCCATCTTGCGCAAGCGCTCTTAGGCCGTCTCATAAGAGTCTATGTATAGCCGCCATCTTGCGCAAGTGCCCCTAGGCCATCTTTGTATAGCCGCCATATTACGCAAGCGCCCCTGGGTTGTCTCATAAGAGCCTTTGTATAGCTGCCATCTTGCGTAAGCGCCCCTAGGCCGTCTTTGTACAGCCGCCATCTTGCGCAGTAGGCTCCTGGGCCGTCTCATAAGAACCTATGTATATCCGTACTCTTGCGGAAGCGCTCTTAGGCCGTCTCATAAGAATCTATATATAGCCGCCATCTTGCGCACGCACCCCTAGGCCGCCCCATAAGAGCCTAATATTTCTGGCACTACGCACAATGAATATGTACTTTAAGGCCGCATTGTTATTCACAGTTTTCCTTACTTGTTTGAAGGCAATATTTTGCAGGCATTTCGAACTCGGTAAGATTCTCCGTTGTGTAATTGGCTGCGAATCATGAATATTTAATCATGTCCTTGAACCGTGGGGAAGAAAATTGAAAATGAATGAAGGATTACATTTTCAATGTGCTGTCTCTCTGATACACATCAAACCAGAAGTCTTCACAAACCGATACAATGTCTGTTAAACGGTTAAATAAGGGGGTCAGAAGTGGCTCTCATTAACCACTGTTCGGAAATATTGTATGGCGACGTCACTATGGCAACTGTACATGTGGTAGAGCCAATTAGAATCTACGTCAGTAAGTCCCGTTGAACAGTCAGGCGAAAAACTTATCCAAGGGCTGTATTTTCCCTGTAGTGCCGAGAGGAATCTGGAGAATTTCTATACAGTTGCCTGGAGGAATGTCTTGAAGGCAGCTCTTATCACCATAAGTAGCTCAGGAGTCGGGTACGTTCACACCGCACGCAGCGAGCTTGGCAGTAAGCAGTACGCAGGAAGGTGAGCGGCATGCTCAGTTTAGAAACACAGCTTCTTCCAATGAGACCGTCCACACCGCACGCTGCGAAGGTTTCAAGGACATGCCATGCCAACTCTCCAGCTTGCCTCGCAGCTCGACAGGCAGCAGTGTTTCTAAATCCAGCGTACTGCTTACTAGCTCGCACAGTTTTCACCATGGAAGAAGTTTTAATCAGTGCTGTGTTTAAGAGGAGACATTTATGGGATCCCAAAACAGCGTCGTACAAAAACAATACGATTAGTAGGAAACTCTGGGACGAAGTAGCTACAGAGGTGGGCTATGATGGTAAGTATTCAATATTATTATTAATAATACTTACGAAATTGACTGGTGTTCTGGTTTTATTTTATCAACTCTGTTTAACGATTAATATAGCAGATACATAATATAAGGCTGCCTTTTTAGTTACATGAGGTTTACCATTTAACTAAATGAAGAGAATCTCATTTTTTCTTGGCACTATAAAATATTAGCAGTGAAAATATGACACCATCAAAATTAATGTGTAACTAGTCCCTCTCTGTTTACTTCAGCATTTCTTTCCACAATGTTTTTCGGTATAGCATAATTATTCTGCCAAGTCAGTTTTCCAGGTCCATTAAAATAATGCATTAGTATTTCCCTAATTTGTTTAGCTGAATTCGAGAAGCGGAAGTGCGAACCAGACTCTTTATTTCGTACTGTTGCTGTTAAGGCTGCAGTAACGCTCATGAACTGAGGATCAATACCCTCTTCAGCAATAACAAAATTGTGTAATACACAAACAGAATTCACAATAGAAATTGCAAGATCAACGTTCGTTTCAATCGGTTTGTGCAAAATTCTCCATTTAGCACTCATGATCCCGAAAGCACATTCTATGCATTTTCTTGCTCTGGACAGCCGGTAATTGAAGACAAGTTGTTTTTCATTTAAGTTTCGTCTAGGAACGGTCTCATCAAGTATGGTAAGAGAGGATACTCTTCGTCACCTACAAGGACAAATGGAACCTTGTACGGTGTCTCTGGCAATTCCGTGTGATCAGGCACATTCAAAATTCCAGCTTCTAATTTTTGAAACAATGAAGATGTCCTGAATGTACCTCCATCACTCTGACGGTCTGCAGCACCCACATCAACTGCAATTAATCTGCAGTCAGCATCAGCTACAGCCTGAAGCACTATTGAAAAATACTGTTTGTAATTGTAGTACAATGAGCCAGGCTTAGACGGACATTTCACTTCAATATGTTGTCCATCTATACTGCGGATGAAATTAGGAAAATTCCATTTCAAAGAGTACTATTTTGCTACATCATACCACAATTCTGTTGTTGACTCCGGTATATACTCTTCGTGCAGGACCTCCCATATTTTTTATAGGTATCCTTGACAATAGCCACTACTGTAGATTTCCCCACTCTAAAGCGAAGGGAGAGCGATGAAAACGAGTCACCAGTTGCAAGAAATCTGAAAAGAAGGAGACGAAATGTAATATATTTGTGTCTTCTAAAATATAGAGCTTTTAAGATTAATGACGGACTTGTTCTTTCCCATTTATTCTTCCTTCAGGGATGGGTTAAGCATACAAACAAACGAACAGCGGGCAAATTGTCTGGAACTGTATTAAGATATCACCCGATTATGTGTATGAGCAAGTAAGGAAAACTGAAACACCTTCAAAAATACGGCCGGTGAGAATTATCGAAGCAGGGATACGAACTAAAATGGCATACTTAGAGGGATAGTTGCATATTTCAACATTGTTTGAATCATGATCGTAACTTTTAATTAGTGAATCATTCTCACCCTCTTTTCTTGTTTTGTTTTTCAGTCAAACATGCCAGATCCCGCTGGAAAACACTGCGCGACTATTTTCGCCAGGAAATTAACAAAATAGAAAAGCCGAGATCTGGTACCGGTGGAGACGGGGCGACAACTAGCTCTTGGCCGTTTTGTCAACTGATGAGTTTTCTGCGTGATACGATGATATCAGAAGCTAGAAGTTCCAGTCTAGGAGTTTCTTCATTCGACTACTCCTTGTCTGCAGAAATAGCAAATGATGTAGTCCCTAGAACCGAAGAAGATGGCCCTACACTATCTTCTTCAGAGACATCACCTCACGAAGGGATACCTTCGGACGTGTCATCGGTAAGCACTCAGAGTATGGGTAGAGAGAAAAGAAAAAGGTCACGTCCTGATATTGACGCAATATTGACTAAGAAAGATATGGCCGAAGTAAAGGACGACGACCTCATGTTTCTAAAAAGCCTGCCTCGTTCTCGCAATCGTGCAGTGCGTCTGCAATTTCAAGAAATAATTTGCAGTGAAATTGATGCATTGGAGAGGCAGCCCTATTCTTTTGCTCCCAAACCGACTGAAGGAACTAATATTTCTATCGATGGTTACAGAGTGATGAGTTTGAATCCTAGTTTACCGTCAGACAGTTTACACAATTCTTTGTAGTTTTTAATGGTTGCTGTGAGAAACTGACAAGGACATTTTTGTGCTTTAATTAATTAATGACCGGGCGAGTTGGCCGAGCGCGTAGAGGCGCGCGGCTGTGAGCTTGCATCCGGGAGATAGTAGGTTCGAATCCCACTATCGGCAGCCCTGAAGATGGTTTTCCGTGGTTTCCCATTTTCACACCAGGCAAATGCTGGGGCTGTACCTTAATTAAGGCCACGGCCGCTTCCTTCCAACTCCTAGGCCTTTCCTATCCCATCGTCGCCATAAGACCTATCTGTGTCGGTGCGACGTAAAGCCCCTAGCAAAAAAAAAAAAAATTAATTAATGTTTTTCGCTAATTACTATACGCTCCTTATTATTTTTAAATGTAAATAACTTCAAAGTTGTGAGTAAAATATCTGAGTGAAACTTCTCAATTGATAAAATATGATGATGAAATAATAAATAATTATTTCCAACAGATTTTTACTACCTTTTCCATTTAAGAGTTTGCAATATGATTTTATTGATCACCTCAGGGTAATAACAAGCCGTTCTTCTGGTGATATTGGCCTCCTGAAATTAGTTTCTTCTTTGTAAAGATGTCTCTCTAGCTTTCGTAGTAGGGAATCAAATGTCCCTTTAGTCATTCGTAGGTAGTTAAAAATTTATCCTTGTACTTCCGAACGTCACGGTAGAGACGATTAAACTCACCACGAGTGCCTCTAGACTGGTTAAATTCATGTACCCATGTACGAGTCAAGATCCTAGGATCATCCATCTTTATGCAACACTTTCCATTAAATACATTCTTCTCGATAACTTTGATAATGCCATCTTACATAAAGCGAAACGTGGCAGACAAATGATTAGCAGCACACCGCACAGCGTACTGGTGTGAACACTTGTGCTGCTTGCTGCACACGACCCTCACCAAGCAGCAATGTCACCCTGCTTACTGCCCAGCTTGCTGCGTGCGGTGTGAACGTACCCTTAACGACAGCAAACACTTGTCTTCTCCGAATGGGAAGAAGGCTTCTCTAAACCTATATTTTAATTCCTTGTTTCCTATTTTCCCTGATTTTGTGGCTGTTACAAATAAAATTTCGGCATAAAACACTTCATTGAAAACTCTTGGACCAAAAGTTCCATTTGCCTCCTGTGGTACGTACTATGAATATATTCGGGAAAAGAGTAGCGGCCATGCTAACACAATTCTGAACGAATGAACTAACTGACCAACTGCTACTGTATGTTTCTCGCCAACAAACGATAGTCCTTTTCGCCTTCAGTTCGTGCACGAAACCACTGTGATCTGTTTTATATATTGAAGAAGGTGTATAATCTAAAATTCGCTCTGTGGCTGCTTCCACAAATTTCTTTGCGAGTCCATCCTTTTTCCCTTTTCTTTTTTCAGATACGCACGTTATAAAAATTTCGTGATTTTTCTACTTTTGATTCGCTGCTTTATCTTAAAAGAACGCAACCAACCAGTAGGTGCACTGAAATTACTAGGTCCCATTGAAATCACTCCTGAAATGTCCAAGATTTTGTATACACATCAATCTCCTGTGTTCTTTTTTTTTATCTCATTGACACTGTGCATTTATTTAAACGCATCAGAAATAATTGGCTCAACCAGAAAACTAATGGTTTGTAATTTGTGTATCCTGACTTTGATGATTTTTCTAAAGTTAAGGTTGCATCTTTCAAAGCTATAAGGGACTTGTTTGAGGCTGAAGGGAATGAACTTGTAAAGCATGGGTATGGTTTGACTGTCAAAGCTCTATGGCCTTCAAGTTTTGAAAGACAAAATGTGAAATATGTGTGTCAGTTGTTTAATGACCATATAGTAAATGCTTTACTAGTTGTAGGAGAAAAGCACAATTTAACATCATATGAGGGCACAGCTGAATTTGTAAACGTAATCACTACCTGGTGGCAGATTGCTAATGTAAAGACCCCTTTCAAAGGTGTAAGACTTAATGATAAATTTCAACAGCCTCTCACCAACAAACCTGGTGATGAACGGAAGGGTTTTTTAATGAAGTTTGTTCAGTGGTTAGATCACTGGGATAATCTAGGTCTGAAACGTGGCAAATTGTCTACTCAAACGCATAGGGCTCTTACTCAAACAACTCGCTGCCTTATACAGCTAACAGAGTTTTGTTCTGAAGTACTGAAATGGTCATATTTTCTTCATGGAAAGTTTCAGACAGATGCATTAGAGGCACGATTTGGTGAATACAGGCAACTTGCAGGTGGCCAATACCATGTTTCTGTTAGACAGGTGTTTGAAATTGAGAAAAAAATAAGAATCTTGAATTCACTTGAACTGCCCATTTCTTATGGTAGGAAAATTGTTGTAAATGATATTGTTGATGAAGATATACTGATAGATCATGATTATTGTGCAGTTTCCTCATTTCAAACATTTACAGGCGAGCTCAATGTAACAGACTCAGATCTTGACAGCACATCTTTTGTTGCAAGTGTTTAACATACACTGACTGACAGAGCAAATGTAACACCAAGAAGGAGTGGTTCGAAAAGGATGAAAGTTGGGGAAAAAACAGAGACGGCACGGACGAAAAATTGATGTTTATTTCAAACCGATATGCAGGTTACACAATGCGCACGGCATCGACTCAGTAGGATGTAGGACCACCGCGAGCGGCGATGCACGCAGAAACACGTCGAGGTACAGAGTCAATAAGAGTGCGGATGGTGTCCTGAGGGATGGTTCTCCATTCTCTGTCAACCATTTGCCACAGTTGGTCGTCCGTACGAGGCTGGGGCAGAGTTTGCAAACGGCGTCCAATGAGATCCCACACGTGTTCGATTGGTGAGAGATCCGGAGAGTACGCTGGCCACGGAAGCATCTGTACACCTTGTAGAGTCTGTTGGGAGATGCGAGCAGTGTGTGGGCGGGCATTATCCTGCTGAAACAGAGCATTGGGCAGCCCCTGAAGGTACGGGAGTGCCACCGGCCGCAGCACATGCTGCACGTAGCGGTGGGCATTTAACGTGCCTTGAATACGCACTAGAGGTGACGTGGAATCATACGCAATAGCGCCCCAAACCATGATGCCGCGTTGTCTAGCGATAGGGCGCTCCACAGTTACTACCGGATTTGACCTTTCTCCACGCCGACGCCACACTCGTCTGCGGTGACTATCACTGACAGAACAGAAGCGTGACTCATCGGAGAACACGACGTTCCGCCATTCCCTCATCCAAGTCGCTCTAGCCCGGCACCATGCCAGGCGTGCACGTCTATGCTGTGGAGTCAATGGTACCGTAGTCTTCTGAGCGGACGCCGGGAGTGCAGGCCTCCTTCAACCAATCGACGGGAAATTGTTCTGGTCGATATTGGAACAGCCAGGGTGTCTTGCACATGCTGAAGAATGGCGGTTGACGTGGCGTGCGGGGCTGCCACCGCTTGGCGGCGGATGCGCCGATCCTCGCGTGATGACGTCACTCGGGCTGCGCCTGGACCCCTCGCACGTGCCACATGTCCCTGCGCCAACCATCTTCGCCACAGGCGCTGCACCGTGGACACATCCCTATGGGTATCGGCTGCGATTTGACGAAGCGACCAACCTGCCCTTCTCAGCCCGATCACCATACCCCTCGTAAAGTCGTCTGTCTGCTGGAAATGCCTCCGTTGACGGCGGCCTGGCATTCTTAGCTATACACGTGTCCTGTGGCACACGACAACACGTTCTACAATGACTGTCGGCTGAGAAATCACGGTACGAAGTGGGCCATTCGCCAACGCCGTGTCCCATTTATCGTTCGCTACGTGCGCAGCACAGCGGCGCATTTCACATCATGAGCATACCTCAGTGATGTCAGTCTACCCTGCAATTGGCATAAAGTTCTGACCACTCCTTCTTGGTGTTGCATTTGCTCTGTCAGGCAGTGTACGTAGCAGGTTATTGTGTCATTCTCTTCTCAAGAAATTAAATTGTAATTACTGTGCAGATTTCTTAGTTTTGAAAGATGTTACTGTTAGAAATAGTCATCATAATGTTATTGACAGCCTCAATAGGGTCAATTTGAAATATCCTGCAGAAACAGCTGTACACTTAGTTACATACACATATGTCATCATAAAACAGATGTTGAGGCCAGAAAGTGAGAGAAAATTCTTTAGCTTAAATAACCATAAGAAGTATGTAAGTGATGTGACCCTGCAAATTGTTCTCTCAGCTGATGAATGTATAGACGACAGGAATGAATGTAGGGAGCACACTGCAGACTATTTGTATTACAACATTATTTGGAAGTGTACAACTATTCTAATAAATAACTACTGCAGGAACAAAACTAATGAATCCATAAAACATTGTACAAATTCAAGAAAGTCTGTAATTTTCTCAAAATAGGTGTGTACAGTACTCTTGTAATAGGCAAAAGTATCGAAGTCATTTTGCATTACTAGCATGCTTGATATATGATGATGTATATCTTATTAACTTTAATGCCAATATGTTATAATTTGGACCTAGGCCTACCTACAGACCAGGTGAATGTTATGCTCCTCTTCCTTAATATTATTAACTCAGTGTCTTTCTAAATATTCCCAAAATGGAAGTTTGTAAATAAATGTGAAGTTAGTGTATCATGTTTTTGTAGTACAGTCTACATGTTAGGCCTAAACTAATTTTATGCGTTCTCTTTTTATTTTAAAATCATTTACTGTCTATTCAGTGCCTATTTCAATTGAAATATGTTTGTGAATTTCAGTTCTGTGTCAGCCTGGAGTAAGTTAACATTGTAAATACTGCCGTGATTTAAAACAGTGTGTTGTTTATCTTTAATGGCAGAGTCTCTAAGATACGGTAATAACGGCAATATAATTCAATGTCCTCTAAAATTTAAACTTTATTTGTTGGTAAATAAGTTATTCCACAAGCTAAAAGTATTAAAATCATGTTTGTGTGTGACCATGCTTTGCGTTTCTTTGGATTGCGATCGCCTCCGTAGCGTGACGTAACAGCGCTGTTGTGAGGTCTTATTATCTAAGAGGTGTTGCTTAATACCTTGTATTTTAAAAGCTCATATGAAAGACTGCACTTCTACACGAACTGCGCTACGGACAATATAAAATTATTTGTAATCACTTCAGTTGTCTTCTAAGACGTATGCCATTTGTAAATTCTGTTCTCGTAACATAGGAATACCCGGTGAAGAAAACCATTTCCCAGTTCTGATTCTTATCCCACTTCCCTTTCCCCTTCCTTTCGTACTTATTTTCTTTCAGGGTTTGCTCTCACTTTTCTTATTCAGATTCTGTATGTATTCATTGTACGCTTGTATTTGTTGAATAGGCTTTTTCTTACATGCATTTCGGAAATTCTATTTGTAAATGTGGCACACTTTTCTAATTTTCTCAAGTTTTACATATTTATCTTTCACCACTTGTTAAGATTTGTCTTCGATTTATGTATCTTGTTACTATGTTTGATTGTTAAATATATTCTATTCATATAGTTAATTTTTGATCTTCCTATTGGCCTAGCTCCTTCTTACTGCGCGTTTCCTTGGTTTAATAATTTATTATTATTATTATTATTATTATTATTATTATTATTATTATTATTATTATTATCCGAGCCTCTCCTTTCTATGACCTCTTTGCTTAAGCTTTATACTATATTATATCACTTCGGTTGATACTATTTGTTTATCGCACGCTATCTCACTACAGTATTTGGTATTCAGAGTTCCCTACAGTATTGGTAATCAAATATACACCACAGTATGATAGCAGAGCACCCTCACAACATGTGAGATGGACAGTAGGCAATGGTATGATGATAAACGGGGTTAAAAGTCAAGTTGTGAGTTTCACAAATAGGAAAAGACCTCTGAGTTTTAATTACTGCGTTGATGGGGTGAAAGTTCCTTTTGGGCATCATTGTAAGTATCTGAGTGTTAATATAAGGAAAGATCTTCATTGGGGTAATCACGTAAATGGGATTGTAAATAAAGGATACAGATCTCTGCACATGGCTATGAGGGTGTTTAGGGCTTGTAGCAATGATGCAAAGGAGAGGGCTTATGAGTCTCTGGTAAGACCCCAACCAGAGTATGGTTCCAGTGTATGGGACCCTCACCAGGATTACTCGATTCAAGAATTGGAAAAGTGCAAAGAAAAGTAGCTCGATTTGTTCTGGGTGATTTCCGACAAAAGAGTAGCATTACAAAAATGTTCAAAGTTTGGGCTGGGAAGAACTGGAAGAAAGGAGACGAGCTGCTCGACTGAGTGGTATGTTCCGAGCTGTCAGCGGAGAAATGGCGTGGAATGACATTAGTAGACGAATAAGTTTGAGTGGCGTCTTTGAAAGTAGGAAAGATCACAATATGAAGATAAAGTTGGAATACAAGAGGATAAATTGGGGGCAAATATTCATTTATAGGAAGGGGAGTTACGGATTGGAATAACTTATCAAGGGAGATCTTCAATAAATTTCCAATGTCAATGAAATCATTTAAGAAAAGGATAGGAAAACAACTGATAGGGAATCTACCACCTGGGCGACTGTCCTAAATGCAGATCAGTATTTATTTATTTATTTATTTATTTATTTATTTATTTATTTATTTATTTATTTATTTATTTATTTATTTATTTATTTTCTCAGCCGTGTTACCTGAAGTTAAGTTGCTCCTTCAAACTAGTCTTAAGTTTATGGCAGATCTGGTCTGCCAAGTGGGAATCTAGAGTGCTAGCGTTTAATGAAGGCGGCGTAGAATAAATGTCTGGAATGAGTTCCGCGAGTGGAGGACTTGGGACTCTAAAGGAAGGACGTAATCCTTATAATTTGAGCCCGGGTGTTTAACAAAATGCATTTTGTTTATCGGGTTGCCATATGAAAATGTTAAACAGAAATAAGGAAGTTTCGGCAAATTTTGGAATGAAAGGATACATTTTTTATTTGCCTATTTACGGGAAAATATCTCACTCCTCATTTCCCTAGTACGCCTCCTCAGTGACGCCTGGGCCACCTAAAGGCTGATGGCTCAGTTGTTGAAGTCCACACCAGCTCCGGTCTGAGCACTTAACACACATATTTGCCTATTTAAGCCCTTCCTGTCTTTTTTAAAAGACTTGGTACCTATTTTTCCTTTTATTAAGGTCATAAGCTAGCATTGTTACTTGCTCTCGGAATATACCGATTTAATCTCTCTCTCCTGTCCGCCTCTGTGGTGTAGTGGTTAGTGTGATTAGCTGCCACCCCCGGAGGCCCGGGTTTGATTCCCGGCTCTGCCACGAAATTTCAAAAGTGGTACGAGGGTTGGAACGGCGTCCACTCAGCCTCGGGAGGTCAACTGAGTAGAGGTGGGTTCTATTCCCACCTCAGCCATTCTGGAAGTGGTTTTCCGTGGTTTCCCACTTCCTCTCCAGGCAAATGCCGGGATGGTACCTAACTTAAGGCCACGGCCGCTTCCTTGTCTATCCCTTCCGATCTTCCTATTCCCATCAAGGCCCCTGTTCAGCATAGCAGATGAGGCCGCCTGGGCGAGGTGCTGGTCATTCTTCCCAGTTGTATCTCCCGATCCAATGTCTCACGCTCCAGGACACTGTCCTTGAGGCGGTAGAGGTGGGATCCCTCGCTGAGTCCGAGGGAAAAACCAACCTGGAGGGTAAACAGATTAAGAAGAATCTCTCTCTCCTAAAAACTGTAATTCTGCCCACGGTGTGCAACTCACAAATAAACCCTTCCATCTCCGATCGAAATGAGATTTGGTGTTTTATTCAGCCATATCAAAATGAAATGCCCAGTCGTAAATTTAGCACCTGTTTTGCGGTGTCAAAGCTTGCTCATTTAAGCACCGTGTAGACAGGAGTGAGCAGCGGGAAGCAGATAGAGATGGGGAAGTAATGTGTGTGGGAGAGAGAAAGAGTGAGAGCGTGGGCATCAACTGGCCGGCAGCCCCGCCTCTACCTGCTTCCCGACGCTCACTCCTGTGTATGCGGTGCTTAAATGAGCAAGATTTGACACCGCAAAACAGGTTCTAAATTTACGACTGGGCATCTAATTTTGGTATGGCTGAATAAAGCATTCCTACTGAAGTCGTCACACCAAATCTTAATCCTATCGGAGACTTATAGATGGAAGGGTTTCCTTGTCAGCCACTTTTCCAATTCAATTAAATTTAACAAGAGGGTCTGCTGTGCTGTTTGACTGCCGTGAAATCCCTAGTGTTACCTGCCTTTCGTCTTACTGCGGCACCCATGGCTAAATGGTTAGCGTGCTGGCCCTTGGTCACAGGGGTCTCGGGTTCGATTCCCGGCAAGACCGGGAATTTTAACCATAATTGGTTAATTTCGCTGGCACGGGGGCTGGGTGTATGTGCCGTCTTCATCATCATTTCATCCTCATCACGACGCGTAGGTCGCCTACAGTCATCAAATCCAAAGACCTGCATTTGGCGAGCCGAACTTGTTCTCGGACACTCCCGGCACTAAAAGCCATACGCCATTTCATTTTACCCTGGAAATGTAATGTAAACCTCACTGAAAAGACGGGTACCGGTATACGAAAATAATCTGGTTTAAGCCTCATAATAGCAGATAATAAAACCAAACCCCATGGCGCAAGAGCCCGGAATGGCCATGGCGTACCAAGCAACCACTGCTCAGCCCCAAGCCCTGCAGATTATGAGGTGTCGTGTGGTCAGCACTACGAATCCTCCCGGCCGTTATTCTTGGCTTTCTAGAGCGGGACCGCCATCTCACCGTCAGATCGCTCCTTATTGTAATCACGTAGGCTGAGTGGGCCTCGAACCAGCCGTCAGATCCAGGTAAAAATCCCTGACCTGGCCGGGAATCGAACTCGGGGCCTCCGGGTAAGACGCAGGCACGCTACACCCAAACCGTGGCGCCGGCAATAGCAGATTATGCTGAGTAGAAATTGTATGTCAATTACCCTTCCTACGCTCAGTAATCTTTTCCTTAAATAACTTTCCTACCAAAGTTAAGGATTTCACTTTCTGTGAAAGATAAGGCTCACAATTACTGTCCAGTGAAGGGAGACTAACTGCTCTTATCACATGTAGTTAACATGGCCAAGTTAAGTAGACCATTGAACAGTAAACTCTATGATTACCTTCGCGAGTTCGACGCTGACGTATTTTCAACTGACGGAATAGTTTTATTGTATGAAGTCGGTGAACAGCAGCCAATCACGAATAAAGCGTAAATTTTAACCCAACACATTTCCAGTGCTAAGCATGACTCGGCACTTCCCGCCAGGAGCGGTCAATAAAAGATATCGCTACTATCAACAGCTGTTGCAGAGTCTAGCAGACGGTCTCAGTTTTCATTCTGTTTGAGTAGAGCTTTTGTCGATTCCGGAATTCCTTTCCGGAAAATCGAAAACGAAAGGGTGAGAAGGTTTTCGGAAATATTTACTGGGGAAACTGTACCAAGTGAAACAATGTTGCAAAAATATCACTTGTCCGTATGCTACGAGAATGTAATCCGAAATATTCGCAGTGAGGTTTGTGGAAAGAAAATATGGATTTCAGTTAATGAAACAACGGGCATAGTGAGAAGGTTCATCGGAAACGTTATTGTAAGAAGAATCGAACATGAAAATGGAATTTGTCAAAATATTTCTGCTAACATCGGAGCATTTAGAAAAAATTACCAGTACAACTATTGCTCACTTATTCACCAGCTCTCTAAATTATCTACGGCGCGAGGGTATTCATCATAGTGATTTCCTCCTTTCCATAACGGATGCAGCACCGTATATGGAGAAAAGTGCGATGGATTTAAAAATTCTCTTTTCAGAAAATGTCCATGTGACATGCTTAGCACAAGGGCGTTTCTTTTTCTTCAAATTGCTTTACGTTGCTCCAACACAGATAGGTCTTATAGCGACAATGGGATAGGAAAAGGTTAGGACGAGAAGGAAGCGTCCGTGGTCTTAATTACGGTACAGCCTTGGCATTTGCCTGGTGTGAAAATGGAAAACCACGGGAAACCATCTTCAGGGCTGCCG
The DNA here is from genome assembly GCF_040414725.1 of Anabrus simplex. Classification (NCBI taxonomy): domain Eukaryota; kingdom Metazoa; phylum Arthropoda; class Insecta; order Orthoptera; family Tettigoniidae; genus Anabrus; species Anabrus simplex. The sequence continues at coordinate 608,659,890 of NC_090266.1, read as the reverse complement.
ACAGTGGGGTTCGAATCCACTATCTCCCGGATGGAAGCTCACAGCTGCGCGGCCCTAATCGCACGGCCTACTCGTCCGGTAAACACCATATGTGTACGCCGGGAAATACCAAGGTGGCAATCAGATGGAAGGGTTTGGGTGCGGCGAACGATACTTACCAGCTTGTAGAGTGCCCACAGTAACATTTGATGCAGGTGGAGTGAAAAAGTGGGAGTATTTTTCATGGAGGGGACTTGGTCCTCTCGTAATGAAAAAGAGCATGGTTATAAATGGAGGGATATAAGAACATATTGACCAGCTACATGTTCTCTACCGCGGAATACCAGTTCGAAGATGATCGCTGGGTATAATGCTCCCTGCCACACAACGAAGAATGTTCGTGACTGGTTTGTTGACAATAAGGTTCTGAAAATGGTGTAGTCAGACCGGAGCCCCGACCTCGGTCTCAATCGACATTTCTCGGATGAACTACAATGGTGACTTTTCTACAGACCCCCAACGACTGACCTCACTAACTACAATAATTGCAACAGTCCTGCAGGAAAATGGTCTGTCATTCTCCCAGAGATATTCTGACACGTGGTAGATGGTCTCCCCAGCAGGGTTCGAGTTATAATGACTGACAAAAGCAAAGTGTGGGACCCCGTATCTATATCCACTACTGGGCAGTGTATCCAAGGACCGAGCTCGATAGCTGCAGTCGCTTAAGTGCGGCCATTATCCAGTAATCGGGAGATAGTGGGTTCGAGCACCACTGTCGGCAGCCCTGAAGATGGTTTTCCGTGGTTTCCCATTTTCACACCAGGCAAATGCTGGGGCTGTACCTTAATTAAGGCCACGGCCGCTTCCTTCCAATTCCTGGGCCTTTCCTATCCCATCGTCGCCATAAGACCTGCCTGTGTCGGTGCGACGTAAAGCAAATAGCAAAAAAACAAGTGTATCCAAGGAACATTTCGATGACAATTTTGAGCAGGCTTCTCGATACATTTGATCAGACAATGTACACTGCGAGCTGGTGAGCCCGTAACTCGGCAATTCCATCCTTCAGAGTGTTTTTGTTCGTCGAGCGCAGTTTGTGCACCGAGCTCGATAGCTGCAGTCGCTTAAGTGCGGCCAGTATCCAGTATTCGGGAGATAGTGAGTTCGAATCCCACTGTCGGCAGCCCTGAAGATGGTTTTCCGTGGTTTCCCCATTTTCACACCAGGCAAATGCTGAGGCTGTACCTTAATTAAGGCCACGGCCGCTTCCTTCCCAGTCCTAGCCCTTTCCTGTCCCATCGTCGCCGTAAGACCTATCTGTGTCAGTGCCACGTAAAGTCAATAGCTATAGTAGTTGTTTGTGCAGGCGTGGGGCGTGGAGAAAAATTGAGCCGTGCTCCAACTCTTCCTGAGACTCAAAGCCATAGAACTGCCATGATGACACCAAACACTGGAGCGATAACATCAATTCTTTAATTGAGTAATTGCTGTGACCTTCTTGGTTCTGCGGAACGAGTTGAGATAACCTCTCTGGTTCGTGATCTTATATTAATCTGTCTCATTCACATAGCAAGTTGCCTTATTATGACCGTCTTCTGAGAATGTCCGTAATTAGAAACTTGTTTCCGGGAGTCTATAATGGTTATTTCGTCACCGGACGAAACAAATTCATATAAATGTATTTAATTACGCAGCTATACGAAATTTGTGATTTTTTAGATCCAAAAATTGCTTTTGTATGCTCAGATTATATGGATTAAAAATTACTTCGATTTTCCTCTTTCACATCAAGTTTCAAAAAAGGACACATAAAACTAATCTTTACGATATGCTTTAACTTGACAGTCTGTAATAAACGAGAATCATATGATCAATATACCGTTAATGTTAAAAAATCTGCAATGAAATACATATACAGTGCATTGCATTGTTTTCATATGACAGAGTTTAGTACATGAAAATAATACACACACTCTGACATCAGACATTGTAACATATTCATTTAAAAAGAAAAAAACATTAAAATGACTATTTCTGTTCACGCATATAGTCAGTCGATAGAGCCGTTGTCGACTGGATGAAAAGCTTCTTTTTTTTTTCTTTCTTTTTTTGCCATTTGCTTTACGTCGCACCGACACAGATATGTCTTATGGCGACGATGGGATAGGAAAGGCCTAGGAAGTGGAAGGAAGCGGCCGTGGCCTTAATTAAGGTACAGCTCCGGCATTTGCCTGGTGTGAAAATGGGAAACCACGGAAAACCATCTTCAGGGCTGCCGACAGTGGGGCTCGAACCCACTATCTCCCGATTACTGGATACTGGCCGCACTTAAGCGACTGCAGCTATCGAGCTCTGTGAAAAGCTTCTTGTACCCCTTGTTCGCTTATGCACTCTAGCAGGATCATTACGTTTCTGCGACAATAGTCGGCCATCATGGATGTTCTCCATTGCCTCTGGTATCGCCTTTTAGTATACTTAATAACTTGGTGAAAACTCTCACGCTGTTCTTCATTCCCTGCTCCGAGATACTCTGGAAAGTTGCCTAAATGTGAGTGAAGGAAATGTACTTTCAGACTCAAGTTACACCCTAAGGCATCATATTTTTGTAGCATATTGTTTACATGTTGCACATAGTTTGGATCTTCATTATTTCCCGATAACTTATGAACAATTTCTTTTGAAGCCAATTCAAGCTTCTTTTTCTGGAGGAGTCATGTATACTTCAAAAGGTTCATCTCTAACTAGTTCTCTGAGATGTAGCCCTACAAAGATATGTTCTTTGACTTTTCCCTCTGAAATGAAATGTCGTATGGCTTTTAGTGCCGAGATATCCCAGGACGGGTTCGGCTCGCCAGGTGGAGGTTTTTCTATTTGACTCCCGTAGGCGACCTGCGTGTCGTGATGAGGATGAAATGATGATGAAGACATCACATACACCCAGCCCCCGTGCCATTGGAATTAACCAATTAAGGTTAAAATCCCCGACCCGGCCGGGAATCGAACCCGGGACCCTCTGAACCGAAGGCCAGTACGCTGACCGTTCAGCCAACGAGTCGGACACTTTTCCTTCTGAGAGTGCAGGAAACTTGTTAGTTTGGGTACTTGAAACTACCATTTTTATCAAGTGCCTTAGTAAACTGCTTTATTAATCCCAATTTAATACAATACGTAAGGGGAAGTAACAGCATTTTATCTGGATATACTAAACTCTTTCTCACAATGTTCTTGGAACCTGGTATCATTGGGTTTCTTCTTCTCGGCTGTCCTATTCACAAGTGTAACATGGGTGCTTGGTGTAAATCTATTGTCCTCACAACACGCACAAAATCTCAAAGTCACCTCAGATCATCTATGCAAGCTACTTGTAATTTACTTTTTCGAGGAGTTGTTCAAAATTATCATAGATCTCCTTAAGATGGGAATTAAATGCCGTGTGGCTTTTAGTGCCGGGAGTGTCCGAGGACAAGTCCGGCTCGCCAGATGCAAGTCTTTCGATTTGACGCCCGTAGGCAAGCCGCTCGTCGTGATGCGGGTGACATGACGACGAAGACCGCATGTCCCCATGCCAGCGGAATTAACCAATTATTGTTAAATTTCCAGACCCTGCCAGGAATCGAATCCGGGACCCCTGTGACAAAAGACCAGCACGCTAACCATTTAGCCATGAGCCTGACTTTAAGGTGGACAGAATGAGCGACTGGGACTGACGGCTAGAATGTTGTTATTATGTAGCAATACACCTTTTATACTTCTCTTGCTTGAATCATTCATCTGTTTTATACTCTGTTCCTAACTAATTGATGAGGTTGGGAATAATAGTGCTATACACTAAAGAGTCTTCCTGATTGAAATACTGTTCTAGGTCTTTCTCTCGATGTCTGCAAACTGTTACATACTTTCCTGAAGCTAGCAGGTTATTTTATTTCAGCCTTGAAGCTAGACGTTCTGAAGCATCCTCTGGGAGATTAAATCTCTGACCAAATCATTCAGTTCATTTTGTGTGAAAGGTTTGGGTGTGACTGCAGTGCCTGGCCAATCAGAATCGTCAGACGACTCGACTGGAGTAGAACTTGATTCTGAATGCAGTATGTCAAGGTACCTACGTAGGATTAGGTACAAGGACATCAGCGCCATGTAGTATAGGCATTCTATCAGACTACAAATCAGGATAAATCATTCCTTTCTTGTCTTTTTTTGCATTCAATTCTTTTACTTTGCAAATACAAACATAGCAATAATCCATATGTTTTTTTGGCTTACGCCATACCATTGCAACCCCAAAACAAAGTGCCTTCGCCTTTCCCACTGACCAACTCTGCAACCCAAGCACTGCGCACCTTATGAGGGGCCCACGGTTCATCCTGATTCCCAAACTTAATTCTAAAATAAGCAAAATAAACACTTTTAACAAATGAGGCATTTTGGTAATATCTGAAGCAATCTGTTTTCAGTTTTGACTCAGTTAATTTATAACTGTTAGGTTCTTCAGTCTACCCAAACTAACTTTGAATAAATACATGAATACATGACCTGAAAGAGAAAACATATGGTAACAGTATTGCATCTGAAAAAGAAACAACTTAACCAATACTTTTTTCAGCTGTAATGCTGTTGTGATGTTTGGGACAGCACTGCATGTTTTCAATTATTGAACTATATAATTAATTGATAAGATGTATATATGTAATCACTGATAGGTCATGTTTAAATTAATATGTATATGTATATATATATATATATCGGGTTTTCATCATCCATTTCAATCATCATTTCATTTCTTTGTATCGCGGCTATAACGTATTCTGAACGAACAGATTATTGGGTAAAGTACTTCAACATCATTCATATTTATAACTTGCAGTAAATTTTCCAATAGCCGTTGTGAGGTGACCAGAGTTAGCAGGCTAACTGCATCCCATTTCCAGGAAAAGTACGTCATCTAGGTTACGAGAGACCTTACCCTCTCTACCTCATGAAGAGACAGTTGATACATTATAAACGCCCACTTTTCGAACCACGCTACCTGACGCTTTATTTCAGCGGGAAAGTTCAGCCTATGTGAATGAACGTAATGAAGCAACGTGATGGATTCACAGCAATACATAGGAGAAGGGATGAGACCTCAAATCTTACTGGACCATGTGATATGGCTGATGGAAGGAGACTTTTGAACGGATATACTTCGGAGACAAGAGCTGGAGAGGACATTCTGATTCTCACTCTTGGAAGACACTCTTACTACGATTCTACGTCTGCACATAGGAGAAGTTTTTAACTTAGTTCACTTCGCATCTGAGTAGTACCGTAGGATACTACTCAAAAGTTACTCTCATTGGGATTTGTTATCTCAATGACGAGAGGTAGTCAACGGGAGACCGGTTTTGACTAGTATAGGGAAGGAGAGCTTTTATTATGAATTTAGCTACACTACTGTTCCGTAATACGGAAGAATACAAGTGTATTCTCTCCATGAACATAACCCATGGTGGTTTGGCACTTAAAATTAGGACTCATTACGACTTTATGTAAGGAGTACAGTAGGAAGTGTTAAAGCAAGGAAAAGCAGAAGTAGGACTGGAATCCAACAACAGATGAGGGAGCTTGTAACTGTTCGCTCTCCTCATCAAGAAACTTGGGGAGATGAAAGTTATTACCTTGGGACGGGACACATGAATATCAAATAAACTATATGTGGCTTGCCCGAAAATTGCCACGCAAATAGAAACAATTAACATTCCATGGTTTCCCATTTCTCTATGTGATGTTTGGGCGCCAGGTTTACAGTTTTAAACAAAACTGTAAACCAAAATTTATATTTACTAGCATAGAGACTTATACTTAAATCACAGGAGTAGGACTTTAAATAATTAACCATTAAGTATCTCTTAAGAAAATTAACGCAATATAAAATACAAATGAATTTATTATACAAAAAATGAGATGAATCGGAAAAGTTCCTTAAAGCGTAGAGGAATTTAGAATTTACTTTACTGAATTTACTAATTGCTTGCTTTATCTAATTGAAGCTCACCAATTGGAGCTTCCGTTGAAGTCATCTGGATTCCGTGGTTACTCGTTCTCTTCTTCTCGATGTAGAATTTGCTCCATGGACATCCTTCCTCCCTTCTCTGATATGGTTCGGGCTATCTGGACTAGCACTCCCTAATTGCCTAGTCTTTAAATTAGACATTGGCCCTATACTTGTAAAAGCTGATCAGCGTTAATCGTATGAGGAGAAAATTCAGAGATATGAATTTTTCCATATTAGTAGAAATATCAATCCAACTGAGCTATACGATTGATACGGTACAGACTTGTACCAAATTCCGTGGACTTGAACTAAACATAGTTCTTCGTCCAGAAGATTTACTGAATATAACGCAAGCCGTAAGCTTGTTTCGTCTCACGCAGATCCGATAACTTAACCGCAGCTAAGTACTGTATCGAAGCGATAACACATTGTACAAAAATAACTATGTCGCGGAGCGACCACACACTGTTTCAAAAATCAATAACGTCGTTCACAGTAGATGTTCTAATAGTAGATCGGATGACAGCAGAAGTAGTAGTTAGGTGCCGTTCTCGTGGTGAGAATCTCTATATATCCGGGCTCACCCCCACTCTTGGTAACAGTTCAATCTCAAAACTCATATACAACGAAGTATCTGATTCGTAGATCGAATTATCAACTCCCCTTCTCTTCTTTCTTGACAAGTCCAGTAGGCATGGCGATGATGTAGCTGACCAGCTTGCAAGCCTCGCGCGCGGGTCGCTGTTTACTAGCCTTGGCTCATGAGTTAAACCCAGTGAGTCATGCAAATTTCCACGCTCAAGAATAACCTTTTCGTATACACAAATATGGGATGAAATGACAACAAATATATTTCAACATATTAACCAAATCCAATACATAAAAAATTCCTATCTTTCATAATATAATAATAAATAATAAATGATGTTATAATATGTACAATATGATTGCAAAAACCTAATTTACAAATGCTTGACGTAGAATAAATATGTTATTACGAATAATTGCCGATGGCGGATAAACTTGATATCAAATGATATCGCGTAAAATGATATTATATTAAATTAGTAGGGCTGGAGAAGCCTGGACGGTTAGAAGCTGGTACGAGAGATCCACCCATCATCAGCTTCAAGACAACAGAGTCTACATATGGTGAGCTTATGGCATAAGTTACTGCAAGTCTTCGGGCAACAGTTCATTTTCTTAGAGTTAATTTCATTCAATTTTTCTTTTGCTTCCGTAAGTTCAGATTTCGTTAATACGCCGTTACGTCACGTTTTTCATCCTAATAAATAGCTGTTTTAATTTGTATGTTCTGAAATTATTATTAATGATCCTTAAATTCCAAGTTAGTGTACTTAATGATTTGTGTTCCGTTCACCTCACCCCTGGGAGTTTTTTGAGTCTCATTACTAGGGCCCGGATTTATATGCACTAAAAAACCTGAAAATATGCATGCAAATATGCACTAAAAAGTTACAATATATGCACGGAAAATAAGGAAATATGCTCTTAAAAACATGCAATTTTATTCACTTAACCTATTTACAGGTATCATTTATTGCAAAAAGAAGCATCACAATAGGTAACTAGTAGTCTTTCAATGTTTTATGGAGGCAGACTATGTCTGTTGTCCGTCAAAATGAGTTTATAGGCTGAAAATGATCGTTCTACATCAACTGACGTAATTGGACAGTACTTATGCATGGGCACCGACGTTTCGGAGCATACATCTGGCAAGGATACCCTAGTTCCACTCAAGAATTCACTAATTAACTTAATCTTCTTCAGTCCTGGGTTCGAATTCAACACCTTTTCTAACTTGCATTTAATCTTCTCTCCAATTTCGCCTGGAGCGTAATTCAACGAAGATGCAGCTTTTTCAACGAGATCAAGTGATTCATGGAGGGGAGTACCAGAAGGTTCTAAGCTCTCAATGGCTTTTGGAAGTTTAGAAAAATGTGCATGAATGAAATTCACATCTTGATAAACAGTAGCGGTTCCAAACACACCTTTTGCATCACGGACACACGCAATATGTTCATCTTCAAGTTTTGTAACCACTTCTTTCACTTCATTAAAATGTTCCTGATAAAATGATACTGCAGATAACCATGTCCCCCACCTAGTCAGGACAGGTTCAGGTGGCAAAAGAACTTCAGGTAGACAATCTTTGTAGAGCTGGACACGAGCTGGTGCTTTCTTCCCACATCCAATTAAATTGTTGTGTGCGTATTTCTTCTGCAATGCGGTGTAATCCGTGCGCTAAACAGGTTACGTGTATGAGTTTTGGATAAAATACTTGGAGGGGGTGCTTTCAACATATACGAAGCTGCATCTGTGAGCAGTACAAGCACTTTACAATAAGTAGTCTCAATTTCAGATGGCCACAATAGTCACAGAGAATCATTTACAAATCTTGATATTGTGCTGTGGTTGGTTTTCTCTAGTACTTTACAAGCAAGAAGATGTGGCTTACCGGGTTCGTCTGGATGTAATTTACCAACCACGAAATGTGCTATGTAACGGCCACACGAATCCGTTGTCTCATCCACCGATATCCAGACACAGTTCCTTCCGATATCAGAACGGATCAATTCCAGGGTAGATTCATATAGCGGAGGTAGGTAATTTTTCCTAAGAGTTGATTCATCGGTATTTTTTGATTTACGCAATATTTCTCGAGAAATGATCGCAGAACTGGATTGTTTAATTTATTCCATGGAATGTTGCTGCATACGAAAGCCCTACAAAGATCATTTGAAAATGTATTAAGACTACAGGACTTGGGCTTTACCTGTGTAAGAAGTAGTTGTTGTGGTGTGCTCTTCTTCTCCTCCTTTGCTTTAATATGTGCAGTTGTTTTTGAATGCTGTTCAGGCTGAAATTTCTTTTCACATTTCACTTCCTTTGAGCAAACTTGACAGTACACGATGGCACCATCTGTTGAATAGTCCCTATTACCCGACACCCACTGATTTAGTAAATCTCTTCTGCTGCTCTTTTCCTTAGGCATTTTTTAAAAACTAAAACTTTTAGAAATGAGGTGCAGGGCATTAAAATGGAACGTAACTAGTAAACTGAAGATACTTCTGTCCTGACCAAGTGCCCAGCCCCCTGAGATTATTATCTGCTGTGGTAGAGAACGGAATTCAGAGAAGTCCAGCCTGCCTACCCACACCCAAGCTATCTGTTGCCACTGTCAGTTGTGAAAGTAAAGTGACGTTACACAGACAGTCGAAAATACCAACTAGCGAGGGATGCACATAAAATAGGCAACTAGCTAGGGATGTACAAAACAGATTTATTTTAGTAGTTCTTGTAATTATCCTTAAATTCAGACATTATATACCGGAATATGCTGTTACGTCTAGAATATGCACTAACCCTCAAAATATGTTAAAATATGCAATTGCATATGCGCATATGCATTTTTAAAAAATCCGGGCCCTACTCATTACGTATTATTATTATTATTATTATTATTATTATTATTATTATTATTATTAATTATCAACTTTTGTTTTCAAGCCATAAGCTTGAAGACTGGCGCCCATGGGATATTGTTTATGGAGAAACAATGAGATATCATTTATTTATTTTAATATTAAAGTGACCCGCCACGTTATAATTTTGTCGTATGTCTGCGGGCCAAGTGGGTACGTCACACTGTTACCATATGTTTTCTCTTTCAGGTAATGTATACATGTATTTACTCAAAGTTAGTTTTTGGCAGACTGAAGAACCTAACAGTTATACATTCAACGTGTCTATCTCTGCGCTGCAATCATAAAACGTCCACACACACAAACATATAGCAAAATATATTTGGATCATTCAAAGTATTCCTCCTTTGCGTGCTTATAACGCACAAATATACTAAAACAGACAAAACAGTCCACTGAAACACTCTTCTAGACATGCATTATAATGAACTGCTCACCATTGGTCAATGTAACTTGTACCCAATGTCCGCTATTACAACAGTGGAAAGCGCTGCCTCTGATGATATATTGTCGTTTGTTATAGCAAAATGATGCAAAATGAACTAACCTATTGTTTATACTTTCAAATACATAGTTATGTTCCTATTTCATTGGATGTATTGTGACCTTTTGAATATATAGTTAATCACATTTAGTGAAATTATTAAAAATTGGTGATAGGGTCGGCCCCGGGTTCGATTCCCGGCCAGGTAAGTGATTTTTACCTGCATATGAGGGCTGTTTCGAGGTCCACTCAGACTACGTGATTAAAATTGAGGAGCCATCTGACGGTGAGATGGCGGCCCCGGTCTCGAAAGCCAAGAATAACGGCCGTGAGGATCCGTCGTGCTGACCACACGATACCTCGTAATCTGCAGACCTTCGGGCTGAGCAGCGGTCACTTGGTAGGCCATCGCCCTACGGGGTTGTTGCGCCATGGGACTAGGGTATGTGATAGGACGAAAGTAAGGGTAATTTTGGATTTAGACTAGCCAAACACACACACAAAAAAGGAAAAATCCATGGTTACGTGTGCTATTCTTGCTTTCCTAGCAGCAGGCAGATGGTAACATTTCTGGGAAATGAACGTAGAAAATGGCCCATAAGGATAGTTATTTCGCAATGCATAATGCTGTACAATATTAACGAGAGGATCACGTACCAAAACTCTGAATCTCTTCGTGATTTACATTTTGTCGTAGTTGAATGTCAGGGCGGGGTTTAGAAACGATAGGGCTATTCATCAGGAATACTATTTGCACGCAACATAGTTTCTGTTAGGCACGTAAATGACCGAATGATGTGGGTAGATTTGGCAGTTGGAGGAATTAGGACGAGAATTGTCTCAGTGTATTCACCATGTGAGGGTGCAGGTGAGGATGAAGTTGACACGTTTTGTGAAGCATTGAGTGACATCGTAGTTAGGGTCAATAGCAAGAATAGGATAGTACTAATAGGAGATTTGAATGCGAGAGTTGGAAATAGAACTGAAGGATACGAAAGGGTGATTGGTAAATGTGGGGAAGATATGGCAGCTAATAGTAATGCGAAGCGTTTGCTGGACTTCCGTGCTAGTAGATGTTTAGCAGTAACAAATACGTTTTTCAAGTATAAGGCTATTCACCGGCATATACGGCGTGGAAGGGGTACCAGATCCATAATAGTCTATATCTTAACCGACTTCGAATTCAAGAAATCTGTTGGGAATGTACGGGTTTCCGGGTATTTTTCGATGATACAGACCACTATAAGATCTGTAGTGAACTAAGATTCTCTTGGCCTAGGATAGAGAAAGTGAAATATGTCTGCAAACGTGTAAGGGTAGAAAATCTCCAGGACGAAGAAATTAGATAAAAGTACGTGGATATGGTTTGTGAGAAGTTCCGAACAGTGGACAGTAAGCAGGTTCAGGATATAGAAAGTGAATGGGTGGCATACAGGGATGCTGTAGTAGAAACACCAAGGGAATGCCTAGGAACAACTGTGTGTAAAGATGGGAAAAGGCGAACATCTTGGTGGAATGTTGAAGTGAGAGCAGCTTGTAAATATAAAAAGAAGGCTTATCAGAAATGGCTCCAAATAAGGCCTGATGCAGACAGGGAATTAGAGCGAAACTAATAGTTGTTGAAACCAAAAAGAAGTCATGGGAAGATTATGGTAATAACCTGGAAAGTCTAGGGTCAAGCAGTAGGGAAACCTTTCTGGACAGTAATAAAGAATCTTAGGTAGAGAGGGAAAAAGGAAATGAACGGTGTTTTGGGTAATTCAGGTGAACTCATAATAGGTCCCAGGGATTCGCTGGATAGGTAGAGAGAATATTTTGAACATCTTCTCAACGTAAAAGGAAATCTTCCTGTTAGTGGTGCGAACAACCGAGCTCATGGGGAGGAGGAAAATGATGTTGGTGAAATTACGCTTGAAGAAAGGATAAAGCAGCAGGAATAGATGAAATTAGACCTGAAATGGTGAAGTATAGTGGAAAAGCAGGGATGAAATGGCTTCATAGAGTAATAAGATTAGCATGGAGTGTTGATAAGGTACCTTCGGATTGGACAGAAGCAGTAATTGCACCTACCTATAAGCAAGGGAAAATGAAGGATTGCAACAACTATCGAGGTTTTTCATTGATTAGTATACCAGACAAAGCATTCACTAGTATCTTGGAAAGGAGGGTGCGATCAGTAGTTGGGAGGAAATTGGATGAAAACTAGCGTGGTTGCATACCACAGAGGGGCTGTCAGGATCAGATTTCCAGTATGCTCTAGGTAATTGAAAAATTCTACAAGAGGAATAGACAGTTATGTTTACGTTTCGTAGATCTAAAGAAAGCATATGACAGGGTACCGAGGGAAAAGATGGTCGCCATAATGGGGGACTATGGGATTAAGGGTAGATTATTAAAATCAATCAAAGGCTTTTATGTTGACAATTGAGCTGCAGTGAGAATTGATGGTAGAATTAATCCTTGGTTCAGGGTACCTACAGGGGTGAGACAAGGCTGTAATATTTCACCTTTTTTGTTCGTAGTTTACATGGATCATATGCCGAAAGGTATAAGGTGGCAAGGACGGATTCAGGTAGGTGGAAATGCAGTAAGCAGTCTGGCCTATGCTGACGACTTGGTCTTAATGGCAGATAGTACCGAAAGCCTGCAGTCTAATATCTTGGAACTTGAAAGTAAATGCAATGAGTATGGTATGAATATTAGCATTTCGAAGACTAAACTGATGTCAGTAAGTAAGAAATCCAAGAGAAATGAATGTCATACTGGTGACTCAAAGCTGAAACAGGTAGGTATTTTCAAGTATTTAGGATGAGTATTCTCCACGGATGGTAATATAGTAAGTGAGATTGAATAAAGCTGCAGTAAAGCTAATACAGTGAGCTCGCAGATGCGATCAACGGTATTCCGTAAAAGGGAAGTCAGCTCCCGGACGAAACTATATCCATATCGGTCTGTTTTCAGATCAGCTTTGTTTACGGAAGTGAAAGCTGGGTGGACTCAGGATATCTTATTCATAAGTTAGAAGTTACAGACATGAAAGTAGTGAGAATGATTGCTGGTACAAACAGGTGGGAACAATGGCAGGGGGTACTTGGAAAGAGGAGATTGAAACTAAGTTAGGAATTAACTCGATGGATAAACGCATAAACTGGCTTTGGCGGTGGGGTCATCTGAGGCGAATGGACGAGGTTAAGTTACCTTGGAGAATAATGGTCTCTGTTCTGGAGGGTAAGAGAAGTAGAGGGAGACCAAGACGACGATGGTTAGACTCAGTTCCTAACGATTTAAAGATAGGTGGAATAGAACTAAATGAGGCCACAGCACTAGTTGTAAATAGAGGATTGTGGCGACGCTTAGTAAATTCACAGAGGCTAGCAGACTAACGCTAGTGGCTTTACGTCACATCGACACAGATAGGTCTTATGGCGACGACGGGATAGAAAAGGCCTAGGAGTTGGAAGGAAGCGACCGTGGCCTTAATTACGGTACAGCCCCAGCATTTTCCTGGTGTGAAAATGGGAAACCACGGAAAACCATCTTCAGGGCTGCCGACAGTGGGGTTCGAACCCACTATTTCCAGGATGCAAGTTCACAGCTGTGCGCTCCTAACCGCACGGCCAACTCGCCTGGTGCTTTAATAATAGACATGATGTCAATTTATATGCAATTTTTAATAATTATGTATCATTTGCCCTGTGTATAATTGAATATGTTTGATAAACCAGTAAAATGAATATTATTCGTTTTATATTTTAAAAAATCCAGAACACCTGTCTTCAATTGAATGCGGTTAGATGCTCGTTGAACATACACATTGTAAGTGAAGTCGAGATTGAAATAAAAATAAATTAAATGCATTAAAAGAAAGTAAAGTAGTGCTGGGAAGAGTGAGTTATGGGAACGATTTCTATGTTGTTATTGATGACAAGAGACAGAGAACAGAATTTGTTCAATGCAAAATAGGACAGTGCCTCTTACGAAGCTCAAATACCAGCACATTAGCAAGACATAATAACATGGGTCCCTTAATCCTACGCACTGTCAGTGTTGTGTCAGTTGCAGGCTTCCAAATGGTAGCACAAGAATTAATGTAGGAAATGACTTTAATAAAGTAAATGCGTCTGAGGTGCTCCGCACCGGACTACTGTTTCCCGGGGATATAATGAAGCGACCGATGATATTCATCGCTCTGTAATACCGGACGTTCAAGACACAGTGCAGTGTTATTCTTGTGCTGCGACTACTGGTATGTGGACAGATAATTACAATATATATATTGAACCATACTGTTCATGGGACAATTGTATTAATTTTAGTATTGGATATTGGAATCACACGAGGCCACCCACGAAGCCAGTGTCTTACAGGATATATCATAAAGGAGTCCAGAAGAAGCGGTCGAGTGTGAAGTGAGCGAGAGCGTCATTTTGAGAAATCTCCAGAAACTCATTAAAAGGAGTTATGTCCCAAGCCAAGCCTCTTGATGAAGATTGGGGACGCTTCCCAGATCCCGGCAAAACTTATATTAGGAGGGAAGAAAGAATTAAATTAATATCTTCGGTTACGGAAGAGTTGCATCGGATTTGAGACAAGAATTGCAACCTGCATAATTTCTGCTTTATTTTGATATGCGTTAGGGCTGCATTCATAAATGCATTCATTAAGTAGAGCCCAGGATGTAAATTGTGCGGGAAAACTTCGCGGGCGCGCATATCTTGCACGCGATCAAGCGGCCTGATGACGCTATACGGGATTATAAAATAAGGCCGCCTGGCATATCAGGCTCATTCTTGGACCAGAAGGCCGCTTGAACGAGTTGTCATACTGCGTGTTGGTACTGAGAACAACGCTTTGTCTTCGAGCTGCACATACTACTTGGACTGCTATATCGGCGAGGAAGTAAGTAATCAACTTGAATATTCAGCTGAATTTAAGATTTCACCTGTGAGAATATGCTAGGGGGAGATGAGGTACTGCTTATAAGAGACTAATGAACTAGTAGCTTCATATTTCTGTGAGGTCAAGATATGACTGACGAACTGCTAGAATTAAAATTGGCTCAGAAATGTAATTCAAAACGACATGTTGTCCGAGTGAAGGGATGAAATAACAGTGACCTAAAGTAGTGAAGAAACTGTGTACCAGGTTTAAAACTCTGAACGAGACTTGGTCAATGTGACGTGTGAGACACGATAGTAGTGGAAACAGGCATCGAGTTTGGACAGTCTGTAATATATGAATTTATTTTCAGTTACCCCAGCATCAAGTCAGAACGAGTGTTTGACATCATCATTGCAAGGAAGCCACAACCAGGAGCTGAAGCCAACACGACAACGGGCATCGATCCAGGAACGTTGGGAGCACCAGATCAGCGCGACGTCGAAGGGGACACCTTCCAACTACAGAGGGAACTGTACGAAGGCGCCACACATGAAAGAATGTCTCCAAGTGGTCAACAGTATCTGATGCCAGCGCCGCAGTCTATCATGATGTGGTAAATTCAGTGGTCCACAGGGAGGGCCGCTCCGTCATGTCATCGATAACATAAGGTCAGAGCTTTCCAATTCTCTTCCAAGCATGTCATTTAAATTTAGATAGGAATATGGGGGCCGTCAGTCAACAGATTAGTTATGGTAGGAAAATTTTCCTTGTAATTAAGAGCTAGGCCTCAAGCTCGAACCCCGTACATTAGGATAGATGATATTTTGTAGATTCCTTGTTAGCGTGTGTATTTCATTTCGATTGTATTATTTTAACGTACGTGTTATTTTTATGGGTCAGGTCGAACTCCTTTGGTCATAGTAGATTAGTCTAACAGAAGGCACTTTTTATTGTATCGCATTTAGGCATTTGTTTCTGCAGACGTAGATAGGTATAGTTGAGACCAGCGTAACCCGTAATTCACCCAGCTTCACTGATAGAGCGAGCGAGTCCGAATATTTGAGAGATATGAGCCCATGAGAGGCAGAAGTAAGATTTGCGATTGATATGAGAGAGCCCAGCACAGTTGAGAGTATATTGGATGTTTTGGAGATGCCTAGTATGGCCATGTAACTATCGCTTAATGATTAGCGTTTTTGTAGCACCAAGGTTGAGCCCATGAGAGGCGGAAGTAAGATTTGCGATACTGCTTGTGATATTGAGACGAGGGCAGATAGCCCAGGTGTATTTGAAAGAGGGCTTTTAGCAGCAGATTACGTGAGGTGTTTCTTTTGAAAGGCGAGATTTTTAGCCTGCCGCCCAGATGAGCTCATAAATTAGGGGGACTGTCGCTAGTGAAGTGGTGGAGGGTGAAGGTCGTTGAGCTTGACGTCACAGGCTTGAGAATTGGTTTTTGCCGTCTGCAGCTTGTCAAGTGTGCGTAGGGGAGGAGGACCTTGATGTTTTGAAAGCAGGGAGAGATCTTTTTTATGTCCTATTTGTTCTACGTTAATTTTTAACACGGGCCCGTTTGAGATTGACACTCGTGGATATTCTAGTTATGTTCTTTTTATAGTGTTTGCATATGAATCTTATACGCCTTACTCGTCATGGGACTAGGGTTCGTGACCGAGTCAGGTCATTGTACATTTTGTGGTGATATTTGTTTGCACCGGGGTTCGATGGTACGAGGCATAGTAAATTTTATGGGAATCACTGTTTGATGTGTATCTCTGCAGATATCCGTTTTTCTAGAGTTCGTTACTTACACTATTGTAACATGCTTGTTACAGAACAGCTGTTTCATGAAGGCAGTGAACTGGTTGTCATCGGCTCAGCGTTATTTTACCCTATCATAATGAAAGCTCTTTCATTTGTAAATAATTCAATTTTATGTAATAAATCCCTATTTGTTAAACTTTGAATGCAGCGATGTTTTCTGTTAGATATTTTATTATATTTTAATTTAGCCGATTCTTACCTGATTAGTCACATATCCTCGTGTTTATCTTTTGTTGCCCCGTTATACCCATGTTATCCCTGAGAAGAACGCTTATCCGGCTGAGTGAATAGGAATATGTTCAGGTAAGACTATGTGCACCAGCTCACGTCTGTGAGAGTTCTTTCACTACTGTACTCTGGGTTCGAGACCGGCTTTCGCCTGGCCGGAACTTCAGGGTCCAGTAGGGCACAATATATATATTTGTATTTACCTTATGGTTCACTGTATTCATGAGTGGGCAATAAAAAACAGAGTTCTTTCAATCTGCATCTTCCCCAGTAATGCGAATTCTTGTAAAAACAGTAGGGTTCGAACCTACTATCTCCCGAATACTGGATACTGGCCGCACTTAAGCGACTGCAGCTATCGAGCTCGGTCGTTCGTAATAGATCAGGGTGCGAATATTAGGAAGGCCTAAGTGGTTCACAAAGGCATTACGTGAATACCTTGTGTAGGGCATTTTTTAAATACAGTTTTTCGGCACACATTCCAAGATGATTCTCTTAATTCTCAGGCACAGGACGTAGAATACATAAATAAGGAAACACAGAAAGCTGTGGCCTATTTCAAACGTACAGGTTTAGTTAGTCGTGTCGAACATACTTGGTGTCAGGATGTAGAAACAAGGTGGAATACGAAGCTGATCATGCTAAAATCTGTACATAACCAGTACGTAAAATGATTGAGGTCCTATCACCTGCAACTGCAGGCTGTTTGGACGCCAGGTACATGTTTGTCCTCGAGAGGGCAGCACCGATCAAGGACAGCGGTTATGCTTACGCTCCGTGGAAGGGGATGCTTGGTAACGCTACTCACCGGCGTGGTGTCAGTTACGAGGCTGTACTAGCGTGGGCAAGGATGTGTTGAGGTTGGTCGTGGCAGTGTGCTACAAAATGGACCACAGCGTTGTATTTTTATATATTTTTTGTATAAGTTAGTGAAATTAATAAATTACCCTTTGCACTTAATGAAAGACATTTATGTGAACTGTTGGAAGAGCTAGGCCTCGTTCAACATGTTCAACCAACTCAAACACGAGATCGAACATTTTGGTCCTCCGGTGCCCGATATGATTGAGTGGCAATATTATATCTTATATAATCTGCGCATTTATTAGCGATTACAGTTCATTTAGGTATGTATGTATGTATGTATGTATGTATGTATGTATGTATGTATGTATGTATGTACGTACGAGTGTGTTCGTACTGCCACCAAGCCTACAACCACCCACGAGTGACTAATGCGTAGTGAAGTACAAACGAGTGAATTCAACTAACCTGACGTATCTGTAATTCACAGCCGTTTTTCTGCATGAAACTCTGTGATTTATGATGTGATTAACTGAGTAGTAATACAGTTATCATTAATTCTAAACTTAGAGACTGAAGCGTATATTGTCACCATTTTAACTACAGCTAACACAATTTGTGGGAGTTCCAGGGAAGAGTTCGGAAGGGTAGCAGTAGTTCCAAAGGTGACCACCAGAGTGTAGCCCAGCCGCTCAGGGCTCCTTGGTTTTCAGCCCTGCTGTGGAAGATTACATCTTCCTGATCTGTAAGTAGTCTGGCATTCCCAGTCCTTATCCTATATCGATTATTACTTGTTATCCTTCACTATGGAACGTGTTCAGTGAAAAGGTTTCATCAAGAGGAGAGCACCGATTAAAGACAATGATTATGCTGCACCCTCCTTGGAAGGGGATGCTAGGTAACGCTACTCACCAGCGTGGCGGCAGTGACGAGACTGTACTGGCTTGGGTATGGATGGGTTGAGGCTGGTCGTGGCAGTGTACGACAACATGGGCCACAGCGTCCTATTTGTATATATTTTTGCAGTGTATTTAGTGCAATTAATAAATTACTTATGAAATGTACATTCTTTTGGCCTTCCTTGTGCACTTAATGACGTACATTTATGTAGACTGTGGGAAAAGCTAGGCCTCGTGCTATATGTTTAACCAACTCGAACACGAGACTGAACAAAGGCATAAGAGAGAAGGTAGAAAAAGTGAGAAATAAAATGGAAGCAATTAATAAGGAACTTACGAGTGTCTTGATTTACTTCCTAGAACCTCTCAAAGAAGCCACGGATAATTTAGACAGCAGTCCAACAATGCAAAACGCGCTCCTGGGCTCCATCCTCTAGTACTTACCGGGAAACGCAGATAGGAGCTAGAACTCTATTCTTCGATTACGACGAATACCAGTCTTGATTACAACTACATTACGTGCAAAACAATACTGAATGGTCCTTTCGTTTAACTCAGAAGGGAAAGGTGCAAACTGTTAGTGAACGCAGCACGCTAGTAATCGCTGCTCAGCCAGCCGTAGCAAGCCCAGCCTAGCCCTGTAGTGCTGTCGCACAATGCTAGCCTAGCCCTATAATGCCCGGCGTGACAAATTTGTCACACGACTTTCAGATGCTATCAGAAGCTATAATACATCTCTTTTATTCTTCCCGGACCACAGTTGAAGAAAATATCCACCAGAGTGTGTTCATGACTGTGTAACAAATGTGCTACACTGGGCATTAAGAATAAAAGAGATGTATTATAGCTTCTGATAGCATCTGAAAGTCGTGTGACAAATTTGTCACGCCGGGCATTATAGGGCTAGCTTAGCTGGCAGGCACACGTACGAGCCCAGCCGAACCTGAGACAGCTTATTGCTCGTCTCTACCTATCGCCACAAACTTTTACAGCTGCCTGGAAACACCCTTAGCAGGGATATGTAATACTCTAAAGAGAATCGTTTCCAAATCCCTGAATTATTTCTTTGCTCTTGAAGATGGTGTAGACTGAGCTGACTGTCATGCGGAAACGTTCTGACAAAGTAAAGCGGGTAAATAGTAATATCTGGTTAGATGCCCAAGGGCAAGGTTGAAGGTTCAATTCTCGGTTGATACTTACGAATACATACAGTGTCTCTCTTATAAACCCAAGTCGAACGCACAGTGTTTATACTCTGGACTACGGCAGCTGTAGTATGGGAGACGCGCGCATACTACCTGACCTTCAAGCAGCCTGCACGTGTTCGATTGGCAAGCATGTGTCGCCAGTCTGAATCTTAGCTGTTAATATGGTGAGACAGTTATCATTGCAACACCATATTTTCGTACGTAAGTCTCCTGGTTTCAACTTAATGGTCGTGAGAACAGTCATAACTCTTGCTATTGGTGTGCAGAAAATCCTAATGGTGTTTATGAAGTCCCTCATTATGATAGGAAGTTTGGAGTTTGGTGTGCTGTTAGTGCAAGACGAATAATTGGGCATATTTGTTCCAGGCGGCAGTAAATGCAGAGATGTTCCGAGATGACTTTGACGCCGTTCTTCCTCCAGTTAACGGAAGAAGGAAAATGGGAAGTGTGAGAAAGGCAGAGTGATCAGTGCGGGTCTATTTCCCCCTCGTTCTCCAGATCTAACAGTGTGTGATTTGTACTTGTGGGGTAAACTGACAGAGAATGTGTATCGAACAATTCCTCACACATTGGAGGGACTGAAAGAAAACATTACGAATGAAATCAGAAACATTACAGCTGCAGAACTCACTCGCGTCAGCCAGAATGTGGTTACCAGACACAGTGCCTGTATAACCTAGGAAGGAGGACACTTCCAGCATCTTTTATAAGGTAAGACTTCATATACGATTGTATACACGCTTAAAGCAGGGCGACTGCGACATAAATTTGGCTGAGGCAGCTGCCGTAGTGCGGAGTACAAACACCGTGCGTTCGGTCTGGATTTATAAGAGATACCTGTACGTGCGAGGAGCCCATGTTAGTACACTGACTGACAGAGCAAATGCAACACCAAGAAGGAGTGGTCAGAACTTTATGCCAATTGCAGGGTAGACTGACGTCACTGAGGTATGCTCATGATGTGAAATGCGCCGCTGTGCTGCGCACGTAGCGAACGATAAATGGGACACGGCGTTGGCGAATGGCCCACTTCGTACCGTGATTTCTCAGCCGACAGTCATTGTAGAACGTGTTGTCGTGTGCCACAGGACACGTGTATAGCTAAGAATGCCAGGCCGCCGTCAACGGAGGCATTTCCAGCAGACAGACGACTTTACGAGGGGTATGGTGATCGGGCTGAGAAGGGCAGGTTGGTCGCTTCGTCAAATCGCAGCCGATACCCATAGGGATGTGTCCACGGTGCAGCGCCTGTGGCGAAGATGGTTGGCGCAGGGACATGTGGCATGTGCGAGGGGTCCAGGCGCAGCCCGAGTGACGTCAGCACGCGAGGATCGGCGCATCCGCCGCCAAGCGGTGGCAGCCCCGCACGCCACGTCAACCGCCATTCTTCAGCATGTGCAAGACACCCTGGCTGTTCCAATATCGACCAGAACAATTTCCCGTCGATTGGTTGAAGGAGGCCTGCACTCCCGGCGTCCGCTCAGAAGACTACCATTGACTCCACAGCATAGACGTGCACGCCTGGCATGGTGCCGGGCTAGAGCGACTTGGATGAGGGAATGGCGGAACGTCGTGTTCTCCGATGAGTCACGCTTCTGTTCTGTCAGTGATAGTCACCGCAGACGAGTGTGGCGTCGGCGTGGAGAAAGGTCAAATCCGGCAGTAACTGTGGAGCGCCCTACCGCTAGACAACGCGGCATCATGGTTTGGGGCGCTATTGCATATGATTCCACGTCACCTCTAGTGCGTATTCAAGGCACGTTAAATGCCCACCGCTACGTGCAGCATGTGCTGCGGCCGGTGGCACTCCCGTACCTTCAGGGGCTGCCCAATGCTCTGTTTCAGCAGGATAATGTCCGCCCACACACTGCTCGCATCTCCCAACAGGCTCTACGAGGTGTACAGATGCTTCCGTGGCCAGCGTACTCTCCGGATCTCTCACCAATCGAACACGTGTGGGATCTCATTGGACGCCGTTTGCAAACTCTGCCCCAGCCTCGTACGGACGACCAACTGTGGCAAATGGTTGACAGAGAATGGAGAACCATCCCTCAGGACACCATCCGCACTCTTATTGACTGTGTACCTCGACGTGTTTCTGCGTGCATCGCCGCTCGCGGTGGTCCTACATCCTACTGAGTCGATGCCGTGCGCATTGTGTAACCTGCATATCGGTTTGAAATAAACATCAATTATTCGTCCGTGCCGTCTCTGTTTTTTCCCCAACTTTCATCCCTTTCGAACCACTCCTTCTTGGTGTTGCATTTGCTCTGTCAGTCAGTGTAGATTTAAGGCACGTTAATAATTCATTTTCAGAAAAAAATCCGGCACTACGGCGTGGACGGACGTCACAAGAAATATCATTGAATGTCCTACTTGTCAATATTGATTATTATCATTTATCATATGTCTCGTATATAATATAGTGTATACAGTGTGTTTGACTAAGGGTATCCTGACGTGTATCATTTTAACTGGATTTTCCTCTTTTTCAGTATGCTGTCCCTTGTCCCGCAAAAAGTGTTTGGGACATCAAATGTCCCGTTTAAAATAACAGCGACCTGTTTCCCTATATTACAGTGTTTTCATTGTTTAACTTATCTTCTTCGATGAGGGGTATCAGCTGAGGTCATGTTACTTATAAAATGCCATTTCAGAAATGATCCTTGCATGTCAGTCAAGTCAGTTCTTAAAGGCAATGCTTTGCCGATGAAACCATATGTTCCTCTTCTCAGCTTCACGTTTCATTAGGCAGTATACTGAAAATCATCCATCAAATCTTGAAAGTGCGTTATCCTCGGTCTCCCACATCCTCTCTTCACCACTATTTTCTCTTCTATGAAATTAGTTAGGAGGGCATTATATTGCAAGTGGTCCAACGAATTTAACAGTCGTTTTCCGCACAGTTAGGAGCAGTTCTCTCTTCCCTTGAATATCCTGCAGAACAATTTCATTCGTTATCTTTTCCTCCTATCCAATCTTCAACATTATTATCCAGACCCACATTTCAAATTATTATAGTTGTTTGCGATCTTGAGTTTTAATCGTACAAGATTTACATCCATACAACAGGTCCACACAAAATATTTTGCGATTTTTTCCTCTTTCGATAAGGAGATTTGATAAGAAGGACACCATACTTTTCAGTGTCGAATCAGGTAATGTAACTATAAAGCTTTTAAGTCTGTTAAAACACTAATTATAACACATATAACACTACACGTTTTTTTACAATTTTGCTGTACATCGCACCGACACAGATACGTCTTACGGCGACGATTAGATAGGAAAAGGCTGGGAGTGGATGGGAAGCGGTCGGACCTTAATTAAGATACAGCCCCAGAATTCGCCTGGTGTGAAAATGGGAAACCACGGGAAACCACGGGAAACCACCTACAGGGCTGGCGACAGTGGGGTTCGAACCCACTACCTCCAGGATGCAAGATCACAGCTGCTCGCCCCTAACCGCACCGCCACGTCGCTCGGCATATAACAAAATAACGTACTTGTAAAATAACATATACTAATTCACGAAGAATGGCATGTTTCGTTCTATGAGGATATCCTCAGATTATATGAAATCACTTTAAATTAAGTGTATATATGTACAATATTGTTTACGTTGCGTAAACTTGTCAATGAATTGTGAATTGGTGATGTTATGAGCAAGTGTTGCAAATTATGAGTTTAATAGCCCTCCACTCTCGTCTTAGTAACTTCGAGAAAATTTTCTGTATTTGGCCTACGCCGCTGATCAACCGTTACCTCCAGCGATTACGTTTGAACTGAAGCTAGTTTCCTTGCTCCGGTTATGGTTACGTAGAGTGTTAGGGGAAATGCTGTAGACAATAAGTCTGTTCAGTGGCATGGGGAGGGGAAGTAAGGGGTAAGGGTAATGCTCTGGCAATGAATCTGTTTAGTGGAGCGGAAGTGCTACTTCGTCATCTTATATTGTATTCTTGTATATTAGTGAATAAACCTAAGATAAAATAATAGTGTGAAATTGAATTAATTTGACATAGTGTTGTCGTCCTCAAAACAATGGTAGTACAAACACAAACCATCGAACTATAGTGTGAAAAGGTGGAGGGGAGTTGCAGTGTGTACTACAACGCAGCAGAGTCAACAAGTCTAGGTACAGTAAGTATTTTCTAATGGCCATTAACACAGCAGTGAATGTTCATACGTCTTTTGACAAGAACTGTTTAGATACATCATTCTCGGTTGTGAATTTCTTTATGAAGCAGAGTAATTGAAAATCATTAACTAGTCCAATGCCACCTCCTAAATTTTTCGTCCACGTCGATGGCAAAGTTATCTTCTCGGTCCGGCTGATTGTCACCGTTATGATGTATTATAATGTCGTCGTCATCAACATAGGGTCTATCCCCTTCGAGGCGAGGTCTTCCCCTCAGAGGTACAAGAAGTTGGGGGAGTCTTGAGTCTCGGGAGGTGTACCACACAACTCCCTCATGATCATGTACTTTTCAGAATTTATGGTATTTCTGAATTATTCAACAAAAGGGTAATATCAGGTATGTCATTTAGAATTAAATCATCATGACCAATAATGATGTTGTCGGATATGTTAGAGGAAGACGTGACCGGTCCAGACGTTGTTGACACCGGGTGAATGTCACTCGCACAGCCCTCCTGTGCTGGATAATGCACAGAAAGGACGCCCGACCCGATGTCCACAAGAGTGGATGGGCTTGGGTTTGGTGCGGGCACAGCATTCCGTTGCAGGCACAGCACTCAAATCAGCCTCTTCAGGTGCGGGCACAGCTGAAACGTCAACACGTTCAATGTCCTGTACAGGTGCGGGCACAGCTAGGACATCAGCCTTATTTGGAATTGAAAGTACACCACCGCTCGTTCTACGGGACTTCCTGGTTGCCGGCGCGGCGTCGTGAGTACCAAATCAGTTTGGCGTACAAGCGAGTCACGATGCCACTGCAGATGGTTTCTCAGTTCCCCGGTGGTCTGGAACGTCTGCTTACACTGCGTACAGGCACAGGCAAAGATGGTAATGAAGAGGAGGCCTCCGTTATTGGACCTGTGCTGGTAAATGTAAACAAATGTGAATTTTGACTAAAGCGATATAGCAATATCAGTCGTAAATTACCAAGAGTGACTAAAATATATTTCACATGGTAAATGTATATGATTAAGAGGAATTCTTCAAGACTACAATTATTTCCCAGTGTTAGGTATTGTAATATGGGATGGCATATGCTAAGGTGTTTTAGTAACTTCTTCTTCTTCTCAATTCAAGATTATCTCCGTTCATTTTATTTTGTTATTATTAGATCATTACATGTTTTAAAATTTAATTGGGGTTTTCATTTAAGTAAGTTGGTGAGATATTTACTCCAAATGGAGAGAAATTTAGATTTTCCCTGCCTCCTATTTTGTTGCGGTTATGGGGGTTCGGTTCAATATGCACATGGGTATTTCGGCGAAGAAAAATGTTCTGTTTTAAGGTAAGCGTTCAGTGAGCTTCTATTTTATTGTGTTTTTCCTTATACTTTTGTTTCTTTCTCCACCCTACTCTTGTCACGTACCACCACTTAGCCAACTATATGAGAAATATAGCCCTGGTTGGTGATGCATTTATATGTGTACTTGTTGGTTCGTCTCTTGTTATGTGGTGTGATACGGGTGGAGTATTCCTTTGGTAGCAGAGCGTGGTTGTCATTTGTTTCTACTCTCGGTTGTTACCATGGTTAAGGGTCATTGTTAGATTCAGTAGGTACAGCGCAGTAAGCAAAACATGGAAATGTACTGTAGTTGCCATCGCAACGATACCTGTCCTGAAATACTGTATTGCTTTACCCACTTTGTCATTTCCTATCTCTGTAACTGAAAATGAAATGGCGTATGGCTTTTTTATTTCTTAACTCTTTTTTTACAATTGGCTTTACGTTGCACCGACACAGATATGTCTTATGGCGACGATGGGATAGGAAAGGGCTAGGAGTGGGATGGAAGCGGCCGTGGCCTTAATTGCCTGGTGTAAAAATGCGAAACCACGGAAAACCATCTTCAGGACTGCCGAGAGTGGGGTTCGAACCCACAATCTTCCGAATACTGGATACTGGCCGCACTTAAGCGACTGCAGCTATCGAGCTCGGTGCGTATGGCTTTTAGTGCCGGGAGTGTCCGAGGACAAGTTCGGCTCGCCAGATGCATGTCTTTTCATTTGACACCCGTAGGCAACCTGCGCGTCATGATGAGGATGAAATGATGATAAAGACGACACATATACCTAGCCCCAGTGTCAGCGGAATCAACCAATTATGGTTAGAATTCACGACCCTTCCGGAAATCGAACCTAGGACCCCTGTGACCAAAGGCCATCACGCTAACCATTTAGCTATGGAGCTGGACATCTCTGTAACTGTGTGAGCCATAAGGATGGTACCTGCTAAAAGACTTAAATAATATCAACGAGGGTCAAAACATGTAAATATTGTGTGAAACTGAGGTGTACTTGCTAATCGTGTGCTGTTGTTCTGTTCTGCTGTTTCATTATTTGCACAATGGCTACTCGAGAAATCCCGGATACACAAAGCCTGAAGAGCGAAGAAGAATTAAATTACGAATGCCAAATTAGATATTTGCCTACCATTGGTACCAACCAGGATAAGGTGTAGCTCCTTTTGCAGTCCAGTCATCTCCCTGTTTCTGTTCCAAACATCGACCTACAGCAAACGGGTGAGCTGACGACTTGAATTAAACATAACATAACCGAGATCAATAATTTCAAAGGGTCACTTGACGATACGATGCCTTCAGCGTCTCAATTAAAAAATTAAAATCCCGATCCATGCGTTATCTCTATCGTGGGAAGGATCTTTTCACTCTTGGTTTTAACGCTAATCTCAGAGAGGAACGTTCCGATTTGCTAGTGTCTGATATGGCACTATCATATGACATCAGTTCTCTTGAAATATTTTTAGGGGTTCAAAATATATCAGTGGTTGATTCACGATCTCATAATTCCGTGGATGCAGATTCACCAGTAGAGAAAGTAAATGATACGTGCCATAAGCCGGTAACTCTCTTTCAGAAAGGTCGTCCAGGAGTCAATAGTCTTGTGCCTTCATCAGAACGGACTTATTCAAAATGTACCCTATTTTTCTTTTGATTCAACGAAAGAAACAGCTTTTGTGAACCTGCGTAGAATTGTTGGAAACGGCTACTGTGCTTGACTTGTTCACAGTTAGTGTATTCCGCGTCTGTTTTCCCGACACCCAGGGGATGTTGAAAAGTGAAATCTCGGGGACAATTAATGGACGTTGCATTCTTGAGGAATGTCATGATTCCATATTAGCAAAATTCATTCCATTTTGTGCCAAATCGTCGCTTATTCAGGAGTATTGTTTTAGCAGGCAAGCTATCGACGAAAATCTATCCACTTATGTACAGGAGGATAGGCATCTTTGTAAAGTATTCCGTCACGCTATTATTGAGGATATCTTAGTCACGCAGTGCGAGGAATAACATAAATTTTGTCTTTGATTATCATCTACGAATGAAATTACACACATCCGTAGCCCATAACAACCTGAAATATGTATATCGCATTTCCGCAGTTTACCACGAAAAAAGCAAATGTACACGTCAACGTGTTAAATGAGCATAAAATTCAATCCTCGATCCTGTCTGAGACAGTTTATCTCAAATAACCATCGGATCAATTTTGATGCAGTTCTCACCATTTCTCAAGAAATGTTGGCGTGCAGAAACATTCATCTATGACCAAGGAAACACAGCAGTAGCGATTTCAGTGAAGCAAGTGGAAGAAGAATACAGCCATTCCTGCGCCTTTTTAGCTTGCATTTGGAAAACTGTACAAGATGTATCTATCGATGCTATGAGGTAAGTAATGTTCAGCATAAAAAGCTCTATAAAAAGTCTCTCACAGCATACAAAATTTTAAAACTAGAAAAGCAGCTGGAAATCATACGTTTTCGGGGGATATACTAAAGACAATGGGTTGGGATATAGTACCATATCTGAAGTACTTATTTGATTATTGTGTGCATGAAGGAGCTAAACCAAATGAATGGAGAGTTGCTACAGTAGCCCCTGTGTATAAAGGAAAGGATAATATACATAAAGTTGAAAATTACAGGCCAGTCAGTTTGACATGCATTGCATGTACCGTAAGCTTTGGGAAAGAGTTCCATGTGATTATATTAGGCATGTTTGCAAAATTAATAACTGATTCGATAGAAGGTATTTCGGGTTTATGAAAGGTTATTCCACTGAAGCTCAACTTGGAGGATTACAGGAAGATATAGCAGATAACCTGGATTCAGGTGGTCAAAAGGACTGTATCGCAATTGACCTATCTAAAGCATTTGATAGGGTAGAGCATGGAAGACTACTGGCAAAAATGAGTGCAATTGGACTAGACAAAAGAGTGACTGAACGTGTGGCTATATTTCTAGAAAACAGAACTCATAGAATTAGAGTAGGTCAAACTTTATCTGACCCTATAATAATTAAGAGGGGAATTCTGCAAGGCAGTATTATTGGACCTTTATATTTTATTATATACATAAATGACATGAGTAAAGAAGTGGAATCGGAGATAAGGCCTTTTGCAGGTGATGTTATTCTGTACAGAGTAATTAATAAATCAAAAAATTGTGAGCAACTGCAAAATGGCCTCGATAATGTTGTTAGATGGATAGTAGGCAATGGTATGATGATAAACGGGGTTAAAAGTCAGGTTATGAGTTTCACAAATAGGAAAAGTCCCCTCAGTTTTAATTACTGCATTGATGGAGTGAAAGTTCCTCTGAGGATCATTTTAAGTACCTAGGTGTAAAGTAAAGTGTAGCTTCCACCGAAGTCCCAGTCAACATCCATGGCTGTGACAATATGGAAGTTGCTGGGGTATGGGTAGTGCTGAGTACTAACTTTTTTTTTTTGCTAGTTGCTTTACGTCGTACCGACACAGATAGGTCTTATGGCGACGATGGGACAAGGAAGGGCTAGGAATGGGAAGGTAGCGGCCGTGGCCTTAATTAAGGTACAGCCCCAGCATTTGCCTGGTGTGAAAATGGGAAACCACGGAAAACCATTTTCAGGGCTGCCGATAGTGGGGTTCGAACCTACTATCTCCCGAATACTGGATACTGGCCGCACTTAAGCGACTGCAGCTATCGAGCTCGGTAGTACTAACATTCAGAGCATGACTAGTGCATCTGAGTGTTATGAAATTTGTTGCTCATAGGGTCAGTCTTGCTGCAATAGTACTTTCTGACCCAGTGGGGAGAGCAATGGCAAACTACCTCACTCATCATCTTGCCTAGTACGCTTCATTTTGGTGCTACCATTGGTTTTTGTGGTTTCCTTATAACCGCATAACGTTTGGTGGTGCTATCTGAGGATCCAACAAGCCTCTGGGCTGGTGACCTAACAGACAGGTGCAATACATAAGGAAAGATCTTCATTGTGGTAATCACATAAATATGATTGTAAATAAAGGGTACAGATCTTTGCACATGGTTATGCTATGAGGGTATTTAGGGGTTGTACTAAGGATGTAAAGAAAAGGGCATGTAAGTCTCTGATAAGACCCAAAATAGAGAATGGTTCCAGTGTATGGGACCCTCGCAAGGATTACTTGACTAAAGAACTAGAAAAAAATCCAAAGAAAAGCTGCTCGATTTGTTCTGGGTGATTTCCGACAAAAGAGTAGCGTTACAAAAATGTTGCAAAGTTTAAGCTGGGAAGACTTGGGAGAAAGGAGACGAGTTGGCCGACTAAGTGGTATGTTCTGAGCTGTCAGTGGAGAGATGGCGTGGAAAGACATTAATAGACGAATAGGTTTGAGTGGTGTCTTTAAAAGTAGAAAAGATCACAATATGAAGATAAAT
Source organism: Anabrus simplex (assembly GCF_040414725.1). Lineage (NCBI taxonomy): Eukaryota > Metazoa > Arthropoda > Insecta > Orthoptera > Tettigoniidae > Anabrus > Anabrus simplex. The sequence continues at coordinate 608,630,153 of NC_090266.1, read as the reverse complement.
TTGGAATTCAAGGGGACAAATTGGGGCATATGTTCGTTTATAGGAAGGGGTATTAGGGATTGGAATAACTTACCAAGGGAGTGGTTCAATGAATTTCCAATTTCTTTGTAACCATTTACGAAAAGGCTAGGAAAATAACAGATAGGGAATCTGCCACCTGGACGACTGTCTTAAATGCAGATCAGTAGTGATTTATTGAGTTGTGATGTCCTTCCTAGAACCTGTTTCTGCCTTGAAGTATCTATACGTGTCTTTCCATTGCTCCCTAAAATTCATGTGTCTCCCAATTAAGTTTACCATCATGTTATCCCGAGCTATTTTTTTTTTGCTGAAATCATTTTCCTACTGTGCTCCTTCAATCTCTCCTTACTCCGGCATTAATTCCTAACTCTATTTCTTTCTAATCTGCTCTTCCTTCTTAATCTCTTTATTCCCGGTTATAATATAATTGGTCCTTACTGTTCCTTACCTCTTTTAAAGGTACATATCTGTTCTTACACTCCTCAACATTTTCTTTAAGCCCATCCCATAGACTGTTTACATTTTTATTTACCGTTTTCCATTGATTATATTTGGTTTTTAAAAAATGTCCCCATTCCCCTCTTATCGGCAATATGATATTGCGTAATAGTCCTACTTTTACAACATTCATTTCTAACACATTTATTTTTAACTCTGACAGAAAGAGCTTCATGATCACTTATGCCATCTATCACTTCAGTTTCCCTATAGAGCTTATCTGGTTTTATAGGCACCACGTCTAGAATATTTTTCCCTCTAGTTGGTTCCATCATTTCCTGGTTCATCTGTCCTTCCCATAAAAACTTATTCACCATTTGTTGATCATGCTTTCTGTCATTCGCATTCCCTTCCCAGTTAACATTTGGCAAGTTCAGATCACCTGCTACAATTTAGTTCCTCTCTGTATCGTTCCCCACATTGCTGATTGTCTTATCAAATAATTCTGCTTCAATGTCAGTGCCAGCCTCACCAGGTATGTACGTTCCAAAAACATCAAGTTGCCTATTGTCTTTAGAGATGTGTCTTACACCTAAAATTTCATGTTCCTCATCCTTAGCTTTTCCGTAGCTTGCAATTCCTTTTTCCACCAGTATAAATACTCCCCCTACTGTGTTCCAAACCAGTCTCTACGATAGACACTCCAGTTCCGTGAGAAAATGTCTGCATCCATAATATCACTTCTCAGCCATGATTCAATTCCTATTACAATATCAGGTATATATCAAATTACTTAATTCTGTTCCTTTCTTAACAATACTTCTACAGTTTAACACTAACAATTTTATGTCATCCTTCCTATACTGTCATCACCGCTCCCTGGTCCACCCCATTTACCTGAATGTACCTCCCTATAACTCTTCCAAATAAACCTCCTAACTTTTATGTACCATTGCGGTTCAAGTGAAGGCATCTGAGTATAGATCCCTATCTCTTACCCACCCATTAGATCTACAAATCTCACTCCAAATTCCCACATACCGTTTCCGTACTCTAATTTAAATCCAACCGGGCGAGTTGGCCGTGCGCGTAGATGCGCACGGCTGTGAGCTTGCACCCGGGAGATAGTAGGTTCGAATCCCACTATCGGCAGCCCTGAAGATGGTTTTCCGTGGTTTCCCATTTTCACACCAGGCAAATGCTGGGGTTGTACCTTAATTAAGGCCACGGCCGCTTCCTTCCAACTCCTAGGCCTTTCCTATCCCATCGTCGCCATAAGACCTATCTGTGTCGGTGCGACGTAAAGCCCCTAGCAAAAAAAATTTAAATCGCAATTATCCTCCATTCAGTATCCATCCTACACAGTATCCCACCAATAACAATCTCTGCTTCCTTAAACTCCTTCCGTGCTGCCGTAACCAGATCCCAAGCATTTATAACCATGTTAGTACCAATTCCTGCTTGCCATACGTTGTTGGTACCAACATAGAAAATGATCACCTTCTCCTTACACTCCTGTCTCCCTTCTATTTTCCTCAACATCTGTCTTAACCTGATTCCTGGATAACACTTTACCCTTCTTCTCTTTCCTCTACATACTTTCCCCACTTGCCTGGCAATTGAGTCTCCCACGACGAGAACCTCAACTGCACCCTCATTAGATCCCCTCCACTTCTGGTCTCCCTTTTCTCCCTCTCAGCGAAGGTTCCATTCGGCTCCTTCAGTGCAATAAATAACTTAGGGAACAAAGAACAGTCCATACTGATTGTTGGTATAATGGTGTATGAATGTATGAGTGAACTAACCGATTGGGATTCGTGCGTATATGTCTCTCACCTACAAAAAATGTCCTTTGCGATCGTTTTTCGCTCTCGAACCCGCTTTGATCAGTGCAATAGAGGACGAAGTGTAATGGAGAATCGTTCTCGTTTTGTCTCCAGAAATTCTTCTCCAATCCTATTCATTTGTTCATCGTCCTGAATATGTGAACGGGATAAAAATTTCGTAATTTTTCCTACTCCCAATTCTGTGTTGTTTCTTGAAACGGCTGATCCAGGCTTGGGAGGCGGAGAAATAACTTTTCTTCGATAAACAGTTCACGTGCAATTTCCAAAGCCCACAGTCATAAATCTTCATCACTTACATTACGCCTTCCCCTTCTTGCCTCCTGGGAAGCAGAGTAGAGTTTTTCATACTGTACTTACATTTTTATGTTCAATCGGACTTGCCGACATATACGTATTTTCCAACTGCTTCTCCCACAAGTAAAGATATCGTTCTGACTTCACTAAACTAAAATATTTGTGGACGTGTGAAGGTGATAACAGCTTTTTACCACCTTCGTTAAGCCAGAATTGTACAGGCCTCTTCTTTTACTCCACACTGATGTTTTCTCGCACACTTTTTGCGTGACTAGGAACATAACTAAAACTGGACGATTTGTATGGCAGCGGGCTCGGAGCATCACTAGAATCCGAGTAGTCGTATTATAGATTCGAATTGGGACCCGAAGCTTCGCTTGCGATCGGCAGAAAGTTTTGACAAACGGAATCACTTGAGTCGCCTTCACTGTTTCCACTGTGAAGAATCCTCCTCAATACGTTGCACTCCTCTACTATTATTTTCCTTCAAATCAATCGGATATTATCACATTTCCTATTCTTTGGAGCTATTTTTTCTCCTGAAAACAAAAGCGCCTTTTCGTGGAAATAACTCATTACGAAGTTCGCTACGTTAATAGGATTTAAAACGTCATCCTCCGAGAAACTCATTTTCACCGTCTACTTTCTTTAAAACAACCATCAAAACCGTTACGTTACTGGTGGATACAGTGAAACACCCCAGAGCTGATTAGCGCGAGCTGTTCTGCTTTTCACTGGCCATGGGTACGTCGGCCACCAGGGTTGTCATGTGGTGAATCTCGCATATAGATCAATGGGATGTTGCGCGATTACTTAAAATGTACATGTTGGCTGGAGTGGACAACCCTGGTGGCTGAAGAAGGAGATGATTATACGTATTATTGCCCTGCTCTCCATATTTCCAAGATATTTTTGTTCCCAGCGAAGCTTCGATATTCACAGCTGAAATGCTTGCCATTAAATCAGCCATCACGCCCAGCGCACAGCACTTCAGTAGAATGCTACTTCCCAAGGACTCTTAGAAGTGCACTTCAGAAATTAGAAAACTGCAGGAACAAGTGTTTAAAAAAAGTACATCACAGACATACTGAGTAGTATGTACCAAGCCAAGGAAAATAAGTTCGTTTAATGTGGATCAAAGGCCACACTGGAATTCTACACATAAAAACAGTAAATGAATTGGCGAAGCAGAGCATCACATAAGACTTCTTCAAGCAATATGGACTTCCAATATCACATCAGGGAACAAGCTTGCAGAGAATGGTAAAATCACTGGACAACACAACTCACCAAAGGCAAACATTTTCCCACTATCCAGAGATACAGTCCACAGAAACCATTCCTGAATGTTTTATCTCTTACTCGCCGACATAACACTACAATTATTAGAATGAGACTTGGGCAAGCATCTTACCGGAGCCATCTGTTCAGAATCAATGTTGTATACGCCCCAAATTGTCCCTCTGATCCCGATCAAGAAGCAGACTTCAACTAAACGATTTTAGGATGCAATAAATACAAAAGACAAGTGACAAATTTAAATCAATCCCTTATACATATAGACAGTTCCTCTTCCCAGGTCTATTTCGTCGTTGTTAAGCATCTATAGCATCTATATATATGAAGCAATAGCCGGATTTTTAAGTGAAATCAACTTAGCATTGTGATACTTTCAATTTCTCTAGTCTTTTTAAAACTATCATCACCCAGCCCAAGTTCCTGCACCGTGGCTTACCATCACCGGTAGTCATAATGCAATGCCAAGCCCCGTGGCGTGAAGAGTTTGCTCTTTGTCCTTCCTCCTTTGATAAATATACAGTGCTGACTGCGTGGTCTCATATTCGAATGCCAATATACGAAACAATCCGCGGATGGAGGGGACAACCATGATATCCGACAGCTATTCAAGTATCAGGTGCGAACATCTATGCTGAACTAGGATCAAGGATATTTTGTAGGTAAGTTTTAAGTAGGAATTTATATGTGTGACAACTAAAAAATAAATCAATACATTTATTCAGTAAATCAGTCTTTCAAGAAGAATCAAAGAAAGAACAACACGTTTTGTACAGCAATATAAATGGTAATGGCATAACCAATACCCCAGGCAAGACCTCGAGCAGGCTGTGGGACAACTACAACAGCGTACACCAAGGTGTGGACCACTCGAGCAACAGTGAAGGCACGAAACAGGTTAATAGCTATGAGTGGCGTTGGGTTAGTCAACACGTACAGTATGGCCACCAGTAGGAACGTAGGGATGTTCTCCAGGTCATTCAAATGAGCTCTGTAACAAAAGACAAGAGAATGGTTGTGAAATAATTATGTTCGTTCCACTATGACTTTTAGTCTTTTGAAATAATAAATTTATCATTTTGATAAAAACAGAACGTCAGATAATTCTGTTAAGAGAAAGAGAATAGGATGATTTAGTGTGGAACAATCAATTTTGTGAAAATTCAGGTTGTCATTGTGGATAACGTGAACTAATAAAATATAAAATATAGGCCTGTTGTTGAGTAATCATCCATAGACTGGTTTGATGCAGCTGTCCATTTCACCCTATCCTGTGCTAACCTTTTCATTTCTACATAACTGCTGCATCCTACATCTGCTTTCCATATTCATACCTTGGTCTACCCCAACGTTTAAATGTTTCAAAACACATATCCTTCCAAACTTACCATTATTAAAGGTCAATACAGCAACAGTTACACCAATGCTCAGAGTTTCCAAGCCAACAAACACATTCTCAGGGATTCGAGTTCACATAACATTGTTGAAAGTCTCATTGGAGTTTTGCGCCTTGCCGTGCAAATATATCTTCATCAAATTTGGATCAGCAAGAGCTGATTGCATTATTCAGCAAATCCAATGATACAACAATATATACATCGTGTGAATCATCTTCATACGAGTTCTCAAATGATAATTGTTTACGTCTATAAGCACTTCCAATGAATTTGGGAGTTGTATTTATAATATCATGATCGGGTCTTTGCTATAACCTCACATTTTCAAGTGGACCTCTATTATTGCACAAGACAATTTATATTTTCCCTCCAACACCTTTCCTCTTCTTGAAAATACCCTTTGCTTTTGCCATTTGAAGTAAACAATGAACACATGATATGAAAAAGTAAGAACGTGAAACAACGATACCGCCAAAAATTTTGTCACAGATAAATGAAGGAACAAAAGAATAGCGATGTCCGCATGTCTACTAGATGACTTACAGAGTAGCCAACATGTATTACACCGAAAATGAAATGTCTCTCAACTCGAAAGCATGAAGCATTTCAGAATTATACAAGATAACTGTGGAACGGAAGAAAAAGTGGGTGTGGCACCTAATGCAGCAAGCTTATTAAACGTCCCTCAAAAACCAACTGCACAATTCTTGGGTGCCTTAAGATGTGTCCTATAATTCTATCTCTTCTTTCCGTCAAATTTAGTTTCAACGATCTCCTCTCATCAATCCGATTCAGTATCTCTTCATTCGTGATTCGATCTATCCATCTCACCTTCAGAATTCTTCTGTAACACCACATCTCAAAAGCTTCTCTTTCTTTCTGAGCGAGTTATCATCCATGTTTCACTTCCATATAATGCCACGCTCCAATCTAAAGTCTTCAAAAACATATTTCTAATTCCTATATCAGTGTTCGAAGCGAACAAATTTATTTTCTTAAGAAAGCTCTTCCTTGCTTGTGCTAACCTGTATTTTATGTCCTCCTTACTTCTGCCATCGTTAGTTATTTTACTATCCAAGTAACAATATTCATCCACTTCCTGTAAGACTTCATTTCCTAATTTAATATTTTCTGCATCACCTGACTTTGTACGACTGCACTCCATTATTTTTGTTTTGGACTTATTTATTTTCAACTTGTACTCCTTACACAAGTCTCCATCCATACCATTCAGCAACTTTTCCAGATCTTCTGCAGTCTCAGATAAAATAACAATATAATCGGCAAATCTCAGGGTTTTGATTTCCTCTCCTTGGATTGTGATTCCCTTTCTAAATTCCTCTTTGATTTCCTTTACTGCCTGTTCTATATAAAGATTGAAAAGTGGGGGAGACAAACTGCAGCCTTGCCTCACCTCTTTGTGGACTGCTGTTTCTTTTCCATAGCCCTCGATTCTTATCACTGCAGACTGATTTTTATATAGATTGTAGATAATTCTTGTTTCTCGGTACTGATCCCGATCACCATCAGAATCTCAAATAGCTTGGTCCAATCAACATCATCGAATGCCTTTTCTAGATCTACGAATGCCAAGTATGTGAACTGGCCCTCCTTAATTCGATCCTCTAAGATCAGATGTAAAGCCTCGATTGCTTTACGTGTTCCTACGTTTCTTCTGAAGCCAAATAGATCTTATCCCAAATCACTTTCAACTTGTCTTTCAATTCTTCTGTAAATAATACGTGTTAGAATTTTGCAGGCGTGAGATACTAAACTAATGGTGCGGTAGTTTTAACAGTTTTCAGCACCGGCTTTCTTGGGAATAGGTATAGCAACATTCTGCCGAAAATCGGATGGTACTTCTCCTGTCTCATACATCTTGCACACTAAATGGAATAACCTCGCCATGCTGATTTCTCCTAAAGCAGTCAGTAATTCAGAGGGAATGTCATCAATTCCAGGTGCTTTGTTCCTACTTAGGTCTCTCAAAGCTCTGTCGAATTCTGACCTCAAAACTGGGTCACCATTTCATCAGCATCAACAGCCTCTTCTTGTTCCAGAACAATATCATCTACGTTCTTACCTTTATACAACGGTTGGATGTGTTCCTGCCATCTTTCTGCCTTGTCTTCTTTCCCTGGAAGTGGTTTTCCATCTGAGCTTTTAATGTTCATACAAATAGTTTTCCTTTCTCCAAAGGTTTGTTTGATTTTCCTGTATGCAGCATTTACCATTCCTAGGACCACACAACTTTCAACATCCTTGCAATTCTCCTTCAGCCATTCGTCCTTAGCTACCCTGCACTTCCCATCCACTTAATTATTTAATCGCCTGTATTCTTTTCTGCCGTCTTCATTTTTTGCATTCTTGTATTTTCGTCGTTCATCGATCATGTCTAGTATCTCTTGAGTTATTAATTGATTCTTTGTTGATCTTTCCTATCTTCCTAACATCTCTCCAGCAGCCCTACTGACCTCAATCCTCATGACTGTACATTCTTCTTCTACTCTATTTCCTTCAGTCTTTCCATTTAGTCCTTGTGCAACATGTTCTTTGAAACAATCCTTCACACTCCTTTCTTTCAACTATTCTAGATCCCATATCACTGGATTCCATCTCTTCTTCAATTTCTTCAAGTTCAGATGGCATTCCATGACCAACAAGTTGTGATCAGAGTCCGCACCTGCTCCAGGGAAAGTTTTGCAATCCAACAACACCTGGTTTCTGAATCTCTGCCTAATCATAATGACGTCTATTTGATACCTTCCAGTGTCTCCAGGTCTCGTCCATGTGTACACCCGTCGTGTGTGGTGTTTCAACCAAGAATTAGCAAGGACTAAATTGTGATCGGTGCAGAAATCAACCAGCTGATTTCCTATTTCGTTCCTTTATCCCAATCCGAATTCTCCTACTGCACTGCCTTCTCTTCCTTGGCCTACCACTGCATTCCAGTCTCCCATCACAATTAGATTCTCGTCATCTTTTACATATTGCATTAAATCTTCTATCTCTTCATATATCCTCTTGATTTCCTCGTCATCCACTGAACTAGTAGGCATATAGACCTGCACTATTGTAGTAGGCATTGGTTTGGTGTTTATCTTCATAAGAATAATCCTTTCACTATGCTGGTCGTAGTAGCTTATCCGCTGCCCTGTTTGCTTATTCATTATTAAACCAACTCCTGCATTTCCCCTGTTTGACTCTGTGTTGATAATTCTGTAGACGCCTCACCAAAAATCCTGCTATTCCTGCCAACGTACTTCACGTATACCAACTACATCTAACTTTAGTCTATCTATCTCCCTTTTCAGATTCTCTAACCTACCACAACGATTCAAACTTCTAACATTCCACGCTCCGACTCGCAAAATGTTAGTATCTATCTTCCTGATTATCGCCCCCTCTCGTATAGTCCCCAACCGGAGATCCGAATGGGGGACTATTTTACCTCCGGAATATTTTACCCGAGAGGAAGCCATCATCAGTACATCATTCATAGAGAGAGAGCTGCATATCCTCGGGAGTTAGTTACGGCTGTAGTTTCCTGTTGCTTTAGCCGTGGAGCAGTATCTACACAGCTTAGCCATGTTGAGTATTATTACAAGGCCATATCAGTGAATCATCTAGACTACCCCCTTTGTAACTTCCGAAAGGCTGCTACCCCCCTTTCGATTAACCATTAGTTAAGTCATATAGGCCTATATTGCTGTAAATTATAGTCTGTGAGAATACATTGTATAGTTTGGGTATCACGAAATGTAGATGTGGAATTCTCAATAAAGTACGGATTACATTAAGTAAAATATCTTGTATTCAATTTGTTGGCAGGCCAAACCTTTTCCAGGGTTCGAATCCCACTGTCAGCAGCCCTGAAGATGGTTTTCCGTAGTTTCCCATTCTCAGACCAGGCAAATGTTGGGGCTGTACCATAATTAAGGCCACGGCCGCTTCCGTCCAACTCCTAGGCCTTTTCTATCCCATCGTCGCCATAAGACCTATCTGTGTCGGTGTGACGTGAAGCCACTAGAAAAAAAAAAAAACTTCTTCCAGAACTTCACGAAGAATGTTGATACCGTACAGCGTGCTCCAAGCATCAGTCCAATCACTTCAATATTGTCTTTATAATATAACTTCCAAATCTTTCAGTCTGTCGAAGCACGGAATATAACACTTAGAATACTATGACATACTTGTAGGGCCGATGACCTAGCTGTTAGGCCCGTTTAAACAACAACGTCATCATCAATATACCTGCAACTGTAAAAGAACACATTAATAACACACCGGCATATTTCGTACCATAAGAACATCCTCGACCACCTCTGTGGTGTAGTGGTTAGTGTGATTAGCTGCCAGCCCCGGAGGCCCGGGTTCGATTCCCTGCTCTGCCACGAAATTTGAAAAGTGGTACGATGGCTGGAACGGGGTCCACTTAGCCTCGGAAGGTCAACTGAGTAGAGGTGGGTTCGATTCCCACTTCAGCCATCCTGGAAGTGGTTTTCCGTAGTTTCCCACTTCTCCTCCAGGCAAATGCCGGGATGGTACCTAACTTAAGGCCACGGCCGCTTCCTTCCCCCTTCCTTCTCTATCCCTTCCAATCATCCCATCCTCCACCAAGGCCCCTGTTCAGCATAGCAGGTGAGGCCGCCTGGGCGAAGTACTGGTCGTCTGCCCAGTTGTATCCACCGACCCAATGTCTCACGCTCCAGGACACTGCCCTTGAGGCGGTAGAGGTGGGATCCCTCGCTGAGTCCGAGGGAAAGCCAACCCTGGAGGGTAAGCAGATTAAGAAGAAGAAAAAGGAGAAGAAGAACATCCTCACATTCTGTCTTAAACATGCGTATACATTGTTACGTGGTCATGCGACTGTCAGTCCCCGTCAAGCACTCTCCGGTGTTTCCTGGAAAGGATGTGTGAGACTTCATCATCAGGTATATAAAAGCGGACTCGCCTCATGTTGTTGTTGTGTTTTTTAATAAAAAATTTTGACTTTCGGTCTTAACGACTATTTAGCCAGCTACAATGTTGAATATTTCTAATTATTAATTATTATGAATCGACAATTGTGTATGGTTCTGATTATTAATAATTATGAATTGACTTTTTGACGAATTGAACTTATACATTTAGGACGAACATAAACACCCAGCCCCGAGCCAGAGAAATTAACCAGACGAAGTTAAAATCCCCGACCCGGCCGGGAATCGAACCCGGAACCCCAGTAACCAAAGACTACCACACTAACCCTTTAGCCATCGACCCGGACGTTGTTGTAGTTGAGTTACGTTGTCTAATTGTTGAATAGCCAGTTCAGTGTGTGTGTGTGTGTGTGTGTGTGTGTGTGTGTGTGTGTGTGTGTGTGTGGAGCGGTCACGTGACTTGATTATGTGAGTTATCGGTCTTGTCTGGAATCCAGCCAAGTGTACAGCAGTTGTGTATGCACACCTGACTGCATGGAGTGAAGTGACTGATGCTTGCGAAGCAAGTGAATGTTGAAATCTATCGCCCAGCCCAGGTAAAGAATACCAGCCGAAAACACGCTGTACGGACACAAATAGCCAGCAATTAGTGAAGGGCGTTATGCACTGTCGAGTATAATTTTGTGTGTGTATTAATTGGGGAATCACCGAGCGAGTTGGCCATGCGATTAGGGGCGCGCAGGTCTGAGCTTGTATTCGGGAGATAGTAGGTTCGAACCCCAGTGTTGGCATCCCTGTAGATGGTTTTCCGTGGCTTCCCATTTTCACATCAGGCAAATTCTGGGACTGTACCTTATTTAAGGCCACGGCCGCTTCCTTCCCACTCCTAGCACTTTCATATCCCATCGTCGCCATAAGACCTATCTGTGCCGCTGCGACGTAAAGCAACTTGTAATATAATAATAATAATAATAATAATAATAATAATAATAATAATAATAATAATAATAATAGGCTAAATCAGGTAAAAAACTGTTGTAAAAAAATGAACAAAACTAGGCAAGTCCTGGACTTAACAGATTCTTGCCCCAAACACAACTAATAATAATGCTACTTGCTTTACGTCCCACTAACTACTTTTACGGTCTTCGGAGACGCCGAGGTGCTGGAATTTTGTCCCGCAGGAGTTCTTTTACGTGCCAGTAAATCTACCGACACGAGGCTGACATATTTGAGCACCTTCAAATATCACCGGACTGAGCCAGGATCGAACCTGCCAAGTTGGGGTCAGAAGGCCAGCGCCTCAACCGTCTGAGCTACTCAGCCCGGCCCAAACACAACTACAGCTATGTTTGCAATTAGGCGTATTTCCTTCAGGTAAGTCCATACAAGTCTGGGTCATGCACCAAAACATGCACATCATCACATTATGAACGTTCTACCTCGTTTATGACCAAAAGTGTACTTATCTGGTTTTCGCAGCAATGCCCTTACTTGACAATCAGGCAATATACCCACTTTAATTTTATGTTGTCCGGGTCTAGGGATAAATGGATAGCATGCTGGCCGTTGGTCCAAGGGGTCCTGGGTTCGATTCCCGGTCGGGTCGGGGATTTTAACTTTCATTAGTTAATTCCTATGGCTCAATGACTGGGTGTTTGTACCGTATTCAGCCTTATATTTAATCTCAGGTAGGGCCCCATTTTCAAGTGTTTTTAGGAAATTTAAGAAATAGTGCGTTTCAATAGTTTTCGTAAGTTTCTATTACATGTGTGAGCTATATTTTTTGTTACTTTAAAAGTAAATATTTGCTGCATTTATTCATTTTTATAACTATACATGTTAATATTTCGATCAGAAACATACTGTAAGTTTCATTTCGCTAGAGATTTTATGAAGTTTCAAAGTTTCCCATGAATGTTATTGTGGAAAACACGCTGTACGGACAAAAATAGCCAGCAATTAGTGCATACATACATTACATACATTATCATTATAAGACTGTTATGCCTTTCAGCGTTCAGTCTGCAAGCCTCTGTGAATTTACTAAATGTCGCCAAAATCCTCGATTTGCAACTAGTGTTGTGGCCTCATTTAGTTCTATACCTCTTATCTTTAAATCGTTAGAAACCGAGTCTAACCCTCGTCGTCTTGGTTTACCTCTACTTCTCTTACCCTCCATAACAGAATCCATTATTCTCCTAGATAACTTACGCTCCTCCATTCGTCTCACATTACCCCACCACCGAAGACGGTTTATGCGTACAGCTTCATCCATCGAGTTCATTCCTAAATTAGCCTTTATCTCCTCATTCCGAGTACCCTCCTGCCATTGTTCCCACTTGTTTGTGCCAGCAGTCATTCTTGCTACTTTTATGTCTGTTACTTCTAACTTATGAATAAGATATCCTGAGTCCACCCAGCTTTCGCTCCCGTACAGCAAAGTTGGTCTGAAAACAGACCGATGTAAAGACAGTTTCGTCTGGGAGCTGACTTCCTTCTTACAGAATACTGTTGATCGCAACTGCGAGCTCACTGCATTAGCTTTACGACACCTTGATTCAATCTCACTTACTATATTGCCATTCTGGGAGAACACACAACCTACATACTTGAAATTATAGACCTGTCCTAGCTTTGCATCACCAATCTGACATTCAATTCTGTTGAATTTCTTACCTACTGACATCAATTTAGTCTTCGAGAGGTTAATTTTCATACCATACTCATTGCACCTATTTTCAAGTTCCAAGATATTAGACTGCAGTCATTCGGCACAATCTGCTATTAAGACCAAGTCGTCAGCATAGGCCAGACTTCTTACTACATTTCCACCTAACTGAATATCTCCCTGCCATTTTATACCTTTCAGCAGATGATCCATGTAAACTACGAACAGCAAAGATGAAAGATTACAGCCTTGTCTAACCCCGGTAAGTACCCCGAACAAAGAACTCATGCTACCATCAATTCTCACTGAAGCCCAATTGTCAACATAAATGCCTCTGATTGATTTTAATAATCTACCTTTAATTCCATAGTCCCCCAGTATAGCGAACATATTTTCCCTCGGTACCCTGTCATATGTTTTTTTTCTAGATCTACGAAACATAAACACAACTGCCTATTCCTCTCGTACCATTTTTCAATTACCTGGCGCATACTGAAAATCTGATCCTGACAGCCTCTCTGTGGTCTGAAACCACACGGGTTTTCATCCAACTTCCTCTCAACGATTGATCGCACCCTCCCTTCCAACATGCCAGTGAACACTTTGCCTGGTATACTAATCAATGAGATACCTCGATAGTTGTTGCAATCCTTCCTGTTCCCTTGCTTATAGTTAGGTGTAATTACTGCTTTTGCCCAATCTTAAGGTACCTTACCAACACCCCATGCTAATTTTACTACTCTATGAAGCCATTTCATCCCTGCCTTCCCACTATACTTCACAATTTCAGGTCTAATTTCATCTATTCCAGCTGCGTTATGACAATGGAGTTTATTTACCATCCTTTCCACTTCCCCAAGCGTAATTTCACCAACATCATTTTCCTCCTCCCCATGAGCTTGGCTGTTCGCAACACCACCAGGATGATTTCCTTTTACATTGAGAAGATGTTCAAAATATTCCCTCCACCTCTCCAGTGATTCCCTGGGATCTATTATGAGTTCAAATGAATTACTCAAAGCACTGTTCATTTCCTTTTTCCCTCCCTTCCTAAGATTCTTTACTACTGTCCAGAACGGTTTCCCTGCTGCTTGACCTAGCCTTTCCAGGTTATTACAAATATCTTCCCATGACTTCTTTTTGGATTCAACAACTATTTGTTTCGCTCTGTTTCTTTCATCTACGTACAAATCCCTGTCTGCCTCGGCCCTTGTTGGAGCCATTTCTGATAAGCCTTCTTTTTACGTTTACAAGCTGCTCTCTCTTCATCATTCCACCAAGATGTTCGCCTTTTCCCATCTTTACACACAGTTGTTCCTAGGCATTCCCTTGCTGTTTCTACTGCAGCATCCCTGTATGCCACCCATTCACTTTCTATATCCTGAATCTGCTTACTGTCTACTGTTCGAAACTTCTCACTAATCACATCCATGTACTTCTGTCTAATTTCCTCGTCCTGGAGATTTTCTACCCTTATTCGTTTGCAGACCGATTTCACTTTCTCTGCCCTAGGCGTAGAGATACATAGTTCACTGCAGATCAGATAGTGGTCTGTATCATCGAAAAATCCCCGGAAAACTCGTACATTCCCAACAGATTTTTCTGAATTCAAAGTCGGTTAAGATATAGTCTATTATGGATCTGGTACCCCTAGCCTCCCATGTGTAGCGGTGAATAGCCTTATGCTTGAAGAATGTATTCATAACAGCTAAACCCATACTAGCACAGAAGTCCAGCAAACGCTTCCCATTCCCATTAGTTTCCATATCTTCCCCACATTTACCAATCACCCTTTCGTATCCTTTAGTTCTATTCCCAACTCTCGCATTGAAATCGCCCACTAGCACTATTCTATCCTTGCTGTTGACCCTGACCACGATGTCACTCAATTCTTCATAAAACTTGTCAACTTCATCCTCATCTCCACCCTCACATGGTGAATACACGGAGACAATTCTAGTCCTAATTCCTCCAACTGACAAATCTACCCACATCATTCGCTAATTTACGTGCCTAACAGAAACTATGTTGCATGCAATAGTATTCCTGATAAAGAGCCCTACCCCAGACTCTGCCCTTCCCTTTCTAACACCCGTCAAGTACACTTTATAATCTCCTATCTCTTCCTCGTTATCTCCCCTTACCCGAGTATCACTTACTCCTAGCACATCTAGGTGCATCCTCTTTGCTGACTCAGCCAGTTCTACTTTCTTTCTTTCTTCCATAAGCCACATTAATATTGATAGCTCCCCATCGAATTCCATTTCGTTCGCAAAGTTGTTTACAAGGAGTCCCTCGGCTGTCAAATGGGAGTGGGACTCCATTACTCCCATAGGTCCGAGGCTTGCTTAAAATGTTCTGAGCTCGGTAAATTCATGAAGCAGGACGCTACCCTACTTGCACATAGTCATTGTATATTCCTAGCCGCCTGAGCACAAGTAGGGCCATAACTCAGAATATGTCCGAGATGCCTACTCCCATTCATGGCAACTGGTATCCCGATTCTCAGGACCACTTCCTAGGCCACTCAGCCGTTGCCCATGGTTCACGAACTAGGACGTGACTACAGTAACCCTCACCAAGTGGGATTATTCACTGTCGAGTATAATTTTGTGTGTGTATTAATTGGGGAATCAAAGAGCGAGTTGGCCATGCGGTTAGGGGCGCGCAGGTCTGAGCTTGTATTCGGGAGATAGTAGATTCGAACCCCACTGTCGGCATCCCCGAAGATGGTTTTCCGTGGTTTCCCATTTTCACACCGGGCAAATTCTGGGACTGTACCTTATTTAAGGCCACGGCGGCTTCCTTCCCACTCCTAGGCCTTCCCTATCCCATCGTCACCATAAGACCTATTTGTGTCGGTGCGACGTAAAGCAACTTGAAAAAATAAATAAATTGTCTGGGACAAAGACTTGTTCGATTAATTTATTTAAATCAACGTGATAGTTAATTGTGTTAATTTAATGGATCAGACTTTATTTTAAGATAACTTAGAGAAATTTTGATCGAGTAGCGTTACGAAAATGTTGCAAAGTTTGGGCTGGGAAGAAGAAAGGAGACGAGCTGCTCGACTAAGTGGTATGTTCCGAGCTGTCAGTGGAGAGATGGCGTGGAATGACATTACTAGGCTAACAAGTCTGAGTGGTGTTTTTAAAAGTAGGAAAGATCAAAATATGAAGATAAAGTTGGAATTCAAGAGAACAAATTGGGGCAAATGTTCGTTTATAGGTTGGGGAGTTACGAATTGGAATAAGTTACCAAGGGAGGTGTTCAATAAATTTCCAAATTATTTGCAATAATTTAAGAAAAGTCTAGGAAAACAACATATAGGAAATCTGCAACCTAGGCGACTGCCCCAAATAGATCAATAGTGGTTGACTGATTGATTGATTGATTGATTTATTTGAAATTCATTATTTTATAACAAATGCCACTTCACTGTTTTTGTGATTGTTATTTATGCCTTGTTAATCATCCCGTATTCTTATGTCATTAATGTTGGTTTGTTCACACGAACGGTCCACACCAAGGGATCCTCGTGTCTGCCGATTGAGTAAATCCCAGTAACAGGATAGTCACGGTAGACGTCATAACGGATAGTGTTGTAACCATCACCAACGATGTCCTGAAGTCTGAAACCCTTCTAACTCACTTTCGTCTAATAGATAGGTATTACTTTCAAACAATCTACAAATTACAACAATGCCATCTTGTGGGGTCAATTGGCCTAGTGGCTACACTTTCAACGCTCTTACGCTGATGATTCCAAGGTAGCTAGTTCTGTTATTCTGTTATATATCCAATTTGCTTTACGTCGCACCGACACTAACAGGTCTTATGGCAACGATGGGATAGGAAAGGGCTAGGAGTGGGAAGGAATCGGCTGTGGCCTTAATTAAGGTACAGCCCCAGCATTTGCATGGTGTGAAAAATGGAAAACCATATAGAGGGCTGCCGACAGTGGGGTTCGAACCCACTATCTCCCGAATGCAAACTCACAGCTGCGCGAGCCTAACCGCACGGCTAACTCGCTCAGTTATGTAATTAGTACGGTGATGTTTTGTGTGTATATGAAGAGAAGTGTATCAAAACAAACACCCAATCCAGCTGCCAAGGGAATTATCCACGCAATAATAAATAATCATCGTCTCAGTCGGGAATCGAACTCGGGTCCCTCAGAACCGAAGGCCAGTATACTGACCATTGAGCCAAGGATAAAGCAAACTGCTACTGTTGTTAGTATTTTCTGTGTCGATAGTTTCTTTGTTCACAATGACAATGTTACGTCTTTTTTCTAATTCAAATAACCATACCTTCTGACACGTTCAACATCAGGATGGTCAAACTTCACCTTCCCCTTCAATCCAACGGCATCTTCGGGATTAGCGAACACCTGTAGGAATAAAGAACAAAATATGGAATAAAAGATAATAATAATAATAATAATAATAATAATAATAATAATAATAATAATAATAATAATAATAATAATAATAATCATAATAATCATAATAATAAACAGAAAAAACAACTTTGTAATGAATGATATAATTCCGCGTATCATAAACACCATAATGATCTTGAAAGCCCCTTAATCCAGTGTAATTACGTCGATCTAATTTATGAATATTATAGATTTACAGATATTACCGCAAGTTAGTATTTCAATTTATAAACCTTTCTCCTCCGTCTAAATGAATAAATGCAAGCAAAGATTGCAATGCTGCCATGGTTTTACGAACAGAGTCATGTCTAAAAGGGGCTGCCTGGCCGAGGCGGTAAAGGAGTGCTCGGTTCACCCGGAAGGGCGTGGGTTCGATTCCCCGTCAGTAAGTCGAAAAATTTAAGAAACAAGATTTCCACTTCCGGAGGTGCACATGGCCCTGAGGTTTACTCAGCCTACACCAAAAATGAGTACCGGGTTAATTCCTGGGGCAAAGGCGGCCGGGCGTAGGGCTAACCACTCTACCCCACCAAGTGCCGAGGTTACGGATAGTGGAAGCCTTTACCTTCCACCCCTCCAAGGGCCTTCATGGCTTTGCTCTTTGATTTGCTTAGTCATGTCTAAAACATTAGTTCATTAAAGAAGTATTGACAGCTGCTGATTTTCCAGTTCACTTTTCCCCTGAAGAACTAGAAGGCCTTTTCACGGCATCGCAATCCAATGAAATGGTTCGATGTCAATAATCTGGTAAGTGATATATTCTAACCTCGATTACATTGTATATACGTGGCGCCCTGGGGTTTTTCATCTTCAGGGCTGCCGATGGTGGGATTCGAACCTCTTCCATCCATAGTGCGTTCGAACCCCACTGTCGGCAGCCCACAACAATTGAAGATGGTTTCCTGTGGTTTCCCATTTTCTCACCAGGCAAATGCTGGGGCTGTACCTTAATTAAGGCCACAGCCGATACCTTCCCACTCCAAGCCCTTTCCCATCCTTCCGTCGCCGAAAATATTCGGTGTGTTAGTGCGACGTTAAATGACCGGCAAAATAAAACTGCATCACAACAAACATCAAGTTATCAACACCTAACAATTTTCACTTCATTTAAAACATGAATAAGGATTTAAGATAAAATCGACACAACACCAAACAAATAATTAGTTTTCCGGTTATTAACACTATGACAGCATGCTCATTATCCTATTATTAGAGTCCGGATTTTTAGGTACTCATAGGTTAGAATGCAAAGTTACTGAAACAAGTAACAAGTATAGTCTACCCTGTATAACGGTTATGGTTTGAGATTTGCATAGGCATTAGGGGTACAGTCTATAGAACTCCTGTAATTTATGTTACCCTTGCTACATTATGGAAGAAAGGGTTGCACGACATTTTCTACGAACCAGATTACTTTGCATTCTAACCTATTACCACCTAAAAATCCGAGGTCTACCTATTATACATGATCCATCAAAATACTGAAGTTGACTAAAACTAGCACTACACACATACAACAATTCCTCTTGGTTCCCTGCTTTTGAAGTTTCTTGGCAATTTCTTTTGATATTTTCTTTTCATTTGAGATCGTATAATTATTGATTAAAATATTGGTCAGAAATTTTACACACTCTTTTATACCTTTTGTCGAAGGAACATCACACTTGAATTATTAATATTACTTTCAAAACACAAGGCTAAAACAAGGGATTTATTTTCAGAAAGTTCCCCAAAATAGAGACTGTCACTCATTTCAATACTACTCTCTTCATAACTACCAAGGTGACATCAGAATTTCATATTTTCTCTATCTGTCACACTTTAGGTCGTTTTATCCTTAACATTCTGATATAAATTTTATTTTTTCTGCTAGTACAGCAATAATTTTATAACACACTTGCACTTGTAGGACACTCGTCACTTTCATATCGATGGGATATCTACATTAGTTCTTGAGAACACTATAATCTTTCACAATCACATTAAATGAACTCACATTTTTGTCGCAAAAGACTGAAAATGTCTGTCTTATCTTCTTCACACAAACGTTTGAATGGTTCTTCGTCTCTCAGAGGCAGTTGCTGTTCATGCTCTTTAGGGCACTTTTTTCTTTGAGGTAAATTAATGTTATGCCAAAGCTGATTGTAGAATACGGTTAGACAGGCCTCAGGTGAGAATTTAAGATATTTCCTAGGGATGCGAATGGGTTCACTATTCTCAACGGGAAAACATAATATTTTTGCGGACAATAAACTTAGAGATTAAATACTTGATGCACGCGACAATTTCATTATTTAGAGCAAAATTCTCCCCATCAATGCACCGAATCCATACCTCTCGAAGACTTTATCCTTCGGTGAGGGCAGACATACCCGAAGAATTTGCGTAATTTGACCTGCAGAGATGTACACAACACGATCGATCCATGTTAGCCTAATATATGCATACTATGTTCTAAGTAAACACCAATAATTATAACACCACCATTCAAACATAATGGTAAACAAACACATAACCTATACGGTAACACGTTCAAATACAAAATAATAACCTACAGGTATTTTAAGCTTCTACGTAAAAGCAACTGACGACACAAATACTTCCTTCTTCTTCTTCTTCTTCTTCTTCTTCTTCTTCTTCTTATTATTATTATTATTATTAGTATTGAAAATCACGAAGTGCGATCATAAGCGGACTCGAAATACCTATTCCACAATTATTACTTAAAGCTCGTATCAACGATGACATTTAACCTACGCCTGGCCCGCATCCACGGCCATATTGCCATTAATCGAAACCTGCCTTGTGGTCTGAGGATTGCAGTTGTCCCATCCTACCTATCAACTGTATTCTTACACGTATTTCCTTCTTTTATGAGACAGGCTTCTCTGTTTATCTTTCCCTTGTCCTTATCAACTATTATGTAGATCAGAGCCTCTCAAACGCCCAAAATCTCACGCGTGCAAACTGAGGCGCAGAGTTCCTGTGCACAGTGCATCGGTCCCACTCGTCTAAGCTCGGCTCAACTCGGCTCGGATTTGGAGCGCTATGGAGCAAGTGAGCAAGAGGGAGACAGGCGGAGCGAGCGAGACAGGCGTGGATAAAGTGGGGAAAACTATTGCTCCAAATCGAGGAGTGGGGGTCTGCACTCTAGTCAACCTAGCGAAGTCGTCTTTTGCACCGTGCACAGAGCAATGCACTGGTGCACGCACCCTGAGAGGCCCTGATCTAGATGTAAGCCATAGTGCAGGGATGGCGAATCTCTGACACGCAAACACGACTTCTGTGGCACGTCAGACAACATACTAACATATTTTAATGTTTTGACACGTAATAAACAGGTTGGAAATCTAGATGCACAGCATATTTTAATATTACGCTTCAATAAAGAAGTATGCCTCAATTAATTATATGGCCATAATTTTTACAAATTTCATTAGGTTAAAGAAAAAATATACCTTATCCTTAAAACTTAAATGTTTTTAAATGCAATTTTCAGTGACGTTTGCAAAATAAAAAATCGTGAAACATTCAGTCGAATGGATTCATATATAATGCTATATGATATCTAAGTGAAGTCAGATTGTGGGTTTCATGATTATTCTAAAGGAAAATAACCGATGGCACACTAGACAGTAAAAAGTAATAAACAAGACCTTAATTGACACACTAGTCAGTAAAGGTTTGCCATTTCATTCCTGCCATATGTCTGCCATCTGTTGGTAATATTATTAAGTAACTTATTATGACACTCTGAACGAGGTCGCTGCTGAATGACATAGCGAGCAGCTTCGTCAGGCTCCATTACTTCATGAACGAACTACTTCATTTGAACGATTCAGAGTAAAGAGTGTGAATGAGTGAAGTAATTCATACGAATGAACTGGTTCGACCATCGCTACCTCGGACACTATCGGCACTAAAAGACATGAAGTGCCTAACTGCAAAAGTCACATTCTCCAATTTAGCAGATTTTATAGAAGACATGAAAAACGTCTAACTTCAATGAAACAAAGTTTTAAAACTTTTTTTTTGAAAATTATAATGTAGCTACACAATGTGGTTTTTAATGTTGTTTCATATCGTACTCAATACATAAGTCGGAAAAATTACTTTATAATGTGGAGAATGTGACTTTTGGTACTTACAGATGGAGAATGTGAGTTCTGCACTTTAATAGCTTGGAGAATGTTACTTCTGACACCAAGCGTTCTAGAAATTTTCAGACAAGAAAATGCCAACGAGGCGCAGAGCCTCGACAGATGACATAAATAAGCTCTGGTCACTCCTTTCCAGATTCCGCCCAGGTTTGTTTATTTTGTAATGTAATGTACAGTTCTAATCACTCTCATCTGGTAACATTGAAAACATTCTAGAGAAAGTGTGGTCCAGCAAGTTTTGTATTGTCACTTGACATTCGATTTCTTTAATTATTACCATTTGTGGGTAAGTAGCCGCTTTAGCGTTCAAAATATCATAATAGCTAGGGTATAAGTCGTGGTTGTGTTTATTAGCTAACCTTCTCATTGTCACATAGGCCTACTGGTGCTTGGACAACTTCGCTTTAATTATACTTTAACTAGGCTTCTTCCACTGACATCTTTGTAGACTGTTTGTCGTCTTTTTCCATGCATCGTGCATTCTTTTGCCCCTTGATGGTGTAGTCGTGGTGGCTTCTCTTAATAGTTTGGCTGATGAATAGTCTGCTACTGCCTTTAAATTCATAGCCGTCACATGGGCAAGCTCTGATGAAGTAGCACTCTCCCTTAGGTCTTTAAGCCGTTTGCTTCTCTCCGTTAGTTCTTCAAATTGTTTTGAAGGACGGCATCGATCTTCTAATTTTGGAGAGCCTGGCATGTTCGGAATTGAAATCATAATTTCTTTTTCTCAACCTGTCTGAATACGTCTTCCAAAAAGCACTTTCTAAGAAGTGATACCTTCTCCACTGGTCAAAATAAGGCAGAAAAAAACAGTCTCTTATATTATTATACATTGTTTTCTCGACACTCTCGCCAGAATTTAATTGGAATTTGTTAGTGAGATATGTTGCCGTAATCTTTCTTCTTAACACGCGCGGGAATAATTTTTATTCTCCCGAATCTTGTTATGAAGTTCACTGCAACTAACATTAAAATTCATTTTTCACTTTCACAACACATACAACTACCACTAATCAATTAGGCCTGCTTCTCACGATTGAAGATTATTTTAGTTTCCTGGCCGTGGGCAGTGTTGCCAGATGAGAAATACAACTTGTACATAAAGAGCCGCCGAAATTTCCCTACGTTTTACCGACTATGTTATATTTTCCCCTAGTATGAATTTTAGTACCAGTTATTTTGTTTATGCGCATAAAGTATTGGTTGTACACTATAAAATATCACCTTATCCTAATTTGAAATATCCTGACCCCAATATGTTAACATGGTTAAGACCGGGCAAGTTGGCCGTGCGGTTAGGGGCGCGCAGCTGTGAGCACCCATCCGGGAGATAGTGGGTTCCAAGTCCACTGTCGGCAGCCCTGAAGATAGTTTTTCGTGGTTTCCCATTACTATAGTAGCCCCTGTGTATAAAGGAAAGGGTGATAGACATAAAGCTGAAAATTACAGGCCAGTAAATTTGACATGCGTTGTATGTAAGCTTTGAAGAGACATTCTTTCTGATTATATCAGACATGTTTGTAAAATTAATAACTGGCATGATAAAAGGCAGTTTGGGTTTAGGAAAGGTTACTCCACTGAAGCTCAACTTGTAGGATTCCAGCAAGATATAGCAGATATCCTGAATTCAGGAGGTCAATTGGACTGTATCGCGATTGACCTATCTAAGGCATTTGATAGGGTAGATAATGGGAGATTACTGGCAAAAATGAGTGCAATTGGACATGACAAAGTGACTGAATGGGTGGCTATGTTTCTAGAAAATAGAACTCAGAGAATTAGAATAGACGAAGCTTTATCTGTCCCTTTAATAATTAAGAGGGGAATTCCTCAAGGCAGTATTATTGGACCTTTATGTTTTCTTATATATATCAATGATATGAGTAAAGAAGTGGAATCAGAGATAATGCTTTTTGCAGATAATGTTATTCTGTACAGAGTAATAAATAAGTTACAAGATTCTGAGCAACTGCAAAATGACCTCAATAATGTTGTGAGGTGGACAGTAGGCAATAGTATGATGATAAAGGGGGTTAAAAGTCAAGTTATGAGTTTCGCAAATAAGAAAAGTCCTCTCAGTTTTAATTACTGCGTTGATGGGGTGAAAGTTCCCTTTGGGAATCATTGAAAGTACCCAGGTCTTAATATAAGAAAAGCTCTTCATTGGGGTAATCACATAAACATGATTGTAAATAAAGGGTACAGATCTCTGCACATGATTATGAGGGTATTTAGAGGTTGTAGTAAGGATGTAAAGGAGAGGGCATATCAATCTCTGGTGAGACCCCAACTAGAGTATGGTTCCAGTGTATGGGACCCTCACTAGGATTACTTGATTCAAGAATTGGAAAAAATCCAAAGAAAAGCAGCTCGATTTGTTCTGGGTGATTTCCGACAAAAGAGTAGCGTTACAAAAATGTTGCAAAGTTTGGGCTGGGAAGACTTGGTAGAAAGGAGACAAGCTGCCCGACTAAGTGGTATGTTCCGAGCTGTCAGTGGAGAGATGGCGTGGGAGGACATCAGTGGACGAATAATTGTGAGTGGTGTCTTTAAAAGTAGGAAAGATCACAAAATGAAGATAAAGTTGGAATTCAAGAGGACAAATTAGGGCAAATATTCGTTTACAAGAAGGGGAGTAAGGGATTGGAACAACTTGCCAAGGGAGATGTTCAATAAATTTCCAATTTATTTGCAATCTTTTAAGAAAAGGCTTGGAATACAACAGATAGGGACTCTGCTAACTGGGCGACTGCCTTAAATGCAGATCAGTAGTGACTAATTGATTGATAGATAGATAGATAGATAGATAGATTGATTGATTGATTGATTGATTGATTTTCACACCAGGCAAATGCTGGGGCTGTACTTTAATTAAGGCCACGGCCGCTTCCTTCCCATTCCTAGGCCTCTCCTGTCCCATCGTCGCCATAAGACCTATCTGTGTCGGTGCGACGTAAAGCAAATTGCAACAACAACAAGCATTCAATCTTACTGGCATGTATAATACATAGCTTTAACACATGCATGCACCTATCTTTAAATGTATATTCTTGAGGAATGAGTCAACCCCAAAATCTATTTTCCTCCAACCCTTTTATTAAAAATGCTTGTCTTCACCATGCTTTTTCAATCTGTGAATGTTGTCTCATATTTTCACGTAACTTTTTAGGTGTAGACGGGCCTTACTGTTCTTCAGGTGGCATTTATGGTACTAATGAAATGGAATGGCATAGCGTATGGTTTTTATTTCCGGGAGTGTCCGAGGGCAAGTTCGGCTCGCCAGATACCGGTCTTTTGATTTAACTCCCGTAGGCAACCTGCGCGTCTTGATGAGGATGACATGATGATGAAGACGCCAGACGAATTAACCAATTATGGGGAAAATTCCCGACCCTGTCGGGAATCGAACCCGGGACCCATAGAACCAAAGGGCAACACGCGAACCATTTCTTTAAAAGTTGCTTTACGTCGCACCGACACAGATAGGTCTTATGGCGACGATGGGATAGGAAAGGGTCAGGAGTGTTCCTGGTGTGAAAGAGGGAAACCACGGAAAACCATCTTCAGGGCTGTCGACAGTGGGGCTCGAAGCCAATATCTCTCGATTGCAAGCTCACAGCCGCGCGAATTGAATGGTCGAAGCACAAGAGTCCGGTGGTATTTGAAGGTGCTCAAATACGTCAGTCTCGTGTCGATAGATTTACTGGTACGTAAAAGAACTCCCGCTGGACTAAATTCCGGTACCTCGGCGACTCCGAAAACCGTAAAAGTAGTTAGTGGGATGTAAAGGAAAGAACATTAATACAAAAAATAAACTAAATTAACATGCAAATAAATAACACTCTTTCAACTCATCGAAATGAACTTACTGTAAAACACACAACTACAGTACTAGCAGCTACTAGCAGCCAACAGCGCACCAGTGAGGCGCCGAGTCAGCACCGCTGATCGAACTGAAGGGATTTACACAAGCAACAACTTTACCACACATTATCTAAAACGTAGCCCACATTATAGAAAAAACTTTCAGAAAGTTGTTTAAAAAATGCATTAACGCTGGAACGTTAATAAATTTACACATTTAAAAATGTTTTAGTACGTCAAGTACCTATGATTTAACCATTTTTGTTGAAAATTTCCCACACAAAATTCAGAGTGTTAGAACCTTCGCGTAGGGAAAAATCCGTACATCTGGTAACACTTGCCCCGCGAGTTATCCCTTGCGATAAATAAACATATTTCTCAACAGGCCCTTATCTCGCGCGGGTGTTTCTCCTCAGAGCGCACAGATAAATTATCTCTCCCTTCTCAATCACGCATCTGTCGTGTTCTGACGATGAATACTTAGAAGCTATATTTTCTAGACTTCATTTTAAATTCCGCCTCTGGGGTGTAGTTGTTAGTGTAATTAGCTGTTAACCCCGGAGACCCGGGTTCGATTCCCGGCTCTGTCACTAAATTTGAAAAGTGGTGCGAGGACTGGAACGGGGTCCACTCAGCCTCGGGAGGTCAGCTGAGTAGAGGGGTCTTCGATTCTCTCGTCAGCTATCCTCGAAGTGGTTTTCCGTGGTTTCCCAATTCTCCTCCAGGCAAATGCCGGGATGGTAGCTAAATTAAGGCCTTAATGAAGGTACATCCCCCAGCATTTACATAGTGCGAAAGTGGGAAACCGCGGAAAACAATCTCCAGGGCTGCCGACAAGCTTACAGCAGCGCAGCCTAACCGCGCGGCCTCTAGCTCGGTATTATTATTATTATTATTATTATTATTATTATTATTATTATTATTATTATTATTATTATTATGTCCGACTCGTTGGCTGAATGGTCAGCGTACTGGCCTTCGGTTCAGAGGGTCCCGGGTTCGATTCCCGGCCGGGTCGGGGATTTTAACCTTCATTGGTTAATTCCAATGGCCCGGGGGCTGGGTTTCTGTGCTGTTCCCAACATCCCTGTAACTCAGACACCACACATAACACTATCCTCCACCAAAATAACACGCAGTTACCCTACACATGGCAGATGCCGCCCACCGTCATCGGAGGGTCTGCCTTACAAGGGCTGCACCCGGCTAGATATAGCCGCACGAAATTATTATTATTATTATTATTATTATTATTATTATTATTATTATTATTATTATTATTAATAATAATAATATTATTATTATTATTGATGAATCCGTCGTTTAGGGGTAGCGAGCCTAACTCTTACGGGGAATCCTCAGTTCGATTTCCGGCCAGGTGAGTGTTTTTTACCTGATGTGAGGGCTGGGTCGATGTCCACTCAGCCTATGTGAGAGCAATTTAAGAACTATCTGACGGTGTGATACCTGTCTCGGTCCAGAAACCCAACAACAACGACCGAGAAGATATGTTTCGCTGACCATGTTGAACCCTTGACTTACCATTCCATCGTTGGTCGGCCACAGCTGCTGCAGTAGAGCAATATTGAACTCTTAAATCTTGGGGTCGTTGCGGGAATAATTCCGTCACAATCTTAACCAAACCATGGGGTTCAGAAGAGAGCCTAACTACTTGAAAAGAGGAGCAAATATGTGCTTACTAACTTTTATTGAATCAATTAATTGCACACAAATTTTTTTTATGTATGTAAATCCTTGATCAAAAAATTATTAAATGTTTCAAACGCAGTCACATTGCATAGCGTTATTTTTTATTGATTACAATATCGAAGAATTTTCTTCGGAGAAAAGTATAAATCTCACAGATTAGTGGACAGCGAAACTGAAAAAGTGAAAAGAAAACCTGAAAATCGGGTACCTATTAATCCAAACGATAACTGAGAATTAATCCACACGATCCGTGGAAAATCTGACCTTCAACAAGTAGAATGCCGGATTTACTCTTAACTAATGTTATCCACCAGTCAAATACCCTGTCGGATATGGGAACACCCGCCGAATGGACCCTTAATCGAACCAAATTGACTATCAGTTGCTTTGGATAGGTTGCCAAATATTATTGGAAATCATGGTGTTCACTACAAGTTAACAGCATCATTCACAATTGAAAACAAAATTCCACCATGTATTGTCATTTCATGACACCCTTAAGTTATACACTGACTGACAGAGCAAATGCAACACCAAGAAGGAGTGGTCAGAATTTTATGCCAATTGCAGGGTAGACTGACGTCACTGAGGTATGCTCATGATGTGAAATGCGCCGCTGTGCTGCGCACGTAGCGAACGATAAATGGAACACGGCGTTGGCGAATGGCCCACTTCGTACCGTGATTTCTCAGCCGACAGTCATTGTAGAACGTGTTGTCGTGTGCCACAGGACACGTGTATAGCTAAGAATGCCAGGCCGCCGTCAACGGAGGCATTTCCAGCAGACAGACGACTTTACGAGGGGTATGGTGATCGGGCTGAGAAGGGCAGGTTGGTCGCTTCGTCAAATCGCAGCCGATACCCATAGGGATGTGTCCACGGTGCAGCGCCTGTGGCGAAGATGGTTGGCGCAGGGACATGTGGCACGTGCGAGGGGTCCAGGCGCAGCCCGAGTGACGTCAGCACGCGAGGATCGGCGCATCCGCCGCCAAGCGGTGGCAGCCCCGAACGCCAAGTCAACCGCCATTCTTCAGCATGTGCAAGACACCCTGGCTGTTCCAATATCGACCAGAACAATTTCCCGTCGATTGGTTGAAGGAGGCCTGCACTCCCGGCGTCCGCTCAGAAGACTACCATTGACTCCACAGCATAGACGTGCACGCCTGGCATGGTGCCGGGCTAGAGCGACTTGGATGAGGGAATGGCGGAACGTCGTGTTCTCCGATGAGTCACGCTTCTGTTCTGTCAGTGATAGTCACCGCAGACGAGTGTGGCGTCGGCGTGGAGAAAGGTCAAATCCGGCAGTAACTGTGGAGCGCCCTACCGCTAGACAACGCGGCATCATGGTTTGGGGCGCTATTGCGTATGATTCCACGTCACCTCTAGTGCGTATTCAAGGCACGTTAAATGCCCACCGCTACGTGCAGCATGTGCTGCGGCCGGTGGCACTCCCGTACCTTCAGGGGCCGCCCAATGCTCTGTTTCAGCAGGATAATGCCCGCCCACACACTGCTCGCATCTCCCAACAGGCTCTACGAGGTGTACAGATGCTTCCGTGGCCAGCGTACTCTCCGGATCTCTCACCAATCGAACACGTGTGGGATCTCATTGGACGCCGTTTGCAAACTCTGTCCCAGCCTCGTACGGACGACCAACTGTGGCAAATGGTTGACAGAGAATGGAGAACCATCCCTCAGGACACCATCCGCACTCTTATTGACTCTGTACCTCGACGTGTTTCTGCGTGCATCGCCGCTCGCGGTGGTCCTACATCCTACTGAGTCGATGCCGTGCGCATTGTGTAACCTGCATATCGGTTTGAAATAAACATCAATTATTCGTCCGTGCCGTCTCTGTTTTTTCCCCAACTTTCATCCCTTTCGAACCACTCCTTCTTGGTGTTGCATTTGCTCTGTCAGTCAGTGTAAAATGATCCCGATGCTGAAACGTGCATCACCCAAACAGCTGTTCAGAAGGAACCAACAACAAACACGATCCGAGAGTATCTTACGTTACGTCGTTCTGAAGGAACAAAACTGCGAAATGCAGGAAACACTTATTCATCACGCATTTAGAAGAAATGCCAAACACTGAAGTTAATTAAAAAGTGGTAACTCACTTGAAAAATATTATTATAAAACCAACTTTCAGGTTATACATGGTTACGTTACGCTTAATAAAATTACAAGTCCACATGGTAAATAAAATAAAACGTAGAATTCTTTCCTTTTTTAACAATGACTACCATCACAGATCCATCTACTCATTGTTTGTCCCAACACACTACCTACAAAGTTATCAATTGACCACACTCAATTACGTATAAAAATGAATGAACGACAAAAATTGAAAATAAAATATATTACCGGCTGACGAATCGATCCCGCATTCGTAACTCAAGTCTCACACTAATACGTTGAGTGTCAACACGCACACTATCAAAGCAAACGGACGTCAGAACGGCAAAACAATTAAGTCCGTAAAATAAAATACTGAAGTTCATTGAACTCAAACACGCGTGGCGCCCTGCAATAAATATTCAATCACCATTAACTCAGCATCCAATATTGGACAACCCTCATGTGCCATTAGTGGTTCCATAATCTTAGGTAGCGCGCGGCTGTGAGCTTGCATCCGGGAGATAGTAGGTTCGAATCCCACTATCGGCAGCCCTGAAGATGGTTTTCCGTGGTTTCCCATTTTCACACCAGGCAAATGCTGGGGCTGTACCTTAATTAAGGCCACGGCCGCTTCCTTCCAACTCCTAGGCCTTTCCCATCCCATCGTCGCCATAAGACCTATCTGTGTCGGTGCGACGTAAAGCCCCTAGCAAAAAAAAATCTTAGGTAAACACCTTCCAGCTGGTAAAGGGCTGCGCGCAAACCTGGCATCAATATTACTTAGCTAACACTCTTCGCATTGCATACCCTACTGCAGACACTGCCATCGCTCAAGTCACTTCGCAAAAACCTCTAATCTAAGACTTGAGTATATACAGCTGACATCCCAGACCTATCGTCGGGCTACCAAATGTCTGCACACCCTAACACTAACCCCTATGTACACACACACCTTCCGAAACCTATCGTTGAGCGTGAACTAGGACGTCTCATCATCGATATACTCCTAGGATAACATGTGACGTCCTAAATCTATTGTCGAGCGGAAATTGGATCGTATACGCTTCCTCTAGCATATCAGGCGAAATCGTAACTTCAAACACACTCTTAGATATTTTAGCTGTAAACCTTGTTGAAACACAATGAAACGAATCTTGCCACAGAATGATCGCAAGTCGGGAAATGCAACTAAGTCCCTATCTTGTTACTAAAACGTGAAATTGAAATTAAATAACGCGTGGCAAGCAGTCCACAACTCAAACACGATCTCGGCATGCGCAATGAAGTTTGGAAAAATAATAGTGACTTCCAACACACATCTAACATTACGTGACTATCGCCAAACAATGATCATCACCACCACAAAAATCCACGCTGTAATTTTAGGATGAAGCCCTCAAATCGCCTACCATCTCATAATTCCAAATATCCATATCCATGACTATCCAGTGAAGTGAAATTCAATGAATCTTCATAGCCAAACTCTCGCTTTAATAACGGCAAATATCTCATCCCTCAATGTTTCCGATTTAATGATAAATTATCGTCTCGTAATTTTATGAAATTTACTGATTGGAAACTTGTCATTACAGTCAAATAACACCAACCGTGTATTCAGAATGCTCTTCTACCCTTGAGGTCATATTACTATAATATTCATTATACTGACTTTACGTAAACTAGTCACTTGGATTTAACTACCAAGAGTTACAATCTTCACCAGAAATTGTTTTTCACTTGGGACCTTAACTTGAAATTTTACTGTGCCTTACACAATAATCATCTCGAACCAACCTTCTCCTGGTCAGCTTGTTCCGGATTGTTAGCGGAATATACTACAGCCTGCCACATACAGCCTGTCTCAAAAATTCTTCGGCATCAACAAATATATAGCCTGTCTCAAAAATTAATTCTCATCGCCTTCTCACGGCGGCATTACATAAAAACCAGGCTTCCTTTGCCTTCAACATTATCTCAACATATCAAAATTCCGACACAATCCTTTTTCTTATGTTCCAAGACTTTTCAAATCTCAATCCTCTCGTGACAAACAACTTTTCATTTATTTTTACTACAACTTTCGGACCTCAGGAATACAACAACACACCGTGATTTCCTGTATCACCGACATACACGATGTCACAAAATTTTACTTCCCGTGACTAAAACATAACTTTATCAGATTTCGCTGGATTTTGAGACACACGCAAACCATATTGAACATAACTGTTAAATCCACTTTTAACATAGAAAATTTTTATCCCGCGGTAAACATTATTATTATTATTATTATTATTATTATTATTATTATTATTATTATTATTATTATTATTATTTCGAC
The DNA here is from genome assembly GCF_040414725.1 of Anabrus simplex. Lineage (NCBI taxonomy): Eukaryota > Metazoa > Arthropoda > Insecta > Orthoptera > Tettigoniidae > Anabrus > Anabrus simplex. The sequence goes on along the minus strand of NC_090266.1, from coordinate 608,598,628 downwards.
AAATATTTTCTGAATTCAAACTGTATTCGAAATTAAGACATTCACCACGACTACCATGATCGTTATCACGTTCCTAATTTTTCTCAATTTGGACAATACCTCAAAGAATATTAACACAATATTTAAACTTCGCATTTTATAGTTTCTCGACGTGAATTTTACAGCACTGAAGAGTTTCACACGACGACCAAAAATGGAATACCTTCGCCTGATCATTATTAAATATCAACCCGACACACGCCTTGAAAATGGTTGGGACAAACAATATTCTAACTACAACATTGATACAAAGATATTCACAGACCTGCACTCGTAGACATCATCCTGGATTCTGGCTGCATCTAGCCAGCAGGCTTTGTGCCTAACCTTCCATGGTTATATTTGTCGTCATCTTCTTATATATATATAACTTAAATTACACAACAATTTACACTCGGGGTCGATTGACACCGCAAACAACGCACTTTCAACACGTTTAACAGGCGACGAGCACTCTTCTCAAATGGCAACGGCGACTGTGTTCCAAGATTCTGCTTTCACTCACCCTACTAAGGGCCAGGTGTTCCAAACAGATAAGAAACCAGACCTCGCAGCCAACCTTCAGACTTCTCTTTGACAAATATTAGACGCACACACTGAATACAGAGAGAAACTCAATTACTTATTTACCCAAATCTGTAATCCTTCAAGATTTCCATCAGCGGCAGCTCAGAAAATTTCTATCATCTTTTACTTTAATATTATATTTGAACCATAGACATGAATATGTAACGAGTTACTTGGAGAACAAATCTCCGCACTTTCCTGCTGATGAGTGACGTGAGCTTCGCCGTTCCAACAACCAGACAGAGAGTGTAAAATATACGGAGGGGGATTTCTTTTATACCCTCTGGGAGGACGCTACCCTTTCCACGAGGCTTGATTGCACAATATGCTAATTCCGCAACCCTTTGACCAAATCTCTTGAAATTTGTTCCATAACTTCGGACAGACTTACGATTCATTACGGTGTTAATTTCATATTTTCCCATACTCGCAACAGGCGAAGTTAATTATTTCTGCCCGGGCGTTTCGCGGCATTTTCTTCATCCATCGGCCTTGGCACGTGTCGCTAGTTCGGGAGCCGGACGCAAATTCTTCTCTGGACTTAACTGCATTTATTTTTACCCTGGGGGTTCTATCTTCACATATGGTTTAAGAATAATTTAGATTCTTTATTCTTGGATTTACCATGTCGCCAAAATCTCTCGTTATGAAGAATTTCTTGAATTTGATAAATTGTTCAATATTCGAAGTCCACCGAAGTGTCCCGGTATTTCACGGTATTGCTCGACACGGGGAGCTCGTTCCCACGAGACAGCCAGACTCTTGAAATAAAAACATGGCTGCTCTCAAAAAGTAGCTTGTAGCTGAAATAAATATTGGGAATAAAAAAAATAATTTTCTCATCGTAGAATTATGGGTTCAACGTGTCACCTCGTAATCTGCAGGTCTTCGGTCCAAGCAGCAGTCGCTCGGTAGGCCAAGGCTTATCAGGGCTGTAGTGCTATGGGGTGTTTAATATCCTGAACCTGAGACGATGCTGCTCACCAAGTTTCGTTAAAATCAACGGAGTCGAGTTACTGAGAATTCCTTGGAAGTGGGGCGCAGTGGTTAGCACTTTCTCCCCTAAAAATTAACCCGTAATCTTAGGCATTGTAATTTTTGGCTGAATGAGCCCCAGGACCATGTACTACGCCAGAAGTACTAGTAACATTTCAAAATTTCTTATTTTCTGACGAGTAATCGAACCAACGTTTGGCCAGACGTGAGAATCAAGCACGATCATACCGCTTTGGCTTAGTAGCTCCCAAATTAAGTAAAAGCCTTTCGGAGAAATTAGAGGGCACGCGAGCTATGCTCACTAGTGACATTAAACTTACCAAGTGAATCTAATTAAATTTCCTTTTAACAGTCGTTTGTGAGAGGTGATGGCAGGGAGAGGACTGCTCACAGTGGATACGAGGAATAAACTGAAACAGGTTGTGCACGATTATTCTTTTTTTTAAATTTAGGCTACTAGTTACTTTACGTTGCACCGACACAGGTAGTTCTCATGGCGACGATGGGATAGGGAAGGGCTAGGAACGGGAAGGAAGCGGCCATGGCCTTAGTTAAGGTACAGCCCCAGTATTTTCCTGGTATGAAAATGGGAAACCACGGACATCCATCTGCAGGGCTGCCGATATTGGGGTTTGAACCCACTATATCCCGAATGCAAGCACACAGCTGCGCGCCCTTAACCGCACGACGAACTAGCTCGGTCATGAATTTTAGTCTTGAACGCCACCAATTCTTTATTTAAAGATTTAAGGATTAAGAGGCGTGGAAGCAGAAGAGGCTTCTGCTTTCGCTGCAAATAGGAGTTAATGGTAACTTATAGTAGTCGTCGTTCAGTTTTCAAATTATGAGGATAGATCCCGGCTGAGATCGGTGTCTTTGAGGGTGTTTAAATGCGCATCCTCAATGTTGTAAACTTCCGGCAGGTTAAAGAACTCATGTAGGACAGAATTCTGACTCCTTTGGTATCTCTTTTGAGGCCGCAAGTATAGTACGCGAACGTTTTCTTGAGCCCTAGTTCCCATTCATTACTATGGAGCTCAGGGCTCAAGAAAACGTTCGCGTACTATAGATAAGCTAGCATGTTTCGCGTGACTGTTGATAACCGGATCATAGGTATGGGACCTCCAGATTTACGGGAAGGTCGTTCCACTAGGAGGTGACTTCACCGAGCTTAAGTGTGGCCAGTATCCAGTATTCAGGAGATAGTGGGTTCGAACCCCACTGTCGGCAGCCCTGAAAATTATTATTAATATTTATTTTCCACTAATTGTAGGTACAATTTAGGGATGGTGAATGGAGAAAGGGCATAGCCCCACATACACGGAATTGCCTCCATCCCCACTTAAAATTACAATATTCAAATATACAATTACATTCTGCATAGTGTGCTTATATACAGTTACCGTATTTACATAGACATATTTACATAATACTCACAAGACCTGTTCAACATTCAAGTAAATCGACACTCTCTCTCTCTCTCTCTCTCTCTCTCTCTCTCTCTCTCTCTCTCTCTCTCTCTCTCTCTCTCTCTCTCTCTCTCTCTAGAATCCCCACATTCTTTAGCTAGGCCGACTCACTCATACCCACACACAGTCTCACTCACTCGGGATCCCATAAACTTACATCCGTCCTCCCACTCCTACTGAACATTCACACAGTAGAAAAATTATGTTATGTACAGAAAGTTTCGTTATATATACATCCTTTTTTTTACCTCTTTACAATTTTTTTCTGCAGGTAATTCTTTTATGTGTGGTGGGAGTTCATTCTACAGCCGAGCAGAACGATTAAAGAAGCCACTTTGATATGATGCCGTTCTTGTAAATGGTGGGAAAGGGGACACACCTCGACTTCATTGAGAGAAACGATAATTCAGCTGTAAGCGGTTGAAAGAGTTTATATGAATGTTACCTGCGAGGGATTTTCTCTGGAAAGCAATATCTATTTGTTTACAGAGGGTTGATATGGGAGACAGTGACCTGGCTGTATATAAAAGACCGTGTTGAGTAATGCGTCGTTCTGCTCGGCGTTGAACTCCCTCTAGTTTCGTCATGTTCTCCACTATAGTAGGGTGCCAAGAAGGAAGCCTTTACAACAGTATTGGCCGTACTAATGACAATGACATTTTCACACCAAGCAAATGCTGGGGATGTACCTTAATTAAGGCCACGGACGCTTCCTTCCCACTCCTAGCCCTTTCCTGTCCCATCGACGCGATAAGACCTATCTGTGTCGGTGCAACGTAAAGATACTTGCAAAGAATGAGGTGACTTAACTCGAATATTACCTGTGCATTGACTGAGATTCGAACCGTGGCTGCCTTTGTGGAAATCGATTATGACATCGCTCACTTAGCCTTTAGAACGAACGTTAAATGTTATCGTTATTTAGAAAATTATAGAGGTAGGCCTCGTCGATATCCAGATGCTTGCAAGCAGAAACTCGAAAACATTACACTGTACAGTGAACGTGTAGGTTACTTACTTCCCATGGCTAAATGGTTAGCGTGCTGGCCTTTGGACCCAGGGGTCCCGGGTTCGATTCCCGGCAGGGTCGGGTATTTTAACAAACATTGGTTAATTTCGCTGGCAGGGGGGCTAGGTGTATGTGGTGTCTTCATCATCAATTCATCCTCATTACGATGCGCAGGTCACCTACCGGTGTCAAATCGAACGACCTGCACCAGGCCAGCCGAACATGTCCTCGGACACTCCCGACACTAAAAGCCATACGACATTTCTTGAGTCGAGTTTCGGGCGCCATATCGATTTTGTAAATTCGCTGTCGTTTTGCCAGCAACAGACCATAACTAACATCTCCAGAGAGAGAGTGGTCTGTTTCCTGTTAGAATGGTAAGCGACACAATCGTTCGGCGCATAGACCACTACAGGAGAAATTTCTAGAGAAGGCTAAATTTACACTATTGCCCAGAACGTTGTAATATCGCTTAGTCCCATACGAACCATGTTTAGTCGCCATCTTGTTCAGAATTCCAAGCTCAGCCCCGAATCCCTAGGGTCGCCCTACATAGTTAGCCCTATATAAGCAATGCATATGTATTAGCCCTTACACCAACTCCTTCGTCCCCTAAGAACAATGTATACTCACCATCTTGTTCAGAATTCCAAGTTCAGCACCAAGACCCTGAGGTCGCCCTGAACCATGGCCCCTAAGAAGAAGAATAGAGGTCATCTTGTCCGGTTAGGTTAAGCCTGTAAACTTACGCTTGCATTCTTATGGGCATCAAACTTAGGTCTGTAAGGTTGGCACGCCCTTTGTCAGGTTGGCAAGCCTTGTTCGGTTCCCGCGCTATCGCCGCCCTAGTTTTAAAATCGTCCGACAGGGAGCAGCACCCACCCCCACGCGGTGCAGTAATCAACTAACGGGCACGCCCAATTTTCAAATTTCCCGCGCTTTGACGGCACGCTTCCAGCCAGTCAGAGCCAGCACGCGCTGTGACGTCACAGTCACGTAACCGGTAACCGTCAATCAGCGCTTTGGTCGAGTATTCCCCAAGGTCCCTACTTTTAAAATCTAGGCCTACATTCAAGGGGTCAACGCATAAGAGAAAAAGCTGCGACACATTGCCGTACGCCGACCTGTCTACACCGTACTCTAGCCACGTAGGGTATCCCCTATTTAAAAATGTGGTCTGGACAGGTGGACTGATACAAGTCGTGAGGTTTCACCTCTGCACGCACAAGCGTAACCTCGGAAGGAGCCATTCCCTTTCTCCCTCTCACTGAACTTTGCCTTCAGCATACTCGTGACATACCGTATTCTATGTCCCATTATACATTGTACAGAAGGACTTAATTCCTTACTCTTGATTTCGTGTGCTTTAAGACGAGAATATTATTCTGACTTAAAGCACACTCAGGAACTGACAACAGTCATTCCCACTAATAAGCATCATTTTGTAAATAATGTACATAGTTGATTTTCATGGGTACCAGCGAGAACAACCTTTAGTTTCAGTGCAATTTAAAGTGAATGAATACTTGTAAAATGATGAATCAATAAGAATAAGTTCGTGTTTGTACGAGTGTTTGCTTTTGTACACAACAGTAACGAAGATGAAGTGAATGGTGGCGAATTAAATTGGGTAAGGAGACGGAAGGAATTGGCTGTGGCCTATGAATAGGAACTGTCCCGCCATTAGCATGGAAGTGATAATGAGAAAACACAGAAAATCATTCTCACGACAGCCGGCGGTGGCATTCGAACCCACCCGTCTCCCGAATTCAGAGGTCGGCTCTATAGCCGTAGCGCGGCCACTCCACTCGGTTATGGGACGAATGAACAAGTTTCTTTATTTTTGTCTTGACTAGACATTGTTACCAAATAAGTGAATGTTGCTTTATTAGAAATGTAACTAACTGAATCGCAACTCATTACCTCCTCTGATTAGGTTGACGTCAGGAAAAGCGTCCGGGCGCACAAACTACGAAGATTCATTCCTCTTCATCCCCGAACCCGTAGAGAAACGGGACAAGAGTTGGACACACACAACCAATTAAATTACTGTCGCTCCTTCATCCCGCAGAAGTAGGAAATATTGGATTTGACATTATTGTACCTGTAGTACAGAAACTTTACATTTCCGGACATGGGCTCCGGTTCAAAACATTATCTACTTAGTCCGCTCTACAAGCTCTAGTAGTGTATAGCCTACAAGACATTCCCGAGCACCCTATTCTTCTTCTTCTTATTATTATTATTATTATTATCATATTTGCCTTTATTAATAGTGGGGTATTAGAAGTCCAAGAAATGTTCTTAGTCAATTGAGTGATAAATTGCGAAGTTAGGACTCATGATCCTCTCTTACACTTAACCACAGTTTTTTTTTTTTTTTTTGCTAGGTGCTTTACGTCGCACCGACACAGGTAGGTCTTATGGCGACGATGGGACAGGAAATGGCTAGGAGTAGAAAGGAAGCGGCCGTGGCCTTAATTAAGGTACAGTCCCAGCATTTGCCTGGTGTGAAAATGGTAAACCACGGAAAACCATTTTCAGGGCTGCCGACAGTTGGGTTCGAACCTACTATCTCCCGAATACTGGATACTGATCGCACTTTAGCGACTGCAGCTATCGAGCTCGGTAACCACAGTTCTTTAGCATCGTACATATGAGGGAAATATTTATAATCTTATCTTAGAAACTAGAAAAAAAATGAAAATCCACCGCCTGTTTCCGGTCATTCGACCGGGTCAGAAATGGAATGAATGAAGCCCCCATCTAGCGGCGAGGATATGAAATGTGCCGGCTGCCGAAGCCTGTCTCACTCCTCTGGGGCAATGATTAATGAATGATCAATGGCATGCTATTGGAGAGTGTTGGTGGAATAAAGGATGAGAGGGAAAACCTCAGTACCCGTAGAAAAACCTGTCCTGCCTCCGCTTTGTCCGGTACAAATCTTACATGGAGTGACCGGGATTTGAACCACGGTATTCAGCGGTGAGAGGCCGGCGCGCTGCCCCATGAGCCACGGAGGCTTCTTACAAACTGGAAGAATCATGACGAAAATAACATAAGCAAAATAAATAATCTTAATCTTATCTTATAAACTACCATTACAAACTAGAGTAACATGGGACAAAAGACGAAATATAAGCACAATATTCTTAATATTATAAACTACATAAGCACAGTAAACGTACATTCACAAGATTCATTCAATGACACATATTAAGGAGATGCTCACGGCAAGACAATTTAAAGGGATTTAAGCTTTTAATTGCTCTTATGTTATGGGGGAGAGAGAGTTCCATATTCTAGCTCTATTAGCAACAAAGGAACGGCTTTGCTGCTGACCTACTGAGAGGAATAACCAGTGTGCTGCCGGAGCGTGTGTTATGATGGTGGAAAGGGGAAAGGAAATTCAGTTGTGAAGCTAAGTACCAGGGTCTTTTTTATGGCCTGCTCCGTGCGTCAGGAGAACACGCACGGAAGGCGATAGCGCGGCCGGGTGACTCATTTACAGAGAGATATGACCGACTACGATGATCTAATGGAGTACGGTAGCGACAGCCATTAGTGTTGGCTACTGAATGCATGATTCGAAGCAGTGTATCGATTCATTCAAGTGTCCGAGTGAATCGATTCACAGGAACGGCGAACTCACGGCACACGATTCAGCTTACTCCCAGCGGACAGTGCTGAGTGGCGCTCTCACTGGACGTTGACGGGGAGCCGAGCTTCCGCTGCAGCGAGACAGTGAATCATGGCACATCGAAAGAATCGTGAACGAGCGCGGCTCAGTGAGACACAAGATACACACGGCTCCTTATTGGCTCACTGGACACTGGCGGAGAGCCGAGCTTCCGCTGCAGCGAGACAGTGAATCATGACACATCGTAAGAATCGTGAACGAGCGCGGCCCAGTGAGACACGAGATACACACGGCTCCTTATCGGCTCACTGGACAGTGGACACTGGCGGAGAGCCGGGCTTCCTCTGAAGCAATACATACAGAGCCATGGTACGCTGAAAGAATCGTACGCTAAATGGACTTCCGAGCTCAGCTCATTTGAAAATAATACCCACTTGCATTCACTGTCCTCTTCCTACAGGGAGGTTTAAATAATAGATGGATTTATTTTCAGTGTTAGAAAGGTAGTCAAAACATAATTCTAAAGTAGCTAGTAAGTAGGTAGGCTATTAGGTTATACTATTTATTAGTTTAATGAATCTTAGTATTATTGACAATTAAACTCGACTCTAGCCTGCCCTATGACTATGAGTCATGCTCATGACCGCTCAAAAGTACCTGTTTTATATTGGGAAGAATGGCTCAGTATTGTCTCAGTTCGTATGTCACATCGTTGCACAAGACTTCAATAATATGTGGACAGTAAGTGAGCCGACTGACGCAATAACTTAACCAACAGTATGTTGAATCAGAAAACCAGTGGGCTACTGTACATCTCGGGTAGCCTATACAAAATATGACGATTTAAAAAAATCCTCTGCTGATAGAAAAATACATATTTTCAAAAATGACTTAGCGAGTTGGACGTGCGTTTAGTATCGCGTAGCTATGCGCTTGCATTCGGGGGATGGTGGGTTCGAATCCCACGGTCGGCAGCCGTTAAGATGGTTTTTCGTAGTTTCCCCATTTTTACACCAGGAAATCCTGGGACTGTACCTTAATCAAGGCCATGGCTGCTACCTTCCTAATCCAGGACCTTTCCTATCCTGCGTCGCCAGAAACCTTCGATGTATTAGAGTGACTAGCATATTTTTTCTAAGAAAGGAGTTCATAGTACGAAGACCAGATGGCAGCAGCGAACAATGAATACTGTTGCTGCTCTCTTACCATTACATACTACACAGATGCAGTAGGAGCGATGACTCTAATGTGCCGTGAATCGGATCACTGTATCGATTCAGTAACGTCAACGGAATCAAATGAATCGATTCAGTAAAATGAATCGACTGTCCCATCACTAATAACCATTGCTTCACACACAGCAATAGTTCAGTTCATCTGCGGCATTGGTAGCGTGTTCAATGTGCTCGCTTTAAAATAGCGTAGTTTCTGTAGGAATACTAATCGTGTGTTTAACGAGTGATGTATACAGTAGAACAGCGTGTATTCACTGTGTTCACTGTCGGCAGCCCTGAAAATGGTTTTCCGTGGTTTCCCATTTTCACACCAGGCAAATGCTGGGGCTGTACCTTAATTAAGGCCACGGCCGCTTCCTTCCCACTCCTAGCACTTTCCTGTCCCATCGTCGCCATAAGACCTATCTGTGTCGGTGCGACGTAAAAGCAACTAGCAAAAAAAAAAAAAGAATTCATTGTGTTGTGCTATGCGAAGCATTCTTCTTATACAGAATGCCGCTTTCGATTCATTCGCAAATTTCCTGGAATCCTCCCTCCCCATAGGAGTACGGTACGTAGATTAGTAAAGAAGTTCCGCACCACCGGGTCCATTCTTAACAAGAAATCACGCAGGAGAGGAACCGTTTTAACAGAGGAAAAGCTTGACGAAATAGGAGCTCTTTTGGAAAGAACTCCAACAAAATCCCTGTCGCGTCTCGCCGTACAAGCTAATGTGTCATTATCTTCTGCCCACAAAGCAACAATGTTAAAAGCAAAACCGTACCAACCCACCCCTGCCCAATATTTAACAGGACCTGACAGTTTCGCTAGGGTTCGGTATTGTAACTGGTTGCTTCATTCAGTTCACGATGGGTATGTTGACCCAGAACTTTTATTTTATAGTGATGAAGCATGGCTACACTTAAGTGGCTATGTAAATAGTCAAAACAATCGCTACTGGTGTGCAGAAAATCCCCTCCAGCTGCATGTCCGCCCACTTCATGATGTAAAAATAGGAGTTTGGTGCGCAATAAGTGCTCGCAGAATTATAGGGCCTAGGCTATATTTTTCCGCAAAACAATAAATGCTGATCGATATATAGACCTCATTCTCAGACCATTCTTTCAAGAGCTGACGGAATAAGAAAGGAGTAATGGTTACATTATGCAAGATAATGCAACGGCACACACTGCTAATCGGTCTATGGAGGTAATACGGGAAGTTTTCGAAGATCGTATGGTTAATTATCCCCCTAGATCCCCTGATTTAAATCCCTGTGATTATTACCTGTGGGGGATGCTGAAGGGAAAAGTGTATGTGAACAATCTTCACACAAGAGAAGAACTACAAGAGAACATTACAAACGTTATTTCGAACATCACAAGAGCTGAGATTCGTCGAGTGTCTGCAAATCTATTTACGAGGTGTCAGGCGTGTTTGACAGCTGAGGGACAACATTTTGAACATCAAATGTAATGCCAGGTAGGTTTTAGACTAATAGTTTCACTAGAAATGGATTTCTATAAGTGTGAATTGCCGTGAGTAGTGGAGAGGGAAAGCGTGCATTATACCGGCTAGCGACCGAGTGTCATTGCGCCAGCCGTGCCGTGCTCTGAGTGGAGCTGCTGAACCCCCTAAAGAAAATACCCTGTAGTATGGCAAATTCTCGTTTAATACTCGAAATATTAATACTGCCCCGTAGAGGTTTCTATACTGTTCAAATTTTAGAAGGGATAGTTGACGATAATAAGGGGTAACATGAACATCATAGCGCAAGGAAAAAATAAATCGAATACAAGAGTTCATGGCACGTTGTAATGTGTAATCGGTTTGGTTGTTCTCTCGTGGTATCAATTAATACTACGCCACAGTAGGAAAATATAGGGAGGATAAGAGTATTTATAAACCTAATTCTCATGTTTAGTGGCAGCATATTTTAATGATATAGGTTGAAGAGATGCGTACATTTTTCTACAGACATTGGCAATGTGCTCTCCCCAGTTAAGACTCATTTATAATAACGCCTAGATTTCTAACCGAGTTTTCGTACGGAATGCCTTTGCTGGCAGGACCTAGTGTTTACAGTGCACTATGTCTTCTGGTATGGGCTAGAGCAATTTTGTTACTTTCATTGATCTGTCTCTGTCTTATCCTTGGCTTTGACAATATGAACGTGACTGAGGTATGAGCGATGCTAGCTCGTTGTAATGCCATTCCTTCTGCAGCCAGTCCCTGCTATGAATGGTGTGAAAATGTTGCTCATAGGGTCGGTTGGTGCATGCATTTCAGTGGGCTTGGCAGACTGATATGTAATAGCAACTTCTGGCTCGGTGAGGAAAGCAATGGGAAACTACCTCACTCCTCATTTCCCTAGTACGCCTCTTCAGTGATGCCTAGGCCATCTATGACAGCTGATGGCAGAGCTGTTGACGATCCAACCAGCCTTAGGGCTGAAGACTGAACATACATACATACATACATACATACATACATACATACATACATACATACATACATACATACATACATACATTTCCTACGGAATAATTTTACCAGATATAGTTAGTTGAGGAATGAAATGAAATGGCGTATGGCTTTTAGTGCCGGGAGATCCCAGGAGGGGTTCGGCTAGCCAGGTGCAGGTCTTTTGATTTGCCTCCCGTAGGCGACCTGCGCGTCGTGATGAGGATGAAATTATGATGAAGAACAACACATACACCGAGCCCCCGTGCCAGGGAAATTAACCAATGAGGGTTAAAATTCCCGACACTGCCGGAAATCGAACCCGGGACCCCTGTGACCAAAGGCCAGCACGCTAACCATTTAGCCATGGAGCCGGACAGTGAAGGAATGTTTTTGCGTTTTAGCACACTGATTTGTTTTATCTGCCTAACGATAACAGCTTTAGATTTTGATAGATGAATTAAAATATAGTTGTCATAAGCGTATGTGTCCGACTTGTTGGCTGAATGGTCAGCGTACTGGCCTTCGGTTCAGAGGGTCCCGGGTTCGATTCCCGGCCGGGTCGGGGATTTTAACCTTCATTGGTTAATTCCAATGGCCCGGGGGCTGGGTGTTTGTACTGTCCCCAACATCCCTGCAACTCACACACCACACATAACACTATCCTCCACTACAATAACACGCAGATATCTACACACGGCAGATGCCGCCCACCCTCATCGGAGGGTCTGACTTACAAGGGCTGCACTCAGCTAGAAATAGCCACACGAAATTATTATTATGAGCGTATGTACATACGAGTATATTATTTAAGTCATAATTCATATAACCTATTGCTTGGTTGATATACCGCTTTACAGTCCCAGCCTCAAATAATAATGACATAGACATCACAGACACATAAGCTATCAGGAAGTTTCTTGCATGAAGCAATACCTACAACGGACATGGTTTCTGTGCCTTTACCAGTGATAAAATAGCCATTACATGCACGACTAAGGACACACTTTATCGTACGTTGTACGGCGCTCATGATACCGTTCCTTATCAGTGTGACTGCGTTATCGACCGTTCGGTTCACTATTGCTACAACCCTATAATTGCCATTTTTATATCCTTATATCCCTAGGACCCAAACTCTATATTTCATTGTAACAAATGCTGCCAGGGTTCAACCTCCAAATGAGGATTTCCGGGAAGATTACATGCTTATGAACTGAGAACTTAAGGTCTAAATTCTATAGTTAGTAAGTGCATACGGAAAAACCCACTAAGTTACCTGCATAATTTTACATTCAGGATACACATTGTGAAAGAATTAAAAATGCATGTTTTCCTCTATTTTCAATGGAACTGTTGAAGTCATAAAACCCTTGTGAGTTACTGGACAATCAACTTTTTTCAGCTGTGCTACTGATGAAATGAACCGTCGATATGGTGTGTCAACTAGTATGGGGCTAAGACAGTAAAGGAAGTGGTCGTAGTTTACATGTTGAAACATCTCGACATTTACCAGATGTTGAAGAGGAGAGCTGCAGATACCCACTTCTAAAATGGCCAAGAATTGGATTTCAACACACTCCCCTTCTCATTTGAATTTCCGAGGTTGTGTGCACGTCGTTTCAGAAGCTAAATCCAGTCCAAAATTAATCAGAGACTCGAACTCGAGACAGCTGGGCAAGAATGTACGGTAGAAACACTACTGTTCAGACTTCCAGACTACGGCAACGACTGTGGAATTGAGTGAACCTCAGAGGCATGTGCCCTTCCAGAAGTGAATACGTATCTCGTTTCTGATTGTTTTCGATTTCCTGGCGTGAAACCGCATCCACGTCCTTCCGAGTGAACTGAACACGCCTTTTCAACATCATCTAGCCAGCTTCTGTCTTTGGCTATTAGTTCTAGCCTTCTTGTGGATGTTTAAAAACACGGAACTAAACGAAACCACAGAGGTAAATACAGAGGATTGTTGAGGCGCTTAGTTAATTTACAGAGGCTTGCAGACTGTACTCTGTAGTCTATAATGAAGATGTATATTGTATGTACGAAAGGCGTACTATATTGTTTTACACTTTAATTTTTGTACGTCCGGGTATGGTTCACGTTTCACTTTTGAAGGTGGTGACGTGGAACTAGTATCTTGTTACACCGTTTGGTAGCAGCACACGGACAGGGACCAACTAATGCACTCGTCATAGTCATTTCATAACAACACTGTCAGCGTAGGAGCAGACAACTTGGAAAGCAACCGTCAGGGACAGCGCCATACGACTTGGTACCTATGGAGAGAAGGCGTGACCACTGCGAAAATTCATCGGCGCTTGGTGGCAGTCTGTAGAGAATATGATCCGTCACGCAAAACAGTTTACGACTGAGTGGAAGATTGGGAAAACGGGCGCACCTCGGTGGACAAGGGAACCAGTTCTGGAAGGAATGTGACAGTGTGACAGGAAACAAATGCATCACATTTACGGAAATGGAGGCAGCCACGGGAATTAGCCGAAACACCCTTCAGCGGATCGTGCACGACCACTTACAGCTGAGAAACATATCATCCACGTGGGTGCCTCGACTCTTGTCTGCAGACGAAAAACAGAGGCGTGTGGACGTGTGCAGAGAACTTTTGCAACGCCATGATCAAGATCCAGCCGACTTCATTACTAGGCTTGTGACTGGTGATGAGACATGACTCCTCCTTCTGCAGTGGTCACGCCTTCTTTCCATAGGAACCAAGGCGCATGGCGCTGTCCCTGACGGTTGCTTTCCATGTTGTCTGCTCCTATGCTGAAGTGTTGTTTTGAAATGGCTATGACGAGTGCATTTGTTGGTCCCTGTGCGTGTGCTGCTACCAAACGGTGGAACAAGACACTAGTTACACGTCACCTCCTTCAAAATTGAAATGTGAACCATACCCTGACGTAAAAAATATGAAGTGTAAAACAATATAGTACGCCTCTCGTACTTGTGGATGTAGCACGTGTCATCTTGCGGTGATTGTAGTGGTATACGAGGAACTCTGATCACCTAGGTTGTGCCTCGACTCCGGTGACCTTACTGGCAATCGTCGTGCGATTTCTGCGGAATATTTCAACACATTGTCAAGGCAACTACAATTCTTGATCTCAATCGAGAAAACATTCCTAGTACTAACATTGAAAATGAACGTTTCTCTGAGAAAAGTGTTTCAGAGAGTTGAAGAGAGGGGAGAGTGTTTAGAAGTGAAGATGTACAGATTGCAATACGATACTTTCAACCAACCCTCGACCTGCTTTGTGCTCTATCCTAGGGTGTATCCTAGAGAAAAATAGTTCATTTACATTCCTAGAAATATTCATCATCAGTGGTACGTAAACTCTTGTTAAGCAGAAATGGAATGTTGGCAATATTGCGAATAAAGCCGATATTATATCTTCCGCTTCCTCGGCTTTAACTTTAACTGGCTCTGAATTACATCAGTCAATGTGATAACATGGAAATAAGTTCAATTTGTGTATCAATTTGTCGTCTTGCGGTGATTATAGTGGTATATGAGGAACTATGATTAGCTAAGCCGTGACTTAGGCTCCGGCAAATAACCTGCTCCTGTCGAATAACACCAGTGGGTCTGCTCAAGGTTTAACGTTTCCTTCCGACGGACGAATCACCATCATATGCCCCCACTCCATGTGAACATTTGAACACTGCGGAGAGGTTTGTAATTGAATCTAGGCTTTTGCACGCACTATAGTGATTAGAAACTGTATACCGCCACCTCTCCTACCCTGATGGCAAACATTCTGACGGTGAAATGTTGTTTTCCGCCAACGGGACTCGAATCGACTAACCACGGTATCAGACCATAGAGACGTGACGCCTCAACGACTATGTCCACCAGGTGGCCTAAGAGATTAATTGCTATTCACGCTTAATCTACTTTTATGAACTGTTTTGTTAGTATTAAAACATAATATCGTACATGTCACTGATACAAATGGGAATGAAAATGTTGTTCTTGTGTGCTTTGGTTGCAAGTTCATACAGTAGTGCAGTGTTTCAATTTGAAATATTAATCGTAGATGACATCACAATAATTGCGGAATAACTCTAGGAGTTTGCATAGCATCCTCAACGTCACCTAAGAAATTGTCTAGTAGTTTACACAGTGATTTTTGTAGGAGTTTACAACATTTCTAGTAGTTAATCAATCTCACTATCTTACCCTGTTACTGTTAATAGCGGACATTAGTCCCGTGTACGATAGTGTAATAAAATATGATAACCTGACTTCTTGTACGGCATTCTAAGGTTAGGTTCCCGAGAATTGAACTATGAAACATTGCACCGTGAACAGTGCCGGATTAAACCCTATATGGACCCATAAGCAGTTGAGCTCTTTGGGGCCCCCTTGATAAATACTTCCTACCAAGTATCTCATACCCAAATTTTAATAAAACTGCTAATAAAGCCAAACGTTATCAAATGTCTTTATTTTAATAAAATGCAGTTAGTTTACAGGAATAGAGTGTTACATTATATTAATATGGTTAAGCAATAATATAGAGCACTTCAAAACAGAAAGGAATGTGTTAAATCTAAATAAATTAACACCGCTTTGATCTTTCTCTTTCCTTACTCTTTGCAATGAAATCATTGAGATTGTCTCGAAAGATGCTGTTTTTTAATTTATTTTTAAGATGTAGAATAAATGGCTAGTTAATTTAGTCGTTCTTGTGCCACTGAAGTCCGAAGACAACTTTTAAGTAGTCTTAATTGATAATAATAATATCGTTACTTGCTTTACGTCCCAGTAACTACTTTTAGTCTACGGTTTTCGGAGACGGCGAGGTGCCGGAATTTAGTCCCGCAGGTGTTCTATTACGTGCCAGTAAATTTACCGACACGTGGCTGGCGTATTTGAGCACATTCAAATACCGCCGGACTGAGTCAGGATCGAACCTGCCTAGTTGGGTTCAGAAGGCCAGCGCCTCAACCGTCTGAGCCACTCAGCCCGGCCAGGACTTAGTTGAAAAAGTCCGTTGAGCAGAAGCATTTCTTATCATGAGACTCCTATAAATCCTCACTGCTGGCATGACATTTGGAAATATCAATTGCATTTTTGTATTAAAAATTAGGCTATATGACATCGGAGGAAATTTGGTCAGTAAAACTGGGCGCTAGGGACAGCCTTACGTATCAACTATGGACACATGTGCCGAGCTGCCTTCACATCTACACTTCATGAACTGTATGAAAGGCAAGTGCTATTCGCAAGACAATCACAATTTTAAAAAAAAACTCATCTCGCCGTTGTAATTCAGGAACTACTCGAAAATTTGTTCGTAAACTTATCCGCAG
Source organism: Anabrus simplex (assembly GCF_040414725.1). Lineage (NCBI taxonomy): Eukaryota > Metazoa > Arthropoda > Insecta > Orthoptera > Tettigoniidae > Anabrus > Anabrus simplex. The sequence goes on along the minus strand of NC_090266.1, from coordinate 608,581,897 downwards.
TTCTCAAAGCCACACAATTTATTACATGGGGTCTAAATTTGTCTGCTGTCTTGGGGGCCCTAGCAGCGCGAGGCCACCTACTGTGCCTATTTGGTAATACGACACCGAAGCACGAAAATTACTAGACTGAGTGGAAGACAATTGAAAATTGTCTACTTAATTGTTATTTTGCTTGTTTTAACGTCGTGGCTTTAATTAAATTACAGCCCCAGCATTTTCCTACCGAGCACTTTCACCACGCGGTTTGGTTACGTAACTTAGGTTGTATTCGGAAGATGTTGAGTTCGAACTGCCAGCAGGCCTGCAGGTGGTTTTCCGTGGTTACCCATTTTCGCTTCGGGTAAATGGGCTGTATCTTAATTAAGACCACGGCCGCTTCCTTCACAGTCCTAGCTTTCCTAACCCATCGTCGCCATAAGGCCATGTCGGTGAAACGTAAATCAAATAAGAAAAGAAAAGTGGCAGCATTTTCCTGGGGTGAAAATGCGAAACAATGAAAAACCATCGCCAAGGCTGCCACTGGTGTAGTTCGAATTTACATTCTCCCGAATACAAGCTAAAGGCTACACGGCGCGAACCGCGTACCCAACTCGCTCGGTTCTACTTAAAATAATCCCTATGGGGTATAAACCGTGTAAATATAGATAAGATTTATTTTTCATGCTTAATGTAAAGATAACGGCCATTTCTAAAATTATGTTTCATTGTGTGGCCTACAGTATGTTAAATATCCCGACGTATGCAGAAATATCCACAATTGACTCGCCGTTATAATAATTGGTCTGGCGGGATCCTTTATGCGTGGGTGGTTCGGGGGAATGTTGGGGGTAGGCAAGACAGACGAGTGACTTCGTCATTTGTTTCCCATTAATGTGGCTGCGGTTCGTACCTCGGACAACGCACGTAGGGTTTTTGAAATGAAATCTGTTGTTTGGAGATTCCATTTTAAACTAGAGATCCCTTTGCTAGGTCCACGTTATCAACAATCAGGTAAAATTATGGCTTGCTTTGCTTTTTCTTTATGGGAGGATAAAATATGTATACAAATTACGGTAGTAAAGCTCTATGAATACGTATATCTATTCGTGAAGACATTTCCCCACCACTACTGCTAAGCGTTTCACTTGCGACCCTGTTAGAGATAATCCACTGAGCTAATAACGCCCCCCAGAGACATCTTTAATAATAATAGTAATAATTCCGGGCCGAGTGGCTCAGACCAATAGTACCGTATCTGAAGATGCTCAAGTTCGCCAGTCTCACGCCGGTAGTTTCGCCGCCACGTAAAAAAAAAAAAAAAAAAAAAAAAACCACCAGCTGAACAAAATTCCGGCACCTCGATTTCTCCGGAACCCATAAAAGAAATTAGTGGGACGTTAAACTATTATTATTATTATTATTATTATTATTATTATTAGACGGCCCCGCGGTGTAGGGGAAGCGTACCTGCCTCTGACCCGGAGGCCACTGATTCGATTCCCGGTCAGATCAAGGATTTTTACCTGGATCTGAGGGCTGCTTCGAGGTCCACTCAGCCTACGTGATTGCAATTGAGGAGCTATCTGACTGTGAGATGGCAGCCCCGGTCTAGAAAGCCAAGAATAGCGGCCGAAAGGATTCGTCGTGCTGACCACACGACACCTCGTAATCTGCAGGTCTTCGGGCTGAACAGCGGTCGCTTCAGGACTGTTGCGCCATGTGGTTTGGTTTCGTGTTATTATTATTATTATTATTTCTGAAAACTTGCTCAGCCTATCCCGGTTATTTCTGGGTCCACTTGAGCCGCACATGTGTGCTGCACGGGATGTGGCAGTTACGATAGCTCCCAGAGACAAGCGAGATGACCTTGAGAATACTTGACCGTGAAATATAAGACATCGTCCTTCTCCGATTCAATCTTAAGAGAAAAAAATAAAACTTACCTTATTTTTTATGCGCTGCCGCGCCGTTAACACTGACATGGCCAGCATTTTCAGAACGAGCACTGATGCGTAAAACGCATAGGCTGCGAATACAGGGTTATCCCTCGTAAACACCTGCGACAAGGACATGCTGACGGACTGAACTGAACTGGACTGAAACTTATCTGGTACTGTTGAACTGGACAAACAAGTATTTCTACCGAGTCATTGCCTGACAAGGGTACCAACTTTTAAAGCCAAAACTCAATTCATCTTGAGAAATGAAATATTATCATGACCAGTTTATCGAACATGACTTGCATTTTAGTGGTAAGGAAGAGATGTCACGTTCCCGTATCAATTGCTGATAGATCTCAACCGCATTATCTTTAACTCAGTTATATAACACCTTCTTCAAAAGTTCTGTGGCACATTTCCCATCTACAATGTCATAAATACATTAAACGATGAACACATGAGCTTGCCCATATCCCAGTTCGGAATGTGATTATTGTACACAGGCCAGGCTCGTAGCGAAAGTTATGCAGTGGTGGTTCCAGGAGTTCGCAAGAGATGGGACACATCGGAACGAGTAACGCATCTGATCTTAAAGTTGCGCCATCAATACGACGGCAAAAGCGTTGTCAGCACAGCGAAATGGCCTCGCCAACACGATAGAAATGAATAAAGAGATAATTAATTCAACCCTGAATTTACTGGCCCCAAAGCTAAACAAAAAAACAAAACAAAAAAAACAACCAAATCGCAATGAATTACGTAAACAGCGTACTTCCGTAACAGTGAGGATTTTGATATAAACGTTGAACAATATATTGAAATGCGTAAGGCATAGCAATCATGTCTATTGTCTATAGGCCTACTAATACACGAAAATAAAGTAACCAACAAATAATACACGTATTTGTGTAAATTACTAAAAAAGTAAAAATAATCTAACCAACCTGACCTCTGCGTAAAAGTACAGTAGGATTACATGAAGAAAGAAACGGAAAAAATAAATAAACAAAGCTTTCTAAAAATAAAGAACAGCAGCGAGTAACAAAAATGTCGAAAATTAACTGAACTATTATTCCGGCAAAAGCCATCAGTAGATTTACGTACATATCAACCCGCATCATCATTCATAAAGTTTATTTATTTATTTATTTATTTATTTATTTATTTATTTATTTATTTATTTATTTATTTATTTATTTATTTATCTATTTATGTATTTATTTATTCAGGATCAGCAACAGCATAACGCCGATTACAAAGATCCGAGCTATGTACAACAGATATGAATCTAAAATGAAGTAAATATAAATATTTACAAAGGACATAAATATACACAATAAAATCTGTACAATCATATATAATACATATTTACATACGACATTAACAAAGAAAAATACATTTACCATTACATACAGGAGCAGAACAGGAAAGAACAAGAAGGAAAATTAAGTTATAAGAGAAATATCGTGACAGAAGGAAGGAAACGTTACGAAGATGTCTAGGTTCTTGTTGACAGATAATGTATTAAACATTGCTGGAATACGTACAGAAAGGGACCTTTGGGTGAGAGAAAGCCGGGAGTAAGGAATAATGAATAGGGTGTTCATTCTGGTACTATGGGATGGGACGTGGAGGGGGAATAAGGAAACTAAATCTGGAGACCTAAATAGACCATTAGTTGCTTTGTACAGCAGCTTTAAGTCGGCTACTTTCCTCCGAGCAGAAAGAGTCTTGAGTTTCAGTTTCCCAAGCACTTGGATAGTGCTTAAGTTGCAACATGCAGGGACCCTGGCTCTGACGATAGCACAGAAAAAATAGTGTACACGGTCAAGGTGGCTGAGATTTGAAGAAGCAGAAATGGACCAGACTGAAGAGGCGTATTCAACAATAGGTAAGATACAGGAAACGTAGGATGCTCTGAGGGCATTTACATCTGTGATGTCAGAAAACCTGTAGAGTAAACCAAGGAGTGACATAGCACGTGAGGTAACCCTGTTTATGTGCGAGACAAACAACAATTTACTGTCAAAATGCACTCCTAGGTCTTTTTGATTGTCAACAAGAGCAATCGGTTGGTTCAGTAGGTGATATTCTTGTAGAACAGGGGATTTACGAAGTGTGAACGAAATGGTGGAACACTTGGAGGGATGAGGTTTAAGATGCCATGTAGTACACCAACCTGACAGTGAATCAAGTGCATTTTGCAAAGTTAATATCAATGCAACATTAAAACAACCAAACAATCTATTACATATACAATATATTTTCCTAGAGCAGCTGACGTCATTTTTAATTAAAGGATAACATCGACCAATCAATCAATCAATCAATCAATCAATCAATCAATCAATCAATCAATCAATCAATCAATCAATCAATCAATCAATCAATCAATCAATAACACTACCAAAACACCCTTTTACCGTTTACGGCAATGGAAGCATATAACAGGAGAATCAGTCAAGGTAAAAAAGTTCGAACATCTGCCATCATACATGATCTTAACGGAAAGAGACTTAGCACCTCTAGGTTCGTTAAACCGGCATATCGTATACGAACAGTATAAAGATCTACACACTTACGTAAGGTTTACTTTATTTTAATTCTTGTGTATCAATACGTCCGCCTCTGTGGTGTAGTGGTTAATGTGATTAGTAGGGCCCGGATTTTTAGGTTTTAAACTATTTTATTCCTTGCTAGGTAACTACAGTATTTTAACTTACTTATCCATTTCATTACCATTGGAGCAAATTACTCGAATCTTATAAAACCTAAAAATAACTAAATAAGACGTTAAAACCTAAAAAAAACTAAATGGGCTATTCAAGATAGCATTACGTTATTTCAAAATAGATGTACCAAATATTAATGAAATTGAATGATTTTTTAAATAAACATGCACGACTTTTCGAAATGACTTCATGGTTTGGAACTGGAAGTGGTTTGTAAGTATAACCTTTTTTTTTTTTTTTTGCTAGTTGCTTTACGTCGCATCGACTCAGATAGGCCTTATGGCGACGATGGGACAGGATAGGGCTAGGAGTGGGAAGGAATCGACCGTGGCCTTAATTAAGGTACAGCCCCAGCATTTGCCTGGTGTGAAAATGGGAAACCACGGAAAACCATTTTCAGGGCTGCTGATAGTGGGGTTCGAACCTACTATCTCCCGAATACTGGATACTGGCCGCAATTAAGCGACTGCAGCTATCGAGCTCGGTGTAAGTATAACTAGTGCGAGCGAAACAACGTGATACGATACTATTCCACTAGAGTACAGCACAAATCAAGAGACAACCCCCTGGCGTTCACTGACCTGTATCTAGCAGGTACAAGCCCGCCTAACTTGCGAGCTTCAGTGCATCTCTCATTGTGTACGGTCGACTACAGCCAGCTACGGCGCTGTTCACTGTTTAGCTCTATACACATTATTATGCGACAGACTAAAATTAGTTTTCCCTATAAGTCAATTTATTATTGAAGGCAGTTTAAGAAGCTTATGCATCTCAGAAGTAGCGATGCCTAAAGGCAAGTCATCTCGAAGTTGGTTGATAAGCCAGTGGATTGGTAACGATCCGGACTTTACTACAGATGGCAAAATTATATTTTATCAAGTCTGCCAAAAGCAGGTAAGGAATTATTTAGCATACCTCCAATCCCCATTACTGTAGTGAAAAGTAAGTGGTGTTTTTTTTTGTTTGCTTTACGTCGCACCGACACACATATGTCTTACGGCGACGATGGGAAAGGAAAGGCATAGGAATTTGAAGGAAGCGGCCGTGGCCTTAATTAAGGTACAGCCCCGGCATTTGCCTGGTGTGAAAATGAGAAACCACTGAAAACCATCTTCAGGGCTGCCGACAGTGGGGTTCGAACCCACTATCCCCCGATTACTGGATACTGGCCGCACTTAAAGTGACTGCAGCTATCGAGCTCGGTAATATCCGTTTATGTGAAGCGCTGGTTTCGGCAAACGTGCTGTGGAATACGCTGACCATAGCTTGCACCGTCCGAGATGCTCTTCGCATTCTTTGGTCAAGAGAAAAACAAGATGGCAAGTTGTTACTTCTTTTGAGTGATAGTGCGGCATATATGATCAAAGCTGGTGAAGTATGGAAGAGTTTTTATCCTAACATGCTGCATGTAACTTGCATAGCCCATGGCTTACACAGATTGACTGAAGAGGTTAGAAATAATTTTCCACGAGTAAACAGTATTGATTCTTCTGTGAGAAAGGTGTTTCTTAAAAGCTCCTAGCTGCATTCTCACATTCAAACTCCTCTTCCTCCCAAACCCATCATCACTCATTGGAGGACATGGCTCAATGCAGCCCTATACTATGCCAATCACTTTGAAGACATTAAAAATGTCATAAATTATTTTGATGTCGATGATTCACTCTGCATAGTGAAGGCTAAAACAGATCTCACGAACAAGAACGCTGTTTCACTGGGCTTCATTAGGGCACACTTTGCTGATCTTCCTGCAGCTATTGAGCGTGTTGAGTCGGCATCGTTGCCATTAAGAGATTCAATAGAAGTTGTGGACTCCATTCCGAAGCAGGAAATACCAGGACCAGTGGGTGAAGCCTATTCACTCAAGCTTACCAAAATTCTCCAGCGGAACCCTGGATTTTCAACAATGAACAGTGTGTTGCAATACTTCAGGGAGAAGAAATTACTGACGAGGTACCATGGGGACCGAGAGCTATTGCATCAATGACTTCTTATTGTGTGGAGCGTACATTTTCCTGCTATAAGAATATTTTGAGAGATAACAGAAAAAGTTTTATTCTGAAAAATCTGGAAATGTATTTAGTTGTACAATGTAACAGCAAGTGAAAACTGTGATCTGTGCTTCTGAAAATGTTTCTTGATGCATTGGAAGTGACAAAAATTTAACCTACATGAACCATTTATTGTATTTGCACTTAAATATTCTTTGTTATTTTTAATTTCAGTTGGTATGATGTGTTTGAAATGCTTTCATTAAGCCATTCTGTCCCATAGTTTGAAATTAGTGGTATAGTTTTGTACTAGAGAGGCGTGAAGGTTACAATAAAGTACAAAAAAGTTTGAATGAATAGTATAACTTTAGTAATGATTGAAATGATCATTAAAAACTATTTCAGAAGGATAAACACTTAAAAACTATTTTGAGCTATTAAAAAACTAAAACGTGGTATTTAAGAACCTAAAAATCCGGGCCCTAGTGATTAGCTGCCACCCCCGAAGGCCCAGGTTCGATTCCCGACTCTGGCACGAAATTTGAAAAGCAATACGAAGGCTGGAAAGGGGTCCACACAGCCTCGAGAGGTCAACTGAGTAGGGGTGGGTTCTATTCCCACCTCAGCCATCCTGGAAGTGGTTTTCCGTAGTTTCCCACTTCTCCTCCAGGCAAATGCCAGGATGGTACATAACTTAAGGCCACAGCCGCTTCCTTCCCTCTTCCTTGTCTATCCCTTCCAATCTTCCCATCCCCCCGCAGGGCCCCTGTTCAGCATAGCAGGTGAGGCAGCCTAGGTGAGGTACTGGTCTCCTTCCCAGTTGTATCCCCAGACCCATAGTCTGAAGCTTCAGAACACTGCCCTTGAGGCGGTAGAGGTGGGATCCCTCGCTGAGTCCGAGAGAAAAACCAACCCTGGAGGGTAAACAGATAAAGAAGGAGAAGAAGTATATCAATTCCCTTCTCCTGTTTTTGGCTGCAGCAAATTCCTAGATGTTCTACTTGTTGAAATCGGGAATGGCGTACACCATCTTTTTGTCTATTGACAGCTTTGCCAGCGCTTTGAGCCTGTCGTTTCCCATGGAACTTCTCGAGAACGTATTTATCCTGTTTAGGATAGAAAATGATCGTTTGGTCTCTACAGTAGTCATGGGAAAAGTCACGATTATTTCTAACACTACCACACACTCAGAAAATGTTCGCCTAGTGTTGATGTTATAGAAAAACTGAAGAAGAGCAGTTGCACCGGAGCATTACTCAAATCTTCACGGCTATACAGAACTTCCAACTCAGATCGCAGTTTCAGACCATTTTTGTTATACGACTTCAGCGTTGTCTGAAAATCGCTCTCTGGGTATGCATTGCAATACTGAGGGAACCTGTCACTAAAAAATAATTTAGAGCTATAAAAAGTACCTAAAACTGAAATGTATCATTAATATTGCTAATGATCACGCAGCAAACTTCCAGAGCGTCCAGTCTATTGCTCCTACTGTTGCCATGTTCAATGCATTGTCGTTTAGTTGAGGTTTCATTGAACGAGACTCCTTCATCTTCGTGCAGTTTTCGAAAACTCCTCATCGCACTTACGAAATACTTAATACATTTACTGATACTGAGAGAATTATTATCCGCTTTCTGAATACAATCGATGATCTTATGGTAGAACACGAGCCAGTAAATGAACTGGGGATCTCAAGGTTCTCACAAATCCAGTAGCTTCAGCGCAGGCCTTTCGGTCACTTATTTCATTTTGTTGAAATACTATATTGACAGTGTGGTGCTGAAAATACCATCTCGTTGGTGGAACGCTGCCTGACCTCCTTGAGTCTTCTTCTTTTGCTACCGCTTTTTCCCACACTTGTGGGGTTGCGGGTGCGAACTGCGTCGCACATGTGGATTTGGCCCTGTTTTACGGCCGGATGCCCTTCCTGACGCCAACCCAATATGGAAGGATGTAATCACTATTGCATGTTTCTGTGGTGGTTGGTAGTGTAATGTCTGAATATGATGAGGAGAGTGTTCGGACGGACACATACTCCCAGTCCCCGAGCCAGAAGAATTCATCAGAAGCGATTAAAATCCCCGACCCTGCCGGGAATCGAACCCGGGACCCTCTGAACGGAAGGCCAGTACGCTGACCATTCCGCCAACGAATCGGACTGCCTGACCTCCTTGAGTATAGTCAGTTAAAAACTGCATTCTTTTTGGAGATCTCGAAACAAGTTCTCACCCCTTGCAAGTCAGGAAAAAATATTCTAATAATAATAATAATAATAATAATAATAATAATAATAATAATAATAATAATAATAATAATAATAATAATAATAATAATAGTCCGCCTCTGTGGTGTAGTGGTTAGCGTGATTAGCTGCCACCCCCGGAGTTCCGGGTTCGATTTCCGGCTCTGCCACGAAATTTGAAAAGTGGTATGAGGGCTGGAACGGGGTCCACTCAGCCTCGGGAGGTCAACTAAGTAGAGGTGGGTTCGATTCCCACCTCAGCCATCCTGGAAGTGGTTTTCCGTGGTTTCCCACTTCTCCTCCAGGCGAATGCCGGGATGGTTCCTAACATAAGCCCACGGCCGCTTCCTTCCCTCTTCCTTGCCTATCCCTTCCAATCTTCCCATCCCTCCACAAGGCCCCTGTTCAGCATAGCAGGTGAGGCCGCCTGGGCGAGGTACTGGTCATTCCCCCCAGTTGTATCACCGACCAAGAGTCTGAAGTTCCGGGACACTGCCCTTGAGGCGGTAGAGGTGGTATCCCTCGCTGTGTCCGAGGGAAAAGCCGACCCTGGAGGGTAAACAGATGATGATGATGATGATGATGATGATGATGATAATAATAATAAATATAATAATAATAATAATAATAATAATAATATTAATAATAATAATAATAATAATAATAATAATAATAATAATAATAATAATGTTATTTGCTTCACGTCCGACTAACTGCTTTTACGCTTTTCGGAGACGCCGAGGTGCCGGAATTTTGTCCTCAGGAGTTATTTTACGTGTCGGTAAATCTTCCGACACGAGGCTGACGTCTTTGAGCACCTTCAGATACCGCCGGATTGAGCGAGGATCGAACCTCCAACGTTGGGGTCAAAAGGCCAGGGCCTCAACCGTCTGAGCCACTTGGCCCGGCTAAAAAATTCTGTGGTGTGATGAAGATGATGTCCCGTTTTGCAAAATAAGGTTTCCTTGGTGTGCGTAACAGTGAATAAATAGTAACATTAGGGTACGTTTATTTGATGAAGCACTGTACTCCACACTTCTGCCCACTCATGTCATTAGCGCCATCATATGTTTGGCATATTCATTTACCTGGAGTTTTTCTACACCCAATACTTCTGGCTCCTCGGGAATTATAGCTGCTAAACCATCAGCACTCCTATGAGATACGTCAAAATAACCCCAAAACCTCTCAGATATGTTCCCTTCTATTCGATACATCAAAATTAATGACAGAAAAGTTTTGTAAGCATTATCTGTTGCTTCATCAGCCTGAAAAGACAGAAAATATACTTCATTCACTTCAGCAACAATTAACCAAATTCGGTTAAAATCACCAGCCCGGGTGGGAGTCGAACCCGCGGCCCTCTGAACCGAAGACCACTACACTGACCTTTCAGGTCAAGATCCCGACCAGTTCCAAATATAGTAAAATCTTTATTTAACATTGTTCAGGAGATAATTTAAATCTTAAATATAGCTAGTCGTTAATGCAAAGACCGGCTCCTTGGCTGAAGTGTCAGCGTCGATGCCTTCGGTTCAGAGGGTCCTGGGTTCGATTCTCTGCCGGTTGGGGCTTATTTTTTACAATTTTCTTTACATCGCACCGACACAGACATGTCTTATGACGACGATAGGAGAGGAAAGGGCTAGGAGTGGGAAGGAAGTAGCCGTCGCCTTAAATCAGGAACAGCTCCAGCATTTGCCTGGAGTGAAAAAGGGAAAACACGAAAAAACACATTCAGGGCTTCCGACAGTGGGGTAATAATAATGGTGTATGGCCTCCGGAGAGGCTTGGTGCAGGTCTTTTTCTAGTAGACGGCCTATTAGGCGATCTGCATGTCTGTGAAGATGAGGGCCCTACCTAGGATGATTTCTAATGTTGAATACACCACACACACCCAGCCCCCGAGCCATTGTAATTAACCAATTAAGGTTAAAATCCCCAACCCAGCCGGGAATCGAACCCAGGACCCTCTGAACCGAAGGCCAGTACGCTGACCATTCAACCAACGAGTTGGACGACAGTGGGGTTCGTACCCACTATTCTCCCGAATGCAAGCTCACAGCTGCGCGACCCTAACCGCACGGCCACTTGCTCGTATGGGGCATCTTAACCACGGTTGTGTATATGTAAGTTTTGACCGTCAAAAGAAGTCGAAAACGGGAAGCCATGATTCCGAAAGTGTTTTCAATTACACGTTGAATATTTGATAAATGATAATTATAAATTCTTGATTCACGATGCAATGCGTACCTGGCGTAAGGCTTCAGGAAGTCTGGACGCATTCCAAAGTCTTCATCACCGATAGGGTAACATGTGATCACCATTCGGAATTTTTCTCGGCGTAGGAATCCTAAGGCTACCGTTTGCAAGTCTGTCGAAAAACACTGTGTTTTGAGTGGTACCTCCATCAGGAACTCTACCATTTGTTGCAACATCACATTAAATATATTCACAGTTAACATTATCGATCGCCATAAGCACGATGTTCTTATAACTGAAATAGTAGGATCCAATATGAGCCGGTGGTACAATTATTTCGTGTTTACCATCAATTGCACCCAAGCGACGGAAGAACTGCCCTTTTCTGTAGACGCCTTTTGCTATGTCAATCCAGGTTTATTCAGTTTTTTGTAACTCAGAGGGGACAGAAATTACAATCAGCATTTAAATCATAAGCAACAAAATTCATCATCCTTGATAAAATGTAAATAATTAATATTCCTGTTGTTTGTTATTGTTGTTTGTTGTTTAAAGGGGCCTAACAGCTAGGTCGCCGGCCCGATTAATATTCCTTCTTTGTAGGGACGTGAGAAACTGGAGCCTAATCAAGAGCATCAAGAGGAACCATCTACAGAATCGATGTCTAACCCTGGAAGTCCTTCAATACCTGGGGAAGTTAGATCAAGTAGTGTGCCAAGATGTGGATTATCTTTTTCCACCAGACTTTCTTCAGTCAAAAGGAAGAGGAAGGCCCGCGAAGAAATCGACCAAACTAGTGAAGTGCAGCAGTTATTGGTAAAGAAATTATAAGCTCTCCGTTCTGAAGGTACATTTGATGCTTATGGTAAATATATGTCACACAAAATTACGTGGCCTTCAAGGTAAATAACATGCTTTTTCGGTCTCGTGAGTTGGTAGACCATACCGCAGGAGGCCTAGCTCTTCCCACGGTCGACATAAATGTACGCCATTAAATGCAAATGGAAGACCAACATAGTGTACTAATTTATTAATGACACTAAATACACTGCACCCCTGGGGGGGAACCTGTCAAACCCTAGAGGGCGCGTCCCCAGGTGGCGGAGCTGGTGAAGATACCTCGGAAATGAACCCGCGGACCAACAGGTAGCCCTACTCCCTGGGGGCTTTATAATACTTAGACACCCTCTCTCCAGAAGTCATAACTATGGAGGGCTTCAGCTCAGGGTTATGAGTGAAGTCCACAACGGTAGCAACGGTGGAGAAACTGGAATTCGGAACAATGCGGCTGGCGGAAGTGGCATCCTAGTACTCAGGACTAATAAGAGTAAAAGGTATTTGTCCATAACTATGGGCAGTATCAGAGTTGGTGCCTGCTCTCCATGTTAGGAGCGGCTACGAAAAGCGTCTGCTCTCCATGTTAGGGGCGGCCTAAATTCCTGCTGACAGTAGATCTAAAATGCCTGATAGGCTGTGGCGACAAGCCGGTCGGTAACTCCGTCGCATCCTATGAATCATGTGTACATTGTCCGACTCAATGGCTGAATGGTTAGCGTGCTGGCCTTTGGTCACAGGGGTCCCTGGTTCGATTCCCGGCAGGGTCGGGAATTTTAACCAAAATTGGTTAACTTCGCTGGCACGGGGTCTGGGCGTATGCGTCGTCTTCATCATCATTTCATCCTCATCACGACGCTCAGGTCGCATACAGGCGTCAAATCAAAAGAACTGCATCTGGCGAACCGAACTTGTCCTCGAACACCCCAACACTAAAAGCCATATGCCATTTCATTTCATTTCATTTCATTTCATTTCATTTCATTTCATTTATGTCAACGTCAGTTTTATCGGATAATGATAGGACGTCCCCCAGAACGGACGTGCGTCGGACTCGCCTGACCGCTGTGACAAATGGGCAAGGGCTACTGATTCAAGGGCGGAACCAGCTAAAGAAGCTAGCTCAACGCAAACAACATTTACGCATCGCCACGCTCAACACTGGGATTCTGACTGGACGCAGTCACAAACTGGCAGCGATGCTGAACGCACGGAAAGTGAACGTTGGATGTGTGCAAGAAACACGTTGGAAAGACCAGAAATCTTGTGACATCGGAGGTGGCTATAAACTGATGCTACGGTACATCCAACAGGAATGATGTTGCCAGCATCGTCTGCGACAGCCTGCGAGATCGAATTGCTGAGGTTCAGCGCTATTCAGACCGCCTTATGTCAATTACTTTCGTCACTCTGTCTTCTCGGCTCCGTGTCTTCTCTGCATATGAGCCACAATCTGGATTTGGTGACCTAGAAAAGGAACAGTTTTGGCAGGAGTTCCAAGACGATGTTTCAGCGTGTCCTCAAGATGAGTTTCTACTTCTCTGCGGCCATCTTAATGGCCATGTTGGTCACAACGAGGATGATTATAGCTGCCATGCTGGCAATGGCTACGGTATCCGAAATGATGCTGGTATTCAAATTTTGGATTTTACCGAGGCAAATGACTTGGTTATTGGTAACCCATTTTCAGAAAGCGCATCAACCACCTCATCACCTATAACAGCCAAATCGACTTTATCCTTGTTCGACGCTGTGATCTGAGACTAGTATTAGATGTGAAGGTCATACCATATGACTGTGCAGCTCCTCAACATAAGCAGCTAACGGCAGACTTAAGGATTTGTAAACACGGTAGAAGTGGAGGGATAAATGCCCCCTAAAAGACCAAGTGGTGGAAGCATGAAGACTACAAGGAGACCCTAGCAGGCAGTGTAAATTTTCCTCCCATCGGCCTGAATGCGGCTGACAACATGTGGACCACATTTTGAAAATCTGTCACTGCAACCGCCACAGGAACCTTGGGTACAACAAAACCTAGTTCCCACCGTATTGACAAGTAAACGTGGTTATGGGCGGCCCAAGTCCAAGAAAAGGTGCATGAAAAGAAGAAGGTATATAGAAACTGGGTTTCACAAAAATATTTCAGAGTGCAGGAAAAAAATGTCATAGCCAAACGTGCAGCTAAGAAAGCTGTCGCTGAAGCTAGGCGCAGTCACTATAATGACCTGTATGCAACATTGGATTCAAAGGAAGGAGAGAAAACAATCTTCCGTTCGGCCAAAGCTAGAACAAAGTCTGCACATGATATTGAGCACTATGTGTGCATATTAGGCAAAGAAGGTCAGCAATTACAAGACAAACAGGACATCCTCAAACGTTCGCAACAACATTTTGAAGAGATTTCCAACACTGAGTTTCCACATCATCCTAATCCAGAAAGTAATCCAACAGCAGGTTCTATCTCGCAATCACACCAGAGGAAGTCACCAACGCCATCAGGAGTATGAAGAACCAACAAGCGCCAGGACCCGATGATCTTCCGGCAGACTTCCGGAAATTGCAAGAATTAAAGAACCCGCGATCAGATGTCTGACCAAATTTTTCAGTGCCATACTTGACTCTGGCTCTGTTCTCAGTGATTGGGCTACAAGCATCATTCTGCCTATCTTTAAGCAAAAAGGTGACCAAGCTGAATGTGCAAATCACCGTCCAATTAGCCTTCTGTCGCATACAATGAAGATTTTTGACAGAATACTCGATCGACGACTGCGTGATATTGTCAGCGTTAGTACCAACCAGTGCGGGTTCGTCAAGGTTGCTAGAACAACCGACACCATCTTCGCTGCCAGAATGCTCATTGAAAAGCATCAAGAGAAACAACAGCCACTGCATATTGCCTCCCTTGATCTTGAAAAGCCTTTTGACCGTGTTCCACCTCATGTGATCTGGTACGCACTTCGTGACCATGATGTACCAGAAATGCTTGTCAATTGGAACAAAATGCTTTACACGAACACCACAAGTCGTGTACGTTGCGCAGTCGGCATTTCGGAGAGCTTCCCATTGAAAGTCGGTGTACACCAAGGCCCCGTATTTTCCCCATTGCTCTTTGTTCTCGTCATGGACTCAATCATATGGGGCCTGCAGAGGAGTGTCCCTTGGACTCTCTTTTACGCAGATGATGTCGCATTTGCTGATACCACCAGAAGTGGATTGCAGCGTCAAGTTGAAGATTGGAACAGCCGTCTCTCACAGTACGGTCTTAGAGTGAACAAACAAAAGGCCGAATACCTTGAAACCATCCAAAGCAACGGCTCAATTCAAGCTGATGGAGAGACGTTAACGAAGACCCTAAGCTTCAGGTATCTAGAATCTCACCTACATACTGATGGTGGGATACGTGATGAAGTGCGAAGTAGGATAAAGACAGGATGGATGAGATGGTGGGAAGTCATAGGTGTACTATGCGACAGAAGGATGCTACTACTTCTTTATTCTTTATTTTCCTGCAGATATACAGTATTTTCTACCTTAATTATCTAATCATGGAGAAAAATATTAGTGCCCAACCTAGGCAAGCTCTTTCAACTTAATCTCCCCTAATTAAAACAATAATAAAATAATAATAATAATAATAATAATAATAATAATAATAATAATAATAATAATAATAATAATAATAATAATACAAAATAATATAATAATTCGAGTCAAAAGGCTCACGGGCGACTCATTTCCAGAGACCCGAAAGCCCTGTAATATATGAACTGGATAAAATAAACTATAATACGGTGAAATGAAATAACGGCAAATCGGCACATGGAGGTTAAAGCCCTCCATCGCTCTTCTGGCTGGACTCGCGAACCTCGCACATTCCATAACTTATGCTATCCACACTCATTGACCTACGCTGGTTCGCTGATGTAGCCAAAACATTACACCTCCTACCATGTTAGTGTGCCGCAATCTCCTCACTTTCAGTTTCTGCATGACCTACTTCCTTGTTCCTTGTCATTATTACCCTACTCCACTCATTTGTCGTAATTTACATACAATAAAGCAGCAAAATCATCTTCCCATTCATATATATATATATATCAACTATAATCACATAAGCCACTCACCATATTAAGTTATGCTATCACATTTTACCATCACCCGCCAACCTTATCACCTTACCATTTTTACAATCACTCTCTTACCTTACTTACTATTAATATACCCACCATATATTAATTTCAGCCTTCCAATAAAGCAGAAAAATCATCTTACCATTCATACATATATCAACTGCAAACACATAATTCACTCACCGTATTAACTTATGCCATCATATCTCACCATCATCCACCAACCTTGTCACCTCACCCTTTATACAATCCCTCTCCACATATTAAATTCTTCCCTCCAAAACAATTATATATATCAACCACTTTCCACAATTTACATTCCATAAAGCAGCCCCAATCATCATCCCCTTCGTACATATACCAATCATAAACTCATATTAATTTCGACCCTCCAATTCAATTACTATATACCATCACTCCGCCTATTGTTCATCATATCTCTAATCATTAACAAAAGACACGCATCCACCAATAACTTGCTAACAAAATAATCCATAATTACCAGCTACACTTCACTACCTCTCTTATCATTCAAACATAATAACTCTGATCACTCTATGACCGACCTCCAAACACCGCTCAGCACCATCAACAAACATTTAAATTCCAGGCCATATTAACTTGAACTACCGTAACGTCTCTCTTAACCATCTGCCATATCAGCCTCACTGTACATATCAATTACAGTTGGCATACAGTTAACAAAGACTCAGCTCCACCATCTTTCATCCAATCTTCATTATATATTCACTTGATTTACCATACCCATCTTAACCATATATCATATGAAGCTCACTTACATTTCAATTTACATACCGTTAGCAAAGACACAGGTCCAACATTACACTTGGCATACAATTACCAAAGCCACAGATCCACCATTAACTTAAATTACCATACCTGACACTTAAACACCAACTAAACTTCACTCTCTCTTATCATTCAAACATTCAGTACTTATAATTCAAATCTACTTAACTATAATCACATCTCAAAATCACATTTAACCATTAAATTCACTATACATTTCAAAACCCATTAACAAGCACACTCCACCACCTACCAATTTCTACATACTCTTAACAAACCAGACCATCTTTCCTTATTTACAATCACTCCAAATATCACCCCGTCAACTCCACTTTCCTTCCAGCTTAATCCTTAAGTCTACTTAACTATAATCACTCCTAACAAAATCACACTTAACAACTAAATTCACTATACTTTTCAAATCCAATTCGCTCTTCATTTCAAATCCTCACAGCCACTATAACTTCCTCATCCTTAACAAACCGAACCATCTTTCCTTGTATTACCACCATGTCTTCATTCACTGTTCCCTTCTTACTTACTTACTTACTTACTTACTTACTTACTAACTTTACTTGACTTTTTACTTCTTGTTACTATGCCCTCATCATTTCTTCATTCCCCACAGATCCCATAAACTCCTGCTTCTCCCTTTGTTATAAACAGTTCTATTCTCCTCTGTCTGACCTTTCCTTTCCACACTGCACGTCCATTCCTTCACTGTGTTCACCTCTCTGCCTTTCCTCTTCCCTGGTTATGTCCATAGCTGCTTCCCTACACATTTCTATTCTCACCCTGTTATCCACTGCTCTTTCCTTTTCACTATGTACGACCACTCTTTCACTATGTTCATCTCCCTGCCTTTCTTCACTCAACTTCCTGTTTCCCTTGGTTCTTTCCTTATCACCATGCCCGTATTCTCCTACATTGCTTTCTATAACTTTCCTTTCTTCCACTCTCTTCCCCATCACTTCTTCTTGCTTCAAATTCTCTTCTAATTCCCGTAATTTTGTCACTGCCCAAAATCTGGTCAATTGGCCATTGGTTACAAGTAATTCCTGACCCCTAATGTGAGCTCTTGATCCTTGAAGTCTGGCCCTAACTAAATGTTTCTTAAGGGTTTTTACATTCTTAATCCCTACTCGTCCCATGTCTCCCTTAATCCAAATTTTTGTACTCTGTAGATTACCCACGTTTCTTATCACTATTTCCGCCATCAGGGTGGATAACAACTTTACTTTAACGGCCTGTTACCCTGTGCTTTACCTAACCTTTCCACATCGTCTATTTCAACTTCACTGAAGATAATTTTCGTTCTGTTTTGGATGACTTCCACAATTTTGTAAATTGTCATCACTTTTGTCCTCTCCTTTTTCTTCCGGCACTCCATATATAAATCAAGGTACGTAGAATACAAGGTAGGGATCACGAGAGAGGTGCGCAGTAGCAAAGCAAAGCTGTGACGTCACACAGGACCCTCGTGTTGAATCTGCTCTGAATGAGGTGGAGGTAGTTCGAAAAAGAATCGCTGTACACGCAGATGCTAGGTTCTAATAATACACGATAGTACCATTTCTGTGGTTTATAAGAAACCGTGTGTGTTTATGGTATGTGATAAAACGTAAAAAGCAGTAATAGTGTACACTTTTCAGTATGCATTGTCATGCCATTGCAGGCTGCACAAATCATAACAGGCACGTGAAGGAACGAAACATACACTTTCATGTATTCCCTAAAGCCACGGACCTAAATAAATGGTGACAGGAGTAATCAAGATATTATCGAAAGCTCTCTCATCTTCGAGGGTTCGGAAGGCTTTATGACCATCCTCTACCGATAGCTGTGACGCGAAAGGTGAGATCATTGCTTCTTAGCCTCAATGCTTCCGAGGCGATAAGAAATTCCATCTGTTCTCCGGAAGATTATGAAACATTACGCCCAAATGTGTTACATGCTACTGATGAACTCGATTAAACTCGCACATCGTGTGCCAGTCTAAGGCCAGCGTTGAGCCCACAGCATCCTATTCTTTACCGTAGGATAAGCAAGGGTTCTTTAAAGCCCTTGAAGAGCTAGTAAAACAGCTCGAGGACAGTCGCGAAACCAAGGATCCTGATGAGATGCTTGAAGACTTCACTGTCTATATAGCTTTTAGGGTAAAGAAGAAGAACCTCGACATAGAAAACAATTACGGAGAAAAAATAGATCAAATTACAAGGGGTGGAAGTTAGATTTCAAAAAGATTTCTTCTTCTTTTTTTTGCAAGTTGCTTTACGTCGCACCGACACTGATAGGTCTTATGGCGACGATGGGACAGGAAAGGGCTAGGAGTGAGAAGGAAGCGTCCGTGTCCTTAATTTAGGTACAACCCCAGGATTTGCTAGGTGTGAAAATGGAAAACCACGGAAAACCATCTTCAGGGCTGCCGACAGTGTGGTTCGAACCCACTATCTCCCGAATACTGGATACTGGCCGCATTTAAACGACTGCAGCTATCGAACTTGGTAGTTTCAATTTTACCACGGGAAAGAACTGAAAGAGTGTTCTAACATCATCACAAACCTAACGGATATCCTGAAGAAGAAATTCCCCCAAATTTATGAGCTTGCAAGTTGCTTCGTGAGAAGCCGTTCTTCTATTCGAATGGTCGCTTTAAACAAAAGTAACACATTCAAGAGATCGGGTTTTAATTAATACAATGCCGATAAAGAAAGAAGAAAAGCAAAGGAACTCCAATGATGCTATGGATAAGTGTGTTTGATTTTCTTTTTTTTTCAGCATTATTCTTTGTATATAACATACCTGTTTTTTTTATTAAAAGCAATTTATTATGTTGTATATGAAACCAGTGCTAACAATGTTAATATACGGGCTCATTAATTTATGTGGCCTATCTAATTATAACGTGGAATTTGTCAGTTCCTGGCACTTGGAGGAGAACATTTACTGTACTGTTTGTTTTGTGGACATTTTCCTAACATTTGCTGTTTGTATTGTTGACAGTGTATATAGTTTCCCAATATTGCTTGTAACAACAGACATATTTCTTGCAGTCATCAAGTTCGAGTCTATAACCATATTAGAGCCCCTTGTTATTGTTATCATAGATGTTGAGAACATGAACATATGGAAAGGCCATTCCACTGCGATCACAGTCTTAGCATTGTTACAACATTTTATACAGATCGAAATACTTCAGAAACGCTGCTGGATTCACACTGTATTTGATCTCCTATTATTACTCTACTGTAATAGTGAAGTGGAATGCCTTTCGTGAGGTGATGTTAAAATATAAATGAAGTTCTCTTATCTCTAACTTGTGGCTAAAACAGAATAGCTTACAGCTGTGTATTACCCTACCTCATACAGAAGACAAGGTGCTGAGGGTTCACGTTGACGTCATCGACGGCCAAGCGTGGTGGGGAGACCTACGCGTGATCCCTACCTCTTACTCTAACTACCTTGTATACAAATAAGCATTTCTTCCTGCGTTCATGGGCACTGTCTTCTATTTCTGCCTTCAGCTTCACCACCTCTTCTCCCACATTCCTTATTTTCTCTTTGAGTGACACAATTTCTCTCTCGTTGTTTCCCACTTTGGTCATTATTTCGTCTGTTTTTCCCTGGATCCGTTGTCTCATATTTTCGAACTCTTTCACTTGTTCCTGAATGGTATTTTTAATCTGTTCAAATGGGCATACATCTTCCACAACCTCCTTTACCACCCTCCTTATGACCTCCACATCTTCCCAACTCATATTGCCACTGGACGTCGGGCCGGGGTTAACTTCCACTCCCCCTATAACTAGCAGTACCATAATCATCGCTACCGCCAATATCATCTCATCCTTCAATCTTATTTCCACTTTACCTCCTCTTTTGGCTGTTTCCTTCTTACTGCCATCTTCCAATAACTACCCGATATTTTTCCAAACCAATCGTCTCCCTCTTCACTCTCGTCTTCCCTCTTGCACTCACCGTTCACACTCCACTCCCGCTCTACCGGCACACTCGACCCAGCTCTTCTGCATTCGATGTTTGCGTAGGCTAGACTGATGCCACTACATCTGAAGACCAAAATATACCGCATGGTAGCACGTCCTGTTGCTTTATACGGTGTTGAATGTCGACCAGCTGATAAAGCTGTGGCCCATGTTGTTGTACACTGGTACTACCAAACTCAACACATCCTTACCCAGTCTAGTACTGTCTCGTAATTTAAGCCACGCTGGAGAGTAGCGTTACCTAGCATCCCTTTCCATGTGGGGGGGGGGTGCAGATAACCCCCGTCTAATGAGTGCTGCCCCTCGGGGACAAACATATAGCTAGCGTTCAAATAATGTCTTTGCAGTCGATTGGAGCCCTGCAAACGAAGCAGACGTGTGTGCGGAGTGCTGAGTGTTGTGGCGTAAGCATAATGGGAATAAGCATAGAACTCTACCGAGCGGTCATCGGCCGATGGAACAATCGAATAAAATATCAGGTATTTGGTTTAAAATGTGATATAAAATACTCTGAAATCGTGCTGGCAGCGTTAGTGATTGCTGCATTATTAGTAATTGGAGGAGTGGAAAGCAACCCTGGGCCACTGAATTGGGAAGATATAGCTAGATCAAGGAGGTGATAAAAGAGGGCAGCCAAACAGACACAACGAGGGAGCTCATTATGGCACAGAATAAAGATATTCAGGATATGAAAGACAGCCTTCGGCGTGATATGGCAGGTATAAAAGAATCTCTAGATAAATACCAGGAAGAAATGAAAATTGCTAAGGAACACTGACTGGTATTGGAGCAGCGCACACGGGAGCTGGAGATGCAGGTCCGGAGATCAGTGCTTGCCCAACGTAGCAGATGTCTGGTCATATATGGGATTAAGGACAATAGAAGCGAGGACAAACTGGCGTTACTAGATGCTGTGTTGGAAGTGTTCACACAAGGAGTGAAAGTAAATTGCACGGAATCCGATGTGGACGACGTGCAGAGAATAGGAAGGATCCAAGGGAACAGACCGATTAAAGTACAATTGGTATCTGGAATGAAAACCCACCAAATTCTCCGGAATGCCAGGAATTTAAAAGGGACGGAAGTCTGGATCCAGAGAGACCTGGGAATTGAAGAAAGGAAAGAGATGAAAATCCTACGATTCCACTTGGGGAGAGCAAGAAGAGAGGGCCTTACAGCGTTTATTAGAGGCAAGAGACTATTCATCACAGGCGATGGTTGGAGAAAGAACTACACGCCATCCCAGCTGGAAGCCCTGGCGCGAGGAGGAAGTGCGGTACCGGCGCAACACGGAAGAAAGAATGATGACGTGCAGGAAACAGGAGCAGAGCTCGTGTCGCCAAGGTTGCTGACACCTACTGACAGTGAGGGCGTTGCCACTACTACGGAGAAACGACCTGTAAGTAAATGTTTAACACCTGATGAGGAACCGGGTAATAGCTCGTGTACTACACCGGTAGCTGAAAAAAGCAGCTGCAGGACAGAGGACGATAAGAAAAAGAAGCAGGGACAGAGCTTGAAGGACTTATGGGCTAAGAAGGGAGTGTTCTCAGATGGAAAAGGTAATAAACGGGAAGGAAAGAAGTTAGGGGAAATTTATAGTTCCCCTCATGGAAGTATAGTACAAATTCATAAAACAATAAACACACGTAGTAAAACAGGTAGTGTCTCAGATAATAGGAAAGTGAAATAACTAGCATTGAAAATTGGTTTTGTAAATATAGAAGGCATATTAAGTAAACTGGGGAATGATGGAGTGTCTGAGCTTGTGGAAAATTTTGAGATATTTGCTTTTTTAGAAACATGGATGCCGGAAGGAAAGATTTTAACATGGAAGGGCTATGTTACGAGAGGTGTAATAAAAAGAAAACGAGGGACTCGAGGGAGAATTCCGGGAGGAATAACACTTCTGATAAAGGAAGAGTTTAGTAGTCAGATAGAAGAATTGCCTAACGATATGCAAGATGTAATTTGGATCAAACTTAAACTGGAAGGGAGTAAACAGAGATACATATGCTTAGCCTTTATATATAACCATCCGATGGGGTCACCATATACCAATGTGAACTTTTTTGAGGATTTAATAGAGGAGATTAACCTAATGAGAGGTAAATATGAAGAAGCAGGAATCATTATGTTGGGGGATTGGAACGCACGAATTGGAGAGTCAATTCCCGCATATAGTAAAGAAGGAATAGAGCCAATGAGAGGTAGCAGAAACAGTCGGGATAAGGAACGTAATGTATATGGGGATAAACTACTAGAACTATGTACCGCAGAGAATTTATATATTCTAAATGGATGGTGGCGGGGAGATGAAACGGGAAAGCTAACATATATTACAGCGCAGGGAGGTAGTGTAATTGATTTGGTTGTGTGTACGGGAGATATTTTAGAGACGGTAAAGGAAATAGAGATATTAGAATGGGCCGAATCACATCATTCCCCGGTATCTGTTACACTAGAAGTGTATGAGAAAGAACAGGAGGAACGTAACACTGTAACAGAAAAAGATAATATTAGGATAATTAATAAATACAAGTGGTGCAAGAATACCCCAAAAAGAGTAGAGTCATATTTAAAGGGAGAAGAATTCCAAATAATTAAGAGTGGAATAGAGGTTGCGTTACTGAGTAGTAAGGTGGACTTAGCGGTAGAACTGGTAGAGAAACCCTTTAAAACTATAGCTCATGTGAAAAGGAAACAGAATAATAATAATAATAAAGATAAAAGGAAAGGATGGTACAATGATGTGTGTAAAACAAAGAAAATGGAGGTGATTAGAGCCCTAAAGGCATATAGAAAAGAGGGGGAGCCTAAGGTTCGGGCACACTATTGTAAACTAAGAAAAGAATATAAAGTGTTGTTAGTAGAGCAAAAGAGGATATGGCAACAGGAGGAGGCAAAATTAATAAACATAGACTGTAAGAATAATCAAAGTGATAAGGTATGGAATAGAATTAATAAAATAAGTAGAGGTGAGAGAGGATATGCCAATGTTAAAATTGAGAATGGAGTCTGGATTGATTATTTTAATAAATTGCTAGGAGGACAGGATACTTGGATAAATAATAGAACATGTATGGATATCTCGAGGGGCTTAGAGATTTGTATCCCCTGCTTAGATGAAGAAATAACAGAATGTGAGGTTTTAGAAATGATTAGAAAGGTCAAATGTAGGAAAGCGGGGGGCTTCAGTGGTATAACTAATGAATTTTGGAAAGAAGCAGTAAAAAGTCAACAAATGCTGGAAATATTAGTAAAATTGTTCAATAGGATATTTGATTCTTTGGAGTTTCCTAAGGCATGGCAGACAGGTATAATATGTCCAATTTACAAGAAGCGTGGGGAGAGAAGTAATCCAAACAACTACAGAGGTATAACACTATTGGACTCCCTAAGTAAATTATATACAGGAATTCTGGCAAATAGACTGATGAAATGGGCGGAAGAATTCTCCATCCTCTCGAAATATTAAAGTGGTTTCAGAAAACGCAGAAGAACAATAGATAACATCATGATTGTATAAACAATAATAGATAAGTATATAAAACCGAAAGCAGGAAAATTATATATATCGGCTATAGATTTTGAAAAGGCCTTTGACACAGTCAGCAGGGGTGCATTGTTCGCAAAATTACGCCTATTAGGGGTATCTAGTAAGATGGTACAAGCATTGGAGGCAGTTTACCGAAGGGTGCAATGCAGTATAAGGGTAGGTGATGGGGTAGCATGTGGTCAAATAGATTCTTTATTGGGTTTGAAACAAGGATGTAAGCTATCTCCTATTTTATTTCTGTTATTTATAAACGATATATTAAACGGACATGGAGGTGATAACTGGATGAGTCCAGTTTTAGTAAATCAAGAAATACCAGGCCTAATTTTCGCGGACGATGTCCTGCTGATGACGTTAACGGCCGGAGGCATGCAAAAGAGCATTAATGCTGTGATAGAGTTTGCTAAAACGTGGTCATTAAAAATTAACATTTCCAAGACGAAAGTTCTGATCTGTAAGAAAGGCTGTAAACGAGCGAAGAATGAACAATGGACGATTGATGGTTGTCAAGTGGAGGTCACAAATAGATTAGAGTACCTGGGAATATATATAGCAAACAACGGGAAGTGGATCCATCAAATAAAACAAGCCAAATGGAAAGGTCTTGCAGCATTATCAGTAATTAGAATTCTTGAAAATAAATTCCCGAATATAGACTATAAGATTCAGAGAAATGTCCTGCAAGCCGTAGTTAAAAATCGAATGCTTTATGGAGCTGAGCTATGGGGTGTAGACAAAGAGTGTGAGATGCTGAATCAGGTTATAAGTAAGTTCTGTAAAATTGTAATGGGGTTACCAAATTGTACAGCAAATTGTGGAGTAAGATTAATATGTGAAGAAAATATCCAAGTAGATGTTCTTAAGAGAGTTCTGAAATATCTGTTGAGATTGAAAGGAAGAGAGGGTGGCGAGCTTCTGCAGATCGCATATCAACATCAGAGAGATAATATCCAGGGAGAGTATTGGTTAACGAAAATCAGAAGTATATTAGATAGGTTGGGATATGGAAGTTATTGGGAGAGGTTGGAAAGATCAACGAATAAACTAATCATTAGACGACTCAGAGATATTCAAAGACAGTGCTTGGTATCCGAGTGTAGAAGCAAGGCGACCCTCTCAAAGTTTATTAGGATAAGGCAGGATATGAACATAAATATTGTGAGTGTAAATAGAAGAGAAATCAGGGGTTTGATATGGTGGTTAATGGGAATTTATAAGAATAGGGGATGGATTAAAGTGAAAGATGCAACAAGGTGCCTTCTCTGTGGTGAAAACAGAGAAGAATTTCACATGTTGAAATCATGTAAAGAAACCATAGCGGTGAGAAGGAAATTTTTGAATAGCGAGGAACAATATATGATAAATGAGGATGAGAATGGCTATAGGATTATTAAGATGATAAGCAAAGAATGGTATAAACCTGGTAATTTCAGTAAACTGTTAATTGTAATGAGAAATTCATGTAGAAGAGTGTTGAAAGAGCCTACAATGAGGGTAGGTCATATTACGGATGGATGATTGTGTTGCGAACCGATTAGTTAAGAAATTGCCAATAGGGCTATGTAGTAAAAGGAATATTAGTATATGTAGCACTGTAAAGTCGATATGTTAGTAAGCCATAACGTAATTAACTGTCAAACTGTTTGTAATGAGACAGGGCCCATTGGATATAATGTTTCATCCTCAGCTGCTGGCGATCCGTGGCTGTAGGTTGATAACATTCATTCACTACTCATTCCACATATTATTCATTCAATCATTTATTTAATTCATAACAAGGGCTCTCTCCCCAGTTACTGGTTATCCGTACTGGGAGGGATGAGTATTTTTTCCTAACATGCATGCATGAATATCCATATACCCATTCATAAATCCATCCATACGTGTTTTCTCAATACAGTTATGGAATTGGTAATTAATTAATTAATTCATTTATTCATACACTCATGTAGATAATCGTAGGCGTGGCCCTTGCATGTGGAATGGCGATCCGCCTGTGCAAAGGGCACTATTTTAGATAGGGAATCATAGCCAATTAATTAATTAATTCATACACTTATGTAAGGCTATAACCGAAGTAGGACGGGATAGGACGGGCCTATCCCAATCGAATATGTAGAGTGATCTAAATGCAACAGAGAAAGAAGAATAGGGAGGGGGCACATGAGGTGCGGGATTTCCGCTTACGTGTGCCTCGCAGAAATTAGGGAATGGTGAGAAATTAGTGTTTGACAGCTATTAGATCAGGTGGGGTCTTCTGTTTGGGCCTCAAGGGAAAGGGCCGGACGTGTTATCCTTGGGAAGGTGGCTCCTTTTTCTCACCAGGGGTGGATAACACGACCGGGCAGTAGTCATGCATAATCCCATCCATGCATTTATCCTGCCAACCGAATGCTCTCTCCTCAGTTGGTGGCTATCCGTGACTGGGAGGGAAGTGTTCATTCATTTATTCATGCATGCATGACATTATTATTCGGTCATGGAATCATTAAAAAAAACTCATTCATGCATTTATGTACACCTATGTATAGTGTCTGTGAAAATGGAGGAGAACTCTGTACAGACTTATGATAAATAAATAAACATTAGACAAAAAAAAAAATGTCTTTGCGCAAAAGCTCATAAACTATGTGCTTTTCAAGGCCGAAATGGAATCATTGACTAAAGACGTTAAAATTATCGACTGCGCAAAGCGTTTCAAAGTGTTTCACACCACGGTGCTTAGAAGAGCGACGGTAGGTGTCACGACACGGATGCGCGGTAGACTGGCGTGGACGTGACGTCATTGGACTCTCCCTCCCATTACACAACTCATTGTTTTGCGCGTTGATGGCATTTTGTACACTCTTTAGTGTCAATGTTTTCATTCTAAGCAGTGAAGTTCCGTGCATTGCTGTTCGCCTGCGGTCTGCACATTCTTTCTTTAATTAACTAATCACTTTCGAGGCTTCCGAATGTTTTGAAAGTCATAAACTCGTTCGTGAGTGAAGTGAATTCCAGTGTATGTGCGGTGTTTGTGTTGTTAAAATGCCGTGCTGTGTGGTTTCAGGCTATACAAACCATCTCAACAACGCTAAGAAACGTAAGTTGTCCTTTTATATATTCCCAAAAGACCCAACTCCGCACAAACAATGGGTACATTTTAGTAAAGAAAATATGTCGCACGTATATGCCCCGAATATACTCTGCCCTCTGATTTTGAAAGAGATTTAAAATCTGAACTGTCAGGCTTACCCCTAAGCATTTGTTGAAAAAATTAACAGTGCCTTTGCAAAACATTCTCACACTGTTTGCATCAACAGAAAGTTAAGAGAGAATTACACGAGCCGAAAGGCGGGATTGTGAAAAAGGTTCTATAATCGCTAATAAACAAATCTGTAGAGGAATCACCGGGCGAGTTGGCCGTGCGGTTAAGAGCGCGCAGCTGTAAGCTTGCATCCGGGAGATAGTGGGTTCGAACCCCACTGTCGGCAGCCCTGAAGATCGTTTTCCGTGGTTTCCCATTTTCACATCAGGCAAATGCGGGGGATGTACCTTAATTAAGGCCACGGCCACTTCCTTCCCATTCCTAGGCCTTTCCTATCCCATCGTCGCCATAAAACCTATCTGTGTCGGTGCGACAAAAAGCAAATAGCAAAAATTGCAGAGGAATCAAATGAACTTGATGACCTTTCTCAGGAAGGACAAATTAACGAACAGTTACGCCAAAATAAAGAGAACTTGCCGTTGAAGTGTGAACTAGCTGGTGTGATGGTTGAAAATGAAGAATTCAAAGAAAGAAGCAAATGACTTACTGAAAATCTGAAGGAAGCCCGACAAAAAAAAGCAATAAAATTGGAGGATTTTTTAATATAAGGATTTTTCTAATTGTAAAAACAATGTTTACTATAGGAAAAATATACAAACTGGTCACCTGAAGGTGTAGGCAAAGCTGTTACAATTCGGTGTATCTCCAGAAAAGCTTTGTCATTTGTTAGGAAGTCTAAAATACCCTCTCCCTTGTGAAACAACAAAAACACGGCGGTTGTCACAATTTTAAATTCCACCTGGGTTTTTGGATATCAGTTGTAACCTACTAAAGGGCCAAGCAAATATTATATGAATGATAATTTTAAAAGAGATGTAGTGATGAGCTTTGAGAAGATGAAAATTAAGTCTGATATATGCTACAATAGTGTCGAAGATATATTTAGAGGTCCGCACGTAAATGGGCAAGTTAGTATGATTAGGTCTAAGTTCTAACTGGAAACAGCCGATTTACTATCAGTTCGACCAGACTGTCACTACTTTATTTTATGAAATGGTAAAACTTGTTGAGGAAACGGGATTTCTCATAAAGGCTTTTGTGAGTGATATGGGTTGTTCCAACCGAAAGTTAAGCATCGATCTGGGAATAAGTCTAGATAAGTCTTCCAAAGAAAAATCCATGTACTGATGACCTGTGATTTGTGCATTTTGAGACGTTCCTTACAACCTTAAGTTAATAAGAAGCCGCCAGTTAGACCAAGGATACACGCTCACATCTGGAAAACTGTTACAAAAGGCATTTTTGTAGACTTAGTACAGTACCAGAAAATGGGGGACTTGAAATTCACTCACAAAATAACCGAACAACATTTGCTAGTAACTGGTAGTGAACGGCAAAACGCAAGAAAAGCTGCTGAACTTCTCTCTGGCATTGTGGCTAAGACTGTATCGTGTATTTTTCCTGGGAATGAACATGTAGCACAGTTTGTTCTTAACTTGGAATGTTTTAATTCAGAGTATGGAGACTTTAATTGCTAACTGTACACTTGACTCATTAACAGACCAGTTTACTGAGCAGCACAATCTACTGTCTTACAAGCCCTACTGTCGGCAGCCCTTAAGATGGTTTTCCGTGGTTTCCCATTTTCACACCAAGAAAATGCTGTACCTTAATTTAGGCCACGGCCGCTTCCTCCCCATGCCTAGCCCTTTCCTATACCATCGTCGGTGCGATTTAAAGAAAATTTTAAAAAATTAGTAGTACCGCAATGCTATTTTTGTTATGTAGAGTTCTTGTTCTTATTATTATAGAATTTTGTTGGTAATAAGTTGAAACAAACTATAATGTTAAAATAGTACTTACTATTTTCAGGAAAAGTAACAGTATGCATTATCTAATCGCGTGAATTTTAATGGATTTAAGCGTTTTTATTTAGACTTTATCGGTTAATATTATTCCTTGATTGTTAAGCTTTGATCTGTTAGTCTCTGTGTGTATAGGGTGATTGGAAGATGTAAATTCTAAATTTTCCGGTATATTGGAACATTTAAAAATTATTTGTAAACATATTAGCAAAGGTCTCACTATTCTGGCTTTCAAAGTAGGTCTGCAATATTTACAAAAGCACACAAACAAAATAATAAATAATATCTTTGTGGTTTTCGTGTGGAAATATTATATTTCAAAGTAAACGTATTTGTGATAAGGTAGATAAGCGGGGGGCTCGATACACTGATTTGTAGTGATGTGCGCGAATGACGCTTGGACTCGCGAGAATCGAGCCTGGCGGTTCCGAGCATCTCCGAGTAACCCGTGCGAAGTACTCGACTCTGGCGGGTGACGCCACGATATAGGACCTGTTGCCGCGCAGTCGGAATAAATACTCCAGTCATTAAGTACTATCACAACAGCTAAGTAAATGAAACACGCGAATATGAGACCATAACATATTTGTTTCTTCCTTTTTTTGTTATTGGCTTTACGTCGCGCCGACAGAGATAGGTCTTATGGCGACGATAGGGTAGGAAAGGCTAGGAGCTGGAAGGAAGCGGCCGTGGTCTTAAGTAAGGTACAGCCCCAGCATTTGCCTGGCGTGAAAATTGGAAACCACGGAAAACCATCTTCAGGGCTGCCGACATGGGGTTCAATTCAACTATCTCCCGGATGCGAGCTCACAACTGCGCGTCCCTAACCGCACGGCGAACTCGCCCGGTAATATTCGTTTCAAAATGGCACTCGTTTCGTATGTTTGTCACACAATTACATTCATTCTTCTTCTTCTTCTTTTTCTTCTTCTTCAATATTGCGTTGGGCTCTTTCATTATATGACGACTGAAATGTCATCGGAACACCAAGTCTCCTCCTCAAAGATAATTGGTTTCAGCAGACAAATACAGGAAACGGTAGGAACACGCATACAAGAGGAGCATGATGCCGTAGCCAACGTCCGATCCTTGTGAACGACTTTTCTCCAAACCTGGAACACTGCAGGCTCACAAGAGAAATCTTTTAAATGGGGATATGGTATGATTGTATTTCTAAATACAAATTGGAAGGACACGTAGTGCACACTGCCCGTGATATTGTGGTACCTACATGAGTACCTG
Source organism: Anabrus simplex (assembly GCF_040414725.1). Taxonomy (NCBI): domain Eukaryota; kingdom Metazoa; phylum Arthropoda; class Insecta; order Orthoptera; family Tettigoniidae; genus Anabrus; species Anabrus simplex. The sequence continues at coordinate 608,551,117 of NC_090266.1, read as the reverse complement.
TGTCCACACGTTCCTTAGTTTATGTTACAATAAGGTTGTGTTGTGCAGGCCTATACATTCATGTAGATATGACATAATGTACATATTCGGCCGTATATCTTGTTGGTACAACGAATGCCCTAGTGCCTAGTTCAACGTCCACAGCGTTAATTGCTTGAAGGGATGCTCTGGGCATTTGGTGAGGTGTGCAATAGAGTGATATAATTATATTGTTTCCACCCCCGGTATTTTGTCCTGCGCTATGATATCGCACTTATTTGTTTAGTAAGGTACCGTATGTATGCTTCGTGATTAACGACTGTTTCAAAGGATGACTGTGTACACACTTCTTAAAAATGATGTTCATTACCGCATAGCAACTTTATTTTGTACATTGTCTGTGTACCGAGAGGTACACCTCAACCCAGCTCATTCAAAATAAGCGCCTTAATGAGCTCCTCTATCGACCAAAAGGTGAACTGGTACTACATGAACTTGGAACTTCAATCAGAAGATGTCACTACTGAAATATTAAGTAATTGTGTTATTGTGAAGTTTCCTAAACTGATTGAATTTCTCCTTGTTTTGTTTTGCTATACATCAAGAAGTTTGGACTTTTTTCCACAGATGTCACTACAAAAAACTATGATCATGCACTCTGGTGCAAGCTAAAGGAAGTTGTTATTGAAAGAAATTTTGTGTTTATAGGTTTTCCCAACTTTCATTTGTTTTTTACGTAATTCTAGGTTTGCAACACTTCTGTCTCATTCCACCAGTTTTGAATGTGGCCAATGAAAAATTTCTGTAATTAATTTTCAGCCTATCACAGGCTTCTTGTTCAATTATGAGTGTAACTTTTCAGTTCAACCAATAAAATTGAGAGGGTGTATCCGGATTAGTCCAGAATCCTCTTGAACCTTCCCTGAGGTTATATAAACTGCGGCTCTCTGGCTACCTTGTCAGTTGATCGCAGTCTTTGTAAGTGTATGTGTTAAGGCAGGAGGCGGAGCGGCTCTTTCTTCGGCCGGCAGAACATCTACAAGGTAATGGCCACGTAAATTCTATCTTCCTTGCTGTCTCCGCAAATTTATCTGAGGGGAAGGTCCGAATTTTTAATGATGTAACCAACTTTTCTAAAATGTAAATCATCTTTCGGCTAATGCAATATTTCATAAAGTCTTTAACTGCAAATCGGGGATAGAGAGTGAGTTACCATCTCGAGCTCCCCTTCATCTTGGTTTGAGGTGACTACGATTTTGTAACTGTTTTTTTCTGTAATGTATTAAAGTTATTTCCATGCGAGCCACCTCAGTAGTTTGGGACTAGCCCCAGTTTCATCGACCGAGAGCCCTGTAGGTTTTAATCTTTCATTATCTGGGAGCGCAGTTTGAGTTCGTGTGGTTTATTTAACCTGTTCTTTTTTCGCAAAGGCCCAGTAGGTTGGGTACTAGATACCACTGTGTAAAACTACTTCAGTTTGTAAGTTGTGCCTTGAGAGGCCAGAGATTGTAAGATTTTGATGTTGCCTTGAGTAGACTGGAAGAAACTGAGAGCCTGTTAGCTCTTTTCGAAGTTTTGTAATAGAGAAATGTGCCTCTGAAAGGCTGGACATTGTAATTTAGGGAGCAGTGCTCTTGAATTAGGGGATTTCTGCCCTTGACTAAATTATTCCTCATTTTGATTTGTAAACTGGAGCTGGTAGCTCAAAAACTGTAAAACTAGGGGCTTGAAGCCCAAAATTGTTAAAGTCCTGAATCTTGGCTTTTTCCAAGTCTCATTTCAAGATTGGCATTGTACCTGATTTTTCATTGTGATTTCACATAGTGGAAATTCATTAAGTTTTTTTAAATATTGAAGGAAGTATAACCTTTGTTACAATTTTAATTAAATTCTTGATATATTAGTTAGACCCATTCAAGCCCACACCTTCTTTCACCTCTCTGCGTTCCACAGATACCCCAGAACAGTCTGTCTGTTAGGTCACCAGCCCAGAGGCTGTTTTTTCAAGATGACGTCAGCGGAGGATGTAAGTGAAGATTGCTCCGGTTCTCTTGCGAAATAATCGGGAATAAGGGTGGTGTAAACAAGAAGCGAGTGAAGAATGGTATCCAGTGTGAAAAGTGTTTAATTTGGTACCATTATGAGTGTATATGTAGTGCTGGTTTTGCTAAAAATGAAGATACTTGGACCTGTATTAGCTGTGGCGAGAGCAATTTAAATAGCGGTAACAAACCTAGGCCTACAATGGTCATCGAATCGCTGGCGTCTCATTCCTTGGAGGTAGGAGGTAATGATAATGTTCTGTTAATTCTCTATTTATTGCAACAGGATTTACAGGCATTAAAAGCGGAGAATGAGATTTTAAAGGCGAAGGTTAGTTTACTGGAATCGAAAGTACCGGTACCAGTAAACACTCAGATCACAGGTGGCTCCGTGAATTCTAGCGCGTGGTGTCAAGTTGCTTCAGATTCTAGGAGGAAAAGTGTACAGTTAAATAAGTACAACTTTGTAATTGACACCAAAAATAGATTTTCAGCCCTGAGGGACGTAAGCGATACGCAATGTATCCGTATGGGAAGCAGTCAAACGTATAGCGCAAAATCTGTTACGAGAAGCGGCAAATTTAAGCCTAAAATCCCACACAATGCACCGGCGAAAGTGTCAAACATTCTTATATTTGGTGATAGCCAGGCGAGGGGAATTGCGGAGAAAATGAACAATGAAGTTATTGCAGCATCGGCCGTCATCTATCCTGGGGCCCCAATCAAGAAGGTATTGGAAAACACGGAACAGGCATCAAGAAATCTCGGAAGTCGTGATGCAGTAGTGATCATCGGCGGGACGATCGCCGTAGCTCATAATGACGCTAAGAATGTCATTTCTAAACTTAAATGTAGGTACACTAAGTAAGCGGACTCACACTAACATCTTTGTAGTGAACGTGCCCCACAGGAATGATTTGATTAGAGACTCGTGTGTGAACATTGAAGTAGACAAAGTTAATACAGATATGGTTAAAATTTGTAAACATTTTCGTAATACACAGGTAATTGATAGCAGCAGTTTCGAGAGACACTGTTACACAAAGCATGGCCTTCATCTAAACAATTCAGGTAAACGAAAGATAGCAAATATTGTTCTAGATTTTGTTAATCTTAAGATATGTACTGTAAAAAAGGCAACTCCCTTGAGTTATAATACTGACCAGGAAAACTAGTAGAAAGAGCCGGTCGTACTTCAAGCTGGCTCAGCCAACCAGAAAATGAAACTCAGGAAAGTAAGGAATTTCAAATTACCCAATTGCAACAGTCAAGTTTTAGGGAGGAAGGGGGTCCGAGATTGCTGAGAATGTAGTAAATAAACAATTAAAATTCGGTACATTGATGGAATCTTATGAGAATGATGTGGTGATAGGAGTGGAATAGTGGTTCAGAGAAGGGGTGGGTAATAGATAAGTATTTCCAGAAGGGTACAAAGTCTATCGCAGAGACCGAGGAGATAAAAAGGGAGGGGCGGTGTTTATTCTGGTGAAGGAAACTTATTGTTCACATGAATGGTTTACCGATGAAAGGGATGGAATATTATAGATAACATTAGTTTGTGATAATATGAAGGAGGTGGGAACTATAGGAACATACCGGCCTGGAAGAGAGGAAAGAGACATGGAAATATTTGAGAAAATAATAGAATATACTCATAAAACAATAATAATGATATGGTAATAATTGGGGAGATCTAAACTTGCCTGAAGTTGAATGGAATGGAGTTGCAAGTGAAGCCCATGAACAAAAACTGGCAAATAAGTTAATTTGGGAGCAGTGGCGGCTCGTGGATATCAGCAGTGGGGGGCGCGCCTTAGTTTGATAATTCACCAAATATCTCAAGTTCTTCAAACTATTTTATCAAGATACACACTTCGAACACTATACGGTGCAATGCATATGCAATTATGATGATTATGATGATGTTGATTATTATTATTATTATTATTATTATTATTATTATTATTATTATTATTATTGTATGTATGTATGTATGTATGTATGTATGTATGTATGTATGTATGTATGTACGTATGTTCAGTCTTCAGCCCTAAGGATGGTTGGATCCTCAACAGCTCCGCAATCAGCTGTCACAGATATCCTAGGCATCACTGAAGAGGCGTACTAGGGAAATGAGGAGTGAGGTAGTTTCCCCGTTGCTTTCCTCACCGAGCCAGAAGTTGCTATTACATATCAGTCTGCCAAGCCCACTGAAATGTATGCACCAACCGACCCTATGAGCAACATTTTCACACCATTCATAGCAGGGACTGGCTGCAGAAGGAATGGCATTACTAGCATCGCTCATACCTCAGTCACTTTCATATTGTCAAATCCAAGGACAAGACAGACACAGATCAATGAAAGTAACAAAATTACTCTAGCCCATACCAGAACACATAGTGCACTGTAAACACTAGGTCCTGCTGGCAAAGGCAATATTATTATTATTATTATTATTATTATTATTATTATTATTATTATTATTATTATTATTATTATTATTATTATTATTATTATTATTATTATTATTATTATTATTAATGCAATTTAGTACAATATAGTGCATACCTTCATCCTCTGATCACGTTCTGGTCCAGCGGTTACCGTTTTTGGTTGCTCTACAGGAGGTCCCGGGTTTGATGCCCAACTCAGCCAGAGAAATATGAAGCATTGATAGCATTTGGTTCCTGCTACCCCATCCTCGACATAAGAAGTAGAAAATCACCTAATGCTGTGGGTGGAAGAGCGTACAAGAACTGACCACCCTGCCGCAAATAAAGTCCTGCACAGGCTGCCTGTTCTCTGCATGTCTCTTGTTCCGATTCCTGGCGCTCAGTATGAAGATACTTGCTGAGAAATTTCCAACGTCTCGCGAAGAGGTTATTTCTATTTCACAATTTCACAATAAAATCACGACACTTTTTCCTAACATAATTAACGTGAACAGATGGTTTGATATTTAATTAAATTATTTACACAGACCTAATTAACTAACCCTAATTTCTATTTCCATTCGCCGCTCTTTCAATTTCACAAATTTGTCCAACACTTTCTTGTCAAAGTCTGGAGTTGATTGTATCATATCTTTGCTTATAGACATCATTGCCAAAGCGTTCAACCTAGGCGTTCCTAAGAAACGATTTTATGCGTTTCAACGTGGAGAAACATCTTTCTGATTCAGCCGTTGTCATGGGGCTGGTAATGATAATTTTGAGAAGTTTATGAACTTCACTAAAAACAATTGACAATCTATTTTTCCTCAGAAAATTAAACAATTTTTTTTTTTGCTAGGGGCTTTACGTCGCACCGACACAGATAGGTCTTATGGCGACGATGGGACAGGAAAGGCCTAGGAGTTGGAAGGAAGCGGCCGTGGCCTTAATTAAGGTACAGCCCCAGCATTTGCCTGGTGTGAAAATGGGAAACCACGGAAAACCATCTTCAGGGCTGCCGATAGTGGGATTCGAACCTACTATCTCCCGGATGCAAGCTCACAGCCGCGCGCCTCTACGCGCACGGCCAACTCGCCCGGTAAATTAAACAAATTAATTGCTCCTCTAATACTCCGGAAATCTTCTCTTCGGTACATAACTTGAAGTTCTGTTTTGAGTTTTTCTCTTTCAAGCATGGGATAAAATGAACAGACGTGGTTAAAAGATTCCTGTGGGAACTCGGTAGAATGTGCCTCGAAGTGAACATCATTCAATAAAACAGAAACTTCCAAATGGCCTGTAAATGAAAATCTCTCTCTTACTTGCATAGAAACCACGTCGCATATTTCTTTGGCCGACACTATTCGTCTACTATGTGGAGAAATATCATCCTTTTTTCCTCTTTCGATCCGGTTCTGGAAAGTTTTGTTCAGTTTCCCTGTGAATTACATCAACTTGTGCTCTTTCTCTCATTACGTGTTTTTCGAAAGAATCAATGTAATTTCTTATTTGAACACTGTCTTTGTTTCGGGACTGAATTTGATTATATAGAAGATCAACGTGAGGAAATAGACTATGGAACACATATAGCCAGAAAACAAATTCAGGATCACAAAGAATTCGTCTTAAGCCACTTGCTTCATTTAGTGTGATCTTGTTTGTACATTTCTCTTCAATTTCTTCAAGGCAATCTATTAGATTTTCTCTGTTTCCGTACACCACGTTCACAGTTCTTACGTTATAATTCCAGCGCGTGGGTACAACTTTCGGCATTTTCTTCTTAACGATATTTTCGAGGAAATACGATCTCTGAGACGAATTCGAAAAGAATGCAGGTATCGCTGATAAATTTGAAAAGAAAATCCTCACTTTAGGAATATGATTTGTTGATTGTTCCATGATAAGATTAAGCTTATGGGCATAGCAATGCACATAATATGCGTACGGATAGTGCTCACGAACCTTTGCCTGAACTCCACCAAGAGAGCCGCTAAAAACATGAGCTCCATCATAGCTCTGTGCAATCAACTTATCGCGAGAATGGCCTACCAGGGTATTAATCTGTTCCAGTAAGGTTTCTGTTATTCCATTCGCCGATTTGTCAGAAGGATAAAAGAATCCCCAGAATCTTTCATGTACCGAGCCGTCGTGAAGGTATCTTAAAACAATGACCAACTGACAATGGTTCGAGATGTCGGTTGTTTCATCACACTGTATACCAAGAAATTCAGCCTCTTTAATCTGTTGAGATATTTCCTCCCTACACACTGCCAGCATGCAACTTAAAATGCCATTTTGAATTATCTTTGACGTTCCTTTAAATACACTAGCTGTTTCTAAGTGTTGCTTCATTACGCTATCCAGATCAGCCGTGAAGTTAACTAATCCCTTAAATACACCTGGATTTAAAGAATTATCTTCTTCATTGTGGCCTCGGAGCGGCAATTCAAATTCCGCACAAAAACGTACGCAAGTGATGAGTCTCTTTAATATTTGCCTGTTCTTGTCCACGATCGAATTATGTTTACGAATAGTTTCACTGTAGTGATCACTTAAACAAGACACGACATTGACTTTACCAAGCATTTCAAAGTCCATAGTACTAGTGATATGTTCTTGGGATCTTTCATGCTTTTTAATTTTCTCATTAATATGCTTGATATCACTTACCCCTGTGGTGATCCATTTATCTCCTTTCCTAGAGCGGGAGAATAGCAGGCAAGGAAACCAGTAAAAGGTTTCTGAGATATCACTTCCACATATCCACGGGTTCTTGTTATATACGTCAGTAGAATTAATTTGTCTTTGGAAAGCCCTATTTTCATTTTTCTTGGTCTCCGATTTTTTCAACGAGAAGTCTGGTGTCGGCCTACCACACTCCTTCAGTTCGACTTTCTTCTCGATAGAAAGAGAAGAAAACGTAAGTTCTTTAATATGTTCGACGGTAATCATACTGTACGAAGTGCAAGCATAACACTACGCCTACATATAAATAACAACCTTTCTCCTAATTTCACCTCGTCACAGTCACCTCACGAGATCATTCATCAACACAAAGCTAAACATCGCGCTCTCCAGTGAGTATGGCCAACATGAGTCAAGTGCGAAGAGACAGTAGTTACAGTCATTACTCGTTTCGTTAGTTAATAATGCTAAAAATTACAAGACTATTTTAAATATTTACCGGCATATTTAACTCAGATAAGTGCTTCAGTAAAATAGTTCCTAGTTTTAGGAGAGAAATGACACAAATTGACCCCTGTTAAAATAGAAATCAAATCACCAATGTTTCGGGTAGGTTGGCTGCAACGATGGCCGCGGCAGAAACGCGCCGGATTCTCCGTTAGAACACCACATCTCTACCGTGCCTCTGATTGGCTCCCTCAAGGCCAGTCAAGCGAGACTCGGAGCTTTTGGTCCGCTATGAGAGAGCGCCCTCATGCGCAGGGCCAGCATGATCCTTGGCTAGCAGCGTATCGGGCCGCAGTACAGTTCAACTCGCGCCCTTGATAATAATCTTATAGTAAAATATTTCCCTTGTTAACATTTAAGATTAAAATTCCCCATTTTAATGGAACCCCGTGGGGGGCGCGCGCCTTAGCGCCTCCCAGACGAGCCGCCACTGTTTGGGAGGGAGAATTTACACAAGCAGTACAAGAACCGACTCGTCTCAATAACTTACTAGATGTATTCTTAGTTAAACCATGGGAAATTGTTGATAAAACTGAGGTAATTGAAGGAATAGGTGACCATAAGGCAGTAATAATGGATGTAGGACAGGTACCATAAAGGCTCAATAAGACGGTCAAACAAGACAAGAAATTGTACAGAAAAACTAAAGTTGATTAATTTGGGACTTACCTTAAATCACAATTCAGTTGTTGGATAAGTGAAGGGAGTAATGTGGCTACACCTTGGGCTAAATTTAAAGGAATCATTTGGGAAGGAGAGAATTGTACCTGTTAAGAAGGGTAAAATGACCTTAGACCCTGTTTATTATACAAGGGAAATAAGAAAATTAAAAAGAAAATGTAGAATAGTAAACAGGAAAATCAAAGAGGGTAGGGAGAGTAGAGAAACTAGAAAACAGCTAATGAGGGAACTGAATAGAGTGAAAAAGGAAGCAAAAGGTAATTATATGAATGGCATACTTCAAGAGGGTAATGGCCACAAAGGGAAATGGAAAAAGCTGTATTCATATATCAGGAATCACAAAGGAAAAGGAATCCAAATTCCTACAATGATGGGAGAAGGGGGTGAACACTATTTAACATATACTGAGAAAGCAAACCTCTTTAGCAGGGAATTCAGAGATTCAGTAGATAGTTGTCAGGAGTTGAAACCTGAAACAGAAGATAGAGAGGGAGAGACGCAGAGGGAAACAAGAAGCTTCTCATTCACAAATGAAGATATTTTCAGAGAAATCCAATTGTTTCAGCAAGGAAAAGCAGCAGGAAGGGATCAAATTACTGGGGAGGTGTTAAAGACAATGGGGTGGTACATAGTGCCTTATTTAAAATTTATCTTTGACTATGTCATAAATATTAGTGTAAAACCAAAGGAATGGAAGGAATCTATAATAATAACAATTTATAAAGGAAAGGGTGATAAAAGGAAACCAGAGAACTACAGACCAATCAGCCTGACCAGTATATTTTGTAAAATACTGGAGAGTTTAATAGCAAAGTGCATCAGCGGGATATGTGATGATAAAAATTGGTTCATGAGGAGCCAGTATGGATTTAGAAAGAAATTTTCTTGTGAAGCACAACTGGTGCAATTTCAGCAGGACGTATCAAATCAATTGGATTCAGGAGGCCAGTTAGATTGCATAGCCATAGATCTTTCCAAAGCCTTTGATAGAGTGGAACATGGAATATTATTAAAGAAATTGGAGGGAATAGGATTGGACGTAATGGTTACACGTTGGATAAATACATTTCTAAATTCAAGGGTTCAGAAAGTCAAAGTAGGAAATAATGTATCGCAGGAGGAGAAAGTTTGGAAGGGAATTGCACAGGGTAGTATAATCGGCCCATTACTTTTCTTAATAAACGTAAATGATTTAGGGAATAATATAACATCAAAAGTAAGATTTATGCAGATGACATAATTGTTTATAGGGAAATAAATACCATTGAGGATTGTTCAGTATTACAAAGGGACCTTGAGAGTATCCAACATTGGGTTGAAGAGAATAATATGAAGGTTAATGGAGGCAAATCAACTGTTACAACATTTACAAACAGGGGTTTTAAAACTGAATTTGAATATACTTTGGATCTGGTAGTTATCCCAAAAGACGGCAAGTGCAAATACTCAGGTTTGAGATTTGAAAGTAATTTTCACTGGAAGGGTCATGTGGATGACATTGTTGGGAAAGCATACAGATCGTTACATGTCATAATGAGGCTACTTAAAGGATGCAACAAGGAATTAAAAGAGAAAAGTTACTTAAGTTCGGTTCGTCCATTATTGGAATATGCAAACAGTGTTTGGGATCCTCACCAAGAATACCTAATAAAAGAAATAGATAATGTACAGAGGAAAGCAGCAAGATTTGTAACAGGGTATTTCAGGAGAAAGAGTAGTGTATCAGAAATGTTAAAGGAGCTAGTATGGGAAACTTTAAGTAAGAGAAGGGAGAAAACTAGACTTATAGGATTATATAGAGCCTATACAGGAGAAGCAGCATGGGGAGATATCCGTGAGAGGCTTCAGTTGGAAAATAATTATATCGGCAGGACTGACCACAAATATAAAATTAGGAGGAATTTTAACAGAAGTGATTGGGGTAAATTTTCATTCATTGGGAAGGGTGTGAAGGAGTGGGACAGTTTACCAGGGGTAGTGTTTGATCCTTTTCCAAAATCTGTACAGATATTCAAGAAGAGAATAAACAGCAACAGAGAAAATAAGTGAAATGTTACAGGGCATTCGACCAGAGCAGGTCAGTATAAATAAAAAATGTGTATGAATAAATTAATTCCATCCTCTGCTCTAAGGACTTTGGACAGCCAAACTAGGGGACTGCCTGTAGGGGTGAAGTACAGTGGGGACTTCGAGGGCCCTGGGACCGCTACGGTAGTTGTGAAGGCCCTTCAGGAACTCTGAAAAGTGGTGGCAAAAGGGGCTCTGGTTAAGACGCAGCAGGTCGTTATGCTACTTAGATTCCAGAATGGGTAAAAAAAGTAAATAAATGCAATGTAAATTTTAATCTTATACCAGTTGTATAGTATCATTTGAAGTAATTCCACATACTGTATATCAGCTGACTATATTTGTAAGTAGTATAGGAGATATTATAAGTAGAATTTTGTAAACAATATAAATTTATTAAGGATGAGCTGTGTGTTTAATAGAAAAAATTGTTAGCGTAAATTGTATAATATTGTATTATAGGAAAATTTCTTCTCTTGTTTATTTAATATTTAGTGCTTGATAATAATGTATTTTAGTGTACCATTTGTGACCGAGGTAGACACCTCATTTGCAAATAAAGAGATTTTGATTTGATTTTGAAATAACACCACCAAAGGCAATGAAGCTATAGGGAAACTGCAAAAACCAATGGCAGAGCCCAAATGAGGCGTACTAGGCAAGATGAGGAATGAGGTAGTTTTACATTGCTTTGCTCACTGGACCAGAGGGTGCTACTGCAGCTCGACTGACCCTGTGAGCAACACCTTTCATAACACTAGTTGTGCTCCAAATGTCATTACTCAGCACCACCCATACCCCAGCAGCTTCCATACTGTCACAGCCATGGATGAGACTGGGACTTTGCTCTGGCCTGTGCCAAGAGATGGTGACAAAAATACTGCATCCATCACGAAATGGCAACAAGCGGTTTTTGTACATTATATCATGCATTATTGGGAAACGGGAAATATACTTGTCCTTGACCTACCTACAATATTATGCATCGTGTTTTTTCCACACATGGCTCGCAGATAACGCTAACAGCGTCCTCGGCCTCGATTCCGGAATCGAGTACCTCGAGTTTTACGGTCCCAGGCTCGATTCTTCGCGAGTCCACTCACAGCCAATCACTACCGGTACTGATTTGCAGGAAGATACAGCGCCTGGCAGGCTGGAATCCACTGACGTCACATGCTTCTGGCCAGCTGCGCGTGACACACTCTCTCTTCAGTTGCCACGTCCAGACCACATGGTTTTCCTTATTACTGTTCATCCGTCCAGAAGACGCCATTGGTACAATGGGATTTCGACAGACGATGGAAAGTCCATGCACGAATCTCGAGAATGCAAGCCCACCAGTGATTACGCCGTTCTCTGCAAACATTTCGGATTTATTTTCTAAGTATGGGATTAGTATGTAGTGAAAAAATGCATGTGAATCATTTAACTCATTATAATTATCTACCATTTTTTGTATCCAGAACTAGTCCGCCTACATGAGTACTGCTTATGTTGTTCTTTTTTCCGTATGACATTTTCAGAAATGTTTGTCTATTTTTAATTTTCTCCTCATAAATTAGAATTATCTAGGTGTCACGTTCGTATTTCTGTAATTTTCCAATAAACCTCAAATAACACAGAAAACATTATATAATTAATTCTCCTACCTTTAAGTATTCCTTCTTCAGAACTTTGTAGTATATAGCTCGGCATGTTTCCGGTATAATTCGACGAAGAGCTTGTTTAGAAATTATTGTTGTGAACTCAAGATCCATGTAGCTGCGTCCCGTCGCTAGGAATCTTAACGTTTTAGTGAATGCCTCGTGCAGAGTGATAGCTTTCTTCATGACATTGTCTTGTTTTTCTATTTCGGAGGTTTCTAGCGTAAATAATTTACAGTAAGTCCCCATATCCATACGCAGATAATTACGCCAGTCTTCTGGTTTCTGTCGTAACTCACGTAGCAAATTGACCCGAGACAATCATTCTCTCTTAAGTAACCATCTTCGAGACCACCGTGAGCGATGCATAACTTTATTTTTCTCAATTCCCTCCGTTCAGAAGCACACAGAGGTATTATAATTATTATAATAAATATTGTTAACAACAGTATTTCGTCGATAGTGATCCTCGTAAGACTGAACAGAAGTGTGAGCGGAAGACGGAGCAGTGTGGACGCGTGTTTTGCATCAGTCTTCTCAGTCTGTCTTTACGTGAACATGCGAGACTGACGATAAAACCTAACATGTAGACGGGCCTTTACTCCTCACCACGTGACGAGTTGCTCCATCGCGTGCAACGTTACTGCCAGCAGTATGATCCAGATGAGAAAATAATAAGATAAAAAGCCTTAACATTGTTTAAATATGCCATATAGGCACTAAAATATTAAAATATGATACAACGATAAAAATTGAGAAATTAAAAATTTGAAAACTTGTTAAAATATGCCATCTAGGCAACGAAATGGAATGGCGTATGGCTTTTAGTGCCGGGAGCGTCCGAAAACACGTTCGGCTCGCCAGATGCAGGTCTTTTGATTTGACACACGTAGACGACCTGCGCGTCGTGATGAGGATGAAATGATGGTGAAGACGACACATACATCCAGCCCCCGTGCCAGCGAAATTAACCAACTATGGTTAAAAGTCTCGACCCTGCCGGGAATCGAACCCGGGACCCCTGTGACCAAAGGCCAGCACGCTAACTATTTAGCCATGGAGCCGGACACACAGGCAATAAAATATTGAAATATGATGCATTTATCAAATCACGAAAATATGCAGTTATATGCACCCTAAAATCATGTTCAAGTAACTAAAAAATTCCATAATTCGTACACATAATGTAAAACATACATCTTTAAACCCTAAAAAAATGCATATGCATGACCTTCCGGATCCTAGTAATAACTTACAGTCAGAATGTTCTAGTTACATGATTCATAACTTCCATTACAGATTTCCGTAGAAACCTACAGAAATATTGAAAAGTGAGTCATAGCTGTAAGAAGGAAGGACTGAACCCCAACAAAATACAGTTTTATCTGTACTGGCCACTTTTTTGTGATGCATGCTACATGTTTGGTTCAGATATGAACAAGACACTTCTTAAAGGCGGTGCAGTACCTGAAATTGTTAAATATTCCAAATCATCTGCTTCAGCCATCCAAGCAAAGACGTAAAGTTATTCAACGGCAAGTACCAGTTGAGGTATGTATTACTTGATATTATACTTTAGCTGTAGTAATTTCAAAACTACAAGCAAGTTGGTCGTCCGGTATTTCGTTGAGCTTGCATTCGGGAGATAGTGGGTTCGAACCACAATGCCGGAAGTCCTGAAGATAGTTTTCCACGTTTTCCCATTTTCACACCAGAAAAATGCTGCGACTGTACCTTAATTAAGGCCACGGCTATTTCTTTCCCACTCCGAACCTTTTTCTATGCATCATCGCCATAACTGTAGTGTAGTAGAAGGTTATATTATTTACCTTGTTGTTGTGTGATCTTTGTGAACTATCCTAGACAATATTCCTTTCCTTCCATTTTTAAGGCAATATTTCTTTCCTTTCATTTTTATTTGCACAGAATAAGTTATTTTAGTTTTCCTTTTCTTCCCATTATTCAGTAAATAATGGCTACGCAGTACAAGTGTTGGAACTGTGGGTGGGAGGAGTTGGATAGTTTGAGGGAGATAATTAGGATTCTCTCAGAGGACAGGACGGAAAGTAGGCCTCCCACAAATAATATACAGGATACAGTAGGTGTAAAGGAGGAATGGGAAGGAAGTGGAGGAATTGTAGTTGACAGGTGGTCTAATGTTTTAAGGGGAAGGAGATTGCAGGCTGAAGGCTCTGTTCAGGATCAGAATTCGGGACAACTGTCTGTGAGAAATCGGTACGAGTTACTGCAGGTTGAACAACCGAGGGAAGATGAGGAACAGGGAACTGTTCCTGATATGTGTGGAAGTCGGAGGAAGGAAAATGGTAGGAAAGGGAAAAGTAGTGTAGAGGAAAGGAAAAGACATGTGGAACAGGGTCATGGGAGGGAGAAAAGGGAGGAGGAAGTAGCTTCTGCAGCAGTGAGAGAAGATTGGGCTGACCAGGAGGGGAGGGGTTCAAATGAGATGGGTAGGGTTGAGGCTCTGGTCGTGCGGGATTCCATGGTTAGACATGCGGGGAAAGTGTGTGGAGGAAAGGGAACCAGGGTAGAGTGCTATCCAGGGATCAGGTTGAGGCAGATGTTGAGGAATGTAGAAGAGAAGGAAGAGGGACAGGAGAAGGTGGTAGTGTTCCACGTTGGTGCTAACAACGTAAGGCAAGCAGGTATAAGTACCAACATAGTTGGGAATGTGTGGAATCTGGTAAATGCAGCACGGATGAAGTTTAAGGAAGCGGAGATAGTTACAAGTGGAATACTGTGTAGGAGGGATACTGACTGGAAGGTGATTGGGGATTTAAATGAGACTATGGAGTGGGTATGTGGGAAAGTGGGAGTGAGATTTCTAGATCATAACGGGTGGGTAGGAGACAGGGATCTGCACTCAGATGGCCTTCACTTAAAACGCAGTGGTACATATAAGTTAGGAAACTTGTCTAGAAGGGTTATAGGCAGGTACATTCAGGGAAACGGGGTGGCCTAGGGAGCGGTGTTAAGCGAACAGGGAACTGGAAATCTAGCAGAGATGACATAAAAATATTAGTGCTCATTTGTAGAAGCATTGTAAACAGAAGAATCGAATTAAGTAATTTAATAGATATATATTTACCAGATATTGTAATAGGAGTTGAATCATGGCTAAGAAATGATATAATGGATGCAGAAATATTCTCACGGAACTGGAGTGTGTATCGTAAGATAGGATAGGAATGATAGGAGGGGGAGTATTCATTCTGGTGAAAGAAGAATTTGTGAGCTACGAAAAAGTTAAGGATGAAAAACATGAAATTCTGGGTGTAAGGCTCATCCCCAAAGATAATAGCCAACTTGATGTCTTTAGAGAGTACAGACCGGGAAAGGGTAGCGCTGACGCTGATTCAGAATTATTTGATAAGATAATCAGCTATGTGGGAAACGAAAAGAAAAGGAACGTGATTGTAGCGGGTGATCTCAATTTACCAAATGCCAATTGGGAAGGTAATGCGATGGACAGGAAGCATGAACAACAAATGGCAAATAAGTTAATATGGGAAGGACACCTGATTCAGAAAGTGGTGGAACCAACTAGAGGGAAGAATATTTTGGGTGTGGTGCTGATAAAACCAGATGAGCTCTATAGAGAAACCGAAGTAATAGATGGTATAAGTGATCACGAAGCTGTTTTTGTCGTAGTTAAAAAAATATGTGAAAGAAAGGAAGGTATTAAAATTAGGACTCTTCGGCAGTACCATATGGCTGATAAAACAGGCATGAGGGAGTTTTTAAAAAAGTAACTATGATCGCTGAAAAATGGTAAATAAAAATGTAAACAGACTCTGGGATGGTTTTAAAGCAATTGTTGATTAATGTAAAAATAGATTTGTACCTTTAAAGGTGGTAAGGAATGGTAAAGATCCACTATATTACAACAGAGAAGTAAAGAGACTAAGAAGGAGGTGCAGGTTGGAACGAAATAGAGTTAGAAATGGTTATGGAAGTAAGGAGAAATTGAAGGAACTTACTAGGAAATTGAATCTAGAAAAGAAGTCAGCTAAGGATAACATGATGGCAAGCATAATTGGTGGTCATACAAATTTTAGTGAAAAATGGAAGGTATGTATAGGTACTTTAAGGCAGAAACAGGTTCAAAGAAGGACATTCCGGGAATCATTGATGGACAAGGGGAGTGTGTATGCGAGGATCTTCAAAAGGCAGAAGTATTCAGTCAGCAGTATGTAAACATTGTTGGTTACAAGGAAAATGTCCAGATAGGGGATGTGAGTAATACTAAAGAAGTATTAAAATTGACCTATGATAACAATGACATTTACAGTAAGATACAAAAGTTGAAAACTAGAAAAGCAGCTGGAATTGATAAGATTTCTGGGGATATACTAAAGGCAATGTGTTGGGATATAGTACCATATCTGAAATATTTGATTATTGTTTGGTTGAGGAGCTATACCAAATGAATGGAAAGATGCTATTGTAGCCTCTGTGTATAATGGAAAGGGTAATAGACATGCAGCTGAAAATTACAGGCCAGTCAGTTTGACATGCATTGCATGTAAGCTTTGGGAAAGCATTCTTTCTGATTATATTAGACATGTTTGCGAAATTAATAACTGGTTTGACAGAAGGCAGTTTGGGTTTAGGAAAGGTTATTCCACTAAAGCTCAGCTTGTAGGATTTCAGCAAGGTATAGCAGATATCCTGGATTCAGGAGGTCAAATGGACTGTAGTGCAATTGACCTATCAATGACCAATTGATAGGGTAGATCATGGAAGAATACTGGCAAAAATGAGTGCAATTGGACTAGAAAAGAGAGTGACTGAATGGGTGGCTATATTTCTAGAATACAGAACTCAGAGAATTAGAGTAGGCGAAGCTTTGTCTGACCCTGTAATAATTAAGTGGGGAATTCCTCAACGCAGTACTATCGGAGCTTTATGTTTTCTTGTATATATCAATGATATGTGTAAAGAAGTGGAATCAGAGATAAGGCTGTTTGCAGATGATGTTATTCTGTACAGAGTAATAAATACGTTACAAGATTGTGAGCGGCTGCAGTGTGACCTCGATCGTGTTGTGAGATGGACGGTGGGCAATCGTATGATGATAAACGGGGTTAAAAGTCAGGTTGTGAGTTTCACAAATAGGAAAAGTCCTCTCAGTTTTAATTACTGCGTTGATGGAGTGAAGGTTCCTTTTGGGGATCATTGTAAGTACCTAGGTGTTAATATAAGAAAAGACCTTCATTGCGGTAGTCACATAAATATGATTGTTTATAAAGTGTACAGATCTTTGCACATGGTTATGATGGTATTTAGGGGTTGTAGTAAGGATGTAAAGGAGAGGGCGTATCAACCTCTGGTAAGACCCCAACTAGAGTATGGTTCCATTGCATGGGACCCTCACCTGGATTACTTGATTCAAGAACTGGAAAAAATTCAAAGAAAAGCAGCTCCATTTGTTCTGGGTGATTTCCGACAAAACAGTACCCTTACAAAACTGTTGCGAAGTTTGGGCTGGGAAGACTTGGGAGAAAGGAGACGAGCTGCTCGATGAAGTGGTATGTTCCGAGCTGTCAGTGGAGAGATGGCGTGGGAGGACATCAGTAGACGAATAAGTTTGAGTGGTGTCTTTAAAAGTAGGAAAGATCAAAATATGAAGATAAAGTTGGAATTCAAGAGGACAAATTGGGGCAAATATTCGTTTATAGGAAGTGGAGTTAGGGATTGGGATAACTTACCAAGGGAAATGTTCAATACTTTTCCAATTTTTGCGATCATTTGAGAAAAGTCTAGGAAAACAACAGATAAGGAATCTGCTACATGGGCGACTGCCCTAAATGCAGATCAGTAGTAATTGATTGAAAAAAGGTCTATCTGTGTCTGTGCGACGTAAAGCCAATTTAAAATAATAATTCATATGTGAAAATATGTGGTAGACGGGCCTACAGTGAACGTTCCAGTATAATGTAAAAAAATCAACACCTAGTTATGTAGAGTAATTGTTTCTGTGTTATCTTATCTGAGCGGACCTATCATTCGACCGGATCGTAGACTGTAAGTATCCCCTTAACCCCAACACATGGCGAAATGTGTTTATGTTAGACGCTAAAACTTCCATTCGCGAGGTGCTGGAATGCTCACGTGAAACGATACATGTTCTTCCGTTATTACATTTTCGGACTAATGGAAAATTATACAATTTAATAATGGCGTGTGGCCTACGAAGAGGCTTGTTATCTTTCCAGCTGAAGGAGAATTTTCAATAAATATCGAAACATTTCTTGTTTGATGCAAACATATTTCACTTTACAGGATGGAAAGCAGAGCGTAGACTCAGCGTCCAACCTTTCTGCTGAAGATAATCTTGTTACATGTGGTTTTCTTCCTAACTGCCCAAACATCCAGATTCATCTATGAAGATAGCTCTGAAGAAATAAAATCAAGTTGCTGCAAGAAAAGCTCAGACGAAGAGACAACAAGATCAAGAATATGAAAATGCTCCTCAAAGAACTCAAATCTGCAAAATGATCACATAGTGCCATTTCTGTGCCTGAATCAAGATTTGAAGGTTTTTCCTTGTGTGTAGAATTATTTAGTTAATTTCCCGGGTTGAACCGTGTTGTTGTTTTCTGTACAATACGTATAGTTTGCCGACGTTTCGAATACATTGCAGTATTTTTGTCAAGGCGTCTAAATTTCCCCGATCCGAGGTAATCAGTCTCCCAGGCGGCAATCACACTACAAGAGTGGTTCCTGACCTTGGTCCATATATCCTAGCCTTTCTGGCTGACGTAAGTCCCCTGGATGCCTGGCTGTCTCGTGAGAATTCTGGAAGGTATGTGTCACAGCCGGATAGTGGAGCTTGCCCGTGCCGTTATGTAATAGGAGGTTCGACCTGCGTGTTTATGTTGTGGTCTGTATGTCTTAATCTAAATATGATTGGCATCCAAGAATTACTAATTTTATATCCTTCTTCTAAATACATACTGTTCTGATGTTTCTTGATTTCGATAGCCTCGCGGATTTTCCTTTCCAGATTCCAAGGGATAGCTGCTAGGATTTTCGTCTTGTCAAATGATATTCCGTGTCTTGTTTCGTAGAAATGCTTGGCTACCGCTGAAATAATATCTGCATTTTGATTCTTAGTGTGATGGATATGTTCTTTTAGACGGGTGGATTTCAGAGGTTTTGTTTCACCAACATAGCACTTTCCGAAGCTATATTCAATTTGGTATACTGCAGGAGCCTGTAGTTCGATTGTGTGTTTTATCTACTACTAGCTTAACATTATAAGTGATAATAAAGTGCAAAACGCTGTAGCTGTACTAATATAAGACTTGTTCTTCACGCAGTTAGTAGAGTTGTAGTTCAGCTACCAACATGATTCATGAGATTTGCAGTCTTAGTATCGCAAGATATTACATTTGCAAACTGGATATAACAGTATCAAATTGATTATACTCAGCAAGTCTGATAGATCTGATGATTCTACTTAAACTGTTCCTTTTTAATGAACTGCACCGCACTGTAAACTTCAATTCTCTGTCTTAAACATGATGTTGTTTTGTTCTTAGCTGTAAATTTATCTATCCGTTCGTGCAGCTTTGTTGCAAGGTCTGGTACCAGTAACTTTGAAAGAATTTGCGGTGACAAGAAGTACGCTATGTTCATAAAAACTAGAACACCTTGAAAGACTAGAGATAGGAAGTTCATATTCACATGACATGTGCATCAGTATGTTTTGAAGAAATGATTAGCATTTGAACCATGTCGGCCCTCAGGTTCAAGGTACACATCGATATATCGGCTCACCCTCACCGACTTGAAAAGTGTGTCTGCGGCTCTCGTTGTCGCTATAAACCGAAGGTAATGGATCAGTATGACTTGAGCAGACTTGCAGGATGCCTCGCAGACGTATGCTAGAACCGTACCGTCAATTGAGTGAGTTTGAAAGACGGCGAATTTTTGGCATGAGAAAACGTGATGCATCCATCCGGGAAATTGCAGCTCTTGTGAGACGAAGTGTGTCAACAGTGCAACGGGTGTGTAAAGAATGGTTCGCAGAAGGCCGTATAACACGACGAGATGGGCCTGGTCGCACCACCAAGACCACCCCTCGAGAAGATCAAAACCTCATCCGAAAGGCTTTACAGGACAGATCTGCGTCCTGTTCGGCTCTGGCGCAACAGTGGGACAGTGTAACGTATCGTACACTATCAGGAGTGACAGTCCGTCCCCGTTTATTACAGTCTGGGTTACCGGCACGTCGTCCACTTCTTCGCTTACCTTTGACTAATGTGCACAAACATGCTAGATTGCAATGGGCACAGGAATGGCAGCAGATAGTGTTTTCGGGCGAATCCAGGTTCTGTTTGTTTGAAAATGATGGCCGCATTTTGGTTCGCCGCAGACATGGGGAGAAGCATCACAGTGACTGCATTCCCACAAGACATACAGCGCCAACACAAGGCCTTATGGTGTGGGGTGCTATTGGGTACAACCACAAATCACAGTTGATGCGTGTCCAGGGCACTGTGACCAGTTTGACTTACGTGAATGGCATCCTGCGACCCGTAGCCATACCCTTTCTGCACGGCACCCCAGACGGCATATTTCAGCAGGACAATGCGCAACAACATGTTACTGCACGAACACGTGCCTTCTTGTTGTCACAGGATGTCAGACTGCAGCCCTGTCCCGCCTGATCACTGTACTTTTAGCCAATCGAAAATGTGTGGGATATGGTGAAACGATGGGTGCGGCGCTGTGACCTAATGCCAACCTCCAAAGATTAACTGTGGAACCAGGTGAATGCAGCATGGACGGCTATACCCCAGGACGCCATTCGCGCCTTATACGCGTCGATGCCATCAAGCATGGAACAAGTTTTCCGTGCCCATGGAGGACCCAGCGCCTGCTAGGCAACAGGCACACGCTGAATCTAGGGTACTGAAATGCTAATCGTTCCTGCAGATCATGCTAATAAACATGTCCTGCGAATATGAACTCCCTATATCTAGTCTTTTAAGGTGTTCTGTTTTTATGAACATGAGTGTACAAAGTTCGCTTTTTTTTTCCTTCAGCTAGCAATTCTTAGATGTTAACGTTCTCATGCAACATTTGATTTGCTTAGCATGCACGTGCGAAAAAAGTGCATAGTACTAAGTTTGAGTTTTTCAATATTTATATAAAGCTATGTCATCCACAGTGCTTGTCAACCATTACTCATCAGTAAGCTTTTTATGAAACTTCATAAGGTACTTTATCTTATTCTTTTTCTTTATCATATTATTATTTAATTACACAGGGAGTACCGTATGTTTAAGACTTCATCACGGAGTACCGAGGCATAGAAGCGGAGAGAAGCGGTGACAGAGAGTATAGTGCCCGCAATGGCGAGTGACGTAGTCGTCTAAAAGAACCAGCATGATTACGCCTAAAGAAACTAAACGGAACTGAACTCACCAGCTATATAAATGCTAAGGACAAATAAATAAATAAATAAATAAATAAATAAATAAATAAATAAATAAATAAATAAATAAATAAATATAAATAAATAAGTAAGTAAGTAAACAAACTAGTAAATGAAACTAAACTCGCCAGTATTTACAGAAGATGTTGAAAGTGATCTCCTTGAGCTGCGATGCGAGCTTCACTTCTTGTAATGAACATTGAACATTTATTGAACTTTACAGGCGTTTAGCCCAGATACATGTTGCGCTGCCAGATTACATGCCCAAAACATAATAATAATAATAATAATAATAATAATAATAATAATAATAATAATAATAATAATAATAATAATAATAATAATAGTAATAATAATAATAATAATAATAATAATAATAATAATGTCTTATATGGAAAAAACACAAACGAAAAGGAAACTCGAGACTCCTTGGAAATGCCATGAGGTTCATCGGATACTCCAGTTATCCTCAGTCCCTGCATGCCACTTCCATCGTCTCCATTGAATTAATAAGAACAATATACTACTATAAATAATAATAATAAAATTATAATAATAATAACTGTACCGAACGGTACACCCCTACGCCGCACTTTTAAATCTTGCGCCAATAAAACCTCCTCTGCAGGAGAAACACCGAACTTGGAACTTGACTTACTTAAACTTGTAGTCAGAAGATGTCACAACCGTAACTTTTTTTATGGTGAAGTTTCCTGAACTGTGTGCATTTCTACTTGTATTGTTTTCCGTTCTTCAAGAAGTGTGGACATTCTCTCATAGATGTCTCTGCTAAAAAACTATGATCATGCACCCTGGTGCGAAGTTAAGGAACCATTTTAAAGAAATTTTGTATGCCTAAGTTTGTTATTTACTAAATTTCGTTCATTCATTGGTGGGTTGGCAATATTTATCTTTTCCTTCCGCCAGTTTTGAATTTAGCCAATCCAGAATTTCTGAAATTAATTTCCTTCCAATCACAAGCTTCTTCTTTCGATTTG
The DNA here is from genome assembly GCF_040414725.1 of Anabrus simplex. Taxonomy (NCBI): domain Eukaryota; kingdom Metazoa; phylum Arthropoda; class Insecta; order Orthoptera; family Tettigoniidae; genus Anabrus; species Anabrus simplex. The sequence continues at coordinate 608,528,614 of NC_090266.1, read as the reverse complement.
GTGTGTAACTGTAAGCTATCCAATAAAGTGGGAGGGTGTGGCTTGATTATTCATGAAAGGTCTCCAACCTTCCCCGAGGGTTTATGAACTGCGGATTTTCACGTCTCTTGGCCATTTGATCAACATCTATCTAAGTGTGTGGATGTGAAGCAGGAGGCGGGTGGTGCCTCTTTCATCAGGCAGCAGGTCTTCAGCAAGGTAATGGCCATTTAACATCTTTATTTTTTGCTAGCTCAGCAGTTTAACCCGCGGGAAAGGTCCGAAACCTTTACCATGTAACCTATCTTTCTAAACATGTAATTTTCTGCTGGCTTATGTAAAAACTTAATTAAATCTGTAACTGTAATTCGGGGATAGAGAATGATTTACCCTCTCGAGCTCCCCTTCATTTTGGTTGGTCTGTAACTGTATTTCGGGGATAGAGTGTGATTTACCCTCTCGAGCTCTCCTTCATTTTGGTTTGAGGTGACTACGTTTTGGTAACTGATTTTCTTCTCTTCCTTAATGTCCTAAATAATTCTTATACGAGTCACCTCCATAGTTTGGGAATAGCCCCTGTTTCATCGGCCTAGTGCCTTTTAGGTTTTAAGAAGCTGCATAGAGGAGTGCAAGTGTCCGCCTCCTTTCCTTTTTAATTTGGGCCATTTATTTAACTGTTATTTCTTTAACACGAAGGTCCTGTAGGTTGGGTACGAGATACCCCTGTTTCATTTTCCGTAAATTGTGCCTTGTGGGCAAGGAATTGTAAGTTCTGGTATTGCCTGGAATAGGCTTGAAAAACCTGAGAGCGTGTCAGCTCTTTTCAAGTGTTGGATAAGTACCTCTAGGAGGATTGATATTGTAAATTAGGGAGCAAATGCTCCAGGTATTAGGGGATTTCTGCCCTCAAGTAAGGTTATATGGTTGAGCGTGTAGCTCAGGAAGTATAAAGTGAGGGCTTGAAGCCCAAGTTCTGTTTATACCTCCAATCTTGTTTTTACTAGACCTGTTGATTCATACTGGTACCTGTTATATTGTATATCCATATATATCCAGATTCAACACTCCGAAATAACCAGCCTGCACTCACATTTCACACTTAACCACACTAATCAACTCTACACCTATAATTCTTAATCTCTAAAAGACTTGCTAATCACTCTTACAGACTCCTCCAATTCGTTTTACTTTCCACCCTTAACTCTTTATCCTTTATTTCTATGAACATTCCTCTTGAAACTTTATTTCACAAATTCTCTTTGCCGAACATAGATACCTGTTTAACTCCCCTCCGTACTCCCATTCTCTGATTATCCACCTTACAATTTTCTGTTCATACCCTTTTTCTAATAGTGCTCGGCTTTTGTCACTCAACAGCTTATTTCTTACCTTGCATCTTGTAAAAAGATTTCGAAACATACTTTGCAGTTCATGGACACTAATGGAACGCAGAGTTTTCCTACTTTCGATTTTTAATTCTTCTCCAGTTCGAGGATTATTCCTGTAAACTTTTCCTTTGAGATTCCCCCATAGATAAAAGTCGCAGGTACTTAAATAATGCGAACGAGGGGGCCATAAGCCTTTACTGATCATCTGATCATCATCGAACATTTCCTGCAATCGTCGCAAGTGGCTACGCGCCGTATGAGCCGTCGCACCATCCTGCTGGAATACCTTTTTTCTTCTTCAATTAGTTCAGGGAAAATTGGTTCGAAAATGTTGTGAATATAACGGTCGGAAAAAATTGTCCTGAAAAAATATCGGGCCGATAATTCGCCGGGCACTAATACAACACCATACACGTCGTGCAGAGGTCTCGAATGCAAAATGTGCGCGTTCTCTGTATCTCACATCCTATAGTTATATGAGTTGATATATCCACTCAAATGAAACCATACTGCATCACTCATAAAATGAAAGTTCGGATCCACGTTACCATCGTGGACACTATTCATTACCCGATTGCAAAATCTTATTCTTGCAATGAAATCTGTAGGCTGTATATTACGGACTGAATGAGTGCGGTAAGATCGTAAATGTAATAAGTTTGTTGCATCACGCGCTAATGAATATGAAATACACGTTTTCTGAGCAACTCTCCCAAGTGACTTATGTGGCCTGACTTGCAGTCTTGCCTGTATATCTTCTAACCTCTCTTGTGTGAGAGCTGTTCTACTTCGCTGTTTTTCTTATTAGTCACGAAACCAATACTACGCCAGTTGTAAACTAGTTGAAGCACGTAACGTTTTGATGGTACCGTAGAACTGGAAACTGTCTACGGAATTTTCGAAGGCACTTTTTAACTGGTTTCTTCTTCTCTTGCAAATACCACTCGATCAGAAATATTCTCTGCACTGTAGTGTACTTAACCATCCTGATAATAACCTTAAAACACACCTCAAAATTCCAATCGTTACTAGCGAACTGAGCGACAGAGCTAAACATCTAATGCTGAGTTGTCAACACTTCGTATTGTGCTAGGCGTGACACAAGCCATATGGCATCCGCTTGGGGATTCCGACGGCTTGTGAACAGAAGTGCGAAGCCTTAAACTATACTCCCTGTACTGTATATATATATATATTACATTATTGTCTTCCTTGTATTTTAGCTTATCTAAGGTATAGTTTACAGTAAAACAGCAGATAGATTCTCCAGATTAGTGAGCAATTCGAATCTCTTGCGTAGTCAAGCAGTTCGATTGTTGAAGCGTAGAAGCTACAGCGAACGTAAGGTAAGTTTAAATAATTATTTATCAAGTAGTATATTCTTTAATTCCTTGTCTGAACTCTATTGACCAACTCTTGTTTTCTTCTATCTTTAAATTTGCACATGTCTGCTTTCTGTTGCTTAACTGATGTTTTCTTCCAACTCTAAATTTGCTATCGTGTCTGACTTATATTGACTAACTGCTGTTTCCTTTATTTTCTTTTATTCTCATGAAACCTTAAGCTTTCTTCTATGTCTAACTCTTTACTTTCTTGTCTAACTTTTACTGATTAACTGCTGTTCTGTTCACTTTCTTGTGTGACGTCTATTGAACAACACTTGTCCTCTTCCAACCATTAACTTGATTCTACTGTATGTTTCACTCTTTGCTTTCTTGTCTTACAATGCAAGATGCAACATGATTGATTTAATAGGACAAACGGCGACAGTTGTGTGTTTTCTTCTTATTTTCTTTCTAACTGACTTTCTAACCCTACACTATCTTGTAGACTTCTGACCCAAGGGCTAGCTGGTATGCATGACCTAAATAGAAGGTTTTATGTTCTCTCATTAACGGAGCGTTATTTTAAGTTGTTGTTGATTCATTAGGAACTTGTAACATCGTGGTCATTAGCCTAGTGTACTTACAGTTATTATTATTATTATTATTATTATTATTATTATTATTATTATTATTATTATTATTATTATTATTAAAAAATACATCCCAAATGGGATATATCTCGGTGGCAGTGGTCACTTACAGTAGTGAAATAATAAAGTAAAGTTAACATAATTACCCAACAACAACAACAACAACAAACAAACAAACAACAAGAGTAGAACAAGCAAATCTATGGAAAGAAAATATTACAAGAAGTACTTCTAGTTTAACATTCTAAATCCAGCATCATCTTACACAAATTCACACACAACTTAAGTATTTCCAGCGCTTAACACTACGGCTTACAATACTATAGGTTGAACTAACTACTAGCTTACTATTATAACTGATAATAAAGTGAATTTAAACTATAATTACCCTACGACAACAACAACAACAACAACAACAAGAGTACAACGAGCAATTCATGGATGAAAATATGACCAGAAATACTACAAGTTTATCTTTATAAATACACCATCATTATATACAAATTCGCACACAAGTTAAGTATTTCCAGTAATTAACACTACGGCTTACAATACTATAGGTTGAACTTACTACTAACTTAACAATACAAGTGATAATAAAGTAAAGTTAAAAGCATAACTACCCAACAACTACAACAACACGAGTACAAAAGGCAATTCCACGGAAAAAAAATATTACAAGAAATATTACTAGTTTAACATTCTAAATCCAGCATTATCATATACAGTTTCATACACAACGTAATTATTTCCAGTACCTAACATTATGGCTTACGGAACTATACCTTGAGCTTGCTACTAGCTTAACATTACAAGTTATAATAAAGTAAGGTTAAAACATAATTACCCAACGACAACAACCAACTACAACAAGAGTACAACAAGTAGTTCCATAGATAAAAATTACAAGAAATACTACTAGTTTAACTTTCTAAATCCAGCATCATCTTCACTCACAACTTAAGTATTTCCAGTACTTCACACTGCGGCTTACAACACTGTAGGTTGAACTTACTGCTATTTTAACACTACAAGTGATAATAAAGTACACTTAAAACATAACTACCCAACAACAACAACTGGAGTACAACAAGCAATTCCACGGAAAAAATATTACAAAAATACTAGTTTAACATTATAAATCCAGCATCATTGTATAAAATTCCATTCACGATTTAAGTATTTCCAGTGCTGAACACTACGGTTTACAATGCTATAGCTTGAGCTTACTACTAGCTTAACATTACAATGGTAATTAAGTAAAGTTAAAAACATAATTACCTTACAGGAACAACAACAGTACCACAAGCAAATCGCTGGAAGGGAAATATTACAAGAAATACTACCTACTAGTTTAAGTCTAAAATTCTAAATACATCATCACCATATACAAATTCACACAAAAGTATTTCCCAGTACTTAACATTACATCTTACAGTACTATAAGTTGAATTTACTACTAGCTTAACATTACAGGTGATGATAATGTCAAGTTAAAAACATTGGTAATTACCCAACAACAACAACCACAACAACTACTACAACAACATGAGTACAACAAGCAATTAACTGGAAAGAGAATACCAGGAGAGAAACTCCTAGTTTCACAATCTACACCCAGCAGAAAAATCACAAATTCAGTGTCCGTAATTTACAACTTTTACTTTTCACTTTACACTACCACTAATGGTCTTTTTAAATGATTTGATACCGGAAGGAAATCTACCAAAGACTGTTGCAGGTAATTTATTCCAATCCCTTATGGTCCTGTTTACGATGGAAAACTTGCCCACGTCCGTATGCTGCTTTCCGGCTCTCATTTTATGCTTATAATCATTTCTCGATAAGTATGAGGGAGGTTCCAACCTATTCTTAATACTACTTCAGGCAGCCCTTCCCGTATAGTTCTTATAAAGACCACACAGGCGAGCTCTTGTTCATATAGATTCAAGACTTTGCCAATTAATGGTATTCCTCCTATTTCCGGTTACGAAACACAATTTCTTGCTTTTTCCGCTATGGATTTTCATTCGATTTTCTCGCGCCCATTTTTCAATCGTATCTAAATTCTGCTGAAGCAATAGTTCGTCCTCCTCTGTGTTTATCTCCCGGTATATGACGCGATCATCTGCAAAGAGGCGCGCTCCCGATTTTATCGAATCAGGCATATCATTAATGAAAAGTATGAAAAGAATTGGCCCAATAACGCTACCCTGAGTCACAAAGACATAACACTTATTGGAGAAGATAGCGTTTCTCCCACGCACGCCCTCTGAGTTCTTCCATTGAGGAGTTATCGTATCCATTTCACAACTCTGATAGCAATGCCCGTACGCGCTAACTTGTTAAGGAGGATGTCATGTGGCACAAGATTGAATGCCTTAGCAAAATCAATTACTATTGCGTCATTCCTTGACCCACTGTCGAGCTCATCCGATATATCTTGACATAATGAACAAAGCTGACTTTCGCAGGAGAAGCCTTCCCTAAAACCGTGCTGCCCCTTAAATATCATTCCAGAAGAGCCCTACTTTAACCTCAAATAATCTACTATAAATTGCTCCATTTGTTTGCATACGATTGACGTCAAAGTTACTAGTCTGTGGTTATTCAAGTCGCTCTTGTCACTACAATGGCCGATTTCCAATCTTCTAGAAACTTCGTATTTTTCAGTGATATATTAAAGATTCTTATTAAATATGGTAGGATCGCTTCACCCCTGAGTTTAAGTTCCTCTCCGGAAATAGAATCTGGCCCACAAGATTTACTTCTTCTGAGTTTAGAAATACTTTTCTGCAATAATGGTGCTTTAATTTGGAAATCATTTTTAGTTTTCGGAAAATTGTACCTGAATAATAGGGCCGCCGGATTAAAAACCTTTCCGTAGTGCTTATTTAATGCTTCCGTTTTATCTATACCTGTTGTCGCCAATAAATTTCCTTCCTATGCAAAGAGAAGGAAATTATTTGTTCTCTCCCTTCAATCTTCGTATATATTTAAAAGAAAATGTTTCCAGGAATTTCCATTTTTATGTAGGATATTGTCAAGATATTTCTCTTCAGTCACTTTTTTCTGTTAGCAAAAGCTTCACCGAACTTCTAGCCTCCGCTTTGCACGTATCGTTATTATTTCTTGTGTTGAACGCTCTCCTAGTCTGACGTTTAAGCTTCCTAATAGTCGCGGTGTAGTACGGCTGGTCTGTCCCACTCGTTGGTTGAATGGTCAGCGTACTGGCCTTCGGTTCAGAGGGTCCCGAGTTCGATTCCCAGCCGGGTCGTGGATTTTAACCTTAATTGGGTAATTCCTATGGCTCGGGGATGGGTGTGTGTGGCGTATTCAACATTAGAAATCATCCTAGGTAGGGCCCTCACCTTCACAGACATGCAGGTCGCATAATAGGCCGTCTACTAGAAAAAGACCTGCACCATGCCTCTCCGGAGGCCATACGCCATTACTATACGACGGGTCTGAATTTTCCCTAATTATCTTTTTGGGAACGAATTTATTCACTCCAGTATTTAAAATGGCTTTGAAGTTCTCCCAAATGTCGTCCATCCCATTGCCCTCCTTTAACCTATTAGTATAGCACAACCGCAAATAGTTTTGAAAATCTACGGAGTCTCCCCTCGCATAGCACCAGATAGTCTTAGAAATTCCCACATGCCTCGTATTACAAGTTTCCCAAGAGAGATCGTGTACCACTGCACTGTGGTCACTAATCCCATGAATTACGTCACAAGATATAACTATGTCATCCGGTCTGACTAGAAAAATATCTAGCTGTGCTCGTTTACGTGTGTTCTTTGTACCAACTTGGGAAAACCCATTATTCCCCTCTAATAAGTTAACTACTTCCTGCGATAGCCCCCCCCCCCGTAGTAGACCCAACCCAGTTTACTGACGGTAGGTTTAGAACCCCTGCAATTATAGTTCTTTTCCCGTAGCTTATATTTGCATATGTCAATTATGAAAGACGAGTGATCGTGTTTAAACCTGATTTCGGCGGGCGATAAGCTCCAATAATGACCGTATTTTGTTTGTTGGGTGCATTATTTACCTCAACCCCAATTATTTCGCAGTCATCGAGAACACGTTTTAACGTACTGCGTACCTCTGACCTAAAACAAATGAAAATTCCTCGTACTTTCGACCCCCTATCCCGTCTAAACATTAGAAATTTTGACCTGAATATTTCTGAACTATATATATTATCCGATAGCCAACTTACCACAATTATATCAGGGTCACTCGCATAAACTAAGTTTTCGAATTTTGCTATTTTATTACCAATACTTCCGCAGTTCACCTTCAACAATCTAAGAAACTTATCCGATCCGGTATCACTGCCTCTCAAAATATCCTGTTGGTGGCCCCGTTGTCGTTGTAGTTGTATCAAATCTGCTCCCATCGTGGATCGTCATTCCTCTGCTCGTTCTGCGCCGTCATCCGTTTGGGTGGAAAAGGACTCGGTAACCCTCGAAAAGAGTTAACCTAGTCTCACCACAACTCGCTGGTTCAGATGAAGACCATCCCTGCTGAAGTCCCTGTCGTCGATCCAACTGTTGCCGTCTACAAATAGTGATCCGGAACTTTCGGCCACCCACTGAAGCTCTTTGTTCAATCGGCTAGTCTTCTTCCATGATACATCTGGTCTCCTTAGTATACCACTAATTACAACATTTGCCTTCGGAAACTTTTTCTTAGTCGAGTTCAGTAGATCAAAAATGTCCCCCATTATATATTCAGTCCGTTGCCTTTTTAAATCATTAGTTCCTAAGTGGAGAATTACTACTTCCTCATTCGCAATATCTCCTTAACTGATTATTTGTATAAAACCATTGATAGCTCCAAAAGAACTATTTCTATATTTTTGAATTTAACGAAGCCTTTTGATACCATAGACCACAATATACTCCTTAGAAAACTTGAAAAAGTAGGCAATCGGGGAATTCCTGAAAATGTAATGAAAAGCATTCTTTCTAACAGAATACAAAAGATAAGACTCAAGGATACCCTAAGTAAAAATGCTCAAGTAAAAGCCGGAGTACCCCAAGGAACAGTGTTGGGACCAATTCTTTTTCTTCTTTCCGTGGTTTCCCATTTTCACATCAGGAAAATGCTGGGGCTGTACATTAATTAAGGCCACGGCCGCTTCGTTCCAACTCCTAGGCCTTTCCTATCCCATCGTCGCCATAAGACCTATCCGTGTCGGTGCGTCGTAAAGCCCCTAGCAAAACAAATTCTTTTTCTGTTATATATCAATTATCTGTGTGAGCTAAACTGTAATGAAAAAATTGACTCATATGCTGATGACACGGTAGTCACAGCCACGGGTGAAGCTTTTGAGGACACCTTCAATAGACCTCAGGAAACCCTAGTCATAGTTCAGAAATGGCTAAACAACTACCTACTTTTGCTACATTAAATGAAAGTAAAACAAAATGCTTGTGCTCCTCGCATTATAAAACAATGCAACCCTCAGACAACCTAACACTAAAGGCCGGTCTCCACTGTTTAACATTTAACACCAACATGTTTAATTTAACATGTTACAGTTGACATGTATATTGTGATTGTGTCTTCCAATTGACTTTGCATGTTAACTCAGAATGTTGAGTTAACACTTTTAACATGTTGGCGTGTTTTCCGCTCCAAGTGGAAAACATGTCAAGTCAATTCGTTGTTCGTGCGTTGTCGGCACAGCTTCGGCAACTTCCATGATGTTTCCATGCCAACACATAACCTAAACGATGCAAACGACATGCTCCTCATGAAGCAGGATTATAATTACAACACTCCGCAATACTCGTTCTCTTTGTTATAAGCTACAAATACAGTACACGCACGTGTGTCGTTCTCTCTGCACTATACTAAAATGTCAGAAATGGGGTAGAGCAAGGAGATTACTCTGGACTTAATTAGAGATATAATAGAAAGGCCTTATTTGTGGGATGTCTCACCAGAGGAATACAGATATAAAGCGAAGAAAGCCGACAGTTTCCAGGAACTCGAAAATATCTATAATTGTTCCCGCGAGTAAATCGAAAGAAAAAAAAACTAGCGTCCCTCCGCTCCCAGTACAGTCGAGAATTGCAGAAAGTTCAGAAAAGTCGGTAGTCGGGAGCGGACGAAGTTTATACCCTGTACTTCAAAGTGGTTTGCTTTTGAAGCTATGAGCAGAGTGAGGGGAGGAAATGTGCCTAATAAAACTGATTTTCTAAATCATAACAAGAAGCAACAGTGGCAATAACAAAGGCCAATTCCTCTTCATCTGATTCCATTGTCCTTATTTAAAAATACTAGACACCATCTAAATGTATTACCATAAATTGATATGATGAACTACCTGTATATAAACAAAGGATGTCAAGTTTAACATGTTTATTAAGTGTGGACACAATGTTAAATGAAACAGTTTTTGACATTTAACATTTAACATGCTGATGGTGTCACCAGTTAACATTTAACACTTTTAACATTTAACATGTTGTTGTTAAATGTTAATCAGTGGAGACCGGCCTTAAGACTCCAAGCACTAACTTGCTAAAATACTGAAAACTGCAACTGTTATACTTTACAGAAATCAATAAATTGTTTCATACCTAGGAAAATTATAGATAGTTATCTGAAATGCATCGAATTTGATCATTGCCTTCCAGAAGCTTATTTATATGTTTCACAGAATTGGAAATGTCATTTCAACAAAAGCCTTGAAATCTCTATACTTTGCCTTAGTTCAATCGCTATTGAAATATGGACTTAACAGTTTGGGTGGAATACTTGATTCACACTTGGCTCTGCTAAATACCGTACATGCCAGGACTACATAATGAAAGTCATGTACAAAAAACCACTGATGTTACATAGATAGATATTTATTTCAACATTATTTATTACCAACATGTGAAGTGTTCCAGCAAATGATGGTAGGTACTTAACATACGGCAGCTATTTGTGCAGTCGGTGACCCTATACACACAAACAAATTTAAAGCTATTCTGTAAAGAACACAAGTAAAATATCTGCACTAGGCTGCGAGACAGAACTGGAATAAGGGTCCCACGCCGGAACACTTTACTTGGACAAAGAAATCTAAGTTGTCTAGGGCCACGGATATACAATGCATTACCGGTACCTGTGGACGTGATCAGTGGCAACCAGAATACCCTGAAGAAAAGGCTACTCACATGTCTCATTAACAGTTATTACAAAGTAGATCAACTTATAAATTTCCATTATAATATTTAAATCAACTAGGGTTTCCTGCTTATTACACCAAATGAAGAAAAACAGTTCATAAAATTAGTACAATATAACCAAAATGCGAATGGAGTAAATGCTATTAACTAGATTCCATAATATACATAATCTAGCTATTTTATTCTTGAAGCTCACACACAAGTTTACCTTATGTGGGATTCACACTTCTGTATGAATATGTATGATAGTGATCGTGAATAAAAATGTTTAAAATGTAAAATTAAAAAAAGTCACTGAAATATCAGTTAGTTCAAATAGATGCATTGGGATGTTGATGAAGTTTCTAACATAGATATTTCTGAAGTTACCGGTAAGTCATTATTAACTATAAAATATTTCCTGAGAATTTTCACCCCTTTGTTACGAAACAAGGAAGACTGTTCCTTATGTTGCATTAAACAAATGCAGTCACGGTTCAGTAAATATAGTATGGAAGCACATGAATTAATATACCGTAATTTTTTAAACCATAAATTCCAAATTGAATAATTTCACATCATATTTAAAATCACACATTCGCACTCAGCTCTGCTCTAATTAGGATCGTGTAGTGAAGTAATATTTCAACGAGCCATTTTTATCTTTATTTTATGTCTATTTGTCCTGATGCTGTTATCACACGAGATTCGGTAGCTTCATTAACGTGACGTTTTTCAGTTGTAATCTCCGTGCGTATTCAATTGTTAGTAGCCACTAACCTTTTTTTTTTTTGTTTGTTTGTATGTAAGCAAAATATTTTGAGGTTATCTCGGAGTGTAGCTTTTATCTCCGAATAAAAGTGACACATGTACCTCTCAGTAAGGTTAGGATTGTAAGTTTTACCCTGTATCAAGTGAAGCTGCAGTGGCTTTCTCCGGTAATAAATACAAGAAACGGGACTGTTCTCTACTTCTGTGAGAGTTATGAAAGGGCTGTTAGACTCTACGTGTACATTTAAGTCTACATTTTATAGTTGTACGTGTTACTTCATGTAACTTCATTACCCTAATATATTTCTTTTTGGTAAGTGTATCTGTAAAATGTTTTATTGTATACTAGAGAATATATGCATTAATTTTCATGCATAGAAATCGTTCAGTGATAAAAGCTCTATATTGTAGTAAGTTACATTTTTTATGTCCGAGTGTTGTGATTTAAAATAATGTCTTTTTGTTGTGGATTCTTCGTTCATTTCTGAGAGACAGTCTACTATAGAATACAGTACATCACATAATTATTTACAATTAAAAAGTACATTTAAACTGAATGCATAGTTATGACCAAAAGTTATTTTTGATGGCTGCATTGCTATTTGAGTGGATTAGACTTATAGAGGTCCTGATTAATTTTTGATCCTTTAACAGTTGTAGGTAGGATTATTCTTCTAGTTGCAGATACATAAATATCTTGAAAAGAAGATCTTGCCAATTTGCATGATGTATGGACAAGAAAATGAAAGCTTTAATTATTTCACTAACAGAGGAATAATAGAATTGTAATATCTTTATTATTATGATAGAAGTTTATTGGACAAGGCAAACAATATAGTGCAAAACACTGTTTGAAATGGCAGTGTTGAAATAAAGTTCTTATACTCTCCTTACCTTTAAACATTTGTGGTAGTGGAAGTAAGTTCTTTCAAGTTTTGACTTAGGTAATCTGTGTTATTTTCAAAGATTTATATCTTTCCAAGTTTCTTTCTTACTGTAGGCTTCCGTTATACTTGCTGATAAGAATGTACAATAGTATTCATAATATATATGAAATATTTAATTTTACGATAATAAGTGTACTTCTAGGTGAAACTAAAGTTGTATGCAGACATTTGATTGCCTTAACAGTAGGAAGGCTGTTATGTTTCTTATGACAATGCCAAGGATGTTAAATTCATAGTTAAAAATCTTTCCACTATGAATATTAAGAGAAAGTCAGTTTGCTATTTAATTCATTTTTCAGGCAGTCTTTTTTAAGTAATGTTCCTCTCATGGAATAAGTTTAATTATAAATACTGGTATTTCTTTTCCATTAATGAATTATTATAAAACATAGGGTAGGGAGGGGTAAATATGAGACACACAGAAGGTGGGGCAAATAAAACACAAGCTTGTTATGAGCACCATTTAGTAGGAAAAAAAAAATGTATTTGATTCACAGCACTCTTTAATATGCATAGAAGCATATCTTACAGTGAAATCATATAAAATAGATTAAATAAATTTGCACCAAATTCATTTTGTATGCAGGAAAACTTTCAAATGTGCTTGCCAAACTTCCCTTGTTATTTTGTATTTGCATAGTTGGCTGGTCGGTATTCATGCTGAAAGGCATCTATACGGTATTAATTTATCTTTGGAGTGCTACCAAGTTAATGATAAAAAGTGCTGTTTCCAGATTTCCCGTTCAGTTTGAAAAGTAAATAATCAAAAGTGGAGGGGGAAGACAGTTCAGGTAAGAGTCAGCGCAGATATTCAGAATCCTAGGCCTATATTGGTACTAGTGAAACTTCTGTAGAGCAATATTGTTTTCCACAGCCTGTTTCCAATCATTCGTCCGGGTCAGGAATGGAATGAATAAATGAACCCCACCATCTAGCGGCGAGGATAGGGATTGTGCCGGCTGCCAAAGCCTGTCTCACTCCTCTGGGGCGATGATTAATGAATGACAGATGAAATGAAATGAAATGAAATTGGAGAGTGTTGCTGGAATGAAATATGATGGGGAAAACTGGAGTACCCGGAGAAAAAATCCTGTTCCGCCTTTGCTTTGTCCAGCACAAATCTCACGTGGAGTGACCGGGATTTGAACTACGGAACCCAGCGGTGAGAGGCAGGCGCGCTGCAGTCTGAGCCACGGAGGCTCTCACAGCCTGTTGATGTATTTGAAAAATAATGTTTGCAGGTTATCGACAATGTTTGTTTTCAATATTTTCTTGAACTGTCAATTGTCATAAATTAGTGCCTAAAACACATCAGCCGATTATTTACTTCTTGTAAAAATTGACTTTTATTGGAGAAAATTAAAAAAATTTCAGCACATTATACTAAATGAAACTTACTCTGTGTCATTTTTGCACTCCTATTGCTCTAGGTCTTGCCGGTCTGAGTGGCTCAGACAGTTGAGGCGCTGGCCTTCTGACCCCAACTTGGCAGGTTCGATCCTGGCTCAGTCGGGTGGTATTTGAAGGTGCTCAAATACATCAGCCTCGTGTCGGTAGATTTACTGGCACGTAAAAGAACTCCTGAGGGACCGAATTCCGGCACCTCGGCGTCTCCAAAAACCGTAAAAGAGTAGTTAGTGGGACGTAAAGCAAATAGCATTATTATTATTATTCTAGCTCTTTTTTGTGTGGAGATATAATGCTGTCTTTTATTTGCCCCACACTGTCTTCTTTTTACCCCAATTTTTGGGTAAAAAAAAGACACAGTTTTATTTTTTTTACAAAGAAGTAGGCTATATACACTGGAGCAAAATTGCATTTAAAATTTAATTCAGCATGCCATTTAACATCATTTTTAATTACTTACAATAATTTAAATATGTTTTTTTGTATTCCAAAAAATGAAAGTTTTGATTTTGTCTCATATTTACCCCTCCCTACCCTATGCATGTTTGTTTCAGTAACCAAACCTCTTAACAAACCTTGTATGCAATAGTTTTTTAAATAAATCGAATATATAGAAAATATTATTTTACTTATTATGATATATCCGCTGTTAACTATGTAACTTAATGCGTTTAAATCTATGCTCTAGGATCAACAGCTCTGTAGTTCTGAGACTGTAGGCTGAATATTGCCAGTATTAATACTGTATTTCTTCTAAGTCCAAACTCACAGACACTAAGAAGACTCTTCGTTTGGTAATAAGTAGTAGCAGCTAGGGATATGATGGTATAATTTTTCAACTTACAGGTCTTGTTATATATTTGAAAATGGTAGTACTGCAATAGTTTGGGATACAATGATATAATGATTTATAGGTTTTGATATATTGAAATAGATTTGAAAAGTTTGATGAGCAAGATATCTGTACTGAGAACCTCATATATGACTGCAGTGACATTACCTGTTTATAAATATGACATATTTATTAATGGGAGAAGAGCGCACAATGTGCATGAAATAATACATAATATCACTCAGAGCAGAGCTCTCTTAACGACACTAGTCTTTCAGTACAAAGAAGAGCATGATATCTGTCACAATATTTTTTGCAATGTTGGCTGCTTCAAATATCTAGGCATAACATTACAGACGCAAGGGAAAACTTTCACCCTTCACATCAAAGATAATGTATTGTATTGAACAGGTGAACGTCATCTTCAATACGGAACCAAAATGAGAATAGTAACTTGTAACTTGTAAAGATAAGGTAGTCGGAGCTATCAGGGCCATGCAAGATATCAGCAAATTACGTGACTTGTCAATAGAGATGGCATTGAAACTTTTCAAAGCGAAGTTGTCCCTGTCATAACGTATGGTCTCGGTCTTATTTGGGATAATCCCAGTAAGAGTAATTTAAAAGATCTGGAGAAAGTTGAAGCCAACTACTTAAAGAAAGTGCTATGCTCGTCAAAATACATTCCATCACAACTCACTTATGAGCTAGTTCGGGAATATTGCTTCATAGAAGATCTGAGATCAACTTTACAACTGCCATCGACGGAACATTATTCCCAACTGCTCCTAGAGCTCCAGCAAAAGAAGAAAGAAATCCCTTTAGATTTCTACTCCACGGCAGCAATGACATCCACAGAGTGCAAAGGTCCCGGCTACGAAATTCGTCACACCATAACGCGCTTTGCGATCCACGGTTTTCATCACAAGATCTGCGCAACGAAAGTGTATCATCACCCAGGTATGGATTGCATATGTGTCCTATGCAAAAGACGTATATGAGGTGCCAAGTTTGGGTCAGAAGGTTAGCGCCTCAACTGTCTGAGCCACTCGGCCTGGCAAGATTTAATGTAATTGTAACTAATTTTTAAGGAATACTGTCAATTCCCATGATTTGTGATTACCTCAAATGTTCTAATGATGTAAAATATAGCTTGATAGAAAAACTGGTGCCAGGGGTGAGTTTACAAATGCTTAAAACTTAAGAAACCATGTAGTTACGATGTAGAGCAAAAGGTCCTTATAATTTCAGTCCGCTGGTATTTGAAGGTGCTCAAATACGTCAGCCTTGTATCGGTAGATTTACTGGCACATAAAAGAACTCCTGCGGGACAAAATTTTGGCACCTTGGCGTCTCCGAAAACTGTAAAAGTAGTTAGTGGGACGTGAAGCAAATAACATTATTATTATTATTCTAGCTCTTTTTTGTGTGGAGATATAATGCTGTCTTTTATTTGCCCCACACTGTCTTCTTTTTACCCCAATTGTTGGGTAAAAAAAAAATACACATTTTATTTTTTTTTACAAAGAAGTAGGCTATATACACTGGAGCAAAATTGCATTTAAAATTTAATTCAGCATGCCATTTAACATCATTTTTAATTACTTACAATAATTTAAATATGTTTTTTTGTATTCCAAAAAATGAAAGTTTTGATTTTGTCTCATATTTACCCCTCCCTACCCTATGCATGTTTGTTTCAGTAACCAAACCTCTTAACAAACCTTGTATGCAATAGTTTTTCAAATAAATCGAATATATAGAAAATATTATTTTACTTATTATGATATATCCGCTGTTAACTATGTAACTTAATGCGTTTAAATCTATGCTCTAGGATCAACAGCTCTGTAGTTCTGAGACTGTAGGCTGAATATTGCCAGTATTAATACTGTATTTCTTCTAAGTCCAAACTCACAGACACTAAGAAGACTCTTCGTTTGGTAATAAGTAGTAGCAGCTAGGGATATGATGGTATAATTTTTCAACTTACAGGTCTTGTTATATATTTGAAAATGGTAGTACTGCAATAGTTTGGGATACAATGATATAATGATTTATAGGTTTTGATATATTGAAATAGATTTGAAAAGTTTGATGAGCAAGATATCTGTACTGAGAACCTCATATATGACTGCAGTGACATTACCTGTTTATAAATATGACATATTTATTAATGGGAGAAGAGCGCACAATGTGCATGAAATAATACATAATATCACTCAGAGCAGAGCTCTCTTAACGACACTAGTCTTTCAGTACAAAGAAGAGCATGATATCTGTCACAATATTTTTTGCAATGTTAGCTGCTTCAAATATCTAGGCATAACATTACAGACGCAAGGGAAAACTTTCACCCTTCACATCAAAGATAATGTATTGTATTGAACAGGTGAACGTCATCTTCAATACGGAACCAAAATGAGAATAGTAACTTGTAACTTGTAAAGATAAGGTAGTCGGAGCTATCAGGGCCATGCAAGATATCAGCAAATTACGTGACTTGTCAGTAGAGATGGCATTGAAACTTTTCAAAGCGAAGTTGTCCCTGTCATAACGTATGGTCTCGGTCTTATATGGGATAATCCCAGTAAGAGTAATTTAAAAGATCTGGAGAAAGTTGAAGCCAACTACTTAAAGAAAGTGCTATGCTCGTCAAAATACATTCCATCACAACTCACTTATGAGCTAGTTCGGGAATATTGCTTCATAGAAGATCTGAGATCAACTTTACAACTGCCATCGACGGAACATTATTCCCAACTGCTCCTAGAGCTCCAGCAAAAGAAGAAAGAAATCCCTTTAGATTTCTACTCCACGGCAGCAATGACATCCACAGAGTGCAAAGGTCCCGGCTACGAAATTCGTCACACCATAACGCGCTTTGCGATCCACGGTTTTCATCACAAGATCTGCGCAACGAAAGTGTATCATCACCCAGGTATGGATTGCATATGTGTCCTATGCAAAAGACGTATATGAGGTGCCAAGTTTGGGTCAGAAGGTTAGCGCCTCAACTGTCTGAGCCACTCGGCCTGGCAAGATTTAATGTAATTGTAACTAATTTTTAAGGAATACTGTCAATTCCCATGATTTGTGATTACCTCAAATGTTCTAATGATGTAAAATATAGCTTGATAGAAAAACTGGTGCCAGGGGTGAGTTTACAAATGCTTAAAACTTAAGAAACCATGTAGTTACGATGTAGAGCAAAAGGTCCTTATAATTTCAGTCCGCTGGTATTTGAAGGTGCTCAAATACGTCAGCCTTGTATCGGTAGATTTACTGGCACATAAAAGAACTCCTGCGGGACAAAATTTTGGCACCTTGGTGTCTCCGAAAACTGTAAAAGTAGTTAGTGGGACGTGAAGCAAATAACATTATTATTACATTAAAAATTTATTATTATTATTATTATTATTATTATTATTATTATTATTATTTAAAGCCTACTTAATTTTGCTGGAAGAAGATGATAGTGCCTTTTTGTGTGCAACATATAGCTAAGGGGTCTGTTTACCATTTGTTAATAGTGTACAGTATTGTTAGTATAAGCTAAAATCTCCCCAAGTAAGTATGTCCACTGTTAACTATGTAACTTAATGCGTTTAAATCTATGCCCTAGGATCAACAGCTCTGTAGTTCTCAAACTGTAGGCTGAATATTGCCAGTATTAATACTGGTATGAAATTAGCTAGATTTGTTTGTATTAAAAAAAAAAAAATTCTACAAGTGAATGGACCACTAAGGATCACGCTACAACTTCATTTCTTTCTCTTTGTGCAGAGTTTTCTCTGTGTCCAATATTCCTTCATGCATTCGCTGGCCTGCGTCCGTTGTTCATCTGTCCAGGCTCTTCCAGTCCTCTTAGTTCTTCCTGCGGCTTGAACACCTTCCATATTCTTCACTGTGTTTCTAAACTATTCCTTTCTAACAGCTGGATTTCCGAGATGCTCAACCTTTCCATATCCTTCTTCGTTTCCTTAATCCATGCTGTAGTAGTGGTCTTTTTTTTCCAGAAGTAATCAAATATCTGTTTGGTAAGTCTATTTGCGTTCATTCTGTACAGATGTCCAAGAAACGCCAGCCTCCTTTTCTTCATGGTCTCTGAGATTCTTTCCACCTTCTAGTAAACTTCTTTGTTGCTCCAAAGTTTCCATCCGCTTTCAGTTCGGACAGCTCCCATAATTTTTCTGAGGATTCTTCTTTCCAGGACCTCTAGCTTCTTCAGCTTGTAGTTCATGGCCAGGCATTCACTGGCATACCGGCATTCTGCTTTGACCACAGTGTTGTAATGTTCTAATTTGGAATTCCAAGATAAGCCCTTCTTATTGTAGATTTCTTTTTGTCAAGCCGTATGCCCTCTCCATTTCTGAGATCCGATTTTCCACTGCAGCTTTTTCTAGTCCATTCTCCTGTATCGTCTCACCAAGGTACTTGAACTTCTTGACCCTTTTTATCCGTCCTATCTCTGTTTCCAGGAATTTTGGTCCATCTTTGATGTTCATCATGAATTTGGCTTTTTCTACTGAGATCCTCAGTCCTGTTAGGCTGGCGATTCTTTCCAAGAGGTTAATCTGGATGGTTGTGACCTCTGGACGTCAGCAAAAGCCAAGCAGTTGACTTTAATCCCTCCTGATTTTCTCCATAGACAGATCGGTTTTATCCCTTGATGTTCAAGTTCTGAGTTCCATATTCTCACTATCTTTTCTAGGACACAATTGAATAGGAGTGGCGATAGTCCATCACCTTGCCTCATGGCAGTCTTGACTTCAAATGATTGAGAGAGATGCTGGAAGAAATTGACCTATTATCATCATCATCATCATCATCATCATCATCATTAAAGCAATGCAGAAAGCCAGCTTAGAAAGTTAGTTATGAGTCATTCCATGACAACTGACCTTGTATGTAAGAATAAAATAAACATAAATATATATTCCATAAAAATTGAATAAAATAAATTAAAATAAATTTACTTAAAATATTCCAGTGGAAATGGATATAAAGCATTTTAAGAATCTACATGGTACCATAAACAGCACAGTTAAACTTGGTTAATTGATTCATAATTTCAACCGTAGTTTATTACCTATATTTGCTGTACTGGTTTCTGTAAAATACATTTTCAAACAGAACTGCCATTGTTGTATGTTGATTAGCTATACTAGGGGAGCTTTTATGCCACATCGTAATTGAATTAAAGTATTAATTTTTTAATTATTATTACTGTATTAACATTATTGATGATGATGCTTATTTAAAAGGGCTTAATCGCCATGCGGTTAGGAGTGCGCAGCTGTGAGCTTGCATCCAGGAGATAGTGGGTTTGAGCCTCACTGTCGGCAGCCCTGAAGATGGTTTTCTGTGGTTTCCCATTTTCACACCAGGCAAATGCTGTACCTTAATTAAGGCCATGGCCGCTTCCTTTCCATTCCTAGGCCTTTCCTATCTCATCGTTGCCATAAGACCTATCTGTATCGGTGCGACGTAAAACAAATAGCAAAAAAAAAAGGGGGCTTAATCAATCAATCAGTCATTACTGATCTGAATTTGGGTCATTCCATGAAAACAGGGACATAGATACAGAATACTTTTTTAATATTTTCTGGTAGATACTGGGTGAAATTAGGTTGGCGAAACTTCAAAATACAATGGGAAAGTATCAGAATTCGATACATCGCGTATGTTTTTGTTATATTTGCGCCAAAAATTGTCGCATGCTTATGAGATCTGAGATGGCTAAATAGTGCTGTGATCTTATGCCACTTTTTATACTGAAACAAGGAATCGCATGTTGAGAAACCATATCAGATTAGAAAAGCGTATTCTGGTAAGCAGTTTGCGACAGTAATATTCTTGTTTGCTTTATGTATAATCGCTGAAAATGATAATCTCTATATAATGAAACTGATTGTAACGTGAGTCACGAAAACATGGAAAAGTTTTCCTGTAGCTAGATGCAACGATGTTGTTTCGTTTAAACTCGTTTTTCTTCTTCCCATGGCACTATCTGGGAACACTTATAATAAAACAATATTCATTTTTTGCCTCTAATGCATTAAAATACGAAAAATAAACGTGTAACGTGAGTCACGAATTTTGGCCTACGACACGGCGGCGTCGCGAAATATTCCGCGGCAAATGAATGACACTTCAAACTGATGTTCACATTGCATATTTACAAAACTGCTAGCAATACCCTTTCTTAACAAACAAAATGTATTATACTTCAGGCTAACTGCACAGTAGTACACAGCAATTCATGAGTTTAGTTTAAATCTGTCACATTCCCTGCACTCGCTTTAGACAACTTTCAGGTTATGATTGACAAAATCTAACTCATGGCTAACGAAACAACTTCGTATTTAAAGTAAATTGTAGATATTAACAAGTATTTTACATAACTTGCTACCTTATTTTTTCTTAACCTCACTTTTTAGGTTTACAAGACGATTTGAGGATGCCTATGACAGCAGCAGAACGCCAAAGGAGAAGAAGAGAAAAGTTAAAAAAGGAAGGGAAATACGATGAATACAGATTAAAACATCAAGAGGAAGCAAAGAAACACAGAATGAAGATGCGTGAAAATTTGAAGAAGCTGCCAAGAGTAACAAGGGACAACGTACAGAAAAGAAAGAGGGAAGAGGTACGACGGAGAGTGGCAAAACACAGATCACTAAAGAAAAAATCTTTAGAAAAGGTTCAGAGTGCTGAAACTGAACACCCTGCATATCGAAGTGCCCAAGCCTTAGGTAAAGCAGTATCACGAGCAACGAAAGCACTTCCATCATCACCTCGCCGCCGCTGTACCGTTCTCAGGAAACTTTTTGGTGACAACTGTGAAGAGAAAATTTTGAATCCTAGACTCCTAAATCAAGAAGTCAGGCATGGCAATTCTCTTGATCAGGAAGTGATCCTCATGATTAAAAACTTTTATTGTCAGGATGATATAAGTAGAATGGCTCCTGGACGTAAGGATGCTATCAAAGTAGTTGACAGTGATGGTTCAAAGTCAAAAATGCAAGTGCGACATCTGATGTTTACCATTTCTGAAGCTTTCCAGATGTTTCAAGAACAGTATCCCCATGTATTAGTTGGTCGTAGCAAGTTCGCAAAGCTTCGGCCACCGTATGTCCTTCTCAGTAACAAACTGCCACATAATGTATGTCTGTGCAAGTACCACGAGAACTTTAATCTTGCATGGGAAGGTCTTCATAATGCTGACAAAAATGTCCCGTTGTTTAAAAACAATCTCTTAGATAGTATTATCTGTGAAAATAGCACTGAGAATTGTTGGCTCAACAAATGCTCTGTATGCTCTGAAGGAAAAGGATTTTTAAAATTCATTGGAGATAGAGAAGAAAGAGAGGCAACATGGTGTGTATGGAAAAATAATGGTGAAGATCGCATCCAGAAAGTTGTGGAAGAAGGAAGCACAACTGAACTTGTTGAGCATATCTGTAGTATAGTACCTCAGTTCCTTGAACACAGCTACGTTAAGATGAAACAAGCTGAAAGCTATCGGCAGATGAGGGCAGAAGCTGAGACAGAAACCTTCGAGTCCAAGGCATTAATTCTGGTGGACTTCGCAGAGAACTACACCTGTGTCTCACAAGATGAAATTCAGAGTGCCCACTGGCAGCAAGCACAAGTCAGTCTATTTACTGCTGCAGTGTGGTACTCTGGGAAAATGCAGCCCATTGTATTATGCAGTGATAATCTAACTCACTCAAAGGACACCATTCTAGCATACGTAGACATTTTACTCGGAACTTTACCCAAGGAAACAAAACAAGTGTTTATCTGGTCAGATGGTCCCGCTTCGCAATTTAAAAACAAATACATTGCAGCATTTCTTCCTGAACTGTGCAAGAAGCACGGAATCAACCTGCAGTGGAATTTCTTTGCAACGTCGCATGGGAAGGGCCCGGTTGACGGAATTGGTGGTGCTGTCAAGAGGAAGGTATGGAACTCCGTTCGCCAGCGTAAATGTACTGTTACATGCGCTTCTGAATTTGCAAAGGCATATGTGGATGGGCATGTGAAAGTGTTACCAGTATCATCCACGGACATCCTGGAAAGGAATACAGCTCTGCATTTCAAGGATATTGTAACAAATGTAAAACCAGTTGCTGGCATTTCAAAACTACATTGCTTTGCAGCAAATGAATCATCACTTTCAACAGCATTCATAACTGAAAAAGGGTTTAATGAAATTGGCTGTGAAGTGAATCCTGGTGACTGGTACATGGTACAGTATGATGGGAAGTGTTACCCTGGTGAGGTACGTGAAGTAATAAACAATGAGTACCTTATCAGTACAATGGAGCAGGCTGGAAGTTACTGGAAGTGGCCGTCTAGTCCAGATGAAATCTACTACACTTCCACACAATTAATCAAAAAGTTAAATGCTCCTACAGTTGTAAATGCCAGAGGACACTGGAAATTTGAGTAGGAAAGTGATGTAACATGAGTTATTCTGTTGAATAATGTATGTGCCAAAATTGTAATCAATACATTACATAGCTGTTCTTACACTGTAGTGTTTTCCTTTATATGATATTTTATATTACTTGTAGTACACTATGTCCACAAATGATCTTGAAATCATTAACAGACCAGAGTTTAGCAAAAAGCAGAAATACTATTTGATGTGTCATCTCCACAAAAAATGAATCAGGAAACTTCAAAAAGATGCAGAAAATGTTAAAGTATATATATATATATACTTTAAGAATGCACTAATACACAGTTAACCAAAAAGTTAAATGCACCTACAGTTGTAAATACCAGAGGACACTGGAAGGCTGAATAGGTATAGCAGTGGTGTAACGTGAGTCACGCTCATTAGTAACATGAGTCACGATTACTAATCGAACAATAATATAGTTGTTCTCAAAATATATGTTTTTTCTTTATATGACATTGTATACTAATGTCTATAGTACACTATGTTCAGAAATGATCATCATGAAATCATTAACAGAGCAGAGTTTAGCGAAAATCAGAAATACTGCTTGATGGTGTGTCATTTCCATGTAACATGAGTCACACAACTTTAAAAAATCATAGAAAATTTTAAAAAATATATATTTTTCTTAAAGTGCTTGAAAACAAGTAAGCAACCTATAGGGTACTTAATAACCACAGAATCAAAGTTACACAGTTACTTGTTTGTGTACTATGTGAATTTAATTTAGAGTATAAGCTCTCCAAATGTAACGTGAGTCACGTGGATTGACCCATTTAGGGCAGTCACCCAGGTGGTAGATTCCCTATCTGTTGTTTACCTCACCTTTTCTTGAATGATTTCAAAGAAATTGGAAGTTTATTGAACATCTCCCTTGTTAACTTACTCCAGTCCCTAACTCCCCTTCCTATAAACGAATATTTGCCCCAACTTTATTTTGATGATGTGATCTTTCCTACTTTTAAAACAGGGTGAGTTGGCACTGAAGTTAGGGGCACGCAGCTGTGAGCTTGCATCCGGGAGATAGTGGGTTCGAACCCCACTGTCGGTGCCCTGAAGATGGTTTTCCGTGGTTTCCCATTTTCACACCAGGTAAATGCTAGGGTATACCTTAAGGCCACAGCCGCTTTCTTCCCAGTCGGTGTGATGTAAAGCAAATAGCCTACTTTTAAAGACACCACTCAAACTTATTCGTATACTAATGTCATTCCACGCCATCTCTCCATTGACAGTTCGGATCATACCACTTAGTCCAGCAGCTCGTCTTCTTTTTCCCAAGTCTTCCCAGCCCATACTTAGCAAAATTTTTGTAACACTACTCTTTTGTCGGAAATCACCCAGAACAAATCGAGCTGCTTTTCTTTGTATATATTCCAGTTCTTGAATCAAGTAATCCTGGTGACGGTCCCATACACTGGAACCAAATCTATTCTTATTTCTTATGGCCCTCCTTGTGCTCAAATGGCTAGGATATTTGGACTCTTACCAGAGACTTCTTTGCCCTCTCCTTGACATCCTTACTAGAACCCCTAAACACCCTAATAACCATGTGCAGAGATCTGTACAATTTATTTAGAATCCCATTTATGTGATTACTCAGATCTTTCCTTATATTAACACCTAGGTACTTACAGTGATCCCCATAAGGAACTTTCACCCCATCAATGCAGGAATTAAAACTGAGAGGACTTTTCCTATTTGTGAAACTCACAACCTGACTTTTAACCCTGTTTACCACCATAACATGGCCTGCTGTCCATCTCACAACATTAACAAGGTCATTTCGCAGTTGCTCACAATCTTGTAACTTATTTATTACTCTATACAGAATAACATCATCCACAAAATGCCATATCACTGATTCCACTTCTTTACTCATATCATTTATACATATATAAGAAAACATAAAGGTGCAATAATACTGCCTTGAGGAATCCCCCTCTTAATTATTACAGGGTCAGGTAAAGCTTCGCCTACTCTAATTTTCTGAGATCTATTTTCTAGAAATATAGCCACCTATTCAGTCACTCTTTTATCTAGTTCAGTTGCACTCATTTTTGCTAGTAGTCTCCCATGATCCACCCTATCAAATGCCTTAGATGGGTCAATTGCGATGCAGTCCATTTGGCCCCCTGACTCCCAGATATGTGCTCTATCTTCCTGGAATCCCACAAGTTGAGCTTCAGTGGAATAACCTTTCCTAAACCCGACCTGCCTTCTGTCGAACCAGTTATTAATTTCGCAAATATGTATATTATTAAGAATGCTTTCCCAAAGCATACATGCAATTCATGTCAAACTGACTGGCCTGTAAATTTCAGCTTTATGTCTATCACCCTTTCCTTTGTACGCAGGGGCTACTATAGCAAATCTCCATTTATTTGGTATAGCTCCTTCATGAAAACAATAATCAGGTAAGTCCTTCAGATATGGTACTATATCGCAATCCATTGTATTTGTGAAACTCACAACCTGACTTTTAACCCCGTTTATCACCATACCATTGCCTGCTGTCCATCTCACAATGTTATCGAGGTCATTTTGCAGTTGCTCACAATCTTGTAACTTATTTATTACTCTATACAGAATAACATCATCTGCAACAATCCTTATCTTATCAATTCCAGCCGCTTTTCTACTTTTCACCTTTTGTATCTTATTGTAAATGTCATTGTTATCATAGTTAAATTTAATACTTCTTTAGCATTAGTCACTTCCTCCATGTGGACATTATCCTTGTAACCAACAATCTTTACATACTGCTGACTGAACACTTCTGCCTTTTGAAGATCCTCACATACACACTCCCCTTGTTCATCAATGATTCCTGGAATGTCTTTCTTATAACCTGTTTCAACCTTAAAGTACCAATACATACCCTTCCATTTTTTTCACTAAATTTGTATGACTGCCAGTTATGCTTGGCATCATGTTATCCTTATCTGCCTTCTTTGCTAGATTCAATTTCCTAGTAAGTTCCTTCAATTTCTCCTTACCTCCACAGCCATTCCTAACTCTATTTCGCCAGGCCAAGTGGCTCAGACGGTTGAGGCGCTGTCCTCTCCCCAACTTGGCAGGTTCGATCCTGGCTAAGTCCGGCGGTATTTGAAGCTGCTCAAATACATCAGCCTCGTGTCGGTAGATTTACTGGCACGTAAAAGAACTCCTGAGCGACAAAATTCCGGCACCTCGCGTCTCCGAAAACCGTAAAAGTAGGTAGTAGGACGTAAAGCAAAATTACATTAAAAAAATTATTGTTAACTATATTTCTTTCCAATCTGCACCTCCTCCTTAGTCCCTTTATTTTTCTGTTATAATAAAGTGGGTCTTTACCATTCCTTACCACCTTTAAAGGTACAATCCTATTTTCACAGTCTTCAACAATTGCTTTAAACCCATCCCAGTAACTGCATACATTTTTACTTATCGATTTCCATCCATCATAGTTTTCATTTTTAAACTCCCTCGTGCTTGCTTTATCAGCCATATATTACTGCCTATCAGTCCTACTTTTAAGACCTTCCTTTCTATCACATTTATTTTTAACTATGATAAAAACATCATCATTAAAGTTAATAAAACCTTGGTCACACCTGTAACACAGTTTTGATTGAAAATTAATTTTTGCAGTAAAATCAAATGGTTTATGGTGTGGCTAACTGTAGCCACGTCCTAGTTCATGAATGGCTCAGGGATGCCGACAGTGGAGTTCAAAGCTTCTATCTCCCAAATACAAGCTGACAATTGCGCGACCTCAACCGCATGGCCAGCTGGCTCGATACACCAACATTATTTTGAACAAGATGCGTGAAGTAATCGATGTTGTGTCAGAAAATGAAGCTGTCTCAATACATGAGGTGAAAAAATTGCTGTACCATCAAGAACTCAGCAATGATCTGTCATTTATAACAGCATATTATATTATAATATATATATATATAGAGTCCATACACTTGGTCCACATGTAGTCCACATTACCCACATACTCATCTAAGGTTATGTTGGTTATTTTCTCCACCCCAGTAAAGAGTGTATCCCTACTCAACTTCTTCCTTCTTTTTCCTCTCCACTTAACCTCACTCAATTTCATCACAGCTACATTCTCCTTCTTCATGAAATCAATCACCTCTTCTGACTTTCCAGTCATTGACATGAAGTTGATTTTTGCCACCTTAATTACGTTCTTTACTGGTCATCCACTTTTCACAGTTCCCACAGCATAAGAATTATGCGTTGCTCCTGGGGAGCATCCTAGCCTTTTCCGAGGCTGATTCAAAAGTGCCATTTTCATTTTATGCTGCTCTTACGATGGGGTCGCCACTCCCGAAGGTATTTTAGGGTTACTGCTAGCAGGTGATCAGGCTGCTCCTACCATGGAGTACAGGCATCTTTTGTAGCTGCCCCTAACCTGGGGTCATACGCTACTCGATGGGTTCTGGTGTCATTTCCTAGACTGAGAGGACCAACACCCCACCTGAGGAAACTCATCCGTCCCAAGCCGTTGGTCACCTTAGGGGATCAAGTTATGCACTGCTGTCCAACATTCTGCGTTGAGACACTGGCTGTACGGTCTACTCATTACCGTGCTGCGGTAAAAGGCCATAGAGTGTATGGAATTATTATATTGTTATTATACTAGAAAGGACGCTGGACCCAAGTATGTACCTAGTTGGTCACAGCCATAAGTGTGAAATTTCTTCGTGATAATGTACAGAAAGAAAATCATACAACTGGGAGAAGGCAGTCATAAGAAAAATAGGAATCTTCTTTTGTAATTTAGCTACTTTCTATATGTGAAACCAATTTGGTGAATTTTGTGACACCGGGCTGTGCGGTTAGGGTCGCAAGCTGTGAGCTTGCATCCAGGAGATAGTGGCTTCGAACCCCACTGTCGGCAGCCCTGAAGATGGTTTTCCGTGGTTTCCCATCTTCACACCAGGCAAATGCTGGGGCTGTACCTTAATTAAGGCCATGGCCGCTTCCTTCCCACTCCTAAGCCTTTCCTGTCCCATCGTCGCCGTAAGACCTATCTGCGTCGGTGCGACGTAAAGCAAATAGCAAAAGAATTTTGTGACTGTGATTTGGAAATACATTCAAAATTATTTGTGCTTAGGATTGGAAATTGAAAGATACTGGCCTATGTACTTTGCACCATCCTAGCAAAGTTGCAGGAAAACCAGTTCATGTGTATTCTGTATTAATGTCTCTTTAACTTGTACATAATATATTTTAAGATATCCTAAGTTTGGATGCTGAGTACTTTAACATGCCAGAAGCCAAGAACATGGAGTTGTGGCGTTTAAAATCCCTTAAACACCACTGATTTGAGGAATCATACGTCTAACTTATTGCGCCAGTGATGCTGGCTGGAAAACCAGGATGGCAAGGAATACGATTTTAACCCTTTTCTCCCCTTATTTATGTTACTTACCGAAGCTAAATGCTACCCTTTCTGGATTCTCAAACATCTTAAATTCATGCCTGTTATGGGAATTTAACCATGGCCAATCAGGTCTGATTCTGCTTTAATAAATTATAGACCATGGCAGCAACCAATAATCTTCATAATCTACAATGTTATTTACTGCACTGTATATTTGACAAAATGTTAAAATACAAGTATTAGGGTCATTACTAGCCCGGAAGTTCAAGAATTTATTTTTGTTATAATAGGCAGGCTAATAGGCACTTATTCAGGAAATAGGTGTTTAATAATTAACCAAATATGCTGCAAAATCATCAACATAGTAATTTAATATAGGCTACTTAACACAACTCTATCACATTCACGTACATTCTGTTTCTTTTCTTGATTACATGCCACAACAAGATTTGTTTTCATGTTTTTCCCTGTCATAGACAGCCGCATGTCACAGAGAAAATTTTTCATCATGGAAAACTAATGTTCCAATTCAACTGAAGTGATTGGAACATATTTATCTCAGATGGACTCATCAGTAACAACAGAATGTTCACCTTTCAGAACATCATGATAGTTTTTAAGTGTTTCAAGGTCTTTATTAACACCCATCACAAGTTTACACTTGTCACTAGCAGCCATATCCTTTGCCTTCTGGTGCTCTCAGCAGCTGGTTTACTGTATCTTCAACAATCGCTATAGATGACACCAACTTTGTAATTCCTTATGCTAGCACATCATGATAATATACAGGGTGAAGCGTAATTCGCGCATTCGGGCGTCGCAGCGCGACTCCTCACATGCCAGCAGTAAAAAAATGTCTCTTACAAAATTTCGTCTTGCGAGTATATCCGGCAGAAAAGCGACGTTGAAAAGTAACAATCTGGCAACACTGTAACCACATGTAGGGTAACTACCTCTGTCAGCAGAAGTTAGTCGTACTGTACAGTTGGTGCAGTGGATAGAGTTTTGGGTTAGCATGCAGGAGGTCGAGTGTTCGATCCTGGTTTGAGGCGTATGTTTTTTATTTCGTAAATGTAGTCCAGGTGGTATGGTACCTGGCATCTTAATCGTCAACAGCGATTGCAGTGGGTCCTCTAGAAACCATTTGCACTTACATACTACGATCCTAGAAATGGATGAACAATCGTTTTCATTGGTCAGCTTTGAAAGGCGCCCTTTCCACGTCGTGGGCGTGAATTTATTCGCACCACTTCATCTACTGGATGTGAAACCTGTTTTCTTTGTACCCTCCTCCAATGATCCCATAGATTAGTATCAACTATTATTCTTGCCTCGTTCAGGTCCATTACATTTCGTTAGGGCCTTACGTTACCATTAGGCCTAGCAACGTGCTCTGCGAATAATGTCCAAACTCGGCTACAATTTGTATGTGTTATCACCACGGTCCCAATAATTCTGCCTTTCAACATTGCGTCTGGTAACCGCATGCTGTTTAGTATGTATCTCAATGTATTATTATTATTATTATTATTATTATTATTATTATTATTATTATTATTATTATTATTATTATTATGTTGTTGTTGTAAATGTAGGATACATATGACCTCAGAAACGGTGTCTTACTGTATTACAGTAGGTAATGTCAGATGGAAATTAGCAAATAAAAAATGCGCCTCAACCCAGGATCGAACCATCGACCTCCTGCATGCCAACCAAAAACTCTACCCACTGCACTAACTGTACAGCACAACTAATATGTGCTGACAGAGGTAGTTACTCTACATGTGGTTACAGTGTTGCCAGATTGCCACACTTCAACGTCCTTTTTCTGCCGGATATACTCGCAGGACGAAGTTTTGTGAGAGACATTTTTTTTATTGCTGGCATGTGAGGAGTCGCGCTGCGACGCCCGAGTGCGCGAATCACGCTTCACCCTGTATAACATACTGTGTATATATATATGTCAATGACTGGAAAGTCAGAAGAGGTGATTGATTTCATGAAGAAGGAGAAATTGATGGAATTGAGTGAGATTAAGTGGAGAGGAAAAAAAAGGAAGAAGTTGAGTAGGGATACACTCTTTACTGGAGTGGAGATAATAATCAACATAACTTCAGATGAGTATATGGGTAATGTGGACTACGTAAGTGATAGAATAATCAAGATACAGTTAAGGACAGAGGATAGAATAAAAGATTTCATCCAAGTGTATGGACAAATTCCTGGTGACATGAGAGAGAGAGAGGGGGGGGGGGGAATAGAGAGAGAGAGAGAGAGATAAAGGATGTGGAAATGACTGTCATGGGGGGGAGTCAGAAAAAGAATGGAAGAAGTAGTAGAACCTTTCAGATAAGGAAAGGGAAATGAAGAGGGAGAGAAGTTGATGGAATTTTGTGTGAGAAATGGGTTAAGCATGGGCACTACATGGTTGAGGAAGAAGAATAGTAGAAAGATTAGAGGATATGGATAGAGAAATGGGACAAAGAGAGCAATTGATTACTTCTTGGTGGAAATCATACAGTAATCAAATGTAACAGCTTTGCCAGATGTAACCCTTGATGAAGACCATAGAGTAGTGATAGGAAAAAGAGAAAATAAAAGAAATAAGAGGGAAGAAGATAAAAGATACAGAAGTAAAAGAAAAAAAATTCTAATACAAACTGAAAGAGCACATACCTAGAACTGAAGTGGAGAGTATGGAAATGGAATGGGACATGTTGAAGAAGGCGTTTGTAAGCCGTGCAGAGGTGGGGACGGTTGAGGTACTGGCCTTCTGACCCCAACTTGGCAGGATCAGTCCTGGCTCAGTCCAGTGGTATTTGAAGGTGCTCAAATACGTCAGCCTCCTGTTTTAGATCTGGATTCATGATCTGATGTTGTCGTCTTAGGTTTCTTTACTACTGACATTACTTTGGTCTTGGAAATGCTAATTCTCTCATATCATACTCACCGAATCTCTTTTCTAGCTCTGAGATGTTAGAAATATTATATCTAATATCTCTTATTCTTGGCTTCAGTAAAAAGAAGCGTGGTATTCAGCTGCATCCATGCCAGCAAATTATCCTTATTACCAAGCTTTCATAGTTCTGACAAGCACTGCTGATGTGACGGCCACATAGCCACACAGCAAAAGAGTGCCTGCCATATTTCATCAATGAGTTTTGTTCCAAAAATTGTACAGGATTTCTCCAGAATAAAGCTGTGTTAGCTTTGGTTTAGCACTGGTCTTCCTCAGAGAGAATCTAAGATGTTTGTAGAAATTAGGCTCTTCATACATGTATAGACATCAAATGCCAGTGAAATAGGATGGTTGTCACCTATAGCTATAGATTGCAAAAAGAATAGAAGCACATCACGATGGTTACATTGTTTAGAGCAGGGAGAGGTTGCGAGTAGTACCACTAAATTAGGTACGAAATAGGTTTGTGATTCGTAGCAGTAAAGAGGCTGGTCTGGGGGTTTCCAGTACCCGTGCGTCGTACCCATGTGAGCAACACCGCGGGTCTGGGCGTAGCCTGTGTGTTGTACCTCTATATGAGTGACACCGTCGGTCTGCGTTGCCTGTGATTGGTGCCCACTATGTGAGGAACACCATGGGAATACTGGCACCCGTGATTAGTACACCTAGGTGAGGAGCCTCATCGGTTTGCGTTGGCTATGAGTGGCGCCATTGTGTGAGAAACACCATAGGTCTGCATTCCCTGTACGAAGTACAATACTTGTGAGTAGTATCATCTTGTGTGGAACACCGTGAGACTTCGCTACTTTTGATTAGTACCCCAACATGACAAATACATGGTTTTACTTTACTCGCGACATGTATCATTCTGTGGGGCCTTAAACATGGATTTTGCCCCCCTTTAGACATCAAGCATCATTGTGCTTTCTAAGTGGTCCCTTGGTCAGTAATACTCTTATTTACGATCTTTTTTGAGTCTGATCCACTTTTTTTTTTTTTTTTTTGTTGGGTTCATGTCCATCCATTCATTTTATTTTGGTCAGTGGATGAATTTGTACTTTTTGTTATTTCATTTCGTACCATTAGGGGCCGATGACCTCGATGTTAGGCCCCTTTAAACAACAAGCATCATCATCATCATCATCATCATCACCACCACACTGACCTGCTTTGATGTTCATCCTGTTTTCTGTTCCTCTTCTTGTTCATCCTATCTATCTACACACGACTTCATTTAACACTCATTTGTTCTTTTCCAATACTTACCTGCCGTTTATCCTTTTTGTATGTTCATATCCTTATTCCTACCTTTGTGTATTATACTATTATAAAGCCTGCTGCCCTTCTGTTGCCCATTTATGTGGACTGTTGGCTTATTTCTAGGAACCATTTACTAGTCTGGCCTCTCCTCATATACTTATCTTACGTAAAAAATAACACACCCCTAGGCTTACTGCATCATGGGGACATCCAAGTCCTCAAACAGAGCAAGATTCGTGAGGCAGAGGAGATCAGTCCACGTAGAAATTGTTAAACTTGTGCATTACTAATTCTCACGTTCAGATTATTTTTGTTTACTATTGATACTGATACTGACTCTTTGTAGCTTGAGGTTTATTGTTAAATATAAGGGGCATATACATTGAGGCATTAATTTCGCATTATCCAGAAGCCGTCAAGTTTGGTAAAATATTTTCCTCTCTATTATCAGATACTTGTCACTATTACTCTTCCATCTTTATGTTGCAATCCTTGTTCTGTTGTCTTGCACGGCTGTTAGTGTGTCCATTATAAACCTTTTCTTCCCCCTTCCCTTCTTCCTTTTCATTTTTTTTTCTTCGCTAATGGCTTTACGTCACCTTTTTCATTTTTAATGCCATAGTTTCTTTTGTATTCATTCTTAATCCATCTGTTTATTTCTTTTCATGTTTCTTCAGTTTTGCTGCCTGTATTTCATTTTCACCGTTCTTTGACACTGACCAGGTCTCAAGTATTTATATCATTATTGGTATGATTGATATATCTCTGACCGAGCTCGATAGCTGCAGTCGCTTAAGTGCGGCCAGTATCCAGTATTCGGGAGATAGTAAGTTCGAACCCCACTGTCGGCAGTCCTGAAAATGGTTTTCCGTGGTTTCCCATTTTCACACCAGGCAAATGCTGGGGCTGTACCTTAATTAAGGCCACGGCCGCTTCCTTCCCACTCCTAGCCCTTTCCTGTTCCATCGTCACCGTAAGACCTATCTGTGTCGGTGCGACGTAAAACAACTAGCAAAAAAAAAAAAGATACATCTCTGTTTGAGAGCAAATTCCATACACTGCGATAAAAAGAAAGGTACCATGTTCTATGCTACTGCTAGTTTCCATATCCAGTTCTGAATTCTCCATTAATCCACCTCTTAAGTACTCATTCTGTACAATTTGGAGAAGTTTGACTTTTAGAGCTCCTTTTCCTCCCTTCTGCTCTTGTAATTACCATTATCTCTACATTCACGTTTCCTATTGATAAGTGTTCTCATTTTTGCTCCAAAGTGTTCTTTAACCTCTCACTCCTTTTCAAAAATACAATTTTATCAGCAAATAGCATTATGTTTTTCTTATACTGCAGAGAAATTATTGGTGTACGAACAGCAGGTAACAATGGCGGAAGGTTAAGCGGAATGAGGAGATGAAGGCTAAGTTGGGAATAAACTCATTGGATGGATCTGTATACATAAACCAGCTTTGGTTGTGGGGTCATCTGAAGTAATGGAGAAGGATAAGTTACCTAGGAGAATAATGGACTCACCCATAGAGGGTAGGAGAAATTCATTAAGACCAAGGTATTTATGTTTAGACTCGGTTTGTAGTGGTTTAATGATGCGAGGTACATGGAATGAACAAGGCCACAGAGTTAGTTGCAAATAGAGGATTGTGGAGGTGCTTAGATAGTTCAGAAAGGCTTGCAGACTGAAAACTGAAAGGTATAACAGTATATAATGAAGATGATGTATGTATTGTACTTCAGTGTGTTCCTTTTGCTGACCTACTGATGTCATCCATTATTATAAACAGTATGCATAGGTCGAGAGTGTTAACATTTAGAATGGATATTTAACCTTTCAGAGTGGATGGATTTAAATAGCTGGCTTTTGCTGGATGCAGGAGGAACTTCAATGGTATTAAATGTTGAGTACCCTAGTGTAACACACTTTAAAACTGTTATACACCGATTTAAAAAGAAAAATTCATCACTTGTGTGTGCCATAAACACATTCCTCCTCAACCTACATTGACATGATGTGAAACACCTCGTCCTTTGAACCATCTAAACTTGCGTATAGCCCCATCTGTCGCAAGCATAGCCATTTTGTTGTATGTCAGTGAGGCAGTTGCATGTGTTGGGGTGCAAAATTATCTTCATAGATGAATGCCACATGTCTGATACCCGATGACCATTGACAACGCGTGTGGAGGCCTTTTGTAATCAGTATATGGACGTTCTGCGATGGCAAGACGACGGATATAATTTTATCATATGTGGGTTGTTGTTTCATGTCAACAAGAGACGTTTTGAGGCGAATATCATTGAGTCAGAGTGATGTGATACTGACCTGTAATTGTTTTCGAAACACATGTATTCATGACCTGCCCCGTACTGGTCGCCCTAGGGCAACAACTGCAGTAGATAACCGGTATCTGCGACTTCTAGCCCGCAGGAACTCAACCACACTGCCACCATGATTATCAATGAATTTCTGGGGGGCCAGCAGGAGGCATATGTCCAACCAGCCTGTACGAAACAAACCCCACAAAGTCTCTCTGTATTCTAGATGGCATGGAGAGGCCCGGCCCTTAAAACCAGACACCATGCTGAACGGTACAGATGGGCACAAAATCACCAAGAATGGACTGTGGAAAATCGACGCAAAGTTCTCTTTACAGATGAATGGTGCACATGTCTGATACCCGATGACCGTCGACAACGTGTTTGGAGGGCACCTGATAATGCTGCACACCAAAGACAGTCCATTGAATACAGCAAGGTGGCAGATCAGTGATGTTCTGGGGTGACATCATTGGGGGCGTTGGACGCCATTGTTGTCCATCCAGGGCACATTCAATTCTCCCCAATACATGGATAACATTCTCCAACCCATCGTTGAACCGTTTCATCTGCATTTTGCGGAAGA
The DNA here is from genome assembly GCF_040414725.1 of Anabrus simplex. Classification (NCBI taxonomy): domain Eukaryota; kingdom Metazoa; phylum Arthropoda; class Insecta; order Orthoptera; family Tettigoniidae; genus Anabrus; species Anabrus simplex. Next base: position 608,493,147 of record NC_090266.1, on the reverse strand, counting down.
ATTCAAGTTCATACATGACAGCTCCCACGTAAATGATTTCATCAATCATGCTGGTATTGCCTGTCTGGATTGGTCTTCATGTTCCTCCGATATAAATCCCATGGAACATGCTTGGGTTTGATTAAAAAGAGCTGTGTGAACACATTCTGCCCCACCATAAAATTTACGGGTGTTACTCAGGATTGCCACTGAAGAATGGGCTAAATTAGACCAGCATTGTTAAATGAACTCCTGTTCAGCAGGGTGCAGGTTTGCATTCATGCAAGGGGACATGTTTCTCTGTATTGAATGAGGTTGCTATACAATGATTTTTACCTCAAGAAATATGATTTGTTTACAGCTTACAGTCAAAGTGATTGGTTTGGTTTTGGTTCTCAATAAAATAGAAGATGCAGTACTTTCGAAGCACCACTTCAACATTGTACAGAATGCCTTAGAACTTTTGTTTGGCAGGTGATGCATTACTTTGTGTGCGTGCATGCATGCGTGCGTGTAGATCTGGTGATTTTGTAAGGATTTGGATATTTCTTTTTTTCTGCAAAAATACCACTCTATAATAAAATTAAACAATTAATTGCTCTTTAGCAGGCTACCATGGGAGGAAATAAATATAAATGTTAGAAATTCCTCAAACGTTATTATTTACATTAGGCACAAATGTCTGTGATTATTGACTTATAAACAGATCAACAGTGAGATAATTGATGGAAGGACATTGGAAGTGTAGTAGAGATGGGAAACATTGGCCATTGGAGTAGGTGGCCCCGAGAAAGGCTGTTTGGTAAAGCTCCAGCCATAAGACAAGGACCTAAGCATGTTTGCCACAGGTTTGGCAGGTGAGCTGGATGTCCTTTGGCGTGATGGTGACATGCTTGGCGTGGATGGCACACAAATTGGTGTCTTAAAAATGACCCACCAGGTAGGCCTCAATGGCCTCCTGCAAGGCCATGACGGCCGAGCTCTGGAAGCGCAGGTCCGTCTTGAAAATGATGTCATTTTTAAATATAGTAAAGGCATATACCCAGGGGGTAATGGATGGGATACCATGGTAAGAAAGGGAGTTGGCAAACAGACAATCGAAATTCTATGAGAAATGTATAGGAAATATTTTTGCTGTGTCTAGACCCCAGTAATAATAATATTGGCGTGTGGCTTCTGAAGAGGCCTGTGCATGTCTTCTGAGTTGACGTCGTATAGGTAACCTGCACATCTATGAGGATGGGGCCCTACCTACGATGAATTATAATGCTGAGGATGGCACACATACCCAGTCCCCGAGCTACTGGGATTAACCAATAAAGATTAAAATCTCTGACCCAGCCTGGAATCGAACTGGGGGTCCCTGGACGAAAGGCCAACACTCTAACCATTTAGCCATGGAGCCACCCAAGTAGGGATGATGGAATGGTTCAGTAATGTTTCTGGGCGAAGACAGACAGCGAAGCATGCTGTCAACACTGTTACTTATAATGGTAATGGATGAAATTACAAGGGAGTCGAAGGAAGCATTTGGTGTAAAAGAGACGAAGGTAATGCTATTAGCTGATATGATGTGGGGAACAGACACTAAGGAAGTAGGTACAAGAAATACTGGACATACTGAGTGAGAAAATTGTGAATAGTACTATATGAAATTCATTGTAGAGAAGAGCAAGATGATGGTGATAAAAAGAGGTGACCGAGTAGGGAAAGGAATTGTGAATATTGAAAGTCAGAATCTTGAAATGGTGGACAGTATCAAATACTGAAAAGTTGGATTAGCAGAAGGGTGCAACGGGTGAATGCACTCTACCAGAATGTAAGGAACCTAGTTTTGAAGGAGGTACCAAGGAATTGATGTATAAGATTTACTATACACCCATACTGACTTATGTAGCAGGTACCTGGACAATGACAAGAAGATACAAGAGTAAAGTTCAGGCCAGTGAAATGAAATTCCTACGAAGTATAATAGGAAAGTCAGAGTGAGATATGAAAGTGTCAGGAAGGAAGTTGGAGTAGAAAATTTGAATGACTGAATTGAGAAGAATGAACTTTGGACACGTAAAGAGAGTGGAGGAGAGAAGGATATTAAAACAGATGATGGAGGCAAAGTTGAACAGAAAGGGAGCAAGATGGATAGACTTGATCAAGATTGCTTATACTATTTTGAGAAATGTTATTATTACACTGCTGTACAAAACAAGGACGAGATAGATAAAGCAACATAAATTATCAACTACTCCGTGAAAATGAATGAAAGTGCAGTAACATGTCAGAAGTCTCCCACACGTGCATAGAAACCTGGCGTGAGGTCAGCGCGACTATAGCACCAAATGGGTCTGGCCCAATAAAACAAGGCAGTTGAAGGAACGAGACGAGACATTGTGAGTCAATCACCGAGCTGTTACGGTGCACTATGGTGTTGTTATTCATTACAAATGGCCTGGAGGCAACATTTGGATGACTTAACACGGGGAAGAATCATTGGGAAACTGGAAGAAGGACGAAGTGTGATGAGTGTAGCCCAGGAGTTTTTTATTGCTCACAGCAGTGTTTCATGTGTGTGAAGAGCATTCCGAACCACAGGCGCTGCTGCCTGAAGGAGAGGAGGAGGTCGACCATGATCAACTACAGCAGCATATGACTACTACCATTATGCAACAGCCAAGAAGAGATTCACGTCAAACAGCAGGTACAGTTGCAACCACATTAACAGGACTGCAAGACACCCAATCTCATGCTCCACAGTGGCACGGCGACTGCATTGGGGTGGTCTGTTTGCCCGATGACCATTACGTTGTGTTCAGTTGACATCCGCATGTTGACGGCACTGTTTGCGATGGTGCCAAGAGCATTTGGTCTGGACCGACGAGGAGTGGGGTCGTGTGCTCGTCTCAGATGACAGCAGATTCAGTCTGAATAGGGTTTCTAGACGTACCCTCATCTGGCGAGAGGTGGGAACACACAATGCACCTAGGAACATTGTCGAACATGATCATTTTGGTGGTGCAAGTGCTATGGTGTGGGGAAGCATAATGTTGCATGGGTGTGCCGACCTCAAAATCTTTGAATGGGATACACTCACCGGTCAACATTATTGTGACAGCATACTCCTTCTCCATGTGCATCTTTTCAGGGGTTCATTCAGCCCTGACTTCATTTTTATAGATGAGAGTGCATGACCACATTGAACAGCGCAAGTGGAGGAACTCTTGGAACTTAAATCCCATCAAGCACGTGTGGGCCATGTTGGGCAGACATATTGCAGCACGTCCATATCCACCAAACGACCATCTAGCAGTTGTCAATCGTGCTGGTGGAGGAATGGAACGCTCTACCACAAGAACTCCTTACCAATGTTGTGACCAGCATGGGAACACATTGCAGATCATGCATTGCTCTCCGTGGTGATCACACACCCTTTTAAAGACCGTATCTCTTCATTTGTGATATCCAGGGAACCATCATGAGTCGCAGTGACTTACGTGTAATTTATTGTCTCTGTATAAAAGCGTAATTTCTGTTCATCTCATCGCATATTCCTTTCAGTTGCCTACCGTACCATATTGTAGCAGTTCTTCCTATGTATGGTTCAAGTTTCATCGAGCTATGTTACTTGGCAGTGACACAACATGCGAAAGTTACTGTCGTCCTTAAGTTTTGCACAGCATTGTAGATAAGAAGAAGGGACCTGAATGAAACAGTATTACTGAAGAAGAACGGTGGAAGGAGAAGGGAGGATGGAGAAGTATTTTAAATGCCCCAACCCAGCAGGAGATGGAAAAAGGGAAATGATGATGATGATGATGATGATGATGACGATGACGATGACTTAAAGAAGGCTGCAAGAGTTCTTGGGTGTGAAATTCTTAATTCTTGAAGGTGAATTTTATTTCCATCCCCTGATTATGCTCTTTTCTTCCTGTATATTTCCATTTTTGTACAAGTGGAAAGAGATATCTACACTGAGGTGGTGTCATGAGAGAGTGTTTATTAGAAATAATCCTAAATTCTGAAATATAAGTACAATATGGTATCTATAACTATCAAAGAATAGGATAACTGAAAATTGTATCTCTGACAGTACAATAAATGGATTGAAAAGCTGATAAATATATTAAATTTACATCCTTTCATCCAACTCTTGAATGACTTTTCCATTCACCTGTTTGATGAGCATTCTTTGTAATGTTTATGTTCATTCTATCATATTTGTTTTGTGTAAGGGGAGCTGCTAATTCTTCGGATGCATTTACTGTGAGAGTGCAGTAATGTTTTCTTTATTGTTGATACCCTATTAGATGAAACATTGTTGCTGGGTTAAGCATTTTGTGAGAAAGGAAAAGAGGACACTTTTGAGAGTTCTGTATTTTCGTAGCCTATCAGTATTCCATGTTGTTCAGATGAGAAATACTCAGTTACTTCATGAGAGCACCTCCAGAATCTTCCCTCAGTGATTGATAACTGAGCCTTATTGAAAAACTTGACTTGTTTACAACTAGGTCAGAGTACCTATTCATAAAAGATTCAAACCACTTACGTCTGTCTCTTCCTCTACAAATATTTCCTATTGTTCTTTCTTGCACAACTTCTAAGGAACCACACACACACAACTTTTCATCAGCATTAGTTTGATAAACATTTCAGGAGCATTTTCAAAGGGCAAATTTCTTCATCATATTTTTAGAGCTGGGAATTTAATTGCTTCTATCAACTGTCATTTTAGGTCTTCTTGCCTCCAGATCTTGCAGAACTTTTTTATAATAGAAGAACCATATTCTCCTTCAGTGTGTTTCTTCAGATCCATTCTGTGAACATGAACCACCAGAGTGATATCAGCTTACTAGTAGCCTTTCTTCAACATTAAGAACATAATTTTCTTTTGAAAACCCTAAGATTTACATTACTTATTGAAATACTAGCCACAGAATGAGAAAGGTACAAACTTACCTTTCATTTATGATCACTGCTGTTCTTACAGATGAGGTTATGTTAGGTAAAAAAAAAAAAAATCCCTCATAAATACTTTCATAGTAAGCATTAGAAAGATACATGTGAAGGTTTCAATGAAACCAATGATAATATGTTGTTATCCTGCGTTACAACTATAGTAAAATCATTAATAGAACACTCCGAAACTGCACAGATTATAACATTAGTTATACTGGCAAACAAATAAATACAGATGACAAGGAACCAATTACAGTAAAGCTTCTATAGATGTTTGCTGATTCAAGCTAGCTGTCCTTCTATTGGTAAGTTGCATTGGGAGCTAAATATGTAAGGTTTAAAAACCAATTTGATAATTAATGGTGCAGTGACCAAAACTGCACTATATATTAATGCATGAAATGTAATATGGCCTCAGAGCTACTATTATAGTCTTGTACTCCTTTTACATGTTTGTTCTTGGTTTATGCCTTTCCAATCAATCCACCTGTGGTTAAATATTGTTTCCTTCAAGTTTTTTTCTCCCCTTAAATTAATTCCTTCTGACCCCAACTTGGCAGGTTCGATCCTGGCTCAGTCCGTCGGTATTTGAAGGTGCTCAAATACGTCAGCTTCGTGTCGGTAGATTTACTGGCACATAATCATGTGGGGCAAAATTCCGGCACCTCGGTGTCTCTGAAAACCATAAAAGTAGTTGGTGGGATGTAAAGCAAAATAATATTATTAATTAATTAACTTAAGTATTTTTTGAAAACCCTAAGTTTTACATTAGTTATTGAAATACTAGCCACAGAATGAAAAAGGTACAAACTTACCTTTCATATGTGACTATTCATTTGTGAATTAATAAATTATGATTTCTCCTATAATCCTGCTATAAGAAAACACAATTTAAAGTATTTCCAGTGCTCCCATTTATTTATTTTGCTAGCATTGACTAAAACTAGACAAAGGTTTGGAAACATGGTTTTTAACAAATGGAATATATACAATCAATGCCATAAATATCAATAGCTGTAGTGTAAAAGGTGGTAATAATAATGTTGTTGGTTTTATGTTCCACTAACTACTTTTCGAGTTTTTGGAGACTCTGAGGTTCCAAATGTTTGTAGTGCATGTGTTCTTGTATGTGCCTATAAAAAATCCACCAGCAAAAGGCTAACGTATTTGAGCACCTTCAAATACCACCAAACTTAGGCATGTTTGAACCTACCAACTTGGAGTCGGAAGACCAGCTCTCTACCATCTGAATGAATGAATGAATGAATCAATCAATCAATCAATCAATCCTGAGCTATTCAGCCCAGCATTTGTTGCGAAATTCACTGGCATATTAAAAATATCCACATTCTAGCATCTCTTAGGACTGATGGTTTTTGAAGTAACATTAAGCCTGTGATGATGATGATGATGGTGGTGGTGGTGATGATGATTGTGGCATTTCTAGAGATCGACATAAGCATTGACTTTAGTATGAGCCAGTCTGCTTACATCACGAACTTACTACGCAGGCGTAGCAGGGGGAGAGGTGATACTCCCACGTGGCGCGTCCCAGGTAGTGGAAAGGGTGTCCTAACCGGCTTGCCGGAAGACTTGAGGGAAATAAAATACCTCTTGCAGACCAAACACACAACCCCCTGTGGGTGTGGGATGCAGACAAAGAATACACCCACGGTATCCCCTGCCTGTCGTAAGAGGCGACTAAAAGGGGCGATCAAGCGATGATTATAGTAGAAACATGAAACTCCTTGTGATTTGTACCACCACGCGGGGAACACCATGGGTCACTTTTCCTTGCACGTAGTACCACTATGTTAGGTACCAAATAGGTTTGTGATTAGTAGCAAAACAAGAGCGCGACGGCTTTTACAGTATCTGTGATTAGTAGCACTATCTGAGCAACACCATGGGATGGCTTGCCTATGATTAGTACCCACTATATGAGGAATACCACGGGATAGTACGAGTCCCTGTGGTTAGTACACTTAGGTGATGATCTCCATAGATTTGCGTTGCCTGTCAATGGTGCCGCAATGTGCGAAACACTGTAGTTCTGTAATACATGTGCGAATTTCATTACCTGTGAGTAGTGCCATAATGTGTGGAATACCTGAGTCTATGCTACTCTTGATTTGTAGCGCAACATGACAAATACCATGGTTCTACTTTTCTAGCGATAAGTACCATTATTAGGGGACGATGACTTGGATTTGGGACTCCTTTTGACTACAAGCATCATTGATTCAGTATCGTGCTATAGAAGCAGTCCCTTGGTCAGTAATACTATTGTTCTACGCCAGCTTCTGTGCATGTGTGACACTGTGGGTCGGTTCCACTGATAGTTTTAAATTTATATCCATCCATTCATTCTTCATCCTCACATTTTGAATTGTGGTCAGTGGAGGATTTTGGGTTTTCAATTTGTCATTTCATTTCGTCTCATTTCATACCATTAAGGGCCGATGACCTAGATGTTAGGCCCTTTTAAACAACAAGCATTAATCAATCAAACTGCTTACAGTAATTTCACCCAATTCAGTCCCTTCCTTCCATTTTATTTCAGTATCATCCTCATCATTCATTCCATTGTATAAAATTTTACTATCCACCTTCAAGCGTAATAACCTTTTAATTAAGGTTAAGTGATGCAAATCTTACCTGGAATTGTCTTTAGAGGAATGTGTTCATTACCATAGCCAGGGACCTACCAACCTGCCCCCAGAAGTACATTTACAACTTATTGAACTGTTGCACACGCATTGTCAATGAGATCAGCAACTACTAGTACTGCCATTGGCAGAGACGTAATGGGAAATCAACACACACAGATTCCGTTACTAACTTGCGCAGAATAAAAAATCTTAAGTCAGGAGGTACACACGCCTGTGTATCAAAGCTGTGAGGAAAACAATGTGGATACACAAGGATAGGAACAAGAACTATCAAACATGGAATGCCCTGCCATCGCTCCAGAAAATGTTAAAGGACTGTTGGCTGCTTCTCAGCCCTAACCTGGGTGCTTATACCACCAGACCCACCTTACTTTGCCCCAGCCAAATGGTTTGGTTACTAGGTGGACCTAACCAGTCCAGACCAATGGCTTTGTCATTATCCGGCGTACTTGCGCTGCTGTCACTCTAGGGAATGCTAGAGGTGTTTTGGCCACCTCACGGCCCTAACCTTGGGGCTTGTGCCCCCAGCCCAATGGTTTTGTCAGTAGCTAGACCTGACCAATCCAGGCCAATGGTTTAGTCACTAGCCAGACCTAACAATGTAGATCAATGGTCTTGTCGCTACTGTAGACCAAAATATTATGTGTACTCGAGTTTGGAGGTTGTTTATGAAATAACCATTAGGCCTACAAAAAATCCAATAACACCATCATTTTCCTCTTTTCATTTCATGTGAGGTCATGTAGGTTTTGAATTTTGAATTTATATTTTAATACTTTTTATTGCAGGTGGAACTTGAAAAATGCCATTTTTAAACATGTTTCAACCATGCATTAACTTTAAGATTGTTTATCTAAAACCGGTCATCTGAACAAATCCAAATTTTAACATAATATACATTGGGATGTTTTATAAATTGTTAATACATTTCAGAATTTTATGTTTTATGTTTCCAAGAAGAAAATGTTATCAATTTTGTAAGGTAAATTTTTCTCGGCTTGGGGTGGTTGGAAAATTTGCCTTCTTGGTCGCGTGATCTTTATATATCCAATGCTGTATGACTGTGAAATATGCAAATTAATTTTCTTTTCTTTAATATCAGTTTGTATTGATATTGGATATAATAATATGGATCACTAACTAGCCAATGCAGGGAAAGCCGTGCGATGTTGCCGCGATTGCGCGGGACACCACACCATGCCACGCATCACTCAGAGTTGAATGTACTGATTACAAGTTGAATGTACTGTAACATTTGCTTCACCATTTGTTTACAATTTACCTACGGTATTTAATAATTACCTGTCATTAGCATTGAAACAAATTGTATTAAGAGGTCATATAGTGAATATTTAAGATAAACTTAAATATTATAACCAAGTGGTCCACCTATTCAATACAGTATATAATTATATTATCTTAAATATTCACTATTTGATTATAGTCAATACGGTATTAGTATTACTTGAAATGAAGCTGTTAAAGCTTATTACATGTAATTAAGAGGTCATGAAAAACACTTCCCATCTGAAGTTACAACTTTACAATGCTGGGATTTTTAACTAGATCATATTAGATGAGTTGAAAAAGCTTGCAGTAACATTGAAAATTGGCAATAAAAGTAAAATTTTCATATGCATCTCTGGCCAGGAGTGATCCTGTTATGATAATGGAATAGACCATACTGCCAGCAACTCAGCGCTGAGTGTTGGGCGGCATAATAATCTTACAGGCAGATGTACTCCCTTAGAAGGGTGATGATCCCTCGGTGAAGGAAATGTCTGAAAATCATCTAATGGTGTCTGCTCCTTATGTTAAAGGTGGCCTCTTACATCAACTCCTCAACAGCGGACCAGGCGTAGGAGCAGTAAGTTTCATGCTTGGCTAACTTCAGCAGGGTCGGGAATTTTAACCATAATTGGATAATTCCCCTGGCAAGGGGATTGGGTGTATGTGTCGTCTTCAACATCATTTCATCCTCGTCACGATGCGCAGGTCGTCTACAGGTGTCACATCAAAAGACCTGCACCTGGCGAATTCCTCGGACACGTCCTGCCACTAAAAGCCACGTGCCATTTCATTTCATTTTGGGCCCAGAGAATTTCCACAAGGTCATATGCTAGGACAGATAAATGGCTAATTGAAACCAAGAGTTCCACCTACTACATACTGACATAAGGAATAAAGACACTTTGTCATCATTTTGGCCTTAAACCGCAGTGGTACATATAAATTAGGAAATTTGTTTAGAAGGGTTATATGGAGGTACATTCAGGGAAACGGGGTGGCCTAGGGAGTAGTGATAAGGGTACAGGGAATTGGACGTCAAGTAGGGATGACATAAAAATGTCGAAGTATTGAAAAGAAAGGAATATAATTAATTTAATAGATATATACTTACCAGATATTGTAACAGGTGTTGAATCATGGAACTGGAGCGTGTATCGTAGAGATAAGATAGGAATGGTAGGAGGGGGAGTATTCATTCTGGTGAAAGAAGAATTTGTAAGCTACGAAAAGGTTAACGGTGACAAACATGAAATTCTAAGTGTAAGGCTCATCTCTAAAGATAATAGGCAACTTGATGTCTTTGGAGTGTGCAGACCGGGGAAGGGTTGTGCTGACGATGCTGATTTAGAATTATTTGATAAGATAATCAGCTCTGTGGGGAAACTATATGGAAAGGAACGTGATAGTAGCGGGTGTTCTCAGTTTACCAAATGTCAATTGGGAAGGTAGTGAAAACGACAGGAGCACGTTCAGGGAGCACATTGAGAACCTGTAGAGAGTGTTCCAGAGACTCCAAGGGGCTCACCTGAAGCTAAACTCTGGAAAACTCCAGCTGTTCACATCATGTCATCGGAGGAAATAGCCACGGATCCGGAGAAGTTACGAGCTGTCAGGGACTGGCTAGTGCCATAGGTCAAGCGAGATCTCAGAAGTTTCCTCGGCCTTTGCACGTACTACCACAGGTTTATAAGTGGCCATCTCAAAGCCACTTACACGGCTGACTAAGGAGAGAAAGCCTTTCCAATGGTCAAGTGAGGCACAGGCCACCTTCTGTACACTGAAGGAGTCCCAGTGTACGGCACCTATCCTGGGATACCCCAAGCCTGGGTGAAGTTCACTGTAGACACCGACACCAGCGATGTGGGAACTGATGGGATGCTATCGCAGGTGCAAGACGGCCAGGAGTAGGTGATCACCTACTTCAGCAAGACATTGTCAAAAGCTGTGCGAAATTACTGTGTGACGCTTTGGGAATTGCTGGCCATCATGAAGACCTTGCAGCACTTCCACAAATATCTGTATGGACAACCTTTCCATCTGTGCACTGACCACTCTGCGCTGTCCATGCATGTAAGCTTCTGAAACTTGGAAGGACAGAGAGCTCGCTGGATGCAACACCTTCAGGAGTACGATTTCACTACCGATTACTGGCAAGGAAGGAAGCATTGCAATGCCCATGGTCTATCCATAAGACCGTACACTGAGAACTGTGCACACTGTCAGAAAGTGGAGGGACAGGCTGGCACCGTGGACATCCGGGCTGTAAAGGCCGCCGCCACTGAAGGATGGGATTGAGCCGCCCTGAGGAGGGAGCAGCTGAAGGACGACAACATCGGGCAGATCCCGTGGGAATTTGAGTCGGGGCAGCGGTCGGGATGAAAGGATATCGCCGAATGCAATTCAACCTACAAGGCGTACTGGACCCAGTGATTGTCTCGCGAAGTTAGTGAGGGGTGCTTACTCGCATGTGGGAGTCTATTGACAGAAAGAAGTATATTACCTAGCAGATAATTCCCAGAAGCATGAGAAAAGAAGTGCTGACAGAGTTGCATGCGGGCACCTCTGCTGGCTACTTGGGAGTGAATAACACGCGAGACCGTGCCTGACAGCATTATTACTGGGTGCACCTGATAAACACTGTCAAGAGGATGTACCAGTTGTGTGATACTTGTGCGGCGAGCTGAGACCCAAGTACCAGGAGTAGGGGTCAGATAATGCATTACAGTGTTGGAGCACCTTCTGAAAAGATCACCATTGATATCACTGGACCATTTCCCGAATCCGATGCCAGGAACAATTACCTACTCCTGGCCACAGATTACTTCACCAAGTGGCCGGAGGTCTACGCCATTCCTAACTATGTGGCATCGACATTAGCCGATAACTTGGTGAAGAGCTCCTTCTGCTGCTTTGGTGTTCCAAGAGAACAGTACAGCAACCAAGACAGGAATTTTAAGTCGAGGCTGATGCAAGAGGTTCTGCAGCTCTCGAGAATACTGAGGACCCATACGATGCCTCTCCACCCTCAGTCGGATGGCATGGTGGAGTGTTTTTGTGATAACCGTCGAGGTGCATCTCATGAAGGCAGTTTTGACACAGCAGAGGGACTGGGATGTGACGAGACAATGGGCATGACACCTGCCAACATGGTCTTCAGAGATCTAATGAGATCTAATGTTAGGGTTGGCACCAGACCAGGAGCAGCCAGTGACAGACTGTGTGGTAGTTGGTGGACCAGTTCAGCGACATCCACGATTTTGCCCGACAACATCTGAGGGTAGCCAGCGCGACGATGAAACCTCGCTATGACATCCCGGCGAACTCTGCGGGTTTTCAGGAAGGAGGCTGAGTTTGGCTGTTCTGTCTGGTGCGGACAAAGGGGAAGTCACCAAAGCTCTGGTCGCCATGGAGAGGGCTGTATACAATCATCACCAGGATCAACAACGTTGCCAACAGGACCCAGCAGCCTCCTCAGGGAAGCTGATGGCTGTCCACCTGGGTCGCCTGGCAGCGTATTGCAGAGCAGCTCAAGATGAGCAGACTTATGGAGGGGTCACTGTGGTACAAAAGGCCTCCGCAACGCCATTTTGACAGAACGAGCCTGGGTGGGGCAAGTCAGGCTGACTCCATGGCAAGCGAATCCCCGAGTAGCGTCCCCCACCGTCGTGCCACTACTGTCAACCCGTTGGAGACAAGATGGTCTAGGCATTGCCGCCAACGTATTTACCGCCCTGTTAGTGTGAAAGCGACGAGAATTATGAACCTAGATACTTCAATCTCCAGAAACTTCCGGCAGCTTCTCTTCGTCCGAAGGATCTGGAAGGATCAGTCCCTTTATATAAAGGCGGTGGACAAGTGCGAGATGGTTGAGTATGAGCTCAGTCAGTCAGCGGTTGAAAGCGATCGCGACAGTTCAGTTCAGTGTGTGTGGACTGAGTGTGTCACCAATTGATAAGCAAAAAGTGTGGTCAGCAAGACAGCACTGTGAGGTGTTTACCACTGGATATTGGACCCGCATGCTACGGAGTCAATGGAGAGCTGTGTGTGGACGACGTGGGATTGCAGTGCGGAAGAGTGACTGCAGTGTGATTGCGAACTGTGTATCTCGTTCAGACTTCTTAGACTATTGTGCGCACGCTTAAATTGTTTGGCAAGCTTTAACTTTAACTGTCCTAGGGTATAAGCAATAGTGTACAGTGTGTGTGTGTACTTGAACTGTGTAGTGCAACTGTTTTAGCCTCTTAAGTATTAGACTGAAACTTTAGTGTGACTGGACAGTGAGAACTGAGAGAGAGTGCTAAAGATAGTAACTGTGTACCTGTGTGTAAGTGATTAAGTATGTATGTTGAGTGCTTAGTCTGAAGGCTGGTTTGAACCTCAACAGCTCCGCCATCAGCCCAGGCGTCACTGAAGAGGCATACTAGGGAAATGAGGAGTGAGGTAGTTTCCCGTTGCTTTCCTCACTGAGCCAGAAGTTGCTGTTATATATCAGTCTACCACGCCCACTGAAATGCCCGCACCAACTGACCGTACGAGCAACATTTTCACACCATTCATAACAGGGACTGGTGGCTGCAGAAGGAATGGTACTACTAACATTGCTCATACCTTGATCACTTTCATGTTGTCAAAGCCAAGGATGAGACTAAGACAGGTCAATGAAAGTAACAAATTTGTTCTAGCCCACACCTGAAGACACCAGATCTTGCCAGCAAAGGCAAAAGTGGTGAAGAGAATTGATAAATCTTACAAAGGGGCATTCCCTACTCGTCACCACCGATTTCGCTCAAATTTACAGAACATGCAGGGCTTGGCTAGAAATGAAAGTACCCGAAGGGGGAACTCCAGATGGCCAAGCGTATAGAAAATAAAAATATAAATGTTGACGCGGCTCTCGCACCGTATAAGCTACTTACGTTAGTGTGCACGCCGAGCAGTAGTTGGCGTAGTGGCAAGAACTCAGACTCGTACTTCGATGGTCGTGGGTTCTACTCCCCGTGTGGAGGCCTTCTTTGTTCTCAATTTTTATATTATTTTATATTATATACCGTATATTGTATTATATATACATTATATATTATTTTTATTTATTTATTTATTTATTTATTTATTTATTTATTTATTTATTTATTTATTTATTTATATCCAAAAGGCATATAGGACGTCATTTTTTAATTAGTGCATAATTGTAGAAAATTTGGAGTTGCGAACTTTCCCGACGTGTTCAAACAGGAATTCTTCTTTTTTCTCCTTTATTGTCTATCTCCCCTCCTTGGGGAATGTGCTATAAATGTGAATAGTCGTTTCACAATAAGATTCGTTTTCACCTGACAAGTGAAGGTTGCTCCTGGCGGCGGTACACGAACAATAGATTCTTGCACATGTGTCCCTGACCGTTAGGGACGACGCTAGCTAGGGAGCTCATTTGTTTGCTAGCTCTTGGCCAAGTAACCTGAATTGTGCGAGAATACTGTTAGAATAGTCTGGAAGATATCGAAATTGTAGTGAAATGAAATTGCGAGGAAAATATTGTGGAAAAATCGACAGTGTCGACAAAAGTGAAACTTTGTATATGCCTGGAACGTCAACAGAAAATGAACAGGAGCCAGACGATAGCATCTACAGCGAAGCGTCAAAGCAACGATTGAAGACGGCGATGGATTATTGCTTACATCTTTTGGCCGAAGAAAATCTAATCTCATCAGAAAGTGCCAAAGTGATAACCAAAGAACACATTCAAATGGGACATAAAATACATGAGAAAGTCGTAGAAGTTTTATCGGAGTATCAGTTTATATGCGACGAAGAGTTGATCTGGTGTGAAAAAAATCAACCAAGAATAAGAATATCAAATGTTGGAGGGTGCCAGATTGTCGTCAAGTGATGAGTACGAACCCGATGAAAAAAAAATGAAAGAGGATCCACATTACGTTCCACTCGACTACAAAATAATGGTGGTTAATCTAGCCAAAGCGCATCCAACGTGGAGGTTAAAAAGTTTGCAAATGAAAGGAGCATCTCACTTGAAGCATATGCGAGATTTGAAAATTTGGGAGCAACATATTAAAAATGGTTGAACTCGAAAGGATAAATGCAATACAATTGACTCGTGGACATATGATCGCTTTGTAGAAGCGTGATGTTGTAACCAGCAAGTCACCACAAGAAACTTGTAACAATGGGCACTTGCTGCTGCCAGTCAATTTCCAGAGTTGAAATTCAAAGCATCCGGATCGTGGATCATCGACTTTAAACAAAGGCATAAGATTCATTAGAGGAAAATTACAAGATTTGTGTCGGAAAAAGAGACGGCTACACAACAGGAAATCCTTGCTGCAGCAGATACGTTCTGACTCCAAACTCGAGCTCTCATTCCTCAATACTACAAGGATTTTGTTATCAAAACTGATCAAATGTGTAAGTCAAGAATTCTTATTTCTCTACCTCAAATGAAATACTCTTTTCGACAGTGCGTATTATAAATTTACATTCGTATATTATCTTTTCACGTTGCCAGTACCAGTCGACGTATAACCGAACCCTGGAACACTTGGGGGTAAAAACGGTTTTCGTAAAAGGATAGGATATGAACAAAGTAACCCACTCATATTGACAAAAGTTTACATATGCTTACAAGAGAATACTGGCTCTTTTGGACCGAGGATTCAAAAAACGGTGGATGAATACGCAGCAAAATACAAGAATGTCGTCATCACTTCTTCAAAATCAGGAAAACTTACAACAGCATTGTATACTAAATTTTTTAACGGTTGTCATGAAGCTGTATGTACAAGAGAACAAATTTCTTCCGCTGATTGACTCGTGGGGAGGACAAACAAATCCGCAATTATACGACGAACTCCTCCTAGATGAAGGATTGCCAACGTGTAGCATCAAAGTAATTCCCCCTAAATGTATTCAACTGGTGCAACCCTGTGATGTATTTTTTTATCATCAGGTCAAAAACTTGATTTAAAAAATACAAAATTGCTCTCATCTCATCGAGCAAGAAAAAGAAAGAACTTCCCAAGAAGACTGCATATAAATACATTCGATTGTTCATCATCAGTTATCCACGCCAATATTCAGTAACATGTTACGTTACGCGATGAGAGAATGCTTTATGAATGTCAATCACGTATGTTTTTCTATGGAGACATTGAAACAACGATGTGGTTGTAAAAATGCTGTATTTATAACTTGTGCTAGATGCAGAAATAATTATTGTTTCCCCTGTTTCTACGATAAATATCATCCCGACACATGTAAATCATCGAATGTCGATGAATAAAGTTTTGACATTTCATGTACAAAGTCTTTTCGTATGCGCTTTAATTACAATTTAAACCTAAGAATTTCATTTTTGTCCGTATTGAACTGAGAATGGATGATAGGAAAACTTAAAACGGTCCACCTTTTCAATACAAAAATGTTATAATTTATTTATAACATGTATTTGCACTTGGAACTAGTTTCAACGCTGTTTTGCGTCATCATCAGCCAAAATGTGGGAAATAGGCCAGCATGTAGGCATTTATATTACACAAGGCGTTACATTAAACAATACACATCTTACAAGGAGATAAAAACAGGGACGAATATAGAAACAAATGAATCGTTGAGAAAGCAAAAGTTATACATATTAAAAATAACCTTAACCACACATCTTGCAGTGCGAAAGTGTTCTTCTTGAATGATTCCTGAATATAAAACACACGTGCACACATTTCTGAAGAGCCAGCAGGCAGGACAAAGTAAAGTGAAACCTTAAGAGTTCTTCTGAGAAGAGTTCATCGTTTTTTCTATGTTCCGACTAACTAATGAAGTCTCCCTTGAGTTCCTGATAAACATACACAACAGGAAATTCTCCTTCATTCTCAACAATAGCTATGAAGACCAACGGTAAAATTTCATTTTAAATATTGTGCAGAGACGTGAAAGCATGATCTTGAACATGATATAACTCCTTCATATAACCCAATTTTTTTACACAAGGTGTTACATTAAATAATACACATCTTACGAGGAGATAAAAACAGGGACGAATGTAGAAACACATGCATCGTTGAGAAAGCAAAAGTTATACATATTAAAAATAAGCTTAACCACACAACTTGCAGTGCGAAAATGTTTGCCTTGAATGATTCCTGAATACAAAACGCACGCGCACACACTTCTAAAGAGCCAGCAGGCAGGAAAAAGTAAGGTGAAACCTTAAGAGTTCTTCTGAGAAGAGTTCATCATTCTTTCTATGTTCCGAATAACTAATGAAGTCTCCCTTGAGTTCCTGATAAACATACACAACAGGAAATTAAACAATACACATCTTACAAGGAGATAAAAACAGGGATAATTATACATATTAAAAATAACCTTAACCACACATCTTGTAGTGCGAAAATATTCGTCTTGAATGATTCCTGAATACAAAACACACACGCACCATTTCTGAAGAGCCAGCAGGCAGGAAAAAGTAAAGTGAAACCCTATGAGTTCTTCTGAGAAGAGTTCATCATTTTTTCTATGTTCCGACTAACTAATGAAGTCTCCCTTGAGTTCCTGATAAACATACACAGCAGGAAATTCTCCTTCACTCTCAACAATAGCTATAAAGACCAACGGTAAATTTCATTTTAAATATTGTGCAGAGACGTGAAAGCATGATCTTGAACATGATACAACTCCTTCATTTAACCCCATTTTTTTACACAAGGTGTTACATTAAACAATACACATCTTACAAGGAGATAAAAACAGGGACGAATGTAGAAACAAATGCAACGTTGAGAAAGCAAAAGTTATACATATTTAAAAAAAACTTAACCACACAACTTGCAGTGCGAAAATATTTGCCTTGAATGATTTCTGAATACAAAACGCACGCGCACACATTTCTAAAGAGCCAGCAGGCAGGGAAAAGTAAGGTGAAACCTTAAGAGTTCTTCTGAGAAGAGTTCATCATTCTTTCTATGTTCCGACTAACTAATGAAGTCTCCCTTGAGTTCCTAATAAACATACACAACAGGAAATTCTCCTTAACTCTCAACAATAGCTATAAAAGACCAACGGTAAATTGTATTTTGAATACTGTGCAGAGATGTGGAAGCATGATCTTGAACATGATATAACTTCTTCATTTAACCACCTTTGAAAGTCTCTCTCTATATTACATAGCTTCATTAACACACCATTCTGTAGATGCACAAAATAATCTTGTAATCTTCAAAGGTCCGGTATTCAGCTCGACAAGAATATAAAATAGGTATTAAGGAATACGTTGTTGAGAGTTTGGAGGTTGACTGTGCCAGTATTTGTGGTGTATTGTTGCAGCGTTACGTGTAGGGTGGGGGCAGGTTTCTATGATGTTTATTGCGGGACATGAGGCGGTAAAGCTATGGCGCGAGATGAAGAGGAACAGAGCGTGTTGGATAGTTTAGGTCTGGGGAGCGGCCATTGTTGGATTAGGAGGGGAGAGGGGAGGAGCGGTAGGGGAGGAGGAGTGGAAGGAGGGGAAGTATGGAGGGTGATGTGGTGAAAGTGTGTGGCGTGACAAAGTATTATGCATAATCTGAAAGACAGATCTGTTTTTCGGGATATTCATGTTTTTGAAAAATTCAGTGAGAAAGTCGAATAGGATCTTTGGTTTCTCTGAGATATCATTTAAGTTTAGGTTGGGATTGAAATATTGGTCTAAATGAATATAGAGGTTTTCAGTGACGTCTAGGAAAGAACCTTTGTTTAGAATATCTAATACCTCAAGATCTTGATTTATTTCAGTAAAGTTGTGCTTAAATTCTGTTATATGTAGGCCGACCGCGGAAAAACGGTTGTGTTTTATGGCATTAACATGTTCTGCATATCTGATTTTAAAGCTGCGCCCTGTTTGCTCTAGGTAAGAACTTTTGCAGTCTTGGCAAGAAAACCTATATACACCTGATTTTGAAAAAGGACTACTTTTATTTATTGATGAAGAGTTGTGTAGGATCTCTGTGCTTCTATTGTTAGTACGAAAGGCTATTTTAACGTTGTGTTTTTTAAAAACGTTAGTGACGTTGTAAATTTCTTTATTGAAGGTAAATGTGGAAAACGTGGCAGTGCTAGTATTGTCATTTATTAGGGTGGTTTTTGGGCGGTGTCTGAATTTATTGATTATTCTTTCAATAAAGGATTCATTATATCCATTGAATTTTGCTATAGAACGAATGGTGTTCAATTCTTTATTTAAGTTTTTTCTTGACATCGGAATTTTGAATGCTCGGTCTACTAAGCTATTATATGTAGCCGCTTTGTGTGTTTGGGGGTGTAGTGAGTCATTTCTTATAGTAGTGGCCGTTTGAGTGGGCTTTCTATAGATACTATATGTGAACGAAGAGGGGTGCCTATTGATTGTTAGGTCTAGGAAGTTGATGGAGTTGTTTGTCTCTGATTCCAAGGTAAATTTAATGTCATGATCAATGTTATTAAGGTTTTTGAGGGTGGATGACGCGTCTATGGAGCGTTCATCTAGGATTATAAATGTGTCATCTACGTACCTAGCCCAGAATTGGATATTAGCAAATTTGATGTTATTGTCGATGGCGGTGTGCTCTAGGAAATCAAGGTAGATCTCTGCTAAAATACAATTTACCGTTGGTCTTTTATAGCTATTGTTGAGAGTTAAGGAGAATTTCCTGTTGTGTATGTTTATCAGGAACTCAAGGGAGACTTCATTAGTTAGTCGGAACATAGAAAGAATGATGAACTCTTCTCAGAAGAACTCTTAAGGTTTCACCTTACTTTTTCCTGCCTGCTGGCTCTTTAGAAATGTGTGCGCGTGCGTTTTGTATTCAGAAATCATTCAAGGCAAATATTTTCGCACTGCAAGTTGTGTGGTTAAGCTTATTTTTAATATGTATAACTTTTGCTTTCTCAACGTTGCATTTGTGTCTACATTCGTCCCTGTTTTTATCTCCTCGTAAGATGTGTATTGTTTAATGTAACACCTTGTGTAAAAAATGGGGTTAAATGAAGGAGTTGTATCATGTTCAAGATCATGCTTTCACGTCTCTGCACAATATTTAAAATGAAATTTACCGTTAGTCTTTATAGCTATTGTTGAGAGTGAAGGAGAATTTCCTGCTGTGTATGTTTATCAGGAACTCAAGGGAGACTTCATTAGTTAGTCGGAACATAGAAAAAATGATGAACTCTTCTCAGAAGAACTCTTAAGGTTTCACTTTACTTTTTCCTGCCTGCTGGCTCTTCAGAAATGGTGCGTGTGTGTTTTGTATTCAGGAATCATTCAAGACGAATATTTTCGCACTACAAGATGTGTGGTTACGGTTATTTTTAATATGTATAATTATCGCTGTTTTTATCTCCTTGTAAGATGTGTATTGTTTAATTTCCTGTTGTGCATGTTTATCAGGAACGCAAGGGAGACTTCATTAGTTATTCGGAACATAGAAAGAATGATGAACTCTTCTCAGAAGAACTCTTAAGGTTTCACCTTACTTTTTCCTGCCTGTTGGCTCTTTAGAAGTGTGTGCGCGGCGTGCGTTTTGTATTCAGGAATCATTCAAGGCAAATATTTTCGCACTGCAAGTTGTGTGGTTAAGCTTATTTTTAATATGTATAACTTTTGCTTTCTCAATGATGCATGTGTTTCTACATTCGTCCCTGTTTTTATCTCCTCGTAAGATGTGTATTATTTAATGTAACACCTTGTGTAAAAAAATTGGGTTATACGAAGGAGTTATATCATGTTCAAGATCATGCTTTCACGTCTCTGCACAATATTTAAAATGAAATTTTACCGTTGGTCTTTATAGCTATTGTTGAGAATGAAGGAGAATTTCCTGTTGTGTATGTTTATCAGGAACTCAAGGGAGACTTCATTAGTTAGTCGGAACATAGAAAAAACGATGAACTCTTCTCAGAAGAACTCTTAAGGTTTCACTTTACTTTGTCCTGCCTGCTGGCTCTTCAGAAATGTGTGCACGTGTGTTTTATATTCAGGAATCATTCAAGAAGAACACTTTCGCACTGCAAGATGTGTGGTTAAGGTTATTTTTAATATGTATAACTTTTGCTTTCTCAACGATTCATTTGTTTCTATATTCGTCCCTGTTTTTATCTCCTTGTAAGATGTGTATTGTTTAATGTAACGCCTTGTGTAATATAAATGCCTACATGCTGGCCTATTTCCCACATTTTGGCTGATGATGACGCAAAACAGCGTTGAAACTAGTTCCAAGTGCAAATACATGTTATAAATAAACTATAACATTTTTGTATTGAAAAGGTGGACCGTTTTAAGTTTTCCTATCATCCTTTAATTACAATCCATTATTGAAAAGTCTGACAATGAAATCTCAATTTTGTACCTTTTCTATGCCTTTTGCATATAAATAAATAAATAAAATGAATTATTCACCTCTTTGCTTAATTGGAAAATGTATAATATAAAAGTTGAGAGGAAAATAAAACAAAAAAGACTCCACACGGGGAGTCGAACCCACGACCATCGAATTACTGGTCCGAGCTCTTACCGCTACACCAACTACTGCTCGGCATGCTCGCACTAACGTAAGTGGCTTACATGGCTCGAAAGCTGCGGCAGCATTTTTATTTTAAATTTCTATACACTTGGCCATCTGGAGTTCCCACTTCGGGTACTTTCATTTCTAGCCAAGCCCTGCGTGTTCTATAAATTTGAGCAAAATCGGTGGTGATGAGTAGGGAATGCCCCCTTGTTAGTGTAGAAGCTACAAGTCGAGTATTTAGTTATTTACTACCCTGCCATCATGTACAGTGCATACACAGCTGTCTTCCAACTACACACAGATTTCTTGCAGTGAGTCCTGATGTTTGTCCCAGACATCATAAATCTTGCCTACATCCCCCCCATTGCCACAAAACTTTGCTGAACCTTTGCTTTGGTAAGATGGAAGATTTTTTTCTTAGCTTGTGAGTTTGTGTCATGTTGCCATGCTTGCATGACCTTTCTCTTCTCTATGATCAGAGCTGCAATTTCTTGATTGCTCTCATGAAACCAATCCTGATGTTTTCTAGCCTGTTATCCTACAGTTTCTTCACGTTCATTTTGAATGACAGTCTTCGAGCTCTCCCAGTGCTGCATTGTATCTGGAAGATAGTTGTTCGGCAGTTTCGGATGGAGTAGCTCTCTGTACTGTTTAAGCTTCTCTGGACCCCCTCCCCCCCAAATATCTCAATATCAGAAGCACTCCTACAGTTTTTCTGTTGCTTTCTTCTCTGGTAAGGAATGGGGATATGGATCATAGATCTGATGAGTCTGTGATCTGTCCAACAGTCATCCATTCCTACCATAGTTCTTGCGATAAGATCTCTTCAGCAGACTATCACATAGTCTATGAAATGCTACCATGATATTTTGAAGCAATCTCCTTGATGGAATATGGTGTTACTTATTATTAGAACATGCTCAGGACACTTCGAGGAGTCTGACTCCATCTAAAGTTTCTGTGCCTACTCCCTCCTTGCCAATGACATTGTTGCACACTTCATAATCCTTCCCCACGCTAGCACAGATATCACCGAGAACGATGATTTTATCTTGCTGATTGATGGTTGACAATATGGCATCTAAATCTGAGTAGAAAATTTCATTTCATCTTCTGCTTTGAAAGATGGGGCATACGCACTGATCACTGCAGCATGCCGATTGCCACTCAACCAGAGTCTTAATGTTGTCCTGTTGGGAGCTCGGACAGGATATTGAGGAGACTCTTCATGATGAAAACTCTTACTCCTTATAAACGGCTCTCATTAGTGGCTTTCCCTTTCCACAAGAAGGTGTATCCTGCACCGTGCTCAGTAATTCGACCTTTCTCAGCAAGTTAAGTCTCTTGGATTGCTGCTATGCCAACATTATACTCCTTAATTCTCGAGCAATTATCCCAGTTCTTCACACGGTTCTCTCACTAGATGTGTCATCATTCAGTGTTCTGATATTCCACAGTGCAAAATACAGTTCTTTAACTTTCTCAACCGCATTGTAGGCGCTACTAATGGATACAGTTATCCAATCAGTAATGAAAGTGGCTGATTATGTTTAGGGCACGTTTTCTAACCCCTTCTTCATGTGAGGTGAGCAGAATCGACCCTAAACAGGGCTGCTCTGTCATATATGCAGCTACCAAATTGCCTTACAGCCACATTCCTCAAGCAAGAAGACTGATCACACTCTACTGCCCACGTGCTGGTGGGTAGCTTTGCAGTCAGGCGGCATTGAATGAAAGCACTGCAAAGCTAAACGGACTAATCGCAACTAGCGTGGAAGGGAAGGGAGGCTTGGTGTACTTTGTGGAGGGAGAAAAGTGACATTATTTTTAAACTCGTTAACAAGCCTAAGATTTTTTAAAACTCAAGGACATAAGTATATATGATAACATTATTTCAAACCGTTAACTAGAATTTTCCATAAGATCTCTGTACATCATAAATTTTTAATTCCTTGGTGTTTTGTTTTCATATTATAAGTTTGAAAGCATTGCAATAATGAGATCACTAGCACTGTGATTTTTAATAATAACTGAAGTTTTCAGATAAATTTTAATGTGTGTGGTAATCATTTTGATGATGAAGAGAATGGTCCTTTCTCGAAACATGTATGTTGAATGTGGACAACATCTTTATCAGTCATTTTATGTATAAAGTGTTGATAGGGCAGACCCAATAAAGACCCCTTGAATATTATAAACTGCTACTGTATATTTACAGAACGAAAATACACAGTTAAAAAAAATTAGGGGAACATGTTTTTGAACGTATGCCATGCTCCACAAAACAATACCTCACACCCAGGTATATTACCAACTAAACCTTTATTTTTTGCCATTCAAGTATGCGAAAGAACATCGATGGATTAGCGTTCATTTTCAGAACACAAACGTAAATGTCCAAATAGGGGCGAAAACAAAGTGATAATAGTCCTCCAGGGTGGATTTTTATCACAGTTGGAGAGCTTCAGTATGGTGCATGTCCTCCACGAGCATTTATCACAGCTTGGCACCTATCTGACATGCTCTGTATACGTTGACGGAGTTCATGTTGCAGTATCAGGTCCCATTCTTCAATGAGAGCCTGTTCGAGGTCTTAGAGAGTCTGTGGTGGAACAGGACGCTCACGAACACTTCTGTCAAGCCTGTCCCACACATGCTCGATGGGATTAAGGTCAGGACTCACTGGTGGCCATTCCATCTCTTGAATGTCCAGTTGTCGCAAGACAGCTCTGGTGATGTGCGCTACATGAGCCCTGGCATTATCGTGCATGAGTATGAATTCAGGGTCAACACCGTATGCAGCAACCAACACATTGTGTAGCAGTATCTGCTCGATGTACTCCACAGCGGTAAGATTACCATGGACGACGAAAAGATCCTTATGGCCATCAATAGTAATGCCTCCCCAAAACATCACAGAACCTTGTCCGAATCGGTCGCCTTCCGGGACAACATTTGGCATGTACTGCTCACCACGGCGTCTCCATACACGTTGACGTCCATCACACTGTGTCAGGGGAAATCTAGACTTGTCTGTAAACAACACACGTCTCCATTGGCGAAGCTGCCGGTTGACGTGGATACGGGCAAACAGAAGGTGAGCTGTGCGATATTCCTACGTTAAATGGGGCACTTGAACAGGACGCCTGTGTTGTAAGGACACTTCTCTTAACCTGTTCCTTACTGTCTGGTCAGACTCCGTGATTCCAGTGAGCCTCCTGGGTCTTGTTTCAGTTCTCTGGCAGTTGATGAACGACACCGCAGTGCACAGATGGTCAGATATTGGTCATCCTGTGGGGTTGTCATGCGTCCACTACCCTGTCTAACCCTCCTTGTGAACTGCCCTTTTTCATTGTAGCAATTCCACAAGCGGTAAATAACTGATGGAGAGACATTGAGATCCGCAGCAACACGACGAAAAGTCCATCCTTCCTGGATCAAAGTGACGGCCCTTTCGACTTGAACCTCGTTAAGATGTCTCATGGGGTGTGCTAGTTGATGTACAATGTGCTCAAATGACCGCAGTAGTCTGTGTACCTAACGACGACACACGGATGCACCGCTATTCACTTTGTTTTGAGGAGTCACCTGACATTTTAATGCATGGCAACGCCTACAGATGGAGTATAACTTTGATTTGACATACGCTAAGTAGCTAAGGTCTCAAGGTATGCTGTACGACCATTGGAACCGCGTCTACCAAATTAACGTTCACATACCAGACGTTACAAAACATGTTCCCCTAATTTTTTGAACTGTGTATATGCTAGTAATGGTACCTTCAACAATCAACTTCAATGTAACTTACGGGACATACATCTGGACTGGGGTCACTTTCTCTGCGCCGACAGTTACTACACATCAGATGAGCTGGCTGAGATGCTCCTGCTCTGCAAGACACATTTTGTTGGCAAGATTAGGAAAAATAAAGGAGGTTTAACAAAGGATATTTGATACACACCATCTCTTCATTGACTTCAGATCAGCCTATGACAACATTGATAGAAGTAATCTCTGTGTAGCTATGGAAGAGTTTGAGATCCCTACGAAATTGATCGCCTTGTGAAAGCCACTATGGAAAATACTCGGAATCAAATTAAGATCCAAAATATGTTATCAAGTGCTGTAACAACCAAGATCTGAGTTAGGCAAGGAGATTCATTATCATGTCTTTTGTTCAATATAGCTTTGGAGAAAGTTGTTAGAGATGCGAGTATCAACACAAGGGAACCATCTTATATAAATCAGTTCAAAATTTGGCATATCGTCGTTGCTGGGCAAAAACCTCCTATGTGAAATATTTCAGCTTAGAACTTTGGCCAGTAAGGTTCTGTCATCTAAGGTGCAATTTTGTGTGAATATGGTCAAGGCATTCTCGCTCTTCATAATGTATGTGCTGCGGGTCAGTATATCTCCAAAAATATTATCACATAGGAGGTTTTGTCCTGGCAGTGATGATATGCACATGATATTGCTTTAATCGTGTGAACACCAAGGGCACTGAGAGAAGCTTTCACATGCCTTGAAAAAGCAGCAAGAAAGGTGAATTTACAGATTAATGAAGAAAAAACTAAGTACATGCCCGTAACCAAGAAAGACTACCCTAGTGGATCTACATTCATAGAAATTGGCTCGTATAAGTTTGATGTTGTGCTTAGCTTTACCTACCTTGGATCAGAAGTTAATTCCAAGAACAATGTTCTGAAATCCAAAAAACTTATACTGTCCGCTAACAAGTGTTATCATGGCCTCATAATCATCTGAAGTCTAAGCTGCTTTTCAGGAAAACTAAAGTCCTAATGTATAAAGTTTTAGTAAAACCTGTATTAACATATGCTGCTGAGACCTCAAAATCTGATGAAAGACACATCGGTATATTTGAAAGAAGGATTTTGAGGCAAATTTGTGGTTCAGTGGAAGAAAACCATGTCTGGAGAAGAAGATATAATCATGAATTGTATAGTTTATACAGTATAACGGACCAAACAATGTTAACTGCATAAAGATGAGAAGGTTGGAGTGGGCAGGACATGTGCTGTGTGTTAATGACAGAATGATAAAGAAGTTATTTAATGCAGTGCCAGAAGGAATCTGGAAAGTTGGAAGACCAAAGTTAAGGTGGGAAGAAGGGGTGAGAGAGGATGTAAAGATAATTGGAATCAAGAATTGGAGGAGCTCTGCACTTAACAAGAAAGAATGAAGAAAACTTCTCAGAAGGTCAAGACCCACAAAGGGCTGTCGCGCCAGTGATGATGATGATGATGATGATGATGATGATGATGATGATGATGATGATGATAATAACAACAAAGGATATTGTAAATGTGAAGCTCAAATGGGTTAATGTGAGTAGTTCGAAAATATTTTCAACTCAAAGCATTCAGATTTAATATGAGTACATTTTGGCATTTTTTAAAGGTTTCATAATCATTTGGCTTATAGAATTTATGCCAGTTAGTTTGAATTTGCAAGTAAAGTCATTATATCCAGAATTCCTTGGCCACCATCGAGGCCTTCGGCTCAGAGTGTCTGGGGTTCAATTTTCGGTTGGGTTGGGGTTGAGGATTTTAATCACGTGTGGTTAATTTCTCCGACTATCAGACTGGGTGATTTTGCTTGTCCCAACACTCTTATCTTCACAAAAACAACACATCACACTACCTCAAACCACAGTATCACGCAATAATGAATACAACCCTCCATATAACGTTGGCATCAGGAAGGGGATCCAGCCATTAAACAGGACCAAGTTCACACATGCCACACAAATCACACCCGTGTGGGAAAAGCAGTAGAAGAAGAATATATTCAGAGTTTCAGTTGTACATTACCAATGCAAAACAAAAAATTCTGTAACACCACATGGCATCATACTATATTTTATGTCTCACAAAAAATTGGTGTGGCGACATTGATATTAAAAGTGGGAGACATCAGCCCTGAATGGATCATGGAGGGCACTGGTATGTAATGGTACACTCAATTTTGAAGAAAGCAGGGGCAGACGACTGAGATTGACAGGCGACAAGAAGGGAAAGAAAGTTCTCGGGAACTTCCTGTTCAACATTCCAATTATACCTCTGCTCATTTCAGCAAATTGTGTGCTTCCCATATTGGGCTATGCAGCCATCTCAAGACCCACAGATGAAGTTGGAATATCGAGCTACTCATGCGTGAGTGTTTGCTATGTATTTTGATCCCCACAATTTAATGCAATACAGGAGTGTAGTAGAGAACAGCCAAACTGATATCACTTTTCTTCAGAAGGTGCAATTGTAGCATTTTCTAGAGGACATATTACTTTCCAGACTGCAGTAGGAGGAGAAAACTTCAATTTAGTAAATGTGGTGAAAGTGATCTGTGCATTGGAAATAGCACATAAAGACAATGCTACAGCTGCTGTGAAGTGTTTGTACATCTGTGTGCAAATGCGGACTCTGAACAATCATTCTAAAAGTATAGTTTACTGGTAAGCGACAGATTGAAGATTGACAGCAGCTAGTGCAGAAACACGCAATTATATCTCTTAAAGAATGCAATTATTGTAACAAACACTTGCGTTGCAATGGCCACATGTACCGTAAATTGTTCAGAGTATGAAAACATAAAACACCACATTTTCAATTTGGTTTCAATTAAAAAACAAAATTTTTCAAACACCTCTACTTATTATTAATAATTTATGTTGAGTAGTCAGACCGAAGGCTGATTGGATCCTCAGTAGCTCAGCCATCAGCTATTATAGATGGCATAGGCATCACTGAAGAGGCATACTTGGGAAAAGATGTAGCTTTCCATTGCTTTCCTCACCAAGCCAAAAGTAGCTATTGCATATGTCTGCCAAGCCCATTGAAAAGCATTTTTGTCTTGTAACCATTGCAGATATTGCATTGATCTTTCTTCGAAGGAAAAATAGAGATATTAATTTCATTCCAAGTATCACAAAATACTCTGAAGTTGAATGGCTGGTTTTGAGTTTCACTGCAGCAGTTTTCATATTTCTGGAAGATGTGAGTATATGAGTTCCAAATTGGCTCCAGATACAACTTAGGACTGGATTTCATACAGTAATGAGATTCAACATTAGAGAACATTCTGTGATAGCTAGTAATTTGTTCTCATGTTTATTATTTTTATTGCATCTGTTAATCACTGTTTTCTGTTCTGACCAAGCAAGTTGGCCATGCGGCTAGGGGTGCGCAGCTGTGAATTTGCATTTGAGAGATAGTGGGTTCAAACCCCTCTGTCAGCAGCCATGAAGATGGTGTTCTGTGGTTTCCCATTTTCACACCAGTCAAATTCTGGGGCTGCACCTTAGTTAAGGCCATGGCCACTTCCAACTCCTTTGCAGTTCCATCATCGCATTAAGACTGATGTGTGTCTGTGTGATGTAAAGCAACTAAGAACAAAAATATACTAGCTAATGTGTACGTGCTTCCCTACAGAATTCTACGCTGTATACAAAATTCTAGGTTAAATAGTATACATATTGTGATTAAGATTGTATTAAATTAGATAGCTCTTAATGTTACCCCAGAAACGTGAAGGGGAAGTCACCATACGTCTCTTCGCATGTGAAGACAAGGTTAAGGAATTTTCAGTGTAATGGCAGCCCTCTTGCCCACTATCAGTCACAGTCAAGTTGGGGATTTTTCATTATGGTGGTAGGCCCATTTGCCTGCTGCCAGTCAGAATCAAGTTGGGCGGTTTTCATTATAATGGTAGACACTCACTTTCCACCTGCCTTTTTTACATTCTCAGAAAGACTGTCTTTGTGGTTTTCCCAACTGAAGTCAACATATGTCATTACAATGATGCCATTAGGAATGTTGCAGTTAAGAGCAATGCTATCATATGAAATACTTGATCAAATGAAAAACCGCACATTTTCTCACTTTTAACGAATAGTACTACGCTGCCATCTAACACTTTAAAGTTCCCGAGCTGGAATGACTAGGCCGCAGCTAGCTGTGAACACTCCTCTGCCATTATTCCTCCAAGTGTGCACACTGCTCACATTCCAATCAGTGCCTCAGAGTAGGGATCAAATAGCTGGAATACTATGATGAACCAGTGTGTTACGTACCAGTAATATAAAAAAATGTATGAACCAGAGGAATGGCATGCTAAAGAAGAGAGTAATCTAATTCCCCAGCTACTTCCCACCAATATTCAGGCAAGCTGTTATACTCGGTACACAGCATTAATCCCATCTATCAGTGATGAAAAAAAAGACATAAAGCACATCGCAACAAACAGTGGTCAGTGTAATGTTATTGTTGATGGGCTTTCTAAGTTATAGGCCTTCACATTTAGTTTTCTTTTGACTCTGTGATATTAGTGCATCTAATGTAAAGGGAGTCCTCCTTCCTTTCGTGACTCCCTCTTGTCTTATTATTCAAGCGATCATTCCTTTACAATTTTTTCTCATTTAAAAAAATCATCTTCGCAATCTTCTTTGTTGATATGGACCGATGACCATGGGTTTTTACACCATAAGACAATCATTACAAAATCCATCGCCAATTAACACGATTGAACAATATTTCTATGTCAGCAATGCTTGGCGTTGATATAGACTAAGCAACAAATTCTAAATTCATTAATTCCTCTGAAAACAATATCAGTGACTTGTTGGAGCTGTATAAGGGGGAAAGGATGA
Source organism: Anabrus simplex (assembly GCF_040414725.1). NCBI lineage: Eukaryota > Metazoa > Arthropoda > Insecta > Orthoptera > Tettigoniidae > Anabrus > Anabrus simplex. Next base: position 608,463,067 of record NC_090266.1, on the reverse strand, counting down.
TGGTGATGATGATGATGATGATGATGATGATGATGATGATGATGATGATGATGAAAGCATCAATGCCTTCTTCCCAAGTAATCTACATTTGTAGCAGCCTGAAGCCATTCTTCGAAAATACTGTAATCAAGCAGAAATCTTCACGGAAGGCAGGCTATTCTCTAATTACTTTGTTCTCACTGTTACATTTGCAGTAAATTAGTGTTATAGTTTCCATTGAATGTTAGTCAGACATATGAATTTTTAATGAAAAAATTGAGATTATGAAGTTAAAACCCTTATATATATTGGATACAGGGTTTTTAATAGACTGTGCAGCAGGCTTAATTATACGAGCTTATTAATGCAGCCAACAGAGGCGTAGCAGTCTTCCAGAGACTTACAAAGTTTTTAAATTTACATTCAGCCCATCCCCCACCCACCTCACCCCTGCCCCCATTAAGAGGTTTTCAAAGAAAGATGACAATATACCAAGTCAACCATCTATAGATGGTGTATCATACTGAATTACACTTTAGAATCTCCCATAGCCTACAACCTACCATTTTGTTAATCATGACATGCCACAAGAAGCTAATATATTTGTCCACTGCATGACAGAAACATTGCACAGAGGGAAGCAGTCCCATATTCAGCACTACAAATTTTTCCCACCGTTGTCAGTGTACTATGTAGCGTACAACATGGAGAGCAGTCATGAAGGACAGCATTAGACATAGTTTCAATGGAAGTATGGTGTGACCATCGTGGAGATTTACAGAAGATTGGTACAGTTTGTGGAAAGCAACATCACAGAAAACCATGTATAGCTGGGTTGAAGGCTGGAAAAATTGCTGTATTTCAACAGAGATAGCGACCAGTTCCAGAAGTACGGTGAGGACAATGTCTACGTACAGGATGCGAGTGGAGTGGGTCATCCTTAATAACAAGGGCATCACGTTCACAGACAAGGAGGTGGCTGCGAGACTTGCCAGAAGATTCCTGCAGCACTTTGTGTACTAGCACTTGCAGTTGGAGAAGATATCTTTCAGATGGGTTTTCTGGTGCCCAAGTGAAGCACAAAGACAGGCATGTGTGAATGTGATCAATGATCTCCTGCAATGCCACAACCAGGATCCAGTGGGCTTCATGTTGAGAATTGTGACTGGGGATGAGGCCGTCAAAGCCGTCAATCATCAATCAGTGCACAGAAGCATAGCATCCTCAGTCAACGAGCATGAAGTGGCTCGTGGAGGGCAGCATGCCCATTGACTGGCTGGAATTGAAGACAACTATCAGCAACACCACATATGTGGCAATCCTAAGCAAATGTGTGCCTTACAATTGAAAGGAATTAGTCAGGGAAATAGGAGAAAGGTGTTCTCCTGCATCATGATAACGCATGGCCCAGTAGGAGTTGGAAAGCATCTGCCACAATTATTGAGCTAGGATTCCAAGTGCCCACATTCAGCTTACTACTTTGACTTGGCCCCTTAAGATTATCGCTTGTTTGGTCGCGTGAAGGTACCTGTGCTTAAACAAATGTCCACAGACTTGAAAGACCTGGAAGCTGTTGTCCTGACATGGGTGCAAGGACACATTCAAAAAGCATGGTTCCAGGAGAGTGTGGAGAGGCTCCCACACTAGCGATGAGGGGAAAAGTGTACAGTGTAATTCAGTAGGATATGAAATGAAAGGACAATTTCAACGTCTTCATACACAGATGTCTCCACAAACATGGACTCTTTCCTCATTATTCACAATTCTTCTCCATTCGTTTCTTCTCATCAGGCTTATTTCTGCTTTCCTGATTCATCAGGAGTGCAGGTTCAACTTGAGAAGCCATTTTGATGAGGAGAGTAGGGAAGTTTAGGATAAGGAGAGCGTATATACAGGAAAAGGAGACAAAGATAAAATAAATGCAGAAACACAGGATAAAAGGAGCCCAACTGGCCAACCTAAGTATTAGAATAGAACAAACAAGTAACAAATAAGGTCATCTATAGAAAGGTGCGCGAATAGGAACATATAATGGGACAAACAAAATGACCTGTCAGTGTGGAAAGGGGAAGCCACAGGAAGAGGAGACTTGGACAGACATGGAAAAACAAAAAGACAAGGGCAATCTCTGCTTCTTCACACACTGCTTTCTTCACGTAGATGGATTTTCTCTGTATCTTTCTCAATTCTGGTACATCCATTTCTTCCCTGGTGTTAACAAGCTCTTTTCTGCTTTCTAACTTCATTAGAAGTTTAAACATTGACCCTTATTCAGGGACCTCTGTGGCAGGTCTTAATCTTGTTAGTTATTCCTGTTCCCCTCTTTATCTATAAGACTTGATTAATCGCTTGTTTGTTCCTTTCTGTTCCTCAAATTGAAATGTTGGGCTCCGTTGGTGTTTATTGTATGTTCTTTGTCTGTTAACACTTGTATTTTTCTTTTTCTTCTATTTATCTGGCTTTTTCCTTATGATTGACTTCCCATATAAAAACTGAAGACCTCCAAGAGTGTGCTTATATGAGAATAAACTTAGAAATTTGCCAGTGAAGTACAATCTTATAGGAGGCAAATTTTTACTAAGTATCTTCTTCAGTTCTCTGTACACTGAGTGATTTGGCTGTGCAGTTTGGCCTGTGTAGTTGTTAGCTTGCATTCGGGAGAAATGGGCTCGAACCAAACTGTTGGCAGCCCTGAAAATGTTTTTTTTGTAGTTTCCCCATTTTCACTCCAGGCAAATGCTCCTTAATTAAGGCCACGGTCACTTCCTTCTCGTCCTATCCCATCACCATAAGACCTGTCTTAGTCGGTGTGATGTAAAACAATTCCAAAAAATGAACAGAGTTCTCTTTATAGTATGATTATTTATGATTTTAAAAATATTTTATTTACTGTGCTCTTGTTCTAGGTAAAATGCGGTGGAGAAAGCTTGTTGCCCTCCTTGGGAGTTTAATTGTACTAGGAGGCTGTATAATTTTGTACTTGATGATGGATCTTACTATTTTCCCACATGATTTTAAGGAGGTATGTTGATCAATTTTTAGCATATCTTGTGTTTATTATGTGTATGTTACAGGAAGATACAGATATGAAAGGATGTATAGAATATTTGCCATACTACAAGGAACTACATTCAGGGTTTATTGGGACCTTAATGTACCACAGTAAAATTTTTAAAAAACGTGTAATTTCAATAAACAGGCCTTTTTAAACTTGTTTTACAGTAGGCAATAGTCTTTAATACTATCAGTGTGTTTTGGAAAATATACTAGTATGGTAATATCCAGTCAGATGTTACATTATTGGTACCTATTTAGCCTGATAGTATTTACATTTAATCTGTGGGAAGTAATTTTCCCTCTATTAATGTGCAGTTATTTCTACAAAATAATACTGTATATTGCAAATTATTTGTTGCGGCTTTTGTGTTGGTACTCGTCTGCCGCATTTCATTTTGTAACAGTTGGCAATGTGCTGCTGCGTTTTTGTTTTATAAACAGACACTGAACATGGCGACCGGCAGCAGTACACGTGTTTTGGTGTACCTCCGAATTTGTTGTACATAATGTGTAAATATGCAGTTTTATTCATGTGTAATAAATGTTTGAATCACCTTGTGAGTGATGTGTTTGTGTCTGCTCGTTTGGGGCAGTCTGGTCCTCCATTTGATTTGTTTCAAAATTGTATTTGTGCGCCTATGGAACTGAACTTTGTTATGTGCGGCCGATATGTTGTTTCGTCGTTCGCAACATAAAATTTTGGTCCTTCCGGGCCGCGATGAGAATCATTGTGAACTTTGAACATTGTGCTAGTCACCTAAAAATTGTTATCGTCATGAATTGCTGCCTGCAATCGCCGTTTGAACATAGCAACGAGCTTGGCGCGAAAAGCATCGTGAACAGTTATTGTATAAAAGCACCAGGATGTCGTGCTTAAGGCTAATTACTACGAATGTTTGAATTCGTCATATTGAGATTTCAACGAAGTCTACATTGTTTTGGAACTGCTTTGATATCGCACGTTAACAATCTGTGGAAGTTACCACGTGCTATTTATTGCATTTGTTCTTGTGAGCTGTTTCCGCCAGCCTTTATCTGATACCCTGATGTTCGAGATGTTAAATGCTACTTGGAATTTGGACTCCAGTGAACATTACATCGCAGACGTCATCTTTTGGACTTTCCAGTCACTTTGGGCATGTGATTCCAGCCAAGGAGTGTTTCCAGTGGTAGTGATGATTGATGATACAGCACCGTCATGTACTGTAAGTCTGTTCCATTTGTCTTTATTGTTCCTATCTTGACTAGGGTAGACATCCTGCCTGATATCCTAACCCTACTGCTAGCACTTTCCGTGTATAGAATAACAGATTTGTCTTGACTTCTCATGGGCATTATACGATTTCGTGCTAATAATTTGTTGGGCCGCTTTGTGTATTTTGTATATTTTAGAACGTACGTGGTTTATTATACGTTATTTCATGCTTTTGTGCATCTACCTACATTGTTGGTTCCATTCAAAGACTGTCACTCATTCTAACAATGCAAATGAATGCAGTGCACTGATTATAGGGCTTATTGTTTGTATAGTCACCATAGTTGTAGGATTGATTTCTATTATTATCTTGTCAATAATTGATTACCTGAACTACCGGTATTCATCATGGTGTTTGAATCCGAAGCAAAGGCTGTTCAAAAACGTGGTCTACTTAAAAGGTCATTAACTCACCTTGAAAATTACTTAAAGCAAGATAACATCAACCATCACGAACTAATTTCTAGGCAAAATAGGCTGCCAGAAATTTGGAAGGAATTCAGCATTGTTAGGGAGTATCTAGAATGTGAATTAGACTCAAAATCTAGCGAAACTCACTTTGGAGAGCATGATGAATTTGAAAACAGATATCATGCAATAGTTGCTAGGATTCAAGAATTGCTTTGCTCATTTGAGAGACCCACAAGTCCAAGCAATGCATCCATTATTTCTGATAACTCTACTCGGTCCAACTGTAGCTTGAAGCTCCCGCCCATTGAATTGCCTGTTTTTAAAGGAGATTTGACAAAATATTTGAGTTTCAGGAACACCTTTCAAAGCTTGGTTATTAACAATACCCGCATTGACAATGTGCAAAGACTACACTACCTATTGTCGTCTCTTCAAGGCGAACCTAGGGATTTGTTAGATAACCTATCCATATGTGCTGATAATTTCACTGTTGCTTGGAATTTAATTGATGAAAGGTACAATAACAAACGCTTGATTGTTTCACAGCACGTAAAACATTTGCTCAATCTCCATAATTGTACTAGTGGATCTTCTGTTGAATATCGCAAATTGATAAACCAAGTAAAATCTAATCTTAGTGCTGTTGACAATTTAGAGGGTCAGGTTCCACTACATGAAATTTTGCTACAGGAATTGATTCTAAGTAAGATCAAGTCCAACCATAGAAGTGAATGGGAAAACAAATTTGCCTCTACTGATATTCCCACACTAAATAATTTAATTGATTTCTTGGAAAGAAAATGTCAAACATTAGAGCTAACAGAATGCAAGAAACCTGTTATTGAGCAAAAACGAGACTTAAAATCCAACCTAAAAGCCCTTCACATTGCCAACAATAGCACTTCCTTGAATTGTAGGTTTTGCAAACTTGATAATCACAGCATTTCTGATTGTAGAAAGTTCAAACAAGCAAACATTGATCATCGTCGCAAGTTTGTGAGGGAAAATAAACTTTGTTATCTCTGTTTCTCCGCTTCTCATGTTTCTAAACATTGTAAGCAAAACAAATGCTCCCAGTGTAATGGGCCTCACAACTTATTGGTTCACAAGGAACAAACAAGTCCCAATAATAATAATATGAATGCTACAAATTCTGCAATTGTTTCACCCACTGCCATGAAGGTTGTTTCAGGACTAGGTTCTAATGTTTTGCTGAGCACAGCGTGTGTAGGAATAAAAAATAGCTCAGGAGAGATTATACTACTTAAAGCTTTGTTAGACTCTGCGAGTCAATTATCCTTTGTGACTTCTGATCTTGTCAAGAAGCTTGGTATTCGTACTAGGTCTTGTCGTCTACCTATTGTTGGTATAGGCAATGCGAATGTGTCTCCTGTAAGTTCAACATGTAACCTTGTTTTATTCTCCAACGTATCAGATTATACATTGAAGTTGAACTGTGCAGTCGTGAACACAATCACAAGTCCACTCCCTGCGCAGGAAATTGATTGTTCCAATTGGGTTATTCCTGATGATATTATTTTGAGTGATAGGACATTTAATCAGCCCTCTACTATTGATATTTTGCTAGGTGCTGATGTCTACTATGAAATTGTGTCTTCTAATATTTTGCATAAGAAGGGTTATCCCGCCTTATTAGATACTGAATTTGGTTGGGTGCTGTCAGGCACTTTCCCTGAGTCGTGCATTAAGAATAATGCCAAGGCTCGTCGTGCTAATCTTGTAAAACTTGATTCTATTGACACTAAACTCCAAAGGTTTTGGGAGCTTGAAGAACTTCATCAACCAGTTCTTACTCCTGAAGAAAGGGCTTGCGAAGAACACTTTGTGAATAGTGTTCAAAGAGATGATTCTGGTAGGTTTGTTGTCAAACTTCCTATTCGTGCTGAAGTGCCACCTGTAGCTGAGTCTAAGCATAATGCTGTTAGAAGGCTCAAACAGATGGAAAATAAATTTGCTAAGCTTCCAGACTTGAAAAGGAAGTATGTAGATTTCATGCGTGAATACAGTGAAATGGGTCACATGGAAATTGCTCCTCCAGAGACCTCTAACTCTGTAAGCTTTTACTTGCCCCATCATTGTGTGCTCAAGGATTCTAGCACTACAATCAAGTTGAGAGTTGTTTTTGATGGAAGTTGTGAATCATCAAATGGGATAGCATTGAATTCTATGTTAATGGTTGGTCCTACTATTCAGCCTGACTTGCTGTCCATTGTTTTAAGGTTCAGAACCTATTTTGTTGCTCTTACGGCTGACATTGCTAAGATGTATAGATGTGTGGGGGTCAAAGGGGTAGTATGTGGTCCTGTGGGTGCACTTCTTGCTGATGGGAGTGTACTAGCAAAACACAGGAAATGCCATCTATTCCTACCAAGTCCGATACATGCACGTCCACGCCGTGGCCTCTGGGCAACGGGTACATTCTTTAAGGTACACGGCTAAGTCATGTAAGGGCAGAAAGCGAGTTCCCGACGCTTAAATGGGGACCTATCAGCTAAGGGAGACAACCCTAACAGAAAACATCGGTCCTCCAGGATTGCTGGGGGTTGGAGCAAGGCTAACAACCTTGCTCCGGAAAACCAACTGTTGCGAAGCCCCAGAATATGCCTCGGAATGGTGGATTTAATAGACGACGAGCTAAGCTAAAGGCAATGGACTACGCAATTGGTACATGGAATGTACGCACACTTCTACGAGCCGGAGCACTGAAAGTACTGATGCAGAAACTAGAAGTCAACAAAGTGGACATAGCAGCCATACAAGAAACTAGATGGTCAGGAAGGGATGAGATATGGGACACCAAAACCCACACAATATTCAGTAGTGGGAAGCCAAGGAATGCAAAAGAAGGAGGAGTAGCATTTATAGTACGAAAACAAGCTAAAGATGATGTACTACAGTTTTTGGCAGTAAATGAAAGATTGGCAACATTGCGTGTTAAAATGCGATTCTACAACTTAACAATCGTAAATGTATATGCACCAACGGAAGACAAGGAACAGATAGTCAAGGATCAGTTCTATGCTGAACTGGAACGAGTGCTAGATTCAATCCCATCGAACGATGCTAAGATGATAATAGGAGACCTAAATGCACAAATTGGGAAGGAGGAGATATATCAAGGAATAATAGGGATCCATAGTTTACATAACACTACTAATGATAATGGACAGAGATTGCTTGACCTTGCTACCAGCAGAAACATGAAAGTGATGTCAACTTGTTTCCCTCATAAAGAGGTACACAAGCAAACATGGATATCGCCGGATGGAAAGACCTGTAATCAAATAGACCATGTAATAATGGAGAAAAGATGGGCATCCAATATCATGGATGTCAGATCATTCAGAGGAACAAGTTGTGGCTCCGACCACTTTCTAGTTAAGGCAATCTTAAGGTGCCGCATTATGAAAACAAGAAAGGAAGGAATGAGTAGGATAGAAAAGTACAATACTTGTGAACTGAAGAATAAGGAAGTATCAGAAAGATACGGGGAAAGAATGACAGAAGTGCTGGTAGAGAAATATAATAAGGACCAAACAGCAACGGTCGAGACCAAATGGACTGCTCTGAAGGAAAGCGTTAAGGCCGTGGCAAAGGACACACTAGACATTGTACCCAAAAGGAACACAAAGGAATGGTTTGATGAGGAATGCCAAAAAGCCATAGAAGAAAGGGATAAAGCATATAAAGCATACCTAGAGAGACCAACAAGGGTGAAGAAACAAGAGGTTGAAAACCAGAATAAAGAAGTAAGGAATGTATGTCGAAGAAAGAAGAGAAGAAAATTAAATGAGAAAATGGCTAGAATAGTGGAGGAATTTAAAGAAGATAATAGCTACATGGCTTACAGAGAAGTTAAGGAAGTGAAAGAAGGATTCAAGGCAAGAACAAACATGTGTAAGGACAGAAATGGACAGCTTTTGGGAGATAAAAAAGGGATCCAAGATAGATGGAAGGAATATTTCCAACACCTCCTGAACCCAGTAGAAATGAAAGAGAAAACACCAACTACCTCAAGGAAGAATACTGAGACAAATGAATCAGAAGTCACAGCACCATCTATGCAAGAAGTGATAGAAGCCATACAGCAACTGAAAAACAATAAAGCACCAGGTATCGATGGCATCCCTGCAGAGTTGTGGAAATACGGAGGAACCACACTACAAGAAGCTATATATGATCTAATTGTGAGTGTGTGGAATACAGAAGAAATGCCTGAAGACTGGCGCAAAGGCATCATATGCCCAATATACAAGAAAGGGGATAAGTTGGTATGTAGCAATTATAGAGGGATCACACTGCTGTGTACAGTATATAAGCTGTTCACTTCCATTCTGAAGAAGAGACTAGAACCCCTGGTGGAAGAAATTCTAGGAGAATACCAGGCAGGGTTCCGGAAGGGAAGATCCACTATTGATCAGATATTTACTGTGAAACAAGTGTTGGAGAAGTGTTGGGAACGGGGCATAGATGTGGTACAGATGTTTATCGACTTTCAACAAGCATACGACTCTATTGACAGGGATAAATTAATGGAGGTATTAAGAGAGTTCAAGATACCTGAAAAGCTGGTGCGACTGGTGGAATTGACTATGAGAAATACGATGGTGGGAGTGAAAATTCAGACTGAAGTAGGCAGTTTCTTTGAAGTGAATCAGGGATTGAAGCAAGGAGATGGCTTAGCACCAATTCTATTTAACCTGGCACTAGAGTCAGTGATTAGAAAGTTAAGGGTGGACACCAGTGGAACACTTCTGTACAAAACAGCTCAACTAGTTGGATATGCTGATGACATAAATTTGATGGGAAGAACAACAAGGACAGTTAAAGAAACATTTGAAGACTTGAATAGGGAAGGCAAAGAGATTGGACTTAAGATCAATGAACAGAAGACGAAGGTAATGGTGCAGGCTCGGAGAAGGAAGTATACAAATGACCAACTTGTCCCTGAAGGATCCAAAGTGGAGGTGGTGGATGAATTTAAATATCTTGGTGTACATCTGAGCAACAAGAATGAGGAAATGGTGGAAATACAGGCAAGAATTCAAGCTGCCAACAGAGCATACTTTGCAGTACTACCACTTTTCAGAAGTAGAGATATAAATCAGAGCTTAAAAGTTATGCTATACAAAACCCTCATTCGCAGTATAGTGATGTATGGAAGTGATACGTGGACCCTCCCAAAGAAAGCCGTGGAGAAGATAGATTCCTTCGAAAGGAAAATCCTGAGGAGAATTTATGGACCCATATGCGTACAAGGGGAGTGGAGAATTAGATATAACAATGAACTATATTCCCTGTATGGGGAGGCACCCCTGTCGCATGCCATTCGAATGAAGAGACTTAAATGGGCAGGTCATCTAATTAGGATGGAAGAACACCGAATCCCAAAGAAGGTATTCTTAGGAGACTTTGGAGGAGGAAGGCCTGTGGGAAGGCCACGTAACAGATGGGAAGATGGTGTACATCAGGACGCAGCACATATCCTCAAGATCCGGAATTGGAGAGTAGCTGCACGAGATCGACAAGTTTGGCGGAGAGCAACTGGGGAGGCCATGACCCGAAAACGGGCCGTCGCGCCATAGGAGGAGGAGGAGGTATAGATGTGTGCTAATTCATCTTGACCACAGAAATCTTCAGAAAATTGTCTGGCGTGAATCTACTGATGAAGAAATCAAGGACTACCGTCTTACTACTGTCACATACGGTACAAGTTCCGCCCCTTTTCTTGCTACGAGATGTCTAGTTCAACTTGCTGATGAACACAAGGAATCTCACCCCACTGCATCAGAGATCATTCGCTCTTGTTTTTATGTTGACGACCTGCTGACAGGTACTAGTTCAGTTGAAGAAGCTAAGGAGCTTCAATCAGAAATTTCTTCTGTGCTTGATAGTGCACATTTTCATCTTAGAAAATGGACGTCAAATTGTCCAGAAGCTCTTGCCAATGTCCCTGTAGAGGATAGAGAAATGTTGTCACCTTGTAACCTCACTAAGGATGAAGCTATTAAAACATTAGGTATCGTGTGGCATCCTAAATGTGATGAGTTTCAGTTTCTAATAAACTCGAAGAAAGCACCTAAGGAAGTCACTAAGAGAAGCATTCTCACTATCATTGCTTCCATATTTGATCCCCTTGGATTGTTAGGATGTGCCGTAGTTAAGTGTAAACTTATCCTGCAGTCTCTTTGGCAGTTGAAAATTGATTGGGATTTTGTGTTAGAACCTTCATCTGAAATTATTGAAACATGGAATGCTATCTACAGTGAGCTCCCCTTGCTTAATGACCTCAGAGTGCAAAGAAATGTAATGCCCTTTGCTAAGAATAAGGTTATTGAAATCCATGGCTTTTCTGACGCTTCAGAAGCTGCCTATGGTATTTGTGTGTATATTAGGACAGTATCTGATAATGATGAGGTATCAGTGATCCTGTTGACTTCTAAATCGAGAGTTGCTCCATTAAAACAGCAATCTATTGCCCGTTTAGAGCTTTGTGCTGCTCTATTGCTTTCTCGCCTAATGAGTAAGGTAACTGAATCGCTGAAATTGCACATTCCTTTCTCAACATACTGCTGGACTGACAGCACGATAGTTCTGTGTTGGTTACAGAAACCCGCCAATTGTTGGAAAACCTTTGTCGCTAATAGAGTTGCTGAAATTCAATCCCTCACTTCAGTCTCAGATTGGAGACACGTACCTACCCACAGCAATCCAGCTGACCACTTGTCTCGAGGTGTTTTACCCTCACAATTGTTTTCTCTTGATTATGGTGGCCCAATCATCATTAAAGGTGATAACCCGAGGAGTAAGATAAAGTTTAAAGCGTACATTGCTCTCTTTGTTTGTCTTGTCACTAAAGCAATACATCTTGAAACTGTGAAGAGTCTAACGACTCAGGACTTCCTCGCCGCATTTAGAAGATTCACGGCACGTAGAGGATTTCCAAATCTCATCTTGAGTGATAATGGCACAAATTTTGTTGGAGCCAACAATGAGTTATTAAGATTTATTAAGGATAGCTCTACTGAAATAGAGGAATATTCATCTAATTTGAATGTGAATTGGAAGTTTATTCCACCCTCCAGTCCTCATTTCGGTGGGCTTTGGGAAGCTGGAATAAAGTCCACAAAATCACTTTTAAAGCGGACCCTAGGAAAATGCATTCTTAATTTTGAAGAGCTGAGTACTCTTTTGTATCAAATTGAGTCTGTGTTGAACTCGAGACCTCTCTGTTCAATGACTGACGACCCCAATGATCAAGGCTATTTGACACCTGGACATTTTCTAGTAGGGAGACGATTGACCTCTATCCCCTCTCCAGACATATCCAACAGCTCCCGCTCCTGTCTAACTAAATGGAATTTGGTGCAACGGCTGTATCACGATTTTTGGCAGAGGTGGTCAAAAGAATACATACAATCACTTCAACAAAGACGTAAATGGTCTTCTGTAGGAAAGTGGACTCCAACTGTGGGAGATTTAGTGCTTCTAAGGGAGGATAACCTTCCTCCTCTGGTTTGGAAAACTGGTATAATCCAGGAGCTCCATCCTGGTTGTGACAATATTACTCGTGTGGTCAGTGTAAGGACTAAAACTGGTCTTTTGCGCCGTGCCATAGTGAAATTGTGTCCATTGCCCAAGGATGTTGTATAGTTGTATATTTGTATATGTTGTATCTGAGTTTACTTTTTTATTAATTTGTCTGTGATGAACATGAACACTTGACTTTGATTTTGAGTGTTGAGATCCCTCAAAGGGGGGAGTATGTTGCGGCTTTTGTGTTGGTACTCGTCTGCCGCATTTCATTTTGCAACAGTTGGCAATGTGCTGCTGCGTTTTTGTTTTATAAACAGACACTGAACATGGCGACCGGCAGCAGTACACGTGTTTTGGTGTACCTCCGAATTTGTTGTACATAATGTGTAAATATGCAGTGTTTTATTCATGTGTAATAAATGTTTGAATCACCTTGTGAGTGATGTGTTTGTGTCTGCTCGTTTGGGGCAGTCTGGTCCTCCATTTGATTTGTTTCAAAATTGTATTTGTGCGCCTATGGAACTGAACTTTTTTATGTGCGGCCGATATGTTGTTTCGTCGTTCGCAACATTATTATTCTTGTGCTATGCTTGTTTTCTCTGTGTAGCCTACTGTAATTTAAAGCATTAAGTTGTTGGACTGTATCAAATAGAAAACTCATTCCTAAAATATCATGTAACTCACTTGCTATTATCTGCAGGGTCTATATTTTATAATTATGTAAAGGTACCACTTGAGCCACGGCCGTTTGCTGCATTGACCTCTTCTGCTATCTTGTAAAATGCACATCTTATCTGTGCACTATTCAGTGTTAAAATAACAGTTGTTGAAAGCTATTTCTGGTGAAACTAAGAAACTAGATAATTACCTGTCATTATAGGTGATAGTCCGACTCGTTGGCTGAGTGGTCAGTGTACTGGCCTTCGGTTCAGAGAGTCCCGGGTTCGATTCCCAGCTGGGTCGGGGATTTTAACCTTCATTGGTTAATTCCAGTGGCTCGGGGGCTGGGTGTTTGTGCTGTTTCAACATCGCTGCAACTTGCGCACCACACATAACACTATCCTCCAACACAATAACACGCTGTTACCTATACATGGCAGATGCCGCCTACCCTCATCGGAGAGTCTGCCTTACAAGGGCTGCACTCGGCTAGAAACAGCCATTCAACATTAAAAACTTCATATCTGGTCCGTATTGAAAGGAGATAACATACATTAGAGGGAAATTTGATTGATCCACCTTTTTACAATACATAATATGTTGTTAATATGATTATAACATTTTCATTCAGTACCGGTTTTGGTGTCCATGGACACCATCATCAGCTGAAACAGGTCACATGAACAAAGATATACAAGTATGTAGAACATATAATAGACCCTTAGTAATAAGTGACATTAATAGGATGAAGTAAAAATACAATGCTTAAAAGAATATAAACAAGTTATGTGCTTGTTGGTCAAAGTATAAAATGAAAGTGAAGGTATTAACAAATGTTTAAAGACTTGATCACTTTGGCATGGTTAAAAAGTCTCAAGCGTAGCACTGCTAAACACTGGGTAAAAATAAAACATGGACATCCAAAACTGACATAGTATGCAGTCCTTCCACAGAGTATTGATGATAATGTAACATAAGTAAGTTTGATGGTGGCTTGTAATATCAATTCATAAAAAGAAGCCGTCAATTATGAGGTACTCGAAGAAATGGATCATGTTCTAGGAAAAGAGAATGTAGATATATTGCCAGAAAGTTCTCGATCCAATTCGGAACCTGAAGTATGAAAAGAAAGTTTTTTTTTGTTTTTTTTTTTTTTGTTTTTTTGCTAGGGGCTTTACGTCGCACCGACACAGATAGGTCTTATGGCGACGATGGGATAGGAAAGGCCTAGGAGTTGGAAGGAAGCGGCCGTGGCCTTAATTAAGGTACAGCCCCAGCATTTGCCTGGTGTGAAAATGGGAAACCACGGAAAACCATCTTCAGGGCTGCCGATAGTGGGATTCGAACCTACTATCTCCCGGATGCAAGCTCACAGCCGCGTGCCTCTACGCGCACGGCCAACTCGCCCGGTGAAAAGAAAGTTAAGAGTTAAAATGAAATATAGGAAATAGGTCAAAACACTATAAAGTTAAGTAGGAGACTCACCTCAAGCGGCCTAATGTATGTGTGGAGAGTGGCAAGGAGCAAGTGCTAGAGTTTGCTGGAAGCGTAGAACATCGTTAAGGGGAAGAGGAGGGGTGATGGAGGGGATGGAGTCAGGTGGGCGTGGTAGGAAAGGATAACGTCATAACGTGATAACATGTGACGTATAATCTGAAAAGAACAAGCTGTTTTTAGGGAGTTTAACACTGTTGAGAACTGAAATAAGAGAATCAAATAAAATTCTGGGCTTTTTGGAAATGTCGTTCGAGTTGAGATTAGGATTAAAGTATTGGTCTAGATATATGTAACAGGCTTCCGTGATATCTAATAGGGGGCCTTTGTTCAACCTGTCTGATATTGTTGAATCTTGATCTAATCCATAAAATTTGTGTTTATAATCTTGTATATGCTGACCAACTGTGGAAAACCTATTGTATTTAATTGCATTGAGATGTTCGGCATATCAAATCTAGAAGCTCCTGCCAGTTTGTCCTGTATATATGAACTGTTACAGTCGCTGCACTGAAACCTGTTAAACTCCTGACTTAGTGAAAGGGGCTTATAAATCTCATATTTATTCCGTATTGGCTCAGCACAACTAAGGTTAAGTTATGAGTAGGTTCCCACCTTCCAATACTTATCAATTTCTATATAATAGGTTTATTAATTACATAACATAAACCATATAATCTCTAGTACATGTTTCGTTCCGATTATGGAACATCTTCAGCTAAAATTTGACAAAATGGCAAGACAATTAAAATACATAAAAATATCATAAAATACATTAAAATATCATCATAACATCAATGTATTTTAATTGTCTTGCCATTTTGTCAAATTTTAGCTGAAGATGTTCCATAATCGGAACGAAACATGTACTAGAGATTATATGGTTTATGTTATGTAATTAATAAACCTATTATATAGAAACTGATAAGTATTGGAAGGTGGGAACCTACTCATAACTTAACCTTAGTTAGTGAAAGGGTCCGATTTGTTGATCAGGTTAGAATTGTGGAGAATGTCCATATTTCTGTTGTTGGTGCGGAAAGCAATATTAACGTTATGTTTCTTGAATAGGTTGGTAACGCTATAGATATTTTGATTGAATGTGAAAGTTGAGAATCTTTTATTAAGTTAGATTTAGAGCGATGTCTGAATTTAATAATACGTTCGATGAAACTTTTATTATAACCAGTAAACCTGGCTATCGCACGTATAGTATTAAGTTCTTCATTTAAGTCTGCTTTCGACATTGGAATTTTGAACGCGTGATCAACTAAGCAATTGTAAGTAGCACATTTGTGGGAATAGGGATGTATGGAATCTTGTTTTATTGTTGAGGCTGTATCGGAGGGTTTTCTGTATATATTACAGTATAAAAGAATGAAGAAGGGAGTCTGGTGATCGCTATATCTAAAACGTTGATGGAAGCATTCGTTTCTGAATCCAGTGTCAATTTGATATCAGGGTCTATGTTGTTGGGGTTTGAGAGGGTATTCAGTGCATCGACAGAATGCTCATGGATGATGACAAACGTGTCATCTACAAACCTGGCCCAGAACTTAATATTACTAAACTTATCATTCCTTTCAATGGCATTGTGCTCCAGAAAGTCTAAGTCCACTCTCCACGCATATATCAGGCCACTCGAGGTGAATCTCCTACTTAACTTTATAGTGTTTTGCCCTGTTTCCTACATTTCATTTTAACTCTTAACTTTCTTTTCATAATTCAGGTTTTGAAAATAAGACAAAATGCAGTAACAATATGTACTACATACTACATACTTGTATATCTTTGTTCTTGCTACCTGTTTCAGCTGATGATGGTGTCCATAGACACCGAAACCAGTACTGAATGAAAATGTTGTAATCATATTAACAACATATTGAAAATGAAAATGAAAAAAGGTGGATCAATCAAATTTCCCTCTATTGTATAGAAACAGTCACACAAAAGTATTATTATTATTATTATTATTATTATTATTATTATTATTATTATTATTATTATCATTATCATTATTGTTGTTGTTATTGATGCTTGTTGTTTTAAGGGGCCTAACATCTAGGTCATCGGCCCCTGATGGTACGAAATAAGACAAAATGCAATGACAAAATAAAAATCCAAAATCCTTCACTGACCAGAATTCAAAGCATGAGGACGAAAAATGAACGGATGGATATGAAGTTAAGACAATCAGTGGAGCCGACCCGCAATGCCACAGTCTCAGAAACTGACGGAAAACAATAGTAATACTGACCAAGGGACTGCTTCTATAGCTCGATACTGAATCACTGATGCTTGCAAGCTAAATGGGTCCAAAATATAGGTCATCGGCCTCTCATAATGGTACTTATAGCTTGGAAAGTAGAACCATGGTATTTGACATGGTGCGGTACTAATCAAAAGTATCGTAGACTCGCGGTATTCCACACATTATGGTACTACTCACAGGTAATGAAATTTGCACATGTAATACAGACCTATGGTGTGTCACATATAGTGGCGCCATTTACAGGCAACGCAAACCTATGGTTTTCATCACATAAGTGTACTAATCACAGGGACTCGTACTATCCCGTGGTGTTCCTTATACAGTGGGTACTAATCACAGGCAAGCCACAACCCTGGTGTCGCTCATATAGTGCTACTGATCACAGGTACCGTAAAAGCCTGACCGCAGCTCCTGATTGCTACTAATTACAAACCTATTTGGCACCTAACATAGTGGTACTAAGCGCAAGTAATAGCGACCCGTGGTGTTCCCCATGTGGTGGTACTAATCACAAGTAGTTTCACGGTTCTAATCCAATCATCCCTTGGTCGCCCCTTTTAGTCACCTCTTACGACAGGCAGGGGATACCGTGGGTGTATTCTTTGTCTGCGTCCCCCACCCACAGGGGGTTGTGTGTTTGGTCCGCGAGAGGTATTTTATTTCCCTCAAGTCCGCCGGCAAGCCGGTTAGGACCCCCCTATCCGCCACCTGGGACGCGCCTCGTGGGAGTATCACCTCTCCCCCTGCTACGCCAGTGTAGTAGGTTCGTGGATTATTATTATTGTTGTTATTATTATTATTATTATTATTATTATTATTATTATTATTATTATTATTATTATTATTATTATTATTATTATTATTATTCCTCTGTTCATAAGCAAGTTTGCACCTCCTAAATAGGTTTGCAGACACTCAGCAAAACTCAGCCTGTGAGATGTTTAATATAATTTGCCAAATGTTTGCTTGTAGTTCTTCTCTTGTGTGAGAGTTGTTAGCATACACTTTGGAGGGGATCTGGCTGGTGACAGAGATTTTAAAGGGCCTTCTTTCCAAAAGAGCTCCTATTTCAGCCAGATACTTACAATGTCTGGAAAAATACCACAGCAATATGCTGGAAGAATACTAAGAGTAAAATATTAGGACTATCAAACATTATCATGAAAGAGGCCAGTGCCAACAAGCATAGAGATAATTATCAGTTATCAAATTTGATGGCCAGCCAAGTCACCTGCATGCATAACATACACCTACTAAATCAAGTGATGTATTCACAACTGCAAAATGGGCAACCATAATCAGTAAGGACAGCAAAAATGTTATAAGGACTTTTTAAAGTCTCATATGAAGCACTGTGAAATTGACATCAGTAACTTGGAGGATATGGTGTCCAAATGGTTGATTTGATGGCATACTGTACCCTAGAGTAAGCCCATTTGAACTACAGCTTATGTCAGCATTTTCTTGAATTGATCTCCTGAGCCATCTTTGAACACATCATTGAATTTTTTTCTTTCTGGTGGTGGTGTCAGTATTACTCCACCTTTTTCCTTCAAAAATCTAGTTCTAACACTATAAGTCTTCCCATTTTCTTACAATTCCATGTGCTGTAATAGATTCCTTCCACATTTTGGATCATCTGCTTCCCCCCCCCCCCCCCACGTGAACAATTTACAGCATTTCCTCCCTTCTTTAGCAAACTCTTCCTTGTATATTATTTTTACTTAGTTTTCCACTCCCTATTTTCATCCGTCCTTATTGTTTCCCATTGACTTCATAATGTCCCCTTTTTTCTTCACTGCTTCATTCCTCTGTAATGTCTCATTCTATATCATTTCTCTTTATGTTCTTCCTTATATCTGAATAGCTCCATTGGTAGAACACTGGCCTTCTGACCTCATGTTGGTGGGTTTGATCCCAGCTCAGTTTTGTGGTATTTGAAAGTGCTCATATATGTCTGCCTCTTGTCTATAGATTTACTAGCATGTAAAAAAAACTCAGAGACAAAATTCCAGCACTTTGGTATTTCCAAAAACCATAAAAAGTGATTTATGGAACATAAAACCATTATTATTATTATTATTATTATTATTATTATTATTATTATTATAATTATAATTATTATTATTATTATTATTATTATTATTATTATTATTATTATTATTATTACACAGTTAAAAAAAATTAGGTGAACATGTTTTTGAACATATGCCATGCTCCACAAAACAGTACCTCACACCCAGGTATATTACCAACTAAACCTTTATTCTTTACCGTTGAAGTATACAAAAGAACATCGATGGATTCACGTTCATTTTCAGAACACAAATGGAATTGTCCAAATTGGGGTGAAAACAAAGTGATAACAGTCCTCCGGGGTGGATTTTTATCACAGTTGGAGAGCTTCAGTATGGTGTATGTTCTCCACGAGCATTTATCACAGCCTGGCACCTACGTGGCATGCTCCGTATAAGTCGACGGGAGGTCACGTTGCAGTATCGGGTCCCATTCTTCAATGAGAGCCTGTTTGAGGTCTTGGAGAATCTGTGGTGGAACAGGACGCTCACGAACACTTCCGTCAAGCCTATCCCACACATTCTCGATGGGATTAAGCTAGGGACTCACTGCTGGCCATTCCATCTCTTGAATGTCCAGTTGTCGCAAGACAGCTCTGGTGATGCGCGCTACACGAGCCCTGGCATTGTTGTGCATGAGTCCGAATTCAGTGCCAACACCGTATGCAGCAACCAACACATGCTGTAGCAGTATCTGTTCGATGTATCCCGCAGTGGTATGATTACCATGGACGACGTCAAGATCCGTACGGCCATCAATACTGATGCCACCCCACACCATCACAGAACCGTGTCCGCAACGGTCGCCTTTCTGGACAGCATTTGGCATGTACTGCTCACCACGGCGCCTCCATACACGTTCATGTCCATCATGCTGTGTCAGGGGAAATCTGGACTCATCTGTGAACAACACAGGTCTCCATTGGCGAAGTTGCTAGTTGGCGTGAGTATGGGCAAACAGAAGGCAAGCTGCATGATGTTGCTGCGTTAAATGGGGCACTTGAACAGGACATCTGGGTCGTAAGGACACTTCTCTTAACCTGTTCCTTACTGTCTGGTCAGACACCATGACCCCAGTGACCCTCTTGAGGTCTTGTTGCAGGTCTCTGGCAGTTGCTGAATGATGCCGCAACACACAGATGGGTCAGATATCTGTCATCCAATGGGGTTGTCATGCATCCATGACCTTGTCCAACCCTCCTTGTGAACTGGCCTGTCTCATTGTAGCGATTCCACAAGCGGTGAATAACTGACGGAGAGACATTGAGATCCACAGCAACACGATGAAAATTCAACCCTTCCTGGATCAAAGTGACTGCCCTTGCGACTTGAACCTTGCTAAGATGTCTCATGGGATGTGCTAGTTGACGTACAACGTGCTCAAATGACCGCAGTTGTCTGTGTACTTCACGATGACACGCGGATGCACCGTTATTCACTTTGTTTTGAGGGGTCACTTGACAGTTTAATGCATGGCTACGCCTACAGATGGAGTATAACTTTGATTTGACATACCCCGAGTAGCTAAGGTCTCAAGGTATGCTGTACAACCATTGGAACCCCATCTACCAAATTAATGTTCTCATACCAGATGTTACAAAACATGTTCTCCTAATTTTTTTGAACTATGTATTATTATTTGGGCCTACTTAGGACCACAAGGTTTGTTTTGACTCCTTACATGGGTCTTCTATTTCTTCTTAATCCAGAAAGCTTTCATTGTTTGGCTGTGTGCTTGCTTCCTCTTCTCCGTCCATATTGGTAAGGTGGTCCGTGTGTCCTTGCTGGTGAGGGACACTGGGAAGACTTCCTGCATAGTAATCCATTAGAGATGGGATTGATCCTTTATGATGTTTAGTGGAATATCTAATTGTTCAGGGTCTGATATCACTGCAGTAATCCATTTGTTCTTGGAGGCTTTCCGTCTATCTGTTGTGTCAAAGATCTTGTTGGTTAGCCTGCAGGGGTCCATGTGGGTTGATTGGCAGTAGAAGGCTAGTTGCCTTTCTCTCATGGATGTGATTATGTCTTTCTCTGATCATAGAGCTTACTGTTGTGCCTGATCCTGTAAGCGCCATCCTCTTCTTCTATGGATCCTAACATCCTCTTCAAGATTTTCCATTCCTTGAGCTCTATTTTTCTGAGTAGGCCCTTCCTGGTCATCAAGTGACATTCAGAGCCGTACAGCACAGAGGGTCTTATTACTGAGGTGTAATATTTAGGACACTTGGAAAAGTATTTGGATTTGTAAATGCTCTTGTAGGAGTGGTGGACCCTCTCCAACGTGGCACATCTGGTGCCATTTGCCAATGTTTCACTCTCATTAGCTGATACCCACTCTCCTAAGTACTTGACTGCAGGGACTTTACAAATGGTGGTACCTTCTAGTGGGCTTTAGATCAGGCTCTGTTATTGTTAGTCATGAACACAGTTTTTAGTATACTGACCTTCAGACCGGTCTCAGCTGCTGTGATGTAAAGACTTTGTAGTTGGTGTTCAGCCTCCTCCATTATTGGCTAACAAGGAAAGGTTGTTAGCAAAGGCTAGGCAGGATATACTAAGGTTGTCTTTCCGGTATCCAGTCTGCAGTCCAGCTCTTGATGGTAATGTGGTAGTCCATTCTCTGATAATCTTCTCTAATACACAGTTGAATAGGATGCAAGAGAGATCATCACCTTGTCTCACTCTCGTTTGGACAAGAAAGATTTTGGAGATCTAACCTCTGAACTTGACTTTGGAGGTGGTGTTCATCAGAGTAGCCTGGATTAGTCTGGAGGTCTTCTCATCTGGGCCTAGTTCCCAGTGTGTCTGTCTGTTGTATCATATGCCTTCTGGAAATCCACTAAGATGACTATCTACGGGTGTCCACCATGACTCTGGTGGGCAAGGATGGTTTTAAGGTTTTTTACCTGCTCTGCGCAACATCTACCAGCAAAAAAAAAAAGGACTAATATTCACCCAGCTGGGAGTACAGTAGGTTGGTGACTCTAGTTTGTAGGGCATTCGAGGGGATCTTACATGTAACAGATATTAAAGAGATGCAATTGTTGAAGTTAGTCTTATTACCTTTCCTGTGTAGAGGATGGATTACAACTGAGGTCCATCCCTGTGGGAAGATCTTTGTTACCCATATGTCCTGTATGATCTGATGGTTGCTGTGTAGAGATTATTCATCTTAATGTTTCCACATCTCTGCTACTATGCTGTCTTCACCAGAGGCCATGCTGTTCCTGAGGTTCTTGAGACCAAGCAAGTGGCCAAGTGGTTAGGGTCGCGCAGTTGTGAGCTTGCAGTCAGGAGATAGTGGGTTTGAACCCCACTGTCGACAGCCTTGAAGATGACTTTCTGTGGCTTCTCATTTTCACACCAGGCAAATGCTGGGACTGTACCTTAATTAAAGCCACGGCCCCTTCCTTTCACTCCTAGCCCTTTCCTGTCCCATAGTTTCCATAAGACCTATCTGTGTCGGTGCAACTTAAAGCAACTTGAAAAAAAAAATTAAAAACTTCCCATTAGTACTTCGTCATTGTCCGACTCGTTGGCTGAATGGTCAGCATACTGACCTTCGGTTCAGTGGGTCCCGGGTTTGATTCCTGGCCGGGTCGGGGATTTTAATTGCTTGTGATTAATTCTTCTGGCTCGGGGACTGGGTGCTTGTGTCTGTCCCAACACTCTCCTCTTCATATCAGACAACACACCACACTACTAACCACCACAGAAACATGCAATAGTGATTACATCCCTCCATATAGGGTTGGCATCAGGAAGGGCATCCGGCTGTCAAACAGGGCCAAATCCACATGTGCTACGCAGTTCGCATCTGCGACCCCACAGGTGTGGGAAAAAGTGGTAGGAAAAGAAGAAGTACTTCGTCATTCTCTATCTCTTATGTATAGCCAAGAGGCAACACATTTTGTAAAAATTTGTAATCTTCGCCCCAGACTCGAACCTCCCACCTGATATGCATGTTTCATGTTTCCCATTTTCACACCAGGCAAATGCTGGGGCTGTACCTTAATTAAGGCCATGGGCGCTTCCTTCCAACTCCTAGGCCTTTCCTATCCCATCGTCGCCATAAGACCTATCTGTGTTGGTGCGACGTAAAGCAACTAGCAAAACAAAAATACACTTCATTTTTGTCATAACTTCTAAAAAATATTTGTGTGTAATTTTTAAAATTTTAACCCATCATTTCATTTCATGTCATCATCTACTATTAGAGGCCGATGACCTAGATATTAGGCTACTTTAAACCCTGTAGAAAAAAGAAGAGACTGAACTGTCCATAGTCTGTTTGTTGTTGCATCTTGCTGCTTATTGACTGTGCCCATAAAATGCACATTTTTCCTTAATGCTTGGAATCTATCCCCTGCCATACATAAGCTAATCGCCTTCAATACATCGACAGTCTAGAGTGTTGTATGCATCCAATGAGCAAGTGAATACCAGAAAATTTCATGAGTTCTGTATCTCTCTTCTTGACTGACTTACCTGATGTAGCAATGGAATACATATTAGTTTTTCATAATTTTTAATAATAATAATAATAATAATAATAATAATAATAATATCCCCCTAGCAATCAAATTACTGTCTTCAATATTACTCTAATATCTATAGAATTCAGTGCAGAATTACCTAACACCACGCTGTGACTGCCCCCCATTATTAAGAAGTGATGAAAGCAGTAGTACATCTTAACTCTTAAGCTTTTCAGTCTGTCGAACACAAATATAACACTTACAATACTTTAAAATACTTTGCTTGTTTCCATTATGTTTCAGATCATGTGGGTCTCTTTAGATAGATATGACACTAAAGTGTAGGCATCTTAAATTTCTTTGGGGTCATTTTTGTATGCTTTATAATTTTAAATTTTTTATTTCAGAACAAATGGATACATTTTGAAGATCATCTAAAGCAGTTTGAAGATGACCTACAAAAGCACCATGAAAGTAGTGAAAAGATGCAGCATTCCTTAAAATATCAAATGTTGAATCCATCATCATCCACAGGAAGCGCAGGCATTGTTCAGCATCTTACTTACAAAGTTATTAGAAATCCAGTGAATCATAATGCAACTTGCAGTGCAATGTTCCATGCTGTGCCAAATGCTAGTGTTCAGGTAACCATTTTTCAGGATTTGTGTGTGCATAGTTTAAAAGGGAGTCAATATTAAAATGATGTCATGTTTGTTATAGTTTATAGACAATCTCTCTTGCAAACAATAATGTTGGTGCAGGGAGACTGAAAGCTGTAATTGTTGTGCTCAGGAGGTGGTGATGTATGGCTTTATTGGCATTAGCCAGATTTGGCTTTGCATTGCAGATATTTGTCAAGATACGAGACACATGTTCTTTCCTTCATATTTCATTAAACACCATCATCAATTAATCCTGTATTGTACAAATTAATTCATTATAAGGAAAAAACACACACATGAATTTCACCACTTCCGCTGCTATTCTTTAGAGAGTTATTAAAAGAGATATACTGCTACAATTGTCAACATGCAATGAAAGTAGGAATGATTCCAGATACGTTCGAATGATGTTTTGGAAAATAAATATGAAATAAATTTTCTTAAAATTGAAATACTTTTTAACAGGTTAGAATTGATGTAACTAATGGTTAGTTTTAATCTTCAATGACTTAACAAGCATGTTTGAATCTCCAAGAAGCAGTTACATGTAATTCTTAGGCACATGTTCACTTTAGTTTGGGTATCCCTTTACAGCTTGGCTTCTTGCATCTTCCTTGCTTTGTACCATCATGTACCATGATCATCCTGCCTGGTGAAGGCTGACATTTGAACTTCTCATTGTACTGTCTGTCAAGAGACTTCGGACTTAGTTCTCCAGCATCTTTGATTGGAGAATTGTGACTTATATTTTTCTTCTTAAAACTTGATAAGGAAACATTAGTTTTGAAGTAAAGTCTACAGTTATCTGTATAATAGAGAAATGCTGCATTTATATATCATATGTAGCTGTTGCATGCTACCAGTATCCATGTGTTGCTGAAAGCAACAGTAAGTAATCTAAATGCCATAGACCAGTATATTAACATGTTATGTGAATTATTGCCTCAGGCCAACGCTATACAATAAAAGAGCTTTAAACACAATTGTTCTGTTTAAACTACTAAAACAGAAGTTCTTGTGGCTCTTTGCTTATTTAGCACTATGTATCACCATGGTGAATGATGTAGCTATGTTAAAACATGAGATATTGTGAGATCGCTGAATTTTAGTAACATTTGGCATCTTTGGTTCTTGGATAGGTAAATCATATTCTGTTAGAAGGTGTAGAAGAACAGGAAGTAACTAGACAATATGACAGCAATAAACGTAAATACGGTGTATAAAAAATTGACTGGAATGATTTTATTGCTGTCAATGCTCCCACGCTTGCGTTTGGTGTTGACAGTACTGGAGAGGCCTGACCTTGAGGGTCACAGCACCATGCGCATCATGTGCCTGAAGGTGATCAGTTTGAAGAAAACAGTAAAAGTGAATGAATGTGTTTACTGTACCCAGCATGGATCTTCAGTTGAAGCAGCATGTATCAACTAGATTTTGCATTCTCCTCGTCAAAACTCCATCATAAACAGTAGAAATGTTACACCAAGCTTACAAAGAGCAAGCCATAGGAAAAACACAAGTCTTCGAGTGGCATAAATGATTTAGGGAAGGTAAAACTGACCTTGAGGATGCTGTATGACCCAGACTGCCCACAGCTTCAAAGATCGACGTCAGTGTCGACACAGTGGATGTCATTGTGTGAGAAGACAGTCGTGTATCGATTGCAGAGGTTACAGTAATTATGAATATCTCCTATGGATCAACTAAAGACATCATACGCAATGTTCTCGGCTGTCGCAAAGTTGAAGTAAAGTGGGTGCCTCGTGTTACAAATGATGAACAGAAAGCTCACCATGTGATGGCATATCGACAGTGGAATGGGAGGCTTCAGCAAGAACCAGATATTGTGGCCAAAGTCATCACATGCCATCAAACTTGGTTCCTTATTTACGACACAGAGACAAAACAGGAAACAGGCTCAAAGGAAACATCCTTCAAGTCCAGGACCCAAGAAGGGCAAGGTTGAAGCAAGTGCAGGAAGGACATACACCTTCTCTCTCTCTTTTTTAAAATTTTTATTTTATTGGCAAGACATCATATACGATCACGTGATGAAGAAGTAATGCACTGTTGCTGCTGATTATTATTGTGAAGTACTAAAGGTGCCATTCAAGAGGGCAGTTGCTCCTAAATTACCAACCCTTGCTCAAACAGGATGGATCCTTCATCAGGACAATGTGCTCACTCATCACACCATCAATACTCTAGAAACATGACATTGGGCATTGAGGTGATACCACACCCACCTTATTCATCAGACCTAGCGCTCTGTGGTTTCCACTTATTTCGTACAGTAAAAAGAGGGGTTGTCATTGTTTATGGTGATCAGGAGTTAAACAGTACAGTTTTGGAGTCTATCCAAGAAGGGATTTCAGGAGTATTTTGAACAGTGGACTGAATGCTGGAACTATTGTATTGTGTACGAGGGAGAGTAGTTTGAAGGTCTGTGGTTGTGAATAAAGGCAGCCAGTATTTACCAGTAATAAAATAATCCCAGCTTTTTTCACCCTATTTTATAGCCCATTTTTTGTTTTACTTGATCTAATTTTATTTTCAGCATATTTCTTTATTTTACTGCTGCCTTCACCCGGTCATTCCTCCAACATGTATCCTTCTCTGTCGTTTTGCACTTTTCTTCCCACAGATTTCCTCAGCTTCCTTTACTAGAGTTTCCTTGAACAAAGTCCATTCTTCTTCTATCCCTCTAATCTCAGTTTTGGGTAATTTTGTTGTTATCCTTGCTTGGTATATCTGTTTCTTTTCTCAGTACCTCAACAACCAGCTCTTGATTTTTGGCATTTTCGTGCACTTAGCTTTGGGGACATGGACATCTTTAAGATGGTCGCTATCTAGACACTCGCTGCGTATGACTTTGACATCACTAACAAACTGACCAGCTTTGCCATTAGTGATGATGTAGTCTGTCATGTTCTTCAGCTTTCCATCCCAACCGTATCTTGTTATTTTATGTCTCTTCCTCTTCTGGTACCGTGTGTTTTGTATGCTTAAGTTTTTTTGCATGCAGAAATCAATCAACTTTTCTCCCTCAGAGTTTCTGTTCCCAAAGCCATGAGGTCCGATGGTGTTCTCACAACCTTCTCTCTCTTTACCAACTGGGGCATTCAGATCACCCATAAAAATGGTGTTCTCCTCCGTTAATTGTTCAAGTTCGGAAAGGAATTCTTCTTTCTCATCTGCGGTACATCCTGTTTGAAGCGCATTTACTTGAAATAAAATGTTACGCACGTTTCCATCTCGTAATCTCATTTGGATGATCCTATTATTCACATAGGTGACATCTTCCTATGTTATAAGTTTCAATTTGGTCTGAATTAACACCAGTTATGTATGATTTGTTTTGAAGTGGTCCACCTATTCAATACAAACACATGTGAATACAACTAAATCTTAGTATTATTTGTATCTTTATTTTTTTATTTTGGTACTAGTTTCGACCTTTGTGGTCATCATCACCCGTCATAATCATTGGTACATAAAATCATTAAACACCTGAATCTGTCTAAAAACATGAACCCTAGATAAAATAAACACACATAAAAACACTTTTAAAAACACTCCAAATCTGTGTAGTGACCTTTGGCAGTGACGATCAGATCGACAGTCATAATTGCAAACTATAACAGTCTTGATTTAACATTGGTGCGTATAACACCTGCCTTTGATTGAAGCTTGTAACGTGTGGTAGTCACCAAAACTGAGGTGTATGACCCTGAATGAGGGGGACATCTGTAAAATAGATTCTTACAGACCAATAAAAATGTTGAGGTGGTTGTCAATGGATTGTGTATTTGAAACCAGAAACTATGCCTGGAAAAGAAATGAAAAGAACCCTATTAACTGATTAATGAACGATAGTAAAGAAAGAACCGGGGGGAGGCTGATGATGACCAAGGAGGTCGAAACTTGTGCCAAAATAAAAAATGAGGGTATAACTGATACTAAGATATAGTTGTATTCATATGTGTTTGTAATGAGTAGGTGGACCACTTAAAACCAAATCATATGTAGGTGACATCTGTCTGTATGACTAAATCTTTGTGAAGGATACAAACTCCATTTTTGGATTCACTCATGTTCCTGCTCCAATATAACATTATCCATTTTTCAGAGATTTCTTTCCACAGTCTTTCTACTTTGTCTCACTCAACCCCAATATCTGAAGCTTGCGGCTGTCCATAAGGTCTACGAGTTCTGCACATTTGTCAGTGAGGATGTTGAGGGTTCCAATTTTGAGCTGTCTCTTGGGTAACCTCTGTCTCTTCCTGCACCTCCAATGAGCTTCGGATTGTTGGCTGTCATAATTTCGTCAGCTGCTTGAAAAGTTGTCATGTCCGTTAATTTTAATACTTTTATATCCGAGGCTTGTTTTAGTTTTGAAAGCAACATTCATTTACCTCGGTGCAGATGGCTTGCTAAGCCTAACACTGCAGAGGTTTTCTGTCAGGGTAATCTCCCTTAGGCTTTGGCAGTTCCCTGCCACATCTACGAGACAGCAGCACTTTGATGAATTTATGTGTCATTTCCTACACAAAGGCTTCATCAGGCCTCGTAAGAAAGAACTCCTCTGCCCTTAGCCATTGGTTCTCCTATAGTTTGTCAGGTTTGGTACTGGCCGCCTGATCCTCGGCCAGACAGCCGCAATTAGTACCGTCTACTGTCACATACAGTAGCAGGATTGCTCCTGACCTGACTTGATACTATAGATAAAATATTCTATGCTTCACATACTGTAGCTCAGCAGATCCAGATCTCTCTATATTATGAAAGTTTTTGCCAGGCTGATTGGCTCAGAGAGTCCAAGTTTGCAAGTTTGATCCCAGCTCAGTCTGGTGGTATTTGAAGGTGCTTGAATACACCAGCACCATGTTGGAAGATTTTCTGGCATGGAAAAGAACTCCAGGAGAACAAAATTAAGTTACCTCTGTGACTCTGAAAACCATAAAAAGTAGTCAGTGAACATACCACCACCACCACCACCGCCACCACCACCACCGCCGCCGCCGCCGCCGCCGCCACCACCACCTGCTTAGATGCACTCTATCAATCCTAGTTCTTCTAGATCAATTCCCTCTCAGTCCCAAAGCAGCTTATTTCATTGCTCTACCTCTATAAGGGGTTGGGTATCCTTATTCATACACTTAATGGTTTTCTTTCCATTACATATACTAGGTACGGTATGTATAATGGAAACCCAGAAATATTTTTCATAGGGAATGTGTTCCATGAACTGAAATGAAATTATCACTGTTCAGCAGTGTTTCCTTTTAGTTCAATACACTAACACCAGTGCATGTTATTTGTGTAGATACTGTGGTAGGAAAATTAAATCTCCCAGACACATGCACAACCACTTGTGCACTACCAACCTAACCTCATTGTCTTCCGAGAATGTATGTGCCAGAGACAGAATTCTGATGGTGTGGGTTCAAGTGAGTATTGAGATTGAAGGTTGCACACTAACTGCAACTCTTCAATAGTCAACACTGCTCTATTGCAGTAAGTGGTTGTGAATTATATGTTGGAGATGGACACACCTGCTGTCAATAATGTGTCCATTCTGGCAAGTAGTTGGCTTCGTATGTTTCCTCAAAGGTTCATTTGGTGACACTGATCACAGAGCTTCCTCTGACCATGTACAGTAAAGAAAATCAACATGACTTACCTGCATATTGCTGCATTCACAACTACTTTGGTTTTGGGGATTAGCTGTGGCACCATGCTTTATTACTTTCGTTCTGGTTCATAGAAGTATACACATCTTTCATCTCTAGTTATGATATTCCTCATACCAGAGTAGAAACTCCTGGCAAGTATAGTCACATCTCTCTTTAACTTTTGTGAACTTTAGCTCATTAAGGACGATGATGGGGTGATCCAATACTAACATCCTGTAGTGATGCCACCTCTTTGACTACGACTTGGTTTTCCTGTTTTACTATCTCCGCAGCTGCATTGTGTCTTCCGTGATTGCTGTGAATGCCAGCCTGGGTAAGGAGAATCCTTCTAATTTGTTATGCCTTTCTTAAACATCTCAGCCCATTCACACACTTCTGTAGGACCCCTACACCTGTCACCATACAGTGATGATAAAGGCCAGGAGTGCAGGGGCGGGTCAGCAGAAATAGACTACTGGTGAGAGGCGACAGTAATGGTGCTGCAACGACAATGTGTACAGGCCAGCAGCGAGCGAAACAATACCACCATGAATTGTTGAGTTTTGCTATAAGGAGCCCTTCAGATAAAGCTGGAAGATGGTTAACAATGAAAAATGTGCCCAGAATGATCTGGAAGAGGAAACTACGAGAATCTCCTGCCAGGCCTATATAAAGAGCAGAGCCATCAAGTCTGGAGTTGATCTTGAGCGAGACATTCACGAATGAACGCAAGCAATTATGAGACGGTTGCAAGTCTGTGATGAGGAGTGAGTCCATCAGGCGGTTACATGGAGTTTGGTGTGGTGTGTTACTGTTAAGGGAACTGTTCTGGAATGACACTGCACTGTGGAAGCAACGTTTAGACAGTAGGAGCTTGATACACTATGTGATCAAAAGTATCCGGACACTTGGCTGAACATGACATACAAGTATGTGGCGCCCTCCATCGGTAATGCTGGAATTCAATATGGTGTTGGCCCACCCTTAGCCTTGATGACAGCTTCTACTCTCGCAGGCATACGTTTAATCAGGTGCTGGAAGGTTGCTTGAGGAATGGCAGCCCATTCTTCACGGATGGCTGCACTGAGGAGAAGTAGCGATGTCGGTTGGTGAGGCCTGGAACGAAGTCGGCGTTCCAAAACATCCGAAAGGTGTTCTGTAGGATTTAGGTCGGGACTCTGTGCAGGCCAGTCCATTACAGGGATGTTATTGTCGTGTAACCACTCCGCCACAGGCCATGCATTATGAGCAGGTGCTCGATCGTGTTGAAAGATGCAATCTCCATCCCCGAAGTGCTCTTCAACAGTGGGAAGCAAGAAGGTGCTTAAAACATAATGTAGGCCTGTGCTGTGATAGTGCCACGCAAAACAACAAGGGGTGCAAGCCCCTCCATGGAAAGCACAACCACACCATAACACCACTGCCTCCGAATTTTACTGTTGGCACTACACACGCTGGCAGATGACATTCACCGGGCATTCGCCATACCCACACCCTGCCATGGGATCACCACATTGTGTACCGTAATTTGTCACTCCACACTCCACTGTTAAATTATCCAATGTTTACGCTCCTTACACCAAGCGAGGTGTCGTTTGGCATTGACCTGCGTGATGTGTGGCTTATGGGCATCCGCTCAACCATGAAATCCAAGTTTTGTCACCTCCCGCCGAACTGTCATAGTACTTAGAGCGGATCCTGATGCAGTTTGGAATTCCTGTGTGATGGTCTGGATAGATGCCTGCCTATTACACTTGACGAACCTCTTCAACTGTCGGTGGTCTCTGTCAGTCAACAGACGAGGTCAGCCTGTACGCTTTCGTGCTGTACGTGTCCCTTCATGTTTTCGCTTCACTATCACATCAGAAACAGTGGACCTAGGGATGTTTAGGAGTGTGGAAATCTCGTGTACAGACTTCTGACACAAGTGACACCCAATCACCTGACCACGTTCGAAGTCCGTGAGTTCTGCGGAGCGCCCCATTCTGCTCTCTCACGATGTCGAATGACTACTGAGGTCGCTGCTATGGAGTACCTGGCAGTAAATGGCAGCACAATGCACCTAAGGTGAAAAACGTATATTTTTGGGGATGGCCGGATACTTTTGTATCACATAGTGTATGCCATAGGAGTGAATGTTCTGTTATGATTGTGAGTAAATACCTTACAATAATAACTAAACTTATGTTTTAGCGGTCCACCTTTTCAATACTATATTATACATTGTTCACATTACATTTTTAATCGAGGGACTATTTTCAACTTTGGCTGGCCATCATTAGCCATAATGCAAAACTGTACATTACAAGTTATTATTATTGTGATCACAATTCAATACGGATCAAAACCATGAAGTTTATATCCTATGACTAAAATACCTTGTCGACTGGAAAACCCAAACATGAGTGAACTTGTAAATAACTATAAATAGTACTGTAGTTTAACACATTGAGTACCAGACCAAAATTCCTAGGATTGCTGTCTAGTGCTGGGAACAAATTGCACCAAGTTACTCCCTGGTGCCAAATGTTCACAGGCTTAACCAAGCAAGTGATTGCTGAAATGAGGGATATATTTATGATATATATTAAGTTAACTTCTTATCTATGTTTGGTTAAATAGTGTGACCCCGAATAGGGTCATATTGGTCATTGCGAATTGTACCCGTACACGCGCCCCCATTTGGGGTCACACTTATACAATAGTTAATGTCCCGATGCTCGGTCATTTTGTTTGTTAAACTGCAATGGAGTGGCATAACTCGTGTTATTATATACCAATTCTTATGCCTTACAGCTTTTAGATATGTATGATAAATTGAAGTTCGACAATCTAGATGGTGGAGCTTGGAAGCAAGGGTGGAATGTGGAATATAATGCTAACCAGTGGAATGAACATAGGAAGCTAAAAGTATTTGTTGTTCCACATTCTCACAATGATCCAGGTATGTATGAAGTAATAACTTTTTGGTGATATCTAGTATCTGATGTAAACTGAAATGTGATATTACGTATTATCTCCTAGAGGAGATAACTCACCTGCTACTGGGGAGGAATTATGTAATTCACACTTCAAGAGGTATAATTTTGAAAGAACATCTGGGTTATTTGGTGATTTAGTTTTGGTAGGCCATGGCTGTTGCACCATGGGGTTTGGTTTGGTTTGGTGATTTAGTTTATGTATAAGCTATTAAACATATCCTTTTTTCATACTTTTGCGTCCTTCCCTCATCAGTAAAAGAATTCCATTTTTCTGCTGTCAGACCGATGTAATAATGTAGGAGTAAGGCTCAGATGATGATTTAATTCACAGTTTTACATTCTTAATATGTCGTTCCTTAATTCTTAAATACTGTACATTGTATATTTTCTTGCATATATACATAAAGAAGTGCAAATATTGGAAGTCCCATCACTGCTAATACATGTACAGGGTAACTCAGAAGTCCATTAACATTTGCCAAGGCAATACTTCATGGAATATTGGAGGTAGAGAGGTCATGATTGACACACATGATTGGCATGACATGCGGTGTTGAAAATCCACAGCCTGTTTCCAGTTATTTGACCGGGTCAGGAATGGAATGAATGAAGCTCCCATGTAGCGGCGAGGATGGTAATTGTGCCAGCTTTTACAATGCTTGGTAAAGCTAAAGGTTCCACCTATTCAATACAATTCAATACAATTAAAAAGTGTATTGCAAATAAATTAACTCCAAAATTTTTAAAGAACAGAAAGTACGTTTCAACACATCAAAGAAAAGTACAGGAAAAAAACTAATAAACTTTGGCTTCAAAATGAATTGAAATTTCTACACAAGAAAAAATCCATTTTAAATAACCGATTATATGAAACTCATCTCGAAGTCACTAAATTATTACCAGCTGCACAGTGGAATATTTTCCAAAACACAGTACAAAATACATTAAATAAAATACTTTCCCACAAACAAAATACGTTAGATAGAAAGTTCCAGACTCTTCTCAATGAAGCCAACTCGAACAAAGCGCCATCTAGAAACACATCCTCATATAATACACAGACTCAAAGCCTACCTCAAAATCTAGCCCAATTTCAACAGCCATTTGTGAACCTATCAAAAATTAACTTCGACCAAGAAGAAATAATAATGCTCTCCAAAGGACCTAAACATAATTGGCCTAATTACAACACCGCCAACAAGGCTAAACAACTAATTATCGAAACAGAAGCAGCTATCAGTAACCTGCCTACAGACATTCAAAACGAAGTTAGGTATGAAGCTAAAAAACAAATTAAAAATATCTTCAGCACACCAACTATAGATTTCAATACAACGCAGCTTGAAGACAGAAAAAAGATCTGTCAACTTAAAAATAAAATCAAAAATTCAAATGTTATCATCACCAAAGCAGATAAAGGTAATGCCACTGTTGTTTTAGACCAAACAGATTACATTACAAAAACACAAAACTTTTTTACAGACAAAACCTTCACAATCATAGATAAGGATCCAACGCAATCTATTCAAAGACAACTTAAACAAATTCTTAAAAATACAACATGCCTCTTTACTGACAGTGAAAAGAACAAATTAATTAATATGAACCCTGGTCTACCAACAGTGAAAGCACAACCTAAAATACACAAAAACGGTGTTCCTATACGCCCTATAATAAACTTCAGACCTAGCCCTCTGTACAAAACAGCGCAGTTCATACAACAATTTTTAAGTAAGCATTATACATTTCAAGCTAATAAATCAATAAAAAGCACTTCAGAACTAATTAAACAACTAGAAAATTTCAAATTACAGGCACATCATACCATGTATTCATTCAATATCACTAATATGTACGCCAACATCAAACCTGAAAAAGTTATACCAATCGTTCTAAAAAATTTACGCGCTCACAGCCAACTTAGTCAACTTGAAATAGACGATTTCATACTAATCTTGAAGTTCCTAACTAACAATAATTATTTCATTTTCAACAAAGTAATTTATAAACAGGACCGACTGGCTATGGATTCACCAGCATCAGGCATCTTAGCTGACATTTATATAGATTTTCTGAAACACATTAAAATCATAAATAATAAGACATTCAATAATATAGCCTTATGGGCCAGATTTGTAGATGATACATTTATAATAATGGATCAGCGTACTACCGATGCCCCATCCACCCTAATACATCTCAACAACATCGACATTGATATCAAATTTACAATAGAATCTAAAAAAAAATAAAAGATAATGTATTGAATAGGTGGAACCTTTAGCTTTACCAAGCATTGTAAATCTTGAGTCAATACGGACAAAAAATGAAGTTTTTAATACTAAATTGTGCCAGCTGCCGAAGCTTGTCGCACTCCTCTGGGGCAATGATTAATCAATGACAGATGAAATGATATTGGAGTGTGTTGCTGGAATGAAAGAACATGCGGTGTTATTGTCACCTAAATAAAGTCGTCAAAATGACCAGCAAATGGTGCTGGACAGCAACACGTCAGGTACAGATGGCCAAACATGCTTGATATGACATGGGGTTTTATTGACACCAACAGTGAGTGCACAAACAGGCCAACAGATGGCACTGGACAGCAACACTTCAGTGATGCTGCATTAGACCTGTGTATGGTATAAAAGGAGTTGTGAGAGAGGGCATCAGATCTGCCTGCAATCGCGGCATGTCATGCTTGGCCTGCCCGGTCCCCCGACCTCAATCCGTTTGATTATTGGTTGTGGGGTTACCTGAAGTTGCAAGTCTATCACGATTTGTCCGACCTCATTAGGGATGCTAAAAGACAACATCCGACGGCAATTTCTCACCATACCTACGGTTGTGCTGTACAAGGCTGTTCACAACATTGTCCCTCGACTACAGGTATCATTGATGAATGATGGCAGACCTGTTGAGCATGTGGTATAAAGAACATTCTTTGCTAAATCTCGATTGTTATGCTAATTATTGCTTGTGTATTGTATGAAACACCATCAGTTGTTCATTTTGTGGACTTTATTTTGGTGTCATTAAAACCCCATGTCATCCCAATCATCTGTGTCAATTATGACTTCTCTAACTCCAATATTCCGTGAAGTATTGCCTCGTCAAATGTTAATGGACTTTTGGGTCACTCTGTATAAAGATAGCTATGGGTAGACAATCAGGACAATATGAGAGAATACAATACCAGTTGGATGAAAGAAAATGTCTTCAGGGAAAATTTATCTGTAGAACTGTGAAACTGTTTGAGGAGCTGGATAATCTGAGAGAAAATGACTATATTGACAAGCTATGAGATAGTGGTAAGAAAACTGAGGCTGAACTTAGGATAAAAACAAAAGGAAAACATGAATAGGTATCACAAAAAAACACCTGGAACTAAGTTCAAGAATAGGGAGTTGCTAAAGCCATGGGGAATAAAACAAAAAAGTAAGATACCAAATATAGGACTCAAAATGTATATGCTTTCCTTAACTGAACAGTGGAGCATAGTTCTCGGTGGATGCCAATGTCTGCTTATAGTAGCATAGCAACTAAATTAAATGCAACATAAATTACATAACATTGAACAGTTAATTTGTACCCTACCAGATTATGTCCTTAGGCTAAAGGCAGTCGGGCATAAGGTTAACCACCCCACCTGACTTTCTGTCGAGGTTACGTATAGAAGAAGCCCATCCATTTTACTCATGCATGGGTCTTAATGGCCTGTACGGAGATGGCTGTTCCTATCATCATTGTCTTGTTTTCCTCTGCACTAATTTTCATTTCTCATTTTTGCTATTTACTTCTTTAAGCTGAGTTTTGGACTTCACTCTCAACCCCTTCTTTAAATCACAATCTCATCAGAAGAGATTTTATTGATTTATCATACAAAATGGTATACATACACACATATATTTTCTAACTATTGCATTGAAAATCATTAAAAGTCTTGTGGCAGCTATCACCCTCAAAGTTAAATCCTTCTTCTCACAGACTCTTGTTCTAGCAATTCCACAATTTTGTGAACTTCTGGGAACCATGTTATGCAATAGTGTTAGCCACATATTGTGATTCTGAGTTAAAACCCCTCAGTGGTGTCAAATGACAGTGTTTGCTGGTTATCTCCAGTTTTGGAAACAGAAAATTGTTGCAAGAGGTCGAAATACAGAAATTGGTCAGTATGGGGCATGTTAGCCCTATTATCTGTTGCTAAAGTTGTACAGATTACCTATATGCATTAATTAAATTTATTTATTTATTTATTTATTTATTTATTTATTTTATATTGATTGATTGATTGATTGATTGATTGATTGATTGATTGATTGATTGATTGATTGATTGATTGATTGATTGATTAAATTTCCCCAGGTTGGATTAAAACATTTGAAGACTATTACCGAAGCCATACGCGAAGTATTCTCAATAATATGGTAAAGAAACTTGGAGAAGATCCTAGACGGAAGTTCATATGGGCAGAAATATCTTTCTTTTCGTTGTGGTGGGATGAAATTAAAGCTGATCTCAAGGAACAGGTGAAGAAGTAAGTTAATGGTAACAGTGATGGATTTTTTTACTTTTATATTTTATGGTTTATACATGTGGAATGTTTATTACAGGCTTGTGGGTAATGGACAGTTGGAGATTGTGACAGGAGGTTGGGTGATGACCGATGAAGCTAATTCTCATTATTTCTCAATGTTGCAAGAGATGATTGAAGGCCATAACTGGCTTATGAATCAGTTAGATTATAAACCTAGGTAAGATTGATTTTCTGTTCTATGCTGCTGATTTTGATTTGATGACGATGCACTTAATAAAGAAAGTTAAGTTTTTAAATCTTTACTTGAGAACTAACTCAGAATGTGATAAGTAGGGGGCGGATTTCTATGACCAGTCATATTTTTTCCCTTAACATTATATCTTATAGTCTTGCATTTTCAACACGTTTCCAAGCATGATAATCAAAATTAAACATGTTTTATTGGGCATATAAATGCATATTTAGGCTTTCTTAAGTTTTATGGCATATTTTCAACAAAATATCATTATAACGGCATATTTTGGTAATTTTCATTTTAATTTCGTATTATAAAAA
The DNA here is from genome assembly GCF_040414725.1 of Anabrus simplex. NCBI lineage: Eukaryota > Metazoa > Arthropoda > Insecta > Orthoptera > Tettigoniidae > Anabrus > Anabrus simplex. The sequence goes on along the minus strand of NC_090266.1, from coordinate 608,425,416 downwards.
TCAGAATAAGCTCTAGAAATTATTTTTCAGGATAGACCGTAATATACTACTGAAGAACTATTATAAAGTAGTGTATATGGAATGTTTCTAACAGGTAGGAGCTATTGTTTGCTAGCTGGGTCAATTCCTGGAAACCGGGCAATCGTTTACACGGAAGCAGAGGTAATTCTGCAGTTATTTGTCATTGTTCTTATCCCTCCCCTTCCCCTTCCCCTTCCCTCTTCCACCTTCAACACACTGAATGACCTTGGTCATTAGGGAGCTTCAGTCATTCATTTCCTTTCAATATGCCTAAAACAAAAGTCTCAATTTGTGGAAAGTTGCGAAGTTTTGTTCGCGAGTTCGGTGAAAACATATTCAGTACGGATAGAGTGATATTATTCTGTAAATTGTGTGAGGTAAAAGTTACTGCCGAAAAACGCTTCTCTCTGCAACAACACTGTAATACTGTAAAACATAAGAATTGTGTAACTAGATATTCTGCACTCGAAAATAGGCAACGTCTGCTATTCGAAACCCCGACATCAAGTTCTCAGAGTTCACAATTTTCACAAGATCTCTGCAAGATGATGGTTTCTTCTAATATCCCTTTAAAGAAACTTAACAGCCGAAGTTTCAGACAGTTTCTTGAAAAATATACAAAGCATCCTGTTCCCAACAAATCTACTCTCAGAAAGGACTATCTGACCCCTTGTTATGAAGAGATGTTGGATATAATAAGGCGTGGCGTGGGAGACAGTAAGATATGGGTTTCAATAGACGAGACCACAGATGTGGATGGAAGATATGTAGCAAATGTGATCGTTGGCACGCTGAAGGAAGACCGGCCTAGAGATACATTCCTCCTGACATGTGAAGTGCTAGAGAAGACAAACCATTCCACCATTGCAGTTCTCTTCGACAATTCAATGAATCTGTTGTGGCCAAACGGGGCAAAGAGAGAGCACGTTTTTCTATTTGTAACTGACGGTGCTCCATATATGGTGAAGGCAGCCAAGGGACTTAAAATGCTATACCCGAAAATGATACATGTGACATATCTTGCACATGCCTTGCATAGGGCAGCTGAAGAAGTTAGAAGTAGCTACCCTGAAGTTAATAAATTAATATCGAACTGTAAGAAAGTGTTTGTCAAAGCTCCGCTTCGCGTTCAGAAATTTCAAGAAGAAGCACCTTCACTACCCCTACCTCCCAAGCCAGTTATAACGCGATGGGGGACTTGGCTTGATGCCGCAGTGTACTATTGCAACAACTTAGATGTCGTGGAGAAGATTGTGAAGTCTTTTGATCGTGCAGAATCGTCCTCCATAAAAACCACTCAAGATTTATTTTCAAGCAGTACATTAAAAGCGGACCTGGCTTACATAAAGTCCAATTTTAATTCTTTATCTGGAGCAATCACGCAACTGGAAGTTTCAGGTGCAGAACTAAGCGATGCACTGGATGTTCTAAAGTGCATTGAACAGGAATTAAAGCATGCGAAAGGAACAATAGCATCTAGGGTGTGTAGAAAATTAGAAAATATACTGGAAAAAAGTAGTGGACTTGTGTACCTGCGTGGAATAAGTGACATTCTTTGTGGAAACCCTTCATCTGCAGATTTCCAGGAATTTTCTCTAAGTGATTTAACTCTATTCAAGTACGCTCCCGTTACATCATGTGATGTCGAAAGAAGTTTTTCTCGCTACAAGACGATACTCAGCGACAACAGGAGGGGATTCTCATTCAACAATCTTAAGATGAATGTGGTCATAAATTGCAACAATTCTGATAATGGAGACTAGATCAGGTATGAATGTTTCATTCAAATAACATATGTTTTGTGTATAAATTAAAACTGATTGAATATTGAACAGTGAAATTAACTGTAGTGTTTATGTCTTCCACAGAGTCCGTCCTTGCCTAGGAGTATGCAGTGTAACCTTAACGAGTTCATGAAATATTCATCATTTTAGTTGATTTTGGGTTAAAGATTTCGAAGAATTAAACATTTTTTAAACTCTAAATTAATTGCAGCCTGTAGCAATCGTAATAAAAGTGCTTCTATATAACGTAGATGCTATTCATTAAGTCATATTTTGAATTTTATAGGTCATATTTTTATGTTTTTCAGGTCATAAGTGCATACATATTTCATACATTTTTAGGCCATAGAAATCCGCCCCCTAGTGATAAGTGTGATACATATTGTTATGTAACAATTGTGTTTAGAAATGCCATGCTGTAAGGTATTTGTTAATATTGGATTTTTAAAATGTTGTTGTATTTTTATTTACAAGATTCCACCAAGTACAGTCATATTAATTATTTTAATTATTTCCAGTAATAGCTGGTCAATTGATCCGTTTGGACACACTCCTTCTATGGCTTTTCTTTTAAAACGAATGGGTCTTGAGAATCTTGTTATACAGCGTGTTCATTATTCTGTGAAAAAGCACTTAGCCCGCAATAGAAATTTGGAATTCCGTTGGAGACAAATGTGGGGTAAGTTATACATCCCTAATTACTATGTTGTAAATTGAATATCCATGGGAAATTTATTCATCCGTTGTTTTAAATCACATTCCTCTTCTTAGTAATGAAATAAACTTGCATACAAAACAATCTCACATACAAAACAATCTCCATGTTCATAACTACGCTGGTGGCCATAATTCTGGAAGCCTATAAGAAATTTTTCCTATTCCCAGCTCTCATACTACATATATTCATGTAGTGTAAATGGCTCTAAAGGCAATGAGAACATGAAATAATTCTTCTTCAAAGTAAGTTCACTTTGTAGTATAAGTCAGCATATTCTAAAATCCAATGGTTATAAAAGTGTAAACTGAGTATAGACTTACAGTATGCTTATACAGCGTGTTCATTATTCTGTAAAAAGCACTTGCGCTGCAATAGAAATTCGGAATTCCACTGGAGACAAATGTGGAATAAATTACATGTCCCTAATTACTATGTTACAAATTGAATATTCATAGGAAATTATGCTTATAATATGCTTATATGGTTCCCATTTATGTATTTGAAAGGCAATGACAGTGTAAGCACGTAGTTGGGTAACCTTTGCCTTTAATCACAGCATCAATTGTGCAGTCCATGAGATGACGTAATTCTTCTTTGTTTATAATCAATCACACCTGTCGTCATTCGCCACTTCATCCATGCAGCATGAATTCTTGAGTTTACCTCTTCAATAAGTCAGCCATCATCAGTGATCAAAGGCCCCAGATGCTTAAATTTTCTCATTCAGGACAGATCTTTGCCATCAATTTGGATTGTTCCCATTTCTTTTGGATCTGATGTCATATATTCCGCCTCAGTCCATGCTGACCTAGTCGATCATTCCAGGGGCTGATGACCTAGATCTTAGGCTCCTTTAAACAACAAGCATCACAATCGATCATTCCATTCCTAGATTTGCAGTTCAAGATTTTTTTTTTTTGCAGCTAACATGTCAGTGTAAAGAATGGTCCAATGTAAAGGTCAGTGTAGGTCTGCTGTAACACTGTCCATTACATGGATGAATGCAGTCTGTGACACAGAAGTATCAGGCGCTCCTGCAGCAGCTTAAACATAACTTCTTGGCTCTGGATAAAGCAGCTGTACCCAGGCCCCGATTTACAAATGGGCGGACTGGGCGTTTGCCCAGGGCGCCAGTCTTTGAGGGGCGGCGGCCGGCGGATCGAGTAATTATGGCCTGCGTGAATTACGTCTTAAATTCATTACACTCAAATTGATTTTACTTTCCACAAATTATTTCACTTATTTTATTAGCCTATATAACATTTAAACTATTCTAACTTTAAAACCGGAATTTAATCTATATATTTAAACTTTATGAAGAAAAATGAATAACTACAAACACTAAGGAAAGTATTACTTAACTCGTGCGGGTGTTGGGTGGGCAGTTGTAATTGGTGGCTTGGCAACTCTGTTATTGGCTCATGACGGTTTGTGTGCGTATTGTTGTTTACATCCGCTCACCATCAGCCAGATAACCTCACCTAGCCAACTCAATGTCTCGTGTAATTCTTACATGTTTTTCAGTATTTAACCAAGAGTAAAAAGTTAAGTGGTACTAAATACGAAAAACGCGCTGATAAAAAACAGAGTGACGAACTTGAACTACTGTACTTAAGAAAGTGCCTAAAATGGGAAAGTTCCTTACTTTGACTCGTTCAACTCCAAGCTCGGAATCGGAATGCCAAGATGACGTAACAAAACCTCCGACTTCGTCATCGGTCCCATTTAACTTTACACAAGAAGACTTACAAGGCTTAGATATACAGACTGATCAGCCCTGTGTTAGTATTAAATTGAACGGTGAGCCTGAAGTAGTCCAGCAGCCGTTTGGAACTATTTCACAATCACAACCTGAGATAACCTTACCTAATTCATATTTTATAGATGATCCTGCTACTTGGAACGAAAGTTAAATTCAGTTGTTGAGAATATTATTAAACATTGTCCAAAACAAAAACGCAATGGTGGATTTTTCGAAATCTCTGCGAACTTACAATGATGATAAAAGAACACTGTCTCAAAACATGTTTAACCCTTTCCCACGGAATATCTTTGACTCGCTGTCGGGCGAAACCTAGAGTAATAATTTGCTTGTCAGGTATAGTTGTGGAGTATCTTCACTAAATAATTTATTCTGTAAAAACCACTTAAGATATCAGTTTCAAATTTTGTAACAATGGAAAATACACTATAGTTATTCTAAAATGATACAATGAGATCACAGAATTACACGCACCCTCCCCCCCTCCCTTCCTGTTCAGAATGATACATCAGGAAGCATCCAATATTGTGCATAATGTTAAATTGCTTGTTCTTGAAGTCAGTCTAAATTACTGGACATGATGAGGCTCTTATTTTCTTGGTAATGTAGAGAACGCAGGAATTCACCCTAAATCTCCCAATTTATTTCACTTTCGGGATCAGTCGGATGAAGATATTTAGATAGCAAATCGTGCTTCCTCTCGGACATACAAACTATAAACAATTTTTGACTGAATGGGATTGGAAGATAAGTTGACATTAGTTGGAATAGGCTATTATATAATTGAGTAGAGGCTCAAAGTCCGAAACAGAATTAACTGAAGAATTAAAACTGTTATTATGTTTTTTACAAGTAGGCCTAATATTTTAAACGGAGAAGGTACCTGAATGAACATTTTCTGTTCTGAGCCGTATTTCCATTTCTCTCAGATTCATATCCTGTCCCAAATGCTTCCTATACCATTTTTATCATCATACCTACAACTCCAAACTCACTACCGTTGCATTTGTCAACATATTGATCTAATTTGTAACAAATATCCTCCGCATTCAACTTGTTATGAGCAGCCATGTTGCTGCAATGTGTTTACATTCAGTCAGCTGTCTGTTCTGTCTAAGAAAACGTATAAAAGAACACTTTATTATAGGATTCCGTGCATGCCAGTGGTATCTAGGAAGCGTAGGGAATTCACTGGTTCCAAAAAGTTATATGTTTATCAGACAGATGGCAGAGAAAGTCGTTTTGAAAGTCTAGTACGCTTTACTACGCAACCCGCGGGAGACAATGTGCGACTCCAGTACGCTTTACTACGCAATCCGCGGGAAAGAGTTATGAGTACTCTTCCTAATGGAGACGTTGTTTTAAGAGATTGGTTATTGTATTCACAGTCAACTGGGAAAGTACTTTGTATGAAAATTATTTTTCAAATCATTTTGTGTAAATTAACTGATTAATGCTTATAGCTAAGAATAATGCATTTAAATCAGTGTGCGAAGTTTCATAATTCTAACTCAAGTAGTGTTAGTTAAATAACGTTTCCTTTGATATTGTTTTAAAACTCTTAATCCTGAAAACTGTAATCTTTAATTTGTAAACAATTATCTTTTTCAGAGGAACAGAAAAACGAGCGTGGGGGAGGGGGGGGGGGAGGAGGTGGCTGAAGATGGTTTGCCCAGGGCGCTGACTACTTGAAATCAGGGCCTGGCTGTACCTAGTTGATAAGGTACTCCAGTACTCTCTGTTGGGAGTACTAACCAGACGAGGTCACGCGGAGCTCAGTTGATAGCCTTCTCAAGATCTATGAATGTAGGATGTAGCAGCTTGTTCTTCTCACGATGCTCCTCAGCTAAAAGCCGTGCAATGTGGATTGTGTTACTTGTTCTGTAATTGTTCAGAAATGCAGCTTGGTTTTTGGTCAGCTGGATAATCTCACAAATCTGCTTGCCAAGAATGCACTCAAACATTTTCATAGTATGGTTTTGAAGTCGAACTGGGTAGTAATTGGCACACTCAGCAGGACTTCTTTATGTAGATGGTCACTGTGAAGCTTTGTTGTCAGTTGTGTGGCATTTGTCCCTCTTTGACCATTTGTTTGAAAAATCTTGTCAACCAGTCTGCTGCATCCCACCACAACTCGGCTGCAATGTGATCTGAACCAGTGGCTTTTCCTTTCAAAGTAGCCTTGGCTGTGGCAATGTCGACAGGTGTGATGGGTCACTTGATGGTAGTGCCAATTGAGATTGGATGTTGCATGAATTCTTTTGTTGAGATCTTCTTGAAGTAACTTTCCCAGCATCCTTGCACTTTCTTTCAGTCATTAATTACGGACCTTTTATCATTAATGATGTAGATGCGTTGGATATCCTCCATTTTATGGTATCTGGATTTGACTAATCTGTTAATGACCCGCTCATGTATTTATTTATTTATTTATCTATCTATCTATCTATCTATCTATCTATCTATCTATCTATCTATATATCTGTCTGTCTGTCTGTCTGTCTGTCTGTCTGTCTGTCTGTCTGTCTGTCTGTCTGTCTGTCTGTCTATCTATCTATCTATCTATCTATCTATCTATCTTTGGTTCAGGCTATGGAGTCTGCTGGTATCAACGTTTCGCGTTAAGGTCTACGTACCAAGCAGTCTTTGTCGTGGCTATAATCTTATTTGTTTTGCTGTGGGCTGTTTTGTAAGTGTTCCAACAGTATTGCCATTGATGCTTTCACGGCCCGTACTTATTGACCTTATTTTCTTGACACGGCATAAGCCCAAAGGCCTATATCATGTTCCAACAGTAGTATGTTTTGTCCTCCAGAAACTCATGATACAGCTATTTCTTCCTGTGAACCGCATCTTTGACTTCTCACTCCTGAGCCTTAAATCTTTGTCAATCTGCCATTGTCCTGGCTTTGTTGTTCCAAGAACAGCACATGTGGCTTCGTTGGCAGCCTTCTTCATACAGAAAAACTCCAATTAGCGTTTTTCAGGTACCCAACTTTTTTTCCTGTTTTTCTTTTCCAAATCTTAAATGGGATTTTACCTGAAACTGAGGTTTAGCACACTCAGCGGGGCTTTGCCTGTGTTAATGTAAATGGCACTAACATACATTGTTTACACAATGACAACAATAAAACAATAAGATACATGCATATTTACTGTACTGTAGATCTGTTATGCTCATCCCTCTGGTTAATATTCACAAAGGAGAAAATTCACGCAGTAATTTTCAGATCATAGGTTATGATTTTTTCAGAATCGGAACACTTGGGGTGTGGTTTATGATTTGTGCCACTTATGACACAAAACATGAAAATTCTGTACTTTTCCAGCTAAAACTCAATGCAGGGAAGCCTAGGTACTGTATACCTATACAGAAGTCAAAAATAGATTCATCTCAATTTTTGTCTGTCCTTCTTTAGCAGAATTTCTTGAAACTCCATTTTTAAGTTCAGGGATAGCTTGGGTTTGTATCAGGTTATGTTTGTTCCATTTGTATATAGCCGCATAGCAATATTATGAGGGCCAAAACAGGAAAGCGATTTTGCGATAATTATATTTTTCACTGACTTCCAGATATCTCTGAAATATTAGTTTTATCCAAAAGGAATGCATAAAAATAATAGAAAATCTGATCTTCAATCATTTTTACTGTACGAGATATGATAAATGGAGATATTCTTGAATTTAGGTTTTTGTTACTAACTCCATCAATGACGAAACAAGCCATTACCTACTAGATGAGTAAATATTCATTAAACACATTGTATATGAAAATATTACAGATCATTCAAAATTTCTCTCATCTGCATAGAATGCTAAAGAATTTACTCTAGCCTGACAATTATTAAAATCTAGCAGGTTCCACCTTTTTCAATGCAAAATACAATGTTGTTGGATGGTTTTTACAACATATATTTTATTACAGAACTAGTTTCAGTGTTCATTTAGACACCATCATCAGCATAGTAAGTGAAAAAAACTTGGCAATATAAAAAATGAACAACAATAACATATTGCTATACTTAACTCCTTAATATCTATATTATGCTAGGTTTAAGAACTCTAATTTATAACAAGAAAACCCTTGTAAGTCAAAAATATAAAATCTCATCTCTGAGTGATGAGTTGTCTTCAAATTCCGTAATGGCTATTATTCTATATACTCGTAAATGTCGGGTTCATATATGATCTTAAAATTGAGGAATTAAAGTTGAATGCAGTCCTTTAATGTTAAAATGTTCATTTCATATATACATTGTTAGCCATTTGTTGGATAAAAACTCGTGTACAATAAAATTATTAAACTGCGCCGTCTTCTTAACTTTCTTGGTGTGTAGAAACATAGTTTTTATGCTGTAAATATAATGGTTGGAACTGTGATTTGATTTACCCTAAAGTTATTAGGTGGGCATAGCCTCTCAGTTCAATGCAACCCTGTAATGATGAAAGCCCAATGTTAATAGAGAAGCAAGAAAATTGAAGAAGACCTGATTGAATCAAACTAGCCTGACAAGACAAATTATTATATTGTTCGTGTATCTGACCGTAGAGAGCACTCAAACAATGAGCTGATGGTTGGTGATATCCTCTTAGGATGCAGAATCTATGGTGGGAACCATAAACAGCCACCCTGGTGTACATGCGTTGAAGAGCAAAGTCTGATTGTTTCCATTCATCAGTTTATCTTTGGAACTAATCTGAAGGATTTTCAGAACAGATTAATATCACCAATAATTTATCAACAAATCAGTGTTTCATAAGAGTGTTTTGAAGACCATTCATTAACAAGGTCTCATAAGCTACAGTGACACATTTGACTAGAGTCTTTAAGACTAGACCATCATCAAGACTAAGAAATGTTACTTAAGTAATATGTTAGTGTATTTTAATATGTTTGTGTATATTTGCTGTTTGAGATTGTTCCTTTTTAATGCTGAAGATGTCTCTAAGAGATGAAACATGTAGCATTAATCCATTCATGTCATTATTCATGTCATTATTCTGAAAGGAATGAAATAAACATAGTATTGTAAGGGTGGAATTTCCTCAGTGAACCATAATATTTGTATTAGGTCGACAATATGGGCTTTAACATGAATTTAATTTCATGTAAAGATCTTGCCAACCCAGCATACAAAAAGGCTAACACCTACTTAAATTTAAGGATGAAATTTTAAAAAATTTGCAAAGACATAACTTTCTTTAAATGTTCAGATAATAACTTTACTCCAAATTGTCTAAATTTTGCTTAGAAAAAACCAAACCTTCCTTTTGGCGTCAAAAACCTCGACTAAGAAGCAGTTCTATATGGCATAAGAATTAGATTAAATTTCTTTACAGGAAAAAATCACGTTTGAATACACAGTTTTATGAAGCACATTCGAGAACTTCTTCAATGTTGGTCCCATAAGAATGGGATTATTTTCAAGGATTTGCTAACATTATTATAAGCAATAAATTTCATTTTTGTTCCGTATTGAAGAGCAATTATAAGAAATAAATTTCAATGCAATATATTAAATAAATAATATTACATCAGTCTTGGGACTAGTTTCAGCCACTTAGTGGCCATCTTCAGCCAAATAAAATTAAACAGATTATGTGATAACTAAAACATATACAAGGGTTAGGGCAAAAGTCATGGCAACTATTTTTTTCTTGAAGATACCAGTCCGGTTGGAAAATGTGGCATATACAGACGAAAGGACAAGGTATTAACTACATGTGTGGACAATGAATAGCACTGAAATATCGTAACACACTAACTTATTACAGTGGTATACAGGGTAGTATGGCCTTCCCAGTGCAAAAGAATGACAACACAGTACACATAAAGTTGACATGACAAACCTGGGCCTAAAGACCCTCAAAGTAGTCCCCTGCTACTGACACCACATGCTGCCAATGATGTGGGAGACACTGAATACCATCTGCCTCAGCCTTTGCCGCACCATGTGTGAATCGGGTCACCTGTTGGCACAAAGCGTTAGTAATGTCCTCTTGTGTTGCAAAATGCGTACCACGTAGTGGTTCCTTAATCTTTAGAATGAGATCAAAGTCACAGGGCGAAATGTCAGGAGAGTACGGTGGGTGCTCCAATTCTTCCCATCCCCAGCGTCACAGTAGCTGCCCTACACAGTCTGCTTTATGTGGTTTTGCATTGTCGTGCAGAATTATTGCACTGTCCACAAGATCCGGACGTTTCTCCCAAACGCCACATCGTACCTGACGCAGCAGGAAGTCCCTGTAGTACTGTGCGGTCACTGTTCTGCCATGTGGAACAAAGTGGCAAACAATGACACCCCTGACATCATGTGTGACGATCACCATCAATTTAAATTGGGGAAGGATTTTGACGGACCTTCTTCCTCCTTGGTGATCCAGCGTGTCGCCACTCTGTGGACTGATGTTTCAGTTCTGGTGCGTTTGCCCTGGCCCAAACTTCATCAATGGCGATTTTCGTGACAAGAATTGACCGCCGTCCTGTTGCCAGCGTGCAAGGTGGTCGGTGCATATTGCATAGCGCACCCACCTTTGAACTTCCATCAGTGCATGCGGTACCCACTGCGATCCAATTTTGCGCACTTGCAGCTCATTACGCAATATCCTGTGGACGGTGCGTTTCTCGATGCCACTTGCCCTCTGTAACTCCAGTAGCATCCATCGTCTGTCTTTATCTAGGAGCTGCTCGATGACGGCACGTGCCACGTAGGTCCGCACACTGACAGGTTGCCCCGAACGTTGCTCATCACCGGTTGACACACATCCTTGCTGAAACTTTCCTACCCACCGTACTACTGTATGGTATGGTAGGGCATTATTCCCAAGGGCTTCCACTAATTCACTGTGACATTCCATCGTATTTCCGCCTCGGAGAATGACTATTTTGATGTAAGCGCGCTGCTCAACATGGGTTACTTCCATCTCGCACGGCACTCGCCAACTGACTGATTTCACAGCCCTTGCTGCGCTACTACCAACTATCACAGAGCCATCTGTTGTTCTGCATACGCACTATGCCTGCAGAACTTCCACACGACACATATATGTTTGTGATCCGTTCACATATCTACAAGAAAAAAATAGTTGCCTTGACTTTTGCCGCAATCCTTGTATATACCAGACAAAGACAATGTTGCAGGCATAATTATAACTATATAATATCAAAAATTATGGTTATGATCTTCTTGTCATAATACAGTATGATGTCTATAAGTTCACTTAGGACCTCAGACAAAGAAGTAAATTTGGAATTGATAGCCAGAATTTGGAATGAATAAACATACAGAAAAGAAATTAAAAGGAGAAAAATTATTTGTTACTCACCTCTAATGTCTGATGTAGAACAAGCACTGACTCGCTGGAGAAAGCAGGAAAGCCATGTAAACAAAGGAGTGGATAGGGAACAAGCACTGACTTCTTGTAGGAAGCAGGCAATGTAAACAAAGGAGTAGATAGGGAGAGGATTGGAGGGGATGAAGAAGGGAGGGGGAGGGTAGGGGCAAAGAAGAGAAGGGGTGTCTAAGGTGGGGCAGAAGGATCTGGAAAGAAAGACTGCTGCTGAGTGGGGATTTTAAGGGAATTATAAAAGAAATAATTCTTTTTAACTAAGACATGATTAGTAAAGACAGGAATTAAAAGGTCAAATAAAATGCTTGATTTCTCTGAAATTTAATTTAGATTGAAGTTAGGATTGAAAAACTGTTCCAGATAGATAAAACAATTTTCCATAACATTGAGCAGAGGGCCTTTTTGTATAACTTTGAGAATTTTCATGTCTTGGTTGATATTAGTAAACTTATGGTTAGTATCACCCATGTGCTGTCCCATGGCCGAAAATCTGTTATACATCAGGGCGTTAACATGCTCTAAGTTTAGGGATGCACGGCTGTGAGCTTGCATCCGGGAGATAGTGGGTTCTAATCCCACTGTCGGCAGCCCTGGAGATGGTTTTCCGTGGTTTCCTATTTTCACACCAGGCAAATGCTGGAGCTGTACCTTAATTAATGCCACGGCCGCTTCCTTCCAACTCCTAGGCCTTGCCTATCCCATCATTGCCATAAGACCTATCTGTGTCAGTGCGACGTAAAGTCACTAGCGAAAAAAAAAAAAGAAATCGGGAGATAGTAGGTTCGAATCCCACTGTCGGCAGCCCTGAAAATGGTTTTCCATGGTTTCCCATTTTCACACCAGGCAAATGCTGGGGCTGTACCTTAATTAAGGCCACGGCCGCTTCCTTCCCACTCCTAACCCCTTCCTGTCCCATCGTCGCCATAAGACATATCTGTGTCGGTGCGATGTAAAGCAACTAGCAAAAAAAAAAAAAAAAAAAAAAAAAGCTCTAAGTATCTTGTATGGAAGCTCATACCTGTTTGACCGACTTTGTGATAATTGTAATAATTTTAATTGCAATAATTGTAACGCATCTTATGTCGGTCAAACAGGTAGGAGCTTCCATACAAGATACCTAGAGCATGTTAATGCCCTGAAATATAACAGACTTTTGGCCATGGGACAGCACATGGGTGATACTAACCATAATTTCACTAATATCAACCAAGACATGAAAATTCTCAAAGTTATACAAAAAGGCCCCCTGCTCAATATTACAAAAATTTGTTTTATCCATCTAGAACAGTTTTTCAATCCTAACTTCAATCTAAAAGAAATTTCAGAGAAATAAAACGTTTTATTTGACTTTTTAATTCCTATTTTTTGTAATCATGTCTCAGATAAAAATAATTCTTTCTTTTATAATCTCCTTAAATTCTCCTCTCAGCAGCTGTCTTTCTTTCTGCATCCTTCAGGCTCACCTTAGACACCCTCTCTCCTTCCCCCCTCCCTCCACTCCCTTCTTTATCACCCTCCCCTCCTCCCCCTATCTACTCCTTTGTTTACATTGCCTGCTTCCTACAAGAAGTCAGTGCTTGTTCCCTATCCACTCTTTTGTTTGCATGGCTTGCCTGCTTCCTCCAACAAGTCAGCGCTCCTACATCAGACATTAGAGGTGAGTACCATAAATAATTTTTCTCCTTTTTAATTTATATTCTGTATGTTTATTCATTCCTAATTCTGGCTATCATTTCCAGGTTTACTTCTTTGCCTGAAGTCCTAAGCTAATCAATCAATCAATCAATCAATCAATCAATCAATCAATCAATCAATCAATCAATCAATCAATCAATCAATCAATCAATCAATCAATCAACCACTACTGATCTGCATTTAGGGCAGTCACCCAGGTGGCAGATTCCCTGTCTGTTGTTTTCCTAGCCTTTTCTTAAGTGATTGCAAATAAATTGGAAATTTATTGAACATCTCCCTTGGTAAGTTATCCCAATCCCTAACTCCCCTTCCTATAAACGAATATTTCCCCCAATTTGTCCTCTTGAATTCCAACTTTATCTTCATATTGTGATCTTTCCTACTTTTAAAGACACCACTCAAACTTATTCGTCTACTGATGTCATTCCACACCATCCCTCCACTGATGTTGATTCCCATAGGGAACCTGAAATATTTGTCCCGAATGAGTAAATTTATATACCAGTGTAGTTGATCCATTATTGGACAATATAAATTTTCCATCTAACCCATTCCTGGTTGCCAGCATGGCCCTCACGGTATGCACTAGCCATGCGTCTTGGTGGGTGTGCTATTTACCAACTAATATGCCAAATGTAGCACACTGGGACGAAACGCTGCTAACCAGGAATGAGTTAGCCGGAAAATGTATAACATACCACTTAGTCGAGCAGCTCGTCTCCTTTCTCCCAAGTCTTCCCAGCCCAAACCTTGCAACATTTTTGTAACCCTACTCTTTTGTCGGAAATCACCCAGAACAAATCAAGCTGCTTTTCTTTGGATTTTTTCAAGTTCTTGAATCAAGTAATCCTGGTGAGGGTCCCATACACTGGAACTATCATACTCTAGTTGGAGTCTTACCAGAGACTTATATGCCCTCTCCTTTACATCCTTACTACAACCCCTAAATACCCTAACAACCATGTGCAGAGTTTTGTACCCTTTATTTGCAATTATATTTATGTGATTACCCCAATGAAGATCTTTCGTTATATTAAGACCTAGGTACTTACAATCGTCCCCAAAGGGAACTTTCATCCCATCAACGCAGTAATTAAAACTGAGAGGACTTTTCCTGTTTGTGAAACTCACAACCTGACTTTTAACCCCGTTTTTCATCATACTATTGCCTACTGTCCATCTAACAACATTATGGAGGTCATTTTGCAGTTGGTCACAGACTTGTAACTTATTTATTACTCCATACAGAATAAAGCCTTACCTCTGATTCCACTTCTTTCAACATATCATTGATATATATATAAGAAAATATAAATGTCCAATAATACTGCCTTGAGGAATTCCCCTCTTAATTATTACAGGGACAGATAAAGCTTCGTCTACTCTAATTCTCTGAGTTCTATTTTCTATAAACATAGCCACCCATTCACTCACTCTTTTGTCGAGACCAATAATTGTACTCATTTTTGCCAGTAGTCTCCCATGATGTACCCTATCAAATGCCTTAGATAGGTCAATTGCGATACAGACCAGTTGACCTCCTGAATCCAGGATATCTGCTATATCTTGCTGGAATCCTACAAGTTGAGCTTCAGTGGAATAACCGTTCCTAAACCCAAACTGCCTTCTAACAAACCAGTTATTAATTTCACAAACATGTCTAGTATAGTCAGAAAGAATGCTTTCCCAAAGCTTACATGCAATGCATCTCAAACTGACTGGCCTGTAATTTTCAGCTTACCGAGCTCAATAGCTGCAGTTGCTTAATTGCGCCCAGTATTCGAGAGATAGTGGGTTCGAACCCCACTGTCGGCAGCCCTGAAGATGGTTTTCCGTGGTTTCCCATTTTCACACCAGGCAAATGCTGGGGCTGTACCTAATTAAGGCCACAGCCGCTTCCTTCCCACTCCTAGCTCCTTCCTGTCCCATCGTCGCCATAAGACCTGTCTGTGTCGGTGCGATGTAAAGCAACTTGCAAAAAAAAAAAGTATATGTTAGCTTTAGGCCTATGTCTATCACCCTTTCCTTTATACACAGGGGCTACTATAGCAACTCTCCATTAATTTGGTATAGCTCCTTCATGCAAACAATAATCAAATAGGTACTTCAGATATGGTACTATATCCCAACCCAATGTCTTTAGTATACCCCCTGAAACCTTATCAATTCCAGCTGCTTTTCTAGTTTTCAACTTTTGTATCTTACTGTAAATGTCATTGTTGTACTAAGTAAATTTTAATACTTCTTTAGTATTAGTCACCTCCTCTATCTGGACATTATCCTTGTAACCAACAATCTTTACATACTGCTGACTGAATACTTCTGCCTTTTGAAGATCCTCGCATACACACTTCTCTTGTTTATTAATGATTCCTGGAATATCCTTCTTGGCACCTGTTTCTGCCTTAACGTACCTATACATACTCTTCCATTTTTCACTAAAATTTGTTTGATTGCCAATTATGCTTGCCATCATGTTATCTTTAGCTGACTTCATTGCTAGATTCAATTTCCGAGTAAGTTCCTTCAATTTCTCCTTACTTCCACAGCCATTTCTAACTCGGTTTCTTTCCAGCCTGCACCTTAAAGTCATCTTAAAGACATCATATGTGTGTGTGCATATGAAAAGGAACCACATGTTGGGTATTGAGATATAGGTATTGCCATGTTCCACAATATGAAACTAATATCATGTAATTGAATTGAATGCCTCCGAATGAAATTAAGGCCTTAAATTAGCATGTAATGTTACAACATAAGATTTCATAACTTTTCAGTAGAGCTGTTTAAAAATTTGATACTATGCGACGCAAATAACTTCTAAACTATTTGGAAGTTATGCTGGTGTTTACATTTTAATGTTCACTGGTATTCTGACATAGAATTTGTTTAATGAAAATTACCAACATATATTATTTACGGTCTATTTTTTTTGTGGAGATCTATCTATCGATGCTAAGTCTCTGAGGTTTTATGACTTGCAGAAGGTCACTGAAGACAACTAATTGTAACACTACTGCACTTTATAACAATTATCACATACCTTAATGATCGTTACTCACAGCCAGCATAAGACAGTAATATCAGTTATTCATGCTGAAGCCTGCGCTTTGGGTATATTACATGCCCTTTCACCATCTGGTCCCGATGTCCTGCCTCTCCACAGTAGCTTCAGGTGAGTCGAGACCTCTTCTTTGGGGAGAATTTTCTCGGAGTTGGTGGTTTTCTCTTTTGAGCCTTACTGGTATTTTTAGGCGGTACACTTTTTGAAGAAGATCATGATGATATGATTATTGGCAGAAGACTAGAAACAGAAGCTGGCTCCGTAAGATTTTCACTTGAGGTGGTGGTGGCATTGTTGGAGCAGGGAAGGATGTAACACCAGGACATAGTATATCTTTCTTATCTTCTGATATGAAGGGACTATTTTCTTCATGGATATACATCTGTCTATTGTTGCTAATTCCTTGAGGTTTGATGACTTGCGGAAGGTCACTGAAGCCAGGCGGTGGATCTTCTGAAAGGATGGTGTAGGGTACTTTGTCAGATACTATGGATTTCTTTGTCAACACTACACCAGGGTGCTCTTTCATATACACAAAGTGATGTATCTGGGTTATTTGTGGAACGTTTTTCATTCCAGCACAGAACTTGTTTTGCCAGTCATAAGTAGGAATTGTTACATTTCCAGATTCTGTGCCAACAGTGACAGGAATAATAGCTAGCTTGAAACCTGACAACTTTTACAGGTGGCATTAATTACATCTTCAATAACTTCACTTTCATCTTTCCGGAGTACTCTCTTGAAACAAACAAAATACAAATCAGGTTGAAATTATGTGTGTCCCACTGGCAAAAGTGAAATTTTTCAACTGCTGTTCTTTCCTGTCATAAGTTTCCACATGAGGTACCACATTAAGATGTTTTTATTTTGCCCAGCACAGTTATCAGCATGGAATTCTAAATGCTCCTCACCTACTGAAAATTTTTCCAAGAAGTGATGTACAAGAGATAAGACAGTATTTACTCCTTTATCTGTAATACAAGCTTCTGGAATAATGTAAAAACAAATTTGTTAAGTGGTTCACACGCTACACCAAAGAGACCCACTTTGTAGCCTGTAAGAAAGAAAATGGGCCCAACTTATTGCAGATCATATGGTAAGTGCACCTGTTGGGCAAAATCAAAACTATAATGCATTGTGCCTTTGTATGTGTTACAGCTATGTGGCCCAAGAGGCAATGGAGTTTCCCGTTGTCTACAATTGTCTATGGTGTTTTTATAAGCACTCCACTCGGCTTGGACATGATTAAGATGTTGTATAGCCTTCTCCATCAGATTTCTTTTTTCCTCCTCATCCATAATTGACAGTTTCCCTATTACAGTTTAATTGCTTCTACAAGTCATTCAAAGATCAGTCTTGGGTTTCTGAACTACTATGTTACTGAAAAATGTACACCAGATGGGCTACAAGGACGAGAGTAATACAGAAATCCTCTCTAATGATTTACAACTGTCAGAGTATAATGTATGAATGTACTTCTTAGACATGCTGGTTGGGTGAAGCATGAGATCACTTCTTCGTTTTGTAGTCACTGAAATTATTCATAAAGTTGACTGTATGTTTACGATCATCAAAAGGAATAGATTTTATCTGAGAAATCTTTAATACGTTTCGGTGAATTTTTAGGCTGCACCCCCTTTTTTTCTTGAATTGTTCCTTTAATTTTTTTAGCCTCTTAGAGCCACAAGCGAATACAAATTGAAAGAATGACTGGCACACCTCCTGCCCTCTGAAGTGATAAATTGTGTAAGTTTCTTTCCTGTCATAAATTTTTCTTTTAGTAGCTGTCGGCATTGGCTGGTTTCGTACTAATGCATTCATCGCACAATTCTCCACAGTATGAAATACACTGAAAGACTGCATCGGTATCGGAAATGTTTGGAGCAGACAGGATGTTTATGAAACCTATTACCTTTATTGAAAGTCCCCAGCTAGTGTTTATTTATCATAAGATATCTGAGTCATCTTATGCTCACACAGCTATGAGCGCAAGCGAGTAAATGCGTGAAACCTCCCTTACATTGCAAAAAGTGGTCCATTTTCTTAGTATTAAATGAACCTCATGTTTTAGTAGTCATTGTTGTCATAGGTATCATAAGCGAAAATTCAACATTTTACTGCCTTGAGTGTTTTTTTACAATTATTTCGTGAACTGTTGACCGAGAAGTGGTCCCTTTTCTTACGCACGCACGCACACATATTACGACAAGAAGATCATAACCATAATTTTTGTTATTATATGTATTTTTTCTTTTTTTCTTTGCTATTTGTTTTACATCGCACCGACACAGATAGGTCTTATGGCGACGATGAGACAGGAAAGGCCTAGGAATGGAAAGGAAGCGGCCGTAGCCTTAATTAAGGTACAGCCCCAGGCATTTGCCTGGTGTGAGAATGGGAAACCACGGAAAACCATTTTCAGGGCTGCCGACAGTGGGGTTCGAACCCACTATCTCCCGGATGCGAGCTCAGAGCTGCACGCTCCTAACCGCATGGCCAACTCGCCCGGTTATATGTATTTTAATGTTATAATTATTCCTGCAACATTGTCTTATTTATTTATGAATCAATACTGATCTGCATTTAGGGCAGTCGCCCAGGTGGCAGATTCCCTATCTGCTGTTTTCCTAGCCTTTTCTTAAATGATTGCAAAGAAATTGGAAATTTATTGAACATCACCCTTTGGTTAGTTATTCCAATCCCTAACTCCTCTTCCTATAAACGAATATTTGCCCCAATTTGTCCTCTTGAATTCCAACTTTATTTTCACATTGTGATCTTTCCTACTTTAAAAGCACCACTCAAACTTATTTGTCTACTAATGTCATTCCACTGAGCTCGATAGTTGCAGTTGCTTAAGTGCGGCCAGTATCCAGTATTCGGGAGATAGTAGGTTCGAACCCCACTGTCGGCAGCCCTGAAAATGGTTTTCCATGGTTTCCCATTTTCACACCAGGCAAATGCTGGGGCTGTACCTTAATTAAGGCCACGGCCCTTCCTTCCCACTCCTAGCCCTTCCCTGTCCCATCGTCGCCATAAGACCTATCTGTGTCGGTGCAACGTAAAGCAACTAGCGAAAAAAAAAAAGTCATTCCACGCCATCTCTCCGCTGATAGCTCGGAACATACCACTTATATTATAGATGTTGATTCTCATAGGCAACTAAAATATTTGTCCCGAATGAGTAAGTTTATAATACCAACATAAATGGTCGGTTATTGGACATTATAAATTTTCCAGCTAACTCATTCCTGGTTGCCACCGTTTCGCCCCAGTGTGCTAAGTTGGGCTAATTAGTTGGTAAATATCACACCCACCAAGACGCATGGCTAGTGCATACCGTGGAGGCCACTGTGTAGGCTACTTGAGAGCCACTGGCAGTGCCAGTGCACTATGAGAGACTTTGTCTCATTACCAAAAGTTGATGCCTGCCTGGGTATCAGGGGCAAAACGCTGGCAACCAGGAATAAGTTAGCTGGAAAATTTATTATGTTCAATAATGGACCATTTATATTGGAGAAAGAAGTGCCCGAGGATTGGGAAAAGGGGGTTATAATACCAATATTCAGGAAAGGATACAAGATGTGCAGTAACTACCATGGAATCACAATCTTAATAATGAATAATGTTATTGGCTTTATGTCCCACTGACTACTTCTATGGTTTTCGGAGACTCTAAGGTGCCGGAATTTAGTCCCGCAGGAGTTCTTTTACGTGCCCATAAATGTACCGACACGAGGCTGACTTATTTGAGCACCTTCAAATACCACCGGCCTGAGCCAGGATCTAACCTGCAGGGGTCAGAAGGCCAGTACCTCAGCTGTCTGAGCTACGCAACCCAGCAGAATCACCATCCTTTCCCATGTTGCCGAGATAATGGAAAGGCGAATTAGAGAAAAGGTGAAGTGTTAGTTACAAGAGGAACAATATTGAGTCAGAAGTGGAAGGTTAACAGTAGAATTCATTTTCATTCTGAGACTGATCATGGAAAAGAGCTGGAAATATGGGAAGGATATAGTAGACTTTTATAGACTTAGAAAAGGCATACCACAGCATCCCCAGATCAAAAGTTTGGGAAAGCCTGACACACAGGGGGCATTTGCAAGGAAATAATAATATTTATAAAAGTAATACAGATAACTGTTGCAGCTGTGTGAAGACAACTGTGGGTAAAAACACAATGGTTTCTAATTGGCAATAGGCTAAAACAAGGGAGTGTGTTGTCACTTATACTGTTCATAATGGTGTTGGATGACATCATAAAGGCAGCAAGGGAAGAATATAGAGGGGAAAAAATGAATGTAATGATGTTTGCAGATGACGCTGTGATCTGTGGAGAAGATTATGGGATACAACAATAGCTGAAAATACCAAATAGAAGGATTGAACAGTGGGGATTGAGGATCAACTTAGAGGAGAGCAAGACAATGGTGATAAGTAGAGAAAGTAAAGAAGGAAAAGGATCTTTCAAAATTGGTGACAAGGACCTGGAAATAGTATAACTCTCCAAATAATTAGGAAGTGAACTGACAGAAAATGGAAGACTGGATATGGAAATTAGGATACAACAGGGGAGTGCCTTTTACCACCAGTACAGAGATTAATATGGCATAAAAATGTTCCAATGAAGGCTAAAGAAATAGTGTACAAGGGATATTACTTACCTATAGTGACATATGCAGCAGAAACCTTCACAGTGACTCAAAGGCAGCTGAAATGAAATTCCTGAAGAGTGTGGTATAGAAGACAAGGAGAGGTAGGGCAAGAAATGAAGACACATGAAAAGAGCTAAATGTGCATAAACTAAATCACAAACTGGAACAGAACAGATTGAGGTGGTTTAGACATGTCAATTGGATGAAAGTAGAAGGACTGCCAAGACACGTACTGGAAAGGCAGATGACAGGGAAGAGAGGACAAGGGAGACCAAGATTACAATGGTTGGATCTTGTGAAGAACAGCATAGGATAATGGAACCTGGACTGGAACATTGTGTTTGGTAAGGAATGGTGGAGAGATAGGACGAAGTGGAGAGGAACCATATTTTCTCCACCCGGTGTCAGCTGGAAAAGGGGAGATGATTATGATGATGTTTACAACACACTGTCCAAGAAACTATTTGGCTTATGCCATTCCAAAATCAAAGACTGTTATTGTTTGTTGTACTAAAGGAAGGTTAACCTTGGGTTAGTGTTTTAATTTTGTAAAACGTTTAACTTCTTTTTTTATAAAACCTGTGTACATAGAAGTTGAGTGATTATGTAGTGGTAAGGAAAAAAAAGGTGACTAAAGTTTTATTTTAAAGTATTCACTTTTGATATTTCTTCTGACTTCTTCTCCTCTGAAAACATGAACTTTTTTTTTTGCAGATGGTACTGGAGCAACAGACCTTTTTACTCATATGATGCCATTTTATAGCTATGATGTTCCACATACATGCGGCCCTGATCCAAAGATTTGTTGTCAGTTTGATTTCCGACGCCTTCCAGGTTTTGGGATAGCATGTCCTTGGAAAGTACCACCTCAGATTATAACTGAGAATAATGTTGCTCACAGGTAAGCTTTGCTGTTGTGTACTGTTGAGGAGAATCAGATATTGAAACATTCAGGTAGAATTAATTTATCACAATATATTATTGCAACCTTATCTATTTTTTACCATAGATTATCTATATATATATAAAAGAACTTGTCCTGACCGACCGACCGACGAAATTAAATTTTGGGGGTACATTCATATTAAGATGTAGGTGCTCGCTAAGGGGGGATTTTTGCATATTCCATCGCTAAGTTGGTTAAAAGGGGTTTAGTTTTTTAAAATGAGTGTATCTATATCTCAAAACTTTAAAGGGTTACACATGTAGAATTTGGCATTTAGAATCTCCTTTAAAAATAAGGAGATACGTATTTTTTTTGTTTTTGGAAAATCCAAATAATGGGGGGCGAAAAAGCAGTTGAATTTTGAAAATGAGTGTATCTATATTTCATAACTTTAAAAATGTACAGATGTAAAAACTGGTATTTGGAATCTCCTTTAAAAATAAAGAAAAACATATTTTTTTGTTTTAGGAAAATCCTAATAGGAGGGGTGAAAAGGGGTGAAAAATGGTTGAATGCCTTTAATGAGGATATTTATATCTCAGACACTGACGATATTACAGACCTGAAAATTGGCATGTGGAATCTCCTTTAAAAAATTAAAAAATGTACTTTTTTTTGGAAAATCCAAATAGTGGTCGGTAAAAAGGGGGGTGAATTTTGAAAATGAATGTATATATATCTCAAAACATTAAAAGTTTACAGATGTAAAAATTGATATTTAGAATCACTTTAAAAAATAAAGAAACATGTATTTTTTTGTTTTCTAAAAATTCCAATAGGAGGGGTGAATAAGGGGTTGAATGCTTTTAATGTGGATAATTATATCTCAGAAACTGAAGATATTACAGACCTGAAAAATTGGTATATGGAATCTCCTTTAAAAATAAAGAAACACGTATTTTATTGTTTTAGGAAAATCCAATTATTGGGCATTAAACGGGAGTGACAGATTGGAGTTAATTTTTAGAGAGATTATATCTTCAGTATATCTCAGAAACGTAAAATGTTACAGACGTAAAAATTGATATATGGAATCTCCTCTAAAAATAATCAACATAGGTCATTTGTTTTTGGAAACTCCCCTTAAGGGGAACTAAAAAGTGGAAGAAATTTTAAAATGATAATTTCTACAGTATATCTCATAAACTTAACATGTTACAGAATTAACAAATGGTATTTTTTATCTCTATTAAAAATAAAGAAACGCGTTTTCTTAGTTTTTGGAAAAACCACTTAATGGGAATGGGGTTGAATTCTTTTAATTAGGATACTGATATCTCAGAAGCTGAATATGTTACAGACATGGAATTCGCTTTAAAAGTAAAGAAACACGTATTCTGGGAAAATTCAATGAATTGGGGGGGGGGGGAGGGGGAGGTGACGGAATTGAAAAATTAATTGAATTAATTGTATGAAGATACTTACATCTAATAAAAACTAAAGTTGTTACAGACGTGAAAATTGGTATTTGGATCTCCTTTAAAAACAAAGAAAAACACGTTTTTGGGGGGAGGGGGAGAATCATCTTGGGGGGCGGGAGTGAAAAGGAGTTAAAATCCTTTCATGAGGACACATATCTCAAAAACTGAAGATGTTAAAGTCGTGATAATTGGTATTTAGAATATCCTTTACTATTAAAGAAACAAGTATTTTTGCCAGAAAATTCACTTAAGGGGGGGGGGGGGGGGAGTAGTGTGAAAGGAAGTGAAAAAAAAGGTGATTTTGTTTATGGGGATACTTACATCTCAAAACTGAAAGTAACAGACGTGAACATTGATATTTGGAATCTCCTTTAAACAAAAAGAAATGCGCCTCCTTTGGTGGGGTGAGGGTGGGGGGTAAATCAATTTAACGGCGAAGGGGGGAAAAAAGAGGTGAGACCAATTGATTTTACTGTTCATAACATACTTATAAGGAGCCTCCATGGCTCACGCGGCAGCTCGCTGCCTCTCACCGCTGGGTTCCGTGGTTCAAATCCCGGTCACCCTGTGTGAGATTTGTGCTGGACAAAGCAGAGGCGGGACAGGTTTTTATCCGGGTACTCCGGTTTTCCCTGTCATCATTCATTCCGGCAACACTCTCCAATATCATTTCATTTCATTTGTCATTCATTAATCATTGCCCCAGAGGAGTGCGACAGGCCTCGGCAGGCAGCACAATTCCTACCCTCGTCGTTAGATGGGGGCTTTATTCATTCCATTCCTGACCCGTCGAATGACTGGAAACAGGCTGTGGATTTTCAGTGTACTTATTCTGATCATAAACCGATCATTTTTAATCTTTCCTGGGTTCGTTTTCAAGAGCCATCTTTTCCTTTGGAGAATGTTTTTAGATTACAGTAGATTCTCCTGGCATATAAATAAAAATTGAAACACATTTGAAATAAGCGATAGGAATGATATTGAGCGTGCAATTGTTCACCTCTGTAGTAAGGCCAGTAATGCACGGAAGTATGTCATTCCTATCGCCAGAAATCCCGCGCACTTGCCTAACCACGACAATGGTGCTGGTCTCATTTTTCAGCAATGACAATGGTAGCAGATATAATTTACCGCCAAGTAGCCATCTTGCATCTTGCTGTGGGGTCCAGAACAACAACAACAACAACAATAAAAATAATAATAATAATAATAATAATAATAATAATAATAATAATAATAATAATAATAATAATAATGTCTTGGACCGTCGTCAAAATGTGCGGACCACACTGGAAATGTGTCCTGGACGGGTAATGACTATGAATGCAGTCCGGCTGCGGGTTCAGTACAGCCAAGGCACCCAAGATGACACCACGCCGGATCTCCTCAAGGGTTTGATCTATATTAAAAATGCTTATAGGAAAAGATGGGAAAGATTTAGGGATCCAACTGACCGGGTGGAATACCTGGACGTAGCCCGGGAAGTACGAAATCGATTGCTGGAAAGAAAGATTGAAAAATGGAAGGAACTCTCAGAAAAGGAGTCAGATCGCAAATTTTGACGGATTCTCTCAGAAAACGGGTCAGATCGCGAATTTTGGCAGATTATATATAAAACGTAAAGCATCAAATTATAAATTTCAGTATAATACCGTAGCGAAGCATGGATATCTTGCTAGTTATTTCATAATGTGCATTGAGTGAATGAAGTTATAAAAATTATGTATTGGATAGTTCCCAGTCAAATCCCTTTCTATATGAGAAATATTTGCTACTGCAAGAATATGAATGATTGTAAGTAATTTTATTAAGAAGAAAATCTTTCTCATAAGTTATGAATTTCATTATGGTCCGTATTGATAATTGACCACTATCACAGGATAGAGAAAAGTACACCTATTCAATACCATTAGTGTTTTTGCCTAAGGGTATCGAATAGGTAGACCTTTCTCTACTCTTTGATAGTAAGAAAATTTTTAACAAGTACTCTCAAGTGAAGCATTAATGTACAGAAATAAAGAAAATCAGTTTAGTCCTTGCTATAGTCTGTGAGAGACTTTGTTCTCTTTGCACATATTGTTATATGATATTTCCCACATCTCTGTCCACATAGCACACACTGGCATTCTTCGTTCGGTACATGGAATATCTTGCTTGTTCTTGCATATTTTGTGATGGAAACAATGGATTGCTGTTCTTGTTGTGACGCATCTCTGGCTCTTGCACTCCTTTTTCTACGTAGTTGTCATCCATCATGGCTTAAGTGATGTAGAACTCTAGTCCTATCTCCTTTTCCTTTCTTTCTCCGGTATTGACTAGTTCCTGGTAGAGTCCTGTGGATGGTAACCAGTGCTGTGGCCTGGTTCCTCTACGAAGTAAGTCTCCTTCATGAGCTCATATACCAGTCGTGAAGGCGCTGTTTTCCCGACTTCTAATACTTGTTTCATCAATATCGTCTTGACTATTTCTGCTCTTTTCAAGTCACATATCATGAGTTTTTCCCAGACTATTCCTATGCCATATGTTACGACTGGCGCCACTACCATTTTGAATAGCTGCATCACTGTGTTTGTCGATAGATTGGTTATGTTTGGGATATTGTATAAGCCTCTAGTGGCTGCTGCTGTTCTCTCCTGGATGTGCATACCAAAAGATTTTGTAGTTGTCTGTAGTGTAACTGTGAGATATTTATAATGTCCTACTACCTGCAGAGTCTCATTGAATAGAATTATACCATTTTTAGCCTTTGTTTTTCCACCCTTCCTAAATGTCATTTGTACTGTCTTCTCTTTGTTTGTATCCATGTCATTTGCTCTTGCCCAAATCTCTAATTTGTGCAGTGCATTTTGAACATCCTCTTTGTTCTATTTCTGCTATTGAGTTTTTTCTTATGATGCTTGTTAAATCAGCTGTATAGATGTTAAACGGCGTGGGGCTCAAAGGGTCACCTTGTAGGACTCTGTTCGTTTGTATGAATTTCTCAGAGGTTTCAACATTGTTGTTTATCTGGATGAGGCTTCATTGGAGACAGGATTCAATTGCTCTTACTAGAGGATTTCTCTCCTCAGTTATTTGCTTAATTTTTCCAGTCAGTTTTTCTCTATTCAAGTCAAGCACTTTCTTGAAGTCAATAAACACTGCATACTATTTTCTTCCTGGGAGTCTCGGGGTGTCTTCTATTTGATCCAATAAGTATTTCACTGCTTGTGGTGTGCTCCTTCCCTTCATGAAACCAAACTGGCATTTAGCAGATTTTGCATAGTATTGCCAGCATTAAATTTCTATTTTAATATGCTGTACTGAATTATGCTAGGTTTTCTGTATTGATAGAGAAGACTTTTGATCATTTACTGTGAATTTGCCCTTTCAGATGTGTTGAAGTGTTGCAGAAGTTTCCAAAAATTAATGTCTACATTCAGAAAGTAGTAATTCTAATTTTAAGAGGTTTTATTCCTCAATTTGCCTTTGAACAGTACTTGGGAGAAAGATTTCTCCCTTCACTGGAAGTGTTTATTTTCATTGAAGTCGTAGTGTCAAATACTAAATTTGTGGGGAATGAAGAAAATTATTTCAAGTGTAAATTTGTAGTTTATTTGGGATATTTTGCACATCATACTGCTTATATTAGGTAACAACAAAGTCTAGGGATTTTCATATTCTGTTCATTGAAAAACAAAAAAAACAAAAAAAAAAAAACTTGTGTCAGTTATTGAAGTTCTTAATAATAGATTAACAAACAGGTCTGTGTGCTGACTTCAAATAACTGCAGTGAAATAACATATTAAAACATACTACACCATTGAAGAATAACAACATTTAAGTTATTTAAAAATGAGAACACACAACCATACATTTAAAGATGTCTTGTAATAACAGTAAAGAAATGAGGTACTGACATTTTTGCCTGCTAGGAAAGAATGTATTTTTATAAGGCCTTAGCTGGGATGTGCGCTGTTCATTAATGTCCACGTAAAACCTTTCTTCTTCTTCTTCTTCTTCTTTACTGTATGGGACCATATTTTTAAGGTCCCTTGGTTTTTTGGGATTAATACTCATATTCATTCGCTCACAATGTATTCCATAGGCAAGTATGTTGATATGTTGCTAATTTATGGAGAAACAAGGCAAAACACATTCGGGACATAACTCCCGTATCACGAGCGGTTTCCTGATGGAAGACTACAACTACTGATACGTTCCAAAACCTCGAGTGATGATTGCGGTCAACTGGGATACTCGGAAGGATACCTCCTGTTAGAAATGTTCCTGTAATGCCTGGTCCAAATGAAGGGGGTTATTTTGAATGCTGTCCGAAATAATCTTCATATTAGTACACAGACACTTGCACAACAGACCAGCATGAGCCGGTCATCTGTTACATGATTATTGCATTTCTGTACATTTCACCCATACCATCTAAAGTTATACCAGCAGTCCCACCGACATGATTTTGATGCCAGTGTAACAGTTTGTCATTGGGCATTGTGCACTGTGACCAGTGATGCAGCCTTTTTTGTCAAGAGTCCTTTTCAGATGGATCACGATTTCACACAATGGCACTGTAAATCTGCAGAATATGCACTTTTGGAGCAGAGAATACCCATTGGGTAAGACATGGCGCATTTCAGGTACAGTCGGGAATAAATGTCTGGTGTGGGATCTTGGGCGACTACCTAATTATACCATATTTCTTCGATGGCCATCTGACGGGAGCCTGATCTTATGCCACTTGGCTTCATTCTGTGGGGTCCGTTAAAGCAGGTAGTGTATGAACAGGAGCCTGAAGATCCTGATCACCTTTGGCAACTGATCACCAAGGCATATCTGGTTGTTACACCTCATTTGCCTTTACAACATTGTGGTGAAATCTGTATAAACCAATGTGGTCATCATTTCCAGCACTTGCTGCGCTGAATATGCAGGGTACTTTGCTTCCTACCTACAGACCAACATGTGTAGACCAACTTCGCTATGTAACATCAGATAAAAACGGTCCTTTTCGGGACCAAATAAAAATTCACTTATTGGAACAAGTAGGTATGTGGCCATATGACACCCACTGTAAATGGCATAAAGCGAATCAAAAGAAAAGTTTACCAACGTGGGAATTGAAGCTGCTTCTTGGCAGCTTGACTCCGGAAACAGCACCGATGTGTGATTTAGCCACCTTAGCTGCGGAGAGCTGTTGGCTGTACAGTTCGGATTACATAATTGTGAGCTTGCATTCAGGATATGGTAGATTCAAACTCCTCTGTCAGTAGCCCAGAATATTGATTTTGCTGGTTCCCCATTTCCACACCAGGCAAAGGCTGAAACTGTACCATAATTAAAGCCACTGCTGTTTGCTTCCTTCCGTGTCTTTAAGCAGCTAGCAGAACAGGGTTACTGTGGATATTTTTTGACCCATTGTTTTAGCAGGATATGTTACGTATTGTATACTGAAATGCAGGTGCTAACCACCACCACTTTGCTGTTTACAGTGGCACAAATGCTTCATAATTAGGATTCCTCCACTATGCACTAAAGATTCAGCCTGAAGAAGATCAGTATGAGAGATTGCACCCAGTGTTAAATTTTGGTAACCTCCAAGATGGTGGATCATCACGAGGTAGCATTTTGAAAACAGGTTCTTCATATGACAGGGCAGTACACTCCCACTTATAAGCCCTATGGCTTTCTCAAACTGCCTCCCTTCATTCTTCTGGCCTCTGTTCCCATAGTTGCAATGTCATTTAATCTACCATTATGTTATAATTTGACTGTTTCTTCTTTTAGGTGGTAACTATGTTAAATCGAATGATCTGATGCTGCATTATCGTAAAATAATTCACGTGCTTTAATTGTCACAAAAATTAAACTAAATAAATGAGGTTGTCTTCTGCTTTTTATCTTCTTATCTCTTTTCTTTTCCAATATTATTGGCTGTCTTCATATCTTACACTTCCCATGTTTAGATTGAAGGTCTGTTCAGTGTCCCACTCAATGAGAGTGGATGACCATCCTCTGATAAACAAGATTTGTAGGGGGGGGGGCGCAAATGACAACTATCAACGTATTTCATTTATCAGTATACCAGGCAAGATGCTCACCAGCATTTTGGAAGGGAGGGTATGATAAGTGATATTGAGAAGGCCATTCTATGTTGTTCAAACTTCTGTTTGTGTTTTTTAGAAAGGGTATTAAATATGCAAATCTCTGTGGCATTGTTCTACCTGAACTTCAGCAAGTTGAGGTATTCAGTGGCTGCAACAACTAGACATACTAGATAAGTTCAAGTTTCTCACCTGTTAATATTTCATATACTGTATATATATTGCTTCATTTTTTTTTTTTTTTTTCTATTATCTGTTTTGTACATATCTCTCTTCATTTCTGTATATTTTTTCTTTCACTTCTTCATATTTATTTTGTTTCATAAATTATTCATTGTATTTTTCATTTTGTTCTGTCTTCCTAGGTTTGTGTATGGCTTAGTTTGTTTGTTGCTCCCTGTTCTTTTTTTTTGCTAGGGGCTTTACGTCACGCCGACACAGATAGGTCTTATGGCGACGATGGGATAGGAAAGGCCTAGGAGTTGGAAGGAAGCGGCCGTGGCCTTAATTAAGGTACAGCCCCGGCATTTGCCTGGTGTGAAAATGGGAAACCACGGAAAACCATTTTCAGGGCTGCCGATAGTGGGATTCGAACCTACTATCTCCCGGATGCAAGCTCACAGCCACGCGCCTCTACGCACACGGCCAACTCGCCCGGTGCTCCCTGTTCTTAGACTATATTTATCCTTGATTATGTTCCTGTCCTCCTTCCTAGCTTCTTATTTAGTTGTCCCAAAAGTCGCTTGACTAAGAAAATGAAAAAAAAAAACACAAAACGATAAACTACAATGCCAAGGAAACAACACTTGTGCACTTAATTTCACCATTACTTAAATTGTTGAAAACTTACAACCTTCAAGAGTTGCTCAAAATGCTTCCCATTTATTTCAGTACATTTTTCACAATGTTGTTTTACATTAGTAACCCAATTTTTACAGAAATATTTGTTATTGTTTAACATGGACGAACAGTCGGCCCACTCCATAAATCAGCCCACACAGGTATGCCTGGAGCATTTAGTTCTTGCTGAAGTACCTTGCTTAAATATGTTTCACTTCAGTACACAGAGCTGTTACAATTGACACAACCATTTAGTTTCAAGGAAGCTTCATATGTCAGAAGAATGTGATTTGGAAAATTGTGTTTTGCCTCACTATGTATTACATACCAATAAGAAAACTCAACTTGCTGTCGAAGTCATCTTTTATCAAACCTTGATACAGTTGATGACAATACAATTTCACTGTCAATGAATTAATTATTTTATTTATTTTCAATTTGCTTTACGCACCATCACAGATAGGTCTTATGGCGACAGTGGGATAGGAAAGGGCTAGGAGTAGGCAGGAAGCGACCATGGCCTTAATAAAGTACAGCCTCAGCATTTGTCGGGTGTGAAAATAGGAAATGATGGAAACCATCTTCAGGGCTGCTGACAGTGGGGTTTGAACCCACTATCTCCCAAATACAAGCTGACAGCTGCGCACTCTTAACCACACGGCCAACTCGCTCGGTGTCGATGAATTCAAAATATACAGCAGTGTAAAGAGCTGCGTGGAATATCAAACTCGGCAGGTCTCGTTCAAACAGATTTCTTAGGGTTCTGAACAACTGATACGGCCACGACTTATGTTTTCGCCAATTATGGCAGTTTTGGACCTCCGACTTTGGTAAATCGTGTGCTTCCATTAGCCTTAAATTGTTGATGTAGGTTGTAAATAGCTTGCCTGTATGGTGCTGGAATTTTAGGAAATTTGTCAGCAAATAGCTGAGCAACTCTATATTACCGTAAAATGAGGTTACTTTGAACATATTGAAGACATATTGAAAACTGTGATACAAATGTTTTCTGAAGATCAAAGTCGATACATACCTTCAAGCGTATAAATGTAGTCACATTTGAAAAAAATAAACAAATTTAGCTGTCATTTTAAACACCAACTAAAGAACATACAATTGCCAACAACCACAGCCAGTGGTACAAATGTGCTCAAAAAATGTATCCTTAATATCCCCAACAGAAATTTACCTTAATGTATTTCTTCAATGGCATTTTTAACAGTAAATATAATTTCCATGAAAAGTGTTCAATGTTTCACCATTTTTCAAAGTAACCCCATTCTACGGTACTAGTCTTGTTAGTCCTCAACCAACATTATAAGGCAAAAATGCGTTGCAAGTTTACGATTCATGGCTAATGCTAAACACAGCACAATCAACAATGCAATCAGCTGGTAACAATTTCTATCAGTGTTCTGTAACAACCAACATTAGCATTATATATTTTATTCAGTCAAGTAAATTTTGAGACACCTGGTATTTTATTTCAATAAATTCAATAAATGTTCTGTGATAAACATCTCGAGGTAAACTACGAAGTAATAGAATTCCACACACAAAATACGGATTATCTCACCATTAGCAACCTCGTGGAAATAACAATACATTATAATGCACAGATACAAAAATTACTGTGCACGCAGCAATATATGACTTGAGTTCTTTCAATTTTCAGCTACTGAGATATGAACAAACAAGAAAGGTTGGCTCACAGAAAGGCTGGGAAAGGAAAACGTGACCTGATTATGAGAAAAACCTTTCTTAACCCTAGAACTAGGAATGTAAAAAATCTTGTGGTGGCTGCCATATTTGGCAGCTTTTACTTCGTAGGAGTCAATGTTTTCAATACACTTTGTGATTTATTAAAAATCAAAATCGAAGTGACATGTTTTGCTTATGATGATATAGGCATCTTCAGCCGTGCTATCCTTAACGTTAAAGTTAAAATTAAAGAGTAGTCATGACTTAAGGCTAACTTAAAATGCTACATAAGAACTATCACAAAATCATACTTGTTTAGATGAGTGAGATTAATATGTATTGAGTCATTAAAACATCATAGTGGTCATGTATGGCAGTTAATATTTGCAAGCACAAGTGGACTGTTCTCCCACCACAACCAGAATTTATTTTGCACTAAACATAATATCCAACCACAGAAAGAACTTTCTCTGGAAGTCCCCTCTTCTACTCTGTCTTAAAGATGCACACAAATCTAGCCTAGCTATCATAATTTTAAATAGCCACAATCACGGTCTTAATCAGCAGTAGCATTTTTTTTCCCCAGGAAGAAACAAGTTTTAAGAATATAAATACAAGTGTACCTGAGTGCTTACAAATATTAACTGCCATACACGACCAATGTTATTTTACCCACTACGATGTTTTAATGACTCAACACACATTAATCTCACTCATGTGCTTATTTTATCTAACCAAGTGTGATTTTCTGATAGTTCTTTTAAGTTATAAGCCACTTCATGTAGCATTTTAAGTTAGCCTTAAGTCATGTCTACCTCTTTAATTTTAATCTTGCTGAGCTGAATGGCTCAGACGGTTGAGGCGCTGGCCTTCTGACCCGAACTTGGCAGGTTCGATCCTGGCTCAGTCCGGTGGTATTTGAAGGTGCTCATATACGTCAGCCTTGTGTCGGTACATTTACTGGCACGTAAAAGAACTCTTGCGGGACTAAATTCTGGCACCTTGGCATCTCCAAAAACCATAAAAGTAGTTAGTGGGACGTTAAGTCAATAACATTATTATTATTATTATTATTATTATTATTATTATCATTAATTTTCACTTTAATGTTAAGGATAGCACGTCTGAAGATGCCTATAATATCATAGGTGAAACGTCCCGATATTTTAGCATGTAATTTTGATTTTGACTTTTAACAAATCACAAAGTGTATTGAAAAGTTGGACTTCTACGAGATAATTCTTTCATGAGCTTATACATAGTTCAATATGGACCCCAATATGAAGTTTATAAGTTGCGAAGCTTTTACTTGCCAAAATTACAAAATATCCACAAGTATGAAATAAATGTATGAAGTTTTATATATCTACATAAAGCTAATGCACTAAGGATTGTCGTGTTGACATGAAATTGCATACATTTTTTGACTAGAAAAATGTACAGTCTGTTCAGAAATGTAATCCCTAAATTCAAAATAATAATTATAAAACTTTTGATCATATGCACACAAAACTGAAACGTGTTGTAAACAAACTGATATATATGGATTATCAATAATGTTCCTGTAATGCACTAGCAAATGTCTCATCACTCTGACTGTGAGAGGTATATTCTTGAAAATTTTAGGGAAAATGTATCGGAATGCCTTGCTCAGGAGGCGTTGACCTTAGACCAAGTTATTACAATAGGTTGCTGTATGACAGGCTCGTCATCACTTTCACGTTCCGAAATTTGATGTGAAGAAATAGCTTATACACATTTCAAATCAAACTCGGAATATGTTGGTTCATTCTCAATATCCTCGAAGTTGGATCCATTACTTTCATCTTCCAATATAGCTTGCCATACAGTACTTCATCACTAAATTTCTGTAAGGAAAATGCCATATTTGGACATACATTGTACAAAAAATATATTTAATGAAATCAAATAACAATATACATTCAGAAGAAAATAACTCTCACAGAACGAAAAAGTACGAAATAAATTGAAATAGAATAGCAAGTAAGAGCCCACGAAGGTTTGTTTTAAAACCTACAGCAATGGCACTCAAACAAATGGTCGGAAAACTCATTTATT
The DNA here is from genome assembly GCF_040414725.1 of Anabrus simplex. Lineage (NCBI taxonomy): Eukaryota > Metazoa > Arthropoda > Insecta > Orthoptera > Tettigoniidae > Anabrus > Anabrus simplex. The sequence continues at coordinate 608,391,288 of NC_090266.1, read as the reverse complement.
TCCAGAGAGGTTGAAACTGATTCGCTCATTTCAGAAACAGCATTATTCATTTTTCTGCTAAATCGAGTAAGCAACGATTTCGTATTCTATGCATCTAAATATGTCGTTCTGTGCAGAAACAAGTCAGGCATGCTTATTATTCATAGACAGGGCCGATGACCTTCGATGTTAGGCCCCTTAAAACAACAAGCAAGCATATATACATAGACAGCTACTCAGATTTAGTGTTCATTTACAGAAACAGCATTAGTCACTGACTTATGTTGTTTCTCTATGGAACTGCGTGTTGGCATCTCTCCAGCTGTCATGACTGAAGCAGTACGAAGAGTTCATTTTATCTTCATCTGCAAAACAAGAATTTTTGGTCGTCCTTGTGGAATCTGATGATGTAACTGATGTCAGTAGGTGGTGGACAAAGTTCTTCAAAAAATTGGTATTGTTGGAAGACACACGTAGCATAGAAATTCCAAAAGAAAAAAAGGTGCACTTGCAAATCTCAAAGTTCATGCACTTCTCTCACCATGCTAGTGCTCCATTTTTTATAAAAGCGTGACGTATATTGACAACTTACTGGTTCAGACATTTAATGTCAGAAACCCTACTCCTGACCCAGTGACCATTCCAATTGATGTAGCCTACCAAAAAGGTTTTATACCAATAAATTCTAAGATGATGGATGATCTGAAGAAGTTTCAGGAGAAAGAAATCAAAAATATTTATGAAACAGTTTATTCTTGGGAGATCATTAATGGAGAGGAAAACGAAGAAGTTGACACTGAACTTGATAGCTGCAGTTGCTTAATGCTTTACCTTAATTAAGGCCACTAACGCTTCCTTCCTACTCCTAGCCCTTTCCTGTCCCATCATCGCCATAAGACCTATCTATGTTGGTGTGATGTAAAGCAGCTTTAAAAAGAAAAGAGAGGAAGAAAACGTGAAGAAGTTGACATGGAGAACAAAAAAAAGTACTTTTTTTGGAATGAAGAAGTTGACATGGGGGCCGATGACCTTAGATGTTAGGCCCCTTTAAACAACAAGCATCATCATCATCATCATCAAAAAAGTACTTTTGTAACAAGGTTTTGTATCTATTTTGTCTTGTAAATATATGTATATAAAAAACCATGGGTTTTACTTTGAAAATCCAGTTCATTTTAGAAACAACATAAGTCAAGTTTAAATAAAGTTAAATTTATCATGTTGTGAAAACATTAGAATTCATTATAATTGACAACAATCTCAAGAGTGACAGCATGTACTAGTTTCATATCTTTTCATAATTTTTATTGCAGTTTTCTTGAAACCATACAGTTTTTTCTACTTCCTCGAAAGTTATTGACCTATGTAGTTTCTGAAATGAGCAATTCAACTATGAATGAAACTGAACTCACGGCTGCTGTGGACATCGAGAATGACAAAAAGTAGACTGTCATGACTGTCATCTGTTAAAGAATTGAAAAAAATTATGTGAGAAATTGTTGGGCGGCAGTGAATAGCCTGACCCACTAAAAGGCCCAACGGCTAAAGGCGGAGGAGTCCTTATAGAAGGAAAAAGGGCCCTCAGTGGAGGAAATGCCATCGAAACCCCATATCAACTGTAGCGTCTGTACCCCAGAGAAGCGGTTACAAAAGGCGTCTGTTTCGGCTGGCAGTAGCTCTAAAATGCCTTTGGGAGTGGCGAACCCATCGTATTAAAAGGCTATATGATAAGTGTACTGAAGCCTCGGAAAATGCTAGGGCATTCCCCACAAGCGACGTACAGTTCTTGTGATGCTGGGAGAAATATGAGAAATTTGCAACCAGCAACCAAATACCTCAAGATAGCGACCATCACTGTAGTGACACTAACAGTGAAAGTGGAAGAAATTGTAGATTTTATGGTTGACAAAGATATAATATTGTTGGGAATCAGTGAGACCAAATGGAAAGGAAACCATGAGAGGAAACTAAAGAAAGGATACACCTTATAATATAGTGGAGGAAGAGAGGCCAAAAATGGTGTAGTCCTCATTAGAAAAGACCTAAAGGAATACCTAGAATTGGTGTGAAACATAAATGACAGGTTGATTAAGGTCAGATTGAGACTTGAAACTGGTGTTACAGATATTTTTTATGGGTATGCTCCACAAACAGGAAATACAGATACGGATCTAGAGGAATACCTTGAATATCTGGAAGGCCATATACAGGACAAACAAGTTGTAATCATAGGAGACATGAATGCCCCAGTATGTCAGGAAAGATAATGAGATGAAGAGATTATAGGACCATTTGGATATGGGAAGAGAAACAAGCCTGGAGATATCTTGGTAGACTTTTGTAGAAGAAGTTAGCTGATCATTGGTAACACATGGTTTTGAAAAAAAAAAACAGTCAGAAGATAACAAGATATGAAATCAAAACTGATAGATTACATTTTGATCGAGAAAGGTAACTGGAAAATGTTGGTAGATGTAACAGCCCTCCCAAGTGAATCTTTTGAAGCAGATCACAGAGTTGTGATAGCTAAGTTAAAGATGTGAAAGATACAAAAGATGACTGAGATTAGGCAGAGAAAGGTAAGGGTGTGGAAATTGCAGAAGGAAATAAATGAAGAGTTCCAGACACACATTAAAACAAGTATACCTAAGGAAGACATCGAAAGGTTCGAAGAAGAATGGGCGTACTTTAAAACAGTTATGGTAGAGTCTGCAGGAAAGATCTGTGGAAGACTATTAGGAAGGAAGAAAGATCAAGAAATGCCCTGGTGGAATGACAGGGTAAAAGATATAGTTAAATGGAAGAAACAAGCTTATAAACCTTAAAATAAGAACAATAATATACACCAACTTTCCAATACTTATCAGTCCTTACATTTAGGATACAAACATTACAACTGAGTTGGGACATGTTTCGCTTAACTGTCGTAAGCATCCTCAGCCAAAATAAATCTTAGCCTAAAGTTTGGTCAAGGCATTAAAACTAGTGTGAAAACTTCTAACAGTGTTCGACATAGCTAAGAGTAAAAACACTACAATCGTATTGATGGAGGTTAAAACATAAAACACAAAATAGAGCTCATAGTGAAGTACATAAAATCATACAGGATATATTGCTATCAGTCAATCAACAAAAATTTTTACACATAAAAATGATTATTTTATGTTCGTTGGAATGAAGAAGGTAATTAGAATAGTCACTATTTAAATCTCATTCCATTGAATAGACATGAGAGTCAGGTGAAAAAATCACATATAGTAGTTGTCTAATGGAGTAGTAACACATCGCAGGATTGATCACATCTGAAACTGCGTATATGTAGAAGCAAATATCCAGTTCCTTTAAACATAGGTTAAAGCCGAAAACAGCTGTCCTTGAATTTCTACTAGGAGTTCAACAAAGTCATAGATGGAGAAATTACATGTAAGAAACAAGCTTGGAAAAGATGGCTGAGAAACAGAACAACAGAATACAGGCACTGCAAGAAGGAGTGGTTTGAGAAGAGCAAAAGAAATTCTGGCAAAAATTCACTGAATCTCTGTTGCAAGAAGATACAACCAGAAGCAAAAAGATCTTATTCCAGTGGGTACAAAAGAAGAAAAACTCAGGTGAAGGTGCTTACTTCATTAAAAATGAACAGGAGGAAGTGATGACACAGAAGCAGGATATATTGCAGAGGTGGGAAAATACTTTGAACAGCTTTATAACGTGCAAAATACTTTGGTACAAGGAGAAATCAAAGAACCAGGTTTATTGCAGATGGAAGATGAGGAAAATGAGGTGTCCATGGCAGAGATTGAGTGGGCCGCTAAAAGAATGAAATGAGGCAAGGCATCTGGAATTGATGAGGTCACCATAGAAGTGATAGTAGCAGCAGGAGCAATTGGTCTACAGTGGTTGTATAGACTCTTCAGAGTGACATGGAGAGAAAAGACTGCTCCAAAAGAGTGGACAAAAGGGGTTATTATACCAATTTTCAAGAAAGGAGACAGGAAGCAATGTAAAAATTACAGAGGAGTGGCACTTATACCTCATACAGCAAAGATCCTTGGATAGACGAATAAGAGACAGAGTAGAGGGAAAATTGGCAGAACACCAGTATGGATTTGACCCAATATTTACATTACATCAAATGATGGAAAGGTATTGGGAATATGGAAAGGACATGGTAGTAATATTTCTAGGTATTGAAAAGGCATATGACACTGTCCCAAGGAGTTTGATATGGAAAACATTGACAGAGGCACAGATTGGGAATGAAGCAATGCAGATGGTAATAGCATTGTGTCAAAATTGCAAAAGCTGTGTTAGAACCAAAGTGGGTCAAACTGAATGGTTCATTGTTGAGACAGGCTTAAGACAGAGAAGTGTATTGAGTCCCTTACTCTTCATGATCATCATCATGGATAGGATTCTACATAATATCAAGGAGAAGATGATGGGCGAGCAAGTAAAGTCTGTGCTCTTTGCTGATGACATTGTAGTTTGGGGAGATAATGAAGAGGAAGTATAGACGACACAAGCTGAATTATGGAATGAGGAGATAAGAAATTTTGGAATGAAGATTAGTACTGCAAAAAGCAAGACTTTGATCATGACGAGAGGTGAACAGAAAATCCAAGGGTCGTGATAAAAATAGGAAATGAACCTCTTGAAGTAGTGAAAATTTTTTAATATTTGGGCAGCATGATGTCACAAGATGGAAACTTGGATGGAGAAATTGATTTAATACAGCAGTCTGCAAGTTTCTACCAGTGTGTGAGAGACATTGTATGGAACAAAGATGTGCCAGTCAAGTGCAAGAAGGGTTCATATATAAACCTATACTTACCTATGCTTCGGCAGCCTGGACGTTGACTAAGCAGAACCAAAGTAAGATACAAGCAGCTGAAATGAGGTTCTGGAGGAGCATACAGGGATAAACAAGATGAGATAGAATATGAATTGAGGAAATAAGGAGAAACGTGGGAGTGGGTAAACTTCAAGAGAAGATTGATATAGCAAAGCTAAAATGGTTTGGACACATGATGTGAATGCCAGAAGAGAGAATACCAAAGAGAACATTCATGGATACAGCGACTGCAAAGAGGCTTAGGGGTCAGCCTAGAATGAGGTGGAGGAGCTCTGTTGTGGACTGTATTGTAAATAATAGAGGAGTCGATAGCAATAAAGTACTAGAAGAGGAGTGGTGGAAAAATGAGTAAGGTGGAGGGCTTTGGTACTCTACCCTACTCAGAGAGAATCTGGAAAGGGGAATGTGTGAAGAAGTGATACAATACAAACATATTGAATATTCGACATTGCCACTGCAGCAGTGACCAAAGTGTCGAATATTTGTTGACAGTTGCCAGTTCTAGAGTTAACCCAGCAGCACAAATTCACTGAAAGAAAAGCCTTATTAGGAATTTGCAATACTTATTTTAACTTTCATATTCTCATTTTTTTTTTTTTTTTTTGCTAGTTGTTTTACGTCCCACCGACACAGATAGGTCTTACGGCGACGATGGGACAGGAAAGGGCTAGGAGTGGGAAGGAAGCGGCCGCGGCCTTAATTAAGGTACAGCCCCAGCATTTGCCTGGTGTGAAAATGGGAAACCACGGAAAACCATTTTCAGGGCTGCCAACAGTGGGGTTCGAACCTACTATCTCCCGAATACTGGATACTGGCCGCACTTAAGCGACTGCAGCTATCGAGCTCGGTATATTCTCATTTAGTAACTGTAGCATCATACTTAACATTTCACAATGCATTGTAGATTGGAACAGGAAAATGTTTTCATTGTAAGAAGCATGTTACTTATAAATGTTGGAATAAAATATTTCCAGTAGCTTTGAGTGGGTTTGTTCCTGAAGGTTTTTGAAGCTTAGTTTTGGCAACTTCTTATAAAAGCTACATAACATGTTTTGGATGTGTAGAATAATGCACTGGAGGTCCTACAGTAATTGGGCATTTGCATCAATTGTTTAACATTCTTCTCAGATTGGAAATAATTATTATTGCACACTTGTTAATTTTGGAAGTATTTGAGGACCTAATCATTCATATAAATGCTATTTTTAACTCATAAATTGATCTTCTTTCTTCCTTTGCTATTAGTTTTATGTCACACTGATACCGACATGTCTGTGGCAATGACGTGATAGGAAGGAAAGAAGGAAGCGACCCACTGTGGCTTTAATTGAGATACAGCACCAGCGTTTGCCTGGTTTAAAAATGGGAAACCAAGGAAAACCATCTTCAGGGCTGCTGACAGTGGGGCTTGAACCCGCCAGCTCCCGAAAGCAAGCTCACTACTACATGACCCAAACTGCTTGGCCAAGTTGCTCGTTGCTCATGACTTTAAAACGAACTTGGCATACACTGCTTTAGTGACATATTGCAACATTTTTCAATATCATGAGTATTTTTAGGACAAACTCCAATATGATACAATGAATAATATGCCGTAAATTTACTTACCGTGTGGGTACTGTCAACAAACATCACAAGAAATTGAAGTTCATCAAGCAGATCACAGTACACAGCAATGCTGAGCCCAGTCGGCGGCACTCAGTCAGTTATGGTTTTTGTTTATGCCTTATTACTATGGACTGGAAAAATTAGCATCTGTTGTTATCAAAAATATAATTTATTCATTCAATAGCTATTCATTCAATAGCTTATCAAAAATACTCCTTCCATCTTCTCTTTATCTCTTGTGGGTGTGTTAACAATTCCCCATCTTCCTTTTTCACTAGCTTTGTGGTAACTCTTTCTGTCCTCTTACTTCTTATAAGTCCATAAAGCATCCTTTTACTGCCACTTACATCTGCTTCCATTTTCTGTGTAAATTCTTCCCAACTCTCCTTCTTTCATCTCCTACCACCTTCTTACATCTCTGTTTGTTGTTAAGATACTTCCTTTCGCTTTCTTCTGTTTGATCTAGGCTCCATTCTCGTCAGGCTGTCTTCTTTTCTTTCACCACTTTCTTCACTTCCTCATTCCACCACAGTGTCTCCTTTTTCTTTCACTCTTTTTTTTTTGCTAGGGGCTTTACGTCGCACCGACACAGATAGGTCTTATGGCGACGATGGGATGGGAAAGGCCTAGGAGTTGGAAGGAAGCGACCGTGGCCTTAATTACGGTACAGCCCCAGCATTTGCCTGGTGTGAAAATGGGAAACCACGGAAAACCATCTTCAGGGCTGCCGATAGTGGGATTCGAACGTACTATCTCCCGGATGCAAGCTCACAGCCGCGCGCCTCTACGCGCACGGCCAACTCTCCCGGTCTTTCACTCTTGTAGATGTCCTGCCACAAAGAAGCACTCTCTGCTGCACTAACAAATGCCTTTTTAAAATTGGTCTACTCCTCTTCTACATTTTCCACTTCAGTAACTGGGATTTGTTGCTTCAATCTCTCCTGAAAATCTTCCTGTACATTTTTGTCTTTCAATTTCCATACTTTTATTTTGCTTTCTCTTATCTCTTTTAGTTCTTCTATTTTTCCCAACCATAATTTTGCCACCACAACTCTATGGTCCCCATCAGATGCTTCTCCTGGTAAAGCTATCACATTCATCAACTTCTTGCGATTAGTCCTTTCCAGCACAAAGTAGTCAATTACTTATTTTGTTCTTCTGTCACCCCACCCATATCTTGTAATTTTCCAGCTGTTTTTCTTTCAAAACCATGTATTCCCCACTATAAGCCCATTCCTTTCATGGAAGTCCACTAGTTCCTCTCCTTCCTGATTTGTTTTCCCCATATCCATATGGTCCAATGACTTCCTCCTTTCCTTGTCTTTTGTTTCCGACCTGTGCATTCATATCTCTCATAATAACCACTTCCACACCTGAAATTTCTCTTCCTACTTTCTCCAAGAATCATTCAATATTTTCTTCCCTGTTTCCTGTCTGTAGTGCATACACTTGTATGAAGTCCATCACTTCATTCTTCATCTTGAGTCTAATCTTCATTATTCTGTCACTGACACATTCTACCAGTTCAACATACTCCTCCAATTGCTTTGAAACGATTAGTCCTACTCCGTTTATTGTGTATCCTTTCCACAATTTCTTCCTTCCATTATCTTTCCATTTCACTTCACTCAGTCCCATCATTTCCACCTTCTCGTTCTCCATGAAATTTACTACTTCCTCCACCTTTCCTGTCAGGGTCATAAGATTTGCTATTGATATCGTAAGAGGCGGCCGGAGTCAGGTCTAGATCCACCTTTTATTTCAAAATATCGCCACTAGTATCGTTGCTGTCGGCAGCTGACTCCACTGATAGTTACATCGCAGGTGCATAGATGTCAGTGAGAAAGGCCAAGGCCGAGCGAGCGATTCCCCTCTCATCCTCAAGCATCACATAGTCGTGTCACGAGGAAGTTGTGATACAGTACTTGGCGCACGGAGCTGATGGTGCTGACTTTTGTACGGAATGCGAAACATTCCGGGAAATTGAGTGCTGAGCAAAACAGTCAAAATAACGTACTGTTTCCGACAAAAATAAATGAAATAGCATATGGCTTTTAGTGCCGGGAGTGTCCGAAGAAAAGTTCGGTTCACCAGATGCAGGTCTTTTGATTTGACTCCCATAGGCGACCTGCCCGTCGTGATGAGGATGAAATGATGATGAAGACGACACATACACCCAGCCCCCATGCCAGAGAAATTAACCAATTACGGTTAAAATTCCCGACCCTGCCAGGAATCAAACCTGGGACTCCTGTGACCAAAGGCCAGCACGCCAGACACTGTTTCTGATGGTGAAATGAAGTAGTGCATCAACCCCGTCTCCGCCTCACGACTTTCCCTGTACCGGCCAGTCAGTGATGCATAATATAATTCTATCCACTGAAAATACAAACTGATATAAAAGAAGTTAATTCATTACGCATTTTTTAGTCACACAGTGATACTTTGGACATGCGATAAAGATTGTAACGCGACCAAGAACGGAATTTTCCAACAACCCGGAGTAAAAAAAAATAAAAATAAAACAATGTATAAAACACCCCATTGTATATTGTGTTAAAATTTGGATTCGATCAAATAACATATTTTTGGAGACGCAGGGGTGCCGGAATGTTGCCTCGCAAGAGTTGTTTAACATGTCGACACGAGGTTGACATATTTGAGCACCTTCCTATACCACCGCACTCAGCCAGGATTGAACCTGCCAAGGGGCAGAAGGCCTGCGTTCCATCCTTCGAGCCGTTGTGAGAGTCTCTTTGTCTTTACAAAGATGGATTTGAAGTCTTATGTTTTTGTATAAGTTTTAAATAACAAATGTTACAGCATCTAAAGATCCATTAGTTCTGTATTTCATGACTTGAGTGGAGATAGATAGATGATGCTTTTTTTTTTTTTTTTTTTTTTTTTGCTAGGGGCTTTACGTCGCACCGACACAGATAGGTCTTATGGCGACAATGGGACAGGAAAGGCCTAGGAGTTGGAAGGAAGCGGCCATGGCCTTAATTAAGGTACAGCCCCAGCATTTGCCTGGTGTGAAAATGGGAAACCACGGAAAACCATTTTCAGGGCTGCCGATAGTGGGATTCGAACCTACTATCTCCCGGATGCAAGCTCACAGCTGCGCGCCTCAACGCGCACGGCCAACTCGCCCGGTGATAATGCCTTTATTGGTGGCGAAGTTAGGGCTCAAGGCCCTCTCTTACACTTAACCACTGGACGAGCATACATGTACATAACTTATACAGTACTTACAAATACAAATAAAACAAATAATATTAATAGCAAAAACAATAGTAATAATATTAAAAATGACAACAAAAGAATCCTTAATTTTAAAATACACAAAGTAAAATACACTGCAATAATCCGTTCATTCATCCCATTCATTCTTTCATTCACTCAGCAATTATCCAGCAAGTCATTCTCGCTCTCGGTGACGTCATGCGCTTTAGCCAATAGCAGCGCTGCTCTTCGGAATGACCTATCGGACCTGTGAGTTATTCTAGTTACGTTGGTAAACCCCATTTCCAAGAAATACGAGGATTGTAAACGACGGTTTTGTATACCTACCCGTTATGAAACTCTGAAACGGTGCTGGTGAAGAACGCAACAGCTGAGGGGCACTGCAACTTCCCTCTGTAGGTGGGGGTAGTAGAATAACACCCACAGTATCCCCTGCCTGTCGTCAGAGGCGACTAAAGGGGGCCCCATGGGCTCTGAACTTGGGGAGTCTGGGTTGGCGACCACGGAGCCCTTAGCTGATTCCTACCTTCTTCTTCAAATGTCATCTCCTTTTTTTTTTTTTTTTTTTTTTTTTTTGCTAGTTGCTTTATGTCGCACTGACACAGATAGGTCTTCTGGTGATGATGGAACAGGAAAGGGCTAGGAGTGGGAAGGAAGCGGCCGTGGCCTTAATTAAGGTACAGCCCCAGCATTTGCCTGGTGTGAAAATGGGAAACCACGGAAAACAATTTTCAGGGCTGCCGACAGTGGGGTTCGAACCTACTATCTCCCGAATACTGGATACTGGCCGCACTTAAGCGACTGCAGCTATCGAGCTCGGTTCATCTCCTTTCAGAAGATCGGCTACCATCATAGAGATTCTTGCTTTGGATGTTGCTCAGTAGTGGAACAGTTGAACCAAGTTTTCAAATTATCAATCCAAGGAATGCGCCTTCTTCCTGGTCTTCTTTTGCCTTGTATCTTCCCTTGAATAACTAGCTGCAGTAGACGATATTCTCTTCTCTCATCTATCCTATCCGACCACATTTGGTTAACTCTTGTTCTTTTCCGACCCCGACGATATTACGTAAGGAGGCCTGTGAAGTCTTTCATTTTCACGCCCTTCGTGGCCCTTGTCTTTCCTTGGCCGATACCTTCAATTTTCAAAGTGTTGGATCCCTTCCATTTTTTCTCTCTGATTAGAGTTATATAGAGGATGGCTGCCTAGTTGTACTAATTCTTAAAACAATAATCACCACCACCACCACCGCACTGCAACTGAAAAATGGTTATATTCTTGTAACTGTTTCATTCAACAACGGTTGTGTTCCCAAAACGGTTACGTTCTATCTGTCCCAGCTGTAATGTGTATTACAAACAGTGACACATGCACGGAGCCTCAAGGAGGGTTTTAATGCAGAAACGGGGGCGGTCCGCCTGCAAGCCTCGTATTGAGAGCAAGGGAAGCAGTGCAGCGGTGAGTTACCGTGCACACTAGTAACAAACATAGATTGAAACCCATATCCAGAGGTGATTCTAGCCTTGGCGGGGTGGGGCCTCAGCTTTAGTGAAATAATTATTTTAAAATTCCTTGATTAATAAAGAAATTGATAATTTACAGATATAATGTGCTAATGTTGCCCATTGTATTTTCATAAACATGGTTACTTTTCTTTTGAATTCTGTTACCAAGACTTTCAATTCCAAACAGCCCCCTCCCCCCCTCCCAGTTTTAAGTATCTAGAACTGCCAGTGCCCATACTGTAATAGGCTACAACTGAAAAAGGAACAACATATATTTATAGCAATTAATTCCATTTTTATTCTTATTCTGCTAAACCTTAAAATCTATATATATAAAATAAGAGTTTTGTCTGTACATTGCTCAGAATTTGAAAATAATGGTATTTCTGTATCGGTCATGTCCACAGTAACAAGAAAATGCATTTTTTACTTTTCCGTAATTTCTTTCTGTCTGTCTGTCTGTATGTATGTACACGCATCACGAGAAAACGGCTCAAGAGAATTTAATGAAAATCGGAATGTAAAGTCGGGTGATGAACCGCTACAATCTAGGCTACAAATTATTTTAATCACGCTGAGTGAAATGGTAGTTTAGGGGAAGGCCTGAAATTTAATTCTCAAATATTTATGTTATTAGCGGTCGTGTCTTAACGAAAATCGCTAGACAAGGATGGGAAATAAGTCGCTACAATATAGGCTATACACGCTGAGAAAAATGGTAGTTTAGGGGAAGGCCTAAAATTTAATTGTCAAATATTTAATTTATTAGTGGTCGTATCTTCACGAAAATTGGTATGAGAAGTCAGGGTATAGGTCGCTATAATCTAGGCTATCAATAATGTTATTCGCACTGAGTGAAATGGTAGTTTAGGGGAAGGCCTGAAATGTAATCTATGTATAAAATAAGTGTCTTGCCTGTGCATTGCTCAGCATTTGAAATGAATGATATTTCTGTATCTGTCATGTCCACAGTAACAAGGAAATGCATTTCTTTACTTTTCCGTAATGTCTGTCTGTCTATCTGTCTGTCTGTCTGTCTGTCTGTCTGTCTGTCTGTCTGTCTGTCTGTCTGTATGTATGTACACGCATTTATAGAAAAGGACAGAAGAGAATTTAATGAAAATCGGCATGTAATGTCGGGTGATGAACCACTGCAATCTAGGCTATTTTATTCACGTTGAGTGAAATGGTAGTTTAGGGGAAGGCCTGAAATGTAATTCTCAATAAATAAGTTATTTATGTTATTAGTGGTCGTAACGATAAATACTACATAACTAACATAACTTTAGTTATGTCGTAAGTTCGTAGTAGTTATGTAAGAAGTTATTAAACTTCCGATCACTTATGTCTTATACGTTGTTACTGTACCTCATATAATCAGAGATATTCATGAATTTGGATTTTTGTTACTAGGTCCATATCAGCGCCGAGTCACGAGAAAATGGGCAAACAAAATTTAGTGAAAATCGGTATGTAAATTCTGAGAATAAGGAACTACAGTCTATGATATCAATAATTTTGTAAGACACCCTAATATCACAGAGTCGAAAGAAAACTAATGTGAAGGCCTGCAATATAGAAAGCTCATAAACTTTATCAACAATAACATTACATTGACCATTGTTTGTTGTGATGTGCTTTTTGTCTTCTGTTTCCTCTCATCCCCGATAGATAGGATTACCGCAGCGTACCACGGTTTTTTTAATTTGCTTGACGTCGCACTGACACAGGTAGGTCTTATTGCGACGATGGGATAGGAAATGAACAGTGGTGTGAAGGAAGCGGCCTTGGCTTTAAGGTACAGCCTGGTGTGACTGGTGTGAAAATGGGAAACCACGGAATACCATCTTCAGAGTTGCCGGCTGTGGGGTTCGAATCCACTATCTCCCGGATGCAAGCTCACAGCTGCGCGCCCCTAACCACACGGGCAACTCGCCTGGTCATACCGACTGTAACAGCCTGCCTGTATATTGGCGGGAAGTAGCTGGGAAGTAAGATAACTTTCTTCTTTAGCATGCCATTCCTCTGGTTCATACATTTTCTGATATATCTGGTACGTAACACACTGGTTCATCATAGTATTCGAGCTATTCAATCCCTACTCTGAGCCACTGATTGGAATGAGTAGTGTGCATATTTAACGGAATAATGACAGCGGAGTGTTCACGGCAGTCTGCGACCTGGTTATTCCAGCTCTGGAACTTTGGACTCTTAGATCGGCACCGTAGTACTGTTCGTTGAAAGTGAGAAAGTGTGCGGTTTTTCATTTGATCGAGTATTTTATATGATAACATTGCTTTCAATCGCTACATTCCTACTGACGTTTTTGTAATGACATATGTTGAATTCAGTTAGGAAAACCACCAAGTCAGTCTTTCTGAGAATCCCGTAGCGAAGCACGGGTACATCAGCTAGTAGTTTTATAAATGTATACACACAGAGAGAATACAGAAACATTAGTACCGACTACTATTTAGTATGTGGATTCTCAACCATTACTGCATCTCTTTCTGTAACATTATGCCATTTAGCCATTCTTTTAGTGAGATATGTTGTAGCTTATTTGAACTGACGATTCATCTCCGATCTACAATTACCAATAAAAATAAGTTAATTGTCTTAGTTTGAATAGTAAGGATCATTGCGTCACTAATATAACAAAGAAAATTCAATAAAGTCGGATAACACCTACATCAGATAAGGCAGCTGTTTTATGTTCATTCGCAATTTCATGGTGTTCTTCACCAACATATTTGTTATATTCTTCTGCATGTTTTAAATAATAATGTCGATGAATGTGATTTTTTTTTTTTGCTAGTGGTTTTACGTCGCACCGACACAGATAGGTCTTATGGCGACGATGGAATAGGAAAGGCCTAGGAGTTGGAAGGAAGCGGCCGCGGCCTTAAGGTACAGCCCCAGCATTTACCTTGCGTGAAAATTGGAAACCACGGAAAACCATATTCGGGGCTGCTGACAGTGGATTAAAACAATCCACTAATCATAGTACCACGGTATAATAAAACACGACAAAATATAACATGCTATTGAAAGGTTATACCACAACTAGCAAGTAACAAAGTATTGTCAGCGTGTCCACTGCCGCTTGTTATGAAGCAAGGGTGAGAAAGCGACTGACAGCAACTGAAGATCTCACTCACCACATCCCTGCATGGGTAAGAGCTAATCTCTCATCATCCCTCTTCAAGGACAAGACTTTGTGATGCTGCAGCATCTGACGGAATCTGGCTGAATTACCAGCACTAGAATTCGGCCGACACTCGTAAGTCAATAAGCAGAGCTTTATTAAAATCACAATTAAACATATAAAGAATCCCTAATTTTAAAGTATGTTAAAGTAGCTCATTAGAGAAAAATAGAAACTTCCCTACGGTATAGTTTGCTTCTAATTTGAACACCATCTTGACTTAAAACAAGTTTAGGAAAACCGCAGTTCAGAGCTCAATTTTATATGGAGATTCGTTATTTTAACTACCATTTTATAGCTATATTTGCATTTTTTTTAAAATGCTATTACACTAATGAAAAGTGTATCACAGACTAACGTGCGCTATAAAACAAAATAATATTACCTTGTTCCATTTCCTTATAAAAACTCTTACAAACTTTTGACCCATGTTACAACAACTACTGAGCTGGTGGCCGGCCGTTCCAGCTCCGGCTGCCTCTTAATGTTGGTTACTGGTCACCCATTTCTCACAGTTCCCCCAGTACCCTGAGAAATTCACGTCGCTTTAAGCAGGGGCTGCCCTAGCCTTTTCCGAGGTTGATTTCCTAGTACCATACCATATATAGGCTATTATTACGATGGGGTCGCCACTCCCAAAGGCATTTTATACCTACTGCCAGGTGTTATTCTAGGCCGCTCCACTGGAGTACAGACTCCTTCTGTAGTCGCTCCTCTGGAGTACAGACATTACAAGTTTCCCTCTTCCGCCACCAATTCCGTACCGAAGTCCACCTTCTCTGCTACTGATGCCGTTGGGGTCTTCACCCATACCCTGGTCTTGGGCCCTCCATATTTGTAACCCCTGGAGAGAGGGTGTCCCAGTATTTTAAAGCCCCCAGGAACTGGGCTGACTGTTGTCGTCAGGTTGTATTGGATATTTCAACCAGCCCTACTGAATTGTAGGGTCCCCTGTCCATCACCTGGGGACACGCCCTCTAGGGGTTAAGAGGCTCCTCCGAATACAAATGCATATATTTTTGAATGTAGATTGTATTGATTAGGTGATAACATCCAAACCTTATAATTGTGAGTTGTAGACCTATCAATATGAAAAATTGAAACTAATATCATATGAGAAAAACATGGTTTTTGCAAACAAAATAGTGCATTTATAATGAATTAGCTACAAAATCACGAGTATTTGCTAAGTTTGTATTTTGTGTCAAATTTTGCATTTTGTTGTGTTTTAAATTTTGGTAACAGTGTTTTTCCACACCTGACAGCCATAAAAAGCCAATTTTTAACTCATAAAACAAAAATTTACAATGATTACAAATGCTAAATTTTTCAGCCCCTACTTATTACTCCAGATCTCTTTATCATTTGAAATCTATTTAAAATAACAATCACACTATTTTGTTGGCCATGTGGTTAGGGGTGCTCACCTGTGAGCTTGCATTCAGGTGATAGTGGGTTCGAACCCCATTGTCGGCAGCCCTGAAGATCGTTTTCTGTGGTTTCCCATTTTAACACCAGGCAAATACTGGGGCTGTACCTTAATTACGGCCACGGCTACTTCCTTCCTACTCCTGGCCCTTTCCTATCCCACCGTCGCCACAAGACCTATCTGTATCGCTGCGACATAAAGCCAATTGTAAACTACTCTTAAGAGTATATGACTCACTTTGCATTGGGAAATACTGTATTTGCTTGCTAAAGACTTCAGTTATTATTGGGAAGAAGATTGGATTCTGGTTTGGCTATTGTAACTGTCTAATGTTTGACAATAGTCAAATAAAAATGGAATCAATTAGAGGAATCATTGAAGGAATATGCTACCTGGGTGCCTGCCCTAAATGCAAATCAATGGAGATGAATGATTCATTGTAGATATTGTTTTGTATATGTTTGAACAGTACATGGGGAAATCAATAACTGGGAAAGTTGATGAATCATCTACGACAACACTGGGAAATAGAGATGAAGTTATGATCCTTATTGTTGATTTGTTTAGAATGCAACTGCAGACAGTAAATCGATATGTATAAGGAACATATAGAGTGTAAGAAAATTAATATTATGTTGAAATATTTATCTTTTTATGTCACCCTCTTCTACTGTGTATGAGGTTTGTTTTCCTTGCATCGTTCGCAAGTAAATTGCTCTTTTTCACTTCAGTTGATGGTCTGCAATTTTACCTCCTGTTCTTTTAATGATTCCTTTCCAGGGCACAGATGTTGTTGGACCAATACAGGAAGAAAGCTCAACTCTATGCAACTAATGTAGTTCTAGCGCCTCTTGGTGATGATTTTCGTTATGATCATGCCTCTGAATGGGATGCACAGTTCAACAACTATCAAAAGTTATTTGATTACATGAATAACAATCCAAATCTACATGTAGAGGTAAGATTTTTAAAATTCTTCAACCAGTATTTTGAAATGCTATGAAGCTAGATATTAAGCCCCTTAAAACAAAACATCGTCATCACAATCACCATCATTTGAGAAGTTGCTGTTGTATGGACCATCAGTCTATAGACTGGCTTGATGAAGTTTCTGTGCTACCCTATAATATGCTAAACTTTCTTCATTTCTACATATCTACTGTATTGTAAATCTACTCAGATTTGTTTGTCATATTTATGCCTTGGTCTACCCCTACCATCCTTGTTCCTATCTCTCTCTAAAAATTGGACTGAGCAAGTTCTTTTGAGTCTCAGAATCTCTCCCTTCTTGTGGTCACATTTTGGCAAACTCAGTTCATTGTCTCTTTGTTCATTATTCGATCTGTCCATCTCACCTTCAGCATTCTTTTGCATCATCACATTACAGAAGATTTTATTCTCTTTCCTTCTGTGTTACTTACTGTCCTTATTTCACTTCCTTATAATGCCATGCTCCATGCAAAACTCTTTATAAAGGCATATTTTATACTGACACACCAAACGGCATGGGATAGCAGTATTTAAAGGTAAGAGTCTGTGATGCCACCTTACCGTGATGTCTTGGAGTTCTCAGACCTGTATCAGATGTGATCTGACATCTTGAGTGAGTGTAAACACCATCTGCGCTGATCGTGGCAATGTGACATGAATTATAGTCTTTCAAATGGGGCAGGATAGTGGTATAAGATCGAAGGAACATTTAACATTTAACATTCCTCGATCGATTGTGTATTGTGTGTATTGGGAATACCTTACAGAAGGCATTACCACCCATACTCAACAGCAGAGGGGCTGATAACAGATGCTTAATAATCGCGATAAGCAGTGTCTTTGTGGAATTGTCCGTGGTAACAGACAAGCCACACAGGCTCAAAACCACATCTGCATTCAATGCAGGAGGTACCAGATGCAAATCCACCAGGTCAATGTCGTGTTCTTTAACGTCAATGGGATATGGGAACAGAAGTCCTACCAGAATGCCCACAGCATCTCACCTGGGTGCATGACATTGCTAATTGAGCCCTGGAGGACTGGCAACTAGTAGCCTGGTCCAGTGAGACACTCGTCCACTTGTTTCAAGCTGATGGTAGGGTTTGGATATCTTGCAGGCCCCATGAAGCCATAGACCACAGTTCTCAACAAGGCACCACACAGGCTGGTGTGGTGTGTGTTTATGTAGCATGGGCTGGATCCACTGATCCACTTGAAAAGTTCATTGACCAGTGACTGCTAGGTTGAACTGCTTGGTGAAAACTTGCAGTCCTTCATAGACTTCATGTACCCCTACAACGATGAGATATTCCAGCGAGATAATGCACTATATCATCAGGCCCAAGTTACCCATAATTGGTTCAAGGAGCATTCTGAAGGGTTTCAGCGCCTCCTGTAGCCATCTCGTTCGCTTGATCTGAATCCTATCGAGCTTTTATTGGATGTAGTAGTGAGATCCATTCGCGCCAAAGACCCTGCACTTACAGATAACAGGAGGAAGTTGTGGGTGGCCATCCAAACAGCATGGGTCAGAATCTCACCATAGGTGTTCTTTCCACTTGTGGAATCAATGCCATGAGGAGTTGCTACACTTAGCATAGCTACAGGAGGGCCTACACAATATTAGACCCCTATCCCATGACTTTTAATGTGTGAGTGTAATATGCACATCTACGTATGATGTGAGCAAATTTTCTTAAGAAAGGCCTTCCTTGCTCATCCTAGTCTCCATTTTATGCCCGCTTTTCTTTTGCCATCATTAGTTATTCTGCTACCAAATGAACAATATTCATTACCTCCCTTTGAAACTTCATTTACACACCTAATATTTCCTCCATCACCAGACTTCATTCGACTGCTTACTTTTGTTTTCTATTTATTTTCTTATGGTTCGCGTTATGGGTTACTGCAGTCATGCCCTAGTTCGTGAACCATGGGCAACAGCTGAGTGGCCTAGTAAGTGGTCCTGAGAGTCCAGATACCAGTTACTATGGAATGGGAATGGGCATCTTGGACATATTCTGAGTCTTGGCCCTCTTTGTGCTCAGGCAGCTAGGACTGCGCAATCCATTGGTTGTCCTTAACCATTAGAGGAGAGACCCTTATTTGGACTATGTGTAAGTAAGGGTAGCATCCTGCTTAACAGAATTTTCACCGAGCATGCTCGGAAGGTTTTAAGCAAGCCTCAGACCTATGGGAGAAACGGAGTCCCACTCCCATTTGACAGGTAAAGGACTCCTTGGAAACAATTTGGCGAACGAAATGGAATTTGATGGGGAGCTATCATTATTAATGGGGCCTGTGGAAGAAAGGAAATAGAACTGGCTGAGTCAGCAAAGAGGAGGCATCTGGACATTTGGTTAAGGGGAGATATTGAAGAAGAGATAAGATTGTGGGGTAGGACTGTTCATCAGGAATACTATTGCATGCAATGCAGTTTCTTTTAGGTATGTAAATGAGCAAATGATGTGGGCAGATTTGGCAGTTGGAGGAATTAAGATGGGAATTGTCTCAGTGTACTCACCATGTGAAGTTGCAGATGTGGATGAAGTTGACATGTTTTATGAAGCATTGAGTGACATCGTAGTCTGGGTCATCATCAAGGATAGGATAGCGCTAATGGGCAATTTCAATGTGAGAGATGGAAATTGAAGTGAAGGATACGACAGGGTGATTGGTAAGTGTGGGGAAGATATGGAAGCTAATAGGAATGGGAAACATTTGCTGGACTTCTATGCTGGTATGGGATTGGCAGTTATGAATACATTCTTCAAGCATAAGGCTATTCACCCCTACACGTGGGAGGGTAGAGGCAGCAGATCCATAATAGGCTATATTTGGACCGACTTTGAATTCAGGAAATCCGTTAAGAATGTGCGGATATTCCGGGGATTTTTTTGATGATGCAGACCACTATTTGATCTGTAACTAAGTCTCTCAAGGCCTAGGATAGAGAAAGTGAAATCTGTCTGCAGATGGATAAGTGTAGAAAATTTCCAGGACGAGGATATTAGACAGAAGTATATGGATATGATTAGTGAAAACTTCTAAACAGTGGACAGTAAGCATGTTCAGCATATGGAAAGAGAATGGGTGGCATACAGGGATGCTGTAGAAGAAACAGCAAGGGAATACCTATGAACAGCTGCGTGTAAAGATGGGAAAAAGCAAAGATGAAGTGAGAGCAACTTGTAAGCGTAAAAAGAAGGTTTGTCAGAAATGGCTCTATACAAGAGCCAGTGCAGACAGGGAATTGTACGTAGATGAAAGAAACAGAGTGAAACAAATAGTTGTTGACACCAAGAAGAAGTCGTGGGAAGATTTTGGTAATAACTTGGATAGGCTAGGTCAAGCAGCGGGGAAACCATTGTGGACAGTAATAAAGAATCTTAAGGAAGGGAAGGAAAAAGGAAATGATAGTGTTTTTGATAAATCAGGTGAACTCATAATAGATCCCAGGGAATCACTAGAGAGGTGGAGGGAATATTTTGAAAATCTTCTCAGCGTAAAAGGAAATCTTCCTGGTGACATCGCGAACAACCGAGCGCATGGAAAGGAGGACAGTGATGTTGGTGAAATTACGCTTGATGAAGTGGAAAGGATGGTAAATAAACTCCACTGTCATAAAGCAGCAGGAACTGATGAAATTAGACCTGAAATGGTGAAATATATATAGTTTGAAGGCAGGAATGGAATGGCTTCATAGTGTAATAAGTTTAGCATGGATTGTTGGTAAGGTACCTTCTGATTGGACAAAAGCAGTAATTGCACCTATCTATAAGCAAGGGAACAGGATGGATTGAAACAACTATTGATCAGTATACCACATAAGGTGTTCACTGGCATCTTGGAAGGGAGGGTGCAATCAGTAGCTGAGAGGAAGGTGGATGAAAATCAGTGTGGTTTCAGATTTTCAGTATATGCCAGGTTGTTGAAAAATGCCATTACATGAATGAACAATTATGTTTGGTAGATCTAGAGAAGGCATATAACAGATTATCAAGGGAAAAGATGTTTGCCGTATTGGGAGACTATGGGAGTAAGGGTAGATTATTAGAATTAATCGAAGGCGCGTATGTTGGCAATTTGACTGCAGTGAGAATTGATGGTAGAATGAGTTCTTGGTTTAAGGTACTTACAGGGGTTAGACAAGGCTGTAATATTTCACCTGTGTTGTTCGTATTTTAAATGGATCGTCTACTGAAAGGTATAAAGTGGCAGGGAGGGATTCAGTTAGATGAAAATGTAGTCAACATTCTGGCCAATGCTGACGACTTGGTCTTAATGACAGACTGTGCCGAAAGCCTGCAGTTTAATATCTTGGAACTTGAAATTAGGTGCAATGAGTATAGTATGAAAATTAGCCTTTCTAGGACTAAATTGATGTCAGTAGGTAAGAAATCCAAGAGAAATGAATGTCAGGTTGGGGATACAGAGCTGGAACAGGTAGATAATTTCTGGTATTTAGTATGTGTGTTCTCCGAATATGGTAGTATAAGTGATATTGGATCAAGGTGCAGTGAGCTCACAGTTGCAATCAACAGTTTTATGTAAGAAGGAAGTCAGCTCCCTGATGACACTATTTTTACATCAGTCTGTTTTCAGACCAACTTTGCTTTTTGGGATTGAAAGCTAGGTGGAGTCAGGATACCTTATTCAAAAGCTAGAAGTAACATATATGAAAGTAACGAGAATAATTGCTGGTACAAACAAGTGGGAAATATGGCAGGAAGGTACTCGGAATGAGGTGATAAAGGCTGAGTTGGAAATGAACTCGATTGATGAAACTGGATGTATAAACCGGCTGCGGTGTTAGGGTCGTGAGGCAAATAGAGGAGGATAGGTCCCGGTCACTCCACGTGAGATTTGTGTTGGACAAAGCGGAGGCGGGACAGGTTTTTCTGTGGGTACTCCGGTTTTCCCTGTCATCTTTCATCCAACAACACTCTCCAATATCATTTCATTTCACCTGTCAGCCATTAAACATTGCCCCAGAGGAGTGCGACAGGCTTCGGCAGCTGGCACAATTCCTATCCTCACCGCAAGATGGGGGCTTCATCCATTCCATCCCTGACCCGGTCACTTACTGGAAAACAGGTTGTAGGTTTTCATTTTCAGGTTACCTAAGATGATAATGGACTCTTATGGAGGGCAGGAAAAGTAGAGGGAGACCAAGACAACGATGGTTAGACTTGGTTTCTAATGATTTAAAGATAAGAGATATAGAACTAAGCTAACCCACAGAACTAGTTACAAAGAGAGCATTGTGGCAGCATTTGATAAATTGACAGAGGCTTGCAGACTGAATGCTGAAAGGCATAAAGATCTATAATGAAGATTCATTTATTTATTTGTTTCTTTCTTTCATTATTTATTTATTTATTTGTTTGTTTATTTATTTATTTAGTTACTTTTTTATTTATTTTTACTCTTTCTTTAGGACTTGATGCGTATCATTCAACGGTGTCTCCACATCTTTTACAGACTCCGATAAAATTGGCCAATCGCAGAGTTTTGATTTTTCCTCTCCTTGAAATGTGATTCTTTTTCCAAGTTGTTTGATTTCCTTGACTGTCTATTATGAATGAAAACCTTGAAAAAGGGAAGGGACAAAATGCAGCCTTGTGTCACTTGTGGCCCTTGACTGCAGTTAAATATTTGTATAGATTGTAAATAACCCTTCTTTCTTGGTATTTGATTTTTATTGTGTTCATAATCTCAAATAGGCTGTCTAATCATCATTATCAGTTGCCATTTCCAGATCTACAAATATCATGTACATGATGTTGCCCCTCTTAATTCAATCCTCTCAGATCAGACATAAAGCCTACCTTGTTCAGTCACCACTGATTTCATTTCATTTAGGGCTGTTGCCCAGGTGGTAGGTTGCCTATCAGTAGTTTACCTATGCTTACCTTAAATGACTTGAAAGAACTTTGAAATTTATCTAACATTTCTGTTTGTAAATGATTCCAATCCCTAATTCCTCTTCTTATAAACACATTTTTGTCCCAATCTGTCCTCTTGAATTCCAAATTTATCTTCATATTATGTTTGACCTTTCCAACTTTTGAAAAACTCCACACAAGCTTTTTTATGTTTCAATGTCATTCCAAGCTATCTCTCCACTGGCAGCTCAGACCATTGCCCTTTAATCAAGCTGTTAATTTCTGTATCCCCAAGTCCTCCCAGACCACAGTTTGCAATATTTTCGTAACACTGCTCTTTTGTTGGAAATCACTCGGAACAAACTGTACTGCTTCCCTTTCGATCTCTTCCAGTTCTTAAATAGAGTCATTTTGGTAATGGTCCAATACATTGGAACCATACGCTAAGTGGCATCGTACCAGTGAAGTATAGGCCCTCTCCTTTTCATCCTTACTACAACCTCTTAATACCCTCATAACAATATGAAGAGATCTGTAACCTTTATGTACAATCCCGTTTATCTGGTTGCTCCTATGAAGATCTTGCCATATATTAACACCTAGGTACTTACAGTGATCCCCATAAGGTACTTTCACTCCATGAGCACTGTAATCAAAGCTGAGAAGACTTTTCTTCTTGGTGAAGCTTACAACCTGACTTTTCATCCCCTTTACCATCATACCATTGTCTGTTGTCCATCTTCTAACATTGTCAAGATTTTTTTTTCCTTCATATTCCTGTAACTTATTTATTTATAGGGTGTGGATTTTAATGACCATAAGATATTTAAAATATGCAAGCAAATCATCGTCATCATCATCATCATCATTAATGTCCCACTCCATTTGCATGCAAGCAAGCAAGCAAGCAAGCAAATAAGACCTAAAAATCATCCAGATAAGACCCAAAAATATCACCTTGCGGATGAATTAATCTATATAATATAAAATAACTTGTCCCGACCGACCGACCGACCGACCGACGTAAAAGGACTGAAAAAGGAGTTGAATTATTTTTATTAGGATACTGATATCTCAAAATCTGAAGATATTACTGATGTGAAAAATTGGTATTTGGAATATTCTTTAAAATAAATCTGCCGGGCTAAGTGGCTCAGACGGTTGAGGCGCTGGCCTTCTGACCCCAACTTGGCAGGTTCGATCCTAGCTCAGTCCTATGGTATTTGAAGGTGCTGAAATACGTCAGCCTCGTGTCGGTAGATTTACTGGCACGTAAAAGAACTCCTGCGGAACTAAATTCCGGCACCTCGGCGTCTCCGAAAACCGTGAAAGTAGTTAGTGGGACGTAAAGCAAATAACATTATTATTATTATTATTATCATTATTATTATTATTATTATTATTATTATTATTATTATTAAAATAAACACGTATTCTTTTGTTTTCGGAAAATCCAATTAAGGGTGGGTGAATGAATTGAAAAATGAGTTTAATTTTTTGTGTGAGAATACTTATATCACAAAAATGAAGGATGTTATGGATGTGAAAATTGTATTTCGAATCTTCTTTAAAAATAAAGAAACACGTTTTTTGTTGGGGGGTGGGGGGGACTTAAGGAGGGTGTAAAAGGAGTTGGATTCTTTTTATGCGAATACAAATAAGAAATGGACTTAAAACAATACACAGCTAAGAGGTTTTGACTGGGGGATGAGGAATGATGACAAAAATATAGTTTATATGAAACTGTTTGAATTATGAAGTTAAAATGTCAAATGATATTCTAGCTGTTAAATAACAGAAGGTTTGAAACAAATTTAACCCCTCAGAGGGTTAAATGGGGGTTAAGATCAAAAAACAAATATATTAATTCCTTCCTCCAAAATAGTTTAACGTACGAAGACAAAATTGCAAAAGCGGTATATATTTTAAATCCTAGGTGTGAAATAGAAGATTTTTTAAACATTCCACCGCTTAAGTGTCAAATGAGGTTAGCTGCGTAAACTAAATTATTCATCCTTCCAAAACTGTTTGGCATAAAAAGTTGTAATTTTACGAGGTGTAAAGTACCGTACACTTCAAAACATTTCTCCCCTAAGAGATTTAAATGGTAGTTGACTCTCAAAAATGCAATATCCATTCTTCAGAAACCGTTTCAGGCACGAACATAACTTTTTTTATGAAGGGTGGTCTTCCATACCTAGATGTTAATAAATATTTCAAAACATTCACCCCCTTAAAAAAATATTAATTCCTCCATTACTCTTCGACGTACGAAATCAAAATTACACAGCTTGGTCGCTTTTACGTCCTAGATGTTCAATCAGATATGGTTTAAAACATTCAAATTCTTCCATACGAGGTTCAAGTGAGTGGTTGATTATAAAATAAATAATCATTCCCCCAGAAGTGTTTGACGTACAAATTGAGGACGTATTTTACATGCTCAGCTGACAGTGGATTCTCCGAAATGTAAAACTTTGAATAATAACTTACATTTTAAAGCCGTAGCGAAGCACCGGTATCTTGCTAGTTTATGTATAAAAATATGTTCTTATAGTTCAGTTAATTCACATACAACTAACATCTCTTAATCATTACTGGTTACATATTCTTTTTATCATCTTTCAGACAGTTCATTGTTTCATTTTGCCTTCAGCTATAACAAGTTATGTACCCTGAAAAAGTGAAGAAAAAAAAATAACAATCAATGACAAAGTACGTGGGTAGTGTGTAATTGGCAATTTATTTTTAAAAATGAGATAAAATATCCTAGCTGGCATTAATTCCTTCTGTCAATGAAATTACACTGGCTAATTGTGTGCACTTTCAAGTTGGCAAACTGAAAACCTGTTAAGTTGTCAGACAGGTTGTTTTTATACATCCATGTTCATAAAACCAGAACACTTTGAAAGACTAGGGATAGGAAGTTCATATTCACAGGACATGTCCATCTATATGTTCTGAAGTAATTATTAGCATTTGAACCATGTCGGCCATAAGGTTCAAGGTCCACATAGATATCTCAGCGCACCACCACCGACTGGTAAAATGTGCTTGCAGCCGAAGGTAATGGATCAGTGTGACTTGAGCAGATGTGCAGGATGTCTCGTAGATGTATGCGAGAACCGTACCGTCAAATGAGTGAGTTTGAAAGAGGGTGCATTATTGGCATGAGAGAACGTGATGCATCCATCCGGGGAATTGCTGCTTGTATGGGACGAAGTGTGTTGGCAGTGCAACGGGTGTGTACAGAATGGTTCACAGAAGGCCATAGACGCGGCGAGATGGGTCTGGTCACGCCATACAGACCACCCACCCCGAAAAGATCGACACCTAATCCGTATGGCATTGCAAGACATATCTGCATCGTCCTCGGCTCTGGCACAACAGTGGAACAATGTAACACATCGTACCTATCAGGAGTGACAGTCTGTCGCCGTTTATTACAGTCTGGGTTACCGGCGCGTCGTCCACTTCTCCCCCTACCTTTGACTAATGCGCATAAATATGCTAGACTGCAGCAGTGTATGGAACGACGTCACTGGGTACAGGAATGGCAGCAGATAGTGTTTTTGGATGAATCCAGGTTCTGTTTGTTTGGAAATGATGGCTGCATTTTGGTTCATTGCAGACAGGGGGAGAGGCATCACATTGTCTGCATTTGCACGAGACATACAGTGCCAACTCAAGGCCTTATGTTTTGGGGTGCTATTGGGTACAACCACAAATCACAGTTGGCGTGTGTCCAGGGCACTGTGACCAGTTTGACCTACGTGAATGACTTCTTGTGACCCATAGCCATACCCTTTCTGCAAGACACCCCAGATGCCATATTTCAGCAGGACAATGCGCGACAACATGTTGCTGCACAAACGTGTGCCTTCTTGTTGTCACAGGATGTCAGACTGTTGCCCTGGCCCGCCTGATCACCGGACTTGTCGCCAATCGAAAATGTGTTTGATATGGTGAAACGACGGGTGCGGTGTGTGACCCAATACCAACCACCAAAGGTGAACTGTGGAACCAGGTGAATTCAGTATGGATGGCTACACCCCAGGATGCCATTCGCGCATTATACGCGTCGATGCCATCACACATGAAACAATTTATCAGTGCCCACGGAGGACCCAGTGCCTACTAGGCAACAGGACACATGCTGAACCTAGGTGACTGAAATGCTAATCGTTTCTGCAGAACATACTAATGAACATTTCTTGTGAATATGAACTTCCTATCTCTAGTCTTTCAAGGTGTTCTGTTTTTTATGAACATGACTGTACCTAGGGAAACTCCACTCGACATCACATGATGTTATGTGAGCAAGCTTAAATTTATTTCATCCGGTGTGAATTTTGGTTCAGAATCCTCAAATTTAGCTTCATTTCCACCAAGGACGTCACTTAAGTTGTGAAGTTTAGAATAACCTACATTAGACAACAGCACCTTTTCCAATTTTGCACTAATTGTATCAGGCAATCCACCTTTTGCTCATTTTAGATCATCCTCTTTTGATTTTACAATTCCCTGTGCATCACAAAGTGGAAGCCTTGATTCTGCCAAAATGTAATGTTATGTTTGCAAATTTTCTGGCCAAGCTCTTAGAAGAAATCAAATCTTGAACAATTTGAATATATGATGAAGCAGAAGGATCAAACTCTTTGAATTACCCAGTCAGAGGAGTCTTAATTTCTGCAATAATATTGAGTAACATTGAACTGCATCTGCCAGTGAGTAAGGATAGGTTGAGGAGGAAGAGGTATTGCATGGGTTGTTTCTTTCATCTTTTGTACTCTAAAGTGACATTCGGTGGGCTAAGTGGCTCAGACTGTTGAGGTGCTGGCCTTATGACCCCATCTTGGCAGGTTCGATCCTGGCTCAGTCCGGTGTAATTTGAAGGTACTCAAATACGTCAGCCTAATGTTGGTAGATTTACTGGCAAGTAAAAGAACTCCTGTGGGACTAAATTCTGGCACATTGGCTTCTCCGAAAACCGTAAAAAAAGTAGTTAGTGGGTTGAAAAGCAAATAACATTATTATTATTAGTATTATTATTATTATTATTATTATTATTATTATTATTATTATTATTATTATTATTATTATTATTATTATTATTATTATTATTATTCATGAATTCCTTCCAGCAAGCCGGGTAGGATGGAATGATGTGCCTACATTTATTACGGTCCTGGTATGCTCTTTTCTCTCTAGTGCATCCCAAGTTTCTCCTCTCTTCTTAGGTCCTCTCTTATCTGATCTAACCACCTTTTCCTAGGGTGTGCAATTGATCTTCGTCCCAGAACAATCTTTTCAGAATACTTTGTTGGTGTTCAAGTCACCTGCATCCGCTTAATGTGTCCTAGCCACTCCAGCCTTTGCAACACTCAGCCATTCTTCCAGGGTCAGGTTGACCTGCAGGTCTCTTCGTATCTGATCATTCCTAATCCTGTCCTTCCATGTTTTCTGTACAGCTGATTTAAGGAACTTCATTTCAACAGCTTGCAGTTGACTGACTTCCCTTTTATGTATGATGCAAGTCTCCAGACTATACGTCTTGATGGGCAGGAGATAAGCCTTAAACAGGTTGCTTTCAGTCTAAGAACAAGCCTCAGATGGTGGAAGAATAAATCATCATCATCATCATCATAATCATCATCATCTATGACTTGACTGTTATAAAGTCGTGTTTCCACACTCATTTTACACATTAAAAAGTCTTATTTTTATTTTCACTACTCTGTCTTTCTTTTATTTTATTTCTATTATTTAATGAAAGCTTTTGTGTGTTAAAAGACCTTCATGGGAAAGAAAGTTCAGATAGGAAAGAATTGTATTGAGTGAAAGTGAGTTTCTTAGATCATCAGTTCTTTTGTTCTAATACCAGGAACAGTGGATGTGGATTTGCCAGTTTTTCTTATGTATAACATGAGAAAAATGATGAAAAACAGTTTGTCCTAAATAAATTCAAAACCACTTTAATACAAGTACTAGCAGCAGGTGATATAACCTTTCTATGCTGAATGAGTTGAATCGATCCAGATTAAATTTTCAATTGCTTGTTACTGATAAATTATAGACTACCTTTTGATTATTATTATTATTATTATTATTATTATTATTATTATTATTATTATTATTATTATTATTATTATTATTCTTTCTTCGTTATGCCCATTCATAGAGCGTGTTTGAACTTGTTAGTTGGTTTGATGGTTTGTGCCTTCTTATCCTCCCAAAATCTCTTCATGAATGCACTGTGTTGCATCTTGCGTTCTGTCGACCACTTCCTACCAGTTGTCTTTTTTGGTTTCTCCCTAAATTTATGATTGGCTACTTTTATTCTAAAAGCTCCACGATTTTCCATGATGTCGTCTGTGATATTTATTTCTTGGAGGTCCGCCTTAGTTTCTTCTAGCCATTTTATTTTGACCTTCTTTGAGTTGATTACTTTAAATAATCTTTTAGTTAGTCTGTCGCTGTTCATTCTGTAGATATGGCCATAGAAATGAAGGCGCCTTTTCCGTACGGCATCAGTAAACCTGTCGGTGAAGGAGTAGAGGTCCGCTGTTCTCCTCTTAATCCACATTCCATTTTCTCTCATAGGACCATAAATTTTCCTGAGAATTTTCCGCTCCTGCTTTTCAATTTCTGTAATTTTAAAGTGACCACCTAAGCATATGGTTTCTGAGGCATATAAAGCTTCGGGCAATACAACTGTCTTGTAGTGTCGTAATTTTGCATTGCGCGATATGACTCTTTTGTTGTAGTAATTCCACGTCAGTCTGTATGCCTTATGTAGTTTGGTGTTTCTTTCTACATTGGCACTACTGTCTAATCCTGATGGTAGTATAATTTCTCCAAGGTATTTGAAGGAGGGCACCTGTGAAATTGTGCCGTTTTCCATCTCTAGCGGAGTTCTTTTGCTATATTGACGTAGATTTTCCATGTACTTGGTTTTCTCGTAGGATATCTGGAGGCCTGCCTTTGATGCTATATTGTGTTTGACCTTGCTTCCCAAATTTCCGATGTTCACACCCTTGATATCCTTCTCCCACTCTCTAATAACTTTGTCTAGAACTAAGTTAAACAGAATAGGGGAGATGCTGTCCCCTTGACGAACGCCTGTACATATTTCAAAAGGCTCAGAGATTTCTCCAAGGAATTTCACTTTAGAGGTCGTATTTGTGAGGGTCTGCTGGATAAGTGCTCTGGTCTTCTTGTCCACTCTGAGTTCTTCTAGAGTATCAAATACTGTCTGTCTGTCCACAGAGTCACACGCCTTCTTAAAATCCACAAAGGTGACGATCGTGCTGGCACTTCGGCAACTCCTTAATATCGTCTTCAAGTTCCATATTTGTTCTGCACATGATCAACCTTTCCTGAAACCCGCTTGGTACTCGCCAATCAGGTGATCTGTCTGTTTTTCTAACCGGTTCAAGAGAGCTTTGGAAAGAATTTTGTATGCGATTGGCAGTAGAGATATGCCTCTATAGTTGTTTGGATCTGCCTTGTCACCTTTCTTGTGCAATGGGTGTATTAATGCACACTTCCAATCCTGTGGAATCATTTCCGTTTCCCATATTTCTACTAGGATTGCATGAATTTTGCTTACATCTCGAAGTTTACACATCTCCACAGTGATGCCGTCCTCTCCAGGAGCTTTATTATTTTTAAGCGATCGTATGATCTCTGCTGTTTCCTGTATTGTCAGTGGCGGTGAATCAGGGTTGGGCATGGGCTTTTCAAAGTTCAGTCTTTCCTTTGGAGGATCACAATTGAGGAGGTCTCGGAAGTAGTCAGCTAGAATGGTGCAGTTCTCTTTGGTGTTCGTTTCTAATGTTCCATTTGCTCGACGGAAACACAAAGATGGTGGTTGATAACTAGATAAATTCTCACGGAAGGTCTTGTAGAAATTCCTGGAGTTGTTTCTAAGGAAATCTTGTTCGATTTCTATGAGTCTATTTTTGTCATAGGCTCGTTTCTCCCTGCGGATTATTTTTGAGGAGATTTTCTGAACTTTTAGGAATGTCTCCCATCTCTTAGTTGTTTGATGTCCATTCCACTGATTCCATGCTTTCATCCGTTCATCAATGGTTTTATCACAGGTCGTGTTCCACCACATATGTTTGCGTTTCCTTGGAGGCTGTCCTAATTTCATGGCTGATGTCTGAAGTGTTTTACGAAGGCCTGGCCAGTCCTTGGGGTCCTGCTCTTGTATGTCTTGTAGAAAGGTCGTGGCGTTCTGTCGAAGACATTCTATATCAACTCTTAGAGATTTTTTGTGTTTAGGTCTGCATCTGTTGGGTTTGAATCTCACTTTGATTTGTGTTAGGTAGTGGTCCGAGTCGACAACTCCCTTCCGTACTCTAACATTTTGGATCTCGCACATATTCTTTCTGGAGATTGCGACGTGATCGATCTGGAATTCGCCCAATAACGGGTTTGGTGATTTCCACGTTTTCTTCTTATGTGGGGGTCTCGCAAAATGCGTAAACATTAGTTTTAAGACAAAGGTTTTACAGAAGTCTATAAGACGTTCTCCATTCTTATTCGTTCTCCAATGTGCCGAGTGATGACCAACAATCCATTTGTGTTTCCTCTCTCTGCCAACCTGTGCGTTAAAATCACCTAAGATTTTCACGTGATGCTTTGGAATCTTGCTAGTGGTTTCTTCTAAGAGTTCCCAGAAGGCTTCCACTTTCTCTGGGTTTTTCCTAATGTCAGTGTTTGTGGGAGCGTGGGCATTGACCAAGGAGTAAGCTGTATTGCCAGATTTCACAGTAAGTACTGAGATCCTTTCAGATGGGGATGTAAAATCAAGTACAGAACTGATGATAGTTTTTCGTACCGCAAAAGCTGTTCCAAGTTGTGTTAAGTTCCCATGGATTCTTATGGCAGGTTTACCCTTAAATATCCTGTACTCTTCAGAGTCAAAATGGTTTTCATCCTGGTAGCGCGTTTCCTGGAGTGCTATGATTTGAATATCGAACTTATCCAGGGTGTCCGTTAGCTGTTTAAGCTTGCCTGTTTTCAGTAGGGTGTTGACATTAATTGTACCTAAGAAGGTCTTTTTCTTGGGACGAAGAGATTTTGAGAAGCTCCGACTCTTCTCTGCATGATGCTCCCGATCCCCCAGAATCTGATGATCGGGAGAAACCGGACTAGGTGTGTCCAGAGCCTGGGATAGTTGCTGTGATAACGTGTTATCCATCATGCCAATGTTGCAAGTTGAAGATACATGCAGGGGGTGATCATACTGGTATGATCACAAGGTTACAACTCAATGGTTAAGATCGAAAGGTGCCTCTTGATGTCTTCCGGCTAAATTATAATTAACGATTCATTAGGAGTCCGTGGTTAGAACTTCGATTGTAAGCCGAAGAGCCAGTTCTTCCGCTCTCTCAGCTGTTGGGAAATATCCTCTTCTGCCGTCGAGACCGTTGACTGCTGTCCTTTTTGCCTCAGTTGATCCGCGGGTGCTTATTTGGCTTGGCCTTATTCACACCTGTCCTGCATATCTACAGGAACATCCCCTATCAGCCATATGGGACGCGCCGTGTCGGGGTTGAGGCCCCCCACCCTAGTGTCTTCCGAGGAGTTATGTCTAGCGCTTACTCAATTCGGTGCCAGACCCCCACGAAAGCTGACTGGGCACGGTATTATTATTATTATTATTATTATTATTATTATTATTATTATTATTATTATTATTATTATTATTATTATTAATGGCGAATTAGGGCTCCTGGCCCTCTCTTACACTTAACCGTAATATAATAATATATGTGTTTGAGTCATCAGTCCATAGGCTGGTTTGATGCAGCCCTCCATGCTACCCTGTCCTGTGCTAAACTTTTCATTTCTTCATAACTATTGCATCCTACATCTGCTCTAATCTGCTTGTCATATTCATACCTTGGTCTACCCCTACCGTTCTTACCACCTACATTTCCTTCAAAAACTAACTGAACAAGTCCTGCATGTCTTAAGATGTGTCCTATCAATCTATCTCTTCTTCTCGTCAAATTTAGCCAAAACGATCTCCTCTCGCCAATTCGATTCAGTATCTCTTCATTCGTGATTCGATCTATCCATCTCACTTTCAGGATTCTTCTGTAACACCACATTTCAAAAGCTTCTATTCTCTTTCTTTCTGAGCTAGTTATTGTCCATGTTTCACTTCCATACAATGCCATGCTCCACACGAAAGTCTTCAAAAACATCTTTCTAATTCCTATATCAATGTTTGAATTGAGCAAATTTCTTTTCTTAAGAAAGCTCTTACTTGCTTGTGCTAATCTGCATTTTATGTCTTCCTTACTTCTGTCATCGTTAGTTATTTTACTACCCAAGTAACAATATTCATCTACTTCCTTTAAGACTTCATTTCCTAATTTAATATTTCCTGCATCACCTGCCTTCGTTCGACTGCACTCCCATTACTTTTGTTTTGGACTTATGTATTTTCATCTTGTACTCCTTACCCAAGACTTCGTCCATATCTTCAGCAGCATGCAAAATTCTTAGTTCCCATCGAGGGAATTAGATATTTTTCACCAATAGAGCATGTCAAAAACAGATCAGATAATAGAGCAAACGCCTGAAATGCCTTACATCTGATCTGTTATTCAGCAGCATCTCGAGATCTTCTGCAGTCTCAGATAAAATAACAATATCGTCGGCAAATCTCAAGGTTTTGATTTCCTCTCCTTGGATTGTGATTCCCTTTCCAAATTCCTCTTTGATTTCCTTTACTGCCTGTTCTATGTAAATATTAAAAAGGAGGGGGGACAAACTGCAGCCTTGTCTCACTCCTTTCTGGATTGCTGCTTCTTTTTCAAAGCCCTCGATTCCAATCACTGCAGACTGATTTTTATGCAAATTGTAGATAATTCTTCATTCTCAGTATCTGATCCCAATCACCTTCAGAATCTTAAATAGCTTGGTCCAATCAACGTTGTCGAATGCCTTTTCTAGATCTACGAACACCATGTACGTGGGCTTGTCCTTCTTGATTTGATCCTCTAAGATCAGACGTAAAGTCAGGATTGCTTCACGTGTTCCTACATTTCTTCTGAAGCCAAATTGATCTTCTCCCAACTCAGCTTCAACTTGTTTTACCATTCTTCTCTTGTTAGGCCCCTTAAAACAACAAGCATCATCAAGCCATTCTTCTCTAAATAATACATGTTAAAATGTTGCAGGCATGAGATACTAAACTAATGGTGCGATAGTTTTCACACCTGTCAGCACCGGCTTTCTTGGGAATAGGTATAACAACATTCTGCCGAAAATCGGATGGCCTTCTCCTGTCTCATACATCCTACACACTAAATGGAATAATCTTGCCATGCTGGTTTCTCCTAAGGCAGTCAGTAATTCAGAGGGAATGTCATCAATTCCAGGTGCCTTGTTCCTATTTAGGTTGCTCACAGCCCTGTCAAACTGACCTCAAAATTGTGTCTCCCATTTTATCAGCATCAACAGCCTATTCTTGTTCCAGAACCAAAGTACCTACATTTTTACCTTGATACAACTGTTGGATATGTTCCTGCCATCTTTCTGCTTTGTCTTCTTTCCCTAGAAGTGGCTTTCCATCTGAGCTCTATATTCATACACCTAGATTTCCTTTCTCCGAAGGTTTCCTTGATTCACCTGTACGCAGCATCTACCTTTCCTAGGACCATACAACCTTCGACCTCCTTGCACTTCTCCTTCAGCCAGTCCTCCTTACCTACCTTGCACTTTCTATCCACTTCATTCTGTAATCGCCTGTATTCTTTTCTGCCTCTTCCTTTCTAGCATTCTTGTATTTTCGTCGTTCATCAATCAGGTCTAGTATCTCCTGAGTAATCCACTGATTCTTAGTTGATCTTTTCTTCCTTCCTAACATTTCTTAGCAGCCCTACTGACTTCATTTTTCATGATTATCCACTCTTCCTCTATTGTGTTTCCTTCAGCCTTTTCATTTAGTCCTTGTGGAACATGTTCCTTGAATAATAATATAATAATATAATAAGATGATATATTGCAAACAAACCAAAATGAAACTTAACTACGATAATAATATTATATTATTACAAATGAAAAATGAAAATCCAGAGCCAATTTCCAGTCATTTGACTGGATTAGGAATGGAATGAATAAAGCCCTCACCTAGCGACGAGGATAGGAATTGTGCCAGCTGCTGCAGCCTGTCGCTCCTTTTATTACAAATGCAGCTTAATTAATTTAACTATTGTAAGTATATCTCTAAACTATAATTTAAAATCTTACGAACAACTATGGCCATTTACTCACACAATTATACATCATTCATTCAGGTAGTTCTATAGTTTAGGAAATAATTTTGGCAAGTAGATCTGAAGTTCTTCAGATTTGAAGATTTTCTAATGTTCACTGGAATAAAGTTCCAGAGTCTGGCACCCGACACTTGGAAGGACTGGTTGAAAATGGTAGTTTTGTTGTTGGGAATGGTAATGGTATGGGAACTGGAATGTGTATTACGGTCATGAAAGGAGGAAAGTGAGTTAAACAAAAACAAACGGTAATGAGGTTGTGATTTATTCAAATGTCTATACACTAGAGTAGCGGTATGTAGCTTACATAGTTCGTCAAATTTTAACCAGTCTAGTCTTTCAAAATTGGGTGTTATGTGAGCAGAGTAATTTAGTAAAAATATGAATCTTATGCATAAATTTAATGCTTTTTGTAGCTTACTGGTGTGTTCAATATTCGCATCAATAAGTACACCATCACAGTAGTTAAATAAAGGGAGTATGAGTGTCTGAACCAATCTAATTTTTAAATTTAGTGGCAGAGGGGATAATTTATATTTCAGATGATGATGAGAGGCATGAACTCTCTCACATACACTTTTTATGTGTTCTTTCCAATTTAAACTTTCAGTCATAATGATACCCAGATTTTTTACTGCATTTGTGAAAGTAATATTTGCACCGCTTAGCTCTAAGTTGGGGATATTGCTGCTTTTGAGTTTGTTTATGAGTTTAGTTTGCCCGAGGATTATTACTTACATTTTATTTAGATTAATAATGAGAAAATTTTCGCCAGCATATTGCATTCATTTGTTGCAATCATCATTAATTTGCTTTATTGCAAAATTGATGTTTTGAACTGGGTAATCATCAGCGTACAGATGATACTTGCAAAATTTAAGTCATTTTGGGATGTCATTTAAATGTAAACTGCCGGGCGAGTTGGCCATGCGGTTAGGCGTGCGCAGGTGTCAGCTTGCATCCAGGGGATAGTGGGTTCAAACCTCATTGTCGGCAGCCCTGAAGATGGTTTTCCGTGGTTTCCCATTTTCACACCAGGCAAATGCTGTGCCTGTACCTTAATTAAGGCCATGGCTACTTCCTTCCCACTCCTAGCCCGTTCCTATACCATCATCGCCATAAGACCTATCTGTGTTGGTGTGACGTACATCACAATTGTAAAAAATATATATAAACTAAAAAGAATTGGGGCTAGGACATGGCCTTGAAGGATTCCAGTTTTTCTTACACTCTTTTGAGATATACTCTTTTAACAAGATGTTGCCTGCGGTTTGTGAGATATGACTAAAAGAACTAAAAGACCATCTGACTAAAATTTATGGCTTGTAATTTTGCCAGAAGAATATCTAAGTCTACGGTATTGAATGCACTACTGAAATCAAGGAGGGTAAGTATCGTCACTTGTCTTCAATCCATGGCTTGTCATATGTCATCTGTAATTTTCAGTAAGGCTGTTTCATTACTGTGTCCTTTTTTAAAGCCAGGCTGAAGAGGATCAAGAAGGTTATGTTTGTTGAGATATTCCTTCAGCTGTTGGTGAGTACATTTTTCAAAGACTGTAGACAACGCTGCAATAATTGAAATGGGGTGGTAATCAGATGGTAGGTTAGGACAGGGTTTCATCAGTAGGACGATCACTAGAACTTCCCTCCACAGTGTTGGAAAGGTCCCTCTGTGTATGCAGTAATTAAATATGTGCTGTTTTAGAAGAGAAATAGAAATATCGTTGCTGCCTTTGGCATTTCAGCTGACTGAAAATATGGATTGGTTTACTTCATGCTGGGTAATCATCATCATCATCATCATCATCATCATCATTGTACAGTTCCAGTTTCCCAGGTACTGTTAATGAGCCTCTTCCACTTCTTCCTGTCCATATACAACTTGTCATGGAGAACATCATCCACTGTCAATCCTCTGGTAATTAGAGCAACCTTGATCATGTCCATCCATTGGGTTTTAGGTCTTCCTGCAGGTCTTCTCCTCCTGTCTTTCCAAATTTATTCTGGCTGTTCTTGTAGGCTCCATCCTCATCACATGCCCATACCACCATAGTCTGGATATGCCGATTCGGTCTAATAGGGA
The DNA here is from genome assembly GCF_040414725.1 of Anabrus simplex. Classification (NCBI taxonomy): domain Eukaryota; kingdom Metazoa; phylum Arthropoda; class Insecta; order Orthoptera; family Tettigoniidae; genus Anabrus; species Anabrus simplex. Next base: position 608,354,204 of record NC_090266.1, on the reverse strand, counting down.
TATCTCTATTCCAGCTTCTTTCCTCACCTCCTCATTTCTTAACTTGTCCATCTTGGTCTTCTGGATGGTGGATCTAAGAAATTTCTTATCTGATGCTTGCAGTCTTAATGAATCTCTTTTTGTGAGGGTACACGCTTCAGTGAAATACGTCAATATTGGCATAAAATGGCTGTTAAACATCATCAGTTTGGTCGGTTTTGGAATCATTTCAACCCATAAAAGTGTTCTTACTTGTTGGTAGAATTCTGATCCTTTTTGCACTCTGTTTGTAATTTCTTTCTGACCAAATTATCACTAGAGATTACACTTTGCAGGTAAGGAAAACTATCCACACACTCTGGCTGATGGTCTCCTAGTTTTACACTTGCTGGACACCCTTCTCTGTTGACTGCCATCACTACTGTCTTGGTCTCACTGATGTTGAGGTTATATTCCTGGAACTGCTGGGTAATAGTGCGAAACGTGAAAGGTGAACAGTGTGGTATTGTCTTTGTAGTATTTTAGTGATCGAATTGTGTGTAGTTATGGGATCTAGGTGTACTCTGTTAGCAGAGAAAAACAAATTTAACTCATCTGGTGCAATATTTGGTTCGATGGGTTTATTGTCCGGTTTTCCAATGCCGGTTGAGCTCAGTAGACGCCAGGTGTTCTAGAATTCAAATTTCCGACAAGCTGTTGAAAATAGGCAAATTTCTTATTTCTGATAGCTTGCTGTGTTTTATTTCTCTGAACACGGTACTGTTCAAAATAGTCTGATGAGGTGTTGTCAGTTTTGCTTATTTAATGCATCTCGAAGGGCCTTAATCAATCTGATTTCATCTGTTAAATACAGGTTTACACGTTATCTGAGCTTTGCATATTAGGGCATGCTTTTCATAAAGTCTGTGTAGAAGGAAGGTAAATCTCTCAACTTTAGAGTTAAGGTCATTTATAAATAAAATTTTATGCCATAGGAAGGCATAAGCGTCTTGTAGGAGGAGTTGCACGTTAATGTGTTTCGTATCTTTGTAGGTTATGTACAAGGTGCGTTCCATAAATAATGCGGCCAAATTCATAAAAAATCATTTATTGAATATATTCGTACAAATAATCAAAAATCTTCAAAATAGCACCCTCTTGCGTCGATACACATCTGGAGGCAGTGTTTCCATGCCTGGAAGGCCTTTTTTGGAATGTTCTTTAGAGCCGATGTAACATGCACCTGGATTCTTTCAATCGTGTCCCAATGTTTTCCTTTCATGACTCCTTTTAACCAAGGAAACAAAAAAAAGTCAGTGGGATCGAGGTCAGGGCTGTAGGGAGGCTGGGTAACCAATAGGGTGTTGGTCCTGGCCAGGAAGTCATTGACAATGAAGGCGCTGTGACTCGGTGCATTGCCGTGATGAACTTTCCACGTGTCCTTGATGTTGCTTCGGCAGCGCGAGACCCTCCTTTTCAGTCACAATGCGGAAAACGGTTGCTTTGCCATGTTTAGAGTTTGTGCTATCAATTGAAGGCTCAGCCGTCTGTCAGAGTTCAAACAGTCGCGCACACGCGTCACATTTTCGTCAACTCGTGAGGTTGATGGCCGTCCACTGCGAAGTTTGTCGGTGATCTCTTCGGCCCTCCATGAACGACTTGTGCCATCGGAAAACTTGTGATTTGGACAAGCAATCAGTCCGAAAGGCCTGCTGAAGTAATGGAAATATTTCGGTGCCGGACTTCCCAAATTTAACGCAAAATTTGATAGCGTACTGTTGCTCTACAGAACGAATCATTGTGCCGTGTTACATGAACTCAAAATGGGCTTGACGGAAACGCACGTCCTGACTCTCTGGCAGCTTGCTGCCGAATGAGACAAAGAGCGTTTGAAGCTAACACCTCCCTCCACCTAGCCCAGCAGGTTAGAACACGCTGCGGTGTACAGTTGCATCAGAAAAAAATTGGTCGCATTACTTATGGAACGCACGTTGTATTTTGGTGTGCTTTCTGGAGCTTGAACTGAGTATGCTAAATAAACCAGGTCATGATATGATATACCTGGGACTGGGAAATGACCATGAGTCAGAATTTTGTTAGGGTTATTTTTTATCATTAAATCAATGAGGGTCTCAGAAGTAGTCCTAGCTGAATGAACATGGTGAGTTGGGTTTAGGGTAGGTACAGTCATGTTACAGGATTCAAATATGTTAAGCAACTGTCTAGTCATACGTAGATACAGGTAAATCTGTAATGAAGTCGCCAAACATTATAACATGCTCGTAGGCTGGTAATAGTCTTAGTGGGCTGTCTTCTAATTCCAACTTTTGGGTAAAAGTAGTTATTTCCATGAACAGAAATTCCAGTCCTGGACGTTCAGAATGATGAGACTCATAAATTAATTTACTGGGAACTTATTTCCAATGTACAAAGCCGTTCCCGCCTCCTCACCTGTCCCTATCATTTCTCCATAATTGGAATTTGCTTAAAGAAACTAGAGTTCAGGGTAAAAAGTTGTGAAGCCAAGACTCTGAGACTGCCAGAACATCTATTTTGTCTTCTTCACAAATAGCTTTTAACTCTGCGTGGTGTGCAGGAATAGACTGAGCGTTGATGTAAGCACAAAACAAACAGGTAGGCAGGTTCGCATGTATTTCCTCAAATGGATTTACTAACTAATGGCCCAGTCAGTGGTTTGGTGGAAACTTCGAGGGGGGGGGGCTCTTCAGCTGAGGAAAGGAATGCAGGAGGCTGCCTCAGGGACGAGTCGAACGGGGGAGTGAAGGGAACGCATGTGGGGTGCCAGTCATCACTCTCTGTGCAACAAGTTATTTCAGTACTCCCAAGCTCTGGTAAGCTGACAAATACAATAGAAAAATCTTACCTTCTTTATTCCCTGAGACACTCCTAGGCCTTTCCTATCTCATCGTCACCATAAGATCTCTCTTTATCGGTGCAACTTGAAGCAAATTTTAAAAAAATGATCCTGAGAACTGCTACCAACAATCACACACACATACAAATAATCCACTTTGTCATTACTTCACAACACTGTTTCACCCTTAGTTGCTTTAATGACATTGCTAAGGTCAACTCATGTGGTCACTTGTAATTTTTTCCCATCAGAGTTTAGAATAATTATTCATCCATCCTGAGTCCATATAGATTTCTGGCCAAATTGGTCACATGCAGCGTTTAGTATGTCTTTTCTTGCTGGTGTAAGCTCTTCTGTTATCAGCATACCTGATTCCTTAAGCGAGTTCTCTGCACGCCAGATATGGTCACGTTCGTGATCTCGCGTGAATTTATTACGATGAGCCTTTTACCTCCCATCACTACCTCAGCTGTGGTTCTCTTTGGTTTTCCAATCTTGTGACATTGATCTAAATTGCCCAATGTAAAGTCTATTCCTTGATGGCATTTCACAACACTGAACACGGAAGCATAGAAGTCCTCGTTCGGAGCTTCTGCCACCCCGTGGAGTGATAGGCATTTTCTCCTACGGTACTGCTCTGTATTGTCAATTAGGTTGCCCTGTTTGGAGATCTGGTTTTGCATTGCAGTAAGTTCACACTTCACCTCGTTGAGCCTCAGTGACAAGCTTTGAAAGACTGGAACTCCAGGGCGGGTGCACCTAGGGAAACAACGCCGGGGTTGGTAGCACTGTTGTTGACCATGCGTTGCCTCCTCAGAGTGAGCTTGGATGTCATTAAACTTACCTTTGAATGAATAAATCCGCTTGTTCACAGACTTTAGAGTCACTGATTGTTATTTAATAATATAACATGTTCTAGTACACACAAATTTTAATTAAAACTTGCTGATTTGCTATTTGGTTTACGGAGCTCTCTCACAAGCACTTTATCACTGCCGCCATGGTTCCATGCTGCACTATCTGTTGGTCACTACAGAAATAATGTTCCACTTCCTCCACTGCTAGGAAGTGCCTCTATTAAAAAAGTATATGTTCATTGTGACTGGTCATCAGCAGTTATGCGAGAATGCTATCCAAAATAAATTGTGTGAAATTGGTGAGATTGAACATGAAGAAGGAGCTGATGACATATTAGATGATTCATTTTGTGTATCATGAGAAAACTGATGACGAAAATCACGTTTGTATTGAGGGAGAAGAAAATAACGTGCTCCAGGTATCTGATGAGGTTGACTCTGTGCAACAAGAAGTGAACATATCTCGAAATGGGACTGAATGGAGAAAACAACCCCATCCACAATCACGTGTTAAAAAACTATGAACAGTGTTATTAGCAGATAGAAAAATTTACAGCCTTGTTCTTTTTTTTTTTTTTGCTAGGGGCTTTACGTCGCACCGACACAGATAGGTCTTATGGCGACGATGGGATAGGAAAGGCCTAGGAGTAGGAAGGAAGCGGCTGTGGCCTTAATTAAGGTACAGCCCCAGCATTTGCCTGGTGTGAAAATGCCTTGTTCTTCTTAGGCACATAAGATACTCTACAATGTTATTGCTTCACTTGCATTGTGTATAATCTATATCTGTAGGCCTATAAGCTCATCAAGATTTCACTAGATTATGTTTGTAATACTTCAGAGTAATGTAAAATTCTATTATTTGCAACATAATGAATATTTAACCCGAGGCCCACGCAGTAGGTTATGTTTATAATACATCATAGTAATGTAAAACCTATTATTTATAACATAATGAATATTTCACCTTGGACCCACGGGCTATGTTTTTCGGAGAACGGATGATTCCCCAGATGGCAATGAAGTTATTCCAGAGGGTGAATCACTTCAAGAATTATGGAGTGAAGCAGATTGTCGGCCTATCTTTTGAGCTACAGTATATCTTCAATCGTTCCAAACCATAACGCAGTTTGAGGTTCAATAATGAGGAAGACAAACCAGTCCGAAGACATAATGACAGTTTAGCAGCAATAAGGGATATCTTTAACACGTTCTTATCACAAGTACCTAAAGTGTTTATTCTATGAGAAGAAACTAATGCGAATGATCAGCTTGTACCATTTAGGGGAAAATGCTCCTCTAGGCAATATTTACCTACCAAACCAAGAGGTAAATACGGAACAGAACTGTGGCTTATCTTGGATGTGGAAATGGGTTATGTCACTGCCACTGAAGTTTAAACAGATAAACCAGTAAATGGACAGAGAAGTTAACCAAGGAAGGAATGTGATATTGAGGCTTGTCAAAGATACTGAAAGAGCAGGAAGAAATGTCACTACAGACAATTTCTTCACTGACTTTACCTCGCTAGCAAGCTTCTGAAAAAGAAACCAATACTCCTGGATACACTCTGTGGGGGAAAAAGTCTAAAATTACTTCCGAATTTATGCTATCATGATGTCAGAATCCTTCATCATCGTTTGTATTCCAGCAAGACATTACCGTATAATCCTATGTGTCTAAGAAGAACAAGGCTGTGAATTTTCTGTCTGCCATGAAAACAGTATCTCTGAGTGAGAAGCCAAATATGCTACTGAATTATAATACCACGAAAGTTGGTGCGGACATGACTGACAAATTAGCTAGCATGTACACTTGCATGATGGGAACTCGAAGGTGGCCTGTTACTTTATTTTACAATATAATCGATCTTGCAGCAATAAATGCTTATATCCTCTACATGCATGTAAATCTAAATTGCAATGCAAAGAAACATTGCTAAAAAGGCGTTTATTCCTGAAATAATTGGGAAAAATCAGTGACAGAACAGTTACTCAGGGAATGAATCCAGACAGATGTTCTACGAGCAGTGAAGGTGAAACTTCAATTTGCAGGTACCGGTTCTCAAAATGCACTGTATGCCGGCCAAAGAATGACCGAATAATAATAATAATAATAATAATAATAATAATAATAATAATAATAATAATAATAATAATAATAATGATAATGATGATGATGATGATGATGATAATGGTATTGTTTTTACACCCTACTAACTACTTTTAACGATTTTTGGAGATACTGAGGTGCCGGAATTTTGTCCTGCAGGAGTTCTTTTATGTGCCAGTAAATCTACTGACACAAGACTGACGTATTTGAGCACCTTCAAAGACCACCGGACTGAGCCAGGATCGAACTTGCCAAGTTGGGGTCAGAAGGCCAGCGCCTCAACCGCCTGAGCCATTCAGCCCGGCAGAATGACTGAAAGAACAAGTAGGAAATGTGCTGTTCGTAACGCTTTCTTGTGTCAGAAGCATGTCAGTGTGTTCTGCATGTCTTGTACTGAGTAAGGTGAAGGAATACAGCTGCTCTCTTCATGCCACATTGTGTCATTGTTTTCAAATTATGATGCCCACCAAGTCAGAAGTACCTAATTAATTGTGAATATATATAAAATCAAAATTCTACTCAAGTCAAGTAAAAAATAATCCATCATGAGGCTTATTTGCCCATTATTATCAAATAAAATTTCTATGGGTCTTTCTGATCCAATGGGTCTTTCTGACCCTGTCATGAAATATGTCATTTTGAAAAATCAGAGTAGGAAGATTAAATCAGTAATGAACCTACATGCATTTTTATCATGAAGGCAAGGAACTAAATACTATTGGCAACATAATTCTGCTTAGTGAAAGGAGTTATTTTGTAGGTGTGTATACAAACAGTGCTATATGGTACTCAGGAACATCTTAACCCTTTAAGGATTAAGTTTCAAACAACTGGAATTGGCCTCTCTCCTTACATATTTTTTATGTTTCGTGAAACTCATTTCTGTTTGGCTGAACATCTTGCAATCCATTTAGTCACTACTGTATATCTTTCTTCTGCAAAAGACATAAAATTAGATTTCCAATGTCTCTGAAATTTCACTACTGTTTGCTGACAAAGGGTCATTCTGCAATATACTACTGTCATAATCATCGATATCTGACTCAGGCCTAATAATAACCCATAATAGTTTTTCTTCATTCAGGGAATGAATTGATCCTGCCATTATTGTTTACAAAACACAATACTTGATATTTGTCACAGAAACAGCCATGGAAATACAGAAATATTGTTTATTCTGTAATGATGAATAATGTCAACTTGGGCATAATTCAGAAGCTGAAATACAGGTGCCACCAGATGTTTTATTGTACATGGGATTGTACATATATGTGCATTGTAACTGAGGCAAAAATCTCCAAAACTTACCAGTGCTTTCATTGGTCATTCGACACCTGCAGTAGTGACCTTGCCAGCACGTGTGTAGTAATTAAAATAAATAAATCAATCATGAATGATCTGCATTTAGGACTGTCAGCCAGGTGACAAATTTGCTATCAATTGTTCACCTATACTTAAACATTTTCAAAGAACGTGAAAATTTATAGAACATATCCTTTGATAAATTATTCCAGTCCCTTACTCCTTTTCCTATAAATGAATAGTTGCCTCAATTTGGCCTCTTGAAGTCCAAATTTATGTTCATATTATGATCGTTCTTACTTTTAAAAGCTCCGCACAAGCTTACTCAACTACTAATGCAATTCCATGCCTTCTCTCCACTGACAGCCCAAAGTTTGCAACATTTTTGTAACACAGCTCTTTTGCTGGAAATCATCAAGAACGAATGCTGGTGCTTTCCTTTGGATCTTTTCCAGTTCTCGTACCGAGTAGTCCTGGTGTGGGTCCCATACACTGGAACCATATTCTAATTGGGGTCTTACTAGAGAATTATACACCCCGTCTGTTACGTCCTTACCACAACCCCTAAAGAACCTCATAACCATGTGAAGAGATCTGTATCCTTTCTTTACGACCTTGTTAATTTGATGACCCCAATGAAGGTCATTCTTTGTATTAACACCTAGGTACGTACAGTGATTTCCACGAGATACAATAACGCCATCAACACAGTAACTAAACTGAGAGGACTGGTCCTCTTGGTGAATCTTACAACCTGACTTTTCATTCCTTTTTATCAGCATACCATTGTGTGCTGTCTATCTCACAACATTGTTTAGGTCTTTTTGTATTCATTTACAATCCTGTCACTTATTTACTACTATCCACAGTATAACATCACCTGCAAATAGCCTTATCTGTAATTCCAATCCTTTTACTCATTTTATTCATATATAAGCAATTATAAAAGTCCAATAATGCTGCCCTGTGGGACCCCTTCTCATAATCATTACAGGATCAGATAACACTTCACGTATTCCAATTCTCAGAGTTCTATTTTCTAGCAATTTAGCTGCCCATTCAACCATTCTTTTGCCTAGTCCAATAGCCCTCATTTTCATCAATTATCTCCCATGATCTACCCTATCAAAAGCCTTGGATAGTTCAATATTGATACAGTCCATTTGACCTCCTGAATGTAAAATATCTGCTATATCTTGCTGGAATCCTACAAGTTGAGCCTCATCAGAATAACCTTTCCTAAACACAAACCAAACCGTCTTCTGTTAAACCAGTCAGTAATTTTACAACCATGTCTGATGTAACACAATTCAATAAGGTTTTGGGAAGGGAAGGGTTGGATTTTATTACATATACTGTGCTTATTACATTGCTGAAAATAGAATGCTTGTAACACATCAGAAAAATAAGTTATCATTGTTTATGCTTACTGCTGCATGCATAAATATTAGTTCTGAAATTTTGATGGGAATAGAACCATTCATCTTATTTTAAGCAGATGACTGAAGCTGTATTCATAGAAATTACCTGAGTATGAAGTTTGCTTCTCAAAATTTTGTTTAGTTAGCATCTCTGTTTAAACCATGGTGGTGGGATCTAACTGTTTCATATCAAGTTTTGAATTTTGAAGTTTTTGTGCTTTTTTGTGCTTAAACAATGAAGAAACGCAGATGTGGGTATATGAATTCTCCGGATTGTTTTTGTTTTGTTTGCAGAGAATTCACAACTAATAATCAAATGGAACATAGTACAAAATTGCATATCGCCTGTATTTAGACTGTCTGCTTGTTGACCAAGATAAGGTTTTGCACCACACACAACAGATGCTATGTAAAACTGAATCAGTGGCTAAAAGGGGAGAAACAGCATATACCTTTTGCAGTTCCCATGATATGACATGCACAAGCAAATCATATCGATGATATTTATTTCTTCATAATAAATATAACACGTTTTCATAAAGTAAACTGAGAATATCACACCCCAATTTGTAATCAGCAATCTGACCTGTACCTCATTACAAGAATTACCAATAACTGTAGCTCTTTCATATTGGCAAAAACTTTCAGAATTAGAGGGTAACTATTCAGACAACTACCGGTATGTAATGGCATCAACATCAAGCGATTCATCTTACAGTCCCAAGGAAGAACTGAAACCACATTTCCCTGCACAAAACAAACTGAACGACTTAGTGCTTGACTTACAGCTGTCGAAGCAAGATGTTGAACACTTTGCTTCAAGACTTCAAGTATGGAATTTACTGGGAAGGGACACGAAGGTTACTTTCTTTCAGAATAGGAATCAAGACCTGTTACCATATTTTAGGAAAGTTGGTTCACTCTGTGCTTGTTGTGATATGAATGGTTTGATGTCAAAACTTAACATTGTGTACGATAATGATTTACATTTATTTATAGCTTCTTCAAAAAATACTTTGAAGGCTGTGCTACTTCACAATGGCAATGACCTTTTTTCAGTTCCTGTGGCTCATGCACTTGGTATGAAAGGATCACATGAAAGTTTGTCACTGAATCTAGAAACCATTAAATACAAGGGACATAACTGGTCTATTGTTGGTGATTTAAAAGTTATTGGACTTCTCCTAGGATTACAGATTGGATTTACAAAATTCTGCTATATCCTGTGCATGTTGGACAGTTGAGTTACTGACAAACACTACGCAGTGGCCCAAGAGAGAAGAATTCGAACCATGGAAGCAAAATATAAAACACATGCCAATGGTGAACACTTTAAATGTGTATCTTCCTCCTCTACTCTAAAACTGGGATTGATGAAAAACATTGTGAAGGGAATAGAGAAAACGGGAAGGTTTTGAATACCCAAAAGAAGTGTCGCCAGTTTGAGTGAAGCTAAGAAGGCAGAAGGAATTTTCATAAGACCAGAGTTAAGAAAATTGCTTAAATATTCCAAATTTGATTCTAAGCTGAATGCTGCTGAACTTGCCGTGTGGTTATCCATTTTAAAAGGTGGTGAATGGTTTCCTGGGAAACAAAAGAGAAAAATGTACAAAATAGTGATATCCTTATCAATGATCATTTAAATTGGTGGTATTCAAACTTTTTGGTCACCATACCCTCAAAATCCAATTTTTTACCTTCATACCCCCGAATTATGAGAATATTGAGATGATACCAAAAATAATAAATGATTGTTGCTGGATGGCAAATAATACTAACTGTAATCATCATCATCATCATCATCATCATCATCATCATCATCATCATCATCATCATCATCATCTTCTGCAGGTTATCCCACTTGCTCAGGGTCCCTGCAGGCACTGAGGCACAAGAGACTTGTGGCCGGGGATTTAAGGTCGCATGCCCTTCCTGACACCACGGGATAACCAACTGAAAATCCCACCCCAGCAACATCAGGAATCAAGCAATGGTCGCCAGGATGTCAAGCAAGGAGCTAAGCCGCTGTACCATCCTGTTCCCCAAAAATAACAATAATATATTGTAGAAAACCTCATTAACTCGTTCAGAGTAAAGTTTACATAAGAAGCTCTATAAACTGAGCTGTCGGCAATGGCCAGAGAACTGTTCCTGGCATTTTTGTTGTTTAATGATAGCCCAGTTATTCGACCATTGGAGTCTTCTGTTCCCTTCTCAGGCAACGCGGAAAACCTTCACAAAACAGATGGAGAAACGTGGTTTTCTGGTTAGTTTAATTACCAAGTTTTCCATTGCCTACCAACGATATATGTACGAGTATAATTATTAATGCAACAATTACTATTGTACTGTATACACTACTATTGAGAAAAATTAAGTGAATGTTTGGATTTTTAAACAAACAATCAAAAAAGAGCAGTGTAGCATAAGTACGGTAAGCATTTTTATATACCTAGTGAATGGAAAGTACAAACTGACACATAATTTAAAATGAATAGTTCGGAAAGGGGACTGTGTGTAGTGGTAGACAAAAACACTAAATCAGAACAAGATTTTATTGAAAATGAGCAGGCTCAATTCATTTGTAAACTGCTCGCTGAAAACAGTTAGAAGCTACAATAAATTTGCGTACCTCTTGAGACAACTCCGCATACCCCTAATGGTATGCATACCATACTTTGAATACCACTGGTTTAAATAACTACAGAAATTTAGTATGTGAGATGTAATTAAAAATAAATTTTCTACATTCACACTTAGACCTTTCCTCAGAATGTCAGTGCAGTTAGTGACGAGCAAGGAAAACGTTTTCATCAAGATATACTAAAAATGGAACGTAGATATCAAAGTAGATTGGATCCCTCTATGATGAGCAACTATTCTTGGTTTCCTCTGCAGGATGATCCATCTTCGTATAAAATAAAATCACATAGAAATAGCTTCTGAACAACTTCATGATAGTGACTCTAAAGGTAATATACTAACTATTCTGTATTTAATGTTCCTATCATTGTATAATATGTCAGTAAAACATTTAAGCTCCCAAATTTTAGTCAGGGGTGTCCAACCAAATTTGTGAAGTATTACAGCAACTTTAAAAGGATACAGTACCATATCTAAAGAACTAAGGGTGATAGAAAATGCTGTTGACAGATTCAAAATCAGCATGGCCTAATTACATTAATCAGGTACTATCATGTCAGTTCCTTGAAACTTTTTATTTGTAGAGTTGTGCAATCAAAAAAGAATGCTTTTCCAGAGCTTATGATCGACACATTTCAGTCTGACTGGCCTGCAATTATCCACTCTATGTTTATCACCCTTTCCCTTGTATACTGGGGCTACTACTGCAACTCTAAATTCATTTGGTATCATTCATTCATTCATGCAAACAGTATTCAAATAAGTATTTCAGATATGCCATTATATACCAACCCATTGCCTTTAATATATCCCCAGAAATCTTATCAGTCCCAGCTGCTTTTCTAGCTTTCAGCTTTTGTATCTTTCTGTAAATATCTTCATTATTGTAGGTAAATTTCAGTAATTTGCCAGTATTAGGCATCTCCTCTATCTGGACATCATCCTTATGTCCAACTCCTTTTACATACTGTTGACTGAATACTTCTGCCTTCTGTAAGTCCTCACATATATGCTCCCCTTGTTCATTAATGATCCCTGGAATGTACTTCCTGCAGCCTGTTTCTGCCATAAAGTATTTATACATATCCTTTCATTGCTCCGTAAACTTCATATGGCTGCTGATTATGTTTGCCATCATGTTATCTTTTTTTTTAATGTCGCACCGACACAGATAGGTCTTATGACGACGGTGGGATAGGAAAGGCCTAGGAATTGGAAGGAAGCAGCCGTGGCCTTAATTAAGGTACATTTGCCTGGTGTGAAAATGGGAAACCATTGAAAACCATCTTCAGGGCTGCCGACAGTGGGGCTCGAACCCATTATCTCCCGATTACTGGATACTGGCCGCACTTAAGTGACTGCAGCTATCGCGTGTTATCCTTAGCTGTCTTTTTTGCTAAATTAAATTTCCTAGTAAGTTCCTTCTATCTGTCCTTACTCCCACATCGATTCCTAACTTTTTTTCTTGTTCCTAATCTGCACCTCACCGAGCTCGATAGCTGCAGTCGCTTAAGTGCGGCCAGTATCCAGTATTCGGGAGATAATAGGTTCGAATCCTACTGTCGGCAGCCCTGAAAATGGTTTTCCGTGGTTTCCCATTTTCATACCAGGCAAATGCTGGGGCTGTACCTCAATTAATGCCACGGCCGGTTCCTTCCCACTCCTAGCCCTTTCCTGTCCCATCGTTGCCATAAGACCTATCTGTGTCGGTGCGACGTAAAGCAAATAGCAAAAAAAAATCTGCACCTCCTCCTTAATTTCTTTATCTTCCTGTTGTAGTACAGTATAATAGATCCTTAAACATTCCTTACCACTTTAAAGGCAGATACCTGTTTTCCTCTGCACACTCCTCTACATTTGCTTTGATAGATTAACATATTAGAAGCTACTAGTAGCACAAGTAGCACAGGGTTCATCCCATTTTTCAGATATGCTATGCCTATGATAGGGGGAAAATTCTAGTTTCTTAAAAGTGTTGAAACATTGCTTGTACTTTTTTGTGGCTATCTGTGTGAATACAATTCTGTGCAGATACATGTGTATTCCATGATTCATTATTAGTATATTGTATCATAATCTTTTACGTCACTGCAACCAACTTTCTCTGTCCATTGCCAGCATATTCATCTCATTGGAGCTGCAGTTCATTTGCATCATGAAGTTCTTGATATATATCATTTTTTTCAAGAACTTTCCCTTCCACGATGTTGCAAATGAAACTGTTTTGTCTCATTAAATGGCCGAAAAGTTCCACTTTTGTTTTCTCTTTTTCTCTAATGAGACTTCTCTTGTTGTTGCCCGGTTTGGATTACATAGCTATCTGCTTGCATTCATGAGATAGCGAGTTTGAGCCCAACTGTCGGCAGTGCTGAAGATGTTTTTCCATGGTTTCCAGTATTCACAGTGGGCAAATTCTGGGGCTGTACCTTAATTAAGGCCACAGTTGCTTCCTTCCAACTCTTAGCTCTTCCCTATCCCATCATCGCCATTAGACCTATCTGTGTCGGTGTGACGTAAAGCAATTTATAAGAATATACTTCTTTTTTTCATTTATTTCTCTCAGTACTATGGTGTTTTGTTTTTTTTCAATCAGGTTGTTCAGTTTAATCGTCTCCAAAACCACATCTCAGCTGCTTCTAGCCTGTCTTTTTCTTGTTTTCTCAGGATCCATATTTTGCTCACATAGATTAGTATAGTACACACACAAGATTTAACAAACTTTCCCTGGTCTCAGGAGTTTATTTTCTTTTGTTTTCTCTATTTCTCTGATTAGGCAGTACCATATGGCTGATAAAGCAGGCATGAGGGAGTTTTTAAAAAGTAACTATGATCGGTGGAAAACAGTAAGTACAACTGTAAACAGACTCTGGGATGTGTTTAAAGCAATTGCTGAGGAATGTGAAAACAGGTGGTAAGAAATGGTAAAGACCCACTTTATTATAACAGAGAAATAAAGAGACTAAGGAGGTGCAGATTGGAAAGAAATATGGTTAGAAATGGCTGTGGAAGTTAGGAAAAATTGAAGGAACTTACTAGGAAATTGAATCTAGCAAAGAAGTCAGCTAAGGGTAACATGATGGCAAGCATAATTGGCAGTCATACAAATGTTAGAGAAAAATAGAAGGGTATGTATAGATACTTAAAGGCAGAAACAGGTTCCAAGAAGGGCATTCCAGGAATCATTAATGAAAAAGGGAAGTGTGTATGTGAGGATCTTCAAAAGGCAGAAGTATTCAGTCAGCAGTATGTAAACATTGTTGGTTACAAGGATAATATCCAGATAGAGGAGGTGACTAATACTAAAGAAGTATTCAAATTTACCTATGATAACAGTGACATTTGCAATAAGATACAAAAGTTGAAAACTATAAAAGTGGCTCGAATTGATAAGATTTCTGGGGTTATACTGAAGACAATGGGTTGGGATATAGTACCATATCTGAAGTACTTATTTGATTATTGTTTGCATGAAGGAGCTATACCAAATGAATGGAGAGTTGCTATAGTAGCCCCTGTGTACAGAAGGAAAGGGCGAGATACAATGCTGAAAATTACAGGCGAGTAACTTTGACATGCATTGTGTGTAAGCTTTGGGGAAGCATTCTTTCTGATTATATTAGACATGTTTGCGAAATTAATAACTGGTTCGATAGGAGGCAGTTCGGGTTTAGGAAAGGTTATTCCACTGAAATTCAACTTGTAGGATTCCAGCATGATATAGCAGATATCTTGGATTCAGGAGGTCAAATGGACTGTATCGTGATTGACCTGTTGAAGGCATTTGATAGGGTGGATCATGGGAGACTACTGGCAAAAATGAGTGCAATTGGACTAGACAAAAGAGTGACTGAATGGGTTGCTATATTTCTAGAAAATAGATCTCAGAGAATTAAGTAGGCAAAGCTTTATATGACCCTGTAATAATTAAGACAGCAATTTCTCAAGGTAGTATTATTGGACTTTTAAGTTTTCTTATACAGTATATATAAATTATATGAGTAAACAAGTGGAATTAGAGATAATGCTTTTTGCGGATGATGTTATCCTCTATAGTCTAATAAATAAGTTACAAGATTGTGAGCAACTGCAAAATGATCTTGATAATGTTGTGAGATGGACAGCAGGCAATGGTATGATGAGAAACAGGGTTAAAAATCAGGTTGTGAGTTTCACAAATAGGAAAAGTCCTCTCAGTTTCAATTACTGCGTTGATGGTGTGAAAGTTCCTTATGGGAATCACTGTAAGTACCTAGGAGTTAATATAAGGAAAGATCTTCATTGGGGTAATCACGTAAATGGGTACAGATCTCTGCATGTGGATTTGAGGGTGTTTGTGGGTTGTAGTAAGGATGTAAAGGAAAGGGCATATAAGTCTCGGGTAAGACCCCACGTAGAGTATGGTTCCAGTGTATGGGATCCTCATCAGGATTACTTGATTCAAGACCTGGAAAAAATCCAAAGCAAAGTAGCTCGAGAATAGCGTAACAAAAATGTTGCAAAGTTTGGGTTGGGAAGACGTGGGAGAAAGGAGATGACATGCTCGACTAAGTGGTATGTTCCGAGCTATCACTGGAGAGATGGCGTGGAATGACATTAGTAGACGAGTAAGTTTGAGTGGTATCTTTAAAAGTAGGAAATATCGCAATATGAAGATTAAGCTGGAATTGAAGAGAACAGTCTGGGGCAAATATTTGTTTATAGGAAGGGGAGTTAGGGATCGGAATAACTTACCAATGGGGATGTTCAATAAATTTCCACTTTCTATGAATCCATGTAAGAAAAGTCTTGATAAACATCAGGTGGGAATCTGCCATCTGGGCGACTACCCTAAATAGAGATCGTAGTGATTTGGTTGATTGATTGATTAACAAATTCTTTATACAGAGTTTAAAAATAATTAGGGGAACATGTTTTGTAACATCTGGTATGCGAACGTTAATTTGGTAGATGGGGTTCCAATGGTCGTACAGCATACCTTGAGACCTTAGCTACTCTGGGTATGTCAAATTGAATTTATACTCCATCTGTAGGCGTAGCCTTGCTTTAAACTGTCATGTGACCCCTCAAAACAAAGTGAATAGCGGTGTGTCCACGTGTCGTTGTGAGGTACGTAGACTGCTGTGATCATTTGAGCACATTATTTGTAAACCAGCACATTCCATGAGACATCTTAACGAAGTTCAAGTCACAAGGGCCATCACCTTGATCAAGAAAGGATGGACTTTTCGTTGTGTTGCTGTGGATCTGAATATCTCTCCGTCAGTTATTCAACGCTTGTGGAATCGCTACAGTGAGACAGGCCAATTCACAAGGAGTGTTGGACAAGGTCGTGGACGCATGACAACCCGACAGGATGACCGATATCTGACCATCTGTGCGTTGCGGAATCGTTCAGCAACTGCCAGAGAACTGCAACAAGACCTCAGGACGGTCACTGGAGTCATGGTGTCTGACCAGACAGTAAGGAACAGCTTAAGAGAAGTGTCCTTATGACCCAGTTGTCCTGTTCGAGTGCCCTGTTTAAGGCAGCAACATTGCGCAGCTCGCCTTCTGTTTGCCTGTACCCATGTCAATTGGCAACTTTGCCACTGGAGACCTGTGTTGTTCACAGACGAGTCCAGACTTCCCCTGACACAGCATAATAGACGTCAACGTGTGTGGAGACGCCGTAGTGAGCAGTACATGTCAAATGTTGTCCAGAAAGGCGACCGATTCGGACAAGGTTCTGTATTGATCAGTATTGATGGCCGTACGGATCTAGTCGTCGTCCGTTGTAATTTTACCGCCACAGGGTACATCGAGACGATACTGCTACAGCATGTGTTGGTTGCTGTATACGGTGTTGGCCCTGAATTCGTACTCATGCACGACAATGCCAGGGCTCGCAGTGTGCATCACCAAAGCTGTCTTGTGAGAACTGGACATTCAAGAGATGGAATGGCCAGCAGTGTGTCCCGACCTTAATCCCATTGAGCATGTGTGGGATAGGCTTGACAGAAGTGTTTGTGGCCGTCCTGTTCCACCACAGACTCTCCAAGACCTCGAAGAGGCTCTCATTGAAGAACGGGACCTGATACTGCAACGTGACCTCTGTCGACTTATACGGAACATGCCACGTAGGTGCCAAGCTATGATAAATCTACCAAATTAACGTTCGCATACCAGATGTTACAAAACATGTACCCCTAATTTTTTTAAACACTGTATAAAGAATTTGTTAATCAATAAATGCTCGTGGACGGCCCTGAAGCTCTCCAACAGTGACAAAAATCCACCCTGGAGGACTGTTATCACTTTGTTTTCACCCTTATTTGGACATTTCCATTTGTGTTCTGAAAATAAACACGAATCCGTCAATGTTCTTTTGTATACTTCAATGGTAAAGAAGAAAGGTTTATTTGATAATATACTTGGGTGTGAGAGATTGTTTTGTGGGGCATGGCATACGTTCAAAAACATGTTCCCCTAATTTTTTTGAACTGTGTATTTGAAGTACATTCCTTTTCCAACATAACAGAACTTTGAAATATTTATCTAGGTTTTTTTTTTTTTTTTTTTTCAAGTCTTATTGGTGCTTTTTGTCTGTGCTTTTCTTAGCTTACAGTCATTGCTATTGTCTTGGGCTTTTCAGTGTTAATTTTTAGCTTTAATTTGCTTTAAATTTTTTTCCATAATTTGTAGCATCCTATTCATATCCATTCTTTTAGCAATGTCATCTGCAAATTTTACACTGTGTTATCATTTTACATTTACTTTTAATTCCTTCTGTATTCTCCTTCAAAGCATAATGACTTCTTCAATGTACAGATTGAACAGGTAGGATGATAAAGGGCATCCCTCTCGTACATCTCTCCATATTTTTGCTGTGTTCTTACTACCATTTACTTCAATTGTGGTGCTCTCCAACTTGTTCAAATTAAGTATTAGATGCTTGTCCTTCCAATCAAGTCTAGCTCTTTTTAATGATTGAAATAGGGACTCCCAATTTACCATATCAAAAGCTTTTTCCAAGTTAATAAATGTGACATTAGTTTTCCTTTAAGGTCTATTTTCCTTTCAAGAATCAAGTGAAATAATAAAATTGCCTCCCTGGTGTCTTTGTCAGCTCTGAAACCATCATCCAAATTCTGCTGTACCCTTCCTTTTATTCTGTTTCTTAAACATATTCAGCAGTGTTTTCGAAGCATAGGAAAGCAGAGGTATTGTTCTATATCTAGGGCATTTCCTTTCTTTGGTATTAAAACTGCCATCTTCTGAATGAAGTCATGTGGTATTACTCCTCTTTCATAACATACTGTAACAATTTCAAAAAGTTGATTATTCATTCCTATATGTTTCAAGAGTTCCACAGGAATATTCTCTGTACCAGTTGCTTTATTGCCATGGAAGATTAATAGTGTGACATCAATCTCATCCCAATATATTGGTGGTCATTTCCTGTTTTTGTGAACCTGACTCCTCTTCCATACTGCCTATATCCTCTCCACTGTATAACTCCTCAAGGTATTCTTTCTAACATTTGCTGACATCTTCACTGTTAAAGAGTAATTTCCCTTTTTTTCTTTCACTACATTGCTCTTAGTTCTTGGCTTGTATTGCAGTATTTTTCAGCATATAATTTGTTCATTTTCCCATTCTTAATATCGTTCTCAATGTCAGTACTTATTTCTTCCATCCATTTATCTTTTTCTTGACAGAAGTTAACTGTGATGAGATTCTTACTTTCCCTGTACTTCAAACGATCAAATTTTGTCATCTAGTTTCTTACTTGAATGAGGTCAAGAATTTCTTGAGTCATCCACAGTTTCCTTCTACCAGGAACTTCACCTGCTTCTTTTTCTATATGTTACTTCGTTTCTTACATTCTACTTCAACATCAGTTTCATTTGTTTTATCTTTAAACTAGCTGTTACCCATGGCTTCGCTCACGCGGATTTCATAATTTGTTAAAAGTACTGCACCAAGGCATTATCTGCAAATCCTTAAAGTATAAAAACTCATCAAAATATAGTTTCATTTACACCAGAACCTCTTTTTAAACCACGTTTGTGGTATTGCCTTTTGGGGCTAAGATGACCAGGCTACTGGCAGAGCTAAGTCTGGAACATGTAACATAGAATTGTAGATGTGAGAAACAACCTCTCTCTCAAGTCAAAAACAAAAAATATGTGTTTCTTTATTTTTAAAGGATATTCCAAATACCTATTTCCACATCTGTAACATCTTCAGTTTTTGAGATGTAAGTATCCATATAAAAAGAATTCAACCCTTTTATCAGTTCTCCCCCTCTACCTTAGTGGATTTTCTGGAAAAAAATATGTGTTTATTTTTAAGGGAGATTCCAAATACCAATGTGCACGTTTGTAACATCTTCAGTTTTTGAGATATAAGTATCCTTATAAAAAGAATTAAATTCCTTCTTCACTTCTTTTCAACCCCGTCCCCCATTAAGTGGACTTTCCAAAAACAAAAATAGGCTACATGTTTCTTTATTTTTAAAGCAGATTCCAGAGACCAATTTTCACGTAACATGTTAAGTTTTTGAGATAAAGTGTAAATATACTCATTTTAAAAATTCACCCTTAGTGGATTTTCTGGAAAAAAATATGTGTTTATTTTTAAGGGAGATTCCAAATACCAATGTGCACGTTTGTAACATCTTCAGTTTTTGAGATATAAGTATCCTTATAAAAAGAATTAAATTCCTTCTTCACTTCTTTTCAACCCCGTCCCCCATTAAGTGGACTTTCCAAAAACAAAAATAGGCTACATGTTTCTTTATTTTTAAAGCAGATTCCAGAGACCAATTTTCACGTAACATGTTAAGTTTTTGAGATAAAGTGTAAATATACTCATTTTAAAAATTCACCTGCTTTTTCAATTCTTTTCACCCCCCATATGTGGATTTCCTGAAAAAAAAAAAAAAAAAAATACATGTTTATTTTCAAAGGAGATTCCAAGTGTCAATTTTCACATCTGTAGCATCTTCAGTTTTGAGATATAAGTATCCTCATAAACAGAATTCAACTCCTTCACTTATTTTCTCTCTCTCTCGCTCTCACACACATCAATTTTGCAAAAACAAAACAAAAAATGTGTTCCTTTATTTTTAAAGGAGATTCCAAATACCACTTTCCACGTCTTTTTTAAAATTCTCCTGCTTTTTCAATTATTTTCACCCACTTAAGTGGATTTTCCCAAAACAAAAAAGGATGTGTTTCTTTATTTTTAAAGAAGATTGCGCGTACCAATTTTCACATCTGAAACGTGTTCAGTTTTTGAGGTATATGTATCCTCAAAAAACAAATTCAGCTCTTTCACTTCTTTTCACCCACCCTCACCCATTAAGTGGACTTTCCAAATGCAAAAATGTGTGTTTCGTTATTTTTAAAAGAGATTCCAGATACC
Organism: Anabrus simplex; assembly: GCF_040414725.1. Classification (NCBI taxonomy): domain Eukaryota; kingdom Metazoa; phylum Arthropoda; class Insecta; order Orthoptera; family Tettigoniidae; genus Anabrus; species Anabrus simplex. The sequence continues at coordinate 608,333,631 of NC_090266.1, read as the reverse complement.
AATTTTCACGTTTGTAATGTCTTCAGTTTTTGAGATATAAGCTTCCTCATAAAAAGAATTCACCGGGCGAGTTGGCCGTGCGCGTAGAGGCACGCGGCTGTGAGCTTGCATCCGGGAGATAGTAGGTTCGAATCCCACTATCGGCAGCCCTGAAGATGGTTTTCCGTGGTTTCCCATTTTCACACCAGGCAAATGCTGGGGCTGTACCTTAATTAAGGCCACGGCCGCTTCCTTCCAACTCCTAGGCCTTTCCTATCCCATCGTCGCCATAAGACCTATCTGTGTCGGTGCGACGTAAAGCCCCTAGCAAAAAAGAATTCAATTCCTTCACTTCTTTTCATCTCCCCCCCCAAGTGATTTTTCAAAAACAAAAGTACGTGTTTCTTTATTTTTAAAGGAGATTCCAAATACCAATTTTCATGTCTGTAACATAAGTTGAATAATTAGTATATTGGTTCAATCTAGTCAATTTACAATTCAAAGTTTTAAGAACATCATATTAAAATAACAGGACATGTTTCGAACACATTTGGCCATCTTCAACTGTCTAGAATTAACTTAAATTTAATATACTAAAAGTTACAAAACATGAATAAAATTCACACTCATATGATATACAGTACTTATAAATTAAAATAAGTGCATGTTGAAATATCATCAGATGAAGAAGTCGCTAGATGTAATGTGATGAAGTCAGAGCAGTTCTACGTAAAATGACGATGATGTAATTTAAAGTTTCTTCTGTCCTTAAAATTCATTTCATGCAAAAAATAATGAGAGTTGATTCAGTAAAATTGTTGTTCCACTTAATATTAAGAAAACTTCTAAACTGTTACGAATTTACAAATGTAGATCAAATTGATTCCGGACAGCAGTTGATTTCCACTCAGTGTTCTGGCTGGCATGAAATCAATTTGATCTGCATTTGTAAATTCATAACATTTTAGAAGTTTTCTTTTCAACCCCTTAAGTGGATTTTCTTGATTCAAAAAAGTGTTTATTTTTAAAGGAGATTCCAAATACCAATTTTCACATGTGTAACATCTTCATTTTTTGAAATATAAGTATTCCCATTAAAGGATTCAACCCTTTTGTCAGTCCTTTCCACCCACCTTAAGTGGATTTTCCCAAAACAAACAAATGCGTATTTATTTATGTTTAAAGGAGATTCCAAATATCAGTTTTTATGTCTGTAACATGTTAAGTTTTTGAGATATATTCATTTTAAAAATTTGCCTTGTTTTTCACTTCTTTTCACCCCCTTAAGTGGATTTTCCAAAAACAAAAAAATGTTTTTCTTTATTTATAAAAGAGATTCCAGATACCAATTTCTTGTATTTAAACAGTTAAGCTTTTGAGATATAGGTATGCTCATTTTAAAAAATCACCCCGCTTTTCACTTCCTTAGCGATGGAATGTCAAAAAATCCTTCCTTAGTAAGCACCTACACTGTAACATAAATGTATCCACAAAATTTCATTTCTTTGTGTCCAGTAGTTTTGGCTCAGTGCTGATGAGTCAGTCAGTCAGTCAGTCAGAACATGTTATTTTATATATAAAGATGTATCTCTTACAGCTTCTCTTTCAGTTCCTCTAGACACCATTTGGGTTGAACTGATCATTTAACTTCTTGAAACTAATTTTTCACTTTGCTTTGACTAATACATGATCACTATCAACATCAGGACTTGGGTAGCTATGACTTAATGTAACCTGGTTATGGTACCTCTGTTTTGCTAATATGTAGTCAATCTGGTAGTACCTTGGTGCTTTCCACATGTATCATCTTACTTTTGTAACTTCATAAAATATGTTCCTCACAATTCTTTTATGTTCACAGAAATATAATAACCTTTTGTTGTACCCTGTCCAAATTCTCCATCATAGCTTTAGTGATTTCTGTACCCAACTGCTGCATTGTAATCTCCCATTATTATGACGTCATTTTTATTTACAGTGTCTTGAGAGTCCTCAGTTTCGTATAAACTTCTTCCACTTCATCATCACTGCTTCCAGACGTTGGCATGTATACTTGGATGATCACTAGGTTCACAGTGAAAATCTACAACCTGTTTTCCAGTCAATGACCGGGTCAGGGATGGGATGACTGAAGCCCCCAACTTGCGGCGAGGATAGGAATTGTGCCGGCTGCCGAGGCCTGTTGCACTCCTCTGGGGCAATGATTAATGACTGATAGATGAAATGAAATGATAGTGGAGAGTGTTGCTGGAATGAAAGATGACAGGGAAAACCGGAGTACCCGGAGAAAAACCTGTTCCGCCTCCGCTTTGTCCAGCACAAATCTCACATGGAGTGACCGGGATTTGAAGCACGGTATCCAGCGGTGAGAGGCCGGTGCGCTGCCACCTGAGCCACGGAGGCTCTAGGTTCAGAGTGTTTGATTTAAATTTATAATTATCGGTCTGTTATTTACATGACATGTTCTCATCACATTCTGCTACCATTTTCCTCAGAGGATAATGGCAACTCAATTTCTGTCTGACTGTTTTGATTCTCTGTGCATCACTCTGGTGTTGTCTGATACAAAATCTCTTGTTACCCTCCCATCTTGTTTCACATATACCTAAAATATCCAGGTCTTCCATTATGGCATTTTAAATTTCCTCTAATTTCCCTCGCTTCCAATGTTTTCACATTCCAGGCTCCAGTACTGAATGCTTCATTGAGTTCATGATTGCAAGGATTTTGCTGCATGAGCTTGAGAGACCTTATCATCCTTCAGTCTGCCGGATCGTGACTTCAAGCTGCCATGATCAATAACATTGGTTATGTTGTCTTCCACTTTCATGGTTGCATATCGTGGGAAGGAGCTTCATGTAGTGGTTTTCCCTTGCCCTCTACGTGTTTTAATAACAGCCAATGCTAACATGGGCAAAAACTGTGCCCACAAGCTGCCTACTCTGGGTCAGGCACTTGCAGTTTGGATTCCAGCAGAATTTCCTCTGCTAAGGAGATTCCTCTGCCCAAAGCAGTTCACCTCCAGTGAGTTGTTAGGATACTAACCACCGCCTAACACCCGGCATTGGATCACTGACAACATGGTCTACTCCATCCCATGGCAAGATTACTATACATATTGTAATTTTATGGTACTTACAATGAAAGGGCATGTTTCTCTTCTCCTTTAATTGTGCATTAAGCTTACTTTTATCATTAAACTAAAATAATTGGAGCTTCAAAAAATTTGTAGCATACAATTTGTTCATCTCCATAGTGCAACAGTTAGCATTATTATGTGCTGTCCTGGGGGGCCCCCCGAGTTTGATTCTCAGTACTGCTAGAATTTTATGATTAACAGGAGGGCTGGTGTGTGGTTACAAAAGGTATGTGAAGCTCGCCTTCGTTGGGGATGTGTCTTAAAAGTGCTGTACGACCTTGGGATTTTTTTGCAACATGCAACTTACGTGTTCAAAAGAAAGGCTTTCAGCATTGAACACTACTTAATCCCTCAGCATGGGAGCAGTCACAGTGCGCACCACTCACTAGTGCAGGAGGAGGAGGAGACTACTACTCACTGCGAGTTAAGAAGCATGAAGTGTGCGATATTTGGAACTGCTGTAACTTGGTACTTTTGGCATGTACAAACACAATACTTTGGTGCAGTATAATATACTCCTAATCTACATCACAAAATATATCCCTCTGAACCGGTTAAGAAGACATACCTTCCCACTGGAATGTGTATATGCACCAGACGTGCAAGCACGCTGCTCAACATCACACACCTTGCTGTTGCCTCCACTTTCGGCATTCATTTCCATCGCAGCAACGCCATTTATCAACAAACTATTATTGGAATTAAGATCACAATCATCTGAGCTGCCGTAACTGTTCTTTAAAAGTGCAAAACCTCATCAGAGAGCTGCACTTTACAGCTTCCTACCAAGATAAGTTGTCACAGCACTGAATTTCATGACTTTGAAGTTGCTCAAAGGAAAGGAAACAGTCGTCGAAATTGAGGAAGAGGAAACAGTGCACTATCCCTATGTAAAAAAAGCTTCACTTAGTTTACAATACCTATGACAGATTGTAGCATAAAGCAGAGGCCGCACATTGCGTGTAAGTACAGCACTCCACATCTGCCAATGTTTCAGGCATGCCGTACCTAGGATGGCACTCCGTGCTGTCAGGTTAAATTTGATATATAGCTTGCTGAGTTATAAATTATTTTGTAGGCCCAGTTTGGTACCCTGAGAGATTACTTCAATGCTGTTCGTGCAGAAAAGACACCTGAAAAATTTCCAGCTCTCAGTGGAGACTTTTTTACCTATGCTGATAGAGATGATCACTATTGGAGTGGGTACTACACATCAAGACCATTTTACAAGAGAATGGATCGTATTCTTATCAACTACCTCAGGTAAGATTTTATTCAAAGAAAGGAATTATATAAAGTAAAATATTATCAATTTGAAAATGGCAACTGATGTGACTTACTGTCTGAATTGATACATATTTGTTTCTATTTCTAGTTTCATACTATCTCTGATTTACTTTTTCATCCTGTTTCATATTGGTTCATGACACAACATTACTTGTTATACTTTTTCTTTCCTGTCTTTGTTCCATACAAATGTGTACACTCATTTATTACTTGAAAGTCTTTGATATACTTCCTCACCTGCTGTTCATTTTCCTTCAGTTTTCTTGTCATATATTTTTGCTCTTTAGTCTGGCTCCTTGGTTGAATGGTCAGTGTCGTGGCCTTCGGTTCAGAGGATATCGGATTTGATTCCTGGCCAGGCTGGGGAGTTGAGCTGTGTCTGGAAGGCTGGATGTTTGTATTAGTGTTAATAATCATATTCATTTACACACAAAACCTTGCACTACCCACTACCAAAGAAACACTCAGTACTGAATACAGGGGCTTAAAATCTCTAGAATTTGGGATGGTAGAACACTTCCTATCAGACACTGCTTCTGCTGGATGCACCCTTGCATTGTCATGATGAGTGGGTTATGCATAAAGTGTCCCTGTGACTTTGACCTAATCCCTAAGGTGAAAGAACCACTGTGTGGGATTCACTTCCAAAGAGTTGAAGACGTTCGGTGGGCAATCGATTGCTCTCTTCGTACCATGAAGAGATTAGGCAGTGCCGACACAATTCAAAGGCTTCCTTGTCACTGGGAACACATTGTATGCAGTGCTGGTGGCTACGTCAAAAGCCCGTAAAACTTAGAACCTTCTACGTATGCTCTGTATCTAGAAATTAAGCAGTTGACACTACTAAAAAGTCAACCTATGTAAAAACTGCAGCCTTTTTATATGCACAGCCTAAAAAATTGAAAGCCGGGCTGAGTGGCTCAGATGGTCAAGGTGCTGGCCTTCTGACCCCAACTTGTTAGGTTTGATCCTGTTCATTGTGGTGGTATTGGAAGGTGCTCAAGTACTGTATTTATTCCCACATTTACCAAGCTCGATAGCTGCAGTTGCTTAAGTGCGACCAGTATCCAGTATTCGGGAGATAGTAGGTTCGAACCCCACTGTCGGCAGCCCTGAAAATGGTTTTCCGTGGTTTCCCATTTTCACACCAGGCAAATGCTGGGGCTGTACATTAATTAAGGCCGCTTCCTTCCCACTCCTAGCCCTTCCCTGTCCCATTGTCGCCACAAGACCTATCTGTGTCGGTGCGACGTGAAGCAAGTAGCAAAAAAAATATTCCCATATCAGCCACATCCATAATTTTTTGACCGAATATTCACATAAATCTTTGCACCGATTAAGAATCGCATATCCAATCCGTGGGCTTGCTGCAGGAATGTGCGTTGGCAGTAACAAACGGAAAGGGCCATTTCCGCGTACAATCTGAACTCAACCATGTGGAGCTTGTTAGTAAATATTTATTGTGGGGAAAGTTAACATTTACATGGCTTCATTCAAGCTAAACATGGTAAAATTCTTAGAAGAAACTGTTAACAGAGCAGCAGATCATGAGTTTTCTGTTCATGAAAAACAAGTGAGCAGTTGGAGAAAGCAGGATGTGGCATGTCATGGCTCAAAACCGGGCAAGTTTCCGGGTGTTGAGGAAGCGTTACCGGAATGGGTGGTGGAGATGCGGAACAGAGGTTGCAGTGTTTCTCACGAAATGTTACAGCTAAAGTCATGGGATATTGCACGATCCCATGTTATTCGAGGAAACTTATTCAAGGTAAGTCATGGGTGGGTTACTCAGTTATGCGGCATAATAATCTGGCATTGCGCCGGAAAATGTTTTTGTGCCAAAAATGCCTAACGACTGCTCCGATAAAGTTAGAGTTTCATGGGGATGTGATCAGGTTAAGGCAGCAGAACTTATATCACCTCTCGCAGATCAGCAGTGCTGACCAAACTCCTGTGTATTTTGACATGCCAAGGAACACTACTGTGTCTGAGGAGGGAATGGCAAGTGTTGTAATAAAAACTACCGACAACAAAAAGTTATGTTGTACGCTGATGTTGGCCATTACTGCTGGCGGCCGTAAACTACTTCTGTATGTTATATTTAAATGCAAAACATTACCAAAGAACATCACATTCCTGACTGGTATCCTCGAGGCGAAAGTGAAACTAGCCACTGTCCGTGTGATTCTGAGCAAATGTTCACAAGCAGTGGGTATTTTTAATGACTTGGTATTGTACTATTATAATGTATTTTTTTCTCCCAAATTTTTAAAATGTAAACAATCCGGCCACCCTGCAAGTGAAAGGTCTACAGTTTTAGAAATTATGAATGGAATATAAACTAATAAATAGCCTCCATGTACAGTTTCAATCGTTCTTTGTATTTTGTATGTTTGTAAATAAGTTAAAATCTTTTGAGTGTGTGCAGTAAAATATTTCATGAGGTAAGTTCAACAACACAGGCAACATTACTTATTTCATGCAGTACGCATTACCGCGTTACTTATTAATTTTGTGTTTTATTGACCACCGTGTCAGTAACATTTGACAATCGTAAATACGTGGCACACTGCCATCTCAGCATGGGGATGCGATATTGAGCTCATAGTGGCCTTCATGACAACGTGTGAGAAAGCAAAGGTTGAATTGCAGACCTGGTGCACAAACAAGCTGACGCAGGAACACAGCGCGTACATCTCCTAGTAGTTCATCAGGCTGACTACAAATTTGGTGTCAAATTTGCTGTTTAGAAAAATAAGTCTATGGTTAAAATTAATTACACTCGCCTTTTGTCATGATGTGCAAGTAAGCTGGTCAAAACACGCCATCCTTTGAGCATGTTGCCTGAGTAATATTTTAAGTTTTGACTATTATCTCAGCGTTTAGTACAGTTATTATTAATTTAAGGGTGCGTGGTAACTTCTTTCAAGTAATTGGATTGATCACAATGGACTGGATATTATAAAATTGCAATTAATATTTTCACAGCACGTGATGTAAAAAGCGACTTCATCATTTCCCCATCTGATGTCATCATATGTAATGAGAGACCATAACATTCTATTACGGTCTTCAGTGAAGTTGTAATGAAATCACTATCCATTTTAACTGTTTCGCGCAATATTTACCATACTTAATATACCAGTTGATATACCGGTCTCAGCCCCTGTTATAATATTGTACTAGTCAAAAGCTGTACTGGCAATTGCATAGCATCTCTTTGTTATTATTTAAATACCTCTCTAATATTAGTTTTGATGGCTACAGTATCTCCCCAGGTCTTTTAAAAATTTTGTCTGAAAATTGTCTGCATAATAACTGGACCCCCTATTTTGGAACCTTAAAATTGGCATAAAAAGTGCGGCCGATATGTGAGTAAACATGGTACGGTCATCCTCGTGTCGGTAGCTTTACTGAAATGTAAAATAACTCCTGCAGGACAAAATTCTGGTTCTTCGGCATCTCCGAAAAATGTCCAAAGTAGTCAGTGGGATGTAAAACCAATAACATCATTATTCAAAAAGTTTGTATCTTTTCCCACCTGTACTGGCTTGTGCAGTGATTGTTTCAACACGCTTTGCAGCTGAGTTCAAGGCTATGAATTAACCTAAATTTCTTGAGTTTTGATGGCCTTTTTCCTTCTTCTTCTTTCTCTTCAGTGTGTGGTTTGTGATTAAGTGCTGGGTAGAATCAAACTTTTGAGAATCGATACTTGCATTCAAAAGTACAATATAACCTTTGAGAGTCTAGTAGGCCTAATGGTACTTTATGCAGTACAAGACTTGTAGAAACTTACTATTATCTGCGCACTTTTTAGCGATAGATTTACACCCTAGTGCTGAAGCGGTCGACCTCGGCAATCTTCGAGATCGTACTGGCAACCTTTGAAACACAAACTATGAATCGCTTATGCATCGCTGTGCGACATCTGGTGTACACTTTACGTACTAGTACTGTTGTTATTTACACAGCAAAGCCAAACTATAGAATTCACTCTAGGAATAAGATTCGCATCGAGAAATGTTTTATTATGTTATATAATGTGTGTGTGTGACACAGTTGTTGGCTTAAGGTAACAAAGGTTTAGAAAATTCATATCGATCGATCATATTATCGATTCAATTCAGATTTCATTTCCATTCAGTTGGCAGTACTAACGGAACTGGGAGAGCTCCCTCCTTACTCCTCAAATGCGTACACAAATCTATCGCTAAAAAGTGCGCAGATAATACATGTATCAGTGATGAAATAACATGGGAAGATTAGATAAAAATTAAAACATTAAAAAAAAATAAGTGATTTTGCCATTATATTAAGCATGTTTGCATTGTGTGTTCTTTATTTTATTTTATTAAATTAGAGAACTAGAAAGCTACATGTGATCGATTGTTGCTTGCTTTGGCATTATTTAGTAGCATATTTTTCTATGAGCTTAGTGGGTCAAAGTTCACAATGTTTCCCCAGTAAAATGTAATTTAAAGTATTAAGATTTTTAACGTGTTTTATATATAGCAGTGTTTATAAGATTATAATTGTACCCATTTCATTATTATGATATTGTTGATGGTTTTTATTCATTTCTGAATTTTTAATTTTCATATATTATAAGTTTTATTTTCATGGGTCTTTCAAAAACAGAGAATTGAAGTTCCACTGTATTTTCCTTGTGCAATGATGCCTAGTCAGTTACCAGATAAAAAATGAAGGTACTTTTTCATGATAAATACATTATGAGGTACAATCCAAAATTTTGGGACTTGACATGTCCTTCCATACTGTGAACAACTGAAGACAACAATGCATGACCACTTTAAAGTAATCTCCTTTTGACTTTTGTCAGTATTGGTAAAGCTTATGGAAACATTCAAAGCTTATGGAAACATTCCTGGAAACCATAATTTGCAACCGCCTTTAATGCCTCCTGTGGTGCTGCTTTTATTTCATTTTGATGCAAGGAAGGTAGTTGGGGGAAAAAAAAAAAAAAAAGAACTTTACTTTTTCAGAGGTGGAATTGACTCTTATTTGAAAATAACAAAAGCTGTGAGATCAGATGAAGCTGCACTGGAAATGACAGCTTGACCATTGAAATTTCAGTAGACATACAGACTGTTCAAGAATGTATGTAATAGGAGACAGGTCCTAAAAGATTGGGAAACTGGAAATACAATATTTAAAGGTTGTATTGTATGGAATTATAATACTTACCTTTAAGAAAGAGTAACAGAATTAATTTTAGAATAAAATTAGTTATATCCCATATAGCCAGAACCTGGAAAGAATTTTAGAAAGAAGAATTAACCCTCCAAGTGGCAAGTGCCTGATATCAGGCGTTTTGACATGCTCTTTATTTTATTTCGATAATCTCATTATTATTATTCATCGAAATGTGCTAATTACGAATCAATTGAAGGAGAAATGTTCGGCCATAATCATGAAATAGTTTGTATAATAACATCTTACACCAATCTAGTGTAAATCGTTGCCAATGTAGCGTCATAATTCCGCTGTCTTGTGCTAGCTGCTACATACTCAGCGGCCGGCCACACGAATGTCTCAGCTGAGCCAGCTATATTTAGCCGCCAGTTTTCCTTCTGATATCAATCTGAAGTGTTGATATGCACTCATCTCAGCAATACTGAATCATTTCCAAACAGGAACAGTGAGTAAATCTCAGATTGTTTTAGGTACAAAACTTGAACCTAGGCAAATCGTTTACTTTAGGCAAGGTGACGTTCTACTGGTTGCTTATAAAGAGACGAAAACAAGGAAACCAGTTTATTGTCTCACAACAGGATGTTACACTGAGGGAAATGAGGGGTTGAAACCACTACTGATTCATAAGTACAATAACTTCATGGGAGGTGTAGATAATAAAGGTAAGTGCATTTTCCATGCCACTTGTTCCAGACCCACTAGAAGGTACTGGAAGCAGTTTTTTCAAATCTTCTAGATATGACATTATTTGACACATACGTTCTGTACATAAAGAACACTGATAAGCCTTTAGCAAGATGAGACTTCATGACCACTTCCAGTTGTGAGGCCAACAGGTCATGCAGGAGGCCCCTCTCATGCTCTCGAAATATTGCCACAGAATAACAATCGCCTATGTGTTGTGTGCTTGAAAGTAAAGAAGAAGGAGAAGAAGTCTACATTATGGTGTCGAGGTGGTATTCACCAGGGGTGTTATAAACTAGTGCACTTCTGGAGGCCTCACAGTCATGGAGTAAAAAGAAAGACCCACCCAAGTGACTCTGAGTGAAATGCACAAGTGGTAGCATACAATTGTTGTATAATTTTTCCAGCTAAGAACAGTATTATAAACTATATACTGGTACGCACCTATTTACTATGAACTGGTGCTTCTTTTGTATATGTATTTTTTTTAATTTACCTAAATATAAACATTTTATATATAGCAAAACTTTTGCAAAAATAAATAATATAAACAAATTCAACATATTTTTGGTCTTACACTTTGTGGATGATAAATAACAGCTTTAGTATCATCATCATCTTATTCCTTGTACTTTCAGGATAAAAGGGTGTGCTGTTTATGTATGTATAACAAGTCAGCGATTTTTAACACAATTTATACTAAGAGTCTGCAACACCGGTAAAATATCGCTGCCATTACAGGATAAATGACCGCCACTTCGAGGGTTAAAGGAGAGAGAACTTCAAGAACAACGTTTTGTTTTCAAAAGCGGAAGATTAAGAGTGAAGCCCATATCTAGTAGTAGTAGTAGTAGTTGTTGTTATTGTTATGTGCCTGGTTGAGTGGCTGAGATAGTAGAGCATCAACTTTCTGTGTTCAGATTGGTGGATTCGATGCCAGCTCAGTCTGGTGGTATCTGAAGGTGCTCAGGTACGCCAGTCTTGTGTCTGTAAATTTACTGGCAAAAAATTGCGGGCACCTCAGCATCTACAAAAACCGTAAACTGTTATTGATTAAGAAAGGGCCTAAAGTAGTGTTTCCAGAGCAAGTGTTTAAGAAATATATTGGAAAAGAAACAATAAAAACTTGGGTGGTAAGAAACAATCTGAGGCAAAGTTGTGGAGAACTTCAAGTGAATCAATGGAGAGTTTAATACTGAATATGGAAATTAACAAGAGGATACAACTTGGGAATGCTCTCTATCACAGAGTGTAGAATTCACAATGGAATAAAGATATACCAAAGAGGGCTGAAGAAATAATATAAAAGTCATCGTATGTACGTACCCATTATGATGTATACAGCTCAGACAGGGCAGTAACAGATAATGAAAATTAGGTACTGGCCTTAGAAACACAATTTCTGAGAAGGAGGATACTGAAGATAAGGAGAGAGAGTGAGTGAGAAATGGAAACACAGAAATATCAAATGATAAGATGTAGAAAAAATACAGATTGCTGAGGCAATTAATAGGTAAATGACCGGGCGAGTTGGCCGTGCAGTTAGGAGCGCGTAGCTGTGAGCTTGCATCCGGGAGATAGTGGGTTCGAAACCCACTGTCGGCAGCCCTGAATATGGTTTTCCATGGTTTCCCATTTTCACACCAGGCAAATGCTGGGGCTGTACCTTAATTAAGGCCACAGCCGCTTCCTTCCCATTCCTAGGCCTTCCCTGTCCCATCGTCGCCACAAGACCTATCTGTGTCGGCGCGACGTGAAGCAACTAGCAAATAAAAAGGTAAATGCAGAAATTGTTCCTTAAACACCGTGAAATTATGATAAAAAGTGAAAGGGGTTTGAGAAAACACAGAGTAGCATGTGGCAATAGAGCCTTGTGTTGTACCTGGTGATGAATGGGAAGTGGTCAAAAAATAATATGAATTGGGGAAGAACCCTGTTTGCCCTGAACAAGCTTGTTTTGGATGAAGAAAAGAATGTAGATGAGCATGTTGTTGTTGTTGTTGTTGTTATTATTAATATTAATATTATTATTATTATTATTATTATTATTATTATTATTATTATTATTCAAAATATGAATTAACTAATAATGGGTAATAATTAATCAAGCTAAGCCTCTGTGGCTTAGGCGGCAGCACGCCGGCCTCTCACCGCTGGGTCCCGTGGTTCAAATCCCGGTCACTCCATGTGAAATTTGTGCTGGACAAAGCGGAGGCAAGACAGGTTTTTCTCCGGGTACTCCAGTTTTCCCTCTCATAATTCATTCCAGCAACACTCTCCAATATCATGTCATTTCATCTGTCACTCGTTGATCATTGCCCCAGAGGAGTGCGACAGGCTTCGGCAGCCGGCACAATTCCTATCCCCACCGCTAGATGGGAGCTTCATTAATTCCATTCCTGACCCGGTCGATGACTGGAAACAGGCTGTGGATTTTCATTTTCAATTAATCAAGTTGTAATCAGCTATAAGATTATTTGATACAGAATTGCTTGCTGATGGGAGATTTCAACTGAGAGTGTCGCCACAAAGGGCATCCTGCCATTAAAAGAACATCCCATATAAATTAATGTTGCCTCATCCCTAACCCCATATCAAGAAATGAGACTAAGGGGTAGACAAACTTGCTGATGAGAGTTTCTTGAGGAATGCGGAGCAGTACAGTAGGGATTTGAATATCTTATTCTTCCAATGATGTATTGTGTGTTCTAACACTTCGAGCTGTTTATCTCATCATTACCACTTCTGGCATAAGTCTAATTTCATTTATAGAAAGACAGAAGCTGGGATGGGATTATGTACATCAGTAGGAAAAGCATAATGACGAGAGAGAGAGAGAGAGAGAGAGAGAGAGAGAGAGAGAGAGAGAGAGAGAGAGAGAGAGAGAGAGAGAGAGAGAGAGAGAGATATGCCAGGGACAAATATGAAAACAGAAAAGGACGACGACGATCTCCTAATTTCCATGTATTGCTTTCCTCGCATACATGGGCTTTCTCCTCATCAATTCCAGTTCTACATCCATTTTTACTCAGCCTCCAACAAGATTGTGTTTCACTGCTTCATCAGGATGTCGATTAATTCCATTTTTGGATTTGGAGTTCTTTTTATTTCCCAGAAACTGGCGTGATGATATCATATCAGTATACAGATGAGTCCAAGGTATCAGGTGGTGTAGATCTACCTTTAAAAGGATAAAGAAATTGGGCCAGCCCTGGTTTCAATGCCGAAGTTATGAGACACTCCTGCAGTGGCTTGGAAATAGTTTCTTGGCACTGTACAAAAGGAACTGTGCCCTACCAATCATGAACTCCTCTGGGACACTGTGTTGTCATAGTGCTAGCCATATTAGGCCTTGTAATACATGATTAGATGCTTTCTCTTACCGAGCTCGATGGCTGCAGTCGCTTAAGTGTGGCCAGTATCCAGTATTCGGGAGACAGTAGGTTCGAACCCCACTGTCGGCAGCCCTGAAAATGGTTTTCCGTGGTTTCCCATTTTCACATCAGGCTGTACCTTAATTAAGGCCACGGCTGCTCCCTTCCCACTCCTAGGCCTTTCCCGTCCCATCGTCGCCATAAGACCTATCTGTGTCGGTGCGACATCAAGCAAAAAAAAAAAATAGATGCTTTCTCCAGGTCCAGGGAGAGAGGTTAGTTCTTCTCACAGTGCTGCTAAACTAGGAGCTGTGCAGCATGGATTTTTTTCAGTTATGCTGGAGCTTTTCACAAATTCTACTTGATTCTTAGTTGTTTTGATAACCTTACAAATCATTTTGTCCAGAATGCATTCAGAGGTCTTCATCACGTGGTTTAGAAGTTGGATACAGCACTGACTAGCACACATGGCTGGACCTCTCTTCTTTCTTTTTGAAGATGGTTATAGCGATGCTTTGTTGCTAGTCAGTCGGCAGTTGTCTCTGGTAAATCAATCATAATACTGTTATTGGTTTTTACACCCAGCTAACTACTGTTCATGGATTTCAGAGACGCCGAGGGACCGGAATTTTGTTCTGCATGAGGTCTTTTACATGCTAGTAAATCTACCGACATGAGGCGTATGTATTTGAGCACCTTCAAATACGACCAAACTGAGCTAGGATCGAACCTGCCAAGTTTTGGCTTGGACACCATTAATTTATTTGATGGGTACTTCAATGGCACTAGTATGTGGATTAGTAGGTGGAGGGAATTCCTCAGTCAGGATCTTTTGAAAGTTGCCTTCTCACTTTCTTCCAACCTCCAGCCAGTTGCCGATCACAGTGGCGCAGTAAGTTAGTCATGCTTTGCATAGTTTCTTCTTACCTTACACATCCTGTATCGAGACTGAAGATCTGTCAGAATTGCCCCCCAGTGAGTGTTGATGCCCGCCCTTCTCATGAAGCTGGGAAGCACAAACAAGCTCATCAGAGACTGAATGTGGAAGAACTGAGATTGGTGAGGAGAGAGCCTATCTATATGTTGAAGGCAGTGTATGAAGACTTGGGATTGTCCTTGTCCTTTTGTGTTTTCTTGTCTGTCCTTGTTTCCTCTTTCTGTTGCTCCCACTTCATACGCTGACCTGCCTTTATGGATATACTATTTTGTGTTCCTTTTCTTTTCCCTCCTGTCTACCTACAGTATATATGACTTAGTTTCACACCTATATGTTTCCTTTTGGTGTGATGAGATTGAGCGATTGCTATTTAGTAGCAGGTCTTCTCTTAATTCTTACTTCATTTCTGGCTTCTCACCAGGGTGAGTGCATGCTGGAGCAGTAACAGTAATATCCTGAGACTCATTCAGTATGAAATAATCAGCAATAAACTGACATTGTTATTTAATTTTTTAATAACGGGGCTGAGTATTTCAGACAGTAGAATGCTGGCTTTCTGAACCCAACTTGGCAGATTCCATCCTGGCTCAGTCCAGTGGTATTTGTGAGTGCTTAGATCAGCCTTGTGTTGGTAGATTTACTGGCATATTAAGGAAATCATGTGGGACGAATTTCTGGCACCTCGGCATCTCTGAAAACTGAAATTATTATTTATTATATTATTATTATTATTATTATTATTATTATTATTATTATAAATAAATTATTATAAATAATAATAATAATAATAATAATAATAATAATAATAATAATAATAATTTTTTAATGTTTTTTCCTTCTTT
Source organism: Anabrus simplex (assembly GCF_040414725.1). Taxonomy (NCBI): domain Eukaryota; kingdom Metazoa; phylum Arthropoda; class Insecta; order Orthoptera; family Tettigoniidae; genus Anabrus; species Anabrus simplex. The sequence goes on along the minus strand of NC_090266.1, from coordinate 608,318,178 downwards.
TCACTACAAATGAGGAAAATGTAACATTCTTATGAAAGTTTTTTTAAATTGTTATTTTGATATCCTTGCTGAAACACTTTCAAAAATGTTCCCAACATGATACTGCCTTAATTGTGTTACTATTTCCTAAGGAGTAGAGTAACTAAGGAAACAACACCATTCAGTTATGCAGTACTTACAACCATTTGTTTATTGCTGCTTTCTTTTATTTTTCAAGTAGTTAACATGTTTAAAAATTTTCATGCTCTGAAAAAAGAAGAAAGTGCTTACAATTACATGGTTTGGGCAGTTATGATTTTTTTTTTTTAAATGACTTTGTTATAATTTAATGTAACCTTCTGAACACAGGAGTGTCATACATCACTTCTGAAATGTTCACTGCATCTTAAATAATGTTACTATATATATCTCACCTGTGAACCCCCTCCCAAAAGTATATTTTTATCTGAATAGTAAGAGAATACATTTTTCTTGATATTCTTTCATTTAATTGTTTAATTGCATCTTTCTCTTCAAGGGGACCTCTTACACTTTGACTTCATCATTACTAACTAGATGATTTTACTGTGTGTTCAGATAAGTGGTGGAGAATTCGGGACAGATGATTCATGATGTTTGGTTTTGATCAAAAGTATCCGGGCACTTACTGTAATTTGAAGGCAGAGTTTGCTAGTAATATATTCTCTAGTAGTCACTATTAATGTGATGTTGGTCCGCCTTTTGCCTTTATCGCAGCCCTGACTCTGCTGGGGAGACTTTCTGCCAGGTTATATAATAGGAATTAATTGAGGGATGGTCCACCTTTCAACACAGTATATAATACATAATACTTATTAAGTGAAAACCGGTTTCGATTCCCTTGGAATCATCATCAGTTCACAGTAAATAAATAAATCAAAGGATCTTAACAACAATCAACATGAAATCTGCCTTTAAATATATTTACAATGGTTGACGTGGGTTGTATGACATAAAACACATTAATATTTACAAAACGTCCTAGGATTCAAGTCACAGATGACTGCAGTGCGTTTGTACAATGTTGAACAGAGCTTTAAGATAATGCATAAAAACTTGAAGTTGAGGAATACTGTGAGGTTCTGATTTGTTACTGTGGATATAAGAAACATGTTAAAATGTTAAAATATTCGTAGTTGAACCGTCGATGGAGGGTAAAAAACATGTATCAAACTTGACAATCCTGTAAAGTACCTATGTTAATACAATTTACAGTTAAAACAATTAGCTGAGGAATTGGGGGAACATCCTTCATTGTTTTGTAACATCTGCTTTGTTGTTGAAACTGTCACTGTTATTGTTGTTGAAGTAAAAGTTGAATGATGGTATGGCCTTGGTTGTATGGCACAGCTCTCATTAACGTGCTGCCAGGTTTCTGCCATTCTAACTCATCCTACATGTGTTCTATTGGGTTTAGATTGGCACTGTAAGGAGGCCAGTCCAGTTGCGGATTATTATTATCCTCAAACCATTGGCTTACAGAGCCCACTTTATGACTTGGAGTGTTTCATCTTAGTGGCCTATAAATAATGGTCATCACTGAACTGATTTTCTGTGCTCGGCAGTATGAAAGCATTCAGAATGTATTGATATCCCATTGCATTCACAGTGATTCAGTCCTGCTAGAGTGCCGAATCAATGCCATGAGAAACACCACTATACCGTAATGCTACCTCCTCCAAACGTCACTGTTGGTAATAAACAGTCAGGAAAATAGCATTCTCCAGGCATTATCCATTCCCAAATCACCACAATTTATAACATGATTCATCACTCCAAATTACTGATTTCCACTGTTCCATTGTCCAGTGGTGTCTCCTTTCACACCACGCCAGGCGGCACTTTTCATTAAGAGTGGAAATATTTGGTTTATAGGCATCTGTTCGACCGTGGAACGCAATCTTCTTAATCGCCGATGCACAGTAATGAGTCTGGCTGTACTTGATAACACCTTGGAATTCTCTGGTGATTCTTTCTACAGACAACCAATTATTTTCTTGTCATCATTGGGTTTAACTGTTTATTGGTCCCTGGGTGTCGGTAAATGTAGCTGACCAGATCGAGGTTGTGCTGTGGTTATACTTTCATGTTTCCATTTCACAGTTACTTTACTGACAGCTTGGGTACATTCATAATGTTAGAAATGTTCGTTACAGATTTCTTGCCCCACGTTGAAAGTCATTAAGCTCCCCTGACCTTCCCTCGTTAGCTGTTGTGTAGTCACACAGAACAATACAAACCTCCCTGGATCTTTTACACTGTTACGATGAGTCATTTTTTGTTGTTTACTATTGTGCAGTGGTGTCCAGATACTTTTAGATAGTGTATGTAATATACAGTTGGTATATTAAATTAATATGTAATAATACCACAAGTATTTGGAGAAAGAAAAATGTCACTAACTGATAAAAGATGTGGACCCTTCTTCAGAAAAATTCCACACACACAGCATTCACAGTGTAGGTCATTTCTAAGTTGTGGACCTCAGTTGGACATCATATTTGGTGATATTCTTCTTATACTAGTTATAAGCAAGCAGAGTGGCCGCGCATGTTGATGTCTTACGGCTGTGTTTAAACAGCTTTCTTCTTATCCCACACTTCCTATATCTAGACAGAGATGCGTCAGTTTGAGTCCCACTGACGGATGTCCTGAGAATGGTTTTCTGTGGTTTCACATTTTCACTTCCAGGCAAATGGTGAGACATTTTCTATTCATAGGGCACAGCTGATTCCTTTAAACTCCATACCCAATTTCATTCACCAGCATTCATTTCATCTTCATCAGCTCCTCAAACATACTATGTAAATTCATCTCACCTCATCTCCGACCCCGTATCAGGGAACAGGACTAAGGGGTTTTAAGTAATAGAAAGAAACAACAAATGACAACTCGAGTTATCTTTAGAAAGACAGGAAAATGAGTAGGAACACATAATAGGATAAACACAATGACAGGTCACTAGTCTGTTCCTTTCCTTTTCTGATAATTACCTGTTTGGTTCCTTTTCTTCTTTTGTGGTTGTCCTGCCATCCTAGTCTTTTACCATCTGTATTCATCTTTGCCTTTTTTCTCTTTCTTTTTCCTGTGTTTAAACAGCTTTCTTCTTATCCCACACTTCCTATATCTAGACATGATCTGTCAAGATGGCCCCTCAATGAGTGTTGAAGCCTGCCCTCCTGATGAAGCCAGAAAGCAGGAACGAGCTCGTCAGAGGCTGAGAAGAAATGGGTGTAGAAAAACTGGTATTGCTGAGGAGAGAGCCTATCTATTTGTAGACAGCAGTGTATGAAGATGTGGAGACTGTCCTTATCCTTTTGTGTTTTCCTGTTTGTCCTCTCTTTTTTTTACTGCTGACCTGTCATTGTGTCTGTCCTATTATGTGTTCATTTCAAGTTCCTATCTTTCTATGCACAACTTGATTAGTGGAGGATGGTTGTCCTGTTGTACTTTCTATTAAAACAATCACCACCACCACCGCCACCGCCACCGCCGCCGCCGCCGCCGCCGCCACCGCCGCCGCCGCCGCCAGTCTGGTTATAAATTACCTTTTTGATCATTACAGGATAAGTGGCCTCTTGTGTATAGTGAAAGCTGCTGTCAACAGTAATTATATATATTAAATCGTATAAAGATAGAAACATGAAAAGGAACACCCAATAGGTTGGAACATAATGACAGGTTAGTTTAAGAAGAGTAGTTTTGTGTGCAAACTGTGAATTTTAAAGTGCTGCAATCGATCTTAAGTTGCAAATAGGTCAAATCCAGAATTGCCCAATGCACAGGTGGTGTCAGTCTTGGTAAGAAAGCCAAGCAAGGATGTTGTTGCACTGTCCCCATGACACTTCAGTATCTGCAGGCCATCTACCTCAGTACACTCATCTTAGCAAGCTAAGGCCACAGTGGGATGATGCACCATAATTTGTGTTTGTTTGGATTATCAACATTGTCGTTGTAAGGGAAGTTAACAGTGATCAGAAAGGTAAATTATAACCAGAGTGGTGGTGGTGATTATTGTTTTAATAAAAAGTACAACAGGGCAGCCATCCCCACTAATCAAGTTGTGCATAGAAAGTTAGGAACTTGAAATGAACACATAATAGGACAGACACAAAGACAGGTCAGCAGTAAAAAAAAAAAAAAAAGAGAGGACAAACAGGAAAACACAAAAGGATAAGGACAGTCTCCACATCTTCATACACTGCTGTCTGCAAATAGATTTGATGGGATTAGTGTGTGAGTGCATGATAGCCAAGTAACTTCATTACTGGTTTCTTTTTTGAATTTGCTGTACGTCACACCGACACACATAGGTCTTACAGCGCCGATGGGGTACGAAAGGGCTGGGAGTGGGAAGGAAGCGGCCAATGCCTTAATTAAGATACAGCCTGGTGTAAAAATGGGAGACTACAGAAAACCATCTTCAGGTCTGCCGACAGTGGGATTCGAACCCACTATCTCCCGAATGCAAGCCGACAGCTATGTGCCCCAAACCACGTGGCCGCGTACTCAAGTTGTGCTGGTTTCCCACCAAAGCGAACATGTGTATATTTGAAATGAAAAGTCATGTCCCTGTGGTTGCAATTCCTTGTAAAATTGGAGTTTCTGTGGCTGTGATTATATCGAGACATGGAAAACTACAGACTTCCTTATTTTGGAACTAGTGTTAGTTTTCAAAGTAGCTCTGGGAAAGTTGTGAATCCTGGTTCCTTCTTTTTGTCTTACATCTTGGTTATTTACCTACTTATATTATTAGCATCATTTGTCTTGTTTAGTACCAGTATTTTGGTTTTTCTTACAGGTCAGCAGAAATATTATTTGGCCTCGCCTGGGGAAGTAAGAAGGAGTCTTCTGACTGGTTACTAGCTCCAGAGTCGGGACTTCTAAAGCTTCTCAGTGATGCTCGTCAGAGCTTGAGTCTGTTCCAACACCATGACGGTATCACAGGAACAGCTAAAGATTATGTCGTTGAGGATTATGCCAAAAAGTAAGTTATTGAAAAATAGAATGAAAAGTATTGCAGGGTGTTGGAATTTGAGTGCAGATGGTGTGCACTCATATCACCTCTGTTTTATTCATGGTACAAAAATGTTGTTTTTAATATTGATATGAATTTAAACCGGTTTTCAATGTATTGCTTGGATTAGAGTTTTCTTTTCATGCTTGCAATCTTGAGTATGTATAGTAACAGGTTGGTGTTTGAAATGTTCTTGTTATTTAATCATCAACTCAGAGACTAGTTTAATCCCCATAGATTTTGCTGTCATTTGGTAACACTGAATAACTCCTAATAATACTCCAAGTAGACTTATTGAGTAAAGTAAGAAGTCAAATGGATTGCTACTTCTTCTGTCACTGACTATACCCTATGAGTTACAAACATCATTCACAGTATCTACAAACAAGGCTGTTGTCTGAATTCCATTATTCAGTTCCATAAACACCTCAGCAGCTTCCATACTATCAGAGCTATATACTTATGAGAATGAGATGGGTGTAAATGGTACACTTTCATCTAGCATGTACCTTGCACACATGTAAAATTACTGCATTTATTATGAAATAGCAATAGGTAGATTGAATAATATATCATCTAATTATCCCATTAACGTACAATTTATGCAGTTTTCATAGTATAACTCATTAATATATTCTCCATGGAGAACTACTACATTAGGTGGCATAGGGTTTCAGAATTTGGTGAGAGTGAAGGCTATGCTTTGTGAGGTATGAGGCAATGGATATTTGATTGTTGAACAGAAAGTGAAGGTTTTTGTTTTACTATATTTTCTTGTAACAATGTAGGTAGAGAGGGACAGTTCCAGGCATACGGTGACACAGAGTGGGCTCCTCTAAATAACTTAAGACAGATTCAGTGATTGAAGTCACTGATGGTGCTGTGTTGGAGAGTTGACTTCCAGCCACTGGATTTTATTCAACTGAACAAATGGCTACATGGTTAGGGTCATGTAGCTGTCAGCTTGCATTCAAGAGGTAGTAGGTTCAAACCCCACTGTCGGCAACCCTGAAAATGGTATTCTGTGTTTCTATTATCACACCAGGGATGTGCTGGGTCTGTACCTAAATTGAGACCATGGTTCCTTCCTTCCCATTCCTATCCCATTGTTGCCATAAGACCTGTCTGTGTCGATACGTCGTTAAACAAGTAGTAAAAAACAGACGGATTTTGTTCACCTGAAAAAAAATCAAAGTGGTATGAGTGGCTATGGTTCAGAGTCCTAGGAAGTTGGCAAGGAGAGCCTCTTGTTACTTGAGAATTTCATGCCAACCACTTGAATGTATTTTCCATTCACATCTCCACTTTTTGTAGAGAATAACAGAGTGCGTAAGATGATGGTGTAGTATAAGGAAGAGTCAGCAGTTTGCATCAAGTGTCTGAAAGAAAGGGGCCGTGCTCAAGAGCACATATTCAGATGGGCTTGCATTCAGATGAATGTCATTAAAGAAATAGACAAAAGTTTTCACTTGGGATGACAAACCAATAATTTTCAATGTACCTTTGAAGCTTTTCAGTCTGTCACATACTAATTGAAAACCTACGACCTGTTTTCCAGTCATTGACCGGGTCAGGGATGTAATGAATGAAGCAGATATAGGCTGTTAGTACGATGAGGTCGCCACTCCCAAAGTGATTTATTAATGAATGATTGATGCTGTGAAATGAGAGTGGAGAGTGTTGCTGGAATGAAAGATGACAGGAAAAACTGGAGTACCCGGAGAAAAACCTGTCCCGCCTCCGCTTTGTCCAGCACAAATCTCACATGGAGTGACCGGGATTTGAACCACGGTATCCAGCGGTGAGAGGTCAACGCGCTGCCGTCTGAGCCACGGAGGCTCCTCACGCACTAATTATAACACCTATATCACTATAACATACCTGTAAAAAACACACTACAGTATTAAACAAAGAATGATTTCTTTCATTCTTAAAAGAACATCAAAAGATTATTTTTTTAAATAAAAATTGATTATGTTTAGAAATGTAGAAACAGTTATGTTTAAATCCTGTTTATACCCTTTAATACTTGAAAGTTAGAACTTATCTTAATGAAGTGTTCCAGTAGTGCTTCCTCTCTCCTTGCTAGTCCAACAAAGAGTGCAAGATGGTGTAATGCTCTGTAATTGGCATGAGACCAGCTGGCTACTTTGTCAGTAACTTTCTGTTACGTCATGCTCCAATGATGCCAATGGTTACTTTGAATTGTACTTTCAGCTGTATTATTATTATTATTATTATTATTATTATTATTATTATTATTATTATTATTATTATTATTATTATTATTATTCCGGTCTTGAAAGCCAAGAATAACGGCCGAGAGGATCCGTCATTCTGGCCACACGACACCTCGTAATCTGCAGCCCTTCGGGCTGAGCAGCAGTCGCTTGGTAGGCCATGGCTCTTCGGGGTTTGGTTTATTGTTATTATTATTATTCTGAAAATTATATAGGGGTTGTTGTATGAGCATTTAATGGGCTCGCTAGTTTACTGGTAATTTTCCGTTTGATCATTTTCTGGTGATATCTATACTATTCACGGAAGTGTACTTGTAGTATTATTATCATCATCATCATTTTTTGTGATAAATAATAACCTACTGAGATGTCTAGAGTGGCTAATACACTGAATAAATTTACTACAAATAAGAATATCCTAACCCACATTCCAGACATTTAAGTGAAAGTAACATGTTATGGGATTCATTAAGCCCTGATGCAAAAAGTGTGAAATGTCGTTCAGAATTTAAGTAGTCCATTTAAGGGAGAATTTTTAAAAATATATGTGATTAGCTTTGTGATGTAAATCTCGATCAATTCCTTAATGTTCAAACATTTGCTTTTTGATGTGTAAAATTTTTAGATCTCTGTTGATGATTGTGAAATGGTGCGAGTTGTTGATTTACAAACTGAAATTTCCAACCATGGAATCATTGGACTCTTTCTTCGTTGCCACCATAAAGAGTGAGTGTTGTTTGTGTATGTTACAAAATAGCTTCATTCCCCAACTTTTAGCATCGATCTGGCAATTTGGTTCCAATGGTTCAAGCATGATATAGCTCCTCTCACTATCAGCACATAGCCAGTGTATGTAAAGTACATTCAGCCATGTTTCCTTACAGTTTACCTTTGTATAGTACAATTTGAAACATTCTGGCAATTGTATCATGCTTGATTATGACATATATTGTATGAATTATGGTGTTCATTATTGAGAATGGTTTGCCTCTCAAGAAATAAAATATCATAAAGTTATAATTTTCTACATATAATTCAAATAACTTTCCTTCTCAATTATGGTACCTATTTTCTGGAAAAACAGGGAAAACACAGGGAAATTACTTGTGACATCAAAATTAAACTTTCGGTCTAGGACTGGACCCAAATGGAGTGGTCAGACAAGACTGATATGTAAACACTGTGTGAGTCATACGTAGCGAGTAGTACTTTGAGAGAAAAGTAGAGACAGATAGTGAGCGCGCATGGTAGTGAAGGAGAGTGAACGAAAAAGATACACACACTTGCGCTAACCGCTCAAAGTTGGCAGCACAAGAGGAGTGCGATGTGTCTCGTATTGCATTAATTCTTTTAGTGTGGTGTAGCTAACAATTCACGGTTAATGTTAACGTAATTCCAGGTCTTCACTTTGATAGTAAAATTAATTGTTTGTAGATAGTAACTTCACCCACATTAATTTGTAATTGCTTTGTTCTCTTTAAACAAAAACTTGAATTATAATAAAACACACCTCAGAAAAGTTTTGCACTACTTGGAGTTCCGGATTTCTAAGTTGCTGATGACCCCAGGGAATGTATCCCCATCACATTACCACAGGCTTCAGGAGTACCTCTGGCTCAACCTCATAGACATTACCGACCTACGGTTCTGCAAGTTGTACTTGCGCCTTGCAGTACGTACCCATGGCCAGTAGGTAGTAATGTTCGGTCTTTGAATGTTAAAAGCTTAGCGTAAAATCGTGAAAAATCGTATATATATTCAACAATGGCAATCCACATCACATATGAGTGTTAAGCTATTAGCCCCAGTTAAGAATTGCTGGTACATCTAATACGCTGAGCGTATGTTGAACATTAAAGCTTGAAATTTTCTTCACCAAACGAAAAATAATTCATGCAGTAGAGGGTTAAGGAATAAATCAGGTAATACCCGGTGAATCAGTGCTTGTTGGTGAACTCCACTACGCTTCTAAGTTTAAGTGTCATATCCAACATTTCTGGTCCTCCAGGCTAGCTGTTACCTTGATATTCGCGGAACACATGGTGAATGATCAGTGTCGTGTTAATCAAAGTGGCCGAAGACTTTAGTTTTTAGTTAATTTATGATTTAAGAACATTCAGTAGCTTCGTGCTTGCTTTCGTTAACATTGAAGACATTCAGTTAGTGCTTGATGTAAGAACATTCATCTGCATGCTCACTTCGTGAACATTAAAAACTGGTTTAAGATCATTCAAACTATAGCTCATTTCAAGGCGCACTTCGCAACATGTGGCGAATGACTTTAGTGACTGGTAAATCTTTCGATGTGACGAGCATTTACTCATCGGATATTCTGCGTATATCTGCGGATATACTGTGTGTATATACACTGACTTAGCAAATGTCATGGGATAGTCACCTAAGAGCGTGTGGGGCCTCCTCTGGCCCTGCGAACTGCAGTGGGATGCCGTGGAAGTGAGTTGACAAGTCCCTGGTAGTCCTCTGGACGCAGCTGACACCAAATCGTTTGCAGAGCGGCTGCCAATGCTGGTCTGTTTGTCGGTGCAGGATCCATGGCAAGGAGCCTGCGTTCCAGGACATCCCAGATATGCTCGATAGGGTTCATATCGGGGCTCCTGGGTGGCCATGGCAGTCGTTGGACCTCTGCTGCATATTCCTGGAACCATTCCCGGGCAACGTGGAAGCGATGTGGCAACGCATTATCATCTAAAACACCGCAGAACTGTCTGGGCGCTGGAAGGCCAAAAATGGGTGGAGATGGTCTCCGAGCAGCTCAACATACCGTGTACCTTTGAAAGTCTCTTCCAGAACAACTAGGGGGCCCATTCCATATCAAGAAAATGCAGCCCAGACCATAACAGAGACACCAGCGCCCTGGACCACACCTTCGACGCAGGCGGGATCCATTGCTTCATGTGGTCTGCGCCATACACGGTGCCTCCCATCGGCATGGTGCAGTTGAAATTGTGATTCGTCCGACCATATCATGTTATGCCATTGTTCCAGTATCCATCCCTGGTGACTGGCGCCAAATGCGCGTCGTTGTGCCCGATGACATTGGGTTAACAGTGGCACCCGTGTGCGGCACCATCTCCCATACCCTATAGAACCCATGTTCCTACGGATTGTCCACTGGGAGACGTGTCCAGCATGGCCTGTGTTGAATTGAGCCGTGATTTGTTGCACGGTTGCCCGTCTGTCACTATTGACAATCCGGCTCAGATGTCGCCGGTCACGGTCATCTAGGGTGGCTGGACGGCCGGTCGTTCGTCTGTTGTGGACTGTGATACCCACATTCAACCATTCACGATACACCCTAGACACGGTTGATTGTGTGAAGCCGAATTCCCACACCAATTCTGAAATTGCACTTCCCATCCGTCGGGCACCGACCACCATACCCCGTTCAAACGGTGTCAGCTCACGACGACGTTCCATGTTACAGCTGTCACATGCACAGCCACTGCTCACAAGGTCTCCTATAAAACTGCCACTGGCACATGGGGTGTGTGGTGCGCAGACAACACACCTGCACATCAGTGCTCCGCTATCCCATGACATTTGCTCAGTCAGTGTATATTTTTCATTGAATATTGTGATGGTTAGGGAGAATGTGTGTATTTTTTGCACATAATATTGAATTAAATTGTAAATATAACCATCATGGCCGACTCCATCTCACATTCGCTGAAGCGGTGCAGTACCACCACGTAGCAGATTGGAATTCAACATGGGAAATATCTGTTCTGGGTCATCAGCATCTGCTTTAAGTCCTTGCTCCTTTTGTTATTATCATGGATCCTAACACAGTTAACATGCTCACTGCATATTTGTAGAGCATGACATACTCACCAACCTGAGCAAGATAATTGCGTGGAATTCTCTAAAAGTTGTTAATAATTTGAATTTTTGAACGTTGTTACAACAAGTTGTATTGAACTCAAGGATTTATCCCACTCACGCACCTGGTGTGTGACCTGCACAGTGGTTGAAATGCAGAGGTAATACTGGTCATCAGGCAGATCACGTGCCAGGCATGTTGATGGATTATTGTGCATTAGTTACTGCAGATCACAAACAAATGCATAAGTATGATTACAAACAGAAATATATTCATATTTACACTTCTCTGTTATACAATTTTATGTCACAGTGTCTTTATCATTGCAAAATAACCAGATGGGGAGGTGTTATTTCTTCTGTCGAAGCACGCCGTTTATTGGGTCACTTTGTGATATTGAGGGAACTGCATTGTTGGCCATCAGAACAAAATATAAATAAAATGATTACATAAGCATCATGATGCAGTCAAAAATGATTACTACAAGTTCTTTCATATTACTCATAAGTATGATGCAAGAATAATAATGGCATATGGCCTCCGGAGGGGCCTGGTGCAGGTCTTTTTCTAGTAGACTGCCTATTAGGCGACCTGCATGTCTGTGAAGATGAGGGCCCCACCTAGGATGATTTCTAATGTTGAATACGCCACACACACCCAGCCCCCCGAGCCATTGGAATTAACCAATTAAGGTTAAAATCCCCGACCCAGACGGGAATTGAACCCGGGACCCTCTGAACCAAAGGCCAGTATGCTGACCATTCAGCCAACGAGTCGGACGATGCAAGAATAAATGACATTTACAAGTTTATTACTTCACTGAACTTATTGCAGTACGGTAGTGGAATTTATTTCAAAAGTGGAATCACTCGTAATTCTCTTGAAGTAATAATAAACAGAAAATACAGTGTCTTACCTCACATTGCAGTTGTCTTGCTACTCAAAGATCCCAAAAGGAATGATGTCGTATGACTAAAACTGTTGAGAGGAAATACGCAGAAAACAGAATACACATGCGCAAATCTGGCTGCGGATGTACCTGCTAGTAGATTGGACTTACACAATGTGCGGGATGAGGAGGAGAGTCTTTCTTACCATGCAGGAAACCTGTAATTCAGATTTTCTAGCACCCGTTCCATGATGCGCGTGATCTGCACTGAACGTGTTAAGGGCCTGGTTAAGCAAAGAGGAATTTATATTGTGTTTCTAACATGTATGCAAACATTTAAAAATAACTATAATCCAGAAAGGGATGCCATTAAGGTTGAGGAGAGATTGAGGAATCGACCAGGTGTAAGAAAGAATTTCGAAAAAGTACAGCAAGATCTTGAATTCAATGATGATGCTAAACGACCATTCAACCAGTAGAGACAATTTTCAAGATGTGTACAATACTGTGCTAGGTCATTTCAAATCTTTAACTAGATCAGTTCAGGCTTTTAAAATTGCAGGCTGTCCCACAAGTACAATGTCAAACAATGTTGGCGGCATTCTCAGTAGTGTACAGTTGCCAAAAATATAAATTCCTCAGTTCTCTGGCGACTTCAAGGATTGGATTAGTTTCAAGGATACCTTTGAAAGTTTAGTTATAAATAATCCATGTCTTACTGAGGTTCAAGGACTAGATTATTTATTTTCTGCCCTAAGGGCCAAGGCAAGACAGTTGGTCCAGAATATTCCTATCTCAAATGAAAATTTTGTTGTTGCCTGGGATTTAATAACTTGTAGATATGACAACCCTAGACTACTAGCTGTAAGACATATTCATGAGCTACTGTCTCCCCAACTGTTAGTGAAAACTTGTCTTCCAAGCTCAGGTGCTTATTAAATCACGTGGCAAGTGAAATGAAATGGTGTATGGCTTTTAGTGCCAGGAGTGTCCGAGGACATGTTCGGCTCGCCAGGTGCAGGTCTTTCGATTTGACACCTGTAGGTGACCTGCGCGTCGTGATGAGGATGAAATGATGATGAAGACGACACATTCACCCAGCCCCAGTAACAGTGAAATTAACCAATGATGGTTAAAATTCCCGACCCTGCCGGGAATCGAACCCGGGACCTCTGTGACCAAAGGCCAGCACGCTAACCATTTAGCCATGGAGCCAGACACGTGGCAAGTAATAAGATTGCACTAGAAGCCCTCAAGTTGGATGGTTCTCTGTTTGAATTGATGCTAACACAATTAATGCTAAATAATGTTGATAGTAGGACTAAGAGGGAATTTAAGGTACTTTCTGCATCAAGAAAGAGTTGTGACTGAAAGGATCTAATTCAATTCTTAGAAACCAGGTGTCAGGTCCTCACGGTAGTCGGTGTGAACTCAAGTTAAATAAGTCCAAGATGAAGCCAGTTAATAAGTTCATCCCTAACCAAACCCACAAACTTAGCTAAGCTTATGTTAGCATTGACAGACAATGTAAATACTGTAATCAGGCACATGTTTTATATTACTGTGACAAGTTTAAGCCATTATCTGTATCACAGCGTTTAGAATTTAAGTCAAAATCTGTGCTTCATTTGTCTCCTTGTAAATGGTCACAAGTTTCCCCAGTGTAAGGGTAGCTATGTGTAAAAGGAAACCCCATACATTGCTACATGCTGTTTATGTTGATGGTCCCTTGAATCACGACCCCACTATGATTCTGCCAATGAAATTGCTAGGTCATCATAAAATAGAACTGGAAGTTTTTGCTCATTTAAGAACCAAGGAAATATTCATGTATTGTTCGCAACAGCAATTGTTTATGTTCTTGATTCAAGAGGAATAATACATAAGGCACAATGTCTTCTTGATTCATGCAGCCAATCCAGTTATATTACTGAACGATTAGTTCAGAGGTTGACTTTAAGATGATCAAGAAGTCTCATCCCATTTGAAGGAATAAGAGGAATTAGCCATCATTCAAAGTACTGTGTGACATTGTAAATTAAGTCAAGGATTTCTGAGTTTCATACTGATATTCATTGTTTGGTATTAAGTAAAACAACTAATTACTTGCCTGCAAGGGAAATAGACATATCAGAATGGAGTCTTTCTGAGGACATTCAGCTGGCTGATACTGAATTTCATATCACGGGAAATGTTAACATCTTGTTAGTTACAGCAGTGTTCTATGAAATTGTGAAGAATGATCGTAGGTCCAGGCCAGGTGATTGGCCAGTTTTACAGAAAACACATTTACTTTACATCCTGGCTGGTAGATATTAGTCATCCCCTTTACATGTTCATGAATCATCTCAAAACTTCTTTCTACAAGGAAACTACATCACTTGATGCAATTGGACAATTTGTTGTCAGTTTTCCCTTTAAGCAGGATCCGAGTAACCTTGGAGAGTCCCTCCAGGTTGCACTCAATCACTTTTATCTTCTTGAGAAACGCTTTGCAAGGCAATCAATTCTTGCTGAAGCATATACGGAATTCATGACAGAGTATGAATGGTTAAATCACGCGGAGGAAAGAAAGGAGTTTCAAACTGGGAATTTGTGAACCATTTATTACATTCCCCACCATGCTATGTTTAAGGAGTCAAGCACAACAACTAAGTTACAAGTAGTCTTTGATTGCTCAAGTAAAGCTACTAGTGGTTGTTTGTTCTCTGAATGATTTGTTGCTGACAGGACCTACACTTCAACAAGATTTGTACTCCCTAGTCCTAAGATTTAGAATTCATCCAGGTGTTTTTACTGCCGATATGGAGAAAATGTACAGGAATATATTAGTATGCCCCAGATTATAGGTACTTCCAACACATCTTGTGGTGACCAAATCCTAAGGAGACTGTTCGCATATACCAACTGAGAATATTGACGTATGGAATAGTACCAAGCTCCTTCTTAGCAACCAGATGTCTGCTACAGCTATCATATGAAGACGAAGAAAGAAACCGTCCTGTGTCGAGAATATTGAAGGAAGATTTGTATTGACAGGAGTGAGAAATGTTAACGAGGCACTAAGATTTGGTTCAGGTTCTTTTGAATGCTGGATTTCTCTTAAAAAAATTCTCCTCAAATCATCCTGCTCTCATAGAAGCTGTGCCACTAAGCTGCTGGAAAACTTAGTCACCAGTTTCACTGGACAAGGAATTTGGTGTGAAGACTTTGGGAGTACTCTGGCATCCTACAGCTGACAAGTTCATAATTGCAGCAAAGAACTGAAAGTTGGTTAACAAGGAGAATAACTTGACATAATGACAGGTGATCTCAACAATTGCTTTGGTGTTTGATCCACTTGGTTTCATTGGCCCTTACATTATTTGTCTTTGAATGTTTATGCAAGAATTGTAGTTTCACAATTTACAATGGGATGATCCATTGCCTAACTCACTCAGTAATAACTGGTGTGAATTAAGTTCTCAGCTATCAGATGTCAAGAACATTAAGATAGAATGATATTAAAGAAATACAAATGCATGCACTTTGTGATGCGAGTGAAAAGGCTTACAGCTGCTACATTTTTCTCAGAACTGTAAACAATGCTGGTAACATATCTGTTACATTACTGTGTGCTAAATCCCAAGTCGCACCTATAAATAAAATTATTCTTCCTAGACTAGAGATGTGTGCAGGTGTTCTTATGGCCAAACTTGTCAGAAAAATACAGTAGTACGAAGCTTGGAGCTTGACATTTCATTAGAGTCTAGCTCCTGAGCGAGCAGTAGTTTCATATTTTGCCACATAGCTCTGTAAGAAAATAATCGGAGTACTTTGGAAACCTCTACTGAGGAACTTCAGTTTCAAGCTGTGGCACGTAATGTCGGGAGCGCTCTGGTGCTGTGGAACCGGGACATTGTCTATGAGATAAGTAAAGGCCTCTGCATGTATGGTTTTTCCAAGTACTAAATTGAGAGAGGAGCAGCATGTCAAATAATGTCACTGCTAGATGTCAGGCTATCTGTCCATTCCTCAGCACAATTCCAATTGGCATTACGAGAATAACTTGCACACAAAAGCAAATTTTTTCCATCATCTTTATATCATCATCGTCATCATTACCACCATATCACTGGATTCTCAGAATGCATGCGTTGCTGTGGAGACGAAGTCTCGGTTTGCTTCCCATAAAAGCTCATTAGAAAGATGAAAAATTGTGTTTTGAGTAGAAATGTGATATTTCTATGACTTTTAATAAAGAAGAATAAATGTATCACACAGTAATTCAAGAAGAGCTTGTACGCGTAAGATCATTGCAAGTTCACGTCTTAGTAGAAATGAAAATACAGTATTTACAGTTGACTTTTCGTTGCACTGATAGATATAGGTCTTATGGTGATGATGGACTAGGAGTGGGATGGAAGTGGCCATGCCCTTAATTAAGGTACAGCCCCAGTATTTGCCTGGTGTGAAAATGGGAAACTATGGATAGGGCTGCCGACAGTGGGGTTCGAACTCCAGAATGCAAACTCACAGCTGCGCGCCCCTAACCGCATTGTTCCCTAGAAGAATTACAACTCTGCATTTATAGCCTCTGTCCAGCCACTGAACTCTTTGTTGTTTACAATTCTTATATTCAGGGCCATATTGAATGTCTTGTTATGCTATTTAAAGATTACATATCTATGAATGTCAATTGTTGTTGTTGGGATAAATTATATAGTAAAACATTGGGATAAAAATACACAGGGATACAAGGTACTATATCTTCTCGCCAATGTGATTCATCACGATATTTAACTACCAAATATACAAGACCAAATCACACACAAAGGAGGTTGTTAGTTGTATTAGTAGTATTATAATGCTTTCCTGAAGGAAATGAACCATTGACTCTGCCAGTTGAACTGTAGGATTATATAGCAGGCAAGAGACATTCAAGGGCGTGGAAAACACAATTTCATTAATTTCTGAATAAATTTTCTCTGTTGATGATTGAATTTCTCACATTGGAAAAAACTATGGTTGGTTGTATCAACTAGGTTACCACATTCACGGATATTCGATTCGATCACCTTTATTCCAAATAAATGTTCAGAAATACAGGCATGATTGAGTCTTAATCATATTATCATGGTTGTGTGTCGTCTTGTGTTCAAAGAATTACATTTACCTTCCTACTGCGCTATGCGGTTGCAAACTCACCAAAGTTTTCCGAAGTGCTTCGATTCTTTTCTTACAGCACTATGCAACGAAACAGGACACTATTGCTCCCTTAGGAGCTAGACTCTTGTGAAATTTCCAGCATCTCTTATTGGACAGACTCAATGGTGGAGTTAGGTTGGTTATCTTCCCCAGCCTCATGCTAGCAACGTTTGTTGGAAATCATGTGTCACAGATTCAACAGCTGAGTGAAGGCAGTTGCTCGACATGTATCATCCCAAGATAACGCAGCAAATATAATATCACTAGGTATGAAGGTGAAACATCTTCAGCAATCCACATTATGGTGACAAGGTGCTTCATGGTTGAAAGATTCTTGATCAGACTGGCCAAAGAAATTTGCAACAGCCCAAAGGAGCCTATGCCAGAAGAATGTACTACTGCAGTTAAAACCTTGATATCATCAACAGCCAGGCTGAGTGGCTCAGATGGTTGAGGCACTGGCCTTCTGACCCCAACTTGACAGATTCGATCCTGGCTTAGTCTGTTGGTATTTGAAGGTGCTCAAATACACCAGCCTCATGTCTGTAGATTTACTGGCATATAAAAGAACTCCTGCGGTACTAAATTCTGGCATTTTGGCTTCTCCGAAAACCATAAAAGTAGTTAGTGGGACGTAAAGCCAGTTAATGTTATTGATATCGTCAACAGAACAGACTGTGATATAATTATTGGGTCTTTTTCAAGTCTTGGTAAGCTCGTTAGCGTTATGGCTTATTGTCTGAGATTCATCTATAACTCCAGGCATTTTGACAAAATAATTGGTACTATGGACACCAAAGAATTAAGGATAGCATTGAGGACTTATGTCAGGATTGCACAACATTCTCTTTGTAAGAAGGAGATTGAAACACTGAAGAGGCAGGAACTGATCTCATCGAGCAGCAGTCTTCTCCGACTCCATTACTGGACGAAGAAGAAATTTTAAGAGTAGGGGGAAGGGTGAATCAGTCAGTGTTACCTTATGAAACAAAACATCAAATGATCTTGCTTCGTGGACATCACCTGACTAGGCTTGTTATAAGAGCAGAACAACTTTTTCTCATTCATGCAGGATGCGAGCTTATCATCTCCAGTTTACAACAGCAATACTCAATTCCAAGGATTCGTCAGGTAGTCAGATACCTTCTTTACAGATGCTTGCAGTGTGTTAAACTGAAAGGCACCGTAAGGATATAGTTAATGGAACAGTACCCGGCAGTACCCTGATGGTCATCCCCAACCTTCTTGTCCCTTTATGAATGTTGGTGTAGACTACACTGGAGGAGTAAGGAGGGAGCTCTCGTGGTACCGGTAGTACTGCCAACTGAATGAAAATGAAATCAGAATTGAATCAATATTATTGATCGATATGTATTTGCTACAACTTTATTCAGTTGAATTCTCAGATACATCACTCTCACAATCGTCACTGCTCTGTGCCATACTATTAACTATAATATCGTCCAGGGCTATTTCCGTGACACCGTCGTGCCTCTAGTAGTCTTCTTCCCGTTCGTGCACTTTTCTGCATTACCCTTTCCAATCTTCGGCAGATACTGAGTTGAATGCTTGGATGGTCAGTCGTCGTAGGTTTCCTGGTGACATGTCTCCCGTTATATTGTGTCCTCTGAACTCGCGTTTTATTTTTGCCCATGCCAATTCCATGGCGTTCAGATCACAGTTGTATGGGGGAAGACAAAGGACGACGTGACCATGTTTAGCAGCCATGACTTCAACAGCATAACTTGTTTCATGGGGCCTGTTTTCCTGAACTAATCTATACAGGGCCTCTTTCCTTTGATTTGTGTCGCAGACAATGCCTTTCCCCTGTAGCCACTGGACCATTGTCACTCGTGTATCATACCTTGATGGTATTTTATCCACCTGTCAAGAATGGTACGGTGCATTATCCATCACTATCACAGATGCAGGAGGCAAATTAGGGAGCACAGATGTTTTGAACCATTTCTCAAAATTATGGGCATTCATTTGGCCATGGTAATCGCCTTGGGTACTTCTGGCTTCAAATATTAATTGTGCTTCGCTAATGAACCCTTTCTCAGATCCAACACTTGCAATGATTAGCCGTTTCGAAGAGGATCCCCATGCTGTAACACCCACAACATCTTGTCCTCTCTGCCAGCATTTTCCAGTTGTTATATTATTGTCAATCCAGGACTTGTCCAAGTAAAACACTTCCTTGCCTTCTTCCCTAGCATGTTTAATTTGGACGAGGAATCGTGCTAGCCAATCAGCGACGTCTGCCCGCTCCAGCAATAACACACGTTTGTTTTGGACCTTCTTCCACACAAAACCCATACCTTTCAACACTTTTCGGAAAGATGTTGAGCTCCACTTCCACTTAATTTCATTCTGCAGCACAGGGATCAGTTTCTTCAGAGTAGGCACCGCTTTTTGGACAGTATAGAAGTGTTCGATGGTGTCCCTTATCACTCGTTTTTCGCGATTGTCCAGTTCTATCTTCCCGTGCGTTCTCTTCCTACGAGAAAGAGGAGAACATCATATAACACTTGCGCATGACAACCTACCAGTATCCATAATGATATTAGTTTGAACAGATTAGGTAGACTGGTTAGATAGACCTACCTCTTTTTACCAGGTGTGGGTGGTGAATCGCAGGGGTGAGAGGCAGTAAATGCCTTAATCCTATGAATAGTGGCCACGGATTTTCCCGTATACACGGCAGCACATTGGATAGACTTGTTTAGGGGTACGAGCAGCTGTTTATTTTTTTTTCCATCACACAGCACTTTGTGACGTGTGCTATTATTTTACAACCCTCGCTATGTATAAGCCTTGATGGTCGTTTCCGTTTAGGAGTACCTGGTGTTTCCTGTGATGTACTAGGATTTTTTTCCACACTCGTGTTACCTTCTAACCTGTATGGTGGCTTTGTTATGTAAACAACACCAGTACGTAAAGTGTACGCCAGATGTCGCACGGCGATGCATACTCGATTCATAGTTTGTGTTCAAAGGTTGCCAATACGAATCTCGAAGATTGCCGAGGTCGACCTATTCAGCACTAGGGTGTAAATCTATCCAGAAAAGATGTGCAGATAATAGTATCAGCTTGCCTTCAGGAGGTATTGGGTTCGAACTCTACTGTCGGGAGCCCTGAGGATGATTTTCAGTCATTTTCTATTTTTACACCAGGAAAATGCTGGGGTTGTACCTCAATGAAGGCCACAGTCGCAACCTTCGCACTCCTAGACCTTTTCTATCCCATCGTGATAATAAGACCGATCTTTGTTGTGTGATGTAAATCTATTTGATATGAGTTGAGTAATTGTGCACATTGTCTGGGGTTGCCTTTGTAGAAGAGGACAGCAACTTCAACATGATAGTACCAGTATATCATCTTGTTAGCATGTGTTTTAGGATTTTGTTGTGCTCGATGTATTGTGATAATATCTCATATGCTTGAAATAGGTGAACCTATTGGGAGTTCTTCAGGTTGGTTGTCATGTTTTTGGGAAAGGTCAATTTTAGAATGTTAATGATATCTGTTTAGAATACTTCTGAAATGTTTTTCTTTTTTCTTGTTACTGTTCTTTGAGTATGCCTGTGTCAGGTTACATTATCAATTAATTTGGTTAGAATGTAGGCTGGTAGCATACCTGCCTCTTAACCGGAAGACCTGGGTTAGATTCCTGGCCAGGTCAGGGATATTTACCTGGATCTGACAGCTGGTTCGAGGTCCACTCAGTGTACACGATTACAATTGAAAAGTTGTCTGATGGTGAGATAGCTGCCCCAGTCCAGAAAGCCAAGAATAACAGGTAAGAGGATTTGTTGTACCAACCACACAACACCTGGTAATCTGAAGGCCTTCAGGCTGAGCAGTGGCTGATTGGTAGGTCAAGGCCTTTTTGGGGCTGTTGCACCATGGGGTTTGGTTTTGGTTTACATTGTAGGCTGGGGCATTTGTGTTTATGTTAACTGAATGTATAGACATGTCTCGGTTTTTAGTTTAGATAGGGCATTTTATGAAGGCTCAGCAAAATGTACTTCTTGATGATTTGTTTAACACTGGTTTGGTCTGAGTTTATGGAACCAAATTTGATTTATAGAATGTTCTTTGTGCTATATAGTATCTTCTGACCTTCATGAGAGAAGAGAGAGAGGGGAATGAGTGCGGCCAGTATCCAGTAATCGGGAGATAGTGGGTTCGAGCCCCACTGTCGGCGGCCCTGAAGATGGTCTTCCGTGGTTTCCCATTTTCTCGCCAGGCAAATGCCGGGGCTGTACCTTAATTAAGGCCATGGCCGCTTCCTTCCAATTCCTAGGCCTTTCCTCTCCCATCATCGCCATAAGACATATCTGTGTTGGTGCGACGTAAAGCAAAATAGCAACAAGAAAGGAACACACATAATAGGACAATCTCGTGGAAGTTCAGTTTGAGAAGAAGGAGCAACATAAATAGGAGACAAGAACAAACAAGGAAATGCAAAAGGACAAGGATAATCTCCACATCTTCATGCACTGCCATCTTCAAATTGGCTCTCTCCTCAACAGTCCCATTTCTCCTACATCCATCTCAGCCCCCGACGAGCTCGTTTCTGCTTCCCATCTGTATCAGGAAGGTGGCCATTTTGACAGATCTTCAGTCTTGATGTGATGTGGCATAAGTTTAGGATAAGAAGAAAGCTGGATAAGGACAAGAAAAATTGAAGAAACAAAGGACAAAGATAAATACAGGTGATTAAAAAAAGGAACAGAGGGCACACAAAAGGAGAAAAGGATCCCAATGCCATGTGTTCATCCTGTTATGTGTGTTCCTTTCTTATTTCCCTCCCTCTACTCTCTCTGAATTGATAACACTTGTTTGTTCCTTTCCTATACTTATATTCTTACCTTTGTGAGGTGATCTTCATTGTGCACGAAGACTGTTTCGTTACTGGTATCTTTTTCTACTTTTATAAAAGTTAGGTTATGTTGCTCTGCTTTCTGGTGTTCTGCAGTGATATTTTAATTGTTGTGCTTGCTGTTTGTGGCATTTGTGTTCAGTAGATTGTGGTTCTGCTGAGCTCCTATCTGCATATCATATTCTTATGTTGGTTTCTTGTACTCAAGTTCCAGTTATAATTGGTCAAAAGTGCCCAAACAAGGTAACTTGTATGTCATCAAACTCCATTTTGAAGTTGTCATTATTCATCATTAATTATTTTCACAGTTCAGTGAATGTTAGCATTGAATAATGTTATTTATATTTCACATTTTTTCAACAGGATGATCGATGCTATCAGTGGACTGCAGCATGTCATTCAGCAGGTTGCACACTATCTTCTTTCACCTTCTCAGGTAGATTGAATTTACTTTTAAAATAAATTCATATTTTATGATGACCAACATTTTGGCAGCTGGCCGCTGTAAATGGCTAATGAATGACATATTCTTATGTAATCATTTTTAATGTCAGTCATGTTATTTGAATGGAACTGTTACTATCCTTGATGTGATATTTGCTTATAATGATTAGGAATTACTGAAAAATTCGTATAATACTGAGAGGGCAAGTGACATTTCTTTGTGCAACGTCTCATCACGGTCATCTCAAGTAAGGCTATTACAATGTAGGATATATTTATGAAAACCACAGTATATATATCCACATTGCCTGGTCAAATTGAAGGCAACAATGGAGAGTGAGCAAACTCTTATCAGACTAGATGATGATGATGATGATGATGATGATTATTTTGTGTGGCTATTGCTAGCCTGCTGCAGCCCTTGTAAGTCAGACCCTCCGACAAGGATGGGTGGCACCTACCCTGTACAGAAAACTGCATGTTAGTATGGTGAAGGATAGTGGTGTGACTGAGCAAGTGGTTGCGCGGTTTGGGTTACGTAGCTGTCAGCTTTCATTCAGGAGATAGTGGGTTTGAACCCCACTGTTGGCAGCCCTGAGAATGATTTTTTGTTTTGTGGTTTCTCATTTTCATACCAGGCAAGTCAAATGCTGGGGTTGTACTTCCTTTCCACTCCGAACCCTCTCTTCACCTATCTTCATCATAAGACTTATCCCATGTCTGTGCAACATAAAGAAAATTGTAAAAAATGAAAAAGGTAATGTTGTGTGTAGAAATGTTCGGAACAGTGCAAACACCCAGTCCCCCAACCAAGGGAATTAACTGTTTAGGATTAAAAATCCTTCGACCTGGCTGGTAATCTCTCCTGGGGCCCCAAGGATTTGAAGTTAAAGATGCTGACCACTCAGCCATGGAGCCAGAATCAGACTAGAGGGAGATAAAATATTAAGGAAGAGTACATTATCTAAACAAAATAGATATAGCACATCTTATAGAGGTCGTGGAAGTTTTCACAACCTTATGGTAGATTATGTACTGTAAGCAGTCTTTATTCTTTGTCTGTGCAGAATTCACTTACTTTTGTTTTCATTCTCTTTCTAAGTTTTTTACTGAACATAAATGAACTATCCAAAAACACCTATGTGTCACTGAAATGAAGTGATCTGTGAAGGTATTCAATTCACGTGAATTAACTCCCTGTGAAAACATACCCCTATCAAGTTTGAAAAGGTTTAGACATATAAAGAGAATGGACCAAAAAAAAAAAATTAAAAAAAAAAAAAAAGTTTGTAAAAGATGTAGAAAGCGAAAGACCTATCAATCAATCAACCAATCAATACTGATCTGCATTTTGTGGCAGTCGCCCAGGTGGCAGATTCCCTATCTGTTGTTTTCCTAGCCTTTTCTTAAATGATTTCAAAGAAATTGGAAATTTATTGAACATCTGCCTGGGTAAGTTATTCCAGTCCCTAACTCCCCTTCCTATAAATGAATATTTGCCCCAATTTGTCCTCTTGAATTCCAACTTTATCTTCATATTATGATCTTTCCTACTTTTAAAGACGCCACTCAAACTTATTTGTGTACTAACGTCATTTCACGCCATCTCTCCACTGACAGCTCAGAACATACCACTTGTTGCTGTTGTTGTTGTCGTTTGAGTCACCAGTCCATAGACTGGTTTGATGCAGACCTCCATGCCACCCTATCCTGTGCTAACCTTTTCATTTCTACGTAACTACTGCATCCTACATCTGCTCTAATCTGCTTGTCATATTCATACCTTGGTCTACCCCTACCGTTCTTACCATCTATACTTCCTTCAAAAACTAACTGAACAAGTCCTGTGTGTCTTAAGATGTGTCTTATCATTCTATCTCTCCTTCTCGTCAAATTTAGCCAAATCGATCTCCTCTCACCAATTCGATTCAGTATCTCTTCACTTGTGATTCGATCTATCCATCCCACCTTCAGCATTCTTCTGTGACACCACATTTCAAAAGCTTCTATTCTCTTTCTTTCTGAGCTAGTTATCGTCCATGTTTCACTTCCATACAATGCCACGCTCCACACAAAAGTCTTCAAAAACATCTTTCTAATTCCTATATTAATGTTTGAATTGAGCAAATTTCTTTACTTAAGAAAACTCTTCCTTGCTTGTGCTAGTCTGCATTTTATGTCCTCCTTACTTCTGCCATCGTTAGTTTTTTTACTACCCAAGTAACAATATTCATCTACTTCCATTAAGACTTCATTTCCTAATCTAATATTTCCTGCATCACTTTGCCTTCGTTTGACTGCACTCCATTACTTTTGTTTTGGACTTATTTTCATCTTTTACTCCTTACCCAAGACTTTTCTTTACAGATCCCACTTTCTGTATAAATAGGCCGGAGGTCAAACACGACGTTCTATACCTCGCGTGTTTGCGCAACATATCCTACTACCTACATTTGTAAACAAGTTGATCAGCATTTTCAACTAGAGCCCATATTCGACTCCTGCTCATTTTCTGCGTCCTGTCTGTTATGTTTAAAGCAATATGGATTGTTATGTTTTCACATTTCAACTTGTGGGCACTCTATTTTAACACACATTATGGACACACCATGTCACATAAGTTGCATTTTATTTTCATTTTTCAGTAAGATTGGTGTTCACCTTGGTGCCGTTTTATAGAAAGACGTTTACTACTGTTCTTAAGACGAGGATTCAGTAATAGTTTCAGACACAAAGTTTTAAATTGACATTGTGATAATTTTAATTGTTCATGTTATCACGTCTTTAAGAAGAGCTGTAATGTTGTTTTTTAGATGTAATGTAATTTGGTTTTTAGACTACTGTAATTTTAATATTGACTATTGACTGTTTAATATGTTTACGACTGTTCAAGAACATCATTTTAAGATTAAGATTTATCTGAAGATGCTCTTTATAAGAACAAAACATGTCCCTTAATGAAATTAATTGTATGAAAGTGTAAACACCAGAAAGGTGATTTGTATTGAATAGGTGGACAAGAAATACTTCTTATTATAATTGCTGTGTACATACCACTTAGTCGAGCAGCTCATCTTCTTTCTCTCAGTTCATCCCAGCCCAAACTTCACAACATTTTTTACGCTACTCTTTTGTCGGAAATCACCCAAAACAAATCGAGCTGCTCTTCTTTGGATTATTTCCAGTTCTTGAATCAAGTATTCTTGGTGAGGGTCCCATACACTGGAACCATACTCTAGTTGGGGGTCTTACTAGAGACTTATATGCCCTCTCCTTTACATCCTTATTACAACCCCTAAACACCCTCATAACCATGTGCAGATATCTGTACCCTTTATTTACAATCCCATTTATGTGATTACCCCAATGAAGATCTTTCCTTATATTAACACCTAGATACTTACAATGATCCCCAAAAGGAACTTTCACCCCATCAACACAGTAATTGAAACTGAGAGGACTTTTCCTATTTGTGAAAATCACAACCTGACTTTTAACCCAGTTTATCAACATACCATTGTCTGCTGTCCATCGCACAACATTATCGAGGTCACGTTGCAGTTGCTCACAATCTTGTAACTTATTTATTACTCTATACAGAATAACATCATCCGTAAAAATCCTCACCTCTAATTCCACTTGTTTACTCATATCATTTATATATATAAGAAAATATAAAGGTCCGATAATACTGCTTTGAGGAATTCCCCTCTTAATTATTACAGAGTCAGATAAAGCTTCGCCTACTCTAATTCTCTGATATCTATTTTCTAGAAAATTAGCAACCCATTCAGTCACTCTTTTTTCTAGTCCTATTGCACTTTTTTTTGGCCAGTAATCTCCCATGATCCACCCTATCAAATGCTTTAGAGAGGTCAATCGCGATATAGTCCATTTGACCTCCTGAATCCAAGATATCTGCTATATCTTGCTGGAATCCTACAAGTTGAGCTTTAGTCGAATAACCTTTCCTAAAACCTAACTGCCTTCTATCGAACCAGTTATTCATTTCACAAACATGTCTAATATAATCAGAAAGAATGCCTTCCCAAAGCTTACATACAATACATGTCAAACTTACTGGCCTGTAATTTACAGCTTTATGTCTATCACCCTTTCCTTTATACACAGGGGCTACAATAGCAACTCTCCATTCATTTGGTATAGCTCCTTCAACCAAACAATAATCAAATAAGTACTTCAGATATGGTACTATATCCCAACCCATTGTCTTTAGTATATCCCCAGAAATCTTATCAATTCCAGCCGCTTTTCTAGTTTTCAACTTTTGTATCTTATTGTAAATGTCATTGTTATCATATGTAAATATTAATACTTCTTTAGCATTAGTCTCCTCCTCTATGTGGACATTATCCTTGTAAACCAACAATCTTTACATATTGCTGACTGAATACTTCTGCCTTTTGAAGATCCTCACATACACACTCCCCTTGTTCAATAAGTATTCCTGGAATGTCCTTCTTGGAACCTGTTTCTGCCTTCTCCGTTTTGTTGTAGACACTAGTAGTTCGCGTGCATTTCGCAACGAGCGCATGTGTCATGTACCGGCATGCCTCGGAAACAACTGTGCTCAGTTTCAGCTCTGTAGCTAACCTGTACGGTTCTGTTCTGTGCTTTCAAAATGTTTAAGATTTTCAACTTGCTGCTGCGTGTGATAACTGCGTACGGGAGATAAATCTTATCAGACTGTGCCTCTTATAAGGGCTTCTGATAAGTTCACCTGCATACACCCCACCGTCAGTGGGTAGGGTCTGACACATCCCACTCTGATGAGTCTAGTGTCAGACCTAAGACGAAACGCTGGTTAATAGAGCAAACACCTCAAAAGCCTTGCATCTGATATGTTTTTGATATTTTTGACATGCTCTATTGGTGAAAAATATCTAATCCCTTCCATGGGAATTTAGAATTTTCAATTCAAAGATGGCCGTGACAACGTCCATGATGAGGACCGCTCTGGTCGCCCTTCTTTGATTACAGACGATTTGGTGGCTTCAGTTGAAGCAAAGATTCGTGAGAACAGGCGCTTCACAATAACAGGTCTCTCAAACGAATTTCCTGACGTGTCGAGATTAGTGCTTTACAACATTGTTTCTGAACACCTAAAGTTTAGGAAACTGTGCTCCCATTGGGTCCCGAAACTCCTAACAGAGGACCACAAAAACCAAAGATCTAAGTGTGCGATGAAGTTCTTGACTCGTTATAACAAAGAAGGTGACGGCTTCTTGAGTCAGATCATAACTGGAGACGAAACATGGGTTTTGCATATCACGCCCGAATCGAAGCAACAGAGCATGGAATGGAGACACACACACTCGCCTGTAAAGGTGAAGGCCAAACAGACACTGTCCCAGCGCAAAATCATGGCGTCGGTGTTTTGGGATAGTCATGGTATTTTGTTGGTCAACTTCATGCAACGAGGAACCACTATCAATGCAGAAGCATATTGCCATACACTGAGAAAGCTACGCAGAGTGATTCAAAACAAAAGACGCGACATGCTGACAAAGGGAATTGTCCTTCTCCTTGACGATGCAAGACCTCACACTGCAGGTCAGACCCGCGATTTATTGGACAGTTTTGGCTGGGAAGTTTTAGACCACCCACCCTACAGTCCTGATCTTGCGACGAGCTATTACCATTTGTTCCTCCACCTCAAACATCACCTCAGTGGCAACCATTACAATGACGACGACGTGAAAACGGCAGTGAACACTTGCTTATCAGAGCAGGCAGCAAGTTTCTATGAAGAGGGTATTTTAAAATTGGTTAACAGGTATGATAGGTGTTTGAACAAACTTGGCAACTATGTCAAAAAATAGAGTGAAGTATTTACTTTTTTGAAATAACCTTTCGTTGTGTACTTATTTTCAAATGGACCTTACTTAAAAAACACGCCTCGTATAATAAGGTGGATGTTTACCATTCCTTACCACCTTTAAAGGTACAAACCTGTTTTCACATTCCTCAACAATTGCTTTAAATCCATCCCAGAGTCTGTTTACATTTTTAATTACCTTTTTCCACCGATCATAGTTACTTTTTAGAAACTTCCTCATGCCTGCTTTATCAGCCATATAGTACTGCCTAATAGTTCTCCTTTTAAGACCTTCCTTTCTATCACATTTTTTAAAAACTATGTCAAAAACGGCTTCATGATCACTAATGCCATCTATTACTTCGGTTTCTCTATAGAGCTCATCTGGTTTTATCAGCACTACATCCAGGATATTTTTCCCTCTAGTTGGTTCCATCACTTTCTGAATTAGCTGTCCTTCCCATATTAGCTTATTTGCCATTTGTTGGTCATGCTTCCTGTCGTTCACATTTCCTTCCCAATTGACATTTGGTAAATTCAGATCTCCCGCTAGAGGCCGACCAAGGATAAAGTAGATCTTCCTGTAAGGACGAAATGTGCAATGGTGCAAAGTCCAAGAAGAAGAAATGTACCTGGGCAGACAGAGATGTAGAGTACACTTATGGCACTGCATCTGGACAACTAGTGACTGTTGGATGATGAACATCATTTTTCAAATCTTATTCCTTCTTGTTTTCTGCAGCATTGACCTGAGAAACTTCTGCTTATCTCTGCCGTTAATGTTGGTGATTTCCACATGGATGGGCTGACTCTGGTTACAGTGCTACCGAGGTACTGGAAGTGGTCAACTTCTTGTATGTTCACTCCATCCAACGTGATGTTAATGTGTAGCCTCTGCCTGCTAACTTGAATAACAAGTATTTTCATGTGACTAATTTTTAAGCCAAACTCATTGAATTGGTGGTTTCATGTGTCTCACATCTGTTGCACTACTTTTTCAGTGCTTCTCCTAATAACCACATTATCTTCAAATGCCTTAAAATCTATGTTGCTATTCCATTGTTTCACTCTCTTCATGATTTCCTCCATTACAGAGGTGAACAGCAGAGGAGACAGTGTGCAGCCTTGTTGTACACCTTTAAATGTGATTTTCCAATCATTTCTTTTGAACTGCTAGCATAGTTAAATAAATGTAGATAGAGACCGGGCAAGTTGGCCATACAGTTATGGCCGCTCAGCTGTGAGCTTGCATCCGAGAGATAGTGGGTTTGAATCCCAATGTTTAGGAGCACGCAGCTGTGAGCTTGCGTCCGGGAGATAGTGGGTTCGTATCCCACTGTCAACAGCCCTGAAGATGGTTTTCCGTGGTTTCCCATTTTCACGCCAGGCAAATGCTGGGGCTGTACCTTAATTAAGGCCACGACCGCTTCCTTCCCATTCCTAGGCTTTTCCTACCCCATCGTCGTCATAAGACCTATAAGACCTATCTTGTGTCGGTGCAACATAAAGAAAAAAAAGAAAGAAAAAAATCCCACTGTTGGCAGCCCTGAAGATGATTTTCCGTGGTCTTCCATTTTGACACCAGGCAAATGCTGGGGGCTGTACCTTAATTAAGTCCATGGCCGCTTCCTTGTCACTCCTAGGTCTTTCCTATCCCATTGTCACCATAAGATCTATCTGTGTCGGTGCAATGTAAAGCAAATTGGAAATAAATTTAGATAACAGAGTCTCTCAAGCTTTCAAGTTCCCAGTTTCTTAATCTGTTCTGACATTTCTGAGAAGATACATAATTTAGGAAATTAGTGTTAAAATGTTAAAAGTATTCGGGAGATAGTAGGTTCGAACCCCACTATCGGCAGCCCTGAAGATGGTTTTCCGTGGTTTCCGGTTTTCACACCAGGCAAATGCTGGGGCTGTACATTAATTAAGGCCACGGCCCCTTCCTTCCCACTACTAGCCCTTTCCTGTCCCATCGTCGCCATAAGACCTATCTGTGTCGGTGTAACGTAAAACAACTAGCAAAAAAAAAAAAAAAAAAAAAAAAAAAAATGTTAAAAGTAAATTACAACTTTTAAAAATGCCATGCTTCATGAGTTGTTTCCATTTTAAAAACTTGCTTTATAACTTACACCAAAATATATCTGGTATGGGCTAAAATAAGTTTGTTACCTTCATTTTTCTGTCATGCAATCTGTCTCATCCTTGGCTTTGTGATTGTTGACATGACTGAGGTATACGCAATGTTGGCAACATCATTCCCAATACAGCCAGGCCCAGTGATGAATGGTGTGAAAGTGTTGCTCAAGGGGTTGGTTGGTGTGTGCTCTACAGAGGGCTTGGAAGACTGATATGCAGTGGCACCCTCGGACTCAAGGAGGAAAGCAACAGGAAACTACCTCACTCGTAATTTCCCTAGTACTAGAGAAATGGCATGGGAATATCCTGGGTGTTGCCGGTTCAAGAGGGGATGAAGTTCTTTCAAGCGTTCTTCTAATATTTTATGGGAAATTCCTTTCCTTTCCAAATACAGTCTCCAATATATAGAATTATAAGAATAGCCATAATAAATGTGGGAAAAA
Source organism: Anabrus simplex (assembly GCF_040414725.1). NCBI lineage: Eukaryota > Metazoa > Arthropoda > Insecta > Orthoptera > Tettigoniidae > Anabrus > Anabrus simplex. Next base: position 608,287,236 of record NC_090266.1, on the reverse strand, counting down.
TTACCCAAAAGTACTGTATTTGAAGATCTGCCAGAAGTTGTGTTGCACCTCCTTGTACTTCATTTCATCTATCTTTTTCTCTTTACAGCTTCATTTTATTTTTCTGTTGATTTTTTAAATGCCTCGCTTAATGAGAAGCCTATTCTCATTTTGCCAAAACATGTTAGAGAAACAATGCATGCAACAGGATTTTTAGAATTTTCATGACTTGCACGTAAAACACAGCAACTATCCATATTCTTGATACCATCTTTGGTCCATGTGGTGGTTTTTTTTTTTTTTTTTTTTTTTTTTTTTCCCATTTGGAAAAAAATAAATATGGAACTTGATAATTTTTCACTGCTGCACAGCCATGGTGATTCTGTATACCATGATACATTAAAATGTATTTTGAAGCCTCCATATGATTTAGTCTTCAACTCAATTTAGGACTTAGTCTACAGTTAGAAATAATATTACTTATCTCACTAAATGACATGATTCTAATGATTGGTTTAAAAGGCTCTCCATAACACAGTCACAATCATAGGAGAATACTTCACGAATCGATTTGGAAGACATGCTTAGGGAGCATAGTGGAAGGACGAAAACTACTGTTTGCCTTTGCATCTGACGGCAAATAATGCACGATACAGTCTCACCATGGTACTGAAAGTCAACTGACACCCAGTCTGGGTGCGTTTACTATTGAAGCACTGCAGGCAACATGTGGCATAAAGCAGAAATATTGAAGAAATTTTTTGTGTGTGTATTATGTATCAGCTCAGTTCTTCTTTGCTAGATGGGAATCATATCTTTTCTGACCATGTGTTATGGGAATCAGGCGGATTTAGATCTTAATACAAGATACAAATAATATTATAAGGAACATGCCTAATTTCTGTTTTTCTGTATGTTACTGGCGGCAACACTGGCAACATCGTTGCCATGCCCCTGCCTACTACACCTCCTCATTGACGCGCTTTCTGTGGCAGCCGATCGTGGATTTGTTGAGGATCCGACCTGTCTTTGGGCTGAGGGCTTGAAATACAATACATGTTTTAAGTATGTCTCTACTTTTTGTTGTTTTGCAAGTTTCATATTCGAGAGCAGTCATCCATTTTCAATTCACTGCTCCTACCTGTACTTCAGGGATTAGGCCTCTTGGTTTGTTCTGATTTCAGACGTTCTGATTTTCTTCCCATATATGAAAGGGGTGGCCTATGTCTCTCTTTACTCTTGGCTTGTATTGTAATAAACAGTTAGGTGTACGATTCACTGTCGGTCTTAACACGTGTCCCTACAGGTCTTTTGCTGTAGTTTTATGTTATTTACAAGATGAAAGACATGTAACCAGTTCCTTATATCTGTGCTCTTTGTCTAGCATCGGAGAAAACCAGCTGCTAACCATAAGAACTTCATTTCTCTAGACACAGTCCTTCACCTGTGTCTATTCTTAAAAACTAGGTCTCACCCCTGTATGTCAGAAAAGTTTCTACTGTTGATTTATTAAATTTCAGCTGGGTATTTTATTTTGTAATGTTCATTTTACTGTACCACTTATCCATCAAAACTTCAAGTTTTACATCTACATTCATTTCTTACACAGGAAATAGCACATCTACATAGTTAAAATGCAAAACTTTTCAATATTTTTTAAATAAATACTGATCTTAGGACAACTTTCCTTCAAAAACTATTTATTACTTTGGATATTACACCTGAAGTTTTATCACAAAATTGTGTTACTAGGGTTAACAGAATCTGAAGACAAACTACAGGAAGCTGTAAATGAATTTACATTACATTACACAACTCATTTACAGCTTCCTGTAGTTTGTCTTCAGATTCTTTTAACCCTAGAGCAGTCTGGTGGAAAACGTAATGTGAGCGGTCGGGTTGGGTCTGGTAGACCCAATATAAAAACAATTATCTAAACCTTTTTAGATATTCATTTTTCACTAAAAAACATATTTTACAATAAAATGGCATAATATCAATACTCTGAAAATGTTTTTTAGAATCCTTGACTTCATAACAAATTTTAAAATGTCAGCTGAAAATTATCATAACATTCAGGGTTCAAAACGCACACTGATATGAAAATTTTTGGCAAACACTATGTTCTTAATATATCTGTTTATTAACACCACTTTCCAAAGATGAATACAATGGTTTCAATATGCTGAGCAAAATGTAACATGAAAGTAAGATTTAAAGAAGTTCCAGCCGGAGCAGATTGCTTAGGTTTCTGTCTTTATCAACAAAATAATGAGATCTACCTGCATTTGAACCCTCTGTAATCACCGTAACACTGGAACTGGCTATAGTTGCATCTCTCTTGTCTTCTTCTTCCTCCACAAACCTACTACGCTGGCGTAACAGGGGGAGAGGTGATACTCCCAGGTGGCTGATAGGGGGGTCTTAAGTGGCTTGCCAGTGGACTTGAGGGAAATAAAATACCTGTCGCTGACCAAACACACAACCCCCTGTGGGTGGGGGACGCAGATGAAGAATACACCCACGGTATCCCCTGCCTGCCGTAAGAGGCGACCAAGGGATGATTGTATTAGAACTATGAAAGTACTTGTGATTAGTACCACCACGCGGGGAACACCTTGGGTCATTTTACTTGCGCGTAGTACCACTGTGTTAGGTACCAAATAGGTTTGTGATTAGTAGCACGCAGGAGCACCGTGCGGTCAGCCCCCAACTTAGAGTGCACTCTCGGCTTTTATAGCACCTGTGATTTGTACCACTATATGAGGAACACCGCGGGATAGTACGGGTCCCTGTGGTTAGTGCACTTATGTGACGAACACCATAGGTTTGCGTTGCCTGTAAATGGCGCCGCAGTGTGCTAAACACCATAGGTCTGTATTACATGTGAAAATTTCATTACCTGTGAGTAGTACCATAATGTGTGTGGAATACCGCAAGTCTTGCTACTTTTGATTAGTACCGCAACATAACAGATACCATGGTTCTACATTTTTAGCAATAAGTACCATTATGAGGGACCGATAACCTGAATTTTGGACCCCCTGTAGACTACATGCATCATTGATTCAGTATTGTGCTATAGAATCAGTCCCTTGGTCAGTAATACTATTGTTTTTTTTCATCAGTTTCTGTGAATGTGAGGCATTGCAGATCGGATCCACTAATTGTTTTAAATTCGTATCCATCCATTCATTCTTCATCCTCACGTTTTGAATTCTGGTCAGTGGGGGATTTTGGACTTTTAATTTCTCATTACATCTCCATTTTGTACCATTACGGGCCGATGACCTAGATGTTAGGCCCCTATAAACAACAAGCGTCTCCTCCTCCTCCTCCTCCTCCTCCTCCTCCTCCTCCTCCTCCTCCTCCACCTCCTCCTCCTCCTCCTCCTCCTCCTCCTCACTAAATTACATATAATTTACAAAGTCTATTCCACCTACTCAATACTGTACAATAATTGCAATGTCTATAAATACATTACAATACGTTATCAGGGGACTAGTTTTGAGAATTGAAAGTTGAACATTGGCGCAGAGGGTATCCGTCTTGCTTGATGTCCAATATTTCTGATACAAAAATTAAATGCAGATAACAACATATAACATTCTTATAATATAATAGATTCTTGCTGTGGTGTGAGGAAAATCCCCAATCCAAGTTGAAACCAATAGAACATCTGTGCCAATGTTCAACTTTAAATTCTCTACCTGAAGATGCACTCGAAATTTAGAACTCAATAGAAGTATCTGGACTTTGAATTCAACCGGCATTTTACACTTTTAAAGTGCAATTTTACAGTAATCATTAACAAGGGCATATTTTAATCATCAATTGTAAAAAATTGTGTAATACTATTCTTACAGTCTAATTGTAATTGATGCAAAACCTGAAAATTTTATTTGTCTTTGATCAGTACAACATTATTTTATCTATAACATTTCATTACTCCACCGTTTTATATGTACATTATCGCATCACATACACAGTTCATTCTTTTAAAATGTTATTTCCACAATGTAATTTTGTCTTAGGACTTTGGCAAATCCATAAGTGTATCTTAGTTTGGCTGATGATGACCCACATAGGGTCGAAACTAGTCCCCTGATAACGTATTGTAATGTATTTATAGACATTGCAATTATTGTACAGTATTGAGTAGGTTGAGTAACTTTGTAAATTATATGTAATCTTAATTCAATACAGAACCAATGATGAAATTTATAACCTTGAATCACTAAATTCACCGTTGGATTCATGATCATAGGTTATCACAAAATCATCCTCGTATAACATTTCCTCTACTTCGCATGTTGAAATCCTTCCAATTGGCGCTGCTATATTCAAAACTTCATGGGAACACTAATGCTGAACACGGTAAGATCTTTGTAACTTAAACCACAGAAAATAACCTTGTCAGCATGTTGGACAGAGTTAGGTACATCAGCGGTCGAGCCAGGCCTGAGAGACCCACTGGTACTCTGCGCAAGCGACAGAAAAAGACTAACTGATAAAGCTCCCAGATAAGTACTGCAACGCATTCCTGTTACCTTTACTGTAAGGTACAGAGACGAATAGCCCTCTGAATGCTGAGGCTTTGCGATAATTGGAAAATGTCATACTGCTGGGTCTCAGATGCCCAGGCTGACTGTTCTAGGGTTAAAATTACTTGTCACCGACAAAGTAATATTTAGCAGATTGATAAAATGCTCTTTTATCCAAGTCTACCATAAAAATATGGCTGGGTTAATATAAATATTTACAAAGTGATGATGATAAAGGACAGCCTTGCCTGACACCGTTATTGATAATTATGGATTTCTCAATTTTGTTGCTTACGTCAATAAAGATATCAGTATATTGTTGTAAACTTTGCATTAAAATAACTAAGTGTTCAGGGAAGCAATTATTTCTCATGATATTCCATATCTTGCTTCTCGTGAGATGGTCAGACTTTTTCGTAATCTATGAACATTATGTACGATTGTAATTTTTTTCTCAATCAGCTGTTTCAATTCGAGAACACAATTTAAACATGACCACCTCCCTCTCAAAAAGCATACCAGTATCATTCTTGTAGAATGGCTTCATTATTTAATAGAACTTGAAATCAATGTAGCATAAATTTTGTAAGATGTATTGAGAAGACATGGTAATAATTACATTAATTTCTACTTCCTTTTCCAAATTTAGACCTTTCTGCCATTCTGCTAGAATCTTACTTGTAATCTAGCAAATCTATCTATATATATATATATATATATATATAAAATAACATGTCCTGACTGACTGACTGACCGACCGACCGACCAGCCAAAACTACTGGACATAAAGAAGTTAAATTTTGAGGATACATTTATATTACAATGTAGGTGCTTATTAAGAGAGGATTTTTTTGGATATTCCACCGTGAAGGAGGTGAATTTTTAAAATGAGTGTGTATCTACAGTATCTCAAAAACTGAACAGTTTAAAGACTTAAAAATTACCGGGTGAGTTGGCCGTGCGCTTAGAGGCGCGCGGCTGTGAGCTTGCATCCGGGAGATAGTAGGTTTGAATCCCACTATCGGCAGCCCTGAAGATGGTTTTCCGTGGTTTCCCATTTTCACACTAGGCAAATGCTGGGGCTGTACCTTAATTAAGGCCACGGCCGCTTCCTTCCAACTCCTAGGTCTTTCCTATCCCATCGTCGCCATAAGACCTATCTGTGTCGGTGCGACGTAAAGCCCCTAGCAAAAAAAAAAAAAAAATTGGTATTTGGTATCTTCTTTCAAAATAAGGAAACACATATTTTTGTTTTCGGGAAATTCTCTTACGGGGGAGGGGGGGTGCAAAAAGGTGAAAAAGGGGTTGAATACCTTTTATGAGGATACTTATATCTCAAAAACTGAAGATGTTACAGTCATGAAAATTGGTATTTGGAATCTCCTTTAAAAATTTAAAAACACGTATTTTTTTTGTTTTTGGAGAATCTACTTAAGACGGGGTGAACAGGAGTGGAAAAAAGGTGAATTTTTAAAATGAGCATATCTACAGTATATCTCAAAAACTTAATGTATTACAGATGTGAAAATTGGTATTTTTAACCTCTTTTAAAAATAAAGTAACAGGTATTTTTTTGTTTTTGAAAACACACTTAAGGGGGTTGTAAAAATGACTGAGAAAGGTGTTGAATTATTTTTATGAGGATACTTATATCTCAAACGCTGAAGATGTTACAGACATGAAATTTGTATTTGGAATCTCCTTTAAAAATAAAGAAACACGTATCTTTTGTTTTCGAAAAATCAATTAAGGGGGGGGGGTAAAAAATGAATTGAAAAATTAGTTGAATTCTTTGTTTGAGGATACTTATATCTCGTAAACAAAGGATGGTACAGTCGAGAAAATTGGTATATGGAATATGCTTTTAAAAATAAAGAGTCCCGTATTTTGTGGTGGGGGAGGGGAGGTTGGAATCAACTTAAGGGGGGTGGAAAAGAAGTTGAATTCTTTTTATGAGGATGCAAATAAGAAGTGGACCAAAAACAATACATCCTTTAAGAGGGTTTAGACTTGGGGGTGAGGATTGATGACAAAAATATGCATTTAGATGAAACCATTTGAATTATGAAGTTGAAATTTCAAATGATATCCTAGGTGTTAAATACCAGAAGGTTTGAAACAAATTTAACTGCTCAGGGAGTTAAATGGGGGTTTAGAAATCCTAGGTATGAAATAGGAAATATATTTTAACATTCCACTCCTAAAGTGTTAAATGATATTAGCTTCATAAATAGAGTTATTCATCCCTCCAAAACCGTTTGAAGTACAAAGTTGGAATTTTACGAGAGGGGTCTTCTTTTATGTCCTAGGTGTAAAATATCGTATACTTCAAAATATTTCTCCCCTAAGGGGTTTAGATGGTGGTTTGACTCTTAAAAACACAATATCCATTTTTCCGAAACCGTTTCAGGCACGAACATAATTTTTTTATGAAGGGTGGTCTTCTATATCCTAGATGTTAATAAAGATTTTAAAACATTCACCCCTTAAAAATGTATTAATTCCACCATTACTGTTCGACGTACAAAATAAAAATTTCACTGGTTGGTTTAACATATTCAAATTCTTCCCAATGGGGTTCAAATGAGTGTTAGATCAGAAAATAATCATTCCCCCAAAATCGTTTGACGTACGAACTAAGGGCGTATTTTACAGGCTCAGTTGACAGTGGACTCTCCGAAACTTTGAATAGTAACTTTCAGTTTAAAACCATAGCGAAGCACAGGTATCCTGCTGGTTTTATATAAAATTAATAGTCTCTCATTGGATTCTCATCGAGGCATATGTAAATAGTTCAGTATTGATTTTGTCACCTCCTAGTCCCTTTTCTGTTTTTACATGAATATAAGACAGTGTCTAATTAGTCAGATGAAATTAGATCCACACTTGTGATCATAGGATACCACCGCACCAGCACCAGGACTCTGCTATCCCTTCTTGGACTGGTGAGAGAGTAGTAATATTTAAGGGGCAGGAGAAGGGAGGACGAGCAAACACATCACAAGAAAACACGAAAACAACAAGAAAATTTAGCACCACAAAAATAAAATAATACGTAAAAAAATTCACACCTTAACGTGACATAAGAACATTTACCAGCAAAACTGGAGGAAAACCCGCTCCCGGGAGGATGAAGAGGGGGTGGGCAAGACAGTGATAGGTATGCTACCATTGGACTAGTATTTGTTTGTTTTTTTTTTTTTTTTTTTTTTTTTTACAACTTGTTTTATGTGGCACCGGCGATGGGACAGTAAAGTGCTAGGAGTGGGAATGACGTTGCCGTGGCCTTAATTGGTACAGCTCCAGCATTTGCCTGGTGTGAAAATGGGAAACCATGGAAAAGTATCTTCAAATCTACTGACAGTGGGGTTTGAACTCACTGCCTCCTGAATGCAAACTCACAGCTGCGCACCCTTAACCGGATGGCCAACTCGCTCGGTCTTGGACTAGTGTCGTTCTCAATCTATATAAATAATAGCCCCATTGTAAGTTTGAAACAGTTTAATAAAACATAAGGTAAATTACAACATAATTAAACAGGGGTAAGCTTAATCTTTGTTTTCAAAACAAACTATTTGCCTCAAAATAATAATGAAAATGCCAGTCTATTTAACTTAATGAAAAACTATCGTATGACAGTACATTGGGTGAGATATAATTGAGTGGAATTACACAAGATTTAAAATTTATAAACATTAAATAAACTTATTTTTTATAGGTTATTAGGCAAACACCATACTTCAATAAAAATTGTAACTTGGTAACCAGTTACCCCTTAAATTGATCATCTTGAATAAAATAATTCTATTAAAAGGGATCCCTTGTTATGTTCTAACATTAATAATTTATGATACCCAAGTTTACACAGAATTTAAATGATGAAAATATTGGAGAACACCATGTTAAAACTCAAGATCTTGTGAAGCTGGAATGTGTTCACATTTAGCCTGTAACATGCAAATGATTCCACAGAAATATAGGGTCGATGCATAAGTTCGTGCGGTATTCTTTTGGGTTGGCAACAATGCAGCGTGAAGGGATTGCTTATCGTTATTCCATTGTTTTTACTGGGTTTGGAGTTTTTTCTGTTGTGAAACACAGGTTTTCTTGATTGTGAACGTATTATTTGTATATATTTCAGACAAACGGATATGGAATGTCAAGATGAGGAAAGTGAACATTTCCGATACATTTTACTCTTTGAGTTTAACTGAGGCTCCAGTGCAGCAGGAGCTGCGAGAACAATATGTGAAGTATACGGGAATGAAGCAATTGCTGAAAGAACAGCACAAAAATGGTTTTCCCTCTTTCGAGCAGGATGGTTTGGCTTGTCTGATGATCCATGTTCTGGAAGATCTCCAGATTTTGAGAAAAATCACTTGAATGAGTTGCTTCATGAGAATCCTCATCAAACAATGTGGAAAATAGCGCAAGTTTTTGCATGTGATCAATCAACTGTTGTACGCCATTTGCATTCGATGGGTAAGGTACAGAAATTGGGTATATGGGTACCACATGTGCTAAGTGACAGTAACAAAAATCAACGAGTAATCATCTGTTCATCATTGCTTGCCCGGCACCGGTTGGCTTGTGATAGGCACGAAGCATTCCTTGCAAGCATTGTCACCGGTGACGAGAAATGGTGCCTCTATGTCAACATGAAGAAGAGGAAAGAGTGGCTCAGCCCATCAAAAAAAAGCAACTCCCCATGCCAAGGATAGTGCCCATCCACAGAAAATCATGTTGTGTGCTTGGTGGAACAAAGATGGCATTCTTCACAATGAACTTCTTCCAAAAAACGTAACGAATATCTCTGCTGTGTATAGTGACCAGCTAAGACGGCTTGCCATTGCTATTGACTTCAAAAGATAATGACAACAACCAGTCTTATTGCTCCATGATAACGCTCGTCAGCATACAGCGCAGTTGACCAAAGGTGTAATTGCTGAACTTGGCTAGGAACCTCTTTCTCATCCTGCGTAATTCCCTGACCTTGCCCCTTCAGATTTCTATCTTTTCTGCTCTCTTTCTAACCACATTCAGGGGCAAGTGTTTCCTGACGAAGCTCCTCTTGACCAATGGTTAACAGATTTCTTCCAGTCAAAACCAAAACAGTTCTACAGGCGAGGCATTCAACTGCTACCTGAACGTTGGCAGGAGGTCATAGAGAGTGGAGGTGAATACATCACTGAGCGATTGTGATTGTGAGTTACAGTGTGTGACAGTGACAGCAAAATGAAAAAATATATATGAACCGCACAAACTTACGCATCAACCCAATATTAATAAAATGAAGTTAAATACTTAGGAAGAGTAAAATGGCATTTATCAGAATAAATACGCAATAAGTTACACATGAAATTAACTACAAAGTTGCATAACACCAGCGACCACAATCACCCGAACACAACTCGATTAGCAATTTAGAAGAGAACAATTACACACGACCATTTCAGGTAATCATCAGGCGTTAACTATACAATCACGTGATAAGAAAAGACAATAGTCAAGGCCCCAGATAATGGAAATAAAAGGACGGGCGGTCATATCGTGAAAGACATAACAACGTATGAAAGCCACAACAACAATTTGAGTTTCACAAAAGACCTAATCTCCATCATTGATATAGGTACATATATTTTACGTTTAGCAAAAGAAAACAAAATCTAGTAAGTAATAACAATAACATTTCAATTACAAAACTGAGCATGCAGCTCAGAAAAATGTCATTAAACACACAAAATAGATAATGTACAAGTTAAAGTGTCCACAGTTTCAGAAGAGATCACTTAAATAGGGTTTACACTTGAAGAAACCAAAACCATGTAAATTAATATTTATTAACCACTATTTAAATAATGCAACCTCCGTGGTTCAGGCGGCAGCGCGCTGCCTCTCACCGCTGGGTTCCGTGGTTGAAATCCCGGTCACTCCATGTGAGATTTGTGCTGGACAAAATGCAGGCGGGGCAGGATTTTCTCCGGGTACTCCGGTTTTCCCTGTCATATTTCATTCCAACAACACTCTCCAATATCATTTCATTTCATCTCTCATTCATCAATCATTGCCCCAGAGGAGTGCAGCAGGCTTCGGCAGCCGGCACAATACCTATCCTCGCCGCTAGATGGGGCTTCATTCATTCCATTCCTGACCCGGTCGAATGACTGGAAACAGACTGTGGATTTTCATTTTCATACAAATAATGCACTCTCTTATAATTCTTCACTGTAGCATTATCATAACAGATGAGCAAGATCACCTTTTAGACACACGGTAGCCAATGGTTACGCCCGGCGTTACTTCAGCAGCAATGTTGAAAAACCTTATAATTTTTCATATTTCCCCTTTAAAAACACTTAATTTCACTCAGCTTTTCACTTGAAGCACATGTACAATGAAATGAAAATGAAAATAGAGCCTGTTTCCAGTCATTCGACCGGGTCAGGAATGGAATTAATGAAGCCCCATCTAGCGGCGAGGATAAGAATTGTGCTGGCTGCCGAAGCCTGTCGCACTCTTCTGGGGCAATGATTAATGAATGACGGATGAAATGTTATTGGAGAGTGTTACTGGAATGAAAATATGACAGGAAAACCGAAGTACCCGGAGAAAAACCTGTTCCACGTCCGTTTCTTCCAGCACAAATCTCACATGGAATGACCGGGATTTGAACCACGGAACCCAGCGGTGAGAGGCTGCCGCCTGAGCCACAGAGGCTCATACATGTTGAATAAATCTTCTTTAAAACCAAAATAATTCCAATGGGAATACTCACAGTGTAGTTTCCAAACAGATCAGGTGAAGTATCACTTATAAACTGTGCATGGTGATATCCCTATGGTGAAGAAAAAATTAAACAGGAAGAATAAAATAAATAAAATGCACTTATCTGAAGTCAGCAGCGCTGCATTACATACAGTAACTATCCATTATCTAGAAACATAATTCTGGACTGAGCGAGCTTCTTCTTTGCAAACATGTAGTTGATAAATCTCATATTTGTTGTTCCATATTGACACCAATGACATACATTAATCTCAAAAGGAAATTATTTTGGTTCCACATTATTCCATACCACTTAGATGATTAAAATATTATTATTATTATTATTATTATTATTATTATTATTATTATTATTATTATTATTATTATTGATAAATTACTCATATTTCAGTAGATGTTTTTTCCCTACTGTGGGACTTCTTCAGCCAATACAATTGATAAAACCAACAGATACATGTTTAAAAAGTCTCACACAAGTGCAACCCCTCATGTGCATTGTCAAGCAGTGTCAAAATACTGTCCAAACTACGATTTTTCCTTCTTTGCTCGCCATAGTTGTGCCTAGCTCCAATCCGAGTGTTCACATATCGGCATCTGACTGAGGAGTGTGCACGGTTTATGAGGTCGTCGAGTTGCTTGCTTAACATGCGCTCTAGAGGTCAAAATGTGTGTGTAGAAATACTCATTGTTGCTACTGTACCGTAATATTAGCACCCTCTGTGAATCAAATGTAGAACGTCAGTCTTTGGATCCCAAGTTCATGGGTTCAGAACTGTCAGAGGCATTCTTACTTGATGCAAAGACTAGTCAATAATGGTTAACTACCGGTTTTAGCTTTTGAAATTGAGTACACATCCTGCATATACTACTAGTCTGTGGTGAATGTGTAGGTTACATTAGTATGTGTATGTTTCATAACAAGTAGTAGAATTCCTTTCAGTCAGCATGGTAGAACCATTGTTGAAATGTGCTTTTGAACACATCACACATTATAGAAGAATGTTACTTTAATTGTGTCTGTGGCATTATGATTACTGAAGTTTGAATCATTCTTTTTCTTTTCCTTTTCTTTTTAGATTTCATATCAACCTGATCCTGAATTTGTGTTTTTTGACTTGGATGATGGTCGTAAGTACTACTATAGCCTTCCTGAGAAGACAACTATATCTGTTGGAGAAGGTTTGGAGTACCGAAAAGTGGTATTATACAATTCACTTGCATGGCAGAAGCAAGAACTTGTGACTATTCGTGTATCTACTCCATTCGTTAAGGTATAGTATCGCTAAACAGCATATTTAAACATGTTTATGTATTCTGTTTTGTCCCCAAATATACATAAAATATAGGTAAAAACTGTTAAGTGTCTTGCTCCTATATTATATTCAGTGGAGACCCTAATGAAATATACATTACTATAATTGCACTGCTTGTTACCTAGGTAGCTTAAGGCAGGTCAGAGCTGTATAGCTGTGCACATGGTCCCTGGATTAGTTGTCTCTTTCCTTTCACTCCCTCAAGACCATGTGCCACACTCAGGGTGAGAATGGTCTCCCTGATATAATGTTCTGAAATTAGTTGTCCTAAGTGGCAGGTGCACAAGATAGTCACTCAGGCCCAAGACAATCTATGCTAAATATGAATTTCAGTTGATATATACAGGTTCTGTCATATAAACCAAGACCATCAAGCAGCATTTTTACTCTCCGATGCCTAAGCTGCAGTATTGGAGGCACGCGCATAGGTAGCCCGCACATGTTTGACTTGGCAAGCATCAGTCGCCAGTCTGAATCTCAGCTGTTAACACAGTGAGACAGTTATCATTGCAACACTGTGTTTTTGTATGTAAACATTCTAGTTTCATCTTAATGGGCATGTGAACACTCATAACTCTCGCTATTGGTGTGCAGAAAATCCTAATGTTTATGAAGTCCCTCGTTATGGTAGGAAAATTTGTGTTTGATGTGCTGTTAGTGCAAGACGAATAATTGGGCCTATTTTTTTCGAGACGACAGTAATGGCAGGGAGGTGCCAAGATGACATTTTGACGCCATTCTTCCATCAGTTAACGGAAGAAGAATACGTGGGTGTTTCTATAAGATTCAGCCCCTGCTCATACAGCAGAAGATTCCCTTCTTATGATCTCAGAAGTATTTGCAGACAGAGTGATCAGTGCTGGTCTGTTTCCCCCTTGTTCTCCAGATCTTATAGTGTGTGATTTTTACTTGTGGGGTAAAGTAAAAGAAGAAAAACGGGTGTTGAACAATTGGAATTGGTGGAACTGAAAAAAAACCTTACGAATGAAATCAGAAATATTACAGCTGCAGAACTCACTCGCGTCTGCCAGAATATGATTACCAGATAAAATTCCTGTATAACCCAGGAACACCGTGCGTTCGGTCTTAGTTTATATGAGAGACCTTGTATTGTACACTCCCCCTCCCCGTTTGAACTCGTTCAAAGCACTTCACTCACATCGATGTACACTATCTGATCAAAAGTATCCAGACCGACACAGCTGCTGTAAAAGGCAGCTGAGGGCTTGATGTCATTCAGTGCTTATGAGAGCAAGTGAGCTTAGTTACTTGGAGCATGGACCACCTAGGCCCCAGCTGATGCACGTTTCCTGACAGGCCACGGCAGACACTGGTTATTTTCGTTTTTTTTTTTTACATTTTATTCTACTTTTCAACTAAATGAATGGTGTAATATTGCTACTGAAATGCCGGAGAGTAAAAATATATTTTTCGTCTACAGAGAATTTCACATTTTTGCTTGGCACAAAACATGTTAAGTATGTTCACTTCTTTCTGGAAATCAGTCAGAATTATTAGGACAGCTTCACCATTACCCTTAAATTACACAAAGTGTTTGCTTACACTAATAGAACCGGGCGAGTTGGCCGTGCGCGTAGAGGCACGCGGCTGTGAGCTTGCATCCGGGAGATAGTAGGTTCGAATCCCACTATCGGCAGCCCTGAAGATGGTTTTCCGTGGTTTCCCATTTTCACACCAGGCAAATGCTGGGGCTGTACCTTAGCTAAGGCCACGGCCGCTTCCTTCCCACTCCTAGCCCTTTCCTGTCCCATCGTCGCCGTAAGACCTATCTGTGTCGGTGCGACGTAAAACAACTAGCAAAAAAAAAAAAAAACACTAATAGAACTTAACACTTCATTTGAAAGTTGAAACTGGGTATGGAAGCAGAGGCTTATCCACAGCACTCTCGGAGCAGAAGTATGACCTCTGTCTTCTCCTTGACCTAATTCCCTTTTGCTGAGTGAAAAAAAGACATGCTGTGTTCTGAGAGCAAAAATGAAACAACAATACATACAATAATTTCACGTGGATATCATAAATATACTATGTATGAATGAGAGCTACGTTTAAATCAGTTGCATAGTATAACTCGGAAAAATATTATACATCATACAATGCTGCTTCACGGGGATTCATGAAAACTTGCACTCAGTTCAGAATTATGTACAACTAGGTTATGTATAAACCAGTTTCAACTGTAAATGTAATTTGTCATACCTCTCAGAAATTAATTCCATGAAATATGGTAATTATTGGATGTGACAAATTTTCAATTTAATGTGGGGGCTTCTCCATAAATTGTTTGTTAAAAAAGCCGTTTCTGAATGTTAGTCATTCATGCTTAGCTGCCAGCGAGTTTAAGGTGGGATATTGTAAAAGTGCCTAATTCCAGAACTGTGATGCTGAACATGGTGGTATTAACATTAGAACAGCTGACAATCTCACATTCCTAGGACAGCGGTAAGGGGTCATTTTGACACTTCATAAGAAATGCTTGGAAGAGTTCAAAGTAGAATACAGTAAGAGATGTATTTTCTTCTACTGTGCTTCCACAAATTTATTTTACACACAAAGACCTGACATTAGTGTATGGACCTTTTATATTACTCATAGAACACATTAATAATCACGAACAACTGCACCATTTTTCTATTCCTCTAAGGAGTTTTCACAAAATTAACCAACTGAACACCTTTTCTTAGTCCGTCATCCACATTGCAACAATTATACATTTTCAGAAATATTGTAAGAAAAATTAAAAACACATTAAACACATTTTGCACACACAACTTCTACTTTTCGTGCACATTTTCCGCACACTGCTTTGAGACACTTGCTGCAGGCATCGCTAGATTTGTTGTCTTTACACAGACCAACTTGGCACTTCTTCCGCTATTTGAATGGACACGGTCCTACAGCTTTTTCTTGTCTTTGTTGTTGTTATTGTTGCCCAAGCTCATCCCGCCTTGTTATTTCACTTGCCAGCTTGAGGATGAACTTCTTCCCCTTTATCTTCCTACCCATTACTTACATGTAAATGACCAAAGCATTGACAGATGGTAAGTCTAGGATATTGTAAAAGACATGCATTGGCCACCTTCTGCGTGCAGCCCGAGTGGTATATTTATGAGACATTTAGTCGACCACATCTACGCCATGTTTCATGCCATTGTAGAAAGTTATAGTTTCTGGCTTCTTCTTTCATTCTATGCTCATTGTAACTTGAACGTGCCTTGTACTGAAAAGAAAGACGTTCTTGTTCCCTTGGTACACTGTCAAGATGCATTGCATGTTCCCAGTCTGTCGTAAGGTGGTTGTAGAATATGATTCAGACTTGGACTTCTTCACCTCAGTAGGGTTTACTCTACAAATAGCATTGATTGTTCCTACCAACAGAGTCTTTTACTCTTGGAGCTTCTTAGCAAGTTGGAGAGATGTAAAGATGCTGTCTGTCGTCATGTTTCTCCCTTGGTTTAAAAACGGTTCCATGTGGCGAAGCACGGCGTACTGTCCTAGTGGCTGCTGGTCGGGACCCGCGTCGACTTTACCAAGGTATGGAAAGGCATTGCGGATATATTTTGAGTCCACTTCTGCAGCAATCCAGAATTTGAGTCCATACTTGCCGGGCTTGTTTGTCATAAATTGGGTAAATCTGCACCTGGTTTTGCTGGGAAGTAATTGTTCACTGACTAATATTTTCACTTGGGTGGTAACAGTGAAGTCAATTTTAAACAAATTTATCCCAGATTTCAGAGACAAGAGCAAACCTGTTAGCTGGCAGGCACTCAGCAGGGTTTGATTTCTCGTGAAAATTGAGGAATCTGAGAAGATCTCAAAATCCATCTCTTGACATGTGTCCTTCATGAATTGCTGTCCACAAAAACACGATCATAGATCATCCACAGACACACCTTTCAAACACAGGACACTGCAGGTATGCACGATGGCAATCATAGCCCCCAACTCCTCGAGCGACATGGTCCAGTCCATGTTCTTGAGTTCTTTCTGAACGTTTGATTCTGCGTATCATTTCATTAGACGAAGCATCGATTCATCAAAGAGGAGACGAAAGGCACCAATGACAGAGCATATGTGGTAGGACCTCCCCACTCTTTCAGGACGCTCATTGCAGCCCACATTCCAGATGAAGAGTTCAAATCCAAGACCTCCCACTCGGTTCCGTCTTGAGGGACCATCTTCGCTGATGAAACACCTGAGACAGATATTTGGGGTGAGTTCGGAGGCAGATTGATACTTTTGATTTCTTCTGCGGATAATTCATCTTCAGTCTCATTAGACCTTCATCCTCACTGGTCTCGCTGGTCTCGGGCAAGAAATCACCATCTGAATCGGATAGTTCACTTTCAGACTCAACATCTGAATTTTGTGGTATACGAGACACCTCGTCAGTAGAAAGACGATTGTAACACAACATGTCTGAAAGAAGAACACTTTCTAAATGATGAGCTGAATACAATAATCCCGCTAACTGGAACACTCATCGCATTGTAATCAGGAATTGTACTGGTGTCAAAATGACCCTTACCGCTGTTCAAGGTATATCATATAGAAAAACAATGAAAATGTAAGTATTTTGCCGGGTGCGATACATCACCATGAATGGGACGAAAAATGTTGAAAAGTCAAGATATTTTGAGAGAAGTGATATAAGCATGTGCACATTATTAAATAAACATTGAAGGCAAGTGTCATTTTGATCCCTTCCGCTGTGTTCTAGTGTTAAGTGGAGACGATCTTACATTTTCTTGGGGTTGCAAGTTTAATAAATAATGCTATAATTATCTTGTTTGCCACAGGACTTCAAATCAAACTCTTGACACCCAAGAAAATCAGTATCATAGTATAAGCTGTGAACATACAGTATTTCTTAATATTCATGACCTTTGATGAGGTGACACCACCTTTCCTTTTAATTAGATTAATTTTTCTGCAGAAAATGATTAAATGATGTACTGAGGTAACAAGACTGCAGGAGTTCTGTTGGAAGGATGCTTCACTGCTGAACACCTTGATGTTGAAGAAAAAATGAATTTCATGTGGCAGTTTGATTGCACAGTATGAGTAATGTGGCTCTGAACTAGCATTAGTATGGTAATTGGTTCAAACCTTGCTGTTGGCAGGCCTGAAAATATTTTACTGTGGTTTCCCATTTTTACACTAGACAAATGCTGGTGCTGTATCTTACAAAACCACGACCTTTATCTTTACATTTGTAACCCTTTCCATCTCGGCATGTCCGGCTCCATGGCTAAATGGTTAGCGTGCTGGCCTTCGGTCCAGAGGGTCCCAGTTTCAATTCCTGGCCGGGTCAAAGATTTTAACCTTAAATTTCCTTTGCTTGGGGACTGGGTGTTTTTTGCTGTCCCCAACATCCCTGCAACTCACACACCGCACATTATGCCATCCTCCACCACAATAACACGCAGTTACCTACACATGGCAGATACCGCCCACCCTCATTACAAGGGCTGCACCCGGCTAGAAACAGCCACATGAAATGATTTAACATGATGATAAACTGCTTGTAGTAGTAGTAGTAGTAGTAGTAGTAGTAGTAGTAGTAGTAGTAGTAGTAGTAGTAGTAGTAGTAGTAGTAGTAGTAGTAGTAGTAGTAGTAGTAGTAGTAGTAGTAGTAGTAGTAGTAGTAGTAGTAGTAGTAGTAGTAGTAGTAGTAGTAGTAGTAGTAGTAGTAGTAGTAGTAGTAGTAGTAGTAGTAGTAGTAGTAGTAGTAGTAGTAGTAGTAGTAGTAGTAGTAGTAGTAGTAGTAGTTTTTTTGATATTTGTTTTACGTCGCGCCGACACAGATAGGTCTTATGGCGACAATGGGACAGGAAAGGGCTAGGAGTGGGAAGGAAACGGCCGTGGCCTTAATTAAGGTACAGCCCCAGCATTTGCCTGGTGTGAAAATGGGAAACCACGGAAAACCATTTTCAGGGCTGCCGACAGTGAGTAGTAGTAGTAGTAGTAGTAGTAGTAGTAGTAGTAGTAGTAGTAGTAGTAGTAGTAGTAGTAGTACCAACGAAGAAGAATTGTTTGAAAGGTTTAAGATTTGATGACTGTCAGTAAAGCAATTGGATTTGAATTGTGTTAGTACAAATCTCATGGCTTAATGATAGTGACGTTTGGCCAGACATTTGACTATATGAGTTTCTTGTAGCAAGAGTATTTATTTTTAACTATGTTGTTAATCCTGTTTTATTGTTGCAGGTGACAACATCAGATGGTAGTGCCATCCAAAGTCAGACAAGCCCTGTATTTCTACCTTCTGGCAGCATGAGTGATTCACATTACGATGTTTCATTTGTTGCTGAAATCCCTGCTTTATCTTTGATTACATACATGATTCATGCTTTGTTGCCTAATGAGCATCCTAGGTATGTATTATTGATTCAGTCAATGGAGATAGTGTGTACCTGTTCATTTTCCAATATATACAGTAAATCATTTTTATAATGTTCACTTCAGTAGACTGTAACCGTACAAAGTTTTGAACCCCTGACCTTAGAAAAATGTGAACTCCATTATTTAAATGATTTAAATCAACAATGATAAAAATGATGTAATGGAATTCAGTCACAGCAGTATGTAAGAGTATGACATTATGAGCATGTTTTAGTAGTGAGGATCATGAAATTATGTAATAATGATGTAATTTTGCACTTATTGTGACATTGATGGAAGTCTGAATGTATTATAAGAGTAAATGTTACTCTTCAATGTGCAATGGAGGAAACTGTAGCTATATCTGAAAAACAGTCAAGACTCGCTGGTTAAACCAGGTAGCAATAAATCATACAGTATGGAAAACCCAGTTAAAGACGGGACATGTTTAAAACTGTAACCAGTTATTGAAAAACAGAAGAGTAGCACTAAGCACATAGTGTGTAAGATTTGCCGTGATCGATCAGGACACTGAGAATTCAAACTAATTTTGAACAAGATGATATTGATTGAGAGACAGTAGGAGTTCTGGCATTTATAAACAACTACTACTTACTTTAAATGAGATGATCTTCATGTGGTCCAGGTGTTTGTAAGGATTGGCTTTGATAAGATGCAAACACTTGACTTGGTTACACTTTTCTAGACTTGGCTTGATATTGTGTATTGTGAACACTTGATTTGATATTTCTACATCAGAAACACGTGGCTTCACTTGATTTGGTAGTTTTGTATCGCAGAGACTTGACTTAATCATTTTACATCGCAAGGAGTTGACTTAAAATTTTCAACCAGCATGGTGATGTAACTTTATACTATTACCTAGTACAGTAGTAGTAGTAATAATAATAATAATAATAATAATAATAATAATAATAATAATAATAATAATAATAATAATAATGGCATGTGGCCTTCGGAGAGGTCTGGTGCAATTCTTTTTTATTTGACTTCCATAAGCGACCTGCGTGTCATGATGCGGATGAAATAATGATGAAGACGACACATACACCCGGTCCCCATGCCAGGAGAATTAGTCAATTATGGCTAAAATATTTGCCCTGCCCAGAAACTAATCTAGGACCCCTGTGACCAAAGGCCAGCATGCTAAGCCTTTAGCCATGGAGCCGGACACCTAGTACAGTGATAGTACTTAATATTCTGTCCACCTCCGTAGTGTAACGGTTAGCACAATTAGCTGCCATCCTCAGAGGCCTGGGTTTGATTCTCGGTACTGCCATAGATTTAAGAATGGCAGGAGGGCTGGTATCGTTAAAATGGTAATGCAGCTCACCCCGATTAGGAGTGTGCCTGAAAAGTGCTGCACCACTACAGGGCGAGGACATAAGATTTGTTTTACTTACTGTATTATTCTCATATTTTATGGTGATGATGGTTCTTATTCTTATTCTGTGTACATACGGAAATAAAATTGGATGGTGATCTCATACTCGCTAAATTTTCAATCAGAGGCTTGACCATACGAAATCTGTGTATACTTCAATGAAATTGGTGCGTTGATGTCTTGGAGTTCTGGGGGAATGACAAACTAAATTCTATAGATTGGCTTCCTATTGCAAGGCTGGTTGAGGCATCTTGTCCATACTAGTTCAAATGTTGAGTGAAAGGTATGTGTGTTTGGATCTTTTATGTGGGAAATTACCATCTGAGGTATGTACAGTGTAAATCTTTAAAGTGAAGGGTACAAAAATATATTGCGTTGTTTGTAAAGTGAGGGAGCAGGAAGTAGAATAATGTATTGTCAGTGCTGTTAGAATATTTTAATGATAGTTAATTCTCAGTAAATTTAATAGTTAAACTTATGATAACTTTGATTGGTGGAATGAAAACTGGCATGCTTTCCATATTCATTTTCAGGAAATAGTGTCAGGTAAGGTTATAAGCAAATTTGGAGACTCGTCAGCACATGATCATCATACTGGGAGAATGAGTACTCATGCTAGGCAAAACTCAATTATTCATTTATTTATTTATTTCTATTATTATAATAATAATAATAATAATAATAATAATAATAATAATAATAATAATAATAATAATAATAATAATAATAATAATTCCCGTGTGGGGATTTACCGGTTACCTCCATCGGGCGCGTCCCATTGGAATTGGGGAACCTCGCTGGCTCTGCCGCCAGCAGAGTCAGAGGGTAGTAGGGAAATAAAATACCACCGTGAAAAAAAAAACTGGTCCCTTGCCAGGGTTACGGCGAAGACTGGTAAATGACCAGAAGCCAGAAAACATCTTGAGGCAACCTCTAGGGCTAACAACCCTAGTTGTAAAAGGATGGGTACCCGTCCAAAGCAAAGTCAAGTCAAAAAGCATGATGGCACAACATTTCAAGAAACATACCCCAGGGGGTAAATCTTCGGATAAATCCCTCATCGTGAACGCCACGGCGCACGAGTCTCGTTCGGATTTTGGGGAAGACTCGACATCATGCAAGAGACGAGTCGGAGCGTCTCGGTGTACCCCGAAGAGTCAAAAACTCTGGCCAAAATCTAAAACTTTTCTAGCAACTTTCAACATAAATTCACTTACACAAACTGGCAAGCTGAAAACCCTCACCAAAGCTCTTCACGAAAATCAGATATCCATAATGGCCCTACAGGAAACAAGGTACCCAGATGACGAGATTTTTGAATCCGAAGGCTACCGATTTTTCAAGAGCAAAGCGCAAAGAGGAATCCTCAATGGAGCTGTGATGCTTGGGACCGCGTTTGCTGTTAGAACCAAGATCGTTAAATCGGTTGCAAATTTTGAACCTGTGAATGACAGATTGTCTATACTCACAATTAAATGCGCGAACAAAACCTACGCCCTAGTTAACGCACATGCTCCTACAAACGATAAGAACAAGTCTGATCCAGACGAAGTTGATAATTTCTGGGACCTACTGGATGAAAAATTAAACAAAATCCCCAAACACCATGTCAAGCTTCTTTTGGGTGACTTCAATACCCAGCTAGGTCGTGAACAGAAGTACAAGAAAGTTATAGGAAATTACCCTGCTCACAAACGAACCAATCCCAATGGCAAAAGACTGGTGTCCATTTGCGAAAATCACAACCTGCAGGTCATGTCGACCTACTTTTGCTATCTACCCAGAAAGCAAATGACTTGGCGTTCTCCCGTCCAAGTTCTCGGAGAGTTCCAAATTGATCATGTTGCAATCTCCAGGAGAAACAGCCCTGAGATTATGAATGTCGAGGTAAAGAAAGGCATCAATGTGGCCTCAGATCATTATATGTCTCTTATCAAATTTAAACCAATTCCTGCAAACACAAGGAAGACAACCAAACAGATCACACGCTTCGACAATGATAAACTTCGGCAAAGGGTCGAGGAGTTCCAGGAGAAGGCTAGACCAAATGACTGTGACTTTAACAACGCCAAAAGTCTCCTTGTTGAGGCCGCCAAAGACGTTGCAGAAATCAAGAGAAGCAACAAGCATGCCTGGTGGAATGGTACCTGCGAATCAGTCCTCCAATAAAGACTCAATGCGTGGAAACAGTACTACTCTACGAAATAAAAAAATGATTGGGAAACCTACAAAACCCAACGTGCCCAAGCAGCTAGGGTGTTCAGAACTGAGAAACGTAAATACGAAAAATCTCTCATTGAAAAGATAGAACAAAACTTTAGGAAGAATGAAAGTAGAGAGTACTACAGAGCCTTCAAACGCAAACTCACTGGCTATAAACCACCATCTCTATGCTTTGAGCGAAAGGACGGCACACTGGCAACGTCAAATGAAGAAAATTGCAGCATTCTGGCAGATTACTTCAAGAATTTACTTAATTGCTCTAAACCGCAAAGCGCCATTGAGACCAAGGAACCCTTACTCAGGTACCCAGATTCCAGACCACCCGACAGAGATTAAATCAAGCGCCACATTGCCTGTCTCAAAAATAACAAAGCGCCGGGGGAAGACTCGGTAATAGCAGAACTATGGAAATATGCCCCAGAGGAATCACTTGATATCTTGCAAAAGCAAATAGAAGAAATTTGGAACAAGGAGACCCTACCCGAAGATTGGAAAATAGCTTCTATCCATCCATTACACAAAAAAGGCAGCATGAAGAACATCAACAACTACAGAGGAATATCTTTGCTACCCGTGACTTACAAAATTCTATCACTTGCCATCCTGGAGCGTTTGGAATCACAAGTCGAACATCAAATAGATGAATACCAAGGAGGGTTCAGAAAAGGTCGCTCAACAGCTGAACAGATCCAAAATCTCAAAACTATCATCAGATATTGTACACTAAGGTCCAAGCAGTATGTGTCTGTCTTTGTGGACTTTAAGAAAGCGTACGACTCCATTGACCGGGAAGTCCTGCTAAACATCTTAAATGAATTTGGAGTTGATTTGAAACTGCTGGCATTAATGAGAGCCACCCTGACCGATACAAAATCCAAGGTGAAGTTCCACGGATGTCTCTCGAATTCCTTTGACATCAAAACAGGAGTCTGACAAGGTGATGGGCTATCCCCGATACTCTTCAACTGTGTTCTTGAAAAGATCATCAGAACCTGGCGGGTGAGATTACAGGAAACCAACTACAGTCCATTGAGAATAGGAACCAAATCCAAGGGGATCGCAACAGACTGCTTAGCATTTGATGATATAGATGTTGATTCCCGATGATATTGCTGTTCTCTCAAACGACATAGAAACCGCTAGAGCTCAAGTTGAAATTTTAAAGGAAATTGCCGAACAAACTGGTTTGCAGATATCGTTTGAGAAAACAGAAGTAATGACTAACATCAAAGAGGCTCCACCAAAACTCCATACAAAATACGGGGACATCACCCGAGTAGACAAATTCAAATATCTGGGTGAGATCATCATGAAAAATGGACTGGACAAAGAAGCACTTCAGGAGCGAGTACGCAAACTGGAAATAGCCTACCAAACATCCCGCACAATCTACAACAAAGAATGCCTTTCCCAAAACACCAAGATATGTCACTATGAAACAGTTCTGAAGCCAGTAGTTCTATATGCAGCCGAAACCCTGTCTCTAAATGCCAATAAAGGACTCCTTGAAGAACTGGAGAAAAGAGAACGCAAAATTGTGAGAGGAATCTTGGGATCAAAGTACAGAAATGGAATCCATCAAAAGAGATCCAACAAGGAAGTCTACAGCAAAATAGAGAAAATTACCGACACAATCAGGAAAAGACGGGCACGATTTTACGGTCATCTGAAAAGTATGGACGAAAGAAAGTTAACTAAAGAAATCTTTCACTTTTTTGATTCAAACTCCAAAACCACAATTCCCTGGTTTAGAAATACCAAAATCGGGCGAGTTGGCCGTGCGCGTAGAGGCGCGTGGCTGTGAGCTTGCATCCGGGAGATAGTAGGTTCGAATCCCACTATCGGCAGCCCTGAAGATGGTTTTCCGTGGTTTCCCATTTTTGCACCAGGCAAATGCTGGGGCTGTACCTTAATTAAGGCCACGGCCGCTTCCTTCCAACTCCTAGGCCTTTCCTATCCCATCGTCGCCATAAGACCTATCTGTGTTGGTGCGACGTAAAGCCCATAGCAAAAAAAAAAAAAAAGAAATACCAAAGAAGACCTGCGAATGCTACATATCTCAGCTGAAGACACCCTTAACAGAGATCTCTTCCGCAAGAAAATATTAACGAATGGGCTAAACTGAGACGAGCAACCGAAGAGAAGACACGGTGCCCCTTGGACAGAGGAGCGTAAGCAGGCCCACTCACAAAGAATGAGGGAAATTTGGGCTCTGAAGAAGGCCAAGTTCAGTGTCAAATGCAACAAGACTTAACGTGGTCCTTGATGGCCCCAGTGAATTATATATATATAATAATAATAATAATAATAATAATCGTATGGCCTCGGCTACTGTGTGCAGACTTTTCAATTTGACGCCATCTGGCTCTCTGCTCATCAGTTTCGACATTCTGTTTTACTCAGGCCTACTAGACGGCAGATCGAGTAAACCGAAACTCACTTGGCGTCTATGGCTGAGATTTAATTAATATTGTCGTGTAAACACCAAATGTATCACCAGAGATCTTTTACATGCCGACACCATACATGGAGTGTCGAATGGACTTTTTTCTGCCCTTCAAAAATTCGACTACCTCTGCCGGGTTTGAACCTGCTATCTTGGAATTTGGTGATATGTTTGTTGAATTTAATCATAAAAGGGGAAATTATTTTTAGTTGCACCCCACTAAATAGTTGTACAAGGGCCATCCGGAAAGTAGTACCTGTTAGCGCCGTATGAAGCGCTGACGACTCGGGTAGCCGCTGGGCAAGGTCAGACCGCGTCAGTGGCTTGTCTGCCTGTTCTGTGCGAGGTTGCGTGACGCTAGCATTCCCTATGTTGTGTCTGTGATCGTTTAAAATATTTAAACAAATTGAGAACCCCGCCAGTTGTGAAGTAAGGGCCGTGATTAAATTTCTTAATGCACGAAACGTTCAACCTTGTGATATTCATCCCCAGTTAACGGAGGTGTATGGAGACAGTGTGATCGTCTGTTCGGCGCTGGTGTCGCAACTTCAACCTGGGGAGGGAGAATGCACACAACAAGGAGCATTCAGGGAGACCATCTGTCATTACAGACCAACTGCTGAGCGCAGTAGACGAATGCGTGAGGAACGATCGGCGCGTCACAATAGATGAACTCGGTGAACATTTTCCTAATGTGTCTCGAACAATTGTTCATGAAATTGTCGAAGACCATCTGCATTATTCAAAAATCTGTACAAGGTGGGTCCCTCGCATGCTTACAGAGGAGCACAAAACCAAGCGTATAGCTGCAGCACTGACGTTTCTGGGACGTTATTCTGATGAAGGAGACTCTTTCCTGACTCGCATCATTACTAGGGACGAAACATGGGTTTGTTATGCATCACCTGAGAGTAAACGAGTCAGTGGAGTGGCATCATGCTCATTCACCAACCAAACCAAAAAAATTCAAGACAGTTCTGTCCACCAGGAAACTCATGGCAACCGTTTTCTGGGATCGCCGAGGTGTACTGCTCATTGATTTTATGGCCCGTGGAGACACAATTAATGTTAATGCGTATTGTGAAACATTAAAGAAATTATGGCGGGCAATACAAAATCGACGGCGAGGTCTATTGTCTACAGGCGTCATTCTCCTTCATGACAATGCCAGGCCTCATGCAGCTGCAATAACACAACAACTTTTGCAGCAATTCATGTGGGAAACCTTCGATCATCCCCCGTATAGCCCGGACTTGGCCCCCTTGGATTTTTATCTCTTTACGAAGCTTAAAGACTTTCTGGCAGGAAAAAGATTTGACAGCGATGAAGAACTTAAACGAGCTGTGACTACGTATCTCAATACGCTGGCGGCGGAGGACTATGACGCTGGAATACAAAAACTCGTCCCACGTTAGGACAAATGCCTAAATTTGCTTGGAGATTATGTGGAGAAGTAGTGTAAAGTATGCTCTTTCCAATAAAAATATGTATATTTGTTAATATTTACTTCTGTGTCTTTATTGTGCAAATGGGTACCACTTTCCGGATGGCCTTCGTATGTTTCATTTTCTTATCCTCTTGAGGTTTGGAGATGTTAACAGTTGTGTTAAGTGAGTTACAAAGAGCCAATAGACTTGAATGTCCTATTTGATGTAGTTATAAAACATCATAACTGATGGCAAGTAACAATCTTCCAGGCTGTCCATTACTGCATTTTGGGAGGTAATGTAGGGTAGCAGGTAGGGACCCTCCTTGGAGGCAGCCCTACACAGGGAGTGGCGCCCCTGCCTATCTGAGTCCCAGAGCACACTGATCTGGTGTGTAACATCTGGTATGGGTCTCAGCTCAGGGTTACGAGTGAAGACCTCAACGGCATCTGCGGCGGACAAGGTGGACTTTGGTATGGTGGAGATGGCGGGAGGGGCAAACCGGTAGCGTCTGTACTGCAGAGGAGTGGCTGCAAAAGGCACCTGACTCCATGTTAAGGGCGGCCTAATTTGAACCTGGCAGAAGGTAATAAAATGCCTTTGGGAGTGGCAAACCCATTGTACAAACAGCCTATAAAATGAGTGCGATTGAATCGAGGCCTCGGAAAATGCTAGGGCGTCACCCTGAAGTGACGCACTGTTCCCGGTGCTCTGGAGGAACTGTGAGAAGTGGGCTACCAGACATCACAAGAATCGGTATCATCAATGTCATTACTTTGAATGGCAGGGTAGAAGAACTGATAGAGTATATGGAGAAGAAAGACATAGCAGTGATGGGAATAAGCGAGACAAAATGGAAGGGGAAAGGTCGAAGAGAATTGAAGAAAGAGTATAGATTGATTAGATCAGTGACAGGATAATTAAAGTTGGACTTGGACTTGAAAGTGGAATCAAGGATTTTATATAGGTTTACGCACCCCAATCAGGGAATGCAGATGAATGTTTAGAAGAGTTTCTAGAAGAACTGGAAAGTTGTATTGAAGACAAAGAGGTTGTAATAATGGGAGACATGAATGCACATGTTGGAACAGACAGACCGAGAAAAGAAGAGATAATTGGCCCCTACAGTTATGGAAACCAAGATGAAGAAGGAGATTTGGTAATAGATTTTTTAGAAGGAATGGATTAATTGTTGGCAATACGTGGTTTAGAAAAAATAACTCACAAAAAAATAACTAGATATGGTTGGGGAGATAGAAAGACAAAGATAGTGATTGATCCTATTCTGGTGGAGAACGAGAAACGTAGACAACTGGAAGATGTGACAGCATTGCCAAGAGCAGATTTCAAAGGAGACCATAAAGTGGTGGTAGCCAAATTAACACTTGGTGAAATAACAAAGTTAATAGAAAAAAAAGGAAAGAAAAATAAAGGGATGGAAGTAAAAGAGAAAGAAGGGAAAAGTTTCAGGAGGATCTGAAGAAAGAAATTCCCAAAGATGATGTGAATGTGGAAGAGGAGTGGACATGTTTCAGAAATGGATTTGTAAAGTGTGCAGTAAACACCTGTGGAAGACTATCAGGGAGGAAAAAGGAAAAGGAGACGCCTTGGTGGAACAGCAGGGTAAAGGAAGGAGTTAAAGAGAAACAAACGGCTTGGAGGAAGTGGATAGGCAGCAATAGTACAGAGAATTGGCAGAAATATAAAGAAGCCAAAAAGGTATGTAAGAAAATAGTACAAGAAGAGAAACGGAAGAGCTGGGAATGTTTCACAGAAACTTTACAGGAGGATATAAAGGGAAGTAAAAAGGTTTTGTATGGTTTGGTGAAGAATAGCTTACGAAATAGAGAGGATACAAAATTTGTAAAAACTGAAATAGGGCAGATATTGATGCAAAGAGATGACATACTAAAAAAAGTGGGAAGAATACTTCTCAGAACTGCTAAACATTAAGTGCACTGAACTAGTAGATGAGAAGGAGCAAGAAGAAACAATGGGGAAAGAAGAAGAACAAGAAAAGGAGATATCAATGTTAGAAATAGAGGAAGCCATACAAAAGATGAAGAGTGGTAAAGCAGCAGGAGTGAATGAGGTAACCAAGGAAATGATAAAAGCAGCAGGACCATTAGGGCTACAGTGGCTGTATAGATTATTTAGAATAATCTGGAGGAAGAAAGAGACCCCAGAAGAGTGGGGAAAGGGTTTAATTATCCTGATATTTTAAAAAAGTTATAAAAAGGAATGTAATAACTACAGAGGAATCACCCTTATTGCCCATGTAGCTAAGATATTTGAGAGAGTGTTGGGATGAAGACTGAGGAGGAAGCTAGAAGGAGAAATGGAAGAAGAACAGTATGGTTTTAGGCAAGACAGATCAACGTTCGACCTAATCTTTATATTAAGACATATGATGGAGAGAAGATGGGAGTTTGGAAAAGACATAGTGATGACATTTATTGATATTGAGAAAGCTTATGACAGTATGCCCAGACAGTTGGTATGGGAAACATTAAGGAAAAAACAAGTTACCAGAATGGAAGTGCAAATGATAAAAGCTATGTACAAAAATTGTGTTAGTAGTGTAAAGACTAGTATAGGAAAAACAAAATGGTTTATAGTTGAAACTGGTCTCCAACAGGGAAGTGTACTATCCCCCATATTATTCATCATAGTCATGGATGAAATTCATAAGAACATTAAACAGAGATTGGGAAGACAGGCAACAAAAGCCATATTGTTTGCAAGATGATATAGCGATATGTGGTGAGGATGAAACAGAAGTGCAAAAACAAGTAGATGTATGGAATCAAGAGATAGAAATATTTGGTATTAAAGTAAGCACAAATGTCAAACGAAAGAAAACCCTAGAACAGCTACACAATGCCCGTACTGTTGGCTCAGACAATCATCTTCATCTCTCTGCACAAGGCAGAAGAGAGTACAAACAACTTCTACATTCCGAGAGATCTAAATATTTGGAAGCCGAAGCAAAGGAACTAGCTACAGCAGCAAAACATGACCCATTTATAGTCCTTTGAAAAAATATTGTATCAATACCTCAAGATATCCCTATGGATAAATGGGAAGAACACTTCAAAGGCGTCCTGAATCTGAAAAATAAGACCCAGGCGTTCCCTGCAATCAACACAACTCCAGACGGAAATATAATCCAGGTTACACCTGATGAAGTCAGAGCAACTGTGAATCAGTCGAAAGTTAAGAGAGCTCCTGGCCCAGATGGTATTCATACAGAACATCTCAAAGAAACTCAAGAAATGTTACTGCCTTTCTCGACGAACTTATTCAATACCTGTCTAAGATCTGGAACTATACCTGAGGAATGGAGGAGATCAGTGAAAATCCTATATAAGGGTAAAGGACAGACAAATGATCCCAATTCTTATAGAGGCATTGCATTGGAGAACGACATCCTCAAAATATTTATGAAGATCCTTACAAAGAAATTGCAAGATTCTGTAACAATCCGGGAATGCCAATTTGGATTTATGCCCGGAAGAAGCACAATTCACGCTGTAAAATACCTGCTACAGGATATAGAAGAAGCATTATGATTACCCAAAGGAAAGTACTATGCAGTTTTTGAGAAATTCTCCTAATGAAGATAAAAAGCATGTTCAGCGAAGCTCATCCCCTTTTTAAGTTGCTAAATAACATCTTGATAGTGAACTACGTAGAGATTGAAGATGGAGTCAACACTTCGGACCTGATCAAATGAATGGATACTGCAGGGTGACCCGGTGAGCCCTTTACTGTTCAGCATTACCACTGCCGACATTACGAATATATTTAAACCTAGGAATTTCATTTTTGTCCGTATTGAACTGAGAAAGGATGATAGGAAAACTTAAAACGGTCCACCTTTTCAATACAAAAATGTTATAGTTTATTTATAACATGTATTTGTACTTGGAACTAGTTTCAACACTGATTTGCGTCATCATCAGCCAAAATGTGGGAATAGGCAAGCATTTAGGCATTTATATTACACAAGGCGTTACATTAAACAATACACATCTTACAAGGAGATAAAAACAGGGACGAGTATAGAAACAAATGAATCGTTGAGAAAACAAAAGTTATACATATTAAAAATAACCTTAACCACACATCTTGCAGTGCGAAAGTGTTCTTCTGGAATGATTCCTGAATATAAAACACACGTGCACACATTTCTGAAGAGCCAGCAGGCAGGACAAAGTAAAGTGAAACCTTAAGAGTTCTCATTTTTCTATGTTCTGACTAACTAATGAAGTCTCCCTTGAGTTCCTGATAAACATACAAAACAGGAAATTCTCCTTCACTCTCAACAATAGCTATAAAGACCAACGGTAAAATTTCATATTTAAATATTGTGCAGAGACGTAAAAGCATGATTTTGAACATGATATAACTCCTTCTTATAACCCAGTTTTTTACACAAGGTGTTACATTAAATAATACACATCTTACGAGGAGATAAAAACAGGGACGAATGTAGAAACACATGCGTCGTTGAGAAAGCAAAGTTATACATATTAAAAATAAGCTTAACCACACAACTTGCAGTGCGAAAATATTTGCCTTGAATGATTCCTGAATACAAAATGCACGCGCACACACTTCTAAAGAGCCAGCAGGCGGGGAAAAAGTAAGGTGAAACCTTAAGAGTTCTTCTGAGAAGAGTTCATCATTCTTTCTATGATCTGACTAACTAATGAAGTAGTCCGTATTGAACTGAGAAAGGATGATAGGAAAACTTAAAACGGTCCACCTTTTCAATACAAAAATGTTATAGTTTATTTATAACATGTATTTGTACTTGGAACTAATGAAGTAGTTAGTCAGATCATAGAAAGAATGATGAACTCTTCTCAGAAGAACTCTTAAGGTTTGTTAGTCAGATCATAGAAAGAATGATGAACTCTTCTCAGAAGAACTCTTAAGGTTTCACCTTACTTTTTCCCTGCCTGCTGGCTCTTTAGAAGTGTGTGAATACCGGGCGAGTTGGGCGTGCGCATAGAGGCGCGCGGCTGTGAGCTTGCATCCGGGAGATAGTAGGTTCGAATCCCACTATCGGCAGCCCTGAAGATGGTTTTCCGTGGTTTCCCATTTTCACACCAGGCAAATGCTGGGGCTGTACCTTAATTAAGGCCACGGCCGCTTCCTTCCAACTCCTAGGCCTTTCCCATCCCATCGTCGCCATAAGACCTATCTGTGTCGGTGCGACGTAAAGCCCCTAGCAAAAAAAAAAAAAAAAAAGAAGTGTGTGCGCGTGCATTTTGTATTCAGGAATCATTCAAGGCAAATATTTTCGCACTGCAAGTTGTGTGGTTAAGCTTATTTTTAATATGTATAACTTTGCTTTCTCAACGACGCATGTGTTTCTACATTCGTCCCTGTTTTTATCTCCTCGTAAGATGTGTATTATTTAATGTAACACCTTGTGTAAAAAACTGGGTTATATGAAGGAGTTATATCATGTTCAAAATCATGCTTTCACGTCTCTGCACAATATTTAAATATGAAATTTTACCGTTGGTCTTTATAGCTATTGTTGAGAGTGAAGGAGAATTTCCTGTTTTGTATGTTTATCAGGAACTCAAGGGAGACTTCATTAGTTAGTCAGAACATAGAAAAATGAGAACTCTTAAGGTTTCACTTTACTTTGTCCTGCCTGCTGGCTCTTCAGAAATGTGTGCACGTATGTTTTATATTCAGGAATCATTCCAGAAGAACACTTTCGCACTGCAAGATGTGTGGTTAAGGTTATTTTTAATATGTATAACTTTTGTTTTCTCAACGATTCATTTGTTTCTATACTCGTCCCTGTTTTTATCTCCTTGTAAGATGTGTATTGTTTAATGTAACGCCTTGTGTAATATAAATGCCTAAATGCTTGCCTATTCCCACATTTTGGCTGATGATGACGCAAATCAGCGTTGAAACTAGTTCCAAGTACAAATACATGTTATAAATAAACTATAACATTTTTGTATTGAAAAGGTGGACCGTTTTAAGTTTTCCTATCATCCATTACGAATATAGTAAAATCTTCACCCAACACGACAGTTATTCTCTAAGCAGATGACATGGTACTAGGGTCATCAAACGAAGTCAGCTTACAAGCCTCCTTATTAGAGTTAGAAAAGTGGGTTAACACAAATCAGCTCACGATCAATCTTCAGAAGACGGTCCAAATGACCTTCAGAAAGGGAGGGAGACTTTCTACAAAAGACACTCTTAGGAATAACTCTTCAATCCACAGCACTGTCCTTTAGTTACCACACAGAAGAAAGAACTGCGGCAGTGATAAGGGCCATCTACAGGATGAAAGATCTCGCAGCACTATCTTTATCCACGGCAATAATGTTATTCCGCACAGTAATATCACCTGTCTTGTCTTACGGATTGGAACTAATTTGGGACCATCTCAAACTCAGAGATCTCGAAAGGATAGAGAAAGTAAAAGCACGCTTTCTTAAATGTACTTTACGAGTTGGAAAATCGGCTCCTTCACGCCTAGTATATGAATTGGCCAAAGAAACTTTTTACATTCAGGACCTCAGAATGAGACTTCATCTGCCATCTACTGGAGCTTACAATGAACTTCTAAGCAGAAGGGAAGAAAAGAAAAAGGAAATCGACCCCGACTTTTATACCTCAGATGCCATGTTGGTGAGAAACTGGACCAAAGAAAATCAAGATCTAAGACATATCATAACATGTCTCTCCATTCATGGTTTTCACCACAAGATATGCACTGTGAAGTCTTTTCATAATCCAGATGATAATTGTATATGCGTTTTATGTGGCAAACAGTGTGACAGGTATCACATCAAGACTTGCAACAAGAGAATCATGTCGATAAGTGAATATTATAAATCCTAATGCCCATTCGGGTGCCCCTTTCTAATAATAATAATAATAATAATAATAATAATAATAATAATAATAATAATAATAATAATAAAGTAAGCACAGAGAAAAGTAAAACAATAGTGATGACAAAGGGAAGGGAGGAAGGAAGAGGAAAGATAAAACTGAATGGTAAAATTCTGGAAGTGGTTAAAAGTTTCAAGTACTTAGGAAGTGTGATCACAGAAGATGGAAAGATAACTTAGGAAATTGGGAAAAGAATACAACAAGCAAACAGCTTCTACCAGAGTGTAAGGGGTATTTTGTGGAACTAAGATGTCCCAAAGAAATGTAAGAAAGTATTATATTCAACCTATTATGAACCCATAATAACCTAGCTGGTGGATCGTGGACTACAACAAAACGAGAGGAGAGTGAATGCTGGCAGCAGAGATGAAATTCCTAAGAGGTATCGAGGGCAAGACCAGAAAGGATAGAATTAGAAATGAAGAGATAAGGAAAAGGACAGGAATCTTGAAACTTCAAGACAGGAGAAAAACAACAAAGCTAAAGTGGTATGGGCATATGATGACAATAGGAATGTCAAAAAGAAAAGCTTTTTCACAGAAATTAACAGGAAACAGACCACGAAGAAGACTCCGAAATAGGTGGACAGATTCATTGTGGGAGTGCGTAGAGAAGAGGAGAGGAAAACCAGAAGATGTACTTAAAAAGGGAGAAGAGTGGTGGAAAGACAGGCAGCGATGGAGGTCCTTGATTCACAACCCGACCCAGGAAGCTGGAAACTGGAAATGAAGATGATGGTGAAGATGATGATGATGATGATGATGATGATGATTATGATGATGAAAGTTTACACACATCACTCAATTGAATGACCTTTCATTTGCAACTGACAGTGTGCACTCTTCTCTCACCTTGAAATAATTAAACAGGTCTAACCACAATTTCATGGATGTCCTTTTGCTTTGTTTACCCAGCATGATCAAGCCTGCCATTCTCATAGGTAATCTTTTCCCCTCCATTAATCTTCCATCAACACACTGATAAAGCCAATTTGCATGCACAGCTTCATCAAACATGTCCATTCCTAACAGCCCTTATCTCTTATTTGCAAATCCCCTTTTGCCTTTATTCCCACCTGTTTGTATCGGCACCGAGCTCAATAGCTGCAGTCGTTTAAGTGCGGCCAGTATCAAGTAATCGGGAGATAGTGGGTTCGAGCCCCACTGTCGGCAGCCCTGAAGATGGTTTTCCGTGGTTTCCCATTTTCACACCAGGCAAATGCCGGGGCTGTACCTTAATTAAGGCCACGGCCGCTTCCTTCCACTTTCTAGACCTTTCCTATCCCATCGTCGCCATAAGACATATCTGTGTCGGTGCGCCGTTAATCAAAATAGCACAAAAAAAAAACCAGTTTGTATCAGCAAACATTCTCACTACTTTCATGTCTTGTAACATATTCAGAGTATAAAGAGCTTGCACTCCCAGACAGCAAATTTGAATTGAGAACAGAACAATACACTTTATTCTTGCTATTGATCATGACTGCAAGCACACTGCATTAGTTTACCTTTTCACTACTCCTTGTTTCAGATTCACTATTATTTGTACCATCCTGTAAGAATACACATCCTAAGTACTTGATATGGTCCATCTGCTACAATTGTGTATTACCTAAAGTTCAAGACCAAGATACTGGATTGTAAGGGTTTTACACAAGCTGCTTGTAAGACTAGGTCATCTGCATACATTAAACTGCTTCTACATTTTCACCCTATAGTTTCTCGTCCCAACATCTTATACCTTGAAGTAAATAATCCACTCGAATTGGGCCGACTTTCATTCATTTTATCAAGTACTTTATTGCAGTGTTTTCAACTCCCTTATTTTGCAAAAAAAAAAAAAAAACAACTGATTTTTGGGGCTCATCCCCTAAATATTTTCCATTGAGACACATTTACTCGAAAACAACATTTCATCTCAATATGCCGATATTAACTCGTGCCGACTTGAGCATGAAATTTGAATGTTGATAATTATAAGTTTTGTAGTTTTAATTCAGTGGAAAAGCTAATGATACATGTTTAATATCTAATTTTATATTACATTTTAATACATTTTCACTCTTTTAGACTGTATTATGGTTTTTAGTATTCTTGTGGATACTTTCTTTTCAGTATGTCTTTCTTACAATCTGGGTACAGTGTACGATTCACAGCTTTCAACTACATAACTTTCCTTTGAGCTTCTAAATATGAAGTGTTGCTAGTCCATGTCAAAGGATATTCTTGAATAAAACTAGTGTCCTCCTTCAGGCAAGAGAACAGATCTCTGCTTTTGGTTGACACAGAGTCATCTCTTATGTTCACTGAAATGAAGAAAAGATTGAATTACGAGATGTATATTAACAAATTCAAAACTAAAGAATTGGTAATCAGTATAAAATTAAACTTACCATATAACTGTCCATCTAGTTTTCCACAAAGAGGAATATATCTCTTTTCCATGCACAGATTCTCTCTGGCTAAATTTGCTACCATTTTGATTTTGATTTGTACGTCTACTTCATCATCAAGGTGTGATAGGGCAGACAATTCTTCGGATAAATACCACACATGGTGACTAAATTTGTTTTGAGCTGCTTTGGAAATTGTGGAATCTATCCTTTCATATGATTTTAGAAGTTTTAAGAAGCAGAGATCTTGATAAGGAACTTCTACAGCTGCACTGCACTGAAGCCACGGTTTGACATAAACGGTTACAATGAACAGAGGGACATCTCTTAAGGCATTTCATTTACACTAGATAGTTTAAGTTGTGATCTTAGCAGAAACATTTTCAAACAATATATAGCTCTTTCCATCCATCGAGCTTGTGTCCCCCCAAAAACATTACAGAGAGCTCTATGAGTTCACGATAATCTCTCAGTGTTGGTTTATGTAATTCACTTTCATAAAAGTCTAACATTTCTATAATTTCTGACTCACTAAAAACATTTCCACACTCTCTTTGCCACTTGGAAAATGATTGGCATTAGCACTTTCCCAGCTTTTCCTAAAATATTCAAAAAGTGGTATAGCAGGACTGCCTGTTACATCACGTACTTTACATTCAAATTCACAACATAAAATAAGTTCGTATATGTGATGACTGCACGGACAAAACAATAATTCCCTGTCCAATTTTTGTTCAAGTAAGACACATGCTCAGTTAAACCGTCCGGTGTTTGATGCAGTTGTGTCTCAGCAGAGAATTTGTGCATTGCAGCGTAGCGTTACAAAAATGTTGCAAAGTTTGGGCTGGGAAGAACTGGAAGAAAGGAGACAAGCTGCTCGACTGAGTGGTATGTAAAACTCTTTCAAAATTAAAATTATGCTTCCAAGCCAGCATATGACTGAAACAGGCCATAAGTTCACCTCAGTAGAAAATGATTTGACGGTCATTAAAAGCCTAAGCAAGGGGAAATTATTGAACGAAACTGAGAACTTGTACATTTACTTGGAACAAACTTATAATAAAAATAATAATCTTAACGATGTCATTGATAACAAAAATCCGTTATATGAGACAACTCCGAGGTTAATCCAGGCCGTAAATCAGAATAAATTTCCCAGTATGTTTAAATCACAGAACGCATGCACTCCAATAGCCACGCCTAATGCCAGGCCCGCCCAATCCAATTCGAGTAACACCTCTCAAGCAACAACACAGACACACGATTTGAAACTCACTCCCCCTCCCCCTTCCCCTCCACGCTCCACCCCTCCGTTCCAGCATCAATACTACACTAGGAGTAGCAAGCTTAGTCGTTCACACACAACCGGAACAATTGGTCCCAGCTAACGTCGACAAGACAAGCAAGCTCATGTGATAAACACTCTCACTGCAATTATTATCATATAGGGTTCCACGTTCATCATTCTAATTCCCCGTTTTTTTTTCTCTTATCCAGTTACAGACAACCCATATTCCTCCCAAGGTTGAGCAATGCACCAATGGAAAGTTAATCAAGAAGAATGACGTAATATTCCAAAAAAATTTATCCGATCAGCAATAGTTTCCAACATACATGTTTCAACCTTAAAACATAACCATGCTTCTTTCTAAAGGAATATTCAAACTGATTTATACCCTAACTTTAACCAAGGTTCCGGTTTTGTAACAATTCTTACGACTCAGGCGACGATAACAGTTGAAGAAACCCCAACTCACGCTGTGATAAATCTCTAGTCAGTACAATTTGAGAAACCCCAATTCACGCTGTGATCAATCCAATCTACCATTTGGATGTCTAGTCATTATAAAATAAATTAATTCATTGTTCGTAAATTCTGGCAAAGTTAATGTACATATTGTACGTACTGTACATATTGTAAACTATGTAAAAAGCATAAGACCATTGTATTTAGTATTAAGTTAAGTTTACAATTAAGTTCCAATGTTTATAGTTTTAATTCTTGACCTTAAGATTTAGTATTAGGCTGAAGATGCCCATAACTAGGGCGAAAAATGTCCCTAACTGGTGTTTTTAATTCATGTAGAATTAATCACTAAAAAATGTTTGTATTGAAAAGATGGACACAATAATTTTAATCTTGAAAGTGTTTTACTTATTGTATATTCAATACAGAACAAAATGAGCTTAGTTACTTGAGTGGTATGTTCCGAGCTGTCAGTGGAGAAATGGCATAGAATGACATTAGTAGATGAATAAGTTTGAGTGGCGTCTTTAAAAGTAGGAAAGATAAAGTTGGCATACAAGAAGACGAACTGGGGAAAATATTCATTTATAGGAAGTGGAGTTAGGGATTGGAATAACTTACCAAGGGAGATGTTCAATATATTTCCAATGTCATTGAAATCATTTAAGGAAAGGTTAGGAAAACAACATATAGGGAATCTGCCACCTGGGCGACTGCCCTAAATGCAGATCAGTATTGATTGATTGATTGATTGTCTTCTATAAGTTACCCCAATATGTTAATGCATTCCAAACAACATTCTCTTGCTCTTTATCAGAAGAATTCTGTAATTTTGAAACCCCAATGAGCTGCTCACTGTTCCCCAAATGTAACAACAATTGCAAGTCTTTCTTCTTTAGTGTCCTTGAGATTCACTCCATGGCTAAATGGTTACCATGTTGGCCTTTGGTCACAGAGGCCCCGGGTTCGATTCCCGGCAGGGCCGGGAATTTTAACCATAATTGGTTAATTTCTCTGGCGTGGGGGCTGGGTGTATGTGTCGTCTCCATCATCATTTCATCCTCATCATGACATGCAGGTCGCCTACGGGAGTCAAATCAAAACAGCTGCACCTGGCGAGCCGAACTTGTCTTTGGACACTCCCGGCACTAAAAGCCATACGCCATTTCATTACTGCAGGCAACAGTTTACCATCCCAATGAACAGTAAAAAATGCAGTTATATCATTCTTGAAAGCAGATTTAATTGTTTCAGAACGTTCTCTTCTCTTCTTCTATCTGATTCGATGAATAGAAAATTTATTAGTAAGGAGTTCTTTGGTATTGTGGCCAAGTACCTTTGCTGTCGCTTGAAGGATGTATACAGAATCCCTTACACTCAGCTGGCATCTGTCCAAAGCAGCCACTAAATTACAAGTAACAACATTTTTTGTACCACGCCTTGCAGCATACTGCATCGATGTGCTCGTGGAAGTCTCTCCTAAAAATTCACTAACATTGATTTCATCTGAACTTGGAAGTGCATTATCTGAATCTGCAGATGATGAAAAAGGAGGTACCGCAGAAGATGTAGATGCTGCACACTGTTGTTTCTCTGTCCTTTTCTCATCTCAAAATTTTCTTTGCATCGCCCTATCTTCTTTTTGCGCGACTTTTTGGTCTACTCCTATAAGGTAGCCTTTACTTCTTGGCTCTCTCTGCTAAAGTTAAAACATCTTCTTTTCTTCCAAATTCGTCATTTGTAGGGCATTCACATGTGCAATCTCAGATAGATTGTTCATAATATTTGTAAACTCCTTTTCATGATGCTTAAAAATATTTTAACCCTTGTTTGTGGCTTTTCTTGCCATTTTCTCCACTCCAGATACAAGTTAATAATTTTTTGTGAACAATACTGATTAGCTCTTGTCAGAATTCTTGCTTTCTCCCAAAATATCATGCACTCACAAACCATAAGATAAGCACTTACACTGACAGTTAATTTTACCTCCCATATGTTATAAAATGAAACTTAAAGAACTTGTCCATTTATGTCCAGTTATTTGATGTATTAAAAACACACGTTCCCTGGCACTGCATAATTGATGTGACATTATGTTAGTCTAGCGACCCGAAAACACGAGACACTATGGACAACAATGCACGTACTAACAGGCACGGTTAGAATGGTTAGAATGCTCTAATCTCAACAAAATTTCGTATAGGCATGTTTTAGAGTCATTCGAACATAATTGGAAAGTGAGCATTCAAAACCTTTGAAGTCTGAAAATAAGGGACATCGTAATGGTCGTATAGTGTATGTGATTTGAATTGTCTGTTCGTTTGTGATTGTTGGGACTTGGGTGTATAGTACTGTGTGTGTGTGTGTGTGTGCGCGCGCAGTTTTTTTTCTTTTTCTTTTTTTTCGTATTGTTCTAGAATGTTGAAGCTGTGTCTCTTAGGGCTGGTAAGGATATTTTCCTTGCTTATGTTCATGTCTGTATATTTTTGTGTTATGTCTAGGAAATAGTTGGCAAATGCAAATTCTACATTATATTTAAATACTCTCATATGATCTATGTATCTTAATTTGAAATTTAATCTGGTTTATCCAGAACAACTGGGGAAGAACAATACTATTAAATTAGGTTCAATGAGCTGCAACGTGATAAAATTAATAAATAAACTTAGATAACTAGAAAAAAGAAGAAATTAACGGTTAACTCAAAATTCAAAAGACGGCCGTCATTTAAGTAAAATTAGAAGAAAACAATCTGGTATTTTAAGTAGCCCTATGGCAGGAGTAAGTTACCGATCTACAATCTTAATCAATTTCCACCAAAATTCGCAATTACTTCTCAAAGTTTCTGAATACACTTGAACAGTTTCAAATTTATTGCCATGAGCTTTCACAAGCGTCCGAGTTTTAAAAGGTTACAATTATGAACTCGAAACAGGCCAATAAAACCACAACAGAAAGTCGGACAAAAATAAACAGAGATTACATGAAAGGGTGATTAAAACATTAGTAAAGAAACCAAGAACACCCGAAAAATAGTGCAGAATACCGAATTCATGCTCCAAAGGAAAAATCCACCCTCTACATTCAGTCAATCAATCATCAACAATAATTAGAAATTATTAAAACATCACCATGGTTACGGTGCAGGCAAAATTTACGGGGCACCAATCCCAAGGGTCCCACAATAATGGAATACGAGAAAGAACAAAAGAGAATCAAGGATAAAGAATCATCAGAAATAATATAATATAGAGAGAAAGCAAAACACCGAAGTAAATAGAATCCATAAGGGACCGAAAACTAGAGATAGATGCTTGTGGGAACTCTTTCAGGCGTTACACAAATGAATTATAGATTTCTTTAGGGCAAAACAATACCACCCCGTAACTCCCAAGAACATTACTTTAAATATAAAATAATAACAATAACCAAAATTTTGGGAGTTAGTTAGAAAATTACAAATGAGAAACCCATGTTTCAATAGGAGAATTACCAAAACAGAAAAGTTCTTTCCCATTTTTTTTTTTTTTTTTTTAAGGTTACATTAATTTCAAGAATCAGACGATTTCCAAAGCACCGCTTAAAGTTCGGAAAATATTCAGAGAGGAAGATTTATATGAAGTCACAGAGCCATTGATGATGAAAACTTGATGCAGAAAATGTAACTTACAGGTCCAATGTAGATTCCATGTTGAAGAGACGCGTTGTTTTCATACTCACAAATTTATGCGCCGTAGTCACCTAGAAGGAAGGCCACATTACTAAATATAAATGAAATTCTTGAGGATGAACATCCTCGCATGGAATTGGTTTTTAACCAAAATCCATGGTTACACCGATTATTCGCTTTGAGGCACAATGAAGTATGCTTCTGCTCGCCATGATAGCTTCCAACAGACAACGGGCCACTACAAACCATACAGAGAGGTCCATTACGTAACAATTCTCGCTAGCACTGATTAGCCAGCAACATAGGCACGGCTAAGAGTCGTGCTCGCTTGCGCAGCAGGCAGATACCAGTTTGGCACAGAATAACGTGAAACACAGACAGACAGTTCTTGAATTAAAATAGAACAGAGTGTTTTAGGCAAGTAGAAATAATAAGTTAGAAGTATGGCCTCCAATAACTTAGAAGTAGCCGTAGAAAACAAGTTTGAAAGATGAGCATGATGTGACACAAATTTCTACAGCGATAGCCCGTCTAAAACATAAATGGGGAAGGCTAAAAATGTTACCTCGGTAACACAGTGACTCATACCGATTTCTCCCAGATACCTGTCCTGAATTCTGATCCTGAATAGAGCCCTTAGCCTGCAATCTCCTTCTCCTAAAAATATTAGACCACTTGTCTTCTACAATTCCTTCATTTCCTTCCCATCCCTCTTTTGCAACTACTGTATCCTGTACAATTTTTGAGGGAGGCCTACTTTCCTCCCTGTCCTCTGAGAGAATCCTAATTATCTCCCTCAAACTCTCCAATTCCTCCCTCATACTCCTTAATGCCTGGCAACACCCACAGTTCCTACACTTGCACTCCGTAGCCATTCTTTACGGAATAATGAGAAGAAAAGAAAAAATAAAGTAACCTACTCTGTGCAAAATAAAAATGAAAGGAAAGAAAATGTCTATAAAATGTCTATGAATGTCAATAAAATGTCTATAAATCACATCGTCCATGAACAAGTCTACCTTAATGGCTGTGACCCTTTGTTAAAAGAGGTTTAACATGCCTAGGGAAATACCAAAATAATAATTCCCAAAGACATTGAACTTCATTTACTCTGCTCATTATAAAGCACTGCCTTAATTATCATATTCAGAGGTGAAGGTGCTCAAATATTAGCCTGATTTTGGTAGATTTGCTGACATGTAAAAGAACTCCTGCGGGACTAAATTTCAGCACCTCGATGTCTCCAAAAACCAAAAAGTAGTTAGTGGGACGTAAAGCAAACAACATTAATTATTCATTCATATCCAGAGGATCCTTCTCTGTGATTTTTAAAAATTTTCCTCATATTATGTTATCTGTATTATCGCTCATTCTTGTATCATTTTTAGAGTAGAACTCTCGTCTATCAACATGCTTTTTATACATTATAATAGGCATGTACAGCCAGAAGAAAATAGTGACAAGCTCATTCGATGATGTAGATATTGCCTTTTATTATAATAACACATTAATTATTCAATAAACTAGAGAGATAAACTAGAGAGATTCTATCAAAAGGGGATCAAAAATTATTGGTAGAACCTTTATTAAGAGAGGAAAGAATACTGGCAGGGATGGAATATTTCAGGAGAGATGAACAAAAAATATTGGTTGTTAGTTAACAAAATTGTTTAAGATGAATTTATGGCTTGTTGATGGTGTTGCTAGTTATGGTGGATACAAGTAAAGAACTAGTTTTTTAGTAGTATTGTTCAGCAGAGTATGACTGGAGGATGTCATTGAAGTGTACTGCTTTCACCAACCAAAAATGTTGACTATGTAGCATTTCTTCTTCTGTGAGTGTGCTCTACTGTCTATTGCCTAGTTACTTATTAAATTGCTGCTTTCCGTATATTTGTTCATATTGTATATTTTAATATATATTTGTACAATGTTTTTAATATTTACAATGTAATGCAAGTTCATGCAGTTGAAATGTCATCAGAAACACATCCTTAATGTTTTGTCTACTGATCCCTGTTATATGCCAGAAATGGATTTATTTATGCCCTCTAGTAATTTCTTTCCCTTTTTCTCTTTGCAGGACAAGTGCATTATCTCATGTCAGACTGCTAAATTATGTAGGTGATTTGCCAGGTGTTGAAGGTTTTGAAAAACTGGAAAAATCTAAGGATCCTAAGGAGTTCTCCATTCACAATTCTCACCTTGCTGCTGCCTTCAGTGAGCAAGGATTGCTTAAGGCAATCACTTTGAAGAAGAGCGGTTTAACTGTGCCTGTTCATTTGGATTTTGTGAGGTATTGAATTTAATTGAATGGAATATCAATATAATCTCCTTTTACTACTCCTTTTAAGATGGAAATCTTGCAACTTAGACTTGTGGTATTAAACTTTGAAAGTTCAAAAACTTGTGTGTTACAACCTTGTGAAAGGAGAGAAAGAGTCGCATGCCTTCACAAGGATGTGGGACGTACATATTTGATAGAGTAGAACAACAGAAAATAATAAATTGGTAGCTGGTATAAAAAATAAATAAAAAATTTGCAAACATTAAGCTCATTTCAGTTTTCTTTAGATAAGACTTTTGTGTAATATAGGTATATTGCAGTATATAATTACATGCACTACTCAGTTCATTCATGGATTCCAAAGTACAGATTGTGTCTACAGGA
The DNA here is from genome assembly GCF_040414725.1 of Anabrus simplex. Lineage (NCBI taxonomy): Eukaryota > Metazoa > Arthropoda > Insecta > Orthoptera > Tettigoniidae > Anabrus > Anabrus simplex. The sequence goes on along the minus strand of NC_090266.1, from coordinate 608,243,292 downwards.
CTGAGACACTGAGCCAATATGCTTTGTACTCAACTTAGTCATCAACATACTCATATATCCTTGCATGCGAGCATTTAGTAAGATGTGACATTATCCTGCAAACATTGTTTCACACCTCTCATGCTTGATGCTGGCCTATAATGTCCTGTGCATTTTCAGTCCAACAGTTATTATTCTGACCTGAGAAGTTGGAAAACATTTTGTAGAGCATGTTGAGTAATACACGCAGCAGTGTGGATGGGCATTATCTTGCTGGTACTGTACAATCACCTTGTTGCAAGAGTGCAGCAGAATGAGTTGAACAGTGCCTGTGCATATCTGGAAATTGTCAAATTTCCCTCCATATACACCAAAAGTGTGTGTGAGTTGTAGCTTATGGTATTCTCCTCTATGATTTCAAGGCTTTGACATGTTTGTTGTATGCGATTTAAGTTCTTAAGTCTGTCGCACAATAAGTATGACAACTACAACCCTACAACATTCCTGAAAAAAAAACCCTACATTATTAAACAAAGAATAAAAACACACTGTAAACATAAAAAAATCATCAAAAGAGCCTTTCAGTTCTTAAGATAATACTCTTGTGGCACCACTGAAGACTTTCAAGTTCACGTGGCATAGGTAGAAGCCTGGCCAGAGTCACCTGTGGCCATACTACTGTTGTGCAGTACATTTGGTAACGTTACATCATATGAGTGCAGTGGTCATGAAAAGTGAATCAGAATATGTACTACCGCACCTTTCCCTGCCCTAAGTATGTGCCAGCTTGGTAAAATCTAATATATTTGCTCTAGGCAAGACAAAGAAAAATAAATGAAAACATTCAACAAATAATCATAAACAATCATGTAAGGTTTACAGTTGGTAATCTTTGAGCCTAGAACTCATTTTGTATTTGTTTTTTGTTGTTGTTCTGTTTTACTCAGTTTACTTTTGTAATTTACAATTCTTCATGATTTTTGCTTCATGAATACACCTTGGATAATGAAGATAATGCTCCTATATGACCGTCGTCCACATAACGGATGTGATATTGTATACCCATGTAACTGAACAGATGGAAAAATTTTGCAATAACACCTTCATTACCAGGTCAAACAACACAACACAGTTATATCAAAAATTTGAGTGAGACCGTACAATCCTGAAACACTAACATATCAAAACACATACACAAAATATTAAACAGTCCCCCATAAGCACTGACTCTACATGGTGAAAACACACTCACCAGCAAACAAAGACTTTGGTGAGAACCTGGAAAAGACTAACCCAATCACATAAACAAAATACAGTACATATAAATCAGAAAACCCAGAATACAAGACATACAGTATACTGAATGCTTTTCTGCAGAGAGGTGCCTGGTAATGAACTCACACCCTTCAAAAGGTGAATACTATCCTGAGTACCTGAAATCCCTAATTGATCACGTGACTTAAAACGAGGAAAACACTATTCACTTTTGTGTATGATTTTCACCTGGGGATATGTAGCAAAGATTTTGACTTCCTAATTAGTTTGATATAATGGTACTATCATACAAATGTGCATTAGATGATCACTAGCCTTTCTCTCCCCCACTGGAATGTTTTTGACTACTATCAGATACAGACTCTCGGTCTGTACCTGCGTTCTATTCTTGGCAGATTTCAACTCTCTCTTTCTATCTCAGCAACAACTTGGCACTACTTGACCTTCGTCAACAAATCACTTAATCTGAGTAACTCTGTCCCAGCTTCAATACCTTCATCCAGCCCTTTAACATATATCGCTGTAGAATCATCACTATCATTTCATTTATTCTGCCATATCACTTAGGTCAATCTTCTTCTTCTCCTCTCTCTCTCTCTCTCTCTCTCTCTCTCTCTCTCTCTCTCTCTCTCTCTCTCTTTCACACACATTTATCAACAAAAACTGCATTACCCTAGACTATCAGAAGTTACAAACACCACCCAGTACAACACTTCAAAAGGGGTTATATTCAAGATGACATAATTATGGAAGATAGTTTGAGCTGAGATATCCCAGGTTCGACTCTAGGGATCAACTATTGTATCTTCACGTACATGTGATTATCCAAAACGTAAGTTTACAGTTACATGCACTACATTACAGAATTAGATGACAAGAGTGCCTTCCTATTACTACTATATTCTGAGTTTAAATCCCTAGGCCTTTATGGCCTCCTAAACGCAGATGACATAACTTGCACATGAAAAATTATCTGATACTCCCAAACTAACCTGAGCGATTACTATCTTGCATGAAATTAAAAACACTAAGATCCTCATATTAAGGAACTTAAAACCTATTTTACAACACTGCCATAAGCAAAGCAAAATCCTGGTCCCACTCAAACACTATATTAAAAGTACTTGCTGGCATTCAGAATTGAACTACAGTACATTAACCCATTGAGCCCTGCATATTTGTTGGATTGAAACTGCATTGGCGCTGGGATTATTTTGGAGGAAATATAGTGTCGCTTCATATCATGAGAAATTTCTTAGTTACAAGACCATTAAAGATTTAAATATACATGAACACAAAAGGCTTCCATACCACAAACTGCAGAACAAGGAATACAGTAAAACACTTTATTTTATTAGCATCACGGGACCGTAGGCCTACTCAGTCCGCCTGCTGAGCTGTAACCCAGTTTTCTCTTTGCACTTTCTCTTCGATTTCCACATCTATTTGTTATTCAAGAGCATTGCTCACACTAGTACTGATATTACTACTAATTTCACTGAAAAAATTACATTCCTAATCATCATTACTTCCTAAAAGGGGTTATATATCTGTAAATATCAGTTCTATACTGGCAGCCATCTTGTTTACAAGCGAATCTCAAAGGTAGAGAAAGCCCACTTCAAACTAATATTGCCAAGCACACTATCGATATATATTACCAAAGAGCATATAACATTGCAAAGAAAGAGTCCCTACACAAATCACAAATGCAACTCACTCTGCCATCTCTTGAGGAAAAGTAGAATTACGTAGTAAAATGAGACAACGGAACAGTTCCATGGTCCGGCGTTTGGTCCACCGAGATGAAGCACGAAACCGTTCCGTGGCTCGGGCCCAATGAGTTAACTATCTACGTATCTATCTACTATCTACGTATTTACAAAAGTGATGCTATTCAGTTACATGGATAAATTAGGTCATTTTGAGGTGTTCATCTGATATCCTGGTGGTGATTTGGGGCTGGCTAGGACTCCTTCATGGTATTTGCGCACTCATGGCAACACTGACAGTGACTGATGATCCCTTAGCACCTTGAACGATGATGGCTTCCATTGTCCGGTGCTTCTTCCTCGGTTCCTCCCCTGCTGGAAGTGGAAACTACAAGGGACAGCACTTAGTTGTTACTAAACACATTACTATTTTGCATTCACACACATAAAAAAAGTATATTTCATGAAGTCGTCGTAACCACACCAATCATTCAAATCAACTTCATTAATTTGTAGCTGAGTTTGTGGGTCCTGTCACGTCATGCCATTACTGTACTTATTTGGTGCAGTCATAAGTTATGAATTTCATTATGGTCCGTATTGACAACTGATCACTATCAAAGGGTAGAGAAGGGTCCACCTATTCAATACCTTTGGACCCTCCTTTACCCTTTGATAGGTATCCACCTCGTCTCGAATAGTTACCAGTTTATTATGATTATTATCATTATTATTACTACTACTGTTTGTCTCTCAACGTTTTCAGTCTACTCCCCAAACAAAGTCTGAGATCACACAAATAACAACTCATTGCACTCTCCAGTATAGAAAACTTCAACTCTGAACTCAACAGCTATCCATATTCAACTCTACTAAGGGCAAAATTCATTCTATGCTCGCTTCCCTTGGCAGCCTTTGCTCTCTTTCTCTTACTGGAGAAACTAACCATCCTAGCATCAGCGCTCCCGTTCGAAAACCATCTTGCTTGCATGATATTACAAATGGTCTTACTCCCTGGGGTTCTTGGGTCAATACCGATAGCGTACACTACCCCATGCATATACTGTAAGCAAGTCTGAATTAACAACATGATCCAGGGTGGATGTGGTGTTTTTTAAATGGTATGTGATTTGTTCTTCATCTATGGTTAATATACATTATTTTAAAAGTTAAAATTCTTTGTTTCTATTGAACATCTACAAATTTATAAAATTCATACAAAATTGTGCAGACAGTATATATAATGTGTGTGAAAATATCTTGCATAGAACATTTTCAATATCCACCAGTAATGAGTCACTTGCACTTTGAATACCATTATGGAGAATATGTGACACACAGCCCAAGCCTAATATGTTTATATTTAGATTGGATTTTTCTTCAGATAAAACATTATTCTTTTGTTCCTGGTTGATTCCTCGACAATTCACATTGGTATTATTGGCTAATAGTGTAATTGCCTTCTCAGTCAAACTGAACTTGTGAAGAACTTCCACAATTAAATTTGTGATCATTTCTGAAGTTCAGCATCCTAATTTTTATTTTGACATTTGCTTGAAAATAACGGAGGGGAACAGGAACCAACCATATTAGGATCTTGTGATTTGAACTGTCTATTATAATTGATACAAATCTAGCTCTTCCAGTTCACAAACAATGTCCTGCATAGTATATAGTGCTAATACATTCACAACATCCCTGGTTTTTTGACAGACGCCTGTGAACTACTTTGTTGCAAATAATTCAGAGGTTGCAGTTCATTGAACTAAAACCGTGATTGTGTTTGACTATATGAAAAGCAAAAGCACTCCTCACATGCGGCCAATTCCAAACACTCATCGTCAGGTTTTTCAGGAGAAAAACTTGTAAGCTTTTTGGATGTCCAAGCAGCCCAAAGGGCTGTTTTATATTCTTTAGATTTGATGTGCTTCGTAATATCTGATATTCCACTGCAACTGATTGAAAACATGGCTCTGTTTTTACAATAAAAAACTGTTCCATTGTCCTTAATTTTTTTATATATACAGAAAATCACACTGCAGTTTGACATTGAAACAACACAGTCTTTTTGATGGCATTGTGAATGAAGTTGCATTTGTTGGCAATGAAAGAAATACACAACACACTCCGACAAAGACAAGAACTGTGCAAATAAAAACTGTAACCTGAGAAACCATGTCTGTTTTATATTCTACACTCAACACCAGTTCAATTGCTACTGAAGTAATAAGTGGTATTCAAGAAACAATGATGAAATTTCTATTCACCATACGCAAGTAAACTTTTCCTGTTTACTGATACTCTCCGTACTCCGTTTCAAAAACAAAACAGTACATAATTGAAGTTGATTGCTGGGGTTGTACCTTAATTAAGGCCACAGCCACTTCTTTCCCACTCCTTGCTCTTTCCTATTCCATTGCTGCCATTTTCTGTGTTGGTGCGATGTATAGCAAATTGTAAAATATATATATATTGTTGTCTTAGTATAATACAAGTGCTATGGATGGGAACAGAAATGGAAGTTTAACTACTTCATGGTAATTTAGAAACCAAAGGCTGAAGCATTAAGTGTAACAAAAAAAAGCTCTCTCATTCAAGACATTTCAAATGTCCAGCTCCATGGCTAAATGGGTAGCGTGTTGGCCTTTGGTCATAGGGGTCCCGGGTTTGATTCCTGGCAAGGTGAGGAATTGTTACCATCGTTGTTTAATTCTGCTGGCACGTAGGCTGGGTTTGTGTGTCATCTTCATAATTTCATCCTCATCATGATGCGCAGGTCGCCTACAAGCGTCAAATCAAAAGCCCTGCACCTAGTGACCCGAACATGTCCTCGGACACTCCTGGCACTAAAAGCCACACACCATTTCATTTCATTGTACAAGGAATAAATTCAGCTATTCACAGAAGCACAAATCCAGTTTAAAAGAAACAGATTTAGAGAGGAAATAATGAATTCCTTGTCACAAAGACAGAGTTCAACAAAATGCAGAACCACCCCTCACAGTGCAACATTAAAGGGGGATTAATTTATACAAAGGACATTAGAGTTTCCAGCATCTTTTAGCTTTGCACATTTGTTTCTCATCATTGTGAGGCTGCACAAGGAAAGGGAAGGACAATAGTGGTAGCGAGTAGGCTATGCCATAAATTATTATGGTCACATGGAATGAACAGACTTGAAAAAGCAAAACGTACCACCCGGTGTGCTACCAATCCGTGCAAGTTTCAACTTCTGACCCATAAATGCAGGGAAAAAAATGGTATGAAAAGAAAGAGAAAACAATTTTTAGCTTCTTTCCTGTTTGAAGGAAGCCGGGACATTCACAAATCACGAAAATAATTTTCAGGATGCTGGGAAACAGATCTTGATTCTGGTATTATCCCGGAAAATCCGAGATGTATAGCGACCCCATCTTCATCAGTCTTAGAGGAGGAAAGAAAGAATCCAATGTAGAATAGCATGGCAGATGAAGATTGACCAATCAGATAATAAGGTTCTTTTGAGATCACGAAAACTACAGTACACTGGTATCAGGAGGTGAAGAACCTGGAAGAAATGGGAATACAAGGAACGGAAATCAGCAGTTTGAATGCTTCCAAGTCGAGGATCAAGGCCACCAAGAGTTTTCAAGAAAAAGTTGGATCTTGTACCCATACGCCATTAACAGAAGGAAGGAGGAGATTGCAGAGTGAAAGGATGGAGTAGTACTGGGCGAGGATCAAAGCCCAGAAACAGATGAAGCTGAATCCAAATTAACGTGGTCCATAGTCAGCCAAAACAAGAGGAGGGGAAGAAGAAGAAGAAGAAGCATGGTAGATGAATAGACATTCTGGTGGGGAGTCGGCTAGACGATAAATTATGGCCAGGGTAGAACTAACTGATGTACAGGTCAAACTAATCAATACTTGATTCAGTTACAAAAAACTTTGTTATATAAGGCCAACATAATCAACAGAAGTATGAATAAAAGTATTGATTAGTTTACCTTAAATATCATAGTTCATTTGTAACTGATAACTGTCAGTATGGATCACAATGAAATTTGTAACAATTTCTAGTCTTCAAGCTCACTGTAAAGAGAATTATGCTTCCTTCCACACCAAGGAATGTGTAATATTAAAAATACTGTATTTACTTGTGTAATGGACCTTTTCCCCCCTACTTTTACTGCCAAAAAAAAGTAAAGGGGGGTCCAATATGCTATAACCTCAAATTTTTTTGCAGTGAACACATGATTTCTAGGTTATAAAGAGCTATAAATTGTACATGCAAATATTCTACACTGTTCTTTAAGAAACTTATGAATGTATTTGAGTTATACTGGCTATTTTCGTTGGAAGGCAGTATTTCTAAATGTAAAAAGTCAATAAATGGTGAACACGACTTTTAGGCCTACATATAAAGTAAATATAATCCATTGTAGTTACTCATATCACATCATTCGTTTCATCACATTAATTCGTCTGATGAAATCTACGCCAGGAAGGGGATATGGTCGTAAAAACTTGCTGCGAAGACTCGTCTCACTTCATACTCGACCCCGTAGAGAAAAGGACCATCGGCGATTCTATGAATTAGCGCTCTCCAAGTTGTCCTGTTCCACACTGCCTCCTTTGGTTGTTCTAGGTTGAGGGTTGTGTCTGTGTTAATGGTGTCTAACCAACAAGTCCTCTGGCGACCTGGTCTTCTTGTACTGCTGATCATTCCTAGCACGATTACTTTTTCCAATGCATCTGATCGCATAACGTGTCCAAAGTATGCTAGTCTCAGCTTCATAATCTTACCAACCAATGTCATACGGGGCTTGATGACGGTCACTGACATCTCCTTTCTTAGGCAATGGAATAAAGATTGATTTTTTCCATCCCCTTGGCCAGGTGATAGTTTGCCATATCTTCTGGCACAAAGCAGTGATAGCTGCCAAATGGGCAGGCTTTAGCAATTCAGCTGGGATACAATCGAAACCAGGAGCTTTATTATCTGGTAACTGTTTCAGTGCCCATTCCACTTCTTCCTGCAGGATATCTGGATCTAATTCACATGGTTCAACGCTACATAGTGGAACACCTTTACCATTGAGGGAATATAGCTGTTCGTTATACTCGTGCCATCTGTTCTAATACTTTGTTATGCCGTCAAGATCATCCCATCCTTTCATCTTTTAGCTCCTTTACGATCACTAAAAGGAGTTCGAACTTTCTTTACCTGCATGAAAAATTTCCGGGTGTGACCTTTCTTGGAGTACCCTTCTAATTGGTGGCACTGCTGACTCCAGTGTATTTCCTTGTCTTTCCTTGCAGCTCGTTGAAAATACGCATTCAGCTGTCTAACGAGATCTCTATTATCATTAGCCTTGGCTAATCTCCTTTGATCTGTGATCTGTATGGTATGTGCAGAGAGCCATTTGTGATGCTTCTCTGGTTTCTTGTACAGTGCGTGTTCTTGTGCTGTTGAAGTAATGATGGACTCTATTTCTTGTCAAAGCTAATCAGGATGCTTTTCATCAGTCTCAAGCAATTCAAATCTGTTCTTAAGCTCAAAGAAGTATGAAGTTTGGACCTTAGAGACATCATACATTTTTTGGAGAAGCAAGCTTCTTAATTTTGCAAAATTTAACTCTAATTTTGGCTGCAAGTAGTTGATGATCTGAGCCACAGTCTGCACCAGGAAAGGTTTTCGCAGAATGGATGGAGCTACTCCAGCGTTAGCTACATAAAATGTAATCAGTCTGGTTGCGATATACACGATCAGGGGATGTCCTGGTATACAGCCGACATTTAGGTTGTTTGAACCAGGTGATCATGATTCTAAACTTGTTTTCCATGCAAAACAGGAACAGTCGGTCACCAGCATCATTACGCTCCCCTAGACCAAAGCCACCAGTGATTCTGAGGTCTTTTTGTGCCCCTATTTTTGAATTGAGGTCACCCATGATAAAATTATATCCTTTTTTAGGCATGTGATGTAAATTTTCTTCTAATATAGAATAAAAGGATTCAATTTCATCCTCTGATGCCATTGACGTTGGAACATAGACTTGTAAAATAGTGATATTGAGTGGTTTCCCTCATAAACGGATGGCTAAAATACGGTCACTTACTGCTGAGTAACTTTTCACAGTTGCTGCAATTTTCTTGTTCACAACGAAAGCTACACCATTCTGCTTTCTGTTATCATTTCCAGCATAATAAATTGTAAAGTCGTCCGACTTGAAGAAGCCATTTCCTGCTCAATGTAACTTGCTAATACCAAGCAGATCAATGTGTAATCTGATCATTTCATTCTTAACAATGTCAAGTTTCCTTTTACTCATACCTCAAACATTCCATGTTGCGATATGATGGGTTGTCATACAGTGCAGATCTTTCCTTTCATTAGGGACAACATCGGCAAGTGAGCCTACAGAAGGATTTACCCTATTCATGTCATTCAAACAGAGATTATTTGTAAGTTACCGTTGCTCTTCCCCAGTAGCATATTTGGTACTTACTGGCCTGGGGGTCCTACCATTGGGTACCATACTTGAAACAACTGAGAGACTTTCCATAGAATTTTCTTAGGATTAATACAGGAATGGTTTACCTTTGCCTTCTCCTGCGCAGAGTCATAATGTCCTTGCGGTTGAGACCTAGGTGTTCATCCGCCTTAGACATTCACCTACACTGCTGCTGCCCAGCAATAGAAGGCAGCCGCTCCTAACATGGAGAACAGGTGCTGCCTCATGGGTTCAGGTGGCATTTTCTCCACCCTGAGGACCATCACCCCACCTAAAGGGACTCATCCGCCCGAAGCTGTTGGTCCCCTTAGGGAGTTGAGTTATTTACTGCCGCTCAACACTCGGCGTTGAGTCGCTGGCTGTACGGTCTCCTTCATTACCATAACAGGATGTCCTGGCCAGTTACTGGATTCCACATAAATCTTGGGATTCCATGGTTGTGATCATGATAATCGACAATCGTTTAAAAACTACAATCGTGCTTCACTTGAACTTACATGAATTAATTATAATAATCATTTTACCATATTTCCAAATGTTAAAGATAATAGAAAATGTTGCCTTACTGAAATACTGAAGTCAACAATTTCACAGCCATTAAAAGATGCTATTTATATGTATTTTTGGGATTTTATAATATATAATGTTATGAATGATGGCCAGCATTCCACCCTTTTCTGTGGAGCATATTTTCTAGGCAAGACTCTACGCAAATATACTTAAAAAATGGTGTAATGGAATTCCTGTCCGTCAGTGTGAATGTGATATTTCCAGTCTAGAATTATATCGTGCTCTCCTTCAGCTTCCTTCAGTAATGTGTTCCAGTGTAACAGCTATCAAATGTTAACTTCATTGCACCTTAACTGTTATTTTACTTTTTAATTAAAATTCCTCTTTCTATATCCAAAATCCTAATTAGATCTTCCATTCACCGAGCAAGTGGCTGTGCGGCTTGGGTAACGTTGGTATCAGCTTGCATTCTGGAGATAGTGGATTCGAACCAAACTGTCGGCAGCCCTGAAGATGGTTTTCCATGTTTTCCCCATTTTCACACCAGGCAAATGTTGGGGCTGTACCTTAATCAAGGCCACAATCACTTCCTGCCCACTCTTTCCTATCTCATCATCACCATAAGACCTACATGTGTCAATATATGTGGTGTTGCAGTTTCTTTCTTGATATTTGAGTTCATTCAATTTACGCTACCATTTCTATTATTATTATTATTTTTATTATTGTTATTTTATTATCATGATTTATTGTTCTCAAAAAGAAATATTTGCCGGCCTCAGTGTCTCAGACCGTTGAGGCACTGGCCTTTTGACCCCAGTTTGACAGGTTTGATCCTGGCTCAATCCGGTGGTATTTGAAGGTGTTTAAATTCCATCAGCCTTGTGTCAGTAGATTTACTGGCACATAATAGAAATCCTGCGGGACTAAATTCCAGCACCTTGGTGTCTGCAAAAACCGTAGTAGTAGTAGTTAGTGGGACATAAAGCCAGTAACATTGTTTTTATTACTCAAAAATTGTTCGTGGGCTGTCTGATAACTTTTTAATGAGCTGGCTATTTTTCCTGTAATTTTCTGTTATATAATTTTCAGTAACATGAACACCTTTTGTCGAACTATATTAGTAGTTTATTATTATTATTATTATTATTATTATTATTATTATTATTATTATTATTATTATTATTGTTGTTGTTGTTGTTGTTGTTATTATTTATTTGGAAATAAATTTAAGGTAATGATTTAATGGAACAAAGTACAGATTGAATTAAAAAGTATCTTTCAAGACATTATTTTAATTGTTATTTTATTATCGTGTTTTATTGTTCTCAAAAAGAAATATTTGCCAGGCTCAGTGGCTCAGACGGTTGAGGCACTGGCCTTTTGACCACAATTTGGCAGGTTCGATTCTGGCTCAATCCAGTGGTATTTGAAGGTGTTTAAATTCAGTTGGCCTCGTGTCAGTAGATTTACTGGCACATAATAGAAATCCTGCGGGACTGAATTCCAGCACCTTGGTGTCTACGAAAACCATAGTAGTAGTTAGTGGGACGTAAAGCCAATTAATAAACTATCTGGAGTGTCCACAAGGGTGCATAATTTCAGAGAATTTACTACATATTTACTACCCACCACCTGTGGGATTCATTAAGCATGAATGCAAAATGTGTGGAATGTTATTCAGAAATTAAGTAGTGTGAAGAGGGCTAAATTTGAAAATGGCTTTGGTTATTTACGTTGGCTTGGGTAGCTTTTTTTGTGATGCAAATTTCTATACATTTTTATACTGGTACCGTATTAAATTATTTGCTTTTATTTTCGATGTGTAAGATATCTAGATCTGTGTTGATGTTTATGAAGTGGTGTGAATGATCATATATGTATTCGCCAAAGTTTGAGTATAAGAATAAATTGACAAGAGGGTCCAATATAATATATATATATATATATATATATATATATATATATATATATATACACAACATATGCAATTTATCAAGTAAATGATATTACATAAGTCTTGGGACTAGTTTCAACCACTTAGTGGCCATCTTCAGCCAAATAAATTTAACAGATTATGTGATAACTAAAACATATGTATGACAGACAAAGACAATGTTTCAGGAATAATTATAACATTAAATTACATGTAATAACAAAATTTATGGTTATGATCTTCTTGTCATCAATCAATCAATCAATCAATCAATCAATCAATCAATCAATCAATACTGATCTGCATTTAGGGCAGTCGCCCAGGTGACAGATTCCCTATCTGTTGCTTTCCTAGCCTTTTCCTAAAAGATTTCAAAGAAATTGGAAATTTATTGAACATCTCCCTTGGTAAGTTATTCCAATCCCTAACTCCCCCTTCCTATAAATGAATATTTGCCCCAATTTGTCCTCTTGAATTCCAACTTTATCTTCATATTGTGATCTTTCCTACTTTTATAAACGCCATTCAAACTTATTCGTCTACTAATGTCATTCCACGCCATCTCTCCGCTGACAGCTTGGAACATACCACTTAGTCGAGCAGCTCTTCTCCTTTCTCTCAGTTCTTCCCAACCCAAACATTGCAACATTTTTGTAACGCTACTCTTTTGTCGGAAATCACCCAGAACAAATCGAGCTGCTTTTCTTTGGATTTTTTCCAGTTCTTGAATCAGGTAATCCTGGTGAGGGTCCCATACACTGGAACCATGATATGATGTCTTCAAGTTCACTTAGGACCTCAGGCAAAGAAGTAAATTATAACTATGACTTGAAATTTTTAATAAATGTTAACAAGAAGACACTATTACTGCTGAACTAAATGACAACACTAAAATGCTCTTGGGTATTTTGAAAAAAAAATTTCCAAACAATCTTAAAACACCAAAAATTAAAAATCAGAATCAAAACAGAAAAAAATCAGAAAATTCTACTCAACGATAAACATTGATAAACATTGATGACTTCTTTGAAATATCCTATTTCAGATGAATAAACATGTACAGTTTCACATTTTCATCTTCAGTATTTTAAGAGTTATGTACAATGGTATCGTAATATACAATTGGCGATAGAACCTGGCACATGGGTTGTAGTCAGGGTGACCAGATGGTGATAGATTATCATTGTTCACAAGATGAAAGAATCTCAAGATCAGTTGGAATCTGTTTCTTGAGAACATATTTCCAAACCATGGAATATAACGGGAGTTTTGACCCAATAAGAAAATATGCTCGGCCTTCTAGTTATAACCATTTCCAGCAAAACAGCAATGAAACCTTCATTTCAGTCAATGTAACCGGGCGCCACTGCTGTGCTCTGGCATGTGGTAACAAGACATGATTTCTCGTATCTGTTTGTCTCTGTAGTTATGAGGTTCCATGATTGAGCCATGAAAAATAAAATAAAAATACGCTATAGGTTTGCGTCTGACTAAAGGGCGTGTCTCGGGCCAGGAGTATCATAATAATCAGGTGAGGGTTGGTATTTCGCATCTTGACCTAACTGAATTTCACGGAAAACAGGAAGTTGTTGCTGTTGGATATTGTTAGAGCCGCCATCATCATCAGTACTGTCACTCAGGCGGTCATTATCACTTCCAATGTTTACACTAGGACAATGACATGTGGTTGAGTGTTTACAGAAAACTCACAGTTATCACTCCCAATAACACTTTCACTTTTCCCTTCCTCACTTGTTGGAAGAATGAATTCCTCATCCGAGTCTTCATCATCCTCTTCTTCACTAAAAATTATTAAGATATACGGTCAGTTCGTCATTGTTAACAAGATAACTTCTTCCGCCAGTTGCCATTTTACTCACGCGGCATGGGGATCATACGTCGTAGATGAACACGGACTTTAGATATTCAATGCATGATAACGAATGAATTTATGCATTATCTAGCGGCATAGTTAAAATCTAATGACAATTTTCTATGGACTCAACACATAAGATGTTGCAATCAGTTGTACTAACTCGTATAGAATTGTACGCTATCCAAACAATGATATATCGTGGTTGGCACTTTACGTGTATATACGAAACAATATATCGTTGTCTGGCTCTCCACAGGTTAATCCACCTGGCATTCGAATAAGAAGCAAGTGAGAGAAGTCTTATGGTTGCGCGGTAAGGGGTGCGAGAGGTAAGCATTGCTGCCACGCATATGTCTGTCTCAAGTCTCAAGGCCTGACAATAAACATCTGTTCAATCTATGGTGAATCTTGTGAATTGAGGTGTTGTTGTGAAGTTTCAAAGTGGTAGTACACTTGTGCCTTAGTTATACATTTACTGTAAGTACTGCATAATGAACAGCTTAATAATGAACATGAATCTGATTTTTCTGTCACGACTAATGTTTGTAATTGGTACAGTATCTGTTACTCCTGCCATACGTACAAGCTGCCGCGACTTCCCATCAGACGCAGATAGCATCTTGCATTTACTGAGTTATTTCATCATCTCAGAATGTATCTACAGCACTACTATACTGATATGTGATGAAAAAGTCATACCCGTTTATCTTGGGCACCCCTCTAAGTTAAACTGATAGTTTGAGAACCAAAGTAATGAAACGCAAAAGAGTAATGATATTTTACCAGTTCCCAGCAGTATTAGAACTAACAGTTCTGTGTATATAAATTAATACTTGAAATTATTCTCAATGATGAACATACTCAAGATGTTAAAACCTAGTTCATTTTCAGATTTATTCATAATTCCATCCCAGTTTTTAATGTCACTTCGTATATATTTGTTTTCATTTGTTTTATGTCAATTGTGTGCATGTACATTTGTTTAGTTATTAGGTGTTTTACATTAAGGCTGAAGATGGCCAGCCCCGGCCGAAACTAGTCCCTAATTGATGTAATTTAGAATATTACATATTATAGTATTGAAAGGTGGACCATTACTGCATTAATTTAATAATTACATTCTACTTGCAATTCAATATAGATCAGAACCATGGATTTTTTTTTTTTTTTTTTTTTTTTGCTAGGGGCTTTACGTCGCACCGACACAGATAGGTCTTATGGCGACGATGGAATAGGAAAGGCCTAGGAGTTGGATGGAAGCGGCCGTGGCCTTAATTAAGGTACAGCCCCAGCATTTGCCTGGTGTGAAAATGGGAAACCACGGAAAACCATTTTCAGGGCTGCCGATAGTGGGATTCAAACCTACTATCTCCCGGATGCAAGCTCACAGCCGCGCGCCTCTACGCGCACGGCCAACTCGCCCGGTACCATGAAGTTTATAACCTGTGATGTCTTTATACATGTCGGTGGTCTCTTTAACCAGTACAATTGACCAGCTTTGAATATATCATTGGTATGTATTGGTGTCCGGAATTGGGAACAATCCAGTGTCCGGAAATAGTAACAAGTCAGTCCATCATTCAAATTTCGCGCCATGATCACGTGTGGAAAATTCTAAATTCCCATGGAGGAAATTAGATATTTTTCACCAATAGAGCATATCAAAAACATATCAGATGTAAGGCTTTTCAGGCGTTTGCTCTATTAACCAGCGTTTCGTCTTAGGTCTGACACTAGACTCACCAGAGTGGGATGTGTCAGACCCTACCCACTGACGCTGGGTGTATGCAGGTGAGTTAAATCTCCCGTATGCAGTTATCAGACTGTGCCTCTTATATAGGCTTCTGATAAGCTCACCTGCATACACCCAGCGTCAGTGGGTAGGGTCTGACACATCCCACTCTGACGAGTCTAGTGTCAGACCTAAGACGAAACGCTGATTAATAGAGCAAACGCCTGAAAAGCCTTACATCTGATATGATCACACATGCCGTGACCTACATATTACCACCCTCACATTGCCTGGTTAAACCTTTCATCTTCAATACTACAGATTCTATTACTCTCGGGTTGTACATTTTCTCAAATTAAGTGAAACGAAAGATCAGAATGAATATACAGTCAAGGAAAAGTATAGGAGGCGCGTCTTACCATGTTTCTTTTGATGTTGTCAGGAGTAAGTAGGAAGGGGAGTTAGGGATTGGAATAACTTACCAGGGGAGATGTTCAATAAATTTCCAATTTCTTTGCAATCATTTAAGAAAAGGCTAGGAAAACAACAGATAAGGAATCTGCCACCTAGGTAATTGCCCTAAATGCAGATCAGCCGTGGGTGGGTTGGTCGGTCGGTCGGTCGGTCCACACAACTCCGGTCATTCACTACCATTTCACTCTAGTGCAAGAGGCTGCTGTTGTCTGTTTGATGCATATTTCAAATGTAAACCACATAGATGTTACGAGTGTCCAGAAATAGGAGCTGTCCGGATATTGCCCCCCCTACCCTATAATAAGTTTTAAGTGTTTTCTTTGTGTCTTGTATGTATATCAAATTGTGTCATAAGGTACCTTATATTTTGATTTGTAATCCTGGACCTCTGCAGTCACTTTGTATGTAAGGCAAGTGCCATTGTTTTTCAAATCAAAATCAAAATCTCTTTATTTGCAAATGAGTTGTCTACCTCGGTGGCAAATGGTACACTAAAATACATTATTGTCAAGCACTAAATATTAAATTAACAAGAGAAGAAAATTTTCCTATAATACAATATTATACAATTTACGCTAACAATGTTTTCTATTAAACACACAGCTCATCCTTAATAAATTTATATTGTTTACAAAATTCTACTTATAATATCTCCTGTACTACTTACAAATATAGTCAACTGATATACAGTATGTGGAATTACTTCAAATGATACTATACAACTGGTATAAGATTAATATTTACATTGCATTTATTTATTTACTATTTTTTTTTTTACCCGTTCTGGATCCTAAGTAGCATAACGTCCTGCTGCGTCTTAACCAGAGCCCCTTTTGCCACCACTTTTCAGAGTTCCTGAAGGGCCTTCACAGCTACCGTAGCGGTCCAAGGGCCCTCGAAGTCCCCACTGTACTTCACCCCTACAGGCAGCCCCCTACTTTGGCTGTCCAAACTCCTTAGACCAGGGGATGGAATTAATTTATTCCCACACACTTTTTATACAATAACCTGCACTGGTCGAATGCCCTCTAACACTTCATTTATTTTCTCTGTTGCTGTTTATTCTCTTCTTGAATATCTGTACAGATTTTGGAAAAGGATCAAACACTACCCCTGGTAAACTGTTCCACTCCTTCACACCCTTCCCAATGAATGAAAATTTACCCCAATCGCTTCTGCTAAAATTCCTTCTAATTTTATATTTGTGGTCAGTCCTGCCGATATAATTATTTTCCAACTGAAGCCTCTCACGGATATCTCCCCATGCTTCTTCTCCTGTATAGGCTCTATATAATCCTATAAGTCTAGTTTTCTCCCTTCTCTTACTTAAAGTTTCCCACCCAAGTTCCTTTAACATTTCTGATACACTACTTTTTCTCCTGAAATCCCCTGTTACAAATCTTGCTGGTTTCCTCTGCACACTATCTATTTCTTTTATTAGGTATTCTTGGTGAGGATCCCAAACACTGTTTGCATATTCCAATAATGGACGAACCATACTCAAGTAACTTTTTTCTTTTAATCCTTTGTTGCATCCTTTAAGTAGCCTCATTATGACATGTAACGATCTGTATGCTTCCCCAACAATGTCATCAATATGACCCTTCCAGTGCAAATTACTTTCAAATCTCACACCTAAGTATTTGCACTTGCCATCTTTTGGGATAACTACCTCATCCAAAGTATATTCAAATTCAGTTTTAAAGCTCCTGTTTGTAAAAGTTGTAACAGTTGATTTGCCTCCATTGACCTTCATATTATTTTCTTCAACCCATTGTTGGATTCTTTCAAGGTCCCTTTGTAATTCTGAACAATCCTCAATGTTGTTTATTTCCCTATAAACAATTATGTCATCTGCATACAATCTTATTTTTGATGTTATATTGTTCCCTAAATCATTTGCGTATATTAAGAAAAGTAACGGACCGATTATACTACCCTGTGCAGTTCCCTTCCAAACTTTCTCTTCCAGAGATACATTATTTCCTACTTTGACTTTCTGAACCCTTGAATTTAGAAATGTTTTTATCCAACATGTAACCCTTACGTCCAATCCTATTCCCTCCAATTTCTTTAATAATATTCCATGTTCCACTCTATCAAAGGCTTTGGAAAGATCTATGGCTATGCAATCTAACTAACCTCCTGAATCCAACTGATCTGATATGTCCTGCTGAAATCCCACCAGTTGTGCCTCACAAGAAAATTTCTTTCTAAATCCATACTGGCTCCTCATGAACCAATTTTCAGATGAATAGGCTAAAAGTTTGCCTTAAAACTTCCCCATAGATTAATACTATGAGTTCAGTGTCTTTCAACAGGATTCCATCCTTAGAGGTGCTGGAGTGCCAGAGTATTGCCTTGAAGATGTAGTTTAATGTGCCCTTGAACCTCTGAAAATGGGGTTTCCCTCACATTTAACCATTCATAAATACCAACCGTGTTCGGATTCAAATGTTTACCTTGTTCACAAGAGGTCACCCCCTAACCAACTGCATTACTCAACTACTTCACAGTCAAGGCAAACATTTTGACTGTGTCTCACAATATTACAAGACATATGATCCTAGAAATTTGTAATATTATAGAATTATTGTGCTGTTAAAATTTTAGAAAGCCTACCAGGAATATTTCCTAAAAATAGCATCTAATTATACAGATACCAGGCACGACCTACAAAGGAGACGAGCGGCGCATACTTGTTCTTGCCTCCTGGAGAAGCAGACATTTTGAAGATTGGCTCACCAGTAGTGCGTGTTTTGGAAGGACCTTTGTTCTCTCAAGTTGATGTGGCTCTGCCCAGTGTGATCCACACAGTAAGACTCTACAATATATCAGGTATATCTCTTATTATGCATTCAACCAAACAAATGATAGGTACTAGTGCAGTATAGTATTTTTACAGTTTTCTATACAGGGTCTTTCACAAAGAATGAACCGAATTTAAAGGCTTATTGCGCCGTACTCAAGCCACACAGCGGAACGAGTTGCATATCGTTACAAAGGGCGTGGCCTCACATTTCTATTAGTAGTCAGTAGAGTGCTCCGCACATTCATCCCCTCCCCGCCCCTCCTGCCCAACTCCTCAACGGAGGATTGATTGACACACTGCTATGGATCGTGTTCTACTCGCATGGCCTCCCAGATCCTCAGACCTCACTCCTTGCGACATCTTCCTTTGGGGATACGTCAAGGACAAAGTTTATGTTCCGCCACTACCCACTACTCTGGATGACCTTCAAGAGCGGATAACACGTGTGATCAACTCAGTGGATCATGATATGCTGCAACGCGTTTGGAAGGAATTGTCTTATTGCCTTGATGTGGTCTGTGCTGCTGGTGGTGGTCATATTGAACACTTGTAGGACTAAACTTGAACATCAGTCAAACACGTGTTTCTTAAGGGCCCCATACACGCGCAGACTTCTGGAATACTTACCTGCACAGACTTGCCTCCAGGAGGCAAGTCGGAAGTATGCAGTTGCCCACACACGCTCAAACTAAATGACTATTTACCGAGGAAGTTGAATACGTCACGCTCAGCTGTTTTCTGTTTAAGATTATGCGCTTCGGATGGTTGAAAAATGTATATGGATCAAAATTAATTAGATAGTCAGTATAGAAGATGAGTTGTTATTTGGACACAATTTAGCGCTCTGCACGAACAAGACATGCAAAAATAAATTTCAGTTTTCATATTTGTAGGTTACCACATTTTCATTTTCTGCCGCAACTCTGTGATGGCGCTTTCATCGCAAAGTCTCCGGTTGAGTTCAAGCAGCGCCAGAATGTCGGAGACTTGCCTGCAGACTTTTTGTCGGCAGACTTATCGGCCATATACGCAGAGACCTGTCTGAAGAGACTGGTTTGTGCAGACTTACCTCTGACTAAGTCGGCGCGTGTATGGGGCCCTTTAGGTTCAATCTTGTACTACTGATTATTGGGAAAACATAGCTTGATGAAATTGGTTCATTCTTTATGAAAAACCCTGTATTTCATTAAATAGTAGAGTTCTCAATATGTAATGAATAGTCCTTGAAATAAAATTGTGAATGTAGTGCCTTTGTTCTCATGAACTAATATTTGTTTCTTATTGCTAAGTAACATTAATTTGATCCTAGGCTAGTCTGTTACAAGCAATAATTCTGCATTTTGTCTTCTTATCACTTTCTAAATGCCAAGTGTACTTTCATATACCATATCTTAAATTTCAACACGTGGGGCTTCAAATTGGATCCTTTCATGATTTTGTTTAGAATCTAAAATTGATTAAACAGAAAATATTTAATTATAATTGAGATTACTCAGTTAATGAAATTCACTTTGTCTCTGAGGAGGAGGAGGAGGAGGAGGAGGATGCTGTTGTATTTAACAGCTATTCACTGTACAAGTTGGCCGTGCAGTTCGGATCATGCAACTATGAGCTTGCATTCGGGAGTTGGTGGGTTCAAACCCCACTCTCAGCAGCCCTGAAGATGATTTTCTGTTGCTTTCCATTATCACACCAAGCAAATGCTGGGATTATACCTTAATTAAAACCATGGTTGCTTACTTCCCAATCCTAGTCCTTTCCCATATTTTCAGTACCAAAAACCATCCCTGTGTTAGTGCAACGGTAAACCACTAGCAAAGAAAATTTAACTTCTTTTCACTGATTTGAAAAAGATGATCTTGAGTAGAGAAATGGGAACGGAAACCAGCTTGGAAACATGGTAGGAAGTTAAGGGATTGTAAATAACGAAATAGTCTTTTACAAAGTGTGTCTTCCAAGATTTTGGAAAGGACGGTTAGTAGGGAAATAGGTCTATAGGATTTGATGTCAGAGGGAGGTTTGTGAGGTTTGAGGAAGAGGAGAATTATGGCATAACCTCAGGGTTTGGGGTACATGCCGGTATATAATATTGTATTATGTATAGAACAAAAGATATGTATGAGGAGTAAAGGTGCTTCGCGGATATGGCGATAGGTAAGGTGATCATGTCCAGGAGCAGTGTTATGTTTATTTTAGAAAAGTGAGGATTTCAGAAAGGATAATAGGGGAGTTAAGAGGATGGGAGAAATCAATACTGTATCTCGAAAATGTAGAAAAGAAGGTTGCAAGTGGGGTTGATCAGGGTTGGCATACTGAGTGGCTCGTCAGGATGGAAATAATGTGGGAGGGAGGGGAGAAAAGAAGTGAATAAGGATCTGCAAATGCGTCAGCCTTTTTTTTTATCAGTAATGGCTGGGGAAGGACTTGAATGTATGGGGTAATTTGTGAGAGATATTTTTGTTTTTGTCAGTCGTCGAAAAGTTGTCCGGAATTTACGTGGCTTAAAGTTAGTACAAGCTGTTATCCATTGTTGTTTTTTAGTGTTTTAACGTAAGACCTGGCATGTCGTAGGTATCGTCGATGTTCATGTAAAGTCACGGGGTCTGTAATGATAAAGCTTTGGGAGGGATGGGATGTTTGGAGGGGTGATACGAGTGATGGAGTATATGAAGTTGGTTGGTGATCGTGTAATGCATGTTCCACTTAAGATATTAAGGTAAGAAGGTTGGGAAGGAAGTTGGGGGGAGGGGAGTCTTGAAGTAGGTAAGTCGGTTATTGTCGTACAATAATTGGTCCAGTTTGTCTGTGAAAAACGTCAGGTAGGGGGTGGGCAAGAATGTGTGGTTTTATTGATATACTGTATGAATAATTGAAGCAGGGAGATCAAAATCACACTAACTCCAATTTTTGGCAAAATTGAGTTATGGGCTAGATGGAGCTTTTTAGTGTGTTCAGCAAGGATGGAAGGCAAGAATATACTAATTCCACCATTCATCCGCTTACAGGAGGTGTTTTTAAAATCCTTTGAAAGCAAAACACCTCTTACTCCATGGAATTAGAGAGTTCTTGCTTTCCATGCTTTATTTCCAGGTAGAGGGCAACACCATCACTTAATCAGCTGAGCGGAGATTGAAAGGTTAAACTGGAATTAGATTCAAATTACAAAAGGAAAATAAGTGGAGAGAAACGAATAAATGATGGCAAATGGAAGCGGAACAGTATTTAAAGGTTTAAAGCAAACATGATTGATGATAGAACACTTCCCTGTCTCAGCCCACTAATGATTTTGAACCAACTTGTCCTGCCAACTTGTGTTTGCATGCAACTACAACATTCCTTATACATTGCCATGATCATTTTTATTAATCCCTTTCCAATTCCTTTTTGCACCAGACTGTCTCAAACTCTAGTCCTGGGGACACTGTCATATGCCTTTTCAATGTCAATGAATGCCATCACCATATCATTCCCATACTCCCATTGCTTTTCCATTAGTTGTCTCATAATGAAAATGAGCTCTATTGTTGACCTTCCACTTCTGATACCAAACTGATTTTCCTGCATCCGATTTTCAACCCTCAAACTTATTCTGCCGGGCTGAGTGGCTCAGACGGTTAAGGCGCTGGCCTTCTAACCCCAACTTGGCAGGTTCGATCCTGGCTCAGTCCGGTGGTATTTGAAGGTGCTCAAATACGACAGCCTCGTGTCGGTAGATTTACTGGCACGCAAAAGAACTCCTGCGGGACTAAATTCCGGCACCTCGGCATCTCCTAAGACCTTAAAAGTAGTTAGTGGGACGTAAAGCAAATAACATTAGTATTATTACAAACTTATTCTACTTTTTCCAGTATCCTCTTCATTATCTTAGCAACATGGGTTATCAGAGTAATTCCCCTGTAGTTCTTCAGTACTTTCTTATTGCCTTTCTTGAAAATTGGGATGATTATTCCTTTTTGCCAATCCTCAGGGACCTTCTTATTCTCCCAGACAATCCTGAGAACTCGATATTTCCACTGCAGGCCTACAGTTTCAGCTGCCTTTATCATCTCCACTGGAATTTCATCTATTCCAGCAGTTTTTCCGTTCTTCATCTTTCTTACTGCCATTTCAATTTCATTCATTGTAATTTCTTTATCCATTTCTTCATCAACTAATTGCCTTTCCTGGTGGTCCATTAATAAATAAATAAATAAATAAATAAATAAATAGATAAATTAATAAATAAATGGCGTATGGCCTCCGGAGAGGCCTGGTGCAGGTCTTTTTCTAGTAGACAGCCTATTAGGCGACCTGCATGTCTATGAAGATGAGGGCCCTACCTAGGATGATTTCTAATGTTGTATACGCCACACACACCCAGCCCTCGAGCCATTGGAATTAACCAATTAAGGTTAAAATCCCCGACCCGGCCGGGAATCGAACCCGAGACCCTCTGAACTGAAGGCCAGTACGCTGACCATTCAGCCAACGAGTTGGACGGTGGTCCATTGAATGACTGTCATTATTTCTCATGTTCAGCAACTTCTGAAAATACTCTTTCCATCTATTTCTGATTTCTTCTGGCTTTGTTAATATTATGCTGCCTTCATCCTTCACAAATCTGGTGTTTACTTGATCTCTCTTTTTGTTTCTTAAGATATCATACAAATAAATTCTTGCTGCCCTGCGTATCATCTCTCAATTTCTGTGCGATTAAGGCCCAGCTTTTCCTCTTTTCTTCCTCCACCACTTTCTTAACCAAATTCTTTGCCTCGACATATTTTCTTCTACTTTCTTCAGTCTTAGATGTTTTCCACGCCATTTTCTTTTCTTTCACTTTACTCTTTACCGTGTCATTTCACCAGTGTGTCTCTTTGTCTTTCACATTTCCTGATGTTCTACCACATACCTTTTCTGCACATCCAACCAGTGCTTCCTTAATTCTTTTCCATTCACCTTCAACATTCCCCATCCTGGGTACCAAGGGTATTATTTCCCTTTGAAATTCGTCTTGTATGCTTTTCTCCTTCAACTTCCATACTTTAATTCTTTTCTCTCTTCCGTTCCCCGTTATTGGCGTTAAATTGTTGTTGAGCATAAAGTGTCTGCCACTTGTTATGGATGTAGATTTATTGCAGATTATTTTGATTAAATATGCCTTGTATTTTACTATATGTTTTGGAAAAATATTTTTATTGGAATATTAACAAAACGTATTTGTATCTTACCTATGCATGTTGAGTTTAGTATGGTATGCATCGAAACGGGTTGAAGCACAAAGGCATATTTCTGCAGGCACTACACATTGTTCTTACATCTTTCCCAACACCTATTTTCTGATACAACGTACATCCCCAGTTAGCATATTTTTTTCTTGTATGCGAATGGAATCTTTGAGATAAAATGTCTTTCTTTTAGCTTATCACTAAAGCTGAAATCGATATCACTATCCTTGTCTAGTACATCTTCAACAAAATACGTCATCATTTCTATGCAACTAACACCACCTAAATGTCGCAAATTGCTCGACTCACCGGGACTTGTTGAAGCCGTAGTTTCGAGTGATACAAAGTGATCCAACCTAAATATTCCAGGCATATTATTTGTATAATATCATGAGCTATTTATAGGTCTTTATGTTTATTTTTGTAACCTCGTGTGCAATTTATATCTTTATTATAAGATGAGCAAATATATCAGACACCCAGAATTTGTAGCAAGAGCTAGCCAGCGTATCTAATTCAGAACGAGGAAATGATATTGCTGACATTAAACTCCACATGGGTTTCTTTCATAAGGCAGGCAGAAATGTCTGGCCGCATAGATTGTACAGTATCTATTAGCTTGACCATGATGGCCACCAGTGGTCCATATTGACTTAATTACTATTATGAATTATGTCAATGTCTGCCTTGTTAATACAATTCAAAATCTAGTATATATACTAAACAAACAAATACATAAATATATATAAGTACATGTTTCGAGAATTAAAATTCTCTTCTTCAGCTTATAGATTAAAATCACATGCATGTAAAAGACCTTATTTAAAACTATTTTATGTCCTAACAAAATACTGAATTAAAACAATACAGTAACAACATTAAATGTTCAAACATGAATATCATTCATGTTATGTCCATATCTAAATTGTCAACCAGCTCAATGTTAATACCACATACAAACTTTTACAGGACTTTGGACATAAGATGAATTATATTCATGTTTATACTTTTAATGTTGTTATTGTTTTTATTCAGTATTTTGTTAGATGATAAAATAGTTTTAAATAAGGTCTTTTAATCTATAAGTTGAAGAAGAAAATTTTAATTCTCGAAACATGTACTTACGTATATTTGTGTATTCAATGGTTTAGCATATATACTAGATTTTGAGTTGTATTGACAAGGCGGACCTTGACATAATTAATAATAGTAGATTGAACAGTCCAAGCACAAATATTCAACTACTGTTGGCATTTTCCTGCAACTAACATATAAAAAGAAATTTCCTGCTGTAAAACTATAAATATAATACCTCAAATATTCACGTGATATGTCTTTAACTTTCTAAGTACATAGGGGAAAGATTCACAATCCCTGTAATTTTAGTGTCATAAAAATATCATAGGATATGAATTGTTTTCCAGTTTAATGCGCAGAGTGAAATCACAAGATCTATTGGGCAATGTGCTAGTGCCAGCGGGAGATTTAAATGGGCAATGGTGAATGGGTTAATAAGTCTGTTTGCTCCCTGCAATCCACTCCATGCTCTCTCATTAGTGTGTGTCCAACACTTGTCCCTTTTATCTACTGGGTTGTGTATGACGTGAAGTGAATCTTCATAGAGGAATTTTATTATGACCTGATGCCTTTCCTGATGTCAGCCTCATCAGAGGAGTTAATTAGATGAAATGAATGACGTGATATAGGATGATAGGAAAAGAGAGGTTGAAACCCACTGCCGGCACATAGCCTACTCCTGTCTAATAGCACCAGGGGGTCTGCTCAAGGCTTAACGTCTTCATCCGATGGACGAATCGCCATGAACAGCATCATATGCCCTCACTCTATATGAACAATACAGAGAGGTTTGGAATTGAACCCACGCTATTGGCACGCAATGTAGTGATTATAAATTATACACCACCACCTTTCCTGCCAACCAACAATCTGAAGGTGATTTTTTTTTTTTCACCAGTAGGACTCATATTGGCTAACCACGCACGGTATTATACCATATAGACTAGACACTTTAACGATTATGGCCACTAGGCTAGTATTTAAACAATATAACTTATACAGCTTCATCCTACCATACCAGTATTTAAATAAACTTGTAACTGACACTGTTTCACTTTGCCACACTAGTATTTAAGTAAACAGTACAACTGACACTGATAGCAGTAGTGTTATGGAATCTGATACTTCATTACTAATGTGAATTTGTGTTTTGTGTTTTTAGGTGCAGACTCTCTAGGATTGGAAATATACAACCTGGTTGACATTTCAGAGCAAATTAACTTTGAGCTTGCCATGAGATTCTCCAGTAACATTAAAAATGGGGATGAATTTTTTACAGATCTCAATGGTTTACAGGTAAAATTCGAAATAGTGTAGTATTTACTATATTATTCTTCATAGAACTTTGATGGCATGCTTTACTTTATAACTTTCTTCAAAATGTTATCAAATTCTGTAGTGTAAGGTTCATAACATTGGTTTCTTTTGACACACCGTAACTTGTAGACAATGGGCAGCAGCTGAATGGATGAGGAAGTGGTCCTGAGAGTCGTTTTCTATGGAATAGGAGAGATTATCTCAGACATATTTTGGAGTCGGTGTCTTCTTTATTGTTAGGTCGCTAGGACCACCCAAGCCATTCTGGTCCTTAAACAATTAGAATGAAAACTCATAAGGACTATGATTCACAGAAATTTACAGAGCAGACTTACAATGCTGTAGTAAGCTTCGAGCATACGAGAATGAGTCCCACTTCCATTTGACACTTTGTGAAAATATCCAGGCAAACATAGTGGAATTCGATGGGGTGAATCAATATCAATAGGGCTTATGTCTGCCTCCGTAGCAAAATGGTTAGTGTTATTAGCTGCCGTCCTCGGGGGCCCGGGTTCGATTCCTGGTACTGCCAGAAATTTAAGAATGGCAGGAATGCTGGTATGTGGATGAAATGGTACATGCAGCTCACCTCCATTGGAGGTGTGCCTGTAAAGAGCTGCACCTCCTCGGGATGAAGATACGAGTTTACTTTTAATAGGACTTATGAATGAAAGAAGGTAGAACTGGTTGAGTAAGCAAAGACGATGTGTCTGGACATTAAGGGCCTAACACTGTTCGATTAAGCACAAAAAAGTAGGAGATTAAAAGGCATTCTTAACTAATATTAAAAGGATGAGGGAAGAGTGCAGTAGGATTGCTCTTTCTTCTTCTTAATGTGCCATCTTCTAGCAAAGGTTGGCAGTCAACATGGCGATCTTGAATTTGGAAGCAGCGACACGGAACAGAGCCATCGTGTCCAACCCATACCAGTCTACGAGGTTCTGCATCCATAGAGTTCGTGGTCTACCAGGACTCCTACGTCCTTCTATTCTTCCTTGTGTAACAAGCTGCAGGATTCTGTACTTATCATTCCGCATTATATGGCCGAAGTATTCCAGCTTCCGCCTTTTAATGGTCAGCATGACTTTAGTCTTCTTTCCAAGTCGATCCAACACCTCGGAATTCCGGATTCTGTCTGTCCATGAGATGCGAAGCATCCGTCTGTACACCCACATTTCGAATGCTTTCAGTCTTTTACAGAGGGCTTTAGTAAGTGTCCAGCCTTCCATTCCATAAAGTAACGTGGGAAAGACGTAGGCACGGACCAGACGGAGCCTTAGGTTTAGTTGTATGTTGCAGTTGTTGAGCAGTTTCTTCATCTGCATGAAGATGCTTCTCGCATGTTCAATGCGGACCCGTATTTCTTGGATGCAGTCCCATTTCTGGTTGAGGTAACATCCTAGATACTTGTATTGGTGAACCCTTGTGATGGGTTCATTGTTGAGAGTGAGCTGCATGTGGACGTCTTGCCGTTTACTGATGACCATGAACTAGGTTTTCTTAATGTTTATCTTCAGTCCTCTGTTGTTGCAAGCAGTATTCACTTCGTCTAATAATAGTTGAAGGTCTTCTACGTTGTCTGCTAGCAATACTGTGTCGTCAGCATAACGGAGGTTGTTTAGACGTTCCCCGTTGATAATGATGCCTATGGTAGACGGCTCTTCCAGAGCTTCTGCAAGGATAGCCTCTGAGTAAATGTTGAAGAGTAGAGGCGATAATACGCAGTCTTGTCGAACGCCACGGCGGATGTCTATTTCTTCTGACAGGTTTTCCTCAATCTTGACTGCTGCTTTCTAACCCCAGTACAAGTTGGCAATAATCTGAATATCTCGGTCATCAAGTCCGATGTTCTGTAGAATTTCTATCAACTTCCCATGCTGTACTTTATCAAATGCCTTTTCGTAGTCTATGAAACATGCATAGACATCCTTGTTCATTTCCAAGCAACGCTGGACAAGTACTTGAATACAGAAATGTGCATCTCTAGTCCCAAGACCATTCCTGAATCCAAACTGTGTTTCAGTTATCACTTCTTCACACTTAGCACGGATTCTGCAATGAATGATCTTTAAGAATATCTTTAGCATATGGCTCATCAGACTGATGGTTCTGTGCTCTTCGCATCGTCTGGTATTTGCCTTTTACTTTATTTCTGTTCCCATAAATGAATGAACAACGTGGGTAGTTTTGGTGCTTCATCCTTTGAAGAAACTGATGAGCAGGGAACTGATTTCTCTCTAAATACATACCTATTTAGGGATCTAAAATGAATTATATTTTGTATTATCTTCATGAATAATGATGTGTGGAATTGAAAAATTCAGTGTGTATTTTCCATATTTCTACATATTTTGGAGTTTAGCACATATTTTTCATATTCTTAGTCATTAAAATCAATATAGTCCATATTTCAGCTAAAACTTGTTAAATTAACAGACTCTGTCTGTCCCATAATTTTGTAACTCGGGAAATTTCATTCATCAACAGTGTGCCAGTGGTTTCCCAATTATTTTGTAACTTAGGCATTCCCTTTCATTGCTTCATACCTCCATCTAGTTCACTTACCAGTTGTTCACAGTGTTTGAATTAGCAGTGAGACGAATCATAGTGTTTTTGTACGGACCACTATGTCTACAAGTACAGTGTGTTCAGTTGTATATTGATATCATTGAAGACTTACAATATGCCTAAAGTAGCACAGTCAACCAGTATTAAGACGACATTCCGAAGATAAAAATTGATATTTTGGTGATTTTGGTGATTTTTTTTTAACTGAAATTGAAAGGATTGAGTTTCTTTTTTCTTGTCACGAAGTTATCCCGCCGAATTCAAACAATTTATCACTGTAATAATGCTTTGTTTGCCAGTTGTAATTTTACATTTAAATCCCATTTTTCTCCCAAAATATTCTGCCAAATGTAACAAAATTTGTATGGTATGTTGTAACAGTAAATATGGTACTTTGATGAGCATGAGTTAGACACAGGGCGTGTACCGTTCTGATTGTAGTGCTTACAGAGGGAGAGGGGTTTCTTGAAATGATTCTTAATTTCTTTTTTAAAATTCTGAATTTATTAACAAAGTTCAAATCATATCACCTTCATACAGCAGATATGCAGTAAATGGTTCTTTCCTCGTCCTGGGGATGTACTCGAAATCCGGCTGCCCTCCTCGTACTGCCATCAGTCTCCTCTCGGCACCATGGAACCACGATGGAAATTCTAGAAGTTCTGGAATATCCATACGACGTCCAGAAGATCGGGATAATGTAGTAATGTGAGCATTAATATTTGGTTGCACGGGGAATGACTCATGACGGTACACATTAGCACCTGGGACACGGAAAGAGTTTCTTGAAGAACGGATTTGAATGTTGAACAAAGAATCACTCGTAGTGCGACGTAATAAAACGTCAATAAAATTGACTAAAGAAAATGTGATGTTTGAAACAGCTTGAAATTATCACACGCGAAATATTTGCTTAGGGTTACGTGCAATTTTAACTCAGTCACTGAAAAAGAAATTGTTTCGCTTCTAAACCAATTTGGTTCATTAATTTGAAATTAAATGAAATAGGTTTCACTCTTCCACAGCCCATGGTTTGATCACACAAAAGAAAATACTGTCTGTTGAAAACACACAGTATAAATGCACAGTTCATTACTAGTCATAAATCATCATCATCATCATCATCATCATCATCATCACCATTTCCCTTTATCCAGCTGTAGCCGGGTAGGGGCAAATATGGTTCCTCTCCACTTTCTTCGGTCTTTCCACCACTCCTCCTCCAACACTGTGTCCCAGTCCAGGTTTCTTTCTATAATGCTGCGTTGGATGGTATCCTTCCATCTCAATCGTGGTCGTCCATGGCCTCTCCTTCTTTGGATTTGCATTTCCATCACTTTTTTAGGCATTCTTTCGTCGCTCATTCGCTTTATGTGCCCAAACCATCTTAGTCGGCTCTTCTCTATTCTATCAGTCATTTTTTCCACTCCAATTTCTTCCCGGATTTTCTCATTCCTTATTTTGTCTCTTCTACTCTTCTGTATCATACTCCTCAAGAATTTCATTTCGGCTGCCTGTATTCGACTCTCGTCCTTCTTTGTCATTGTCCAAGTTTCTGCTCCGTAAGTTGTTATGGGTACGTAATACATCTTGTACATAGTATCCTTTGCTTCCATTGGCACATCTTTGTCCCATAACATATTTCTTACACTATGATAGAAACAACTTCCAGCTTGAATCCTTTTACTAATCTCAGCATCCAGTCTAACATTCTCCATTAATTCGCTCCCCAGGTATTTAAACGTTTCCACTACTTCCAGGGGCTTGTCTGCAAGTCTAATCTGACCTTTCCCTTCTTTCTCCCCTCTAGTCATAACAAGAGTTTTACTCTTTTCTACACTTATTTTCAATCCACATTCTTCAATCTTCCCATTCACCACATTCAACTGTTCTTGAACCTTCCTGTCGTCTTCTCCCCAAATCACAATATCATCTGCAAATAACATCATGTTCATTTCTCTTCCTCCATATGCTGCTTTTGCTGTTCTCATGATGTCATCCATTACTATTGTAAACAGGATTGGTGATAGAACACTTCCCTGTCTCAGCCCACTAGTTATTTTGAACCAACTTGTCCTGCCAACTTGTGTTTGCACGCAACTACAACATTCCTTATACAATGCCATGATCATTTTTATTAATCCCTGTCCAATTCCTTTTTACACCAGACTGTCCCAAACTGTCATAAATAAACAGTTTAATTTGTGGTAAATGTACACCTTAAACACAGTCTAATGTCTACCATGAATATAAAGTTCAAATATGTAATTCATTTCTTAACACGGTTCAATGTCTACCATGAATGCAGAGTTCGAGTATGTAATTCACAGTCTATCGTTAACTCACAGTTAAACGTCTGCACAGATTAAATGCGTAGTACATGGATTGAAACTAATCACAGTCCAATGTCTACTCTGAATACACGAGATATTGGAAAATCTCACGATTTCTATAAGTCCAAAGACACAGTCATAGATTGAAGTTAATTCATTAATTAATCACTTGTCACAGTCTGAAGAGTTCTGACACACAAAATTTGCAAAATATTTCAATTAGTTGGCAATGCGAATGTCGTTCACAATTTATCACTGTTCGGATTGTTTCATCAATCATGGGTTGTGAACACCTTTAAGAAATGTAAGTTTGAAACACCTGTCTGAATAATGTCACAGTCTGAAGAGTTCTGACAAACAAAATTTGCAAAATATTTCAATTATTTGGCAATGCGAATGTTGTTCACAATTTATCACTGTTCGGATTGTTTCATCAATCATGGGTTATGAACACTTTTAAGAAATGTAAGTTTGAAACATCTGTCTGAATAAATCACCATTAAAGTTTAAATCAATCTTAACTGAGGCTAGATTCTATCACTCGTGAATTGCGGGAACTCGGCAAAATAAAATTATCATTTGCAATTCGCTGAAATATTCATAAGTTCAAATGTGGAGTTTAAGACTTGAACTCGGCAATATGAGATTATCACTCGCATAGCGTTGAAATCCTTTTAAGTCCGAACTCAGTACTGTGGAGTTTAAGTCATTAATTCGGCGAAATGAGACTATCACTCGCGTAGCATCGCGGTCCCCGCGAGCCGCCCGTCCGCTGCTCGCCGCACGAACTCCACACACACTGTGACACACACTGTTCTGCTGAGGGAAGCAGCTTTCACTTTATACACGATCCAAGCCAAAATATGTCTTTACATTTCGCTCAACAACTTCGTCGTCTCTTGCCGGATTTTTACCAAACCTTGTAGGAATGGAGATAAAATACAGGGCTACATGATGATGTGGTTGATTTTATCCAGCTATTACTGTGAGGAAGGTTATTAGCCGAAGAAACGTTTGGAACATTCCATACTGACGTAGGCTCTCTCTGTGTCACGGGGGAGGCAGGCTGTGATGTCAACCGGCTCTACGTCACACACACAGGTTGCTCGCTGTTTCTGGCTGACTTCTGCAGCTGGGCCGGCGCGTAGCGCGAAGTTTTAAATTTTAACTGCGGAGACTTAGTTCCGTACCACTGTTCCCGGTACAACGTATCACAGCTATATTAAAAAACCTGCATATGGAATTTTTTATTGCAGAATTTTTTCAAGTAATAGGGATTTTTAAGTCCAAAATTTTAGTATAATGTAAAAATTACACAAACTTTAGTACGATGTATCTCCTTATATAAATTATGTACAGAAAAAGCGATATGTAGTGCTTTTAAAAGAAGTATTATCTACCTAATTTTGAATTTACATTAACATGTTAATTAAATTTCATGAAAAAAATGGAATAAAATTTTTTTTAAAAATATATTTTGGGAAAACTATTAATTGTATATGAAAGAAATGTTCGTGATATCTCTACTTTTATGTAGGTGACATTCCCACAAAGTTTCGTGAAAATCCATGCATTAGGTAAAAATATCTTTTTATCTCCGGAGTGTCGCCTTAAGTTAAAAAGTTACGTGTCAGAATTTAAAAATTATTGTTTGTCAATTGACAAGGTATTATTTTGTTATTTGTGTCAGTGTACAGTGACATCTACCCAAATGTTCCTGGTGCAACAACACATTTCAACCAGTAAGCATCGGGCTAACAAACAATGAAATTTCATGCAGAGACAATTATTTCTGACACAACCAACAACTTTGTGTGTAACTTCCGAGTTCAGCACCGATCTCTGCTGTGCTCTCATCTCTCCTGACATCCCTCTCTTCAAACTGAATAATCAGTGGTTCAGGGAATTCCTCGAGAAACATATTAAGTGAACTATATCAAATGAATCAACGTTTACAAAAATCTATTGTTCAGCCATATATGATGAAACTGTTCAGAAGATAACACAAGAAATTAAAGATGGTCCAGTTTGGTTTTCCATTGATGAGACCACAGACAAAGAAGGCAGGCTGCTTGGCAACATAATCATTGGTTTGTTAAGTGAAGATTACTGTAAGCACATTCTTTTTCACTGTGATGTTCTAGAAAAATGCAATAACAAAGCTATAGGAAAACTGGAAAATTGTTCAATGAAGCTATGGGTTTCCTGTGGTCACAGGGCGTTAACCTCTTGACGCTGACCTCCATATGTCATATAGGCCTCCTTTTCTTCAGTTGCTGCCAACCACCATGCGTGGTATAGACCCCTGTAGGCCTAACTTCAGTTTCTTCTAGCTTTACAGTTTTAAGGTTGTTGAGATGGAAATGGAATATCTTTGAAGCTGAAGATCTCTGCTATCCTTGTAGGTATGAATCAGCCCAAATTACTGTTTCCTCTTCTTTTTTTTTTTTTCCCTAAAGAGTTTGAAATAGCCTGACCTCTTTCCACCTGAGGGCATGTAGGCTTAAACTTCTGTTGCATTCTAGCGGGTGTATGTATCACCATACAATATTTCTTTACATGTATTGATAGTATAAATCACCATCTTTCAACTGATACCCATGTTGACATGATCTGGTGAGGATTCCTATAATTCTTTCAGTGCCTTGTAACCTCTTACAACTCGTAATTACTTGACTCTCTGTCACTTTGAAATACGATACTGCTTGGCGCAGAAGCATGGCATGGTGCAGCTTGAATGAAAGAGAAGTAATTAAGTTTTAAGAAATCAGATGAAAAAAACACTACACCAGACTGAACTGAACAAACATACGGAATGACAGTACATTTTGCGCGTGACCTAGCAACGGATTATGAAACCCGTCAAAGTACATGCCTTCTTTTTCATGAACTAATCGTCCCATTTATGCTAAATAAATCTTTGAACTATCATTCCCAGTTCTTCTGCTCAAAATTCTCGAGGCAACAATTACCCTAGTATTCATTGCATTATGAAACATTGCATGCAAATACAAGAACGTCACTTTCATTCCGTATATAATGTGGAAGGTCTCTTCTCCATTAGTAGACTATAAGGTAAATATAATGTCAGTGAACGTAAACTACATTATATTGAGTCTCTACTCTAAATATTTGAAACTAATATAAGCTTAACTGTTGTAACACTGAATTTTTAAAAGAGATCATTGCATTTTCTTGGTTCTCACATCTGAATCGCCTCCTCTGCAAATGAGAACACGGACAACATAATTTTAAATATCGCTGAGGAAATTGGGGTCGATCTCAGTCTAGAAGACATTGATAGGTCACACAGGGTAGGGAAAAGAGAAGGCGGTCGTCCGAGACCAATAATAGTGAAGTTTGTGTCCTGTCGGAAAAGGAATGCAATGTTCACAAATAAGAAAAAACTGAAGGGCACAAACAAAACTATCTGAGAAGATCTCACTCCCCTGAGACTACAGCTTCTCCAGGAGGCAATTTCAAAGTACGGCGTAAAAAAATACGTGGTCGAAGGACGGGACAGTGATAGTGAAACGAGGTGACAGGAAAATTCGGGTCACAAATCGCCAAGAACTAAACAACGTTAGTTAATCATGAGCCTAAGCTAAAACTAGGCGATAACTGTAATTGAATAGGAAAATACCTAGATTTGTAAATATATGTTAAATTTAATTGATAACTTAGATTAGGCTTAACTAAATTCCAGGAAACTAGTTCAGTTAGCATTTAGAAACTGTCAAGTTGGCTTTTCTTAGGTTAAAGGAAACAAATGTCTCTAATTACAGCCTGCAAACCTCCCCTCCCCAAACACAGACCGGTCAAACTACAACCACCCCTTCCCAAACCACTGCTGGCTGCCCCAGCGACATTCCTCCTGTACCTCCAAGCTCTCTGCAGGTGGGCCACGTAAACACACAGAGCCTTCTTTCCCATTTCACTGAATTCTCAGACATATTCTCTAACAACAACTTCCATGCCATATTAATATCCGAGTCGTGGTTGAAACCAAGTATCCCGTCTTCACTAGTACATATGGAGGGTTACACGCTGATAAGAAACGATAGAGTCGGAAAAGGTGGGGGAGGCGTAGAGATATATCTGCGCAAAGATATGAAATTCAAAGAATTACTCAAAACACCAAGTGAATTTCACAACGGGCCGGAGTTCCTATTTATTGAATTACAAATTCACAGTGTTAAGTGTTTACTGGGTGTTGTGTATCGTGCACTGAAGACGAGATATATCGAAGACCTGGAGGAAGAACTACCGGACCTATTACCCAGGTATGAGCATGCTATTTTAATGGGCGACTTTAATTCTGACATGATAAAATGTGACTCTGCTGAATCTAGACAACTCAAAAGCATGCTTACCTCACTCAATATGACGATCCTTCCTCTAAATCCTACACACCACACAGCTACTTCCCATACACTACTGGATTTAATTATTACAAACAATACTGACAGAATGCAGACTTACGGACAACAGCCAGCTCCCGGACTTTCCCAACATGACTTTATTTACGCAACTTACTCACTGAAATGTCCCAAATATGAGCCTAAATTAATTTCCTATCGAGACTTCAAAAGCCTAAACGAAGAGGCGTTCATTGAGGACGCACTCAAAACACCGTGGCACAACATACAGCTCGTACATGACATTAACGACAAAATAACCTTGTTCAACAAACTACTTTTAGGACTGTATGACAAACACGCCCCCATACGGACAGCACGAGTGAAACGAAAACCATCACCTTGGCTGACGCAAGACATACGGTTAAAAATGGAGGAAAGAAATGCAGCTTACAAATATTATAGAAAAAATCCAACCGCAGACAATTTCGAAAAGTACAAAAAATGGCATAACATAACAACTCAGACCATCAGGAATGCTAAGATACGCCACACACATGAAATCTTAAAAAATAAGTTCTGGCAATGTTTGGAAAATTCTTCAAAACATTGGTTTGACAAAAAATAAAACCGACGAAAACAACACTGACTTGCCATTAGACGAATTAAATCAATTTTTCTGCTCACAAAATTCACATACAGACGAACTAAAAGGGAAACAATCGACAGACTATATACGAAAACAAAACACGACTCAGAGGAATTTTATTTTTCACATGTAACTCTTAATGACGCCAGAGACGCAATTCATGAAATAAAGTCAGAGGCTACAGGATGTGAAGGAATAAATTTGACATTAATTAAAAGACTCACTGAAATTGTTCTCCCAACAATTACACACATAATAAATACCTCACTCATGACAGGAATCTTTCCCAACATATGGAAAAGTGCCATAATACGACCGATAAGAAAAATCGATAATCCAACAAAACCCGAAGACTTTCGACCAATTTGCATACTTCCTTGTCTTAGTAAAATATTAGAAAAGGTCGTTCACAAGCAGATAACAAATTACCTTAACAAACACAATTTACTCTACAAATATCAGTCAGGATTTAGACCTAACCACAGCACAACCACAGCACTACTAAAAGTTACAAATGACATTCAAGCAGGCATGGACAACGGACAAATGACTATCCTTGTACTTTTAGACCTAAGTAAAGCATTTGACTGTGTGGACAGGGAAATATTATTAGCTAAGCTACAAGCACAAAAATTTTCTTCAAGCGCACTGACGTGGCTGCACTCTTATTTAATTGGGCGGCAGCAGTGCGTTTCAGCAGGTACGAAAGTATCACACTGGCAACAAACTGAAGTTGGCGTAGTTCAGGGCAGTATTCTAGCGCCACTGCTATTTTCACTGTACTTAAATGACCTACCAGAACATATAAAAACGTGTAAATACCATTTCTTCGCAGACGATATTCAACTTTATATACAAACAAACCCGAACGACATCCAACTAGACGTTAACAAACTAAACGATGACCTGGAAAATATAAAAGACTGGACTAAAAATAATTCTCTTAAAGTCAATCCATTCAAATCGCAAGCAATCATAATTGGATCCAAAAGTAATCATACCAAACTGAAAAGTGTTCAAATTCCCCCAATCCTATTCCACGCAACACCAATACAAATAAATGAAACTGTAAAAAACCTTGGCCTCATTTTTGATAAGTACTTAAACTGGGCGGAGCACATGACGAAAATATGCCAACGAGTATTCTTTTCTTTGCACTCTCTTAAACGTTTACGGGATCTCCTTCCTCCAAATACGAGAAAGTTACTTGTTCAAAGCTTAATTCTACCCATCTTCGATTATGGTGACGTAATATACAACAACCTAAACACCACACTTAACGCTAAACTTCAGTGGGCTTATAATACATGCATCCATTTTGTATTAAATATGCCCAGGTATTGTCATATATCAGCTTGTCTTGAACAGCTGTCGTGTTTATATTTGGCGGAGAGAAGAAACTTTCACTCTGTGTCGCTTGTTCACAACATTCTCCGTACAGACACACCAAGTTATCTGAGAATGGATCTTAAATACTTGTCATCCCCAAACAGTATACCTACAAGGTCAGAAACCTCTTCCCTGCTGAGCTTCCCAATTTACCGCACAACCGGTTACGGCAACTCATTCATACCTGCAACCGTACGCTCTTGGAATTCCCTTCCGACTGTAATTAGAGACATACATAGTAGAAATGTATTTTAAAAAACATATTATAAATGGTACATAGACTTAAGAAATTAGTATTTAATGTTTTTTTTTTTTAAATAGTGACTCTCAGAAATTTACCTTTTGTTTATAACTATTATTTAAGTTTAATTTTATAATTAATTATATGTAACTAGAAATCCTAATACTCTGTACTTTGTACAATGTAGTACATATGAGATGGTTTGGCATAACAGCAGGCTTCATAGCCTCAGCCACGCCACAAGTCAATAAATAAATAAATAAATAAATAAATAAAGCGGCACTCAAATGTCCACGTCGCTGAGGGGTTAAGAATGATAAAGTGTTACCTTTTTTTAGTGATGCCACACCTTATGTGATAAAGGATTGTGTTCTTCGAAGTTCATATTAAAATGAGAAGTGTGTCACGACCTCGTGACGCGACACGCCCCTTTCATGTCTCAGTGTCGAGCAAACGTACTCGAACGAGTCTCGAATCCGTGACCTCCGAGACTAAGGATATTGAGTATTGATCTAGAGTTTTTATGATCATGTAACAGTGGCAAGAAGTTACAGTGTTTCAAATGTTGAGTGATAATTTTATTAAGTGAAAGAGAGTTATAAGTATTCAAAAGCATAAGACTTCATACAAGTTTTACTTGAAGCAAGCTGGTGCAACATAAAGTGAGTTCATGTGTAACGTTGTGCAGTGGTCAGAGATCCCAAAAGAAGGTTCTCTAAGTGTTTCTAGAAGCAAATCGAAGCAAATATCGCATAGATTGTTGACGCAGCAAGAAGCAAATTGTTCGCGTGAATTCTATGTCCCTCCCCTTCCGTTAGTGGGAGGAACTCATGAACCAATCAGACTTAAAAAGTCTTACTTCTATGGGAGTAGTGGGGAAAAGCTTCAAGAAACATCGAACGTAAGATAAAGGGAATGATACTTCGGCAGATCGATAGAATCTGACCGACTGCCGTGGTAACAACATGTATGTGTCTGTACGTCACAAAGGGAGAATCTGGCTGATTACTGTGATAACAACGTGTGTATGTGGCAGAGTGCCACGAGGGAAAGAAACTGTCCAGCTTCAGTGGTAGTAATGCCTGGATGGCTGTGAGCCATAGCAGTGCAGATCTTGTAGGTTATGTACCTACTAGTGAGCCGCAGAACTAGTTAAATGTGGCTTAGCAAACGGTCTAGAAACTGTATCGGGTTACGCAAGGCAGTGAGGGAAACACTATGTACAGCATAGTTAGCAGGTCAAAATTGTTCGTAAGTGGTGGAGAGAGTTTGCAGACGGTGGGACTGAAATTCACGACGAACGAACAAAGGAGCAGGAGGCCGTCAGTTTCCGTCGAGACAGTCGTGAAGGTTGAGCAAATCATGCGTGAAGATCGGCGGATCACCCTGGATGATCTCTGCACTTTGATTCCTGAGGTTTCCCAAAGCGCCGCTCAAAACTTCCTGAACAGCATGGTGGCGAGCTGGTATGACATGGGCATACAAAAACTGTCACAGCATCTACAAAAATGCATCGACCGAAATGATAATTATGTAGAAAAATAGCTAAATGTTCAAGCTGTAAAATGATATAAACCATTGTTGAAATAAACAGGTCTATGAATTTATAAAAATATAGCCGACCTTATTATTGGGATTACCTTCGTAATAACAAAGGCCGAGAAAGGGAACGCTTCCGTAATCATGGACAAAAGTGACTATACCATTAAAGCACAAACGTTTGTTAAAGAGAACAACTTCATGACCTCTAGAAAAGATCCAACCAATAAAATACAAAGAGACCTAAAAAACCATCATTAAGAACGTTTCATTTTTGTTTAATGACCCTGAAAAATCCAAAATGATTATTATTAATCCAAAACTTCCCATAGCAAAAGCGCTACCCAAGATCCATAAAGCCGAAATACCCATAAGACATATTATCAATTACAGAAATAGTCCGACCTATGAGGTATCTCGGTTCATTCACAAATTCCTCAAATCACACTATCGTTTTCAAGCCAATACATCAGTAAAGAATTCCATAGAATTTTGCAGTAAAATTAAACACTTTAATTTATCCAAACACCACACTCTGCATTCATTTCATATTACTAACATGTATGCTAATGTACCCATTAACAGCACTGTACAATTGATCAAGAACAGTCTTTCCAAGTGCGACTACACCTCACTTCTTATAAAAATATAAAATTGAATTATAATGAAAAAATATTAACATGTTCATGAAACACAATACTCAATCATCAGAGTATGTACTCGCACTTAGTTCTTACCTGATTACTTACACATACAATATTTAATGGGCGCCAGCTACAACTCAATGCAGCAATAATAGACTGAGATTTTTGAATATCTCTAGGGTGTGAGGTAATAAGCTTACTTAGACAGCATAACATACAGGTTCTAGGAAAAGGAGATTGTTGTTTTGTTTCCCTGTTAAATTTGAGGTTATCTAATTCTACCATTGAAATAAAACTATAAATTAATTCAATATTGAACAAAATATATTCTTTAAATTTTTTCTAAAAATAGTAAGACTTGCTGCGATAAAACAGATGAGAATACAAAATTATGGCATTACAACTGAAAGAAACTAGGCATTAAATTTGAATTCCTCTTGTCCGGACATTTAAAAATTGTACATGAAATTTATCCCTCACCAGTTCACGAACAGTACCTTCAACACTTTGATTATTATTACGACGTATTCCTTTGAATTGGTATCCTGTAGGTATCTCAAGCCTAATTTGGTGATTTATCCTTTTTGTTTCACTGACGAGATATAGCATGGCTTGAAATTAGATTCACACTCCGAACATTTAATCCATATGGTGACTGGCGACTAAGTATCTATGTAATTGCTGCTTCTCCATCCAGATGACTGACTACTACTATCTCAGTAGTACTCCGTATGGCAAGGTTTGGTATCCCACTGACTTCATGGAAAGTCTCTCCATTCATCTCCTTCACTGACCATCGGTGGCCTCTCTCTCCAATTGACTCCTCACTACCATCTCACTACAACACCGCTTGGCAAGTCTCTCCATCCATATGACTGACTCTATAATATACGGTCAGTTGATATAGCCATCAGTTGACACCCACACGTAACCTCCCAAAATATATCCTAAAAATGAGCTTATCGCTAAAAGCACACAATGACAGAGCGATGACTCGGCAGTTACGCTAGCAGTATTGCAACATGTGTTGCAATGTCAAAAGTTATTTCACACAATTTACTGATATTATGCATATGTTTTAATGCTAATCTACACACGCATATATACATAACAAATTAACTACAATCAAGCAAGCAATAATCAATTACTACATAGCAAAATCAGATTACAGAATAGAATTAAACAATTATAATAGTTACAATAATAATAATATCACAGATAAAATAATAATAATAAAGATATAATCTTGTAACAGGATTTGA
This sequence comes from Anabrus simplex, assembly GCF_040414725.1. Taxonomy (NCBI): domain Eukaryota; kingdom Metazoa; phylum Arthropoda; class Insecta; order Orthoptera; family Tettigoniidae; genus Anabrus; species Anabrus simplex. Next base: position 608,201,908 of record NC_090266.1, on the reverse strand, counting down.
ACCGTTACAATTCACCTCCCTCGTAAATAAATCGAAGAACAAAGAATCGATTGATTTATGAACAACATAATATATGTAACACTGACACATATAAACACTTTTGAATGAGTATTCAACATTTTTTTTTTTTTTTAAACACATCAATACATTTTATAAAATATCACTTATATGAGAACTTTTCTCGCACATTGTCATCATAGATAACTGTCCAGTGTCCTGTACTCTCTTTCCCATACAATTCACAGGAGTATAGCACTAAATTTAACACATACAAATAATTTAAAATGAATGTAAAACATTCCCTTTTTTTACAGTATATCAATACATTTTATGAAATATCACTTACATGAGAACTTTTCTCGCACATTTTCATCATAGATAACTGTCCAATGTCCTGTTCTCTCCTTATCATACAATTCATGACAATATAGCACTTATTTTTCCATGTACTGGAGTTCAATGCACCAATACGACACTTGGTTCACACGCAAATTCACAGATGTTAGTTTTATTTTGCCAGTTTCTTTAGTTTTATTTTGCCAGTTTCTTACAAAAAACAGTCATCTTACTTACATCAGGTCCCCGATCATCATTGTCATAGGCCAAGTCTGGTGAAGCCTTGTAAAATTAGAAGCATGACCTCTATTCGGATTCTTGAAAGACCGTCCTCCAAGTGACCAGAGGCGGTAAGCACTCATTCCCGCTATCTCCTTAACATATAAATGTAAGGGGTGAAGACATAGGATGGCCTCCATTCCACATAATGGTGTAGTATCCATTGCCCCCATTATTCCTAGACATGCAAGTCTTTGGACACTGTTTAGGTGGTTGCAGTTTTACTCTCAGAACCTGGCCACCAAACTAAAGATTTGTAGGTGATCGTGGGCCGTGCAATAGAAATATAAAGCCACTGGACCACCCTAGGTCCTAGGCCGCAAGTCTTTCCGACAGCCCTGCGACAGGCCCACATAATCTTGCGAGCCTTATCCACCTTATGGTCTATATGTTTCTTCCAGCTCAGTCTTGCCTCGAGGATTACCCCTAGGTACTTAACGAGGTTGTCTTAACTAATTTTTTCCCAGATAGGAATGGCTCTAACAGTCCGTCTAGCCTCCTCCTCCTGGTAAACACCGCGAGCTCTGTCTTGTCGGGATTGACCGACAAGTCCGTGTCGTGGCACCATCTTTCCACCCTGCGTAGGGAGCTCTGTACAAACTCTGAAACCGTACTGGGGAAATTTCTCACCGCCAGTAGGGTAATGTCATCTGCATAGCCTTGGGCATAAATTCCTCCACCATTTAACCTGGTAAGTAGTTCATCCACTACCAGACACCATAATGTTGGTGATAATACTCCTCCCTGTGGACACTCCCTGTCTATATTAGCACTCAGCATTACTGCATTGAGGGTAAACAGAACTCGACGGCCCTGCAGTGAGGCCATAATCCATTTTATGAGCATCCTGCTCACGCCTCTTCTCTCTAGACTAAGTTCTATGTAGCCCAAAGATGTGTAGTTAAAGGCCCCTTCTACATCTAGGAATACCACCATAGCAAGTTGTTGCTGATCCAAGGTGCTCTCCAGCCTGGAAACAAGCTGGTGTAGTGCCGTCTCAACCGACTTCCCTGGTTGGTATGCATGTTGATGAGGATGCAGGGGACAGCCTCTTAATACTTTCTCCCTGATATGTCTATCCACCAGTCTTTCCAAAGTCTTAAGAAGAAAAGACGTTAGACTAATTGGTCTATAATCCTTAGGTCTAGTATATGGAGACCTTCTGGGTTTAGGTATATACACTACCTTCGCCTGATGCCACAAGGAGTATATGTACCCCATGGTGAGACAGGCTCTAAAAATTCTGACCAGGTATGGTATAAGGACCATACCCGCTTCCTGAAGTGCTGGGAAGATCTTATCCATTCCTGGACTTTTATAAGGGGCAAAAGATTCTAATGCCCACTTCACCCTTCTTGGGGTAACAATCTCCGTGGCTTCCTTCCAACCACTTCTATCGGGTCGGAAGGATCCGCTCGATTCTACTTCACTATTTGTGACTACTGAACCTGGAAAGTGGGCATCAAGCAATAAGCTCAGGGTCTCCCCCTCTGTGGATGTATATCCACCCGAAGGCGACTCCAATGAGCCCAGCCTTGCCCTTCCATCCAAGGTTAGAATTTTATGAAACCTTGCTGCTTCATGTTGACTCTCGATGGAGTCGCAAAACTGTCTCCAAGATTTCTTAGAAGCCTTTTTGACTTCTGACTTGTACTTTCTTTGTGATTCTTTGTAAGAATCTAGACTTTCTTGGTCTTGAAGTTCCCTGTATTTGTTCCAGAGCCTTTGTGTGTTTCTCCTCAGGTGTTCCAGATAACTGTTCCACTTGAAGCTTCCTGTTGTTCTTTTTGCCTTAACAACTGGGCAGTTTAATTCATAAGAGGTAACTAGTGTCTGTGTGATAAAACTCACACTGAACTTCAGTTCCTCCTTATTCTTGATTATATTTGAGGGTCCTCCTTCCAGTCCCCTCCTCACATCCTCCCTAAAAGACGTCCAATTGGTTCGTCTAGGATTCCTTTAAGATGGGATCTCAAAGGAGCCCTCTATATGAAACACAATGTGTCTATGATCTGACAAGGAAGGCTCCAAAGAAACTTTCCAGTCTTTAAATTCCTGTATGATTCCCATGGAACCCAGGGTAAGATCTATGATCCCCTCACTCCTGTTATTGATGAAGGTAGGGGTATCACCTATGTTCATGATCTCAAGATCGGTTGTACATAGCAATTCTATGAAATTCTCTCCCCTTCAGTTTGTATATTTGCTTCCCCAAATGCTGTGATGAGCATTGGTGTCACATCCTACTATGAAGTTAAGTCCTTGTTTCCTACAGTATGTCACCAGTCTCTTGAGCTCCTCCGGCAAGGGTGGGGATTCAGAGTCTTCTGGGAAATATGCAGAACAGACAACCAAATCTCTTGGCTGTCCGCCCTCTTCATATCTCACTAGGACTGCTACTAGGTCTCTAGTAATGAAGCCTGGGATAGCCCATGCGTTATGATCCTTAATTAGTATACATGTTCTAGGCTTCTCCTCCACTACTCCACTGAAGAGAGTGAAGCCTGCACATTTTAGTCCCATGATATGTCCCTGTCTAAGCCAGGGTTCTTGTATCAGGGCGACCGAAAACCCACCTTTCTGGATACCATAGAGGCCGCTATACAATGTTGTATGTATGATTGTATGAAAGTAATCATTCCTTACCTTCATGCAATGCTTTACCTTATGCAGTCTCCGGAACATGCAGCTCCGTCTCCTGCGATGAATCCTGAGGCTTAACTGGCCCCGGCTCCTGTCCAGGCTCCTGCTCCTTGCCCTTGCTGGTATCAGTATTGTCTGTGATGGGGTTGTTCCTCTGCTTGTCGCGTTTGCCCTCCACCAGAGTGAAGGTAGCAACATGCACCCTGCAGAAGATCTTCTTCCCCACCAATTTTTACACATCCCTGGAGTCCATGCTGACCACAAGGCAGACACCCCTCTTCTCCTCCTTGCGGTTGTAGATTCTCCAGCTGCTGGGGTTTAGACCATGGTTCTGGCGTGCCATTCTTCCCAAAAGGACATTGTTATCCTTTGGTTGTCCTGGTATCCAGACCATGACTCTTATAGGAGAGGAGTTTATCCATGCCCACAGTTGTGAGCCTGGCTCCTTCCCATGGCTGCATATCTGTAACAAGACTAGAAAGCCTTTCTACAGTCTCGTCATTCTCTGCAATGATAATGGCCGCACCTCTCGACAGATAGCAGTCCAGGAACTGAAGCTTAATGCGCCCCTGCTCCGGAAGCTCATCTATCAGATTGGTGATAGCCTTCTCTACAGACTCCACCTGTTTTTCAGTTAGCTGCTGGTCAGGATATCCTTCAGGCACTATGGCCATCCTGATCATAGCTTTAGCTATCCTGGCATACTCCACCTTGTATCTTTTGTGGGCTTGCCAATCTTCTTCTGGGGTTGCCCCCGACAGGAGTCGTTTTCCCACTGGCGTCTTAGTGGGAGGAGTCCTCTGTGCCCTGAAAGCAGAGCCCTTTTCAGGGTCCCGCCTCCTGTGCCCATTGGATCCCCCCGCAGTCGTTGTCGTCATGACAGTAGAAGGCCTATCAGCTCCAGGAGTTAGGCCCTCTTTGGCCTGCTCCTGGGCCTTTAAAGCCTTCTTATACCTTCTCTTCTCAGTTCCGGAGCGCTGTTTCTTCTTCTTCCTCTGAACTAGAAGATTGCCCACCTCTAGAGTGAACTCTCTTACAGTCGAGGTCGTACTGTCCGAGGGTATCTCCGAAGAGTCCCCATCGGTTCGTCGAGCTGGTGTTTCTCTCAGAGGCCCCAGAGGAGCTCTCCGGTTTTTGGGTTGCTACGATACTCATGTAGGTCCCATGAATAGCTAAGGAAATATGATGTCCGCCCAGGCAGAGCCCCGCATACCCATGTAAGGCTACTTACTTCGAGAGGGCGCCAAGTATTTTGAAGGCTCCGTTCAAGACACATCTCCCATGTGCCATACACCCCATCGGCATGGGTCGCGTTGCACCTTAGGGTTGGGTGGTACTTTAGCTTCCTCCTCCTTGTATACTGAATGGTTACCCAACAGGGCTCCATTCGGCTTCGCAAGAAAGGAGCTACTAGTCCCCCTCACCACGCAGAGGATCTTCAATTGAAGAGGGTAACCAATTGTAGAATCACACATGAGGAGGAATCATCTTACTAATATCACAACAAATCTCACATGAAGTACTTATTTAGATTTCTAATGTTGTATGTACCGACAATATTCCCTTCTTGATCTTTTAAGGAATATGCACACTCCCCGATACGGTTAACAATCGTGAAATACCCCTGATACAAAAGAAAGAATTTAGACATATTTCCCGCCTCTGCAGATGATGCGAATGGAACTCTGAGTAGCACCTTGTTACCCAAACTGAATCAATTTTGCCCTTATTAAATTACATATCTCAATAGATCCGTCCTTCTTGGCAACAATAATTAAAGGATCAATACCATGGCTACAAGATGGTTCAATTATTCCGTAATCCAGCATAATGTATATTTGTTCTTCGACGGCACTAACATATTTAAGTGGAATGGGGTACTTAGAGGCACAAGATTTGGTATAACAAGGCATGGCTGTTCAAATACATGTGTACAACAAATTAATGTTCAAATACATGTGTACTTCCTGACTTATCGCTAAATACATCTCAATGCTCAACTAACATCGACCACAATTGCTCCTCCTGTAATTCACTCAAATTACCCCTCGCCACTGTCTCGTACAGACTATCCCTCGAATCCTGTCGTATAGACACGTGATACACACATCAAAACATTTCCTCTCACTAGGAATACCTTTACTCACCTCCCTTATATCTTTAATAGAACACACGTCACCAACACTTACCTCAGACCCATCATAATTTACACGTACTTCTTTACCAGTTTTCTCCCAAGACGAACAGACACTACCCAAATCAAAGTCTAATCTAGCTCCATGATTTGTAAAACAGTCAGCTCCTAAAATAACTGAATACACAAGATTTGGTATAACAAGGCATGGCTGAAAGTTAGTTATCTTCAATCGTGAGTGGTACCGATATCATTTTATTCACTCACTGTGACTTATTAGTCTTATTACCAACGGCTATTATAATATCTAATATTACCTTCACTTTCCTTCTCCATATCATAATTTATATTGTCGGAGTTACTACCTCACTACTTATATCCTCAGTATTATAAGTACTTACATCACTTAACAGATCACTTCTTATGTCTAAGTTACTACTACCATTAATTACTCTATAAACTATGACTATGCCATTACTTAAAATATCTCACTTAACATTACTTAGGTCACAATCACACTTTACTCTTAAATCTATTTTCACTACACAACTACTTATACTACTTTCCTGTTCAATTTCTACCTTCGGCCTGTCCACATGACTTACTTTATCTGATTCTCTGTGAGTTTGAAATATTCTGGCTCGATAACGACTCCTTGATAACATTCATATTCAGCTTATCATAATCCCTCTCATAACTCAGATTCATACGCCTCCCATTTTCGGATTGTCTCTGGTTACTCTGCTGACCCTTATCACCATTGACATAACTATTAATCCTCTGCTGATCATGATTACTACCTCTCCTCTTATACTTGGCTGACATTCCCCCCCCCCCCCCCCCCTCTCTCTCTCTCTCTCTCTCTCTCTCTATACTGTTCCATTTTTACCAAACATCATGCATTCTCTCTCGCACCCTTGTACATTCTCATCCCAAAACTTGTCAATGAACTTCTCTTTAAATTCTCCTAAATTAGACACATTATTCCATCACACTCGAAACCATATTTTATTTTTACCGATAAAAACATTCGACAAGATCTCCAACACGTATTCCCATTCAGTAATATTATTCCTTAACTTACTTGCAAATCTTTTCTCAACTAGTTTTACAAATTCCATAGGATTGAACTGTTTTCCAGAAAACTTGGGTAAATCTTGATCCATACTGAACGAATCACTCGCTACTACCACTTCTCCCACCATCTGACCTCTAAATTCTTGCCATTGCACTCTCTGGCAACTCAAAACTTCTTCTTCCGCTACTCTCTCAGCATTCCCTTTCACTATTCTCACTTCTTCCTGCAATTTTTCTTCTTCATTCATCCCTTCCTGTGATAGTGTTTCCTGTTTGTTCCTTAGTTCACTGACCTCCCGAAGTTTGCTTTCAATTACTCGTTTTCATGAACGTGTTCCCTCATATCTTTCCCAACTGCGTTGTAAATCTTGTCCAATCTTATCTCAAATACCTCATGAATTTCTTCCCGATTACTAGAAATCTTATTACTTAACGGTACAATGTTGTTACTATCCTGTGTACATGTTCCCTTGACTTTATCGGTCTGAGTATGAACTCCACTCCATTTCACCTTTAATTTCATCACACACTTTCTTTGACTTACTTTCTAACTTAGATGTTTGATCAGTTACCTCTAATATCTTAGTATCTATTTTACTAATGGTCACATTAAAATTTTTGTTAATACTGCCAATTACTTGTTCCATTTTGCTAATTATTTGTTTATTCCTATTTTCATTCCTACTAATTAATTCTTCAATCTGTTTATTCCTAGTTTTGATATTCTTTTCAAAGAGCTTGGTCATTCTGGCCATCAGCAAATTAAATTGTTGTAAATTTATTCCCCCTTAGACTTCTTTTTGAGTTTCAATGCACTTCTCAATTTCTGCACTTTCCTGACTCGCTTCAGAACCTTCCATGTCCATCTTTAGTTCACTAGTAATAGTAGGGAATCTCAAATTAATTTCCCTCTTCAAATTCCTTGACGTGCCCCCAAAATACAAACATGTAACACAAACTTACACTCCTGACATTTACCGGTTATAATTCCGTTTTCTTAGATGTGCATACTCTTAACTAAATCAACCTATGATATGCTGTCTTTCAGAACAAGTTCTGAATTTATTCGAGTCTCACGTTGTGGCGACACTTTGCGACTACCCCTCACTTCTTATAAAAATATAAAATTAAATTATAATGAAAAAATATTAACATATTCATGAAACAAAATACTCAATCGTCAGACTATGTACTCACACTTAATTCTTAGCTGATTACTTACACATACAGTATTTGATGGGCACCAACTACAACTCAATGCAGCAATAATAGAATGAGAGTCTTGAATATCTCTGGGGTGTGAGGTAATAAGCTTACTTCGACAGCATAACATATAGGTTCTAGGAAAAGGAGATTGTTGTTTTGTTTCCCCATTAAATTTTAGGTTATCTAATTCTACCATTGAAATAAAACTATAAATTAATTCGATATTGAACAAAATATATTCTTTAAATTGTGTCAAAAAGTAGTAGGACCTGCTGCTATAAAACAGATGAGAATACAAAATTATGACATTACAACTGAAAGAAACTAGGCATTAAATTTGAATTCCTCTTGACCTGGACATTAAAAAATTGTACAAGAATTTTTTTTCATGTTTCATGTTTGTGGGTTACTGTAGTCATGTCCTAGTTCGTGAATCATGGGCAACGGCTGAGTGGCCTAGTAAGTGGTCCTGAGAGTCGGGATACCAGTTGCTATGGAATGGGGGTGGGCATCTAGGACATATTCTCAGTCACAGCCCTCCTTGTGCACAGGCGGCTAGGACTATACAATTCACCGGTGGTCCATAACCCGTTAGAGGAGAGATCCTCACTTGGACTATGTGTAAGTAGGGTAGCATCCTGCTTCATGAATTTACCGAGCTCAGAACATTTTAAGCAAGCCTCCGACCTATGGGAGTAATGGAGTCCCAATCCCATTTGACAGGCAAGGGACTCCTTGGAAACAACTTGGCGAACAAAATGGAATTTGATGGGGAGCTATTAATATTAATGGGGCTTATGGAAGAAAGAAGGTAGAACTGGCTGAGACAGCAAAGAGGATGCATCTGGATGTGCTAGGAGTAAGTGATATTCGGGTAAGGGGAGATAATGAGGAAGAGATAGGAGATTATAAAGTGTGCTTGACGGGTGTTAGAAAGAGAAGGGCGGAGTCTGGGGTAGGGCTCTTTATCAGGAATACCACTGCACGCAACATAGTTTCTGTTAGGCACGTAAATGAGCGAATGATGTGGGTAGATTTGTCAGTTGGAGGAATTAGGACAAGAATTGTGTCCGTGTATTCACCATGTGAGGGTGCAGATGAGGATGAAGTTACAAGTTTTATGAAGCATTTAGTGACATTGTGGTCAGGGTCAACAGCAAGGATAGAATAGTGCTAATGGGCGATTTCAATGCGAGAGTTGGAAATAGAACTAAAGGATACGAAAGGGTGATTGGTAAATGTGGGGAAGATATGGAAGCAAATTTGAATGGGAAGTGTTTGCTGGACTTCTGTGCTAGTATAGGTTTAGCTGTTACGAATACATTCTTCAAGCATAAGGCTATTCACCGCTACACATGGGAGGCTAGGGGTACCAGATCCATAATAGACTATATCTTAACCGACTTTGAATTCAGGATATCTGTTAGGAATGTACGAGTTTTTCGCAGATTTTTCGATGATACAGACCACTATCTGATCTGTAGTGAACTAAGTATCTCTAGGTTGAATTCAGGATATCTGTTAGGAATGTACGAGTTTTTCGCAGATTTTTCGATGATACAGACCACTATCTGATCTGTAGTGAACTAAGTATCTCTAGGCCTAGGGTAGAGAAAGTAAAATCTGTTTGCAAACGAATAACGGTAGAAAATCTCCAGGACGAGGAAATTAGACAGAAGTACATGGATATGATTAGTGAGAAGTTTCGAACAGTAGACAGTAAGCACGTTCAGGATATAGAAAGTGAATGAGTGGTATACAGGGAGGCTGTAGTAGAAACAGCAAGGGAATGCCTAGGAACAACTGTGTGTAAAGATGGGAAAAGGCGAACATCTTGGTGGAATAATGAAGTGAGAGCAGCTTGTAAACGTAAAAAGAAGACATCATAAATGGCTCCAAACAAGGGCCGAGGCAGACAGGGATTTGTATGTCGGTGAAAGAAACAGAGTGAAACAAATAGTTGTTGATTCCAAAAAGAAGTAATAGGAAGATTTTGGTAATAGCCCAGAAAGGCTAGGTCAAGCAGCAGGGAAAACTTTCTGGACAGTAATAAAGAATCTTAGGAAGGGAGGGAAAAAGGAAATGAACAGTGTTTTGAGTAATTCAGGTGAACTCATAATAGATCCCAGGGAATCACTGGAGAGGTGGAGGGAATATTTTGAACATCTTCTGAATGTAAACGGAAATCATCCTGGTGGTGTTGCAAACAGCCAAGCTCATGGGGAGGAGGAAAATGATGTTGCTGAAATTATGCTTGAGGAAGTGGAAAGAATGTTAAATAAACTCCATTGTCATAAGGCAGCAGGAATAGATGAAATTAGACCTGAAATGGTGAAGTATAGTGGGAAGGCAGGGATGAAATGGCTTCATAGAGTAGTAAAATTAGTGTGGAGTGTTGGTAAGGTACCTTCGGATTGGACAAAAGCAGTAATTGCACCTATCTATAAGCAAGGGAACAGGAAGGATTGCAGCAACTATTGAGGTATCTCATTGATTAGTATACCAGGCAAAGTATTCACTGGCATCTTGGAAGGGAGGGTGCGATCAGTCGTTGAGAGGAAGTTGGATGAAAACCAGTGTGGTATCAGACCACAGAGAGGCTGTCAGGATCAGATTTTCAGTATGCACAAGGTAATTGAAAAATGGTACGAGAGAAATAGGCAGTTGTGTTAATGTTTCGTAGATCTAGAGAAAGCATATGACAAGGTACCGAGGGAAAAGATGTTTGCTATACTGGGGGACTATGGAATTATAGATTATTAAAATCAATCAAAGGCATTTATGTTGACAATTGGGCTTCAGTGAGAATTGATGGTAGAAGGAGTTCTTGGTTCAGGGTACTTACAGGGGTTAGACAAGGCTGTAATCTTTCACCTTTGCTGTTTGTAGTTTACATGGATCATCTGCTGAAAGGTATAAAATGGCAGGGAGGGATTCAGTTAGGTGGAAATGTAGTAAGCAGTTTGGCCTATGCTGATGACTTGGTCTTAATGGCAGACTGTGCCGAAAGCCTGCAGTCTAATATCTTGGAACTTGAAAATAGGTGCAGTGAGTGTGGTATGAAAATTAGCCTCTTGAAGACTAAATTGATGTCAGTAGGTAAGAAATTCAACAGAATTGAATGTCAGATTGGTGATACAAAGCTAGAACAGGTCGATAATTTCAGGTATTTAGGATGTGTGTTCTCCCAGGATGGTAATATTGTAAGTGAGATTGAATCAAGGTGTAGTAAAGCTAATGCAGTGAGCTCACAGTTGCGATCAGCAGTATTCCGTAAGAAGGAAGTCAGCTCCCAGACGAAACTATCTTTACATCGGTCTGTTTTCAGACCAACTTTGCTTTACGGGAGCGAAAGCTGGGTGGACTCAGGATATCTTATTCATAAGTTAGAAGTAACAGACATGAAAGTAGCAAGAATGATGCTGGTACTAACAGGTGGGAACAATGGCAGGAGGGTACTCGGAATGAGGGGATAAAGTCTAATTTAGGAATTAACTCGATGGATGGAGCTGTACGCATATACCGGAATAAAGGGGAATACAAATGAATGGCCCTCATCATTTGGCTAATTATATAAATGATTTCTTTCTATCCCTACCACACAAACTTGAAAATCCAAATAAATCAGATGTATTACCAGAACTCCCAACCTTTGTGCAAAACTCTATGCAATTAACTCCAAGTAACAGAATTGGAAGTTCTTAAAATCATACAGTCTTTCAAGAATAACATTTCCACAGGTATAGATGAAATTCCCAAAAAACTTATTAAAAAATGTGCCCCTTATCTGGTATAGTCTTCAACTGATCTCATCAATGAATCATTTTCTAGTGGTCAGTTTCCTAATCTCCTAAAAATAGCTAAAGTTATCCCAGTCTTTAAAAGTGGATACTTACACGATTTACATAATTACAGACCAATATCAATACTTACTGTTATTTCAAAAATATTTGAATGTGCTATGAAAGATCGGCTTACTAAATTTTTAATCACATATAACTTGTTAAATAATGCACAACATGGGTTCAGAGCTGGCAGAAGTACTTTGCTTTATCACATTTTACACTGTTGGTCATAAATGCTCTTTAAATGATGAAACTGTGAAAGGACCATTTCTTGACCTTTCAAAGGCATTTGATACTGTTGATCATAAAATATTGTTGCACAAATTATATCAGACTGGAATTAGAGGAATTGTTAACGACTGGTTTAGATCATGCCTGGATAAACAATCCCAGTTTGTTGAAATGCACATTGTAACAGTAAAGGGCATAATGAGACATATCACTTTCAGGGAAAAAACATAGACTTAGGTATTCTTCAGGGTAGTATTTTGGGGCCTGTTTTTTTCTTGATCTATGTGAATGATCTTCCTCACAATAATCAAGTAGAAACTGCAGTTCTGTATGCTGATGAATAACCCTGACCCTATGTCTATAGAAACTGCAGCAAATACAGCTCTGTCTAGGTTAGAATCATGGATCAGGAAAAACAAATTAACATTGAACTTAAAAAAGACCCAATACATGGCATTCAAGGCATTTAACTACCATGACAAAACTGCAAAAAAAAAAACAACATTATATTAAATGCAAAAGCAATTGAAAATAAGTTGATGACAGAATTTTTATGTGTCCATATAGATGAAAAATTAAGATGGGATTGTCATATTTAAAAAAAGTCTCTGAGTTCTGTTTGTTTTGCCTTAAGGATTTTGTCTAATAGTTGTAGTGAAGAATATGTTAGAATAGCATATTTTGGATATTTCCATTCAGTCATCACTGCTATTTGGTCTCTGGGGCTGCTGCAAATCAAATCTTGATGTTATTTTTCGAATACCGAAATGAGCTATCAGAATTATATCGAGACGTAACAGGTTAGATCATTGCAGACCATAATTTAAGAGACTAAGGATGCTCCCAGTACCAAGCATATACATCATGCAATGCATTCTACAAGTGAAAAAAAATATTGATCACTTCAGAAAGAATTTTGACAATCACAGTTACCAGACGTGAACAAGAAATAATATTTTTATCGAGCACAAGATTAAAACCATTGTCTTGAGACATGTAGACTCTGTTGGAATCAGATTGTATAATAAGCTTCCAAATAAGATTAAAGATATTAGTCCCATCAGTTCATTTACCACAGCTTTAAAAAATCTCCTGCTGAGTAGCTGCTTTTATAGTACAGAAGAATACATGATGAAGTGCTGGTAATGATGCTATTACTGCTATAACTTGTAACGTTCTTAATATCTAGCATATAGCCTTAAAAATATGTTAATGTCACATTGATTATGTACATATTATTAACATCACACCAATAGATTTTTATTTTTATTTTGTCTTGTAAATATTGGTTATTAATATTATTTATTATTTAAAAATTAAGATGTGCTGTCCTAACATTGAGGTATTTTTCTTCTTTTTCAAAGTGTTCATTATTGTGCATATATTATTGTTAGTATTAGGAAATCACTTGACAACTCCTATACTGTTGGCATATTTCAAAATATATAATTGTACAGTCTATGGAAGCTAAATAAATGAATAAATTAATGAATATGTATGTATGTATCATCAGCCATTTGCTGTATGTTACTACTATTGGTATTAAATGGTATGAAAACAAATATTACCATATACATGAATATGTTGAAAACATATTTTGTTGCAGATGATAAAACGCAAGCATTTCTCAAAATTGCCTTTGCAAGCAAATTATTACCCACTTCCCAGCATGGCATACATTGAAGATAAAGGTGTTCGTTTGTCAGTTGTGTCTGGCCAGCCTTGTGGTGTTGGAGCATTAAAGGAAGGTCAGTTAGAGGTAATAGATTATGATTTATACTAATTTAAGAAATATTCTTATTTTTCTACTGTAAATTAAAATCAGTAAATTGGATTTGAATTCAACCTGGATTGAAATGTTTACCTTCTTGATAAACGTAATATATTGGAAAGTGAAAAACCTTTCAGTTGATTGAAATTAAAACAAAACAAAAGTTAACATACAAATGCTAAACACAATTTTTATAAAACAAAATTTGATAAACAATTTGTTTCAGTTTTTATGTCATTATGTATGTATGTATGTATGTATGTATGTATGTATGTAAGTTTTGACACACTTTCCTTCTCAGCAATATACATATCTAGTCAAGCACCAATTTACTTACTACAAAATTTCTATCTAACCATTTACTTAATTCCACACGGGCAGTAAAGAAGAAAGCACCCAAAATGTATTCATTGATATCGTTAAATAATGCAAATCGACACCATTATACCTTCCTAACTCTCGGGTGACATTACATGTTTAGCCATGTATAACATGTGGAATATGGCACTATAAATGGAACCCACTAAACATAACTTGATTATTATGTTGCAATAAATGTAATATTCCTACACAACCCCTAAAACTATCTAATATAATTTAGATATGTTTCAAATCCTCAATCTCACTATCGTTCATTAAACAGATGAAATCAACAAGGTCTCTGTTTTCTCATTTACCTTAACACTTCAACTTCTTCTAAATTTATAATGGATATTCTGCCAATAAATATCAGAGTTGTTCACAGAGTTCACATGCATTTTTAAATCAAGATGAATGAAGTTAAACATTTCACTCACATGCATTAGTTTTAGTTTAGCCTTTTTCTAGTATTCTAAAAAGGGTCCACATTCGCTCTTACTGAAGTTGAGTTTTTACAGATATTTCATTTCCGTACATGGAATTTTTGGACAGTCCCATTAAAATTCTTAAAGCAGCAGATAAGAAGACCACAAATTCATCCTCTTTCATGCCTCAAGGCAATATATAAAGCTACAATAATATCTCAAGAAAAATTGTTAGATACAAAACAAAGGAAGATTGCACTGCATACCCACTCAACTGTTCCTGACATCTGTGAACTCTGTCCAGTGATAGACATAACTGAGAGTTAGGAAGATATGTCAGAGTATGTAATGTATCGTATGTATGTATGTATGTATGTATGTATGTATGTATGTATGTATGTATGTATGTATGTACGTATTGTTCAACAAAGAAGAAACACACAAAATGAGGGCAGAAGTTACCCAGTGGGAAAATACTACCTATATTGTCAGTAAGGACAAGTGCGTAAAACTACTGTAGCTTTGACTGCTGATCCATATAAAAAATATAAATGATTATGAGGTATGTGATAACTTCTTCAAAGTGTTGACTTCTCTATAAACTATAAACTCTAAACTTTATTCTCTACATTTGTTTGTATTTTAATGATATCCATTTTCAACATCATCTGTAGAGTGCAGATTAAACAAATCCTTCAATTCTTTTAGGAGTTAGGTAAATGATTGCATGCACGTTTTGGTAAAGACAATAGTTACCTCTGTTAAAAGTTCCATTCACTTGATTTTTCTCTTGCTCTTGCTCTGATTTAGATCCATTTTTATTATCTCTTGTGATAAAAAGGTGATGCAGGATCGCAGACTGAACCAAGATGACAACAGAGGACTGGGACAAGGAGTTACTGATAACCACCCTATGCCAGCAATATTTCGTTTGATATTGGAAGAACGTCAGAGTAATTGTGTGGTAAGCAGATTTACCTTGTAGTTTTTTATGTATTTGAAAGCTACACTTCTTCATTCTACATTCTACCAGTATGGTAATAATGTAATACTTAATGTAATAATTAATGCTCTCAAGCAGTATACTTTGCATGGAAAATAAACGTTCACCCTTCACCCTTACATATATGATACATCTTTCTTAATGAGCGAGAAAAATTTGGTAGAGTCAACGGTTGGGACTGTTTTCAAAAGATGGGATAGGTGTGGCAACGGTAAAGGTTTACTGAGAGATGGGTTAGGAAGTTTGGCAGGTAGATCGGATGGAGACATAAAAGGAGAAAAAGGGCAATGGGAGAAACCCAACAGTTTTCAAATATTCTGTTATCAAAACATTTTACAATAAATAATCTCAAAATTTAACAGTTGAAAAAAAGTTAACAATTTGATTAAACTAAGATTAATTTAGTGACTAGATGACCTTTAAATATGTAAAAAATTAATATTGAAGAAAATGAAGCAAAAAGTTTGCTAAACCAAGATTATACTTTGTAGTACCTCAAGTGAAAAATGTTACAGAATACAATTAATTATTGATTAGATATTTCTTGAATGCAAATATGTAAAGATTGATGTGGAAAAGAGAGTCGAAAGACTCGCCAATCCAAAATTTTACTTTCTAGTGTCTGAAGTGAAATATCTTGCAGAACACGATTATTCATTAGATAATGTTACATTAATGTTTCTTGAGGAAATAAGCACTATAGCAGTAGTTAAGGTAATGAAGAGAAAGACTTGTAAATTATGTGCCACTGGATTCACAAAGGTTGAAAGTACCAGTTTATGAGATTTGATTACTTACCTTAATATTCTTCTTCTTTAGAACAGCAAAATGCTGAATTAATTAAAAGAAAACCGTACAAGATCTTGAAGAGTGTTGGCCATTTTTGACGATAACAGACCTTGCTAAGCAGTTATGGAATTATAGGTAGTTTAAGTAAAACATGTTGACAGGTGCAGAGTTCTAATACGTCCCGCGTGTTAGTGACGAGTGATGAGGAGAGAGATTGCAGTGAGTTGTGTACCTAATGGCAGAGGAGGAGCTAAAGTTTTATTGATTAGATTGTGACAGTAATATTTTGATCAATGTAATTATTTTAATGTTACATACATTGCCCAAACGTGAGGCGATTAATGATTTAGTTTATTTTATCATTCATATTTTATGTTACTAATATTACAATTGTCACCCAACAGTGGGGCAATAGTTAGTAGTATATTACAATTAGTGCACCATCGTGGAACAGAATAAAGCTGTTAATCTGTTGATGGACCTGTGCGTATGCACAAGTTCATAGGATATAAGGTAGAGTATAAGGTTGGTCTGTCTGAGCTCTTCAAATAACGTTGAAAATGAAGGGTATATTATAATGTATGTGTTCAAACAAGTGAAGAGTATATTTTGAAGTAGAGCCTATGTATGTGTTCAAACAGCGTTGAAAGTGAAGGGTATACTTAACTCTGTGTATTCAAATAATGTTGAAAGTGAAAAGTGTATTTCGATATATGGGTTTAAACAACGTCAAATGAGAATTGTATTTCTTATGTATTATGTATAATAGTTGTTGCAAGTCTGAAAGTTTAAAGCTACGTAACAGTATTACAGTTAGAGTTCCTAGCAGTATGGCAAGTGAAGCAAATGGGGATTTGGTAAGGTTTGATAATGAGAATAATAGTGGTAATTTAACGATGGATCATACTTAAAACGCAGAGCATGACTCACAGAGTAACAATTGGGGTAGCCTAATAGAAAATAGCACGCCTAGCGAGAACCTGGTATCGGTTACTCCGAGTGCAACAGGGGGCTAGTATGGATGTGTTGAGCATTCTTTTGGAACTACACAAGGACGTTAAAGAAGGTAAACAGAAATTAGAGGAGAGACTAAGTAAGGAAATTGAGGATCAAAGTAGGAAATTTGTTGATGTTAAATTAGGTACTGAGAAATTAGTGGAGAGATTAGGCAAGAAAATTGAGGATCAAAATAGAAAAAATCGATAATGTTAAATTTAGTAGTGCCAGGCTTAGTGGCTCAGGTGGTTGGGGCACTAGCCTTCTGACCCCAACTTGGCAGGTTCGATCCTGGCTCAGTCCAGTGGTATTTGAAGGTATAAGTCAGCCTCATGTCGGTAGATTTACTGGCATGTAAAAAAACTCCTGTGGGACCCTGTGAGACAAAATTCCAGCATTCTGGCGTTTCCAAAAACTGATACCAATTTTCACGTTTGCAACACCTTTAGCTTTTTAGATATAAGTATTCTCATACAAAGAATTCAAATAATTTTTCAATTCTTTCACACCCATGGATTTTCCAAAAACAAAAAATACATATTTCTTTATTTTTAAAAGAGGCCCCAAATACCAATTTTCATGTCAGTAACATCTTCAGTTTTTGAGATATCAGTATCCTAATGAAAATAATTCAGCCCCCTTTCCAGTCCTTTTACCCCCTCCCTGCCCCTCCTAAGTGATTTTTTGGAAAACAAAAAAGTACATGTTTCTAAATTTTTTAAAGAGATTAATAATACCAATTTTCACGTCAGTAACATGTTAATTTTTTGAGGTATACTGTATATATGCTCGTTTTAAAAATTCACTCCCTTTTTCAGTTCCCCTTAAGTGGATTTTCCGACAACAAATTATCTGTGTTTCTTTACTTTTACGGGAGATTCCAGATACCAATTTGCATGTCTGTAATATGTTACGTTTCTGAGATGTACTGTATATAGTGTCTTGTTAAAATTTCACCCCCTTTGTTACTCCTGTTCACCCGCCATTAATTGGATTTTCAAAAAACAAAAAATATGTGTTTCTTTATTTTTAAAGGAGATACCAAATACCAATTTTCATGTCGGTAACATCTTCACTTTTTGAGATATAAGTATCCTCATAAAAGGTATTCAACCCCTTTTTTTTTCCCCTCCTTAATGGGATTTTCGAAGAACAAAAAAGTACATGTTTCTTTATTTTTAAAGGTGATTCCAAATTCCAATTTTTACATTGTAAACTTTTAAGCTTTTGAAATACAGATATAATTTAAAAAATTCATTCCCCCCTTTTCACCCCCTTAGCGATGGAATATCCAATAATCTTTCATTAGGGAGCACCTTCAGTCTAATACAAATGTACAATAGAACCCCATTTATCCTAAATAAAGGGGGTGGAGCCATTTTGGTTGACGTATTTTTCTGGATGACACGCGGTAAATATTTTCGGAAGTTAAATGTCGAAATAAAATTGCATAAACTCTGTTAAGCAAAGGTGCATACTGTATATTAACATTAAAATGTTTACATAATGTCACTCATTGTATAACACCAGTGATGTTCTTCTGAATTTTCTTAGTGCAGCGCTGTCATGCATGTATGTTGTGCCGCCGTTTAATCAACACTACATCAGCTGGTGTAGATTCATTGCTTTGTTCAACAAAGCACAAAGCAATCTGAAATAATAAAACAATTTATTTTGTTACTACTGAACTGAATACCGTATACAGTAATTTTATTACAGTACTGTAATTAAAGCTAGTGGTACTGTATTTTAATAAAACTTTGAAATCAATTTTACCTCAAATGCATTGAATCCATCATCTGCTGTAAGTCGATTCTCAGAACTGCTATTGTCAAAATAGGGTTTGCCTAGTAGCTCTCAGCACATATAGCAGGAGAATTACTGATATTGACAGCTAAAAAAGGGAGTAAAATATATTAAAATACAATTTTGCCAGAGCATTTCGGTTAAGCTGGGTTTCGGTTAAGCGGTGTTCTACTGCATCTCCAAAATGTAATTTCTTTATGTTCAGTAGTTTTGGCTTGGCGATGATGAATCATTCAGTCATTCAGCCAGTCAGGACGTGTTATTTTATATTTACTGTATATATATACAAAATGAACTGCTAGAAAATATTAAACAGAAACCAAGATGGATGCTTGGGCTAAAAATGAATTTCACCTAACATAAAAGAAGATTAAAAGATAATAAAAACCCTGCGATAAACAAAATTTAAAGGAAAAGGGTATGAAAAGTAAACAAAATACTTTCCATTATTATCCATGATCCAGGAGAGGATCAAAGGGGAAGTATCCTCAGAAATGTAGAGTGGCTCCAAAACATATTTTGCCTGCTTGAACATCTGCACTCGATTCCTCCTTGAACATCTGCACTCGAGTCCTTTTCATTGTAACAGAATCAGTAATCGAGTGAGTAAGTTAACAATCATTGTGTGACTGGGAAGTAGGGAAATGTGCCCAATCACAAGTAGCTGTCTGTTCACAGGCAAGAGGAAAGACTCAACAAGGAAAACAGCTGAATGGGATAAGCAACTAGAAGTGCTAACGCAGCAGTATAAAGCAGTGGAACAAATTATATTAAATACAGGGGGAAGTACTAAATAAGATTCATGTAAATGATAGGTGCTAGACTAGAACATATATCCAATAAAGTTAGGAGTACTGTAATAAAGATATGATATTGAAGTGTAATTTATCTTCTTTCGGCCACAAATACAATGACACAAAAGAGCA
This sequence comes from Anabrus simplex, assembly GCF_040414725.1. Lineage (NCBI taxonomy): Eukaryota > Metazoa > Arthropoda > Insecta > Orthoptera > Tettigoniidae > Anabrus > Anabrus simplex. Next base: position 608,182,081 of record NC_090266.1, on the reverse strand, counting down.
AGGGGGTGGGGGTCTTTTCACCATCATCTCTAATTTCCAGAACAAACATAAAAGGGTAGTTGGGGATACACTAGGATTTTCCTCTTATGGGATAAGAACCTCTTTAGGAACTCTTGAATTTAGGTCTAAAATTTCAAAAGACAACAGGTGACACACAACAGAGGAGAAGCCAGTTTACTATACAAACAAGACATATCAGTGGGTTCAGCCAAGGCGACACTAGATACACAGGGGCCGATGACCTAGATGTTAGGCCCCTTTAAACAACAAGCATCATCATCATCATCATCATCATCATCACTAGATACACAGGCCATGCTGCTCCCCCTCCACCTGAGATGCCACGTCACCAGTGTGGATGGTGCAAGCGAGCTCCTTGCTTCATGCCCTTTAATTTCCTGTCAGCAATCTTAGCTGTTTCATGTTGTTCCTTCAATCAATTCATCCTGTTCTTGACGTGGTTAATCTTTTCTAGATGTAGTGATATGATATATCGTTAAATTTGAGTGTGAATTACACAACACTGACTGAATATGCCATCTTCCTGTTTCGTCCCAGGCTGGGAAAGTAACTGTGATCCTAGAAATCCCATCAGTGTATTTTCGTTTCCTAAAAATCCCACTGAATCTCAGATATGGCTTAGAGCTATTCACAGGAGTTACTAATTCGTCAAAGGTATGGATCAAACATTTTGATGAAAGGTACATAGTGCAGGAAGATTCGATGATATTGTTTGATGGTTCTTTACTAACTGCAAAACGTGATCAGTTAAAATTAAATAATGATGCCATACCAAAAAATTTTGAAAACTTGCCGGCATATCGATCTATCAAAAGTTTTGTCTCAAGAAAGGAAAATCCCGAGCAAAGGCGAAAGGAAATAGAAGAATGCTTTCAGAATTCCAATAAAAAAGAGGAACTACTGGACAACATTAATAGCTTCCCTGATGCATACAAAGGTATTAGATGGTCAAAATTGTTAACTATGCCACATCCATGAAATTTGAAAACATTTGCTTCTAAGGTAGGCTGTGGAAACTGTGTAATAGATGTATCCCATTTAAATTACTGAAAGAATGGATCTGCACCGAGTAAACACAAGAGACATTGTAATTTGCTTTTGGATGAAATTTATGTTAGACCTGAAGTAACATAAAAAGGGGGCAAGCTTGAAGATTTAGCTGTACAACCCCGTCTAGTGAATATTCACTAAATGTAGCTACTACTATACAGACTTCTATGGTATCCTCCTTACTGTCAAACAATAAAGATGTAGGTTTATTTTCTTGCGAAGGTTTAACAGGAGATCAGTTATGTGAACTAACTTTACAGGCTGCCTGTGTGTGGGGGATGCAGGAAAAGAATACATCCACGGAATCCCCTGCCTGTCGTAATAGGCGACTAAAAGAGGTGACCAAGGGATGATCGAATGATAACCATGAGACTACTTGTAATTAGTACCACAACGCGGGAAACACCATGGGTCGCCTTTACTTGCACGTAGTACCACTGTGTTCGGTACACAATAGGTTTGTGATTAGTGGCGACAGTGTGTGAAGCAGGGCGGGTTTTACAGTACCTGTGATTAGTAGCACTATACGAGTGACACGATGGGTCTGCCTTGCCTATGATTAGTACCCACTATGTGAGGAACACCACGGGATAGTACGAGTCCCTGTGGTAAGTACACCTATATAAGGAACACTGTAGGTTTGCGTTGCCTGTAAATGGCGGCGCAATGTGAGAAACTCCATAGGCCTGTGTTACAGGTGCATATTACATTACCTGTGAGTAGTACCATAATGTGTGGAATACCGCGAGTCTACGCTACTTTTGATTAGTACCACAACATGACAAATACCATAGTTCTACTTACATAGCAATAAGTACCATTATGAGTGCCGATGACCTGGATTTTGGACCCCTTTAGACTACAAGCATCATCGATGCACTAATACTATTGTTTAACGCTAGTTTCTGGGAATGTAGAGCATTGCGGGTCAGATCCACTGATTGTTTTAAGTTCATATCCATCCATTCATTCTTCATCATCACATTCTGAATTCTGGTCGGTGGATGATTTTGGACTTTTAAATTGTCATTACATTTAGTCTCATTTCGTACCTTTAGGGGACGATGACCTAGATGTTAGGCGCCTTTAAACAGCAAGCATCATCATCATCATCATCATCATTAATTTACAGGTCTTGAAAGTGTTGACAGAATGGGGATATAAGGTTTTTAGTTTTATTTTGGATAACAACGTTGTTAATAGGTCAGTGTTTACGAACTTATGTGGTGAAACTTTATCGTTTATATTGGTATACCAACTATATTGGTATTAATCCTTATGACAACATTCAAAATATTTTTGTCCTGTCTGGCTCGGTACACATTTTATCTCCCAGATTTTACAAATCATAATGCCACTCTTCCTGCCAGTGTGTCTGATTTATCAATGCTGCAACAAAGTGAACAACACAGTGGAATTAAATTAACACCTGCTCTTGATTTTTAAAAAATTTTCCCGACTTTCTTGGAAAGGCAGAATGTGAACTTATGTGCCAGTGTTTTTTATGAAAAAAATGTGGCTGCTCTCAAACACTTGTCAGCTACAGACTACAATGTTGAGGGTACTATTTGTTTTTTAGAAGTTATAATTAAATGGTGGAAAATAATGAATGTAAATCACGCATTTAAAGGAGACAGACTTAAGGACAATTGCTGCTACCCAATGAAATCTCTGGATCATGATAATTATTTTTGAGAAGCTTTTTGTTATGGCTAGAAAAATGGAATTATTTTGTAGTTCCAGGAGAAGGTAAAAAGTTGAGGAAGAAACTGTAAACTCACATCAAATACTCAGTTAGCTTTGACTCATACTGTTAGTACTGTACTAAAAATAGTTGAGTACATATTTCTTAACGTTGTTAAATTTCAAATACGTTTTGCTAGGTAAATTTCAGACAGATCATTTGAAGACTTGGTTTGGACAGTATCGCCAAATGAATGGAGCTTGTTATAATATTTCAGCTGCGCAAGTGATCGAATCAGACAAAAAGCTCAAAACAATTAGTATTATTAAGGTACCTTCTGCTAAACATTCTGACATAGAAATACGAGGTTTTATTGTAAATGAGGATATTGACTGTGACAAAAATGTTGAAACTTGTGATATGTCCAAGTTTGAAGGAGTTATTCATGATCTCGATAATGTACATATAAGCGAAAATGATATTGTCTGTATTACGTACATAGGAGGCTATGTTTGTCATAAATTACTTCAGCACGTTACGCCCTTCCTGCATCCAGGTTGGTCAACGCAAAGGATTCCCAGCCACTTTACCAGGGAATGTCAAATTTGGTTCAGTGTAACGTGGGATCCAAGAGATTACTCTATACGCCGATAACCATGTCGTCAACTTCGACCTCACTGATGGACGTCTCCATCCGACACATCATGGCAATGTTACCCAACTCGAAAATGCAATACCTTAATTCTAATACGTCTTATCCTATTATTTTCATAAATAACACTTCAAGTTTTCCAGTTCTTATAACTATTTATTAAACATAATGAAGTAAATAAAGAATAGGAAGAGAAAAATTTCACTATGTACAAACTGTCTTTCAGTAGATAAACAATCATTGAACAGCTGATTCCTCAATTTCTACAACTAATCTTCATATCTTACTTCCTACTTTCTCCCTGTCATTAATTGAAATGAGTTCACTTTTCTCTTTTTATATTTTCTTACAATTTGAGATTGATCATTTACCATTTACATGTGACTATTTATATTATCCTAAACTGATTTCTTTACATTCTTTTTCTTGGTCTATGCCCTTAATTAAGAATTGGAGCTTAACATCGTATCTAACCAAAATTATACTATTCAACATCATGTGGTCAATATCCTAACTCAAGTACATTGTTCTTGCACTATTTATTCTGGCTCTATCTGATCTGAATTATATTTGAAATTTCTAGTTGGGCTTTATTATCTGACATTTTATTATCTAAGAAATGTACTATGTCGTCTGTAGTTTATTATGTCATCTGAAGTTTATTATGACCTCAGTCGTCTATTTAGGTTTTGGAAATGCTCAACAAGTTTCTTGTATGCAGCCAACATATGTTGTTATTAACCTATCATTCACAGCGAAACATTTCTACATCTAACATACCCATATTAATTTCACGTAACACATTAGCAAGGGTCACTAGGTCATACCTATCTTACATTCTATATAAATGAGCATTAGAATTCAAACATGTGCCAAGATGTGGTGATATTATAAGCTCGCTTCATAACCTCCATCTTGACTTGCTCTGGAAAAACGTAGTTCTGAATGTGTCAACTAACCCTATCATATTTCATTACCATGATTTCTATTTGAAACATGGAGGCTATCAGTTGATTAGGGACATTGCTTTGAATTTTATTTAAGGTTGGAACACGCTGTAATCATAGTATTATGCTCTCTTCTCAAAAAAACCATTGCTATGCAATAACTGTCAAGTATGATCCTCTTCTCACGTCATCTAATATCAGAATTATTTAATCTTTCTTCAACATCGACGACAAATACACCTTCATATCTTTTACATTTCCATATTTATTCTATTCAACTCTATCACTTCGTAGACTATGCATTTCTCATTTCATATCTTCTAAATATCTCTCATTCTTCATGACATTTAACTTCCCTCGACGTTATTGCTTCTCCACTGGCCCATAATTCACATAGAAGCTATTTATTCTTTGTATTATACAGCCATCGTCCTGTCTGTTAATATTACTATGTCTTAGAATCCATCTTAACTTCATACAGCACATAACCTCTCCAACACTCTTTGAATGACAACCACCTATACCAATTAGAAATAGGAAAGGATTTCCACCTATCAATATTTATTGCACTTGTTATGCTACAGTACCGGTTTCGACCCCTTACATAAGGTCATCTTCGGCTGAACAATACATTCACATCTATATCATGCGACAATGCAATTGTATGTCTATACTGATATGCTTTAGGTCTTAAAATTAGTTTATAAAACACTATCTCTACTTAAAACTAACTTATAAGTATATAAGATAAATACAATATATGTAGGAACACTTCATGCACATGAACATTCGTGTCTTGCATGTTGTTCAGTTCATCGGTTGACTTCTGTGTTCAAGTCTTATTTACATAGTTGTACACTTGGTTGCTGTTTCTGGAGCTTGAATGATATGATTTGCTTGTAAAATTGTCACGTTGTATGTATTATAGACGTACAATTGCATTGTCGCACATAGTGACGTACACGCCAGTTCCCGTTTCAACATGCCCCATTTGGATGTGACCAAACATTTGTTATCATACGGCATTCCCTAGACAATGTAATCTTAATCATAGCTTCATGATATAGATGTGAATGTATTGTTCAGCTGAAGATGACCCTATGTAGGGGGTCGAAACCCGTACTGTAGCATAATAAGTGCAATAAATAAGTATTGATAGGTGGAAATCCTTTCCTATTTCTAATTGTGTAGTTCGTCAATACGGAGATGAAGATTATAAATTACAAAACCACCTATACCTTCAATATGACTTGCGGTCTATATATCTACTTGTAATACATTCTCCAATAGCATTAACAAAACTGTGGCTAAGGTTGGAATTCACTTATAATATTATCACTTCCTTCACCAATATACATTGACTAGCATACTAATCATTCGTAAGTTCACATGAAATAGGTTAGCTCTGAAGATCACGTTTGGCACATTGATTATATGACACTTGCAATTAGGCTACTGAAGTTATTTTCTACTAAATGATACATGAAATTTGGAAAAACAAGAAGCTCTTCTCGCTTCCTCCACCTTCTTGGGATGGTCTCTTCTCAGCTGCTACATGCGATCATCGCAGTTGACTGCTTCTCCTCCGAGTGTCGTCTCTGATCAGGGTGATCGATTTTCTTGAACTAAATTATGTAATGTTGGGCAGTCCATGGTGACGATCTCGTTCATGAAATCATAAGATACAATTTGTATGAAATAATACATGATGTTGCTGTTCATTAAATCTCTAATATAGCTATTTCTCCAAGTATTTATGCTGAATATGAGATTTCTGATTATTGACTCTGATTCTCTTGGCTAAGATGAGTGTTAAACACTTTGTTTTAATTCTTTCTCTTGTCTTGTGGATTGCCTGAAGTTGCGTGTATCGCTCTTGTTTTCTTCCGATGTTATAGATCAATCTTCTGGAATTTTGGAATTTTCTTCACGTAATTTTTGCTGTATATCGGCAATTGGACTACAAATTCTTGTTGGTCTTCTCCTAGATGAGCTTCTTTCTTTTGTAGCGATGATTTAATGTGATATTTTATCCTTTCAGCTTACTTGTGTGTGTCTCTCTCAGAAAAAGCGATTCAGAAGTTTTTATTTTTTTTTGTTTCAACAATCCAGCTCCCGTCTCGTGGTCTTTTACACGGCCATTATGATTCTATACCTTCTGTTATGATGTTAATCTGGACTTCAATGACATTGTGTATTTATTTATTCCGTTTGGTGCCGCCGCCAGCCATTGTATTTATTTTGGTCTCCTTAATATTTCCATTTTATTATTAGCATAATGGTACAACATTAAGTGTGAATGATGTATTTAATTTTTTGTAATACCTGATAATACACCAGTTCTTAGCTCTAACACTCTTTCCTGTTATTTAATGTCATAGAGGGAGCCTGAAATATACATAAGATGTTGTAATTAATACTTTAGTTACTGGCTTAAAGGTGTTCAAACTTATGATTAGCAAAAGGTTTGAATATTTATTCTTAAATTGTAAATGTCAGAAGCCAGTACTAGTATCTGTGATGTTCAGCATCATTGATAGTTTGGACTTTGATGTCAATCATGTGGCAAGGATTTAAATATGTTTAAAAGAAAGTGTATATTTATGTTTTGTACTGTCTTACTGAACAATGATAGTAAGTTGATAAAGAATAAGTTGGGTGATGAAGGCAAAAAAGCCACAAAAAGGAATAAATGAAGACTGGAGTTTGTGTTTTACATCCTACATTTATCAAATATTCTTCCAAAAAATGAAGGTGGTTTATTTTCATCCTTCTTCTGTATACAGTTAAAGAAGAAAAAATAAAAATATGTACAATTAATCAGAGTTAGGAAAGAAAAACAGTCGTTGGAGCAGGAGTGCGTAACATAGCAGAAGGCAGTGGGACTACCTATTGCTGTGACGTCACAGAAGCAGCAGCACGGCTTGTATATCTAGTGTGGCCTTGGTTCAGCTATGGAACAGACTTGAATGGATGTACAGAATAATTGATTGTTTATTAGAGTTTACCTCCCATATTGTCTATTGTTTTACAATTAATTATCTTCCAAAACATATTGTAAATAGTTGTAAATATTAATTTGAAGATAATTGCCTTGCATTTGAAACCATTAACCCTCCTTTTCCCTTCCTGATGCCTGTCTTATTGTATTATTTATTTAATCTCACATTCATTTATATCTTTCATTTCAGTTCCTTATCTAAAATTATGTGATTTATATTATGTATCATTTCTATCTAATGAGTGCTTTGGCATTGAAATTGAGCAGTTGCCCAATTATTTGTAAAAATGTATGTCATGTTAACTAACTGATGAGTCCAACTTCAACTAGACAACACTGAAAGTTGAGCAAACCATACCAAGATATGTAATGAGCAGAGATTTTCACTCAATTAATACATTAAAGTTGTTCATAATTTCCATGGAAATAAGAATTTAGATACTGTCAGTATTTTTACAGCATGTACCAAATAACTTGTCTTGTTTATTTCATGGTTTTTGCATGTATTTCTGGATATTTGTGTTTGAAAGCGTTTTTGTCATCTCCTGCATTCCCACATTTTTACAGCAAAATTTTTAAAATTTATGTGTCTAAACATTAATTCTGAAGATTTAAATTCCTTATCTTCTTGATAGATGACCAAAAAGTATTTTCTTTTGTATCCTTGAAGCACATCTTTTGTTTTAAACATGTTTTATTCTTTGTTTTCTCGTGTGGAAAAAGAAAGAATATTGCCCATTGTACAATTTGCAAATTTTTTTATTTTCAGAGTATTGCTGAAAATCATCCTGCTGCATTGCCTTCACTAATTGCTCACATTTCAGCATTAGCTTTACTAAATCCCATTCTGAGGTTACTGGTGATGGACAATCCGTCAGACAACTTGGAATTCAGCTTCACTCCTGTTGCAAAGGAGCTTAGCTATGATATTCACTTAGTTAAACTACACACCTTTTCAACACCAGAGAATGTGAAAGCAGGTGTCATTTTGTTCAGGCAGAAAACAGATTCATGTTTTGCCCCACCTGCTGGTCTCCATTATCCACTGAGTAATGGCTTGGTAAGTAACAGTTTTGCACATTGTTCTTAACACATACCATCTTAAGTTGTATCAAGGACAAGGAGAATAAGTGTTTGTTAGAACAGTTTGTGATATCATATATGTATAGAATTTTATACTGTCGGGGAGAGTTTGGTAACTCCTGCTAATTATCAACTCCATTTTTCCTACATCTACTTCTTCTCAGGCCATGACAAGCTTGTTTCTGCTTCCCAGCTTCATCAGGAAGGCAATACTCATTAAGGGACCACCTTGATGGATCTTCACACTCGTGCAAAGCATAGAATAAGAAGAAATGCAGATAAAGACAGAAAAAGGAAGGGATAAGAAGATAAAGATAAATACAGATGATAAAATACTAGGAACACAAGACAAACACTGAAGAAAAGGAGCCCAAAAAGTCAATATAAGTAATGGGGAAAAAACAGACAAGTGATGAATCAAGTAATATATAAAAATACAGGAACATGAAAAGAAACAAACAATGGGATCAACGCAGTGCTAAGTCAGTGTGGGAAGAGGGAGCAGTAGCACCATATTGATCTACCTAAAGTTGATATCTGCTTTTTTAATATCTTGCAGGACGTTCTGCACAGCTTGTTCATCCTAAGCAGCTACACAACCCTGAACCCACATTCTAGATAGCCTTACCATTAAGAGTAAATGGTCCGATTTGGTAGTGCTAAACCTAAATGCTTTAAACATAAGTTTGTCTGGTTGTAGTATTTTGGTGTCAAATCCTTGAACCTCTATCGCATTTCACTAGATGCTTCATAATGGACATTCAAATCATAACCAAAATCAGGGTCTTCCAACCTGCTAACCAACCTCTATTCGACACCACGTTTTACATTTATGTAAAGTTCTGCATTGTTACACGAGTCACATTCATGTACGGGCTGGGCGACGGGATACAACCTTGATGTTCCACCATATTGCGCTTATTAAGGGAATGGCTCTTCAAGGGAAACCTCACGAATTGATGTGTGAAGTTAATAATTACTTTGAAAAGAAAAGGCTAATGGGGGACCTCTTACTCCAGTTTAAGTTTTTGAAAATACTAACATAACACGTATTGTAGATAAGAACACAATTGTAAATATGTGTTAATAAAAATTATGAAAGCAGAAGAGTGTTGTTCTTCAAAACTGTGGAAAGTAGAACTCAATGTACAAGTACTTGCTGAAATTATCCAATACCGTGGACATCGTGTGATTCTTCTGCCTCCCTACCACAACCACTTCAACAGAGTTAATATGGGCACAGGTAAAGAGGTATGTTTGCAGTCACAGCAAGATATTAACATTTACCCAAGTTAAAAGTCTAAGTACTGCAGGGATGAATGCAGTTGATAGTAAAAACTGGCAGAAAGCAGTGCATCGCATTAAAGTTTTAATAGACGGTGCTAGGAAAGCTGGACTATTAGAAGACGAAGTTGATTGTGTTGGTGTTTCACTCAGTAATGACAGCTTAAGCTCTTCTGAATCTTGGATATGATAATGAAGATCTGAGAATTTGGTCACTGGAGACTGACGTGAAGTGAGGCGGCTTGGCAACAGCTTAATGCAGCTGACATGCATGACTCGGAACATCAGTCGCAAAGTAATTTCTCCCTCACTATAGACTCAGATATGCAGCCCACATGAATGACTCTACTCATGTAATCACACTGCATTTCTCAAATAAGACTACTAACTAGTAATTAGTGTTTGCACACTGTAACATTTTACTTTGTTCCTTCCTCATGGCTTCTCTGTTTATTGGGTCAAAAGCTTTTGAAAATCTAAAACAGCACAAAGACAAGATAAGCATTCAACACTCTGCTCCAAGATTATGCAGTTGAGACATGAGCGATCCATACTTGCTCACTTCCTAAACCTCAAGCTGACTTGCTTTTTAATTAAGTTTAGTAGGACCCTAGTGAAAACTTCATTTTGGACTATGAGAAGTGTAATGCCCTAACATTTCACCAGCAAAACATGTCTCCATTCTCCAAACAACTTTCCATCGACCCATTCCTTGAGAAATAGAGGCTATAACATGTTTTCCATGGATTCCCATTCTCACTGCTGGAGCTGCACCTTCAGGCCACGGCCATTCCTTCTCCTAGCCCTTTCTTATCCATCGTTGCCATAAGACCTATTTGTGTTGGTGAGACATAAATCAAATTGTAAAACAAGAAAGCTATAATGTGTTAGGAGTATTCATCATCATCATCCATTCCCCTTTTCCAGCTGACACCAGGTGGGGGCAAATATGGTTCCTCTCCACTTCGTCCTGTCTCCTCCACCATTCCTCATCCAACGCTGTGTTCCAGTCCGGGTCCCATTGTCCTATGCTGTTTTTCAAATCTGAGTCTCCCTCATTCTCTCTTCCCTGTCGTCTGTCTTTCCAGTGCTTGTCTTGGCAGTCTTTCTTCTTTCATCTGCTTGACATGTCCAAACCACCTCAATCTGTTCTGTTCCAGTTTGTCATTTAGATTTTGCACATTTATCTCTTTTCGTATGTCTTCACTTCTCACTCTATCCCTCCTTGTGTTCTGTACCATACTCCTCAGGAATTTAATTTCAGCTGATTTTATTCTACTTTCATCACACTGAGTCATTGTCTAGGTTTCTGCTGCATATTTCATTACCAGTAAGTAATATCCCTTGTACAATACTTCTTTAGCATTCACTGGTACATTTTTATTCCTTATTAATCTCTATACTTGGTGTTAAAAGACACTACCCAGTTGTATCATTCTACTAATTTCAATATCCATTCTTCCATTTTCACTGAGCGAGTTGGCCATGCGGTTAGGAGTGCACAGCTCTGAGCTTGCATTCGGAAGATACTGCATTCAAACTCCACTGTCAGCAGCCCTGAAGATGGTTTTCTTTGGTTTCCCATTTTCACACCAGGCAAATGCTGGGGTTGTACCTTAATTAAGGCCACGCCTGCTTCCTTCCCACTCCCAGCCCTTTCCCATCCCATCATCGCCATAAGTCCTGTGTCGGTGCGACGTAAAGAAACTTGTAAAAATAATATAAAAACTTCCATTTTCTGTCAGTTCACTTCCCAAATATTTGAATGTGTTCTACAATTTCCAGTTCCTTGTCTCCAATTTTGATAGCTCCTTTTCCTTCTTTACCTCCTCTGCTCATCACCATTGTCTCGCTCTTCTCTACATTGATCCTCAATCCTTATTGTTGAATCCTTCTATTCAGTACATCCAGCTCTTTTGTGTCTCCTCATCTTCTTCCCAGATCACATGATCATCTGCAAACATCATTACATTAATTCTTTCCCCATAATAATCCCTTGTTGCTTTTATCATGTCGTCCCTCAACATTATGAGCAACAAAGGTGACAACACACTCCCTTGTTTTAGCCCATTGTCGATACCAAACCATTCTGATATATCCACTGTTGTTTTCACACAGTTGTAACAGTTATCATTTACTGCTTTTATCATTGTTATTAGTTCATTGCCAATTCCCCTGTGTGAAGCATTTTAAAACTTTTGATCTGGGGATGCTGTCGTATGTCTTTTCTAGTCTCTAAAGGTCATTACTATATCCTTCCCATATTCCCAGTTCTTTTCCATGATCCATCTGAGAATGAAAAAAGTTTTGACTGTTGACCTTCCACTTCTGAATCCAAATTGTTCTTGTTGCAACTGACTTTTTGCATTTACTCTTAATTCTTCTTTCGAATATCCTTTGCCAGGCTGACTGGATCATAAGATGCTGGCCTTCTGACCCCAGCTTGGCAGGTTCGAGTCTGATGGTATTTGAAGGTGCTCATACGTCAGCCTCATGTCGGTAGATTTACTGGCACATAAAAGAACTCCTGCAGGACTAAATTCTGGCACTTTGGCATCTCCAAAAACCATAGGAGTAGTTAGTGGGACGTAAAGCAAATAACATTGTTATTATTACGAATATATTTTCCATTATCTTGGCAACGTGAGAAAGGATGGTGATACCTCAGTAGTTACTGCACATCTTCCCATCTCCTTTCTTGAATATTGGTATTATAAACCCCCTTTTCCAAATCCTCGGGCACTTTTCCTCTCTCCATGCACACTTGAGTATTCTATAAGTCCACTGGAGTCCTACTGGTTCTGCAGCCTTAATCGTTTCTATGGCTTCTTCATCTTTTAACGCAGCTTTCCCCATAATTCCCCCCCCCCCCCTGTCCATCCCACCTCTGTCATTGTATTGTCCAATTCCTTCTACGTTACTTCTTCTATTCCTGCTGCCTGGATACCTTCTCCACATGTCTGGTTTCTCATGTTCAGCAGCTCGCTGAAATATTCTTTCCATCTGTTCATAATCTCTTTTGGTTTTGTCAGTATTACTCCTTTATTCTTCACACAACCTGTCTTCACCATTTCATTCCTACACTTATAATTCCAATTTTTTTATTTTTTTCTCACAGTTTTTTTTCCTACAGTTCAAATTTTCCCTTTTCTTCCTTGGTGAATGTTTCTCCCAACTTTTCTTTGGCTACTACTTTTTTTTGCAAACTCTCTTCGCTTCCATGTATGTTGTTTTGCTCTCTTCAGTCTTTTTTGTTTTCCATTTCTTCCAAGTTTTCTTATTTTTCCTTTATCTTTCACGCTGTCGTTCCACCATGATGTGTCTTTTCTCTTACCTTTCCTGATGTTCTGCCACATGTTTTCTCTGCATACTTTACAAATGCACTCTTAAAATTATTCTATTTCTGTTCAACATGACTAATATCTGTCCTTGGTATCAGTTTTTGTAATTCTTTCCTGAACTCTTCCTAAACCTCCTTTTCCTTCAATCTTCAATCTTTCTTTCTCTTTTTTTCTTGTAGTTTTGTAATCTTGCCTACTTTCAACTTCATTATTACTGCTCTGTGGTCACCCTCAGAGCCTTCCTCAGGCATACTGTAGCTTTTTGATGTCCTTTTTCCACTAATATGTAATCAATTGTTTTCATGCTTCTGTCTCCCCATCCATACCTGGTAATCCTCTGGATATTTTTCGTCGTGAACTGTGTGTTTGCTATTATTAGTTGGTTCCTCTGTCCGACTCAATGGCTAAATGGTTAGCGTGCTGGCCTTTGGTCACAGGGGTCCCAGGTTCGATTTCTGGCAGGATCGGGAATTTTAACCATCATTGGTTAATTTTGCTGGCATGGGGACTGGGTGTGTGTGCAGTCTTCATCATCATTTCAACCTCATCATGACGCGCAAGTTGCCTACGGGTGTGAAATCAAAAAGCCCTGCACCTGGTGAGCCGAACATGTCCTCGTACACTCCCGGCACTAAAAGCCATATGCCATTTCAGTTGGTTCCTCTGGCATAAGTCCATTAGCGCTGTGCATTGCCATATCGCAACTATTTTTACATCTTTTTCTGTTAGTACTGTTGGGAACAAGAAAGAATCTGGAAGGCTGTGCTGTCATCCAGCAGTTCATAGATATGATATCTATGAGTATTTGTAGTATCGAATAATCACATTTATTTAATTTTAAAATCTATTGTGATAAGTAGTGGTCTCTTGGTTATTTTCATATTCCCGTGAAATAGCTACTGGCTTTACATAAGTAGGGTGTACTGTAAAATTTATAAATGAAGTAGTTTCGTTAGATTATGTTTACAGTAGTGTTGTGCACACTTCATAATGTTGTAAGCATTTGAAATAGTATGGGCGCACAATACTGGAGTAGTGCTTGTTGAATGTTTAGCATTGCCATATGGCAGTGCTAGGTGTTTATACTCAGTAAAATTGTTGCAGGACTCTGGTGATGAACATGATAGCAGGCTTATTGATAATCTCAGCTCCTGACAGTTACGTGCCCATGCTGAAATAAATCTTGTAAATAATGAAAGAATTGGAGGATTAGTTACGATGGTGAAGATGTGTTACCAGAAGGCGAAGCATCTTTCGTGTCTACTGATGCGAGGTCTGTTTCAATACCCAAAACTGCAAAAGAGTAGATAACTGATAGAGAAAAGAATAAATCAAATTATAAACCAAGATGGACCAAAGGGGCTGATTTCAATATAGGGTGACATTTCCGGAGTCTAATTATAGCAAGTACAAATCCATGACTATTGTTGATATTTCTGAATTGTTTGTGGATAACCAGCTGATCAAACATTTAGTTCAAGAGACCAAAAAGTATGCAATGTTTTTAAATTGTACAGACTCACAAATAACTTCTGAGTGAAATCCATTGCTTCGTCGCCGTACTTTTCATTTCTGGATACTGTAAGTTACCCTCCAAGCTTTCTTATTCGGACATTCAGGATGATATGAGAAACATTGCAGTGTCCAAATCGATGAGGAGGGACAGATTTCTCCATATATGTTGATTTCTCCACTTTGCAGATAATACATAGGTGAATAAGAAGGAAAAAGCTTGGAAAATTTGGCCAGTAATGGAAATGTTAAAGGAGAAATGTGTCAAGAATTTTGTGTCAGCAAGATTTGCCATATGATGAGTGCATGGTTCAATATTTCGGCCAGCACAGCTGCAAACATTATATTCACAGTAAGCCAATATGGTTTGGCTTCAAACCTTTGTGTCTAAATTCGAAAGATGGCTACTTGGTCAATTTTGAATCACACCAAGTCAAGGGACCTAAATCTAAACGAGAGTATGAATGTATGTTCAGTAAAGCTGCAAGCCTTCTGCTGGTGCTACTAGATGCGATTCCAGAGTAGAAAAGGAATCTGTAGTACAAATTTTGCATGGACAGTTTATTCAGTGGTGCAGTGCTGTTCTAGTATCTGAGCTTTCTTGGATGTTCTGCCATTGGGACTGTTAGAGAAAATAGAACTCCTAAGGAATGTCCAATGACAAGCAAAGCTCCTTTTTCCAAAAAACAATGGGGTTCATTTGAGACAGCTATGGAAATGAATAATGGCCACCTCTACGTAAGGTGGATGGATAATGCTGTCGTCACAATGCTGTCTACATCATGTGGCACCCAAGCAGTAGTTCCAGTGAAGAGGTCTTCTAAGCATGTGAAACTGCCAGTAATGGTTGAAAGACCTAAGTTCATTTCCAAATACAGTTCTGGCATCAGCAGAACTGATACAATGGACCAAAATGTTGGCTATTATTGGGTCTGAATTTGAGGCAAGAAATTGTACTGATCCCTGTTTACATGGATGTTGGATGTAGCTATAAAAAATAGTTGGCTACTGTGTAAGAAATCCTAGAATGAGAACATATCACAATTAAACTTCAGGAGGGAAGTAGCCTGCGCATACCTGAGAAGGTATGGACGTTCTGGAAGGCAATCATTTTGTGTAGGATCTTCGTTACACTGCCGTGTTTCAGACAGAATAAGGTATGATGGGACTGAACATCTTGTCCACCACACCCCAGGAAAGAAAAAGAGGAGGTATGCGAACCATTCTTGTTCTTCTGTTGTCAGAGAACAGTGTGCTCAAAGGGTGAAGTTCGTCTCTGTATTGACCGCTTCGTTCCCTTCCATAGAAGACCGTAAAAGACTGTCATTCTTTATTCTTGTGCCTAATGCACAAGTATTGATTGTAGGCTTTTATCTGCCTCAGAAGATAGTGACTACTGTAGTTACCCTATAGGTGTAACTGCATCTAAAGTTCTTTGGTTCTTTCTTTTTCTTATTTTTTATTTTATTCTATTGTTCCAGTGAGCATTTTGTTTTGACATGCAACAATCGATACATGTGTCTCTCTGTACTGCAAACAAATATTTTTCCTTTGTTCAATACTTCTATTTTTTTAGCTGTGATATGAATGAAAAGTGATATTCCATATTCTTACAGTAAATAATGCTAAGATGTTTCAACATTGTTATAGTACAACAAACAAAAAGACTACTTTGTAACCTAAATTCTCCTTCCAAAACTCACTGTTAAAAAACACGTAGTGCAAGCGTCTAGTGTTGCCATATGGCAACATCAAATATCTTATGACCTAGCAGTCCCAAAATTCTAAAACTTGTTTCATTAAATTATTTTGATTTTAAACATGCAGTAAAACATAATAAATATGATAATCTCAGAAAAAAATTAATTCAGGCTCTAATAGGTTAACATATCACCTTCTTGATTCTTGCTGCCATATCCATATGGCCTCAGAATCTCTTCTTTTCCCACTTGTTCATTCAGATCTCCCATTATAATTACTTGCTTGTCTTCTGTGTATTTCTCCACTTCTTCAAGGAATTTCCTTGTATTCTCATCTTTATTTCCGGTTTGTGGACCATATACTTGGAACATATCTCTTGTTCCAGTCTGAAACTGTAACCTTGCTCTGATCATTCTGTCAGTCTTCTTCACCTCCCCCACATATTCCAGGACATCCTTTCTATTGAACATCCTACTCCGTTTACTGCATCCTGTCCTCCACTGTAAAACAGCCTGTGTCCTTCCATCAGTTTTCTCCCCCCCACCACCCTTTCTCTCAATTTTGTTTTATTAAAGACCAACGATTGCTATGTCCTTCTCTTTGCTGAACTTTTTCAGTTCTTCGGTCTTGTCTGTCAGGGTTAGGATGTTGACTGTCATGATTTGGATATATTGTGATACTGGTTGCCCACTTCTCACAGCTCCCCCAGTACCTGAAGGACTCTTGGTCCAGAATATAGTTCCAGTTTTGAAGACTAGGTAGTCTTAACACAGTTCTTTCACACGTTGATATATCCAGTGAGTTCATTCTTTCACTTAAGCATCCCTAAACGCCGTTGGACTGAGCTGTAGGGGTTGCCCAAGCATTTTCCGAGGCGGCACTGTATTTACACTCATTTTTAGGCTGTTGTTATGATGGGTTCACCACTCCCAAAGGCATTTTAGAGCTGCTGCCAGCAGGTGATGAGACCGCTCGTAACATGGAGTACATACACCTACTGCAGCCACCCCTAACCTGGGGGCAGACACTAATTGAAGGGTTCCAGTGTCATTTCCTACATTGAGATGACCATCGCGCCACCTAAGAGTACTCATCCGCATTGCATTTCCAGCATTTTATGTTTAAGGCACTGACTGTCCTGCTGAAGGATTTTGACGTAAATATGTATTATGGCTGGGGGTCATATAAAATTAGCTATACAAAATGTGTAACGCGGAGTTACCTAGCAACCATTCAGGCTGTGTCTTATGGATGACGGTCGTCTGAAATTAGCGATCCAAAATGTGCGACACGATGTTACCTAGCAACTGTTAATGGATGGCATGACCAGGAGACAAATGCCAGACATAGTTATGATCATTTGATTTTCCCAAAGGGAAATTTGGTACCATTTTTGAAGTGCTTATTTCTAACCTCTAGGTTATAATTGAGTTTTGAGCCCACATTCTGACTGAGCTATTATTTGGTCCAGAATATAGTTCCAGTTTTGAAGACTAGGTAGTCTTAACACAGTTCTTTCACACGTTGATATATCCAGTGAGTTCATTCTTTCACTTAAGCATCCCTAAACGCCGTTGGACTGAGACTCAATCTTATACATAGGAGGCCAGCATCAAACCGTCTTAAATACTCTCCTAACTTTTTCATTTTAAATGTTCTTCCATTGAGTAATTTAATTTCAGTCAGTTTGTTGAGATCTTATTTTTTGTAGCAGTAAAGGAATTTTCCTGTGTTTACCCATTTGTATGTACATTCAATATTTTTCAGACATTATTAAATGTTTCGGTATTCTTTTTTTATTATCAGAACTTCTTTTATGACACTATTGTAAACATTCAAGCCGACTTCATTCACTATGCTGAAATAACTCTAGATACACAGACGGTTTACTTTATCATTAAGCAAAGTAATTCTTAATTACTAATTATGCACTTGGCTGTTTGTGCATGGCAATTGGAGAGGGGTGATGAGCAGACGGGGACCATGGTGAATGCGTGCCTGTCTCAGAACATTAACGCCCATGACAGCTTCTCGGGCACAGGCGAGAGTACATGTTTAGTTTCATTGTTTAACCTAACACAAATGAAATGGCTGGTATTTCCTCGAAACGTAAAGGTAGTGTGTTGCATGGACAATTTAGGGAACTAGTGAATATCGTGTAACTTATATGTATATGCAGAGGGAAGCAAATTATGTTATTCAATATTTTAATAAAACTGATATTAGAAACCAAAAATGCATTGTCCTGAGTTAGCGTGAACAACCTTAGTTAGTGACATTTAGATGGCCAATTTCTGGGTAAACTAACACCTCCATTAAAAAATCTTTCAGACACAAAAAAATTAAATTCAGATGATTTCACACATTTTCCCGTAAGATGGAAAAAAAAAAGAAAAAAACACTCACTTACTGAAATTGTAAATACTTTTCTTCTGATTTATATAAGTATAGGAAAAGAACAAACAGGTGTCAAATCAACTCTCTCTTTCTTTCTGACTTGATTTTCTGATTTAAATTTAGGCCTACTTGTTCTTGTTTTTATATTTTAAAATTTTTTACAAAAATTAATTATGCAATTGAAATCAGCATTCTTTCCTAAAGCTAATAGTATAATTTGTTTCAAAACAATTTTGCTGATAACGTCAGGAGCTTTCAATCTGACATTACTACACCAGTGCTGCTTAGCATGGTAAATGTTTTACAATGCAGTAGTAATCAGGACAAGTGTGATGGGGAAGCACACAGCTATCTGCTGGTATCTGTAGGTTTGGTATTCAGCCCGAAGACTGGTTTGGTCCTGAACAGTTCTGCCATCAGTTGTCACAGATGACCTAGACATCACTGAAGAGGCATTTTAGGGAATGAGGATTGATGTAGTTTCCTGTTGCTTTCTTCATCTAGCCAGAAGTTGCTAGTCTATTAACCTATCAGTCTGCCAAGTCCAGTGAAATGCACGCACCAACCAACCCTATGAATGACTTTTCACACTATTCATAACAGGGATTGCCTACATAAAGAATGTCACTTCTAGCATTGTTCATACCTCAGTCACTTTTGTATAATCAAAGCCAAGGATAAGACTGAGACAGGTCAATGAATGTAACAGATTTGATGTAGCCCATACTAGATAAGGAAGTACCCTTTAAACATTAGGTCTCACCAGCAAAGCCTATGCACATAGGATTTTATAATATTGACTGCTCTAAACTGGGGTTACTTTGTAAAAGGGTAGATACTTTATGACAACATTATCAAAAGTGAAAGGAATTGTTCATTTCCTAGCTTGCATAACTGTAATCCAATATGGCAGAATGTGTAAGAGTATGCTGTGCTATATTGTAACACCATTTTATGATATATTTTAATTATGATGTATTAATAACTTTCGTTCAATGTTTCAGGTGAATATTAGCAGTTTATTCCCATCCCAGTTTGGTGACATCATAACTGAGGCATCTCTTTCATTCCTTCATACAGGAAAGAGTCTACCGAAGGAAACTCCTCGACCATTGTGTCCGATGGAAATGGCTGCCTTCCTTCTTCCTAGATAGCCATAAGACTACATTCCGTACAGTGGTAGTTCCATGGTGAATTTTCAGTATAAAAGGCATTTGCTGTGAAGGATACAAGTCAATAAGCAAGTGGAATATCCCCATTACACTGATTTAGGTACAGCATCAATCATTTTATCATGCTGATTATTTATAAACTAAGTTTCTACTGTAGAAAAAGGACTGTGAAACCTTGTGAAAACATATTTCACAAATTCCTAAGAGTTATAAAATCCTTAAAAATAGTGCCTTGAGTCATCAGCATGTAATGTTATGTGATAGTTTACTCTTGTCATTTAAGTTTTCTGTGGTTCCTCCCATCCCCACCAGAAAATTTGTCATTTAACTTCTTGTATTCTTGCAGGCATGTGAGAAAGATTGAGTGAAATTCTAGTAATAAAAATGTCATTGAATTTATGTCCCGCCAACTACTTTTATGCTGTTCAGAGGCGCTGAGGTGCCAGAATTTTGTCCCGCAGGAGTTTTTTAACGTGCTAGTAAATCTACTGATACAAGGCTGACTTATTTGAGCACCTTCAAATACCACCGGACTAAAACAGGATCGAACCTGCCAAGTTGGGCTCAGAAGGCCAGTGCTCTGTCATCTGAGCTACTCAGCCCTGCAGTGAAATTCTTGTGAAACAATCAAGTGAGCATGAGATCCTGCAACACTAGATTGTCAAATCACTGTGCATCCTAAAAACAAAAGGAAAATTGAGGTTGGAGTGAGGATCACATGATGTACAATACATTGCTCCTTTTCTGATCATTATGGATCACTAAGAATTAATACAGCTCAACAAAAGAAATCATGCATGATTCACAGTTTGGAATGCAGCTCCTGCTTGCTTTCCTTGAAACGACTCTGTCTGAAGCTCCACATTCCAGCCTTTCCCTGCCCCAACTACACTAGCTTCACAGAATGCATTCTGTTTTTAGAAAACTTTAGCTCTGATAAAGGCTCTTTGTCTTCATGCATGATGTGTAGAGAATTTCAATATGAGCTTAACCTGTATGCTATACTGGAGGTCAGTAACCACTACACTCAAGTTTCAACAGAATACTGGCACCTAGTCACCTGAACTGAGAAGGCTGCGACTGAGTTAGTGGTGGTAGCATGGAAGGCCAGTGGACGTGATCAGTGGTGTGTCAGTGGAGGCAAAGTATGGGGGTAAATGCCCAAAGTCAGGCTAGTCAACTTGAAGAAAAGTTTTATAGTATAATAATAATAATAATAATAATAATAATAATAATAATAATAATAATAATAATAATGATGCATTCATGTGGCTATTTCTAGCCTGATGCAGCACTTTTAATGCAGACCCTCCAACGAGGGTAGGGAAACTGCATGTTATTGTGGTGGATAGGTTTCTACTTTCTTTTATGTAGTGTATGAGTTGCAGGGATGTTGTGAATAGCATAACTACTCAGTCCTAGAGCCATGGGAAGTAACCATTTAAGATTAAAATCCCCAACTCTAATGAACTGTGAGCAGTAGTAGACGCTTTGCTTGGAGACTAGCAAAGAGCAAATATTAGGGGATGTAAATATTAATAGTGATAAAGTAGATAAGCAGCTTACGAGTGAAATAAGTAGTAGCCAAACACGCAGCGAGAAGGTAAAGAGCCCCCAGAGGACGTGAAAAAGGACAACAGAAAAGCAAATGTAAACAAGGTAAATAAATATATTTAACAATCAAGAAGTAGAATAAATAAACATCTGTCATGTGATAGGAAACACCAGATAAGAATTTTGCGTAACAATACCAAAAATGAAAGCTCGGAAAGCGAGCGAAATATGCCACATTTGGAATATCCAAAGGTTTAATGAACATCAAGAAAAGAATTACGAATGTTGAAAACCAGATACAATAAGAGTAAAGTATAGTTAATCATGAAAGAACTCCTATGAAAGAATGCAGGATAAGGATGAAGAAAAATACAAAAAAAAAGGAAAGGGAAAGGAAATAAGGATCAAAACTATAGGAAATATTCACTTCGCTGGGTAGTCTTTACAAAAGAAGTCTCACAAGTGCAGAATTAGTAATACATGTCGCAAACAGGCCAAGTAAGTATTTAGATAACAGTTCTCATTGTCCAAAGGAAAGTCCGTATTTAAAAAAGAAGAAGAAGAAGAAGAAGAAGAATGGAGTCTGCAAGCATAACTTTAAACGCCAGTATAAGCTGGCAAGAGCAAAAGTGGGTAGAGAAGTCCAAATAACAAGTTCATAATTCTTGCTCACCAGTCGACAGGTATTAGCACAGATGGTCGGTATTCCACCACTCCGATACGAAGACAAACACATTTATGAGAGGTGGAGCCCGAGAATATAAGGGACAATGGAAAAGTCTGGATGTATACGGAAAAAGAAAGCCAGCATGTTCCAGAAACACAACGTCACAATCGCGTGTCCATAAGTGTTGCAGAGAAGCGTGTAGCATAGGAGGCGAAGATCGCTGCGTCTAGAGGGTGATGACATCATAGTCACCTGTTCAGCAGAGTAGAAGACAGCGGGCGAGCACAGCAGTAGAGAGTGAAAGGCCGCAGTTGAAGAAAATGCGGCAGCCGAAGGTAGAAACAATACAGAATATTTAGAGGAGAGATCGTATAACAACCCAGCCAGGAGTTGAACCCAGGACCCTCAGAACCAAAGGCCACTATGCTAACCTTTCAGCCAAGGAACCGGACTATAATACAGTGCTCTTATTTTACAACTAAACTTCGTATCACTCTGCTGCTTACCTAGTTCTGGCTCTCTCAACTGCAGTGTCAGAAGACAGATGAAACATCCTGACAGATAGTTGCTTCTGAGAACTGTAGAGGAATGTGTTCACGACATTTGTATGTGTGTTATTGTGTATATTGCTTGTGTATTAAGTAATTGTTTGGAAAATTGACTATTCGGTTAAAGAGCAATTTTATTTGGTGGAATGTTATTCGAAAAGAGATAGACAGAAGATATGTTCGGAAATTTGCTTGGAAATATCCTGACTCTAGCATTCCTACAGAAATCTTGCACTCTGAAGTTGATGATAAGTGCCATTCAACAGGTTCAGTTTTTCATGTACAGAGGAAGCTGAAAAGGACACATTGTAACTGAAGATAAACTTGGGAATATTCAGGCACGATTAGGAGCAAATCCATGAAAAACATAAATCACTTAATAGTCTAGTAGAGGAAATGAGCATATCCATGGGATTGTCCCACAGAGTGACCAGACTGCTGAACTTTCAGCTATATGAAATAAGGTTTGTCCAGGAACTTCACCAGACAAATTTTGCCACAAGAATAAGGTTAAGTGGTTTCATGAAAGTTTTTACAATGGAAATTTTGATCCACAGCTACTGTTTATGACTGGCAAGGCATGGTTCCATCTTTCTAGACATGTAAATTCTGAAAATGTGTGATTGTCGAGTACTGAGAATTTATTAGAAAAATATTATTTATTTCATTAAGTTCCTTATTTGCATAAAATGGTCATTTATTCGAATAATACAATGTATAGGTCATTGCAGTTAACTGTATTCACCAATAGATGGCTCTATGAAAGTTGTGTCCGCTGATCTTTCTATGCCAGCCTGATAGGTGGCTCTGTGAAATCAAGTTATCACCAGAAAATTGTGGCACGTTTTATTCCACAGTGCCATTATGGCACGTTTTAGCACCATTACGTTAAAATTGGAATGCAGTGACGGAAGAACGTATTATTGGTAACTGGGTATTCTGTGTTCCTGTCCTATATGATGTCCATTTTTTCATGGTTACTTATTCCTTGACTGAATATCCTGCTACATAGCAGCAGAAACCCAATTTATTATTCTGTTTGTCATTTTTAGTACTGAAGAGCGCGCGCGCGCGCGTGTGCGCGCGCACACACACACACACACACACACATGCACAAACTTTTCGGTTTTCTTTTGTGAAATGTGAAATGAGTTCTTTTCCTAGGTGAGGACACCCAAGAAAGCATGCTGTTTTATGAAGCACTGCAGATGTCAGAGCTCAAATTATTAAAGTGATTAAAACATGACTGTTACAAGCATGCACAAGATTATGATAGGGAAATTGGCAAGGGTCAAAAATTCCATATGTATAGTATAGTCACAGTGAAAGTTTAAAGGCAAATGAATGGTCTTCCGGAGTTCAGTATATTTTCTGTTACTTTTCTCATGCTTCCTTTATCATCAGTTTCAGTTTTAGTCATTGTTCTCAGCTATTGCTGCGATAGGCCTCTCGTTATTTCTTATAATAATAATAATGTTATTTGCTTTACGTCCCACTAACTGCTCTTTTACGGTTTTCGGAGACGCCAAGGTGCCGGAATTTAGTCCCGCAGGAGTTCTTTTACGTGCCAGTAAATCAACCGACACTAGGCTGACGTATTTGAGCACCTTCAAATACCACCGGACTGAGCCAGGATCGAACCTGCCAAGTTTTTGTCAGAAGGCCAGCACCTCAACCGTCGGAGCCACTCAGCCCAGCTGGTTATTTTTAAGATGGGGGAAGGTTGTAGGGAAGTACTTCATATTGTATTGGGATTGGAATTTAAACTGTGCTATACTAACGTTTCTGATTGCTTTGTAGCACGTATCACTCATTAAGATTTCTTGGAGAGGTTCCATCTCATTACTTGTTTCTCTTGAATATACCACTGACAGAGTAAGTAGTGAAGCCATTGGTTTTCAGATGCAATCGACTTCAAACTCAACTGATGTGTTCTGTACTTAGTTGTCACTGAGAAGCAAATGCCTACTGATTCTGAAACTTTGCTATTGGACTGCAAGTTGCCACTGATTGAATGTACAGTAGCAGGTTGGAATTGAGACATTAAGACTTCAAAATTTATTAATTTTGGAACTTGTAAAAACTGGAAGTTGTCACAAAAGAAGTCTCTTACAGAGATTTTATAAAAATGACTCTCTGGGGTGATATATAGTGTGATTTTTTTTTTTTTTTTAAGTTAAGGTGATGTATTTGTGTCATGTGGGCTGTTTCTCTGTGAGTGAATGAATGAATGAATGAATGAATGAATGAATGAATGAATGAATGAATGTTTACTAATGAAACAATTATGTGTTACTTGTAAGCAATACTAGGTTAAAAATATGATATCCTTGAGTATCTGCCTTATGTGTTGACTGGACAAGTACTGTAAAATAGCTGTTTTAACAATCAATATGATTTTGATTATTATAGTTTATTTAATAGTAATTTTCTGGGATTCTCCCTTTCCAGTCTTTATGTAGTATATGATAATGATCATTATCAGAAATGCTTTACATGATGTATAGTCAAGCTCCGTGAGGAGAATTGTAGGGAGGACTGGCAGCTTATCAAGCCATGGGTACACAAAGCAGAGTGGAACAAAACAGAAAAATATCTTCTGAGACTCAATAGTTGTTTTGTTTTTTCCTTTTTATATTCTGTTCAACTATGAGAGTGTCTTTTACATCCTTTCTTAAATCACTCTTACTCTCTTATTCCCTTTTCTTTTCTTTTCTTTTCTTTTCTTTTCTTGTCTTTTCTTGTCTTTTCTTTTCTTTTCTTTTCTTTTCTTTTCTTTTCTTTTACTCAGCCAGGACCTGTATGGTAATGGCATTGTTTTATTTCAAGTTGAATACCTTTTTCGTCAACATTTGTATATTATAGTCATGTCTTCCTGAAAATCTGTTCTAGTTTTGATTTGTAGGTAGCTTGTTTGCTCAGTAGTTTTCATTTGATAAACAACCCAGTTCCTATGCTACTGTGGATAGAAAGTAAAATTTTATTAAATATATGCTTATCAGAAACAGATCATTTGTTTATAATACAGTCAAAGTGTTACTAAAAATAATACTTTTACCTTATTTCTCTTCATTGGTTTCCTAACTATATGGAGGAAAAAATCTAGAAAACTCTAATGAACAGTTCTGCTCACTTTCCAAATGCCTTTGCTGAAAATCAAGAATACCAGTATGAAGAACAGTCCAATACTTCCTAGTTGAAATTCAAATGTCATTTAGATCACCCCTGGCCATTTGTTTGAGAAAGAAGGGAAGGCTATTTATGGGTTTCTTCATGATTATTTGACTGTCCATCAAAGATAAAGTAGTTCCAATAATTAATAGAAATGAATACAGTATGGTTAAATACGTGGGTCGAGTCATAAGTCATGGCAACTATTTTTTTTTTTTTCTCGCGAACAGGAGAAAACACGGAAAATCTAAGATATGCATTTGGAAATATGGGGCATGTACTTTTGCATAGTGCCTGAAGACAAATTCTGACTTCAGGAGATTCTCATAGGAAAGTGATGGAACACAGGCCATTGGTAAACATTGTTTTATTATGGTATAGACAGCAAATATACAAAACTACGTACAAAGGACAGGTCTCCACTGGTTACAGACCTTCGAAATAATCACCCAAGGTTTCCACTGTGCATTGCCAGCGGTGGTTCAGGCGCTGAATACCATTCGCCGCATGTGTATCGCTAACGTGTGACACCTCTCTCCTAAATGCTGTTACAATGTCCTCTTTGTTAGCAAACCATTGTCCACGTAATGTCTTCTTGACTTTGGGGATTAGATCATAGTCAGCTTCCCGCAACTCTGCATGGCATTGGCGTGCATTTCTGCTGCGGAGAACTGCTATTTTAATAAACAATCGTTGCTCCTGCTTGTTGACTTCCATTTTGTGACGCTCTCACTCACACACTGAACTTGGGGGCTTGCTTAGATCCACACTGTTGTTTACATACACCATCTAGTGGCATCATACACTTGTACACACCGTATGTTTCCAAATGCATATCTTAGATTTTCCGTGTTGTCTCCTGTTCATGAGAAAAAAAATAGTTGCCATGACTTATGACTCGACCTCCATATAAATCATTAACCAAGAATATCCAAAGTTTTCAAAATGTGGAAACTAGCCTCACTGCCTAATTTTCAGGTTACTTAATGAGATTCATGTTTTATTCTTCTGAACAGTTTGTTGTAAGCTCAGGGACTCCCAACTATATACCGTATTTCACCAGCAGTATTTTTTTTTTATCACTTCGTGGTTTAAGTACGTGTCTGTACTTACCCATTATAAAATATACTCGAATAATAATACAGTAGAAGAATTACGTAAGGTAATTTGATGACATTCCGTTGTTTAGAAATGGCATACGATGGCGTCCCCAGAGCAAAGGTATGGGAAGTTATTAAGCAGAAAGGTTTTGAAAAATTAAATACATGCAAGCAGTGTACAACAGTTGATGCAGCAGTGTCCAGACCTCTGTAGGTTAGACAGAATAGTTTCACAATGTAACTATACTAAGGCAGGTAACTGTGTTGTCATGATAATGGACAAAATTGTGAAGAAGACAAAGGAAAAATATGGGGACAGGGAGCTGACGGTGATGCTTGCAGATTACATTGTGGTGTGGAGAGCAGTCAGAGAGGAATTATGAGGAGAACTGGACATATTACAATATGTGAGTACATGAGTAATTATGGAATGAAAATAAGCATGGAGAAAAGCAGGACAGTGGTGCTGACTAGAGGAGAAAGAGAAGGAAATGGTACTGTAAAAATCAAAAGACAAGACCTTGAAATTGTGTAGGGCTTAAAATACTTTGGAAACAATTGGAGGTCAGTAAAAGGATACGAGGGGAAGTGCATTTTACCAGCATGTGAGGAACTTGATCTGGAAGTGTAAAGAGGTGATATATAAGAAATCTGGACATTGACAAAAAGGCAGGGGAGTAAAATCCAGGCTAGTAAGATTAAATGTTTAGGAAGTATGGCAGGAAGGACAGGAAAGGCTGGGGTAAGAAATGAAGATGTCAGGAAGAAAATCTGAGAATGTCAAGTACTGCACCCAGCTTTACCACTTTGGGAGGGGGTGTCAGTTCAAAAATTTGAACCCGACAGAATAGAGAAAGTTCGGACTTGTTAAGAGGATGGAAGAGGAAGGATACCGAAGTGAATGATGGTGGCTAAGATTGAAAGGAGGAGAATAATAGGTGAACACAGACTAAGATAATTGGACTTGATCAAGAACACCATAATAAGAAGCAACCTGCATTGGATCACAGTTAAGTAGCAGCAAAGGTAGTTCGATAAAGGAAGGAGGAAAGGTGCCATTAACATCCCAGCCTACTGGAAAATAAATTGATGATGATGATGATGAATTGGCACAAAGAGGATAAGCTTTCCATTTCTTGATTACTGTGAAAATAAACTTAAGATCATAGAGCAGTCTGCTTCAGCAGATCTGGACAGTATTGCTTTGGTCAAGCACTAAACCTGGCGAAGTGTTCTTTCTCTACCCTGTTCACTATCTCTAAAAATGAATTCAATTGGTTATTTATGTTTACATTTTGTCAAAGAAGATTATCTAACATCGACTTAATATCTGGTAGGTTGGGGGTTGTTTGAATCCAGGCGAATCTCCTTGCAAGTTGGGCAGATATTATGTGCATGGTTGCTGGTCCTTTAGCATGACAGACAAGTGGAGAAAAATAGAGGGTGCTAGCACATACTAATGGAAAAATTGAATGAACTTTCCTTATCCAGTCAATAAATCTTTGTAGTTTTATGTGAAGTCAGTCATATGGAGGAAAGACATCCCAGCTTCACTAATGAAGGAGTATCTACCTGCTAGATACCCAGTTTTCTGGAAGGGAAGGTTGGAAGACAATTTATGACATACATTTTGGAAATAAGAATATCAAGGCCTGCTCCCAACTCTACCTCTTTGGATGGGGTGTTCATTCAAAGCCTTGAGCTCCATTAGCGTGCAATTTCATCACAGTTTTTGTATGGTCTTGTTTAATAGAATGTGTTCCTGTAAGAAGTTAAAATGCCACTAGATCATAAGCCATCAGATGAGAAATTAAAAACCTAAGTGCTGTTCCAAGTTAAATCTTATCAACAAACTACAATTCTTTTTAAAGGCCTGCTAGACAACAAATTTGTATTCATGTGCTGTGGTGGATCATGATTATGTAGCAAGTTCTTTGGTTGTATTTTATACTCTCAGAAACCATACATCACCATTCATGATATTTTGGAAAAAACGGTGTGCGTGCATATTGATATGTATTATTTTCCAATAAATTTCTTTCATCTGTGAGAACATTCACTGTACCTGTTCAGAACACAAAAGCTGATACTCAGCATAGAGAGAACAATTTTTTAACTTACAGATGGTGACTTGCACTATTATGTACTAGTTTTAAGAAGTCCATAAGAACAATCATCACACTTCTCCCATTCAGTGCAGGCCATATGTATTTGGAGTTAATGGATATGATATTGCTGATATTGCCTCCTCCTCTATAATTCAAGCCTTGGAATACTGAGCAATCAATTTATGCACATATTATTAAAGGAGAGCAGAATGTTTTGAAGCCTGTAAACATAGCACTGTTGCCTCTGATCTGTCATTCCCTGGACAGTTGAGTAAAAAATGTCATTCTGTTTGAATTTAGTTCATTGTACAAGTTTGACTTAATGTAATTGTTGAAGTTATACTTTGTAAGAGATGTTTCCTTCTGTGAAAGGTAAAATATGTATTTTCACAAATTCTGTCAACAGCATGTAAACCAGTCAAAGAAAACAATTGCCCATCATGGTATTCTTTATATAATGTAAATACATATATAATTTAAAAGCATTTCTGTTTCCCAATTTGTCATTCACATCAGAAATAGTAGAAAGTCTCATAATTGGAAATATGGGGTGTACCAGTTTTTGGTCATTTATATTTCTTTCCTCCATAGGTAGTTGTAGTATTTGTTGTTGTTTCATTATTATTGTTACTATTGTAGAATAAATGTACTGTACAAAGTTTTTTTGTATTTCACAGTTATGCTCTGTCAGAACAAAGAACTGACTGAGAAACAAAATTGAGGCTAGCAAAAAAAAATTGTCATTAGATTCTAAGTAAATGAATTTTGATGATTAATAAATAGACTATGTGATTATGATTAAGCAATAGCACTTGCAGCAATAATCAGGAAAGCATTCACTGCCTCTGTTTAGTTTCACTGCCTAAATTTACAGTGAATGAGACTGTTCCAGAGCAGCCAGATATGACTATAGACAGATACCACTCATGACTATATTCATCAGTAACTTGTCATAATATAGTTCTGTGTATAGTGGTTTTGATGTTCTTACGAGCAGAAGCACTGGGTCCTGGCACCAGTAAGTTTTAATTAAAACATGTGCTTTGTTAGTTGTGGTTTCAGATTTTCTTTATTTTGTTAGTGCTTAATGCACAGAACATAATTATTGAATAATTTGTTTACATTGTGCTGTCCTTAGTTCTAGTTACTTTTTAATGTATCTGTTAGACCTTGATTGGAGTTAAAAGTGCTTGGATTGTGCATAATTTAGTGCATATGCTGCAGTTTTAGTACATATTCCTGCCAGCTTTCAGTGCAGCATATACACCATGAGTTTATGGGTTACACGTTATCTTCTATACAGCACATCTGTGAAGTCCTTTGAATGGCTGTGGTTATGTTTGTTATTGTTTTTATCTACCTGGCAGTCATACATGCTGTAAGATACCGGAAGAAATTGTTTAAAAAAAATAAATAATGATACACCTCATTACGTGAATTGCGGATGTATATTTCAATAAATCCAGCAGTCCTTCTTTACCCTTTACGTTCATCATCAGGACGCGTCATCTTTTATATATCACACACAATGCTAACGTGTATCAGAATGTCTGTCATTGTCTAGGTTATATAAATGCCTCATTGAATTGCTGATTGCAAGAACAACCCAAGTTTCATTGCACTAATTTTAGAAAAATTAAGAAAAACGATATAATTACTACATGGATTGTTAGAACGAGATAAAACTTAAACTGATTAAGTAGCACTCAACAAGTTTATTGTTAACTAGCTGATGTACCCGTGCTTCGCTACGGGATTCTCAGAAAGACTGACTTTGTGGTTTTCCTAACTGAATTGAACATAGGTCATTACAAAAACATCAGTGGGAATGTAGCGATTGAAAGCAATATTATCATATAAAATACTCAATGAAATGAGAAACCGCACACTTTCTCACTTTCAACGAACAGTACTACGGTGCCGGTCTAAGAGTCCAAAGTTCCAGAGCTGGAATAACCAGGTCGCAGACTGCCGTGAACACTCCTCTGTCATTATTCCGTTAAATATGCACACTACTCATTCCAATCAGTGCCTCAGAGTAGGGATTGAATAGCTCGAATTCTATGATGAACCAGTGTGTTACGTACCAGATATATCAGAAAATGTATGAACCAGAGGAATGGCATGCTAAAGAAGAAAGTTATCTTACTCCCCAGCTACTTCCCGCCATTATACAGGCAGGCTGTTACAGTTGGTACGACCAGGCGAGTTGCCCGTGTGGTTAGGGGCGCGCAGCTGTGAGCTTGCATCCGGAAGATAGTGGATTCGAACCCCACTGCCAGCAACCCTGAAGGAGGTATTCCGTGGTTTCCCATTTTCATACCAGTCACACCAGGCTGTACCTTAAAGCCAAGACCGCTTCCTTCACACCACTATTCAATTCTTATCCCATCGTCGCCATAAGACCTACCTGTGTCGGTGTGACGTCAAGCAAATTAAAAATACCTTGGTACGCTGCAGTAATCCTATCTATCGGGGATGAGAGGAAACAGAAGACAAAAAGCACATCACAACAAACAATGGTCAATGTAATGTTATTGTTGATAAAGTTCATGAGCTTTCTATATTGCAGGCCTTCACATTAGTTTTCTTTCGACTCTGTGATATTAGGGTGTCTTACAAAATTATTGATATCATAGACTGTAGTTCCTTATTCTCAGACTTTACATACCGATTTTCACTCAATTCTGTTTACCCATTTTCTCGTGACTCGGCGCTGATATGGACCTAGTAACAAAAATCCAAATTCATGAATATCTCTGATTATATGAGGTACGCTAACGATGTATAAGACATAAGTGATCGGAAATTTAATAACTTCTTACATAACTACTACTAACTTACGACATAACTAAAGTTATGTTAGTTATGTAGTATTTATCGATACGACCACTAATAACATAGGTAGGTAAGGGTTATTCTGTGATAATATTACATTAACTTATTAATATTGATATTGATATTATTCCATTCAAGGGTTATTCTGCCTGAAGGCAGGTCCGAACCTCCGCAGAGGTGTTCCTGAGCCGGAGTATACATGCGGTAGGGTGGCCAGTTCCTTTCCGCTCCTCCATTCCCCTACCCCCCACCAACAGCGCGTGGCAACCCATCCAACTCCTGACCACGCCCAATGTTGCTTAAATTCGGAGATCTCACGGGATCCGGTGTTTCAACACGGCTACGGCCGTTGGCACTAATAACATAAATAACTTATTTATTGAGAATTACATTTCAGGCCTTCCCCTAAAGTACCATTTCACTCAACGTGAATAAAATAATTTGTAGCCTAGATTGCAGTGGTTCATCACCCGACATTACATACCGATTTTCATTAAATTCTCTTGAGCCGTTTTCTCATGATGCGTGTATATACATACAGACAGACAGACAGAAATTACGGAAAAGTAAAAAATGCATTTTCTTGTTACTGTGGACATGACCGATACAGAAATACCATTCTTTTCAAATTCTGAGCAGTGTACAGACAAAACTCTTATTTTAAATATATAGATTACATTTCAGGCCTTCCCCTAAACTACCATTTCATTCAGTGCGAATAACATTATTGATGGCCTAGATTATAGCGACCTATTCCCCGACTTTGCATACCAATTTTTGTGAAGATACGACCACTAATAAAATAAATATTTGAGAATTAAATTTCAGGCCTTCCCCTAAACTACCATTTCACTTGGCGTGATTAAAATAATTTATAGCCTAGATTGTAGCGGTTCATCACCCGACTTTACATTCCGATTTTCATTAAATTCTCTTGAGCCGTTTTCTCGTGATGCGTGTACATACTTACATACATACATACATACATACATACAGACAGACAGACAGACAGACAGACAGACAGACAGACAGACAGACAGACAGACAGACAGACAGACAGACAGACAGAAATTACGGAAAAGTAAAAATGCATTTTCTTGTTACTGTGGACATGACCGATACAGAAATGCCATTCTTTTCAAATTCTGAGCAATGTACAGACAAAACTCTTATTTTATATATATATGACATCAACCTGCTTTGTTGTTTGTATTGTAAAATATTTTTATGCTCTGGATTTAGGTTATTTCTGCAATCAATTCCAGAAATACAAAAACAAATTAGCTATATTTATGTAGAAGATGCAGATGTATATTTCATTAAATCTAACTGTCCTTTTTTTTTTTACAACAAAGAGACAGTGACATAATTGTTCTTATTTTTCGTGCACTACTACAATAGGACAAGTTTCATGGTTTTTGTAGTTAATACTGTTTATAGAAGGAAAAACATCAAACAAAACAAAATCGTAATCAGTGTTTAAAATACACTGACCCTACGTTTCTTGCACATCTGCAGTAAGCCAAGTTAGTATTTAATTCCAGAAGGATGACACTATCCCACTATCAGGAACAAACCATGTCATCCATTTTCTTTGCCCCTGTTACGGAGTTTCCGTGGAGCAGAAAGAGGTAAAATAAGGTGCTGGGTAGAATGGGCCTATCTACGATATCAAAAATTAAATTAAAACTTCAAAACAAAGGTTATATTTCTTTACCAATCACAAACTTAACAAATTTTTCACTGAGTGAAAACAACAAATCTCAGGTACAATGCCAATTTTCCTACAAGGGTGGAACACCCCAGACTATGGAATTTAACAACTTTGGGCTTCAAGCCCCAGATTTACAGTTCTGAGCTACAAGCTCCAGTTTACAAAATTCACAACGTCTGCAAAATCTCAATGTTTATGCAAGGACAGGAATATTCCAATTTAAGAGCACTTTGCTCCAACAAATTTACAGCCTTCCAGATGCACCCCTCAATATTACAGTTGAATTTAGAGAACACAGAAAAGAGCTTACATGCTCTCCCACTTTAACTAATTTCTACAGCCCACTAAAGGCAACATTACACAATACCTTACAATTTCTGGCCTCTCTAGGCACAATTTACAATTTAAAGATTTTACACAGGGGTATCAATTACCCAAACTACTGGGCCTTCGTGGAAAGAAGAACAAGTTAAATTACCGGCCCGAACACAAAATGAATGGAGGCATACACTTGCGCTCCTAGAAAATTAGATATAAAACCCTAATTGGGCTCTCGGCCCGATGATGCAGAGGCTAATTCCAAGCTACTGAGGTGACTAGAATGGAGATTAATCTAACACTTTACAGAAAAGGGAAAAGGTTACAAAATCATAGTCACCTCAAATTAAATTGAAGGGGAACTCAAGAGGGTAACGCACGCTCTATCCCCGATTTAACAGTTTTACGAATTTATGAAATTTTACATTAGCCAAAAGAAGGTTTACATTTTAGAAAACAGCAGGTTGCATAATTAAAAATTTGAACCTTCCCCTCGTGTAAGTCTGCGAAGGTAGCTACAGAAAAACACCTTAACACACACACTCAGAAATACATCGATCAAAAGACAAGGGAGCCTGAAAGGCCGCAGCTTATATATGCGAGGGGACGGTTCGAGAGAGTTCTGAACTAACTCCGGACCCGCCCTCTCATTTTTATTGGTAAATTCAGAATTAACAAGAAATGTGTGATTGGTTGAAAATTAATTACAGAAAAATTGTGATTGGTCAGATTCAAAACTAGTGGAATGAGAAAGAAGTGTTGCAAACCTTGAAATAACAAAATAAATGAACATTAATTTAGTTGGGAAAAATAAGAACAAAAAACTTTAAATCACTAATTCTTCCGTCTTGCACCAGAGTACATGACCACAGTTTTTGTAGAGACATCTATGGAGAAAAGTTCGAACATCTTGATGTACACCAAAACAAAAATGAATCCACTCAGATTAGGAAACTTCGAAATGACAAACTTCTCAATTATTCAGTAGTGACATCTTCTGATTAATTTCCCAACTTCATGCAGTAGCAGTTTCACGTTTTGTTTGCTAGATAAGAGTTTTTTTAAGGTGCTTCTTTTGAATGTGCGGAGTTGAGGTGTACCTCCCGGTACAGCCCCTATACCTACTTTCCCATCCTTATAACACTTTTCATCTGGCAATTGTGGTTTCTACAAATGATAAAGTTTCAAGGAAAAGCTATTGCTTTGAAGTCCATTGTTACCACAACCCCTGGTGTTGATGATTTATAAGAGTAATGATGAAACTTCAAAATATTGAGTGATCGAATTGTAACAATAGCATGCAGGTATTCAGTGATTTTTACTGGAAGAAATACATGCGACACCTACAGGACTGGGAGTATATTATGCTCAGTTTGTGTTATGTGACCTTACCAAGGTTTTTGACTGAGTATCCCATACTAATCTGATTTCAAAATTACATTACTAAGGAGTTAAGGATAAGCAGCTTGATATCCTGAGGTCAAACCTAGGTTCATCATAAACAAGCTGTAGAAGTGAAAGGCGTGGGGTCATCTAATCTTTACATTAAACATGGTGTCCACAGAGCTCAAAGCTTGGGACTCTTTTTATTTTCGGTACTAAAAAATGATCTAGTTTACAATGTGAACTCTTCAACCAGGTCAGGCTGGAAATGGAAGTAATTTTTAGAAAGCTGATTCTTTCTGAAATATGTTATTTCTCAAAAAAAAAATTACTGCATGGGGAAAAACCCTTAAATTTTGAATAAATAGCCGCTATCTTGGATTTTTTTTAAAAGCCATAACTCAGGAATGGACAATAATAGGGAGTACTATTAGTGCCAAACATTTCTGTTTTGGAAGAGCAGCTCATTACTGCAATAAAAAGTCGAATAGTGAGTTGATAATTTTTTTAAACATATTATTGCCTAAAACAGGTTTGAAAAAACAAAAAACATTTTTTCACTAAAGAATTGTAGAAGTTTTTGAAACATATAAAGTGATGACATTCAGTTTAAAATGAAAAGTGAACACAATTACATAAACAGGTAGTGTTCAAAATGTCTGACAAATTTGAGTCTTTTCATTAAACTTGTCTTCATTTTGCATAACCATCTCTGGTGGACGCGCTGTTATGTTTGGCTCCGACGTGATCCTCAATATCACAGTTGCCTTCATTATCGTCTTCGTCCTCAGAATCTGGAATATTCAGTTTGAAGCAGGACTCTCCCCTACATTTGCTGCACATAGGGGTGCATGTCAGTACACTTCGCTTACACTCAACATTTCAGGAGCATTCTCCTTTCACACACATCATGCGAGATGCAGCAGGTTCCCTGGGTGGGATGGGGGGTAAAGTGGATGTGACATGCATATAATGTCACTGTTCGATGACCCAGCCCCGATTTTCAGCTGAAAAGATGCACAGACTTGGTTATATACTCGCAGACTATGCTGGCAGGCAGCAGCTGAAGTAGGAGGAAGGCTCGCAAGATTCATGACATAGGAGGTTTTTTTACCAATGGTCAGGTCATATATCCTGTATCTGGTTTTTTAAATGCCCTCTGAAAATTTACCTCCATACAAATGGATGATGAATTGCTCTCCTGCAACATGTGTGGGTTGATGATTATTTCCACAACTTTCTGCAGTTCACAGTCATTTTGTAACTTGCTGAAGCTTGAAATTGGACCTCTTCTGCACGAAGCAGAGATTCTGTCGCATCCCACAAAAGTGTGTAGGGAAAGTAGGCGTTTCGTCGTGTTACCAAGGTTTTGTGTAATACTCTGCTGCAGTAAACTTTTCTAGTGGTGGTAGAATTTCCCAGAATTAACAAGTACATGGCACATTGTTGTTGTGTCAAGGCAGCAATGAATACAAGTAGTTCTGACTCCATTCTAGCTACAACAGCTGAACGCCGTGACTCTGCTCCATCCTTTTGCAACCACATCGTTAATCGATCATGCAAGGGCACATCTTCCAGCAGCAGTGGGAGTTCCTGATGCAGAAAGTGCAGGTAGTGTGGGCCTGTCCAATTGTCCTCAAAGAAATAACGTCCAATCAGGCAATCCCCCAAGATTCCACCCCACACATGTGCTCCCCATCGTACTTGATGGACTGCCTGTTCCACCCAGTGAGGACTGTCTGGACTCCAATAGTGCTCATTGTGGCGATTGACATTCCCATTCTTCTGAGAACAAGATGTGCGATACAAATGCTGCATCATTGTCCAACCTGCCTAATAGCCACGGACAGAACTCCATTCGAGCTTCGAAATCCTGCCCATGGAGCTCTTGGTGTAGCTCAAAATGGTATGGTTGAAATTTATGTTCATGCAGTATTTGCCAGATGAAGTAAGATTTGAAGTAAAAAGAAAATTAAACTCTGTTCTCAACCCAGATATCAGTAACTCCCATAATTCACCCCTTACTCATGGCAACAATAGCTACAAAGATTCTATCATCGCACAAAAGCAAATACGTGCTCTAAAAAAGAAAATCAATGATAATAATCTCATAATTACGAAAGCAGATAAAGGCAACACTACCGTCATAATGGACAAGAACGAATATGTAAGCAAAACAAATCAATTTTTTAAAGATAGCTCATTCTCTACAATAATGAAAGACCCTACTGCAAGAATCCAACATCAACTTAAGCAGACCCTCAAGAATACTTCATATCTTTTAACAAATGAAGAAAAAACTAAATTAATTAATATGAACCCAGGTTTACCCACCGCCAAAGCCCTCCCCAAAATACACAAAACCAGCGTCCCCATTCGCCCGATCATTAACTATAGACCAAGTCCCTTATACAAGGCATCGCAATTCATTCAAAGATTTTTAAGAAGAAACTATCATTTTCTTATCGAACAAATCTGTCAAAAACACTAAAGAACTAATCGATAAATTGAAAAAATTTAACATTCAATCCAATCATTCTCTCCACTCATTCGATATTGTAAACATGTATCCTAGCATACAAACCTCCAAAATATACCCCATTATTCAAAACAATTTAAGCAAATACAGTGGATTAAGTATACTAGAAATACAGGATTTCATGTCTATGCTTAAGTTAGTTATTAGCAACAACTATTTCACTTTCGATAATGTTATTTATCAACAAGAAGGATTGGCTATGGGATCACCAGCCTCGGGTATCTTAGCTGAGATCTACCTGGATTTTTAGAACACACCAAAATTGATGGTAATAATAACTTTAACAATATCCTTTTCTGGGCAAGATTCGTAGACGACACCATAGTAATTATGGATGAGAGCATTACAAATGCAGCTACCACTCTCATTAATCTAAATAACATTGACCCACATATAAAATTCACACTTGAATCCAAAATTGAACAGAAAATAAATTTTCTAGACCTAACTATTACCAGACACCCAAATTACTTAAGATATAAGATTTTCAGAAAACCCACCCAAACAGTCACCACAATCCGTCAAGATTCTTCACACCCCCAAATTCACAAACGAGCAGCATACAACAGCATGGTATACCGAGCCTTCAATGTTCCAGTGTTTAAAAGAGACCTCAAAAATGAGTTGAACACTATTCGTCATATAGCTAAATCCAATGGATACAGCAGGTTCTTTATAGAAAAAATAATCAATAAATATAAATACCGCCCTTCTACCACCTTGAAAAAAGATAAGAAAAACAACTCCTCTCTTTCTATCTTTACCTTCACTGAACAAATCTACCAAGTCACCAACATCTTTAAAAAGCACGATGTAAAAGTAGCTTTCAAAACAAAGAATAGGAATGCACAAATCTTACATAATGCCACATCCATAAACAAGTTCAATAGTTATTCAAAATCAGGAGTATACAGGATCACTTGCAACAGCTTAATTCTTCTTACGTCGGACAGACCGGGAGAAATTTTAAGATAAGGTACTCAGAACACGTCAATGCCCTGAAATACAATAAATTTTCAGCTGTAGGACAGCATATGCATGACTATAAGCACAAATTCACAGACATAAAACAAGATATGGAAATTCTCAAAATCATCAGTAAAGGACCCCTCCTTAACATTACCGAAAGCTGCTTCATACATTTAGATCAATATTTCAACCCAAATCATAATCTTAATGAAATTTCAGAAAAACCAAATATCCTTTTTGACCTTCTAATTCCCATTTTCAGCAATGTCAAACCAACAAGTCATAATTCAGTTTTTCATAATATTCACAGCACATTTCCTCAACAACCATCCTTTTTCCCACATCCTTCAGCCCCACCTTAACCCCACCCTCTTCCCCAACCCCCTCTCCTTCTGACCTTCCCCTCCCTTCTCCTTCCTTTTCATTTGAATTTCACAACAGTTAGTCTGAAGCACACTCAACAATGGACCACACACCTCATGCTGTATTGAGAGGTAAGTCTCATATAACCTATGCCATCTAACTAACACATTCTCTCATTCAATTCATTAATTTAATTTTATCTAATTTATCAGGTTAACTTCATGGGCACCGCAATGAATCGCAAAAATTTTATACCAGACACAATGTATCTGTGTTAACCACATCTTCATGTGCTGTCCTGACAATGTCCAACAACATTTCAGCAAGATTTAACAAGCACCATGAGAGCATCTCATTTATTATTTTGATTGAAGATGAAACAACATCTAACAGTTCCCTGTCAGCTAGTGGTTATTTACAGCAGTGTCCAATGGATTACATATAGCTAACACCACACATATAGATTTGATGACAAACTACAGGATCAACATTTACCAGTTCCTATTGAAATGATCAGCAGTATTAGAACTAACAGTTCTGTGTACGGTATATAAATTAATACTTAATACTTGAAATTATTCTCAATGATGAACATACTCAAGAAAGTTAGAACCTAGTTCATTTTCAAAATTATTCATATTCCATCCCAGTTTTTAATGTCACTTTGTATATATTTGTTTTCATTTGTTTTTATGTCAATTGTGTGCATGTACATTTGTTTAGTTATTAGGTGTTTTACATTAAGGCTGAAGATGGCCAGCCCAGGCCGAAACTAGTCCCTAATTAATGTAATTTAGAATATTACATATTATAGTATTGAAAGGTGGACCATTACTACATTAATAATTACATTGTATTTGCCAGACAGACGGCTGGCTGGTGTTCATCTGTTGTGCAATCTCCCTTGTACTAATGTGTGGAGTATTACGAGCTGCCTCCAGAACGGCCTCTTCGGTTTTACCTGATGAAACGGGCCTATCGTGGACTGGTGGCTGCCTGTTATCCTTAGGCATATTTCAACACGGCAGAATGTAGTAGCAGCCGGGTGTTGACTATTGGGATACCCTTCCTGGTACAGACATAGTGCCTCAAACGTGTTTTGTCTTGCTTCCCCATAAATGAGGAAACGGCAGAGATTACATTTGGGCCCTAACCAGTGGAGTATGTGCAGGGCACAAGATGAATGATAGCATCATTCTGCTGTTTGAATGTGGCAAACGTGGGACTGTGTTTACATATTCAAACATCATACCGATGCAAAAATATTGGAACAATGCTGGATTCAAATCGCCGATGGCACATTCCTTCAATTGCTAGGCTAACGCCTAGCCACAACAGCTATGCTACACTGCTGGGAACATGGTGGTAGTATGCTACACTGCTGGGAACATGGTGGTAGTACGACGAGAGTAGAGTATATACGTCATCCAGTTCGGTGTTTAAGACTTTAATTACTCCACTGTTAACTAGTTTTATGCATTGATTCCCCTCCTTGTTACACCTGGTCATGAGAGAGAACACATTAACGTAGTTACATAGTCAAAGGACATCGCCACATGATTTCAAGGCGCACCGGGCGAGTTGGCCGTGTGCGTAGAGGAGCGCGGCTGTGAGCTTGCATCCGGGAGATAGTAGGTTCGAATCCCACTATCGGCAGCCCTGAAGATGGTTTTCCGTGGTTTCCCATTTTCACACCAGGCAAATGCTGGGGCTGTACCTTAATTAAGGCCACGGCCGCTTCCTTCCAACTCCTAGGCCTTTCCTGTCCCATCATCGCCATAAGACCTATCTGTGTCGATGCGACGTAAAGCCCCTAGCAAAAAAAAAAAAATATTTCAAGGCGTCGTATTTTGTGAGCGGATGATATAACTTGTCAGTAGAGTTCAGAATCATGTACAAAATGTGCTTACTTGACATTAGTACCATATGGTACTATGGGGAATAGCCACCTTATGAGCATGGTGCCCATTAATTGGGTTGCATAAAACTATTTTAGAATGGGTAGCTAAATTTCTTATATTCCAGGTGGCTGATCTGCCCCTAAATATTTAGTTTTATGAAACCCAAGCAACAATCAAGTTTTCCTTAAAGTCTTACGGTTTGTACAGGCACTTTAAGACACAAACAGGTTCCAGGAAGAACATTTCAGTGTTCATTAATGAACAAGGCAAGGTTCAGGGTAAGAGTTATAGAAGGCAGAAGTATTCAGTCCGCAGTATGTAAAGTTAGTTGGGTATAAGGATGTTGTTCATGTAGAGGAGCTGACTAATACGGTGAATTACTGAAATTTGCCTATGATAATAAAGACATTTACAAAAAGGTACAAAAATGGAAAGGCCAAAAAACAGCTGCAATTTTATTTTTATTTTTTAATTTTTTTACCTTGCACCGACACAGATAGGTCTTACAGTGACGATGGGATAGGAAAGGTCTTGGAATGGGAAGGAAGTGGCCGTGGCCTTAATTAAGGTACAGCCCCAGCATTTGCCTGGTGTGAAAATAGGAAACCACGGAAAACCATCTTCAGGGCTGCTGACAGTGGGGTTCGAACCCACTATCTTCCAGATGCAAGCTCACAACTGTGCGCCTCTAACTGCACGGCCAACTCGCCCGGTCTGCGATTAATAAAGATTTGTGGGGATGTACTAAGGACGATGTGTTGGGATATAGTGCCATATCTGAAATATTTATTTGATTACTGTTTGTATGAAAGAGTGATACCAAATGAATGGAGAATTCCATTAGTCCGGCATCCAACAGTCCGGAACGCCCGATGGTCCGGCACCATTCCAGGATTTTTTTATGTTTTTTTTTTTTTTTTTTTTTTTTTTTTTTTACGTTTTTAACAGTTAAAGCGCACGGCGCGGTTCGAAACCACCCAAAAGTGTCCACTACGCGTCTGCTATTGTTAGACACAATCGGCATTGTTGGCTGTCACCACACACAGGTTCAGTTCATTGTTTTAATAGCGAGAACTTTTCGCTCCAGTATTTTTTTTCTTGTGATCTAGGATCCGTATTACAGTACAGTACATGTATGTAAACTGAATGTGTTGAATGAAAATTTGGTGCTGCCCTAATTTTGGGCTTAAATATTAAACTAATGATTCTGCTGATCAAGATTTTACTGCAAAATGCCGTGTTACAGCTGTTTTCGCTGTACGACTTAACCTATATCGTAGTAAGAGGTACCACCCGATAGTCCGGCATTTTCGGTAATCCGGCACCGGGCCAGTCCCGAACATGCCGGACTATCGAACGTCTACTGTAGTAGCCCCAGTGTACAAGGGAAAGGGTGACAAACAAACAGATAAGTACAAGCCAGTCAGTTTGACGTGTGTTGTTTGTAAACTCTAGGAATCCATTCTTTCTGGGTTTATTACACATGTTTGTGAAATTACTAACTGGTTTGATGGAAGGGTGTTTTAGTTTAGGAAAGGTTATTGCATTGAGGTTCAACTTTTAGGATTCCAGCAAGTCATAGTAAATATTTCAGATTCATGAGGTTAGATGGACTGGTTTTAAAAAATTACAATTCTGTAGAAGAATATTCGAGGTGGTCCACCAGCTCCTTGCAATCCACTTTTATGCATCCCTTCACATTTGCTACAATTCTGAAAGACATCGGTCCCTCTCTCTAAACTGCGGTAATATAACGAGATGTGTGTTTACGGGCTAGAAGACAACAGGAATCGTGAGCGCCACTATTAATTCATTATGAGTACCTTGAATAAACCCGTAAATAAAAAGAGTAAATTCGCAGAACACGTACTTTAAAACAGGAGGTGGATGCACAGACCGGGAGCACGGTACTGTATAGGCTGGGAAGTCGGCGTCGTAGGTCAAGTGTCTCAGTAGCTCACATGGCTAGTGCGCGGTAGGATGTGTGATAGTTGACAGTGCTTGAGGGTTAAAAGTTTCAAGTCCCATGCAAGTATTCTTTTAAGCCAGTTGCCTGGGATGTGGCAAGGTTGTATACTAAATACCAGTATTTTTCACAGAGTGATTTGTTTATTTGGCCCTGAAAAGGGCCGTTGGTATGGAGCTGGGTTGATAGAGGCTAGGAAACATGTGACAGGATTTCAGTTACCCACGTTGTTTAACGCAACACCTGCTTGAACTAACGACCTCCGTGGTTGATACTGAGCTGGGCGCAATGTTGTAAAGACCGTCTGTCCCGTTGCAACATCTTTGGTGAAACGGATCTGCATGTCCCGGTGATGAGCTCTCTAAGGTGACAAGGAGTTGCCAGCTACTGTGCATGCACAGGTTGCTTTACATGGCCGCACAGAAAAAAAAATCCAGGGGTGTAAGATCTGGCGGACCAGGAGACAGGTCCTCCCCTTCCTATCCATTTATCAGGATACGTCGCATAGAGATGGTTCCGGACGACCACTGCCGTGTGTGATGGAGCTCCGTCATGTTGAAACCACATCCTGCAGTGGTCAAGGTGTGGCACATATTCCAAAAACGGTGGTAGTTCATCTTGGAGAAACCGCAGATAGCGTTGGCTGGTCAGATGGTCCTCAAAGAAATGGGGACCGATGAGGTGATCACTCATGATTCCACACCATGCATTCATGCCCCACTGTACCTGAAAAGCTGTCTGTCGCACCCAATGGGGATTATCCACACTCCAGTAATGCATATTATGGCAATTAACGGTTCCATTGTTGTGGAATTGTGCTTCATCCATAAATAAGAGAGTCGCTAGAAAAGCAGGATCAGTGTCCACATGCTGTAGGATCTATTGACAGAACCCTACCCGGGCATCGAAATTGTAACCATGGAGCTCCTGGTGCAACTACAGATGGTATGGGTGAAACTGGTGGGTATGCAATATCCACATAACAGATGCTCGGCTGATGTTCGTCTCCTGTGCAGTGGCCCGTGTGCAAGTATAGGGTTATGCCGAATAGCATCAAACACGACCTCTGCATTGTCAGCAGACGACATGGGACGATCTCGAACAGGCTGTGTCCTTCCTAGGGATGCAGTATCCCGCAGGCGTCTTTCCACACTCCGAAATGTCATGCCCGTTGGTTGTCGTCTATCCGGATAGTGTTCTTGGTATAGGCATTGTGCCTGGTATCCATTCTGTCTAGCTTCTTCATAGATAAGTAACATATCCACATACTTATCACTGGAATACATCTCAAGACAGTGAATAAACTTTGTGTTGTGAATTGCTTCAAAGGAGGGGAGTTCGCACAGCCACATACTTACTTGCCATCACATGTTGTTATCGTTCCAATGGGGCATACTTTGTCCTACCTGTGGTCTACGAA
Organism: Anabrus simplex; assembly: GCF_040414725.1. Lineage (NCBI taxonomy): Eukaryota > Metazoa > Arthropoda > Insecta > Orthoptera > Tettigoniidae > Anabrus > Anabrus simplex. Next base: position 608,137,677 of record NC_090266.1, on the reverse strand, counting down.
GCTTGGAACATGTACAACGTAGCTAACTGGCCACAGACCATCATCTCCTCACCCTCATCCAACCCAGCACCATACCCAATGCAATGATACATACAGTCTTTTATAGGGTCAAATAAACAAATCAGTCCTTGGAAGCTATCAAGTATACAACCTTACCACATCCCAGGCAACTGGCCGTTAAAAAAAAATTTCTTATGTGAGATTCGAATCTCCTGCCTTGCCTTGAGCACTGTCCACTATCACATATCTCACTGCCTGCTTGCCATGTGAGCTACTGTGACACTTGACTTACGGCGCCACTTACCAGCTTATACAGTACAGTGCTCCTGGTCTGTACGTCCACCTCCTGTTTTAAAGTACATGTTCTGCATATCTGTACTCTTTTTTTGCGGGTTCATTCGAGGTACCCATAATAAATTAATAGTGGCACTCAGGATTCCTACTATCATCTCGTTATATTACCCCGGTTTAGGGAGAGGGACTGATGTCTTTCAGAATTGTAGTAAATGTGAAGGGATGCATAAAACTGGATCGCAAGGGGCTGATGGACCACCCGGTATTTGTATTGGTCCACCTGTTCAGTATCATGTTGATACAAGCCACTTGAAACTAAATGGTATGTACACTCAAAAAACTGCTAAAACTAGGACATGTTTCAACTCTTTGTGGGTCATCTTCAGCAAGTATAGATGAAATAAAGACATCTTAAAATTGCCGAAGTGAAATATGTGGTCAAAGAGACATGATTAATGGAAAAGTTTAGTGTTGACACATAAAAAGTTTTTTTTAAACATTATGCATTGTTTTTGACAGTCTTGATAAAATTCTCAAATGAGAACAAAGGGGATGTGATGACCATTATGGTCTATCCTTGTAGCTACAGTCCAATGCTAATTATAAAATATGCCTGGCTGGAGGAGGTGTTTCTTGTGTTATCCGTTGGAATGTTCAACATACAAATATATTCTTCTGAAAAGTTGTATTAAAAATTGTTGTGTCAATACGGAACAAAGTATGAGATTCACCACTTGTAAAAAATGGACTTGTCTCTATTAACGTGTCCAAGGCTTTTGATAAAGTAGATCATGGGAGATTACTGACAAAAATAAGGGCTATTGAACTTGACAAAAGAGTCGTTGAATGGGTGGCTAAATTTCTCGAAAATAGAACTCAGAGAATTTAGAGTAGGTAAAGTGTTACCTGATCCTATAATGAATAAGAGGGTGGGGGGCAGGGTAGGGGAGTCCCACAAGGCAGTATTATTCAGCCTTTATGTTTTCTTAGTTTTATAAATTATATGAGTACAGAACTGGAATCACAGAGATAAGGCTAATTACAGTTTATGTTATACTGTATAGAGTAATAAATAAGTTACAGGATTGTGAACAACGACAAAAAAACCTTGACAATGTTGGGAGATGGACAGCTGACAATGATATGATGGTAAACAGTTTGAAAAGTCAGGTTGTAAATTTTACAAAGAGGAAAAGTTAACTCAGTTTTAATTACTGTGTTTACGGGCTGATAGTATCTCATGGGGATCACTGTAAGTACTTAGGTGTTAATATAAGGAGTGACCTTAATTGTGGTAATCACATTAATAATGCTGTAAAGAAAGGATACAGATCTCTTCACATGTTTGTGAGGGTATTTAAGTGGTGTTGTAAGAATGTAGTGGTGGTGGTTGTGGTTATTGTTTTAAGAGAAGTACAACTGGGCAACCTTCCTCTAGAGGTAAGGATGTAAAGGAGAGGAGGGCATATAAGTCACTGGTAAGACACCAACTAGTGTGTGGTTTCAGGCCGATGACCTCTGATGTTTTTTTTTTTTTAATGCTATTTGTTCGGGGCGTCGACCTAGAAAGATCTTTTGCCCCTACTTGCACAATATGTGAGGAACCTGCATGTATTTATAAATGGCAGAAGTGTAAAGTGTTGAATGTGAGGAAAGGAACATTAAGGATGACACAAACACCCAATCCCCAGGCCAGGGATATTAATCATTTACAATTAGAAACCCCTGACCCGGCTGGGAATCGAATCCGGGGCCGCTGGGTGACAGGCGGATGTGTTGCCCCCCTACACCGCAGGGCCAGAACCTCTAGATGTTAGGCCCCTTAAAACAACAATCATCATCATCAGTGTCTGGTTCCAGTGTATGGGACCCATACAAGGATTACCATGGAAAAGATCCAGAAGAAAGCAGCACGATTTGTTCTTGGTGATTTCTGACAAAAGGGCAGTGTTGCAACCTTTGGGCTGAGGAGAATTGGGAGTAAGGAGACAACCTGCTCGACTAAGCAGCATGTTACAAGTAAATATTCTGATATTTGAGCCCGTATTGAAATTCAATATAAATGTTAAAATATAAGTGTTTATTTGTAAGTTCACCTATTCAATACGTAAAATACATTTGTAATTAGGACTTCATCCTTGTTATAAATTCTATATTTGGTACATGTTTTGCCGGTCTACCAGGCATCATTAGCCATAATAATGTCTCAAGGTTAGTTCAGGATCCTGACTTTAATTTTTATAAGTTATTTGTATTTAATTACAGTCTTAAAACTAATTTACAAAAATAAATATTGTAATTGAAGATCAGTTATTACACAGTATATAAAATAACAGCTTGGCTGTGAGCAAGAAAATTGACAGTTCTGTACTCTTTCAATTAGATTAATTACAATAAAATTCTTGAATTATTTAAACACTAAATGTCTAACTCTCAGTAGTGTCGTTCAGACTTGAAATGGTGAATGAAGGCAATTACATTGTAAAACACTTTAAAGTTTAGGGCAAGAAGTCTGGCATTCCCTTCATTCACCATTCAAGTCTGAACGACACTATTGAGATTTAGACATTCTCCGGGTATCTCTTGCCCCAGCACGGACTTTCAGGTACCATCACAACCACGCCACGTCTTACGACCTCAGCACACAAGGAAAATGGCCACTGATATCACCGCTGCAGCTGAAACCAACATCCAGGAATCAACTACCATGGATACCACCCTTTCGCCTCCGAACACCAATTGCCCCATCGACTTTCCACCCATCACCACTCTCGTACTGCACCCTTTGCATGATGACCTGGTCGATGATTCCTTCATCCTGGGTTCTGGCTTGGCTGCACTGAAATAAAAATACACACTGTTGATGATCCTCTTCCTCAGGAGCGGTGACGTTCACTGGACTGTCAGGGTGCTCTCGCGATAGGGATGTAAGGTTACTAAGCTACAGGCTAACTAACCTACCGAAATAAATATGATTTGGCCTAGACTGTATTTAAATAAATGTAATTAAAGCAAGGAAATGAATGATAATATAATTATAAATATATTAATATTAATATATTATACGAGCGGTGGTAGCCTACAGCTGCCGCTCCTCCATAGTCCCGATGGCTATTCAGCTTGCGCCATCATGATTGAGATGTAATTATGACGGGGTTAACTTGCAGTATCCTGATATGGTTGCTTGCATATTCCACATGATCATACACACGTATACATTGATCTTGCTGTTACACTTATATACACGCGCACACAAACGCACACAAAAAACTATACCCTACTCTAATACGTTAATTACATATGTGGACTTTACACAGGATTCGGATCTTCCTATAATATTGAAACTCTCCTCTGTTGACTGCTAATCTGCTGGTCTTGTATCTCCCTCTTTGTAACGGGACCATGGGATTACCTTCCGCTAGTTGAGCTTCCTTGCTGTGTTTACGTTCGAGGTCGTACACCTGTCAGTTCTAAGAATTATCCTGGTTTGAATGAACTGCAACAGGACATTCCTTGGGCAATTGCTGCATGTCCCCAATATTAAACAATTACCGTCTGTCGGTATTAGCAGATCCTAGCCGTAATGTCTATTAATTTGAATGGCTGATCATTACCGGTACTTCAAGAATAATAAATCGGAAATACGAGATGTTGCCGCGCTTGCACAAATCATAGTCTCTGCGACAGAAATATGCACTTATTAGCCCGATATGCCATAGACTACAGTTAACTAGTTCCTTATCCCATTGGGATCCTTAACTTGAAAAGTCTGTCATCCCTCCTTGGGTAAAGTATTCATACAGTTTATAATTACTTAGGGATGACTGATTTAAATAAACGTTCCTAATCATCGTTCGTGAGTAAATACAATGAAAGTTCGCAATTCATGAGTAACTTACTCTAGCGATGGCTGTCACTGGCGAACAAATTACTTTAGGAATTACTCTCCACATTATTAGAGGTCACTGGACACAAAGACTGAACATTCGCGAGACAGTACGACGAACTGATCTTCCCTCACTGAGAACATATAGAACACTCCTTCCCGGGTGTGGTAGGCGTAGGGTGACCAACCGTCCGGCATTTGCGGGACATGTCCTCCTTTTTTCATGCTTGTCCTCTGTCCGGCAGGCATTTATTATTTGCTATTAAATGTCCGGCTTTTTTCATATTGTATTCTTAGTCATTCAGTTTCCTGTTGTTTTCTCTGTTGCAAAGCTATTTTTGTTGCACTTCCTCTATCTCAGTCCATATGACCTCTATCAGACTACCGTACGTCATTTACTAACTTAATAATAAATCATATCTTAAGTTAGAGCTGTCTGAAGGGCAGTAGCGTAGCCAGGATCGGCCAATGGGGGGGGGGGGGGGTTACAGTTACAAAATTAAGATATAACATAATGAAAGTGCTTGTGCTTGTGCGTGTCTGGTACGCGCATGCATGACTGTCATAAGGATACTGATACAAGAGTTTATTACTGTATGTGATATTCAGATTGCAATACACTACAAAATTCTTACTTTAAAATACAGAACAAGAACAATATGATCGAGGTCAGCAGTTTTATCTCAAACGGTATGTTCAGTTTACAATCTAAAATCTAATTTTCGAGGCTTCCTAGAAAATAAATTTAACACATCTGTTGGTTTTACAACTATGTCTCTGTGAATGTTCAAGGGAGCCAACCCGTTGAGTCGACTTTCACATGTGGTATTTCTGAGGTAGGTTTTAAGGCGTCTTAATGTTGAAAATGATCTCTCACTGGCTGCAGTGGTGACAGATAGGGTGGCAAACACTACGCCCCTGCTGAAGGGCCTGTCACCAAAGTGGTGACACTGCCCGATGTGATCTAAACGTGCTCGGTCGGGGCCAGGGAATTCTCGGCGGGGATTCACCAGTCAAGTAATGCTGGCTGCGGTATTACGTAGTGATGAGTGATACCGTGATTTGTGAGTCACAGCGTGATTTGATATCGTGATTTTCTGATATCAGTGATTTTTAGTCGTGACGTGATCACAATCACCGCATCGTCCGTGCTGCTTGGTGCTTGTTATTTGTAGCTTGTGATCAAGAGAATGCCTTGTTATTGTGACTAGGCTATCTCTGTGTAAACATTTATAAGAAAATCAGCAACCTAAGGGTTTGCATTTAATAAACAGCCTACATTTTGGTTGCATTACAGACACGGTCGTTGCCAATTTACTTCTAGGCGTACAAACATAATCATTTTATTATTTACATTCGTTTTTTGTAGACATGCCGAAGTTCAACCAATATGTCAAGGAAAAAATAGGATCAACATTGGTAACAGTCGTGTTTTATACTGTAACCGATTATTTGGTATGTGCTAGGAAATGAAATTCTACACATTTATCTGGCACAAGTGAAAAATATAATGATGAATGACTATTCCCAGCCACCTAATGTAAGGTTAACGATACCAGTGCACCTTTCCCTAGATACCAGTACCGGCAGTAATTTAGAAAAATATATGGTATGGAAAGGCGTTGACCCAGCTGCGTGAGGGCAGTTGGGAAGCTACAATGAGGAGCGGTCTAAGAGGCACGGCAATACACTTGAGGGATGTGACGTGCTGACCACACGGCTATCTAATATCTGCAAGCCTAGAGCTGCGCAGCAGCTGTAAATGAAAGCCAAGACCTTTCGAGGCCTGGAGTGTTCTTGTTCTTAATTAACTTTAGAGTAGTAGTGGTTTAAATGAAATAATTCAAAATTACAAATTTTATTCATTAGCTATTCCTTATCTTAGTCTAATTTTCATCACATTATTGTGTTTTAGATTTCACAAGAGCATGCTGATAGTGCTAGTCACAAAGCAAAATCAACCATGAAAAGTAACACTGGACAGAGTCTGCTCACACAAAGTATACCTCCCACAATCCACAGTACCTAGTTTCTATGCTCATATGTTTAGAGCCCTAGTTGCTGAAAATATCCCCTGGAATTCTGTGCATAGTCATATTTTCAGAGATTTGTTTATAGAAATACACCAACAACACATACTTTCAACATCTACATTAAAGAAAAACTACTTAGATATAGGAGGTAATTTTGCCAGTCACAGAGGATATTTGGGAGTCCTGACATAGGGTTGTATGTGGACAAAACCAGCAACTCTGTGGGTAGGTACATTGCTAATCTTGTAGTAGGAAAACTGGAACCCAATTGGCATTTACTGCTCTCCTTTGTTCTAAGCAGCTTCAGAAAATAGAGCAAAGCATTGTGTACATCATCAACAAGGGGTTCCAGTTGTTGTATCCTGGGAGTGTTGATGATTATAAAGACCTTCTCCTTGTCTCCAATGCTGCTTCCTACATGATTGCTACTCTACCTCTCGTTAAAACTTTCTACCCTTCTTTAATGTCCATGTTACTTGCATGGCCCATGCCTTGCACAGACTCACAGAAATAGTTAGGGCCAAGTTGCCTGCAGTAAATAATCTGATTTCAACAACGAAGAGAGTGTTCTGTAAGCTTCCATCAAGAATAGCCATCTTCTGAGAGAAATTCCCCTCTATTCTTTTCCACCACAGCCAATCATCAGCCGTTGGGGTTTCTCAATGGAAGCTGCCCTGTATTATATGGAACATCTGTGATAGACAATATGCCTTCAACAGACAACTCTGCATGTGTGTCTTATGGGCAAAGATCTGCTAAAGGATTATTCCAGTGTTCAGAGAGACATTGCATATATTCAGGCAAATTTTTCATTTCTTCCAGTCAATCATTACAAAAATAGGAAAAAAAGTAGAGCCTCAAATAGATATATTTTGTAATTGAGGAAGCTGAGAATATTATACAAAGTACTAGGGTTAAAGTAAGGGATAAAATAAAAGACAGGTGGGCTAGTGTATTGCAGAAGAATCTAGGTAATTCAGTGCAGGAAAGGATATATCAGGTAATGGATGGGGAAAAGTAGACCTACCTAGTGAAATTGAACTGAAAAATGTAGGTAAATTTTGCTATGCCCCTGCAACATCTGTGAGTGTAGAGCACATTTTTTCTGCTTTAAAAATTGTTTTAACAGACAAAAGACGCAGCCTGACTGTGGAAAATTTGGAGAAGATTATTGTTATGTGCTATAAAGCAAACTACGACTGAAAAGTGCAGTAAGAATGTTCCTCACAAATAAATACGCATACCGGTACTACGCATTTAATTTAATTTTAGTACAGTACTGATGAAAATTTTTTGTTTCCTAATCCATAGCTGTTTGTAATAAACGCCTGTTTAATTATGCCTTCATTTTGCAACTATTCCTATTTAGAAAGGGTAGCCTATACCACATTACTGTACTTAACGTAAAAAAAAAATCACATTACAGTGTAGGTCTATATTGTCATATTTTAAAGTCGATTTTCTGCCTATTTTTAAAGCATATTTGAAGTGCCTATATTATCTTTTAAAAACCTATTTACTTGTTTAAAAGGCCATTTTAGGCGCCTAAAACATTTTTTTAGAGTCTAAAATCCCAGGTCTGTATCATCAGATACATGCCGATTGTTGACTACTGCTTTCTGGCAAAGCAAGTGAGAGGTGCTTGTATTCCAAATGATTATTCGGATTTGAAGTACTTCTTTTTAAGACAATTCCTGTTTGCTCATATTACATATTGTGAAATTTTCATCCACTTCTTTAAAGGACTGCTACAGGTCACTGTTCTTCCTTTTTCTAGAAAACGCCATTTCAGTCTACTTGCCTCCTAATACTGAGCTTCAGTGACAATATGCCCCCGGGCATTCCAAACTACAGGAGAAATACATGTTTGTTACTATTCTAGGAGAGTCCCGTGTACCACGAGTTTTTTGAACGCGCGCCTAAAAATAATACCACACTGCGAGTCAACTAACAATTTCCTGAAACTGATATTGCAAGCGATGCCGAGGATTATAAGTGTTTCAGTTGTTAATATATTCGGGAGGAATGTGCTCAATTCCTACAAATACATTACATACTACCGGGCGAGTTGGCCATGCGTGTAGAGGCGCGCGGCTGTGAGCTTGCATCCGGGAGATAGTAGGTTCAAATCCCACTATCAGCAGCCCTGAAAATGGTTTTCCGTGGTTTCCCATTTTCACACCAGGCAAATGCTGGGGCTGTACCTTAATTAAGGCCACGGCCGCTTCCTTCCAACTCCTAGGCCTTTCCTTTCCCATCGTCGCCATAAGACCTATCTGTGTCGGTGCGACGTAAAGCCCCTAGCAAAAAAAAAAAAAAAAACATTACATACTGAACGATATGTTGACGTCCTTAAAAAATTAAATCAACAAATGTCCATACAGTTGGTAATCATGGCGATGCTGCTTCCTTGAACGCATCGCTTCGCATGGATACCGTTGCGGCAGCACATGTCGTGATATCACGACTGATCACAACATCGATCACAGTCACAGTTTAGGTAGCAACATTCTAGTTCTGTATATGGAGTTAAGAGGGCGCACGATGATCACTTGAAGTGAAATCACGACTGATCACAGTGATAGCGTAGACAGTAACAGTCGTTACTCGTGATTTCTTGATATCAGTGAAAAAATCACAGTTCGTGAAATATCGCCCATCACTAGTATTACGTAGTTTTGTTTCCGTGCTAGTTAGATTCGGACCTTCTGAGTGAGTGGAGTGTTTGTGATTTCATTATGAAATTTGAATAATATCAGTATGTCATCACTTAAAAGTGGCGAGGCACAAAAGAGGAAATGTAAGTTCTCGGAGAAACTGAAACAGAAGTACCCGTGTTTTAGAGAGGGACGTAACGAAAGTGAGGCGAAATGTTATATTTGTGACTGTTAAGTAAACTGTTGGAAACAAAGGTGCAAGTGATCTCGAGAGATATATTGCTAGTAAAAAGCATAGAAAAACAATTAGAAGCAGTTCTTCTAGCAGTAATATTGATTCATTTTTCCCGATTAAACATTCCCCACTAGACAGGAAAGTTCGGGCAACAGAGGCAACATTGGCATATCACACTGTTTCTCACCATCAGTCGTATAGCTCTATGGACTGCACATCAAAGTTGGATAAAGTGCTGTTAGCAGATTCTGAGACTGCTAACAAAATATCATGCGCTAGAACCGAAACTGAAGCTATCATAAATAAGTTAATGTAATCGCCCCTCATTCCACTGATATTATCACTAAAACATTGAATAAAAGTATTCCTTTGTTCGGAGTGGGTACTGATGATAGCAACCATAGGGCTTTGAAAATTTTTCCTATTGTTATACAATATTTCGACTATAAAGAAAATAGTAATCAAATCAAAGTCTTAGAAATACAAACATGTCCTAATTAAACTTTAGCGACAATATCCAATTATGTTCCCGAGACTTTTAAGAAGCATAATATTTCTGCTAAATGCGTTGCTTTTAGTGGAGACAATGCAAATATAAATTTTAGAGGGGTTAATGGTAGAGAAGGCAAAAACGTATTTTCAGCACTTAAAAGTAAATTAAATGAACATATAATCGCGTTTGGATGCCCAGCACATGTACTGCATAATTGTTTGCAACAAGGTGCTGATGTACTGCCAGTTGATGTAGAGAGTATAATTTTTAAAGTCTTCAATTACTCCCATATCTATACAATTCGCACTGAATAACTCAAAGAATTCTGCGAGTTTGTTGAAATAAATTTTGAACAGCTTTTGTGTCACAGCAAAACAAGGTGGTTAAGTTTGTTTCCTGCAGCAGATAGAATGCTAAAAGTGTTTGCAGCTCTTAAGTCGTACTTTCTTTCTCAGCCTTCAAATTCTGTTCCTGCTATAATTAGGTCGTTTTTCGAAAACGAGTTTTCCGAGCTGTACCTGTGGTTTGTTCATTCCACTATGCACATTTTTCACACCAAAATTTCATACATTGAAAAAGAAACGCTCTCTATAGTAAAAGTTTGTGATATATTGGGTTCAAGTCTGGCCACACTGAATGATAGGATGGAAAATAAATTCATACCTCTCGAGAACATCTTAAATTAAAACGGTGTGGGGTAATAAGCTTACTTTTGACAACATACCATATAAGTTCTGGGAAAAGGAGATTGGCGTTCAGTTTCCCCATTAAATTTGAGGTTATATAATTCTACTCTTGAAATAATACGATAAATTAATTTGATAGAACAAAATATATTCTTGAAATAATTTCAATAAAAATAGTAAAAACTGCTGCGATAAAACAGATGAGAATATAAAATTATGACATTGCAACTGAAAGAAACTCGGCATTAAAGTTGAATTCTTCTTAATCAGACATTTAACAATTATACACGAAATTTAACCCTCGCTGGTTCACTTGACTGTACCTTCAACACTTTGAGTGTAATTACGACGTATTCCTTTGATCTGGTGTTTACTGTAGATGTATCAAGTCTAATTTGGTGATGTATCCTTTTTGTTTCACTGACGACTACGTATCCATGTGACTGCTTCTTCTCCATCAAGATGACTTCTTCGTAAGTCTGTCCTGTATGACTTCATGGCAAGCCTATCCTTCTATGTAGTGGGACGTAAAACAAATAACATTATTATTATTATCCTCCTATGACTTCATGGCAAGTCTTTCCTTACAACTACACTGACCGACACTGTGGCCTCACTCTCCCCATGACCACTGACTGATGACTCACTGAGGCCTCTCCATCCTTTCGACTGACGCTATAAGACACTGGACCAGCTTATATAGACATTAGTTGACACACCTACGCAATCTCCAGAAATAACTATGATCTACTCCCACCCAGCGACAAATGTTACATACTATGGTGAAATTGCCTGGGGCACCCTGGGTTTCTCAAACAAAGTGAGCTCACCGCTAGATACGCACGATGACAGAGCGATGACTCGGCAGTTACTCCAGCAGTATTCCAACATGTGCGTTGCAAAGTCAAAACTTATTACAAGGCATATCCGTATATGATATTATGTAGCAAGTCTTACTTTACATGGTTAAATACTAATATTCACACACACATACATATATACAACAATTTGACTACAATCACGCAAGCGACAATAATTGCAGAATTGAATTGAACAATAATACAATAATAGTAATAATAATGTTATCTCACAGATAAAATAATAATAATACGGGCAAAACTTATTACAAGGCATATCCATATATGATATTATGTAGCAAGTTTTACTTTATATGGTTAAATGCTAATATTCACACACACACACACACACACACATATATATATATATAAAACAATTTGACTACAATCACGCAAGCGACAATAACTGCAGAATTGAATTGAACAGTAATACAATAATAGTAATAATAATAATAATAATGTAATCTCACAGATAAAATAATAATAATACGGGCATAATAATAATAATAATAATAATAATAATAATAATAATAATAATAATAATAATAATAATAATAATAATAATAATAATAATAATATCACAGTTGAAATAATAATAGTAATAAATACAGATATCATCTTGTAACGAGATTTGAACCGTTACACTCTTAAAGTCAAAAATTCTCTGAAATCCCTCACTGAAAATGGCTTCGAAAGAGAATGCATTGCATTTGTAGAACATGGTTTTTATGAAACGTGCATTCAATACCTGTTAAAGTGGTGTAACCCTATGATCGAAGAATTTAAGTGTTTCCCATGGATGAAACTTCATAGTATGAAAGACATTCAGTTTGAAGATGTTCTTCCTTGTCTCGAGTATTTGCAATCTGAAGGTGTGGAGATAGACGATTCTAAACTTTTTGACCAATTTTGCAATGTTCAGAATTACACCAGGAGTTCCGAAATTGATAAACATACAACATTCGACAAGCAGTGGTGTGAGTTTTTCAAATATAGCCCTGACATTGAAACATTTAGTGAGCTGCTTAAAATTTGTCAGTTTTATCTCGCTATTCCAGGTTGCAATGCAACCGTTGAAAGAGTGTTTTCCCTGATTAATACACAGAAGTCAGAAGAAAGAAACAGTTTGCTGCCCGAGTCGGTTAAGGATATTATAATAGTGAAGTATAACTGTAAAAACATGTTATGTGGAGAGTTTTATAATTATTTATTACAATAAAATAATTTATCTTTGCTGTGGAAAGTGGGTGCAGTCGATAACTATCAGCATAAAATAGCTACAACTTCAGCATCTTCATCAACATAACAGTTATAAGGTATGCAATACTAAATTTTGTATGTAAATATTAAAATTCCATTTGTCCTCCATTTTTAGAACATTTTTATGAAAAGTCCTCCTTTTATTAAGAGTCTGTCCTCCATTTGAAAATTTAGAGTTGGTTACCCTAAGTAGGCGGGCTTAATTTATGTGTTCCTGGGTACGCTGGGCTTGGCGCGGTACCCTGAGGGCTTTAGCGTCACTGATATTCGTGCGCTATTCCTAGCCCAAATAGTTTAATCACATGTGTCCCCTATTCACTTATTCGCTATAAGTTGAATCACGATATTCCTAGTCATTCCTCTAACTGATGTTCCATTCCACAACAATCGTAGGTTTTTCACTTAATTTGAATGCGTGGGAGGTACTATTTTCTGCCGACGATGCATTGTATTTGGGTGGAAAATGTCAGCACGAGGTTGGCAACGCGTGATTTGTATCACAACGACGCACTTTCACATTTAAAGTCATGTCACCTACAATTAATAAATAAAATCACACTGAAAATATACTATTTTCACCTATTGCCAGGAGCACCAAAATCTGCCTTAATACTGTTCCGATGACCCGAATCAACTAAATTATCATAGGCGCCTTTTTGAAACGAATAATTTTGAGCTCCCTGATTGGCTGAATTTTGCCTAGCGGTACATGGCTTTCTTCGTATGGGACGAACCACCTCTATCCGAGGGAGGTCTGTCATCATTCAGTCTCACTCGCACAGAACATGTGGTCTCTCCCTCTTTCTGCCACCTTTGTTCAGTTACTGGTGAAATTTTATGGCGGTAGCGTACTGGCACCGTGAGAAAGCGCTGACCCGAGCACTTAGCTGTCGGCTGAAAATTTTATTTGAGGATGGTGGGGAGTGCAATTATCTTTGGCTGCACCCTAGAACGTGCCTTAAGTATGGTGACAGGGCTCGACACTCTGTCGCCAATTTTTATTAGACACACCAGTCCGGCTCCATGGCTAAATGGTTAGCGTGCTGGCCTTTGGTCACAGGGGTCCCGGGTTCGATTCCCGGCAGGGTCGGGAATTTTAACCTTAATTGGTTAATTTCGCTGGCACGGGGACTGGGTGTATGTGTCGTCTTCATCATCATTTCATCCTCCTCACGACGCGCAGGTCACCTACGGGTGTCAAATCAAAAGACCTGCAACTGGCGAGCCGAACATGTCCTCGGACACTCCCGGCACTAAAAGCCATACGCCATTTCATTAGACACACCATGCCGCCTGCCGAAATATCTACCTCAGTGGCTGTCTCATATTCTCAAACATCGATTGAAATAATTCATTCTTTTTAATGCTAATTCGGCATATGGGTGCAGTACTCTGAAAAAACCTCGCACCGGCACCCAAAGCTACCTTCTGCCAAACCCCGCTCCGGAATTCCGCATCCCCTGTAACATTTTCAGTACCCCCATCAGATTTAATTTACACCGACATGAAACAGCTAATATTCGCCTCACTGGTAATGGGCTAATAATCAAGCTGAACTGGGAGGGTGCCGCATGCCGGCTCACTCACTGAATAGGAGCTACCCAGTTAGGTTATTCTTCACCCCTCACACCTCTTTCCTCCTCCACCATCAAAACACCACCCCTCCCCTTGCCACAGTCCTTTTAGCTGTGTAATTCGTGATTTGGACTCTGATATCTCAGAGGAGGCTCCCGAGGAACTCAACGTGGAGGGTGTGCCGGTTCGGAAAGCCTTCCGCATTAAGAACGCCAATGGGCCCACCTTCATGGTACGGATCCTCCTCCCTACAACTGAGGATGTCGACAGGGTCCTGAACAGTGGAGTCTCCATCTTCCACTACCACCATAGAATGGAACCCTCCTGAGCCCTCCAGCTCCCCAACTCATAAGATGCGAAAGATGCCTGGTCTACAACCAACATACCACCGCACACTGCACCGCCGGCCATCCGGTGTACGGTCGCTGCTTGGAAGCACATCCCACATCCCGCTGTCCTAATGCCCAATGCCCCCCCAAATGTAACACCTGCTGGGAATCCCATTCTACTTGTTCCCACCGATGTAAGACCCGCACCTCACCACTCGAGAACCGTCCTGAACTGGTTGCACCTGTCTGCACCATTGACACCTCCACCCAGTCAACCTGCTCCCTCTTCCCACCCCAACCCTTGAGGACATCATCCGATTCATTACCGTCTCCCTCCTTAACATCCATCCCTATCACCGCCCATTAGTCCTTGCACAACTTCAAGCCGCCGCTAACCAACCCCTCAACGTGCACTTCCAGACATCCCACTCCGACATCAACACCCATTTCAACTTCACCCCCCTCGATATATTAGTTTGATCATGTCCATAGTCCCTTCCAGAAACCGGTCCTGTACACCCATCTTCATCATCTTCCTCAACATCCAATCTTTCCACTCCAAGCCTCTCCATCTCCAAGCTCTCACCACTCAATACCCCTCACACGTCCTCCTCCTTAATGAAATCATTCTGTGCCCCCATCAGTTTGCACACCTCCCCGGCTTTACATGTCACTGCGCTGACCACCCCCATGACGTAGGGCACGGGGGCTCAGCTATCGCCACCTGTTCATCCCTTCCTATTCGTAACCACACCACTTCTCATCCCCTTTCCTTCCCCGAATCCATTGCTGTAACCGTTTACTTCCGATCCTGAAGCCTTCACCTCTCTACCATCGGTCACACATTCCCCTACATCTCGACTACCCCACCTTTCTCTCTGACACCTTCCCCCACTTCGTACTCCTCGCTGACCTCAATCTCACCTACCCATCCCGCCGCGAACTCAATGACCAATCCCTTCATAGTGACAGAGACTGTTCCGTCGTCCCCATCCCAGGCTATACCCGCCCCAACTCCAATACCACACCGGATGCCATCATAGCCCACAAATCCCTCTTTCACCTTCTGCAAGTCCAACTCCTACTCAGCATCGGCAGTGATCACCATCCCGTCCTCCTCCACATACATTCCACCTACAACCGCCCTTCCCCTCCACCACCAATCCCCACCGTTAACTTTTCAAAAGCATACTGGCCATCCTACCATATCCATCTGTCACAAGCCCTAGTAAACCCTCCTCTTCCTCTCTCCGATCAGCAATATATCGGCAACCTCAACACATTCATCCTTTCTGCTATCTCCTCTGCTTCTGCTTCCAGTATTCCAAACACTCTCAGATCCCACTCACAGCCTAGACTTCCAATGCACTTTTTCCGCCTGCAGAAGCTCTCCCGGTCCTATCTCCGAGAATTCTCATCCTCCGGTGACCCATATTTCCTTCATCATCACCGCCAAACACTCCGATCCATCCGCAACTAACTACCTTGCTGCCCGTCATCGCCGTTCTTGGGCCCAAACCTGTACCACCCTCAATTCTCTTCACACCCATCCCTCTAAATACTGGCAAAAATTCAATAGAATCCTAGGCTCCAAGTCCACACCCTCATAACCGGTTCTCTACCACGGCATAGATCTAGCCAACACCATGGAAAAAGTGTAGATCTTTGCTGAACTCTTTCACGACCGCTTCAGCACACATCTAGATTCCGATTTCGACTACTCCGACTCACAACTCTGCATTACCTTAGTTTCCCCACCACTCACTCCTTCCACTTCCCATACCCTTTCCAACCACCCCCTAGACACGCCCATCACACCATCCGAAATTCAGTCTGTCTTCTCTAAATCCCGGAACACCGATCCAGGACCTGACAAAACCCATTACCTTCATATCCGTCAAGTCGCATTACCACTTCTAACCATCCTGGCTACCCTTTATACCTTCAGCCTCAGAACCGGGTTTTACCCCACCTCTTGGAAACACACCGCCACGCTCTTCTTTCCAAAACCAGGCAACCCACTTTCCGCACTTGACTCCTATTGCCCCATCATCCTCATCACTGTTCTTGTCAAAATCCTAGACAAAATCCTAGTCCATCGTCTCCACCCCCACCTCGAAATATAACAATTTGCTCCCCACCTCCATTTCGGGTTCCATCCTGAACTATCCACAACCGACCAACTCCTACGCTTTGTCCAGATCACGTTGAATAATTTCAACCGTGCCCATCCTACACTCCTCGTCACCCCCTGTGGGTGGGGAACGCAGACTAAGAATACACCCACAGTATCCCCTGCCTGTCGTAAGAGGCAACTAAAAGGGGTGACCAAGGGATGATCAAATTAGAACCATGATACTACTTGTAATTAGTACCACCATGCAGGGAACAGCATGTGTCGCTTTTACTTGCGCGTAATACCGTACCACTATGTTAGGTACACAATAGGTTTATGATTAGTAGTGACAGTGTGTGCTCAGGATGCATTTTACAGTACCTGTGATTCGTACCAATATATGAGCGACACCATGGTTCTGCCTTGCCTGTGATTGATACCCACTACGTGAGGAACACCACGGGATAGTGCGAGTCCCTGTGGTTAGTCCACTTACATGTGAAGAACACCATAGGTTTGCGTTGCCTGTAAATAGCGACACAGTTTACGAAACACCATAGGTCTGTGTTACATGTGCGCGTTACATTACCTGTGAGTAGTACCATAACGTGTGGTATACCGCGAGTCTACGCTATTATTGATTAGTACCGCAACATGACAAATATCATGGTACTACTTTCCTAGCAATAAGTATCATTATGAGGGGCTGATGACCTGGATTTTGGACCCGTTTAGACTACAAGCATCATCGATTCAGTATTGAGCTTTAAAAGAAGTCCCTTGGTCAGTAATACTATAGTTTAATGCTTTCGTTTAATGATAGTTTCTGAAAATGTGGGGCATTGCGGGTCTGATCCACTGATTGTTTTAACTTCATATCCATCCATTCATTCTTCGTTCTCATATTTTGAATTCTGGCGAATTTTTAATTGTTCTTACATTTCGTGCCATTAGGGGCCGATGACCTAGATGTTAGGCCCCTTTAAAAATTAAGCATCATCATCATCATCACTCCTCATCACTTTTGACTTCCGCCTTGCCTTTGACTCCATTTGGCACCCTGCACTCCCGTTCAAACTCTGATTCCTTGCTATCCCAATTTCTTACATCCGGCTCATTGCATCCTACCTCTCCAAGCGAACCACCCATATCTCCATCAACAACCAGCTCTCCTCACCCTTTCCCCACACCCTGGGTGTTCCCCAAAGTTTTCCGCTCTACACCCTCCTTTTCATACTGTTCGTCGCCGGAATTCCCCAACCTCCTCAACCGCTTCAACTGTTTGAATTTGCCGATGACACTGCCATCCTTGCTCCTCTCTACTTCATTCAGTCAATCAACCGCGAAGTCCAACCCACGTAAATTCCTTCCTATCCCGGTGTGACCGATGGCACCTCAAGCTTAATCGTGCTAAAACCCAAGCCATTCACTTCCGTCACCGTCGTGGCATGTCCAGTAGTACCCGCAACCCTAACCAACTTCAACTCCTCATTCGCAACACCCCCATCCGAACGCAACCCGTCCTTTTCGACCAGCACTTCACCTTCCGCTCCCATTTCCTTCACCTCAAAACCAAGACTAATTCCACTAATTTCTCATGGCGGTAAAACACATATCTGGTTTCTTTCTGGCCTCACATCTACCCTCTCTGGGTTCTAATTTCACACTTGGCTATGGGTCAGTTTGTTGCATAATGTCCTAAAAGATCCTCGCTAATTTACAGCGGTGAAAAAAGCTGTCTGGTCTGGCTGAAAACATGCTCCATACAAATCATGCATATCCTAACGGTATTAATTATCTGGTATTCTATACCGGGTTCCCCGTTCAAAACTCTAGAGGTCAGCTGACCTCCAAATCTATCTGAAGACGATGACATCAATACAACCCTAGCGTCCAGTATGGCGCTTAAGAAATCTACATACAAACCATGTAATAACTATTAAACTATCGTTACCCTCAAACCACCTTAAGTAAAGCTAATAAACACATGGCTGGTGCATGCCGTCAGCCCCGAGTTAAATTATTTAATTTGCACTTGAAATAAACATGCTTAAGGCATTGAACCTCACGTAATTTAATATCTACATTTTTGAAAAGGCCCCGAGTCGAATCTACAACTATAAATCATGCTTAAAATGCAGTTTAACTCATATGATATCCTCCGTCATTGCATCAGCATACCATCCGGGGCTACGTTGTGGAGTTAGCACATCCTAGAGCTGGCACTCCACTCCTGGGATCGCCATTATAGTTGTTGTCTTCTTCTTTGGATCATCTGAAAGTCCTGGAAACTGGATGTTGCAATCAAGTATTCCTCTTCACTGCCTTTTATGTATACGCGCTTAATGCCGCGACCTAGGCGAGATCGTTGAGGTAATCTCCTACTTATGATGTGAGTTTGATCACGAGTGGAGCCTATTAGGTGTATGAAAACCTGGTCACAACAAGTTTATTTGGCAGCTAACTTTACGTGAACCACGCTAAATTGACGAACTTGATCTAGTTTAGATATCTACTCACAGTACAGGCTGGGACGAGCTAGTTTATTTCCTATCGAAAACTTTGTACTTGCTTTGTTTAAGGCACTATGTTATAGGCACAGTTTCTAGAGGTTCGATACGAGCGACACGCACTCCGCACCGGTCTTTTAGTCACTAGCCTCTTGCTCTTCCGGCTGGCTCCCCTTTATAGTCTATGCTCATGTCCGTTAGGGTCGGTACATCCCGGCCTATCTAGAGACTATCTTTGTGTACCGACCAAATCTCCTTCAAGGGCTGTTTGAATTTGAGTGAATAAACCATTAAATTGCTTGCTTGTCACCACAATGGTGCAGATAGTTCTCCAGAAATCAAATCAATATATATTACTGTTCGGCAAATGATGGAACTGGCACTTGTGTGGAAATAACTTGATCTACTAGCTTTCTGCCAGGCCTGAAGTGCTCATGTTGGCTACGTATAGTTGGCACCACTCGCTTCACAGGACAAATTCAAACCTCTCTGTCACCGTCTCGCGATTTCCTTTCTCTCACTCTCCCTCGCGTGGTAACGCTATCTACGGGGTCTACACGAGTAAGTTCGAAATAAAACTTGCTTCCCGTTGGGATCCCCACAAGTAATCGCAAGGACCGGAGCTTGCGGTACGGGGTCGCCTCCTCCTAAAGCACAGAGTTCGGGCTCTACATTGTGCTATATTAGAATATTCCAGTTATATAAATTGATGCTATCTGGACCGTGATCTAGTGATACAGTACACTTCGTGTCCATCAAGGTTCGGCCTTGTCACCTGTACTCCTTATCAGAGACCTACAGCGCAAAGTTCCATTGATCTTACTCTGTGCAAATGATGTCATGCTTACAAACACCTCTAAACATGACCTGCAACACTGGGTCCAAGCCTGGAATGATGCCCTCAACAGACTTCATCTTCGTCTTAATATCAAGAAGACAGAATACGTAACAAATCAGAGTGACAGCAATATTGAAATCAGTGATGAATGCATACCGAAGACGGATCCATTCTGTTACTTAGGATCACATTTATATAGTAACACCAACATCAGTGCTGAAGTACAAGCAAGGATAAATGCTAAATGGATGCAATGGAGGGATGTACCGGGAATGCTCTGTGACAAGAGAATGCTGATACATCTGAAGTAAAAAGTATACCGTATACTGTAGTTGATTGTCCATGGCGCTGAGTACTAGCCAGTTGCAAGATGAGTAGAACACCAACTTTGTGTTATGGAGATGTGTATGTTACGTTTGTTGATGGGACTTACTTGCCATGGCCATTTTACAAACAATGCTATTCGGTAGAAGATGGGCGTCACCCTAATAAATGACAAAATGGGTGAGAGACGTCTTTAATGTTACGGTCACATGCATCAGCAATACTGCTTACCACCATGAAATCGGCGGAACATGACCATTGGAAGACCAAAACAATGATGCCATGATGCCATCAACGCTGACATAGAGGCTTTCCACCTACAGCAGAATGATGTTTTCGATTGTAGGATATGGCATTCTTTGATCCATCAAGAAAACACTACACGAGTAGGGTAAATGTTTGGAAGAACTTTCAGTTGTGTAACGTACTATGTTGAATTTCTTTATTTTTATTTAAGTAATATTAAGATGAACACATTGTGCTCAGTTCAGGGCTTACTATTCACTGTCGATGTCAGTCATGAAAGTGATATTGTGGAGAATCAGTTAATAGGTGTATTAACTCGCCCACATGATCCAGTGTAGCCATCTGGTAAGGATCTAAGAAGGCCTAACTGTTTTACATGCACTGAAAATGATTTCTGATGGTATGTTTTTATGTTGATAGAAGTTGAGTGCTGTAAGTAACTACAGTTCTGTAAAATTCCACTTTCAGCTTTATTCTGAAGAATATAAACATATGAAATATGACATAGTATGAAATAAAATATGTTAAAAGGCAAGCTAAAGCATTATGATACAATATCTCAAACAGAAAGACATTGCAGACAACTTTGTAAAAAAGAGTAGAGAGCAGTAATGCATTCTTCTCCATAGGTTACCATGAGATATATCTATATAGCTTGCATTGCAATTGAATTTAACGGGTGACTGTATCATGGTAGTAATTGAATTATCATCTATGAAAAAGGTGATGCTGGAATAATAGATCAATAGTGCTCCAAATCTTCATTATTTTTTGAAGAGGAACATAGACTAATTTTTCACCACAGTATACCTTGTTAAAATTGTTCATGTCGAAAGGTATTACCAGAACACCTTTTAAACATATGCCATACTGCATAGAACAGTAATTGACAACTAGCAATGTTAACAAATATACCTGTATTTTTTACAAATAAGTTATACAATGAAACATAATTTGATTCACATTCCTTTTTACCAAACAAACCTAAATGTCCGAACAGTGTAAAAAACAAAGTGGAAATAGCCTCTCACCCAGTCATCCAGATTGGTTTTCTTCTCAATCTGAGAGCTTTATAGTATCGTGTATGCCATCAGTAAGCATTTATCACAGCCTAAAACCTACATGGCATACTCCATACAAGTCTACTGAGGTCACTTTGCGGTATCCATTCCCTTTCCTCAATGAGAGCCTGTGAACGTTTCCAGAGAGTCTGAGGTGCAACAGGACAACCACTAACATGTTTGTCAAGCATGTCCCACACGTGCTCAATGGGATTGACGTTGGGATTCACTGTGGCCATCGTATTACTTGAATGTGTAGTCTTATCAAAACATCCCTTGTATTGCCCACTACATGCACCCGGCCATTGTCGCGCGTGAGAAGGATTTCAGAGAGACAGCCTTATGGAACAACCACCACGAGGTCCAACGAGATCTGGTTGATGGCTCTGGTGGTAAGGCAGCACAGACGACAAGATCTGTATGGTTGTTGACACTAATGCCATCCCATACAATCACAGAATCCTGTCCGATTCTGTCCACTCGCTCGAGAAATTCTGGCAAGTTGTTCTCACCAGGCCTCGCCATATATGCATCACATTTAGTCAGGGGAAATAATGACTCGTCAGTAAACACACAGCCCTCAAGTGACAAAGTTGCTATTTGATGTAATTATGGGCAAATAGAATCCATGCTGCTTGATGTTGCCACATTAAGTGAGTCATTCGAAAAGTTAACTTATAACTCTTAGGTTCTTCACTCTGCCAAAACTATTTTTGAATAAATACACTTACAAACTACATGAAAAAAGAAAACATACCGTATGGTAACAGTATTACACCTTAAAAAGAAACAAATGAATTAAAATAGAATGACACGTTTCGTTCTTGAAAAAACATCAACAGACCCTATCAACTCAAAATATTTAGAAACATATAAACATTTGCGTTTATTTCTGTTTAAATCCTTACAAATTTTGTAGACACGATCGAGAAAATACGCCTACATGAACTACTAATAATAACTAATATGAAATGAACTCGGAAAATAATAAAAATAACACCGTAGCGGCGGATACGGACCAGAGCTTGGAAACATGACAGTTAACTGATCAAAACGTAAAACTGAACCAAATGCAAGGGAAACAACTTACAAGCCTAATAAACGACAGCTAAGGACAGGAGTGTGGAACGTGAAAGGGCCCTATTGAGGTCCATGAGAAGGTATGACGTTATGTGGAAAACAAGGTTCACGATCATCCACCTCGGAACTCGTAATATTATTAAAATTAACAAAATACAACTTCAAAAGAAACAAATAAAATAATTTCAAATTAGCAGATACTTAACATATTAAAACCAAGGATGATTAAATAGACTAACAAAAGATACAGATCCACGAAACCGATATCAAGACATAATGAGGATACTTCAATAAATCTGTAAAACATACGGTTTAACATAGTAAGGTGATACTGAATTACAATGTATTATCACAAACAAAATGCAGGTGACTGTCTGCAGAAAACAGAGTCATTCAGAAAGTGAAATTAATGACGAAGGGAATCTAGGGCAAACTCAGACACGTTGAATTTAAAACATTGAAAATTACATTAAACGAGAAAATACCGAAACACAGAAGGAATTAAAGAAAATCAAACGTGATCAGTAAGGCATAGAGATAGCACTTACCAAGAAAAGTTGGAGTTCCGGAGGGGAGCCTGCGAGCGCAAGCGCTCAGATGGACGGTCGGATGGTAAAGATGCGGCCGAATCCTATCACGCACGCCAAGCCGGCAGAAGGCCGGAAATGGCCCAATCACAATTAACCAATGGGACACCGAATTCCTCTAGATTCCCGTTTCTTGCCAATTGGAAAGGTTGTTATTTTGGCCAATCCAATTGCATGACCATATGTGGTAATTTCCTAACTTGCTGAAGCAAGAGGAATTACATCACCTAAACTCTCCACGTGCAGTACCTACAGTTCCAAAAGTTCTGAACCGCACGTGTTTAAAGCACAATGTTACAATTTTTGACATACAGAATATACAGTGATAATACCCTCAATAATTCTTCTTCTTCTTCATACAATAATAAAAAACTTTCAATAAATTCTTCAAGTTACATAAAATTTGAATACAAAACTCACTTCAAAAATAATTCGCGCTTCTTGCAATGTTCATTCTGTCCAAAAAATAAAATGCTGTGAGTCCAAATTCTTTTCTTGATGTTTCTTAAACTAAAAGGTAAATAGTTTACATTTATGAACTCAATAATATATTATCACAAAACACAATACTTATTCCCATGCTTATTTCCAGTTCACCGTCCCACCACCGTCGACAAATTTGATATTTGGAATCTGTCATAATGAAGTCATCACTTCTCTCCACTCCAGCAAAGAATGCGAGTCGTTGGAATACCAGTACTCTGTCGTTGGTATGAGTCCAGATGGCTAGTTAGACCGTTGACCTTCCGCCATGCCTCGTCCCCCGCCTTGGTTAGGTCAATGATGCTGTATCCCCTTATTGTTGTTTTATTATTATTATTATACGTTTTTAACCTGGTGTGGAAATTTAGTTTTGTTTGGCCTATATATGTGGTGTTGCAGTTGTTTAAATTTTCATTTGAGTTTTTTGAAATTATGCTATTATTATTATTATTATTATTATTATTATTATTATTATTATTATTATATTATGACCATACACGAATGACATTTATAATTAAACACGAACACCTTGCTTACACAAATACTGTATTGAAAAGTGTCTCTTGATACACTGACATAAAGCAACCTCTACAAGGAATAACACAGTTTCTATATAAATGCTGTGGTCAACATGCGCGCATTCTACTGGGATATAACAGTCTCCCACGCTTATTTTTAAAGAAGAGAATTTGGTGATCATTTAAGTAACATAGTCCCTAAGGTACTGCAGCGGACGGCGTGTCCTATCTGGTCGGCAGGTTAGGTTTGGGGGTGGAGGTCCGTTTTCTTCTGCTTCAAGTCTTCGATTTTGCATGTCTTCTTCTGCCTCGAGTCCTTGATTACTCCCAGGGATAGGCTCATTCATCCAGTCCGTGAAGATGAAAGGTTGTTTATATTCAGGATATTCTTCTTGTTGACTTGGGCCTAATTTCTGATCAGTGATTATTCCCGTCTCCTTCGGAACCTCCGTTCTAAGTATTTGGTCAATATGTCTTTTGAGGCTATAACCATCGTCTAGCTGAATCTGATAATGTAAATGACCGAACTTTCCAATGACTACTCCATACTTCCATGACATTTTATTCCCTTCATAGAATTTCACTTGGACTCTGTCTCCCACGCTTAGATTGCGATGTCCATGAGTCTCCTCTTGATTTCCTTCCTGTTTGATTGGGCGAATAACGTCTAGTTTGATCCGTAATGGTCTGTTGAGGTACAGTTCAGCTGGTGATTTTCCACAATCTAGAGGGGTGGCTGGATATTTCAGAAGGATCTCTTGCACTTTTCTGGATATAGACAAGGGCTCACTCGACATAGCTTTTAGTCGACGTTTTAGCGTCTGGATGTTTCGTTCAGCCATTCCGTTAGTTGCTGGATGTCCAGGAGCTGTGAATTTTTGGAATATACCGTAATTTTGCATCAACAATTAGAAGGAAGTAGAAACCTTGAAATGGACATGCATAATCCATGTGGACGCGGCTCCAGTTGTCTGTACGGACGTCCCAATGGTGAATCGGTGCTTTCGCTGGAGAGGATCGAATGTCAGCGCAGGCCTGACAAGATTTTACCATTTTCTCAATATTCTTATCGATATTCTTCCAGTTGCAATAACGCCTTGCTAATTGTTTCATTTTTGTAATCCCTATGTGTGTTCTATGTAATTCCTTCAGAACTAATGGCTGGAGTTTTGACGGAATGACGACTCTTTGAACCTTGAATAAGATTCCATCATCTAGCGTGAATTCATTGTCTATGGATTCAGATGACATGAGCTCTGCTTTGATTTTTGATAATAATTCATCGTTTTCTGTTGAAATTCGAATACTGTCAGGATTTAATTCCCCGGTTGCTATTTCAGCGATGGTTGAATAACAGAGTTTATGAACTTCGTCATTGAACACTATATCCTTTGAAATGTGTGATTGAATGATCGCTGCTCTGGACAAGCAGTCAACGTTGGTATGATCTGAACCTTTTTATACTCAACTTCATAGTCAAATCCCGAAAGAAATGAAGCATATCTTAATAATCTAGCAGAAGTCATAGCTGGTAATCTTGAATTCTGATGGAAGATTCTGGTAAGTGGGCTATTGTATGTTATCAACTTAAACTTGCGTCCAAATAGATACATATGAAAATAGTTGACAGCGAACATAATTGCTACAGCCTCACGATCCAGCTGGCTGTAGTTACGTTCAGCTGAAGACAAGGACCTTGAAGCAAATGCGATAGGCTTTTAAACATAATCAACAATGTGTGACAGGACTCCAGCAATGCCTGTTGAACTGGCGTCACAAGCTAGAACCAGTGGTAGATCTGCATTATAAGATGTCAGCACTCGATCACTTGCAATCTCGTCCTTTAGTCTGACAAATGCTGATTCACAAGAACAAGTCCAATGAAATTTCTTATTCTTGCGGAGAAGCTGCTTCAAGGGGTAGGTCATAGTTGAAGTATTTGGAATGAATCTTGAATAATATGTTATCATTCCAAGAAATTTTCGAACATCGTCTGTATTGACCGGACGAGGCATTTCAAGTATTGCTTTAACTTTTGCTGGTGACTTCATGATTTTATTATATTCAATAACATGGCTCAGATATTCGATGCTGGTTTCAAAGAAAGCACACATCATTTGATTTAGATGTAAGTCGAATTCTTTGAGCCTTTGAAGGCAGGCAAATAGGTTTTGTTGACATTCTGTTTTTGTAAAACCATGAATAATAATGTCATCAAAATATGAATGAGTTTTCGATAGTCCAGATAAAACTTGTTCTATGATTCTATTAAATTCAGACGGAGCTGTTTTTATACCAAAGGAAAGACGATACATGCGATATGTACCTCGATGTGTTGATATGGTTTTGATCTTGCTGCTCTCGTCATTAACCTGGAGATGAAGATATCCTTTATATATGTCCATGCGGCAAGAGTTCCTCGAGTTTTTCAAGCTATTTAAGATGTCATCCACTTTCCGAATTGGGTAGTTTGCTGCTACTAATTTGTCATTGACGCCTATCTTGTAATCAACGCAAAGTCGAACTCCGCCATCGGACTTTGGAATCACTACTAGTGGCGAACCCCAATCACTATAATTGATTTTTGAGATTATTCCACCTGCTTCTAAATCGTCTAATTCTTTTTCTACTTTCTCCCGTAAGGCATATGGAACATCACGTTCTTTATGAAAGTCTGGCTTGGCATCCTTACGGAGCTGAAGAGACATTTCAAATTTGGCACACACCCTACCTTTTCATCGAAAATTTCTGGAAATCTCTTGATTATCTCAGTAATACTACCGACTGACTGCATATCGATATGAGTAGTATTTGATGCCGCTTCACGGCCAATTTCTTGAAGATTAATACCAAGGTGACGGAACCAGGCACGCCCCAGAAGCGGTTCGAAGTCGTCCGGTACTACATATAACTCTTCAGATGAAGTTCTATTCTGATAAGAAACAGTAACGTTAACCTTGCCATCAGGTAAAACACATTCTTAGTATAAGAACGAAATGCAACATCGGATTTCTGGAGTTGTACCGTAAGTCAGGCGCTTTGAAACTAGAACGTGATAGCAAGGTAAAACCCGCTCCAGAATCTACTTCAAATCTCTGGGGTATTACTTCTATAAGAACTGTAGCATAAAATTTCTTCGCATGTGGATAGTCGTGATATTGAAAAATGTCTATTATATGGCTAACACCGAATGTTTGAGTAATGTCTTCTTCCTGAAGAAAATGAGAGTCGATTTTGGAATTCCTTCTCGTTGCTAACAAAATACGTATGCACACTTTCTTAATGTGGCCGAGTTTCCCACATAAACTACATTTCAGATTGTTAAAATAAGTCCTACAGTCCTTCGCCAGATGATTGTAAACACATATATTGAATTCCCAATTCCTTGTAGTCAGTTTTTGATCTGGCCTTGTTTACCGATGTTGCTTTAGCTTTGACCATCGTGAGATAAGTCCTGCCTTGATTTGTGATTGATTTTTTGAACAGAATCATTATTAGTACCCTTGTACACAGCTGATGGTGACAGTTCCTTGCTGTCTAACTTACATGCTTCAAGAGCGATAGCTTTTGTTACAATTTCGTTAAATTCTTGAACATTTGCCTGGAGTAATTGTTCACGAATTGAACTGTCATAAATTCCCCCAATGAACTGTGCTCTTAGGAATACATCTGCAATGCTTACCTTACATTCACATGTAGAATTGAAGTCGCCGTCAATTGTAGCAAGCCTTAATGTAGTAACGTAGTCAGCAATAGGTTGATTTTCAAGCTGGTAAGTGGATAAAACCTATGTTGGGCTACCAGAACATTCTTTTTAGGACAAAGATGTTTTTCCAGGGATTCAATTAAATTGTCATAATCGAAATCACTAGGTGTTTTTGGTGCCATTAATGCTGATAATGTGTTATAACTCGTAGATCCAGTCGAATTAAGTAGCATCTGAGCGGCGTATTTCTTGTTGGTGAACACATTTTTCAATTGTAGATAATTTTCAAAACGTTGCCGGTAATTTCTAAAGTTCTCTGCTTGTGGGTTGAAATATTCGAAGGGTGGAATTAGAAATGTATTGGAATTAATAATAGGTTGAATAGATTGAACTGGTGCTTGAGTTCTCAGTTAATCTAAGAGTGCCTGTTGATTGGCTTGCATTGCTGCCAAAAAGTGCTTAAACTGGTCTGCATCCAAGGAGAAATGTTTGAGTCATGTCTCCCACAAAAATAATTGAATGTTAGGAATATGATGTTTACGTAGTTGAGGTTATATACGTAACACGACAGTCGTATTCCCGTTCAGTCACTAATCGCAGAACATTTTTTGTATTCAGACAAAATATTATCATTTTCCTCTGGCGTTTTGAAAGTTTTTCTCGTCGCCAATTGTTATGACCATACACGAATGACATTTATAATTAAACACGAACACCTTGCTTACACAAATACTGTATTGAAAAGTGTATCATGATACACTGACATGAAGCAACTTCTACAAAGAATAACACAGTTTCTATATAAATGCTATGGTCGACATGCGCGCACTCTACTGGGATATAACTATTATTATTATTATTATTATTATTATTATTATTATTATTATTATTATTATTATTATTATTATTATTATTATTATTATTATTATTTAAATTGTTTTGAAAGCTATTTAGTGGTTGTTTAATGAACTTGTTTTCAAAAACAATTTAAATTATGTTAATAACGAATAATAATAATAATAACAGCTTGATTTGAATTAACTCAAATGTCAAGTTTACAAAACAATTTTAACCAACTGTCAAGTAAACAGGCCCATCTAATAAACATATTCTATACATACATACATTATCATTAAAGACAGTTCTGACTTTCAGCGTTCAGTCTGCAAGCCTCTGTGAATTTACAATCCCTATTTGCAGCTGGTGCTGTGACGTCATTTAGTTCTATACCTCTTATCTTTAAATCGTTAGAAACTGAGTCTAACTATCGTTGTCTTGATCTCTACTTCTCTTATCCTCCATAACAGAGTCAACTACTCTCCTAGGTAACCTATCCTTCTCCAGTCGCCTCACATGACCCCACCACCGAAGCCAATTAATGCGTGCAGCTTCATCCATCAAGTTCATTCCTAACTTAGCCTTTATCTCCTCATTCCGAGTACCCTACTGCCATTGTTCTACCTGTTAGTACCAGCAATCATTCTACTTTCATGTCCGTTACTTCTAACTTATGAATAAGTTATCCTGAGTCCACCCAGTTTTTGCTCCCGTAAAGCAAAGTTGGTATGAAAACAGACCAATGTAAAGATAGTTTCGTCTGTGAGTTGACTTCCTTCTTACAGAACACTGTTGATCGCAACTGCAAGATCACTGCATTAGCTTTACTACACCTTGATTCAATCTCGCTTACTATATTCCCATCCTGGGAGAACACACAACCTAAATACCTGTTCCAGCTTTATATCACCAATCTGACATTCAATTCTGTTGAATTTCTTACCTACTGACAACAATTTAGTCAATATAATGGTCCGTTATTGGACATTATAAATTTTCCAGCTAATTTATTCTTGGTTGCCTGCGTTTCGCCCTCGTGTGCTATTCATCCAACTTCCTCTCAAGCACTGATCGCACCCTCCCTACCAAGATGCCAGTGGATATTTTGTCTGGTGTACTAATCAATGAGATACCTCGATAGTTATTGCAATCCTTCCTGTTCTCTTGCTTTTATAGAAAGGTGCAATTACTGCTTTTGTCCAATCTGAAAGTACATTACCAACACTCCCTGCTAATCTTACTACTCTATGAAGCAATGTTATCCCTGCCTTCCCACTATATTTCACCATTTCAGGTCTAATTTCATCTATTCCTGTTGCTTTATGAAAATGGAGTTTATTTACCATTCTTCTCACTTCCCCAGGCGTAATTTCACCAACACCATTTTCCTCTTCCCCATGAGCTTGGTTGTTTGCGACACCACCATGAAGATTTCCTTTTACGTTGAGAAGATTTTTCAAAATATTCCCTCCATCTGACCAGCGATTCCCTGGTTATCTATTATGAGTTTTCCTGAATTACCCAGAACACTGTTCATTTGATTTTTCCCTCCCTTCCTAAGATTCTTTATTACAGTCCAGAAAGGTTTCCCTGCTGCCTGACCTAGCCTTTCCAGGTTATTACCAAAATCTTCCCAAGACTTCTTTTTGAATTGAACAACTATATATTTCGCTCTGTTTCTTTCACCTATGTACAATTCCCTGACTACCTCGGCCCTTGTTTGGAGACCTTTCTGATAAGCCTCCTTTTTACATTTACAAACTGCTCTCACTTCATCATTCCACCAAGGTATTCGCCTTTTCCTATCTTTACACACAGTTGTTCCTAGGCATTCCCTTGCTGTTTCTACTACAGCATCCCTGTATGGCACCCATTCTCTTTCTATATCCTGAACCTGCTTACTGTCTTCTGTTCGAAACTTCTCACTAATCATATCCATGTACTTCTGTCTAATTTCCTCGTCCTGGAGATTTTCTACCCTTATCCGTTTGCAGACATATTTCACTTTCTCTATCCTAAGCCTAGAGATACTTAGTTCACTACAGATCAGATAGTGGTCTGTATCATCGAAAAATCCCTGGAAAACCCATACATTCCTAACAGACTTCCTGAATTTGAAGTCAGTTAAGATATAGTCTATTATGGATCTGGTACCCCTAGCCTCCCATGTGTATCAATGAATAGCCTTATGCTTGAAGAATGTATTCATAACTGCTAAACCCATACTAGCACAGAAGTCCAGCAAACGCTTACCAGTACCATTCCTATTAGCTTCCTTATCTTTCCCACTTTTTATATCATACCTTTAATTATGCATTATTTTTATGTAATACATGTTTTGTCTCCTCAGTTCCTTGAAGACTTAAGTTTAAGATCACAAAGATAATAATCACATTAAGAACTCTTAAAATCATTATTAGCAGATCATCATCATCATCATCATCTGCAGTTTCCAGCTGTTGGCCAGGTCTGCTTGGAACATCAGCCTCTCCATCTCCTCTTGTCTTCCCACCACTTCTCCCTAGTCTCTCTTGCCCAATCCTCTCCTCTTCTCTGTACACAGTTTTCCACTACTTTCATCCACCTGTATCTTGGTCTTCCTCTTGGCAGTAAACCTGTTATCTCCATTTCATGCATCCTCCTCGGTATTCTTTCCTCTGTCATTCTCTTCATGTGTCCACACTATCTAAGTCTAGATGCCTCTATCCTATTCTGAAGTGGCTCTTCTTTTACCATATCTCGAACCTTCTCATTTCTCATCTTATCCCATCTTGTCACTCCTATCAATTTCTCAAAAAATTCATTTCACTTGCCTGTGTTCTATTCACGGCTCTCTGACTCTTTACCCAAGTCTCAGCTGCATACGTCAGAATAGGTATACAGTACATCCTGTATATATTATATAGTACATCCTGTATAATTTTTAAAATGATTAAAAGACATTAGCCTTGCAAATGCTGGAGTTAATAGTACCTATGAGCACCAATCTCGTAATTATCTATGTGAAAAACACACATTTACAAGCAAGAACCATTTTTATAGATATCATACAAAGTTGAATGAATTCGAGCAGTTCATAAAATGGACATAATATACATAGATTACATAGAGATCTGTCACCTCTCTTTAGGAGGAAATTAGTTAGTGCTTAATTAAAATATAATGGTGATTTAAAATTAAGGTAATTGTCTATAATCATGATATATTCCATTAAAATTAAGTTAAAATGTTGACGGAAAATTCCAGATGATAATTTACGTTATTCGTAAGGAACACGTTGGATATTGCCAATTGTCCCACTGTATATAGAGTCTACGATATAAAAAGTGTTGAATAGGTAGACATTTTCACTTGACAATTGGATATTTTGTCAACAGGGATATTGGAATAAGATGAAATTCATCAATTGCTGTAAACTACTTTATTGCAAGGATAATAATAACAACAACGATAATAATAATAATAATAATAATAATAATAATAATAATAATAATAATAATAATAATAATAATAATAATAATAAAAATAATAAGAGGAGCACTAAACATAAAACACTTAAAACAAAAATACCGTGTGTCATTGACCTAGCCAGGGCAGAGACGTGGCATGGTGGAAGGTCAACGGACTGACTAGTCAGCTGGAATCATGCCAATGACAGAGTACCTGTATTTCAACAACTCTCATTCTATGCTAGAAAGGAGAGCAGTGAGGACTTCAGCAAGATTAGTTCCATGTATCAATTTTTTAAGGATTTAAACGGAAATAAATATAAATGTTTATACATTTCTAAATATTTTGAGTGTGATTTGATAGAATCTGATGTCATTCCTGTAAGAACGAAACATATCATTCTATCTTAATTCATTTGTTTCTTCTTTAGTAATAATTCTGTTGCCATATGTTTCCTTTTTCAGGTAGTTAAAAAATGTATTTATTCAAAATTAGTTTTCGCAGACTGAATAACCGAATAGGTATAAATTAACTGTCATAACTGAAAACAGATGGCTTCAGATATCACAAATCTTCCATACAGTTTGTCTGGGTTATAGGTTCATTTTGTGCAATCATACAGTCTGATGGGATACTGTGACTCCTGCTGCCCTTCTCAGATCTTGTGGCAGTTCTCTGGCACTGCTGGTACGACTACACAACTCAGAAATGACTGGATATAGGTCATTTTGTGTGATGATGCACTGAAAACCTTGTCCAACTTACCTGATGAAATGACCTGTCTTGTTGTATAGATTCCATAACAAATAAATAACAGACAGGAAGAGATTGAAGTCCTCGGTAACACGACATAAGGTCCACCCTTCCTGGATCAACGCGACTGCTCATACAACTTACATCATTAAGATGTCTCATTGCGCAGGAATATGTACTCTCCGCGAATACTCAAGGTCTCAGTCCATGCAATAAGGCCAATGGTACCAATTGTGTCAAAGGTACTGTAATATAACAGACGATGAAAAACATTTTCTGTTATTCTTTTGGACTTTTGCAAGTTTATAAGAAAATATATGAATAAAATAATACCAGGGTTTCATTCATAAAACATGAAATTGAGTAATGTTTTGTGTATTTGCTGTCTGAAAATTAAAATTCTTTAATAACATCTTAATTTCCAGTAATTACCCAACAGAGGAATTTCTGATAAAATTGTTATGTAGGATTTGACATATTCCAAGATCCTCTTCACACAGTTATGTATTTCTCTAACGGGTTTCTTTCCTTCATGAGTGTATGATTAGCTCTGTTCTGGTACAGCCTCTTCTCTAATTACAGGTTCACCATCCAACTTTTTAAGATTTGGAAGTTTTTTTATAGCTTCTGCCTTCCAGGCAGCTTCCTCAAGAGAGTCACATAGTGGATTACCTGAAAACAAAACATGTACTATAAGCATGTAGAACTGCATGCCGTTCAACATTATGGTAGAGTTCGTCATTGGATTTAATGTCCTTACATTACTATCATATAACAGAAGTTCCGCAACTGGTGTGCAGTGGATTTTTATCCATTGTAATAAATTGAATTTATTTATTTATTACCTCATGATTACAGTGTTTTATATGTATGTCACTGCTGATGCACTGATTAATAAGACGATGCTTCCCCATAGACAATCAGTTGACCATTTCTGCCCTTCTCAAGTTGTCAGCGATGTAATTGTGGAAATGAGAACACACAACCACATTAAAACTACGGCCATGTAGGCTATGTATGTTGACCCACAGGTAGTGATGGGCAGTCTGAGACGAGGTCTCGAGATTTCTCGGGATTTCTCGAGACTATCGCAGGCACTCTTTCTCGCGAGAAATGTCGAGAGATCTCGAGAGCGTTGTCCCCTCATTGCGCGGCGGGCAGCGTGTCGTAGGCCTACAGGTAGTCGGAGCTGAGTGTTGTTTGTGACGAGTATGTGAATAGCCAACCACGGACCTTCTCCATTTCGTAAATATGTGTCAACAAGGGATTAGGGCGTTCATTTCTACCGAGGTCTATTTTGAAGCAGTGTAACATAATTATAAAGGATACCCATTCTGGCATTGTATGCACTGGTAGGTACACGAATGAGTGGTTTAAGTACAGAACCTGACGGGTACTATAGGTACATGTACCTGGATGCTAGAGGCGTGCATTATTCGAACTCGAGACGAGGCAAGATGCGCCTTGCTGCATATGCAACCACCATTACGTATGGGTGGAATGTGTAATCTAAAATGCTTCAGTTTGCTCCAATTCTTTCGACAGGTAGGTGTACGTCGTTATCAGACCCCACGTTCAATAACATATGACCATTGCTTGTGTTTACCGATATTTTGGTGACAGGGGAAATAATTCCTTACAATAGTGATGGGCAACGCTCTCGCTTGATACTCCCGAGACTGACTTCACGGATCTCGAGACTCTCGGGAGAATTTGGAGACCGATTCTCCTGTGTTGCAATCTGTGCCCCGCCCCAGTAATTACGAGTGTAAACTTTATAGTATACCATAAGCAGTTATTGCACGAAATAACGTTTTCATAAGGAAACGTGTGAGCCGATAAATTTTGTGAAAAGCCCGGAAAAGTACAGCATGTTCAATAATGGCCCCCTCAATACCATTAACGAAAGTGAAAACAGAATGTCAGTATCTTAATCTATTCACGACTTATTTAAGGTGGACATCTTAATTGAATAGCCCTGCATAATTTATGAATAACTGTAGATAGGATGTACACCTACTTGGATACTAGAGGCGTGCATTATTCGAACTTCAGACGAGGAAGATGTGCTTTGCTACATATGCAACCCCATTACACATGACTGGAATGTGTAATATAAAATGCCCGACTTTGTTCCAATTCATTCAGCAGGGGTGATGGGAAACGCCCTCGAGATCAATTCTCGTGTGCTGCGAACTGTGCGACGTCCCAGTAGCCTAACTACGAGTGTAAGCTTGATACTTATCATCAGCAGTTCTCATATGTTAACGTGTGTGACGATAAATGTTGTCAAAAGTCTAGGAAAGCACTGCATGTTGAACTATGAGCTCCTTAATACCATTAACGAAAGTGAAGAAAGAATGCTAGTACCTTAAACTGTTCACGAGTTATTTCAGTTGGACTTCTTAGCTGAATAACCTGTATAATGTGTTAATAACTGTTATTAGGATGTAAACCTACCTGGATGCCTCACATTCGTTGTCGGCAGTGTAGCTTCTTGTGATTCAGACCGGACCAGAAGTGTTCTGTGACTATTCCTCCTCATTTATAATATATGTTTTTAAGTGTCGGATAACCACAGAAGTTTTTCTGTGGACGTATTTTAGTTCTTTTGAATAAAAACACAGCGGGCTGTGCTATGTGGTATCTCTTCAAAATAACTGACATCCACGACTTACGTTGCGTTTCGGACATTGTCCTCAAGTTGTCGCGTACAACTAGTACAATTTCACATTGCACTGTCATATATCGAAGTACCTAATTATGACGGGAATACTTTATAACATTATTACCATTAACGAAAGTCAAAACAGAATGTCAGTATATTAAACGGTTCAAGAATTGTTTCAGGTGGACATCTTAGCTGAATAACCTTTATGTATAATTTATTAATAACTGTAAATAGGACGTACACCTGCCTGGATACCATGCAATTATCGGCAGGGTAGCGTCTTGTGGTGTAGACCAAGCCGGAGTTGTTCTGTGGCAGATGGTGGTGGTGGTGATTATTTTTTAAGATGAAGTACAACTAGGTAACCATCCTCTATACACCACTAATCAGAGAGAAAAAATGGAAGGGATCCGACATTTCGAAAAATGAAGGTGTCGGCCAAAGGAAGACAAGGGCCACGAAAGGCGTGAAATTGAAAAACGCCCTAAGCCTCGAGTGTTGTAATACCGTCAGGGTCGGAAAAGAACAAGAGTTGATCGAGGGAGGACGGGTAGGGCAGATGAAAGTGAGGAGCCTAACACAAGTGGAAGCAATGTCATGACTCACCTGAGGGCCCCGTCGTCGCCAACTCACGCTCCCAAGTTAAGAGCCACTTACAGTCGCCTCTTACGACAGGCAGGGGATACCGTAGGTATTATTATACCGCCCCCACTAACAGGTTTTTTGTGACGATTACTCTTCATTGATATTATGCGTTTCTAAGCAGTAATAGAGATTGGGAATTAGAAGTGAGGGGACAGAAAACTGCACAGACAAAAAGAACCCGGGATCGTGGGATAATGCGACGAGGATGTACATAAAAGTGAAAAAATCTACAAAATGGTAAGTATTTGAAGCTCTCTGAGCGAGTTTCGACAGAGAGGTAACAGTTTACGAACTTAAGTGCGGTAATAAGAGTTTTTATGAGATGTTGATTCAATACTATACAATAAAACTTTCATCAAAGGAACAATTACACATGTATTACAATTTAATAGAAGTAAGGCGTAATAGAACAAAATAATTGAAGGGTTGATAGGAAAAAGAACCCATGTCACTTTTTTGTCGAAAACGAGTTATCGATATCAACGGGGAGTGCATGACGTCTGGCATCTGTTTATGTTTATGGTTTCGAGAAAAACAGGCCTTGTCAAAGAATATAGCCTTTGATAATATCAGTGGTTCTGGAAAAACAACCTATGTCAAGTGCCAGTTCTGGAAGAACGACCCTTGTCAAATGACATGGGTTGTTTTTCTCAGAAGTTTGGCAACACTTGCATTGAAGGAATAACAACATGGATGATAACAGCTGCAATGATGTAGCTCTTGATATTAGGCCTCGAAAGCGAAAGAGAGCACTTCATAAAAAGGTCCTAATCAAGAAAGCAAAACTCAGTGGTGAAGCACATATTAACCATTTAGGCAAACAAATAAGTGCCAAGAGAGTTGGAGATGACTGCAGGTAATTCGAATATCTTTTCTAACCTCCAAAATCTTGTTAACATCCTGATACAAGAATGTAATGTTGTGGTATTTTTGCCATTATTGAAATGATACTTATATAATGCCTATATGACAGTGGATATGTGCGTTATATGTAAAGAAAATGTGAATGTGTTTATTGGTTTAGTTTTGCAGGTGCAAGAGATACAAATGCTTTATTGCAGTAGGACCAAATCAGAGAGATGATATTTTCCAGTCGTTTTACACGTTACATTACAAGGAACTGCAAGATTCATATTTAGCTGGGATGATAACGTTAGCCGCTATCAAACAAAGAAGATCTCGTCAGGTTACAATAGATGTAGCAAAGGCTTTTCAGTCTGTCAAACACATAGCAAATACAATGTAAATTAAAACACTAAAGGCATATCTGTAAAACACACACTAACATACAAAGAATGACATGTTTCGTTCTACAAGAACATCCTCAGATTCTATCAAATCACTTAAAATAAGCTTATATATGTACAGTATTGTTTACGTAGCGTAAACTTGTCAATGATAGAGAGATAAGTGATAACATGAAACAGTAATGACAAAAAATAAATTATATACAATTATAATATAGTGAAAAACTTACGTATTTATCTAGACTGCCGAATTTCCATGACCACAGTCCTGAAATAGTGTTTGGTGACAACAGACTTAACATCGGCATTTTTTGTCATTACTGTTTCATGTTATCACTTATCTCTCTATCATTGACAAGTTTACGCTACGTAAACAATACTGTACATATATAAGCTTATTTTAAGTGATTTGATAGAATCTGAGGATGTTCTTGTAGAACGAAACATGTCATTCTTTATATGTTAGTGTGTGTTTTACAGATATGCCTTTAGTGTTTTAATTTACATTGTATTTGCTATGTGTTTGACAGACTGAAAAGCCTTTGCTACATTTAACTAAGTCAACACTGGAAAACATGGCTTCATTTTTAACAAACAAAAAGGTTACAATAGAAGAAAAGAACAATGAATTCATTTCAGAAGAAGACGAAGACTCAAGTTCAAAGCCCACCAAGTTCACTCATAGTGCTGCGTTTCATTGTAAAGTAAGGGTGCAGATTCCAGGAGAAACACAAGTGTATGAAGATATTGCGGTATGTCGAAATGCTTTTATGAGTATCCATGGAATAACTAGAGCTAGGTTGCGCACTATTCAGTCATCACTCGTAACCTCCCGAAAGGCACCCTTGGAACGCAGAGGTAAATATGGACCTAGGCCGAACCAAATGCCTAATGAAATAGAATATCTTGTACAAGATCACATTAGATCATTCAAATCCAGGCAATCACACTACTCTCTCCATGACAATCCACACACTTCATATTTGCCCGAGACTTTGACAGTTAAGCAGATGCATCAAATGTTTTTGGACTTGTACCAGATTGCTGTACCATACAAAGCATATTGGTGTGTAAGTAAATTCAATCTAAAGTTCGGTGTTCCACGATCTGATACGTGCAGAACTTGTGACCAGCTTCTGCAAAACATTAATTCTTCAACTGAAGAGGACAAACGACAGCTTCTTACCCAGAAAGAACTTCACCTAAGAAAAGCAGAGGCATTCTATGAGCTGAAGAGGAAATGGAAACAGAAAGCTCGTGAAGGATTAGTGTCAGTATTATCCTTTGACTTCATGCAGAATTTACCCGTTCCACATATACAAACCAATGCTGTCTTCTATGCTCGCCAGCTATGGTATTATGTGTTTGGGTTACATGATCTCAGTGATGATAGGGTGTCTCTGTATGTGTATAGTGAATGTGTAGGAAAAAAGGGTCAAAACTGTGTTACCTCACTTCTTCTTAATTACTTTTGCAATAATCACGATAACTTGAAAGAGGATCTTGTGCTGTTATCAGATGGCTGCTCAGGGCAGAATAAGAACTATGTGATGGTTTATTTTCTGTACATGCTAGTCCACTGTTTCAAAATGTTTAAGTCAATCACCTACATTTTCCCAATTCGAGGCCACTCGTACTTACCAAATGACCAAGATTTCTCTATCATAGAGAAAATGAAGAGGATAATTATTGTTGAAACTCCATCTGAATGGGATGAAATAATGCGAAAATGACGGTCAAAACCTAGCCCTTTGTTCTCAATGTTGATCAAGATGACCTATATGACGTCAAAGATTCTGTTGAGAAGTTTTTCTGAAGAATCCCGGGGCAGCAGTTAAACTTAAGGAAGCTAGAATGCTCAGAATAACACAAGAACACGAGTTCCTTGCAGTCAAACGTACTTACAATGGCGGTTGGAGATCATGTGTTATAAGAAATAGGACAAAACGGCCAAACGAACTGTGACTGAAGAGACTCTACAAAGGCCCCATTCCTCTGAATCCTGGAAAACTTGGAGATTTGAAAATACTGTGTGGTATGTTGAAGGCCAGCAGTGTGTTATTTTACAAATCACTTGAAATGCATGTTGCCGGAGATTCTGAAGTCGATAATGATATTGAAGTTGATCTGTCAGATAATAGCAGCGGTGAAGACGAATAGAGATAGGTTAGCAGGTGAAAGAGGAACTGAAAAAACCTGTCTAATGAAAACTAGAATATGATGGTTCAATTTATTTTAATATGCTGTAAGAATTGTTTCAGTGTTTTATTTGGATACTTAGGTGTCATAATGTTATTGTTAGGAGAAGTACAAGAAGGAGTTGCCTTATACGGTTGTTTATGTCCACATTACTGATTTGAATTTCTAGGAAAAATAACCCTTGTCAACGTGAACGTCCCAAAAAACGCACAATAACTTGAACAGTTTTCTTAAATAACTAAATCTAATACAAAGAATACATTGATAAAGCATGAAGCAATGTAAATCTATAATTTCAGTGTTATACTCCTTTAAGGAATGAAGGTGTAATGTTTCTTCACTCTCCTGAAAAAAGTGTTTGTATTGACAAGGGTTGTTTTTCCTATCACCCCTTCAATTTATTTAATGACTACATACTAAGAAACTAGCAGACACTAAAGAGACTGCCAGACTGACGAATGCGCACGGCAAGCGGGTGCATCATACCTCAGTGTCCATAACTTTGGCAAATAAAAGACTGCCACCCTTCCTCACAGCACATGCAAATACAAAGTCTTCACTACTTGTTGTTGCGCTATGCAAATTGGTTAGCCGCGACAAACGATATTTTGTGCGTATTTCCGTCAAAACCTTTGTAATAATTTAAGAAAATAGAGTAAGAGCTGAAAAGTAAACAGGGCTTGAATAAATTGCTTTTAAAATATGTCATCAGTTTCAGTCGGCTAAAATGGAATACAAATGCAATGTTTTCTCCACAAAGTGGGGGCAACTGCCTCCCCACCTAACGCCACTAGTGTTTTTAAGTGCCGGATCATCCAAGGAGTATTTCTGCTGACGTGCTTTATTCCTTTTGAATAAACGACACAGCTGGCTATGCTATGTGGCATCTCTTCAAATAACGTACATCCATGACTTACGTTGCCTTTCGGACATCGTCTTAAAGTTGTCGCGTACAATTAGACACAATTACGTATTGCACCATCATATATCGAAGTACCTAATTATGACTCGAATACTCTATAACATTGTAAGGTAGTGATGGGCAGTCTGAGACGAGATCTCAAGATTTTCCGATACTAGCGCAGACACCATTTCTCGCGAGAAATTTCGAGAGATCTCGAGAAGGTTGTCCTCGCATTGTGTGGCGAGCAAGCGTGTCGTAGGCCTACAGGTAGTCGGAGCTGTATGTTGTTTTCGCAGAGTATGCGAATAGCAAACCACGCACCTTCACCATTCCGTAAATAAGTGTCAACAAGCGACAAGGAGTTAATTTCTCTCATTTCTAGCGAGGTATATTTTGACGCAGTATAACATAATTATAAAGGATACGCATTTAATATTGTATGCAGTAGTAAGTACACGAATGAATAGGCCAAGTACAGAAACTGACGGCTACTGCAGGTACACCTACCTGGATACTAGAGGCGTGCATTATTCGAACTCGAGGCGAAGCAAGAAGCGCCCTGCTGCATATGCAACCACCATTACGCATGAGTGGAATGTGTAATCTAAAATGCTTGAGTTTGCTCCAATTCTTTCGACAGGTAGGTGTACTTCGTTATCAGACCCCACATTCAGTATCATATTATGACCACTGCTTGTGTGTACCGATATTTTAGTGACGAAGGAAATAATTCCTTACCATAGTTCCTTACAATTATTCGCGTCATATGTAAAGTTAGCATAATTACCCAACAACAACAAGAGTACAACAAGCAATTCCATGGAAAGGAAATATTACAAGAAGTATTACTAATTTAACATTCTAAATCCAGCATCATCATACACAAATTCAGTATTTCCAGTGCTTAACACTACCGCTTACAATACAATAGGTTGAGATTTCTACTTGCTTAACTTTACAAGTGATAATAAAGTGAAGTTAAACCATCGTTACCCTACAACTATAACGACAAACAACAACGAAAGAAAATATGACAAGAAATACTACTAGTTTAACTTTCTAAATCCAGCATCATTATACACAAATTCACACACAACTTAAGTATTTCCATTACTTAACACTATGGGTTTAAATACTATAGGTTGAAACTACTAGCTTAACACTACAAGTGATATTGAAGTTAAAACATATCTACCCAACAACTACACCAACAAGAGTACAACAAGCAATTCCATGGAGAGAAAATATTAGAAGAAATACTGCTAGTTTAACATTCTAAATCCAGCAGAAAATCACAAATTCAGTGTCCGTCGTTAGAGCTTTCACTTTTCACTTTATACTACCACTAATCATCTTCTTAAACGATGTGATACCGCAAGAGAATCTATCAAAGACTGCTGCAGGTAATTTATTCCAATCTTTTATGGTCCTGTTTACGGAGGAAAACTTGCCCACATCAGAATGCTGGTTATTATTACCCTACTGTAAGTGACCATTGCCATCGGGATATTTCCCATTTGCGATGTGTTTGTTAATAATAATAATTAGGTACTTCGGTATATGACAGTGCAATGTGTAATTGTGTCTACTGTATTGTACGCGACAACTTGAAGACGATGTCCAAAATGCAACGTAAGTCGTGGATGTCGGTTATTTTGAAGAGATGCCACGAAGCACATCCCGCTGTGTTGTTTATTCAAAAGAAGTAAAATACGTCGGCGGAAATACTTGTGTGATGATCCGACACTTAAAAACACATAATATAAATGAAAAGGAATAGTCACAGAACACCTCCATCCCGGTCTTAATCACAAGAAGCTACACTACCTACAACGATTGTGAGGCATCCAGGTAGGTTTACATCCTAATAACAGTTATAAACAAATTATACAGGTTATTCAGCTAAGAAGTCCACCTGAAATAACTCGTGAACAGTTTAAGATACTGGCAGTCTGTCTTCACTTTCGTTAATGGTATTAAGGAGCTCCTAGTTCAACATGCAGTGCTTTCCTAAGCTTTTGACAAAATTTATCGTCACACACGTTTCCATATGAGAACTGCTGATGATAAGTATCAAGCTTACACTCATAGTTAGGCTACTGGGACGTCGCACAGCTCGCAGCACACGTGAATTGATCTCGAGAGCGTTGTCCATCTCCCCTGCAGAATGAATTGAAGCAAAATCGGACATTTTAGATTACACCTTCCACTCATGTGTAATGGGAGTTGCATATGTAGCAAAGCACTTCTTACCCGTCTCAAGTTCGATTAATGCACGCCTCTATTATCCAAGTAGGTGTACGCCCAATCTACAGTTATTCACATATTATGCAGGGTTATTCAGTTAAGATGTCCACCCCCAAATAAGTCATGAACAGTTTAAGATACTGACATTCTGCTTTCACATCCGTTAATGGTATTAATGGTTTCATAGTTGAACATGCTGTACTTTTCCAGGCTTTTGACAAAATGTATTGGCTCACACGTTTTCATATGAGAACATTGGTTCACGCAATAACTGCCAATGATATACTATCAAGTTTACAGTCGTAGTTACTGGTACCGTACATCGCACAGCTTGCACTACAAGAGGATCAGTCAAGACCGACTACAATTACATGAGACCGTAATCCAGAAAGAACATGGCGGACATCGGTGTGCGATATGAGAGGTTGAGGGAGAGGTTATGCATGTTTATTCCGAGTCACCTAAAGAAAATATTACAAGTCGAACGTCATGAAATGCAACTCACTAACTCAAAATATGCATACCGGTAATCAAACACCAAAAGTAGCGTTATCGCGTATTGTAAGCATAAATGAAATTTCAGAAGGGAAAATAACGAAGGGAGAATTATTGTATCAACGTCAGGTTGAAACAGACACAGAGTACAAAAATATTTCACATATGAATCTCCGGTCAGCAAATACGATGTCAACAAAGAACATTATTAACCTTAACATGAAATACTATGTAACACCACCATTAACCAAAGTCCATTTTTCAAAACAAGCAAACAAATTTCTCCAACAAAATTTCAACCTTCCAAAATCCACCTGTATTTTGAGAAGGTACACGCGATATTTGTATGATACACTTGACCATCTAAAGCACTCGTCACCTTAAAACTCACCAGAATTGATGGCATAGTTGTATTTTATATATAAAAAAAGAACGTAATGCTCATGTTCACTCACCGGAAACGGGGTTAGGTTTAGTTTACACATGTTCATTGTAAAACGTTGAAAATTAATTACATCATTCTTGCACCACCGTTTAAGATTAATTTAGTCATAAATTTGGTCTTGTTTTTCCGGATATTTCTGGGACTGATTTAATTTTCTTTGTAGTAAGGTACGTTGGCTGATAGGGCAAATGCTAGGATAGGCATCATTACTTTTAACTTCGGAAGTTTGCGCGGCACTCGCATTATATCACCACCTTCTATGGGTACCGTATATAATGTCTTCCTTTACAATATATTTGATTTCAAAAATGATGAAATGATCAATGCACACAACAATATTAGTCCCATGATTCGGTTCGAAGTTTTCCTCACGAATGCTCTTAACCCAATTTTGCCCTAATACTAGGTCTTTTGGAAACGGGTACACTGAAGCTCTTACTTACATCCAGGCACACAGCACATTAAACTATAAACATATTGCATATGTAACTAAAAATAAAGGAAATACTTTCAGAGAAGAACACGAGAATCAACATTAACCTAATCACCACCGATACTGTTGGCATAAATAAGCTCTTTGACAACAAACAGCTTCTTACGGCACTCAAAGAGGATCTATAACCTTCTTAAGACCATAAATAAACATAATGTACGATTAATAATATTCAAATTTCCGTAAATATTTTGTAACAACACGGCTTACACAAATCAAAACAAACGCATGCTAGCACACCAGCTGCCGCCATTACGGACAGTTTCGATAGCTCGGTTTCTTGGATCGGTCTTGAGATTCTCGCGAGAGTCTCGAGATCTACGACGTCAGTCTCGAGAGTCCCGAGCG
Organism: Anabrus simplex; assembly: GCF_040414725.1. Taxonomy (NCBI): domain Eukaryota; kingdom Metazoa; phylum Arthropoda; class Insecta; order Orthoptera; family Tettigoniidae; genus Anabrus; species Anabrus simplex. The sequence continues at coordinate 608,093,169 of NC_090266.1, read as the reverse complement.
AGAACGTTGCTCATCACTATGTCGAACAATGAACAAAATGATTTGGGAAAATCGCATGATATCATGAGATACTATCACCCATGAATTCCACAATGCCACTAATTTTGCAAGTAATGCCACGGTTGTCAGTGCCAAGGTTCAAAGCTCAGGTACCTGCCCATAAACAGCACATTTTTCCATTGAACGCTAAGAGTCACTTATTAATATCCCTGGCCTTGGGACTGGGTGTTTATGTCGTACTTAATGTTCCTTTCCTCACATAGCGGGCGAGTTGGCCGTGCGGTTAGGGGCGCGCTGCTGTAAGCTTGCATCAGGGAGATATTTGGGTTCGAATCCCATAATTGGCAGCCTTGGTTTCCCATGTTCACACCAGACAAATGCTGGGGCTGTACCTTAATTAAGGTCACGGCCGCTTCCTTCCAACTCCTAGGCATTTCCTGTCCCATCGTCGCCATAAGACCTATCTGTGTCAGTGCGAAGTAAAGCCACTAGCAAAAATGTTTCCTCACATTCACCACTCTACACTTCCGCAATTCCAATTACATGCAGGTTGATATCATACGGTGCAAGTAGGGGAAAAAATCTCTATAATTCAACGGCCCGAACAAATGGCATTTTATATTTTTTTAAATCTAAGAGTCGTGTTCAATAGTATGAGGAGGGCTACCACTGTCTATGGACGACTGGAGACGCATAATTTGGAGTGATGAATCACCATACTGTGTGGCAGTCGGATGGGAGAGTTTGGGTATGATGAATGCATGCAGCCAGTAAAATGCCCACAACCAAATTTTAAGAAGATGTGATGACAGTGTGGGGGGTGTTTTTGTGGAAGGTACTCTATCCTCTCGTATTGCCATAGAGCATGTCACTGAGTACGTTGGCCATATGGTTAGGATCGCATAGCTGTGAGCTTACACTTGAAAGATTGTGGGTTCTAATCCCACCATCGAAGCCCTGAAAATAGTTTCCTACTGTTTCCCATTTTCACACAAGCAAATGCCGGGGCTGTATCTTAATGAAGCCTTAGGGTGCTGAGTATTTTCTGGTGCACAGACACACGTGAGCTGAATTTATTTGACAACAGTGTGTTTCTATTTACATCATATTTCTAAATAAATGAAAGACATTCTCCTTTAATCTGTTCTGTAATTGTGACTCTGCAGGATATTTATTATACACTAGATTATCTCCCCTCTCTCTCTCTCTCTCACACACACACACACACACACACACACACACACAACATGCATTACAGTTTCATTCACTCCTAAAAATACATAAGTGTGTGGTAATGCTTGCGGGTAAATGATAAAAAGACACATTACATGGTTGTACAGAGACCGAATCATGAGGAGGAGGCTGACAGATGAGGAGGTTGAAGATTGGGAAATATATATTTAAAAGAGTAGAAGAGTTTAAATTCCTTGGTGAATTAATCAATGAGCAAAACCATAGGCAACAAGAACACCAAGCTAGAATTAAGAATGCAAATAAGGCATTTTACTCTGAGCCCAAAGTTAGGCTCCAAGTTTTCAACAACGAATGCAAAAATGATTTTCTACAATACAATCATTTGACCAGTACTTCTGTATGATTCCGAGACATGGAGTATAATCAAGAAAGAGCAGCAGCAGTTGAAAGTCTTTGAGAATAAATTTTATAGAAAATAATTGGTCCATGATTTGATCCAGTTGAAAGTATTTGAGAATAAATTTTATGGAAAAATAATTGGCCCATGATTTGATCCTACCTCTCAAAGCTGGCAGAAGAGATCTGATTATGAGATTTACACCCTCTCTCAACAACACACTCTAATGGGTGTGATAGAATCCAACAGACTGCGCTGGGCTGGACATGTACTGAGGATGCAGGATAGCAGAGCACCAGTAGATCTATACAAGGGATCTCTTAATGAGAAGAGACCTTCAGGAAGACCCCAAAGCACTTGGAAGAAAGAGATCAACAAGGTATGCCGGACCCTCTCAATTGATAACTGGGAAAAGCAGGCTCAAGATCAAAAAGGATGGAAGAGGATCGTGTGATTGGCACGGGAACTTCATGTCCCTCAGAAGCCTATGGAGTGAGTGAGTCAGTGAGTGTGGTGCTGCTCATAGCAATTTTTGATGCAGAACCCTACATCACATTCCTTGCACAGGAACTTGGAGTCTTTCCTGATTTTATTTCTTCTGCTTACTACACATCTTTGATGGGGGTTCCTTCTTTTCCTCTCTGTTTGAGGAACTTTTCTTGGGAAGTGTCTTGTTGTAAGGCGATTTGTAAGACTGATCACCTTTCAGACTTCTCCACGAGTCTTCCTCGTGAACAGTCGAGATTTTCTTCTTAAGACACAGAGCAAATTCCCTGCTAAACGTTTCACCTTGTTTTCGAGACAAGGCAAAAGCCCAAAAGCTTATTATCATGTCCTCAGCTCAGAGATATTTACCACAATAAACTGGTCCGCTTTAAGTCAAACTGAAGACCCTATTAACCCTATTATTAACTACACATTCAAACATCACAACTGCAGTCAACTTGGAAAGCATTAATTAATGTGATGACAAATTCTATTTTACAACTACTCAGCATATAAAATATTTAAGTAAAGATGACCATAAACCAATAAATAAAGTTAAATTCATTACCACATTCTATCATACACATGCTACCTTGACCCCTTCAGACCTGGTGTACATTATAATGTACATAACTTTTCATGCCCCTTACATAAACCCCAGTAGCTCTTTTGATGCTGGTGACTGTTTGTACACCGTAATGTACATCCTATCTATGCACTACTTCAGTTTTTACTGCCCTCTGTGATTGGAAATACGAACTTCAACTGTAAACAATGAATATGGAGAACACAAACCATGCTGATGAAGGTAAGTGCTATTGTTTTTGGGTATAATTATGTATTTAGTTACAATAGTGGTCTTGTTTTGTGTGTTTATAAACCAGATGTCATGAAAGAATTATACCATAATAATGCAACTTAAATCATATAGGCATGATGTGCTGTTTTATGGGGCAAAGTCAGTGTACATTGTAATGTACATCTGGACCCAAGTTATGCTTAGCAGTTCATAACCTCAAAGTTCGACTACGTCTAATTATGTGTTCTAGTAGTAATTTATTAAGTTATTCAGTGTCTTTGAAACAGTTTCTAAAATGTGAATAACCTGGTTGTTAACATTTTCAATGTTTAGGCACTTCGTTGTCTCAATTGAAGAAAAATATGGCTCCCGAACGACTCAATCCCAGTGATCCAAATTACGCATCTATAATTTTAGACATACTGGAGAATGGTGAGGCATCTGACATTGAAGACTTCAATATAGTGATGAAGAGGACCTTTTAGACATCCCAGTACCAATGAAGAGGAATACGAGAACTGTAGGCAAGGATAAAGTAGCCGCGACTGAAGCAGAACAAGAAGATGTAGGCCTAAATGACGATGCCGAGGAACTAACTGTTGAGGAGGTTAGTGAAGAAACACAAAGTAATGATATAAATAATTACATAGATATCTTGACAGATAAATCGCAAATTAAGTAAATGTAAATGACTTTCTTTTCCTCCGATCTACAGCATTGAAGCCTTATTATTCTACTAAGGAGAAAAATAATAATGCCCAACCTAGGTAGTTTAATCTAACATACACATATAATAATTCCTGTAAAATAAACATATCTGACACCAAAGCAACGAAAAAAAGCCATATTGATATAAATAATAATAATCAAAAGGCAATGAGGCAGAATGGTCTGTTGTCCCTAGTATAAGACAGTATGGCAGTATGGCAATGAAAAACTGACTGGTAACATATTGCTATGTAGAGTACGATGTTGTGTCAGATTTGCACCTGCACTTTAAACAAGAGAGTATGACAGTATGGCAGTGAGAAGCTAAACTGGTAACATATTGCTATGTAGAGTACGCTGTTGTGTCAGATTTGCGTCTGCACTTTAAACAAAGAGTATGTCACTTCCAGCCGGGTTCGCACTCAGCATATTCTTTCTTGAACACTGACCTCTCTGGTTCTCTACTTAAGTTGCAAACCTGGCTTCGTATTTCCTCCACTGTAGTACCGGTGTGCAATTTTTCACCTTACGTTTCGTTACTGTTGACCACTATTTGAACTCTATTGTCTTACTATATTCATTATCTTTAGAATCCAGACAAATCACTACCTTAACTGAAACCATATTCGCTCACTATTAACTTGGACCCTCAGCTCATATACCAACCATCTCCACATATTAGCTTTATCCTGAACACCTATCCAATTTACAATCACTCTCTTCCTCATTCACTGCACACTTTACCGCCTACGAATTTAACTATTTAATCACTCTTGTCATAGTTACGAATAACACACAAACTCCGCATTTCTCTTGTGCACACCAATTTACTTTCTACTGCAAATTGCCTTTTTTGCTTCTTGTCACTATGCCTTCGTCCAATTTGTTCTTCTTACCCCATATCTCCCTTAGGCTCAAACTTCTCCCTTTCGCCAGGGTATCCCTTGCTTCTTCTTCCTGCCTCCCAGCCGTAATTTCACTTCCTTTGTGTGCTCTTGTCACATCTTGTGTTTCCGCCCCCACAATCACTTCCTGTATCTTCCTTTCTTCTCTCCCACAGGCCTTCGTCCTCTGCTCCTTAAATAATGCCCTGGTCTCGCTGGTTTCCTTCCTTATTTCCCACTTCATCTCAGCTGTTACCTCTCTGGCTCCTTCTTCGATCGATTTGTAAATAGCTTCTATCAAGTTAATTTCTTCTTGCTGCGAGCTTTGGTCCAGTGTCTTATTTTCTTTGGTTCTTTCTTTTTCTTCAGGTCCGTCTTCACCCAATTTACTGTCTCTGACTTCGCAAATTAAGTATAGAAGAATAGAAGAAAATATTCGAGCTAATCGATTTTCAAATCATCCATTGCTTTCAGATAGAGGGATGAAAACAAGAGGGTATACAGATGAAGTGTCAAGTCGTGATGGTGTCATTGTCAAATGGCTCGATAATAGAACAGTCAGTCTTGCTTCAAATTTTGTAGGGAAAGGAAAAGAAGACAAACTTTACGATGGAACAGAGGTCAGTCAGCCTACATCGAGATACCCCGCCCATAGATAATAAAACTATACAATCAGTGCATGGGAGGAGTTGATCTTCTGGATCAATTGATAAGTTTTTTATAGAATTTTCTTACGATTCAAGAAATGGACACTAAGAATGATTGCCCACTGCATTGATTTTGCCCAACCAATAGGTGGCTTGAGTATCGAAAAGACTGTGATGCTTTAGGTATTCCTAAGAAGGAAGTACTTGACTTATTACATTTTATAATGAGAGAAGCTGATGGTCTCTTAAAATTTGGAAGAAATGTTAATTTGGAACGGCGTGGAAGACCAAGTTCTTCACCAAACCCATCATCACCACCATCACGATCGCGACATGGTACTGAGAAAAGACCAGGGGAAAGATGTCCAGTACGACAACACAGACCACATGCCACAATTTGATGATAAGGAATAAGCCACAAGATGCAAGGAACGTAACTGTCACGCGAGATCACACATTTACTGTGACAAGTGTAATGTACACCTCTGTTTGACCAGCAAGAGAAACTGTTTTGTTTCATTCCATAGGATGTTGTGCAAAAAGCTAGACAGTAATTGATAATTTCATTCATATTCTGGACATTTTATGCTGAATTGTGAACCAACTACTTATCATTTCTCTGTAAGTAACAATTATGATTCAGTTTGACATATTTCTGGAAGATAACAATTTTGGTATGGCCGGATCTGAATGTACATTGTAATGTACATACTGAATTTTGTATAAATAACTTTTGAAAGTTGCCTATATTCACATTAAAGTGTTATTTCTGATCCATGGAGTTAGTTTTCATTGAAAAATATTTTTTCTTAAAGAAAAAAATCAGGTCTGAAAGGGTTAAAAACCTAAACGTCAACAAATATCTACTAAGCCATATGTTTACTGATTCTTACAATAAGTGTTGCCTTTAAAATAATACTTAAGTTGCCTTCAAACTCAATGAAATCATACTATACCAACAATTAACGTTACATGAAACAAATTATGTCCCATAATCACTTCCCGATAATATGGTTTACAAAGTTAAATTCTCATCTTGTTATGGACTTCAGTCCATCAGGTTAGATCATTTAGTTGGTCATGGCGGACTTCATTGTGGTCCAATAATGTTCCATTGTACCATTCTATAGTATCATCCCCTTGGCACCACAATCTTGATTTCTCACATAGATCCTCATTATTATAGAATTCATAAATGTTAATCTTATTAACAGTACATTATTAAATAACTGGCCATTTTAACCAGGCACCTCAAATTACAGAACAGTAGCAAAATCTATATCCACTTAAAGGCTCCACTTAGGTGTTCACTGACCCTATTGTGACCTTCAAATACGTGTTCCTGCCATCTTTCTGCCTTGTCTTCTTTCCCTAGACGTGGTTTTCCACCTGAGCTCTTAATATGCGTACACCTAGTTTTCCTTTCTCCAATGGTTTCCTTGATTTTCCTGTATACATCTGCCTTTTCTAGGACCATACAACCTTCAACACCCATGCGCTTCTCTTTCAGCCATTCTTCCTTAGCTGTCCTGCACTTTCTATCCACTTCATTCTTTATTCGCCTGTATTCTTTTCTGCCCTCCTCATTTTTTTGCATTCTTGTAATTTTGTCATTCATCAGTCAGGTCTAGTATCTCCTGAGATCCATTGATTCCTAGTTGATCTTTCCTTTCTTCCTAGAATTTCTTCAGCAGCCCTAGAGACCTCATTCTTCATGACTGTCCATTCTTCCTCTATTGTGTTTCCTTCAGCTTTTTCATTTAGTTTTCGTGCGACTTGCTCCTTGGAACAGTCCCTCACACTCTTTTCTTTCAACTTGTCTAGATCCTATCACCATGCATTCCTTCATTTCTTCAATTTCTTCAACTTCAGATGGCATTTCTTGACCAGCAAGTTATGGTCAGAGTCCACATCTGCTCATGGGAAAGTTTCGCATTCCAACACCTGGTTCCTGAATCTCTGCCTTATCACAATGAAGTCTATTTGATACCTTCCAATGTGTCTAGGTCTCATCCATGTATACAGACGTCGTTTGTGGTGTTTGAACCAAGTATTAGCAAGGACTAAATTATGATCAGTGCAGTATTCAACCAGCCAAATTCCTCTGTCATTCCTTCGTCCCAATTCAAATTCTCCTACCATATTACCTTCTCTTCCTTGGTCTACCACTGCATTCCATTCTCCCATCACAATTAGATTCTCATCACCTTTTACACATTGTATATCTCTTCATATATTCTGTTGATTTCTTCATCATCCGCTGAACTAGTGGGCATATAGATCTGCACTATTGTGGTGAGTATTGGCTTAGTGTCTATCTTGACAACAATAAACCTTCCACTGTGCTGTTTGTTGTAGCTTACCTGCGGCCCTATTTTCTTATTCATTATTAAACCAACTCCTGCATTTCCCATCATCAGTACATCATTCATACAGAGAGAGCTCCATGTCCTTGGGAGTTAGTTAGGGCTGTAGTTTCCTGTTGCTTTCAGCCTTGTAGAAATATGAACACAGCTAAGCCTTGCTGCGTATTATTAGAGGACCATATCAGTTAATCGTCTAGACTGCCACTCTTGAAACTTCTGAAAGACAGCAGCTGTGGCAGCTCGATGAACCATTAGTTCGTATGGTCTCTCAACAGATACCCATCACATATGGTTGCACCTACGGCTCGGCTACCTGCTTCACTGGGAAATGCAAGTCTCCCCACCATGGCAAGGTCATATGGTTCACAGGGGTGGATCAGAGAATAATACTCCTTTAATGTAATGAAGTCCATACATAAATGTTAACTTGAATGTGAATTTGTATAATCTAGAAATACAAATACTATTGATGGCAGAAGCAGCTATCTACTCACTTCAAATGTAGAGTTGTCTTGATTTATTATTAATAAATGGAAGGATGCTCTTTCTTATAATATGAGAGTGGTGTTTGCATAACTCCTTTAAATAAAAATTTAATGACGTGGGAATGTTTGATGGATATTCTCCTCCAACCTCTTGTTTTGTAAGGACATAATATGTCAGTGAAGAATAAAGGTAATGTACCAATCATTTTACATTATATATTTGGTTCAGACCTGACCAGTGACAAAGGAATGAAATGGAATACAGGCAACAGAAATAAAATTCCTAAAATGTATGTTATAGAAGACAAGGAGGAAGAAAGCAAGAAATGAAGACATACCGGTACCGGTACTGAAGGAAATTAACCCATTTGCATAATTGGTAAGCTGTGGCAGCGTGCAGAGTTTTGGCAGATGAATCAAATGACAAGCTCAGCTCGCACTGACACAATGTCTCACTTATCTTCATATATTAGATTCCTTTCACAATATAACTTGTCACAATACACACTGATAGGAACTAGAGGCATGTACTGTTGGTAAACAATGCAGTCTCTATTACTGTGTGATGTTGCGATTGCTGAACAGTAGCTTATTTTATTCGCTATCCATCATTCAGACAAAGTGGTACCGTGGTAATGATGATGAGATATTGAAAGCACATTTAGACACTGTTTCAGATACCATAGCAATTCTGGTAATAATGGTCTTTCTAAAAAGAATCAGACTTTGAGGGTAGTGACAGTGGAAGTGACTCGAGTACGGAGAGTATGGAAGAAAGTGAGAATGTCCAGGTCCTTCTAAATGCGTGTGATGTGTTCATTCCACCATCTGAAATTGTGATCTTTTTAGAGTACATGGATCTGCTCTTTGAAATAATTTCAAATTAAACAAATCCTTATGTCAGGGAACACCAAAGCACTTTCAAGAGGAAAAGAGATGAGACATGGTTCAACATATCTGTAGATAAAATAAAGGCTAATGTGCATTATTTATTCTCATGGGTCAAGTGCTCAAGGAAAGAGCAAAATACAGAGTGATTGAGACACCAATCTATTGAGAAATAATGAGCGTTTGAAAGATTTAAACTTCATTTCTGATTCTTACATTTCACTGATCATATGAATGCAGATCAAAGTAACATAATAAGGAAAATTAGGCCTATTCTACAGCACATCTCTCAGGAATTTTGTGAGCTGTATTTCTCTGCAGAGGACATGGTTCTGGAAATTCAGAGGTCGCCTGTCCTACATGCAATGTAATAAGCCCAAACATCCATGATTTGGCCAGTCTGAGTGACTCAGACAGTTAAGGCGCTGGCCATGTGCCACCCCAACTTGGCAGGTTCGATCCTGGCTCAGTCCGGTGGTATTTGAAGGTGCTCAAATACGTCAGCCTCGTGTCGGTAGATTTATTGGCACATAAAGGAACTCCTGCAGGACTAAATTCTGGAACATCAGCATCTCTGAAAACTGTAAAAGTAGTTAGTGAGACGTAATGCAAATAACATTATTATTATTATTATTATTATTATTATTATTATTATTATTATTATTATTATTATTATTATTATTATTATTAGTATTATTATTATTATGATTCGGCATAAAAATTACAAAATTTGTCAATCCAGTTTTTGCATACTGTTCTCTTTTTTTTACATAGGTGACAGATCTTAATGTTCCTGCAAGCACAAATATGGTGTTAAACTCTTTGAGAAAGGCCACACTTTGTACTTGATCAACTGATACTTATCTCCAGATCTTACCAAGCGTGTTGGCCACGTGGTGAGGATCACGTAGCGGTAAGCTTGCATTCGGAAGATAGTGGGTTCAAACCCCACTGCTGGCAGCCCTAAAGATGGTTTTTCCACTTTCCGTGGTTTCCCACTTTGGCACCAAGCTGTACTTTAATTAAGGCCATGGCTGTTTCCTTCCCACTCCTAGCCATTTCCTATCCCATCACCGCTATAAGATCTATCTGAATCAGGCCCAACAGGAGAGATATGCCTGCTGATATTTCGAAGAAGAAACTGAAGAGTGGAGAGTTTGAAATAAGGTCAGCTAATAAGATTCTATGTGTAAAGTGGAAGGATGAGAGGAATGTTAATTTTCTCTCCACTAAGCATAAATCATCTGGCATAACTGGAATGGGAAAGCTCAAAAGGAAGAAAGGCCAGGTTCATTGAGAAGATGTTCATAAACCAAAGTGTGCCACTGAATTCCAGACAGGAATGGGGACATAGATTTGCAGGATCAGGTGACGGCTCTTTTTCCCATCATGTGATTTACAGCTAAAGGGTACCGTACAGGAAAATTATATTCTGCCTTCTTGATGTGTATTTTCAATATGGACATTGTGTATCACAAGATGGTAGGAAAGAAGGAGTTAGGTTACACTGAATTTAGAATAAACCGTGGGGACCTGTTACTTGATACAGCTAACTTGCTCAAGTACTCAGTCAGACGGCGTCCTTCATCTGGACACACTCCACTGAAATTGTAAGCAAAAGCATGGGCTCATTTCTCCATGCATATTGTACCAGCTGAGAAGAACTGAAAGATGTGCTGTTTGCCAAAGCAAGGGCAAAGGAAGTGAAAGTGCATGGTACTGCAGTATTTTGAGGTGAAAAACACCCTGCAGTCATTCTAGGAATGGAATATGGGTATTTCATAACTTTCAATAATGTGATTGTGAACTTTGATTGAATTATCTTCATTAGATAGTATTTTTTGAATGTTTTGTGTGCCAGGTATGCTCAAGCTGCTGGCGGTCAAATTAAATATGATTCCACAGTCAACAATAAAGCCATTTATTGACTTTGGTTAAGATATAAAAGTTAAGTGATCAGATGGAGAAAAAGGGACCAAGATTGTTTGGGACATAAGAAGAAACGCCAAATTTATTGAATTTTAAATGAAATGGAAGTGACCAAAAGATATTAATAACAGTGATACACCTGTTTAAGAGCAGCATAAGACAATGAGACCTGGACTGAGCCAAATGATGTACAAAGAATGATGATGTGAAACCATAAATACCTGGTTGCATCAGAGGAGGAAGTTTTAGGTGTCCATCCATCCCTCTGTCCAACCCTTGTCTCTTTTCTCTATGGGGTTGGGTATGAAGTAAGATGAATCTTCATAGTGAGTTTTTACAGCTGGATGCCCTTCCTGATGTCAACCTCAAAGAAGTTAATTTATGAAATGAATTATGTGACATACGATACGACATACGAGGAGGGTATAACCTCATGCCGGCACATAGCCTGCACCTGTCAAATAGCACCAAGTGGTCTGCTTAAGTCTTAACATCTCCATCTGATGGATGAATCACTATCAACAGCATCATATGCTGTCCCTCCATATGAACACTATATATTTTTTAACATATAATAATATATATTAGAGGCAGACAATGATTAATAAATAATGAAATCTTTAAAGTCAGTAGAAATGTATACATACCTACAAAAAGCAGCTCTTCCAAATTTGGTATTTCCTGCAATTTGCTGAACTCTGACCAGTCTCTGACCACGTTGTTTGACATATAGAGTACTCGAAGTTTTTTAAAAAAATTTGCAGTTTTTATTTTCTCTATTAAATTATATGAAATCCACAATTCTTCCAAAGTATCTCCAAGAGGTTCCTGAAACACCAACAGTTCCATGAAGTTAAAAAGCTGCATTGATGTGCATTAAGACTCTTCTGTAAGGAGTTTATTACTCAACTTGAGTGATGCACCAATGAAATCAAGAGCTAATATGGTACAGCTTTCATAAAGGCTGCATAAACCTACAGCATATTGATTACGGCATCAAATAGGTAGGAGTATGTAACTTGTGTGCATATTTATTATCCTTCAAGTTACTTTATCCAAGAGTATCAGTATAAGATGATTAGTATAATGTGAGTTAATATTTAGTATCAAGTGAATGATTTTTGTTCACTCGATAACTGAGATTGCAAGAAATCATCGTGAAAGTCGTTAGTAGAGAATCATTGGAAAAGTTTGTCTGTTTTTTTCTGTGGAAACCCCTTCATTAATTCAGCAATTAAATAATTACTCCAAGGAGGCAACAATTTTGTCATCGAGAAGACATGATCATTTCTAAGAGATCACAGAAGTGCCATCAACAAAGGATACCGTTACATCAAGTGACCAGTTTTATGTCCGTAGAAAAATTGTAAATAATAATGACATCTCAATAGAACACAAGGGCTATTATAGACAGAAGCATTTTTAATGCAGCAGCTTAAGAAGGGGAGAAATAACTGAAAAAATTGCAAAAGACTCGAGACTTAGAATTAGATGGGAAAATACACAAACAAATAAAAAGCACTCTCCAATTCCTGCCAAGTTCATCAGAAATAAAATTTGAGCACCACAACCAAATATTATAACATGCAATGCAATAGTTCAGAACTTACCGTGCGAGTTCGCCATGCGGTTAGGGGCGCGCGGCTGTGAGCTTGCATCCGGGAGATAGTGAGTTCGAGCCCCACTCTCAGCAGCCCTGAAGATGGTTTTCCGTGGTTTCCCATTTTTACACCAGACAAATACTGGGGCTGTAACTTAATTAAGGCCACGGCCGCTTCCTTCCAGCTCCTAGGCATTTCCTATCCCATCGTCGCCATAAGACCTATCTGCGTCGGTGCAATATAAAACCAATAGCAAAAAAAGTTCAGAACTTGGAACAAATAGGAGCAAACAAACCAAAGCACAAAGGACACCAACCTCTCCAAACAGCAATACAAGTACCAAACCCATAACCTAATAAGAAATCCACAATGCAACTACTGATGAAAACTCATGGACAGAGGTTGTCAAATGATTCGCTAGGAGACACAATCCTCCTATCATTGGTACAAAGACACTCGACAGAGATAAAATAAAATCAAGTGAACAATTAGCATGGCTATATATACCTAGGTCGCCTACACTTGACAACTGACAGTCAAAACCTTATCACAGATCTACAGAAGAACGGAGTCAGTGAAAAGCTAGTGTGTGAGCAGCTACAAAAATGGGAGAAGAACAAATCATTCAAGGTGGGTGTGCAGTTTGAATTCTTAGAATTAGTAAAGAATCCAGAACTCTCGACAAAGCAGATTATTGTACAGTGCTATATTTTTCGAAGGGTCCGACGAGAAGGTGTACTATTGTAAATGGACAGATACCTTATTCACAATGAAATTTCCGTCCAAAGTTAAAACAGCAATGTCACAAATGACCACAACAGACCCACAGAGTCGATAAAACAACATTAATTAAATATGCTGCTTTGAAACGTAGAAGGCCTTAAAAGATAGCTCACATTGGAAACTGACAGCTTTTGGAACAAATTCAGTTTGATAACTGCTACAGAAACCTTTCTAATGGAATCAATAAGCATTCCAAATTTTTAGTACAAACACGCATTTGGGAGGGGGAGAATCAACTTGGTAGGGAGGAATGAAAACGGAGATGAATTCCTTTTTCGAGGACACATATATCTCAAAAACTGAAGATGTTACAGTCGTGATAATTGGTATTTGGCTGGGGCGAAACCAACTTAACCGGCAGGGGTGGAGTGAATACCTGGAAAGTGTAATAGAACATGTTTTGAAAACACTGTGCCTCACTAAGGATGAAATAAATGCAATCCTTAGTGGACATCTCAGTGGCAGACTTGATAAACCCTGTCACAAAACACTTCTCTGGTGAGATCTGCTTCAGGATGCTACCAACTAAAAAAAGAGGAGATAACATACATGATATATAATGTCCAATAACGGACCAAGAAAGAATTGTGAAAGAATTGAAAAATTAGTTGGTTTATTTGTACGAGAACCAAAAAATCTAAAGATGTTACTGTACCGGGCGGTACACCTCCACTCCGCTAATTTAAAATGTGCGCCAGTTGAAACTCCTCTGCTGGAGGAAGTCTGAACTTTATCTACGCTATTAATTCTCTACTTTCTCAGAAGATGTCACCACGTGGAAAATTTTGAGTTTTTGAACTGTGTCATTTTTGATGTGGTTTTGTTTCGCTTGAAGTAAGAAGTGTGAACTTTCTCTTCTAGAGGACACTACTGAAGATCAACAATAGTGCAACCTAGTGCGGAGTCAAAGAACTATTTTGTTGGAGAAATTTTTATTTCAAATGTTTGTTCCTTGCTAAAAAATTTTCAGTCTTTGGTTAAGTTGGCAATATTAACCCCTTCTTTCCCCTTGTTTTAAATCTAGCCTATCCCGAATTTCTTGAATTAATTTTCCACCAATTATGTGTTTCTTCTTAGTATTGTGTAGGGGGTTTATTGATCTACCAATAAAATCATCGCGGGAGGGTGTTTTCATTCCCCTAACGCCTAGAACCTTCTGCGAGAGTATTTAAACTGCTGATTTTAGGGTCTCCGGGCCACTTCTGTTCCATCTTTCAGTGTATAAAGTACATAGCAGGAGGCGGGAAGCGCCTCTTTCCTCGGCAGCGGTCAGCAATAAGGTAATGGCCGATTAATAAATTCTTTCTTTGCTAGCTCAGCAGTTTAACTCTCGGGGCGGGTGCGAAGCGTTCCTCCATGTAACCTTTTCCTAAAATGTAACGATCTTTTCTTCTATTCTCTTTTAAGCTGCATATTGGGATAGAGAGTGCTAACCCTCTCGAGCTCCCACTCACATTGTCTTGAGGTGAACTTATTTTCTCAACCTATTCTTCGTTAATGTAAAACAAATTGCTCTTTTCTAAAGTCACCTCGGTAGTATGGAATTAGCCCTTGCATTAGTGGCCTAGAGCCAGATTAGGGTTTTTAAAAACAAGTGTATTAGGAGTGCAAGATCGCCTCCTCTCAAATTGTTATTTTAGAGGTCATGTAATTGCCCATTTTTATTTAATAGACCTCAGTAGGTTGGGTATTTTACCCCTGTGTCTATGTCCAGTGAGGACAACTTGAAGGTGGAGTTTGGTGTGGCCTGGGAGAGGCTTAAACTTTGAGAGCGAGTGGCTCTTTTGAAAATTGAGTGTTGTATGCTTCGTGGAGGCTTTTCTGTGTAATTTGGAGCAAGGGCTCCTAGGTACGAATGGGGTTTTCTGCCCCTCTGTTAAAACTCGTGTTTGGGGTAAAACTGAGCTGATTGCCCAAGCAGTGTAAAATCAGGGCGCGAAGCCCAATTCCTGTAAATATTGTAACTACCCTTTTTGATTTGCTACTTTGTACCTGCCATGCTTGTTATTTCTTTGTTTTTGAAAAGAAAATATAACCTTGTTAAATTTTAAATTAATTTTGCTTTCGTAGCTGGAGACCTATTCACACCCGCACCTTCTTTCACCTCTACCTACCACGGAAAACTCCGTAACAGTTACAAACGTGAAAACTGGTATTTGGAATCTCCTTTAAAAATTAAAAAAACACGCATTTGGAAGGGGGAAAATCAAGTTGGTAGGGAGGAATGAAAACGGAGATGAATTCCTTTTTCGAGGGCACATATATCTCAAAAACTGAAGATGTTGCAGTCGTGATAATTGGTATTTGGAAGCTCTTTTAAAGAAACGGGTACTGTTTGTTTTTGGAAAATTCACTTGAGTGGGGAGTGCGAAAGGAAGTAAAAAAATTGAATTCTTTTTCTGGAGAAACTTATAACTAAAATCTAAAGGTTACAGATGTGGAAATTGATATTTGGATTCTCCTTTAAAAATAAAGAAACACGCATTTTTTGGGTGGGGGGAAACCAACTTAACGGGCAGGGGTGGAGTGAAAAAGGAGTTGCTTTCTTTTCATGAGGATACTTATATCTCAAAAACTGAAGACGATACAGATGATCTTTTGTGTTTGGAAAATCCACTTAAGGGGTGAATTAATTGAAAAATTTGTCGAATTCTTTGTATGAGGATACTTATATCTTAAAAACTAAAGATGTTACAGACGTGAAAATTAGTATTTGTAATCTCCTTTAAAAACAAAGAAACACTCATTTTTGGGCGGAAATCAACTTAGGGGGCAGGGACGGTGAAAAAGGGGTTTAATTCCTTTTTATGATGATATATGTACCGGTATCTCAAAACTGAAGATGTTACAGTCGTAATAATTTGCATTTGGGAGCTCCTTTATAAATAAAGAAACAATTTTTTTGGTTTTCGGAAAATTCACTTAATGGGGAGGGTGAATGAAGTGAAAAAATGTCATTCTTTTTATGGAGAAACTTAGATCTCAAAAACTTAAGGTTACACAGGTGAAAATTTGTATTTAGAATCTCCTTTAACACTAGAACCACGAATGACTCCTATGGTATCGAATGTACAGTATAGAAAGAAGGACTTCCATCTCATCAATTTTTAGAGACCAATCATCTGACATCAGTGCACAGGATATACATTATGCTGCTTATAGTTTATTTGTAGGAATGGCACTTCACACGACACACACGTTGAGAATAGATAATATTCTTTGGATGTACGCATGCTACAAATATATATATATATATATATTGCAGAAGATAGGGAAGAAAGAAATAACAGCTGGGACACAAATGACCCAGCCGCGGTTTGAGTGTTAAAGAAATACGCATTTCTGGAAGGTGGGGGCAATCATCTTAACAGGCTGGGGTGCAAAAGGAGTTGAATTCTTTTTATGAGGATACTAATATCTCAAATACTGAAGATGTTAGAGGCATGAACATTTGTATTTGGAATCTCCTTTCAAAGTAAAGAAACACGTGTTCTTTTGTCTTTGGACAATCCACTTAAGGGGGGTGAATGAATTGAAAAATTAGTTGAATTCTTTGTATGAGGATACTTTTATCTCAAAAGCTAAAGACGTGAAAATTGGTATTTGGAATCTCCTTTAAAAATAAAGAAACACGCACTTTTGGGGAGGGGGAATTAACTTAATGGGTAGGAAAGGAGGGGGAGTGGTGAAAAAGGAGTTGAATTGATTTTATGAGGACACTTATATCTCAAAAACTTGAGAAGTTACAGACGTGAAAGTTAGTATTTGGAATCTCTTTTAAAAATAAAGAAACACATTTTTTCGGAAAGTCCACTTAAGGCAGGAGAGGGGTGGAAAGAAGTCACGAAGAAGAAGAAGAAGAAGAAGAAGAAGAAGAAGTTGAATTATTCTTATGAGTATACATTTATCTCAAAAAATGAAGGGGTTACAGACATGCAGCCATGAAAACTGGTATTTGGAATCTCCTTTAAAAATAATGAAACCTGTATTTTTTGTTTTCGGAAAATCCAGTTAAGGGGCTGAAAAGAAGTGGAAAAGCGGGTAAATTTTTAAAATGAGTACTGGTGTGTCTACATTATATGTCAAAAACTTAACATGTTAGAGACAGGAAACTTAGTATTTGGAAAGTCCTTTAAAAATAAAGAAACATGTACCTTTTTGTTTACGGAGGACGCACTTAACGGGGGGGGGGTGGAAAGAAGTGAAAAATAGTTTTTTTTTATGAGGATACTTATACCATAAACACTGAAGATGTTACAGGCATGAATATTGGTATTTGGAATCTCCTTTGAAAATAAAAAGACATGTATTTATTTTTTCGACTTGAGAGAAGACTGTTTCTCATATGTACAGGTCTATGTCGCATGGTCGTCTTAGCCCTAAAAGGTAATAAGGTAATACCACAAACATGGTTTACAAAGAATTTCTGGGGTGAATGAAACTCAATTTTTGGTGAGTTTCTATACTTTAGGCATTTTCAGATAATGTCTTAGTACAATGCCGAGGAATGATTACTTTGATCAAATTACGAAATCCACGCGAGCGAAGCCACGGGTAATTGCTAGTATTATATAAAGGAACAGTACACAGACGACATGTACTACAATATTCACCATTTTTCCTTTAGGAAAGCATCTCCCAGTATCCACTAATTTTGCTCTATCTGATACCGGAACCCAGAAATGAGGTATCAATAGTCAGCTCATTGCAAGAAAATCTAGAGAAAGGGAGACATGAAAAGTAAGCTCACCAGGAAGTAGAAGCACAAATCATAGAGCACAAAATCGATCTGGCTTTGACCAATATTTTAAACTACATAAGATGTGCACAGATTCCCCATTTCTATAAGAACAGTAAAACCATGGTTTGACAATGAATGCTAAAGACTTTGAGGTGAGATTTTACATTTACTTTACATGGCAAAAAAAGAAAAATGGTACTAATGATACTCAACTAGATTACACTAATAAAAGAAGCCAATATGAACAACTACTACTTGAAAATCGACATATTACATAGAAGACCAAGCAAGAGAAATCCAACTGTTTCAGCAAGGAAAAGCAGCAGGGAGTGATCAAATTACTGGGGAGGTATTAAAGACAATGGAGTGGTACATAGTGCCTTATTTAAAATTTCTCTTTGACTATGTCATAAATAATAGTTTTATACCAAAGGAATGGAAGGAATCCATAATAATACCAATGTATAAAGAAAAGGGTGATAAAAGGAAACCTGAGAACTACAGACAAGTCAGCCTGACCAGTGCAGTTTGTAAAATACTGGAGTGTTTAATAGCAGAGTACATCAGAGGGGTATATGAAGATAAAAATTGGTTCATGAGGAGTCAGTATGGATTTAGAAAGAAATTTTCCTGTGAGGCACAACTGGTGGGATTTCAGCAGGACTTATCATATCAGTTTCATTCAAGAGCCCACTTGGATTGCATAGCCATAGACCTTTCCAAAGCATTTGACAGAGTGGAACATGGGATATTATTAAAGAAACTGGAGGGAATAGGATTGGACGTAAGGGTTACACATCGGATAAGAACATTTCTAAATTCAAGAGTTCAGAAAGTCAAAGTAGGGAATCATGTATCACAGGTAGAGAAAGTTTGGAAGGGAGTCGCACAGGGTAGTATCATCAGTCCATTACTTTTCTTAATATATACAAACAATTTAGGGAACAATATAATATGAAAAATAAGATTGTATGCAGATGACATAATTGTTTATACGGAAATAAGTAACATTGAGGATTGTTTAGAATTACAAAGGGACCTTGACAGTGTCCAACAATGGGCTGAAGAGAATAATATGAAGGTTAATGGAGGCAAATGAACTGTTATAACATTTACAAACAGGAGCTTAAAAACTGTATTTCAATGTACAGTAGAAGTGTGTTATAGCGAGAATTCATAACAGTGAAAAATGTACTCGCTATAGCGGATTGTCATTATACCCGATTTTTGTGTGAAAGTCGGAAAAACCCCCATACACATTAAAATCGGTATGAAACAGCAATCAGTTTGTCCAAAACTTGCGTTTCCACGGATGATATTTACACTATGGATTACTTGTTTGTTATTTTTCATGGAAGCATGTGTTTAATATCATTCTTAAAAAATTATAGTACCGTATTTCTCCAAATCCAAGACGAACCCCACTTTTTCCTTCAAAATATTTAAATTAGGCTCGAAAAGTGCTTTGTTAAATCATATGAATGCCTTTGTTGTACAGTACGCATTTTTAGACGCCGGACATAGGCTTTCATTATGCCGCTTTTTTTTCTGGCTGTACAATTCTATATTTCCACGGGTTTAATGACCACTAACCAGTAGTGGTTTCTGGTATAGCGCAATGGAGCAATGAACCTCCAGTTTATATCAAATTGTATTCATCTATGTAATTTTTATAACTCCCTTGTCAATCTCCAAGCACTTGCTAAGTCCCTCTATCCGTAATATATTCGTACTGGCTTTACATTCATGTGAGCTGTGCAAAGTCTGTGGCTGGATACTCGGCTGGTACGAACCCACTGCAAGGCGATCTGTTTGTCCGTACATAGGCGAAGGGAGTGGCGAGGTGCGGGGGTGGGGGGACGTCGGCCAGCACTAAGGCAAGATCAGGATATCGCAGAAACGGATATCTGTACTTTATGCGTGCGCAATATGCCACTCTCTCAAGTCTCTCACAAGTTATGTTGTTGGGGTGTGTGCCTGCCATCTGTTGCTCTTACGGGAATTTAACTAGGCAACAGAGAATAGTGCATGTAACTAGCGCTGGTGTTGAAAAGAATCATTACTACCAAAAATCGCATTAAAGTGCCAAATTCCAATTGATATCTTGTCCCAAATATATCAGTGCTTACTAAACATCTATTCATTTGCCTTCTTTGGAATAATTACTTTTTGGAGAGAAACTTAACTTAAAAATCATTGAGGCAAAGAATAGCGGCCAGGTAATACCAATGAAAACTTTTTAATATAGTTAGTACAATTCCCATGATGACATTGGAAGCAGAAAGGTGCTTCTCTACCCTGAAGAGAATAAAGACTTTCTAGCGCAGCACAATGACCGAGGATAGACTTAATGCTCTTGCTATGTTGTCAATTGAAAGGGACTTTGTTCGAGACTCTGCATACTTCAGTGAAGCAGTTATAGATAAATGTGCGTCCTTCAAGGAGCGCAGGATGGATTTTTTATAAAAGCTGTCTCCATAGGGTAAGCTGATTGTAAACATTTCTTATTTTGCATGTAGAAAATTTCGGGATGTAGGCCTACCGTATTGTCTGCTTCTCTCATATTTGATCACATTTCTAAAACTTCTGTCATCTTATTTTATGAGGTTACGGTCCACAACGGAAGAGGTACTGGGGGAGAGGGGGAGAAGAGAGGTTGGGAGGGGGCAGTTTTTTCTTCTTTTGAACCCCCAGTTATGAAAGTCACGCACAGCCACTGCCACTAACTTAAAATTGGCATCATAATACCGAAGAGACCCCGTAGAAAATTTGCCGGCAATACCTACTCCATGCGTCTCTAGAATACGACGATCCATCGGAAAAATATTCTTGCTGTCTATAAAACTGTTACTTTTACTCAGCGTCAGCTACACGCACGTCTCGCTTGCCGGGTTCGGCCAACTTCAGCGGCAGGTGATGTACAGGCCTAATCGCGGCCTAGGTTGTGGATGATGCTGGAGTTGTCGTCTAGTGATGTCCCGTATGTGGACAATTGGGGACAGATTGTAGGATCGAGCAGGCCAAAGCAACATGTTGACACTCTGTAGAGGATGTTGGGTTACAACAGCGGCATGGGGGTGTGCATTATCCTGTTGGAAAACACTCCCGGGAATGCTGTTCATGAATGGCAGCACAACAGGTCAAATCACCAGACGGACGTACACATCTGCAGTCAGGGTACGTGGGATAACCACGAGAGTGGTCTTGCTGTCATAAGAAATTGCTCTCCAGATCAGAACTGCTCATGTAGGTCCAGTGTGTCGATGCCGCAGACAGGTGAAACGCAGGCGCTCATCTGGCCTCCTTCTAACCAACACACGGCCATCACTGGCACCAAGGCAGAACCGTCTTTCATTGGAAAACACAACGGACCACCACTCCATCATCCAATGAGCTCTCGCTTGACACCACTGAAGTCGCAAATCGTGGTGGTTTGAGGTGAGTGGAATGCACGCTGCAGGGCATCTGGCTCGGAGCTTGTAGCACCTGTTGAGCGCATCTACACCAAAATAATAATAATAATAATAATAATAATAATAATAATAATAGTTACGGAGTTATCCGTAGTAGTTAGAGGTGAAAGAAGGTGCTGGGATGAATAGGTCTCAATCTACGAAATTAAAGTTAATTTAAAATTTAACAAGGTTATATTTTCTTTTCAAGATCAAGAAATAACAAAAATAACAGGTACTTAGTAGCCTAGCAACAAATCGAGAATGTACAATTACAGTAGTTACAGGATTTGGGCTCCGAGAGCCAGACACACAATTCTTGAGCTATAAGCCCAACTTTACCCGTATACAAGATTCAACCAAGGGGCAGAAGACCCCAATCATGCTCAAGAGCACTTGCTCCCAATTACATAGTAAAAGCCTCCTCGAGGCACACAGAAACAGTTTTTTTTTTGGAAGAGCAACCCGCTCTCAAAGTTCCAGCCTATCAAAGGCCACACCAAATTCCACCTTCAAGCTGTCCTCTAAGGACATAAACACAGGGGTAAAAATACCCAACCTACTGAGGCCGATTTAGTAAATAAACAGGAATATTACAAGGCCCCAAAATACAAACTTGAGTGGAGGCGTAACTGGCACTCCGTATATACTTAATTAAAACCTAATTTGGCCTTAGGCCGCTTATGCAAGGGCTAATCCCATACTAAAGAGGTGACACGATAGGAAAACTATTACATTACGAAACGAAGAAAAATGGTTGAGAAAACGTAGTCACCTCAAAACAATATGAAAGGGAGCTCGAGAGGGTTAGGCACTCTCTATCCCAATTTGTAGTTACAGAGGCAGAATTTAAATCAAGAGTCTTTTACATTTTAGAGGAAAGTTACATGGTAGAATGTTTCGAACCCGCCCCGAGGGTTAAACTGCTGAGCTGGCAAGAAAATAAGTTATAAGACGGCCATTACCTGGTGGTTGAACTGCTGCCCGAAGAAAGAGGCGCTTCCCGCCCCCTGCTACATAATTTACACAACGATAGGTGTTACTGAAGTGGCGCAGAGACCCGAAAATCAGCAGTTTATATACCCTCGCGGAACATTCGAGACCTTTCAGGAATGATAACACCTGCCCACAATCATTTTATTGGCTAACAACGAAAACCCCTACACCAGATGAAGAAGAAACACATTATTGGTGGAAAATTAATTAGAGAAATTCGGGATTGGTAAATTCAAAACAATGGGAAAGAGCAGGGTTATACAGCCAACCTAAACAATGACTGAAAGAAATTTAACAAAGAACAAACTTTTGAACACAAAATTTCTCCTAAAAAACAGTTCTTTCACTTCGCACTAGGGTGCACCATGGTAGTCCTTCAGTAGTGCCATCTAGAAGAGAATGTTCACACTTCTTACTACAGGCAAAACAAAATACATCGAAAACGACACAGTTCAGAACACTTCAAAATTTACTAGAAACTAGAGAATTAGCACTGTAGTTAAGTTCAGGCTTCCTCCAGTAGAGGAGTTTCAACTGGCGCAAAGTTTGAATTAGCGGCGCGGAGGTGTACCGCCCGGTACAATAATAATAAAATGAATGAGAAAAATATCAATATCGCGGCTGCTTCCCATCTAGGCTGGGAAATGAGATGGTTCACTATAGCAAAATATGCAAAATCAAACCTTACGTGAGGTAAACATAACTTACAGGTCTAACAAACGACAACTACGGAAGGGCGTGGAAGGTGAAAGGAGCGCTATTGAGGTCCGCGGGAAAGTATGAAATTATGGGGAAGGAGAGGTACTCGACATTCACCCTCAAACTATTAATTATTAACAAAAGAAAATGTTTACAAAATCAAAACAAAGCAGACAAATGACAATAGTAGGTGGCAACTCAGAGCACTAAATCAAAATATTTAAATGAACTTAACCAAAGTACATAATAAGCAGAAAATTAAGGAAATTGAAATGTTAATAAACATGAGATACTTTAAAAAACTTTAAATAAGAAAATAAAATGTTAACGGACAATATTGGTGAAAGCAGCGATCTTGAGGAGCCTCTGGCTCACAAAATTTAGATCATAGGAAGTTACGTTAAATGAGAAAATGCCGAAACACAAGAATGAATTAAATAAAATTAAACACAATGGATTGAGCGCTTACCAAGAGATACCGGGAACACCAGACACTCACGAAGCCGGCGGGGGCCAGAAATGGACAGATCACGATGTAACCAATAGGAACACCGAATTTCCCTGGATTCCCGTTTTTGCCAATTGGAAAGGTCATTATTCTGACCAATTCCATTTCATTACCTTATATGGCCAGTTTTTAAACTGCTGACGTAATTAGAATTACATCACCTAATTCCTCCACGTGCCAGTACATACTGCCCCAAAAGTTATGTACTGCACAGGTTTTACCAAAACACAATATTACAAATTTTCTTATAGTAAATAGGGTTGGGCACTATGTCCCTGTTTCGGAACACCGTACCGGTGCACAGTTATGTTCCACTATTCCGGAACAACGAGTGTCAATTGATCCGAAACATTCTCAAGCGAGACAGAGATACTGACTCGCTGTCCCATCAGAAGTGCTACTATGCACTGCCCTTCACCTACTAGCTGACTGTGCAGTGGGCGCACGGGATGCTGGACTGTAACTGCGCAGTAGAGAAAACTTCGAGAGGCAACATTACATGCTCCGCGCCAGCGGGAATGTGCCTGTACCGAACGTGCTGTGTGGTTGGTGTGTGCCTGTGTGTAGTTATGGCCAAGTCCAGCATAAACCTGCACGGAATGTGAACGAACAGTCTGAACACTGAAATTCGTGCCCAATAATCACGTTTAAGGGCTGCTTTTAGGTTAAGATTTTTCCGGTCAATATGAAATACACATAACATGGTTTAATGGCAGTACAGGTGTTTAAAAGTACCTAATTCAATCATATTTTCACCAGTTGAAATCGGCCTGTATTGTGAGTAATTAGGGCCAGGATATAACTTCACGGCACGTGAGAAAGCAGTCGGAACTCTGAATGAAATACGCACCCAAAAAACATATCTAAATTTTGTTTTTAGGATAAGAATGTTTTCATTCATTCTGAAATACACCGGTCACAATTAACACTGGCAGTACATGTGTTTACAAATGTCACAATGTTATTTTCACCAATTAAAAGTATACTCGCACAGTTGAAGAAACATTCGTCAGTGCCCTGTTCATGTACACAATATACAAACGGAACACAAAAATAATAATTAACCCATACAAGTGAAACACGAGGATAAAAATTAAACGCCATATACAAAGATTAAAAATAAAACCATACAAGCAGAACATGAAAATAAAACTTAAACACAATATACACACAGAACACGAAAATAAAAACTGTGGGATGTTTAAGTTTGAAATGCCTTGTCATTGTGCCGGTTGAAGTTCCCTTTGCAGACAAAATAGAACATAAATTGCATTTCACTCTGTCCGGTTTTCTTCTAGTAATAAAGTCCTGAACATGACTCTGATGCGACATTATGCAAGGTTTACCGTCTTTCGTACGACTTAATTACTTTCGTGCTGTACGCTCTTTGTACTTCGAATTCCTTCCCTCTCAACTTCCATTTACCTTCTTTAATATCTCAAAAATTTCCCTCAACACTTTCTCGGGGTTTGATATTAAAAATTAATTTGGACTTTAAGGAAACTTTGAAGCCTCCAAGAAAAATATAGGTCATCGCTTTGGAATTAAAAATATAACTGGATGAAAACATTGTTGTACTTTCGTGGTATTATGCTTTCGGCATTTCGCCGTTCATTTCTCTCAGCTTCCATTTCCATCTTTAATACCTCGAAAATTTTCCTCAACACTTTCTCGGGGTTTGATGTTAAAAATTAATTTGGACTTTAAGGAAATTTTTACGTCCAAGAAGAATATAGGTCATCGCTTTGGAATTAAAAATATAACTTGATGAAAACATTGTTGTACTTTCATGGTGTTATGCTCTCGGCACTTCGCTGTTCATTTCTCTCAGCTTCCATTTACATTCTTTAATATCTCGAAAATTTCCCTCAACACATTCTCGGGGTTGGATGTTAAAAATTAATTTGGACTTTCAAGAAACTTTTAAGCCCAAGAAAAATATAGTCATCTCTTTGGAATTAAAGATATAAATGGATGAAAAAGTGTTTACACTCCAGCACAGGGCAGCACACAGCCGGTATCGACAGTCGGACACAGCCAAGGCCAACTAGTCTATCTAGTGCGGCCTTCGACACAGCACGTTCGGTACAGGCACATTCCAGCTGACGCGGAGCATGTCATGTTGCCTCTCGAAGTTCTCTCTACTACGCAGTTACAGTCCCGTGCCCCATGTGCCGGCACTCTGTACCGAAACACTCCGCCTCAAGCTCCTAATGTTGCGGAACAACTGAATGTTCCAGTCTGCCCAACCCTAATAGTTAATAGTTCATATTTCCTAACATATAATTTTCTTCAAGTTACATTTAAAAAATTTCTTCTTCAGTGTCCATTTTCTTCATAGGCCTAAATATTGAAAATTTTAAATATTACACACAATTGATTTTTTGTCAAACAGATTAAAATGATGAACAATTTTGTCCTTCTTAATGTCTTTTTCTTGAATTTTTCCGGAATGCATAGGAAAGATACACACAATAATTTTCAAAACCCAAAATAAAATTCTGCAGTCCTCTCTTGATGACGCACAGGTCACAGAACTGTCCTTCATGAAACCAATTTCGAACAGTTCGTTGCGTTACTGTGGTGCCAACTGCCACTCGAATGGCTGCTGGAGACGCAGTCTGCTGTGCCAAAGCCATACGGCGAATCCAGCGCTCCTCCCTCTCAGTGGTGCCATGGGATGTCCGGAGCCCAGTCTTCTTGTTAGCGTACCATCTCGGACCACTGCTGCCAGCGCGCATGCACGGTCGAGACACTCCTGCCAAATCATTCTGCAATAGCGCGAAAGGAAAATCCACCTTCACGTAGCCCTATTATATGGCCTCGTTCAACCGCAATGAGCTGTTGATACTGGCCCTTTCATCGTTGAAAAGGCATTCTTGGCCCATTCACAGTCACTCTGTCCAGTCTCATTGGTAACTAATGCTGTGGCACACTACAGCCCGTATTTAAAGCAAACCTTATGTGCAACGTCATGGGGCCACTACTAGCGCCACGCTAATGCAATTTGCGGGAAATTTGAATCAATGGTATCTTTGAGATATATAAACATGCCTAGCAATATTTGTTAATCTTGCACAACCCCTTCTTGGTGTTTGGATATTTTTCCACCAGTGTAATAATAATAATAATAATAATAATAATAATAATAATAATAATAATAATAATAATAATAATAATAATAATAATAATAATAATAATAATAATAATAATAATAATAATAATATTTTTTGTTTTTTGCTTTTACGAGGGATTGTGGAAAATCTGCAAAAGACACTTGTGAAGGGTCCGCACTCCACAAGTGTGTGGGATTTTTACCGACTAAAAACCACACACCCTTTACCCACGATGTGTATAATCACTCCGGAACCGCTCTCGCATTACTTCAGGGTGATATCGTGCTTTGTCTTTCAGACGAATTCTTTCTTCATTTCTCCTTTACGAACGTTCGTATGCTTCCAAATCCTTCTTCTTCTGACGAAGGACGTTCTCCACGTACACTGCCACGCGTTCCCAGGATTCCTGGTTTCGCAGCATCACCGAAATAATATTATCTGTTGTCAGTTCTCCTAGTTCAGTTTCCACACATCTTCTCTGAATCGTCCAATGGCCGCATACAAAAAAGGTGTGAAATACGTCGTCAATGTCATCACAGTATATGCATGCTGCGTCACTCGCTCTGCCCACTTTATGCAGGAATTTCCGGAAATATCCATGCCCTGTTAGAAGCTGCGTGAGGTAGTAATTTACTTCACCATGGGCCCTTTCAACCCAGATATCCAAGCGTGGTATCAGTCGCTTGGTCCATTTGCCTCGAGGGTCACTTTCCCATCTGAGTTGCCATCGCCTCATCCGTTGACTGAAGGCACGCTTCTTTGCACATTTCTTTCCCAGCTCTCCTTGGGTACGTCAGATTTCATGTCGCTCCAATGCAAGTAGGTCTATTGGGGCTATTGCTGCCACCGTGAGGATTGCAGCTTCGGAAACCGTGCGGTATGCACATGCAATACGTAAAGCCACTCTCCGTTGTACGGCAGCTATCCTTCTTCGATACGAAGCAAATCTCAAGGATTCAGTCCAGATTTCAGAGCCATATAGGAGCACTGGCTGAACCGTCGGCATGAGAAGAAGTCGTTTACGGGATTTCGGAGCATTAATATTTCCCATTAGTCTGCTAAGTGCAGTCATATATTTTACTGCGTTGTCTGCCGCTCTCTGAATATGATTCCAGAATGTGAGCTTGGAGTCAGGTGTCACTCGTAGATATTTTGTGTCCGCAGATGTTTCAATCACTAACTCTCCAACAGTCATTGGTACAAGAGTTTCGATACTTTTCCTCGTCAGAAGAACTATCTCCATTTTGTGTTCGGCTAATGTTAGACTGTGGCTCATCATCCATTCTTTTATGCGCCGCATCACCTGGTTCAGTTTGATTTGAGCCATTTCAACATTACGAGCTACTATCAAGGCGGCCACATCATCAGCGTAGCCCACAAGCTTCGTGTCCTCTGGCATCTCCAAACGTAACAAGCCATCATACATTATGTTCCAAAGATCTGGACCAAGGATCGATCCACCGAGCTCGATAGCTGTAGTCGCTTATGTGCGGCCAGTGTCCAGTATTCGGGAGATAGTAGGTTCGAACCCCACTGTCGGCAGCCCTGAAAATGGTTTTCCGTGCTTTCCCATTTTCACACCAGGCAAATGCTGGGGCTGTACCTTAATTAAGGCCACGGCCGCTTCCTTCCCATTCCTAGCCCTTCCCTGTCCCATCGTCGCCATAAGACCTATCTGTGTCGGTGCGACGTAAAGCAACTAGCAGAAAAAAAAGGATCGGTCCCTGTGCTGCACCAGCCGTCAGGCGTTTTGTCTTTTCTCCATCTTCCGTATCATACAACAGAGTGCGATCTTTGAAGTAATCTCTCATTATGCGCATAAGATATTGTGGTAGCTTGAAAGTTTCCTCAAGAGCTACCAACATGTCGCTCCATCTTGCCGAATTGAAGGCATTCTTCACATCCAGGGTCACAAGAAGTGTCAATTTACGGGGATGATGGTTGCCCATTTGTGCTCTTTCTGTTGTATTCACCACCTCCCACACTGCATCTAGCGTCGAGTGTCCTCTCCGAAATCCATGTTGGCGAACAGATAGATCCCCTGCTAGTTGAACTGCCGAGAGGATTCTGGGCTGCAGAAGTTTCTCCAGGCCTTTGCCAGCTGAGCTGTGTCCAGCATACATAAGGGTCTATAACCGCCAAGTTTTCCTTTGCTGATCAGAACCAAACGAGCCATTTTCCATGGGGGACTAAAAACACCCGTTTGCAGGCAATGATTGTACATATTCAGCAACAGTTCTGGAAATAGTTCTGCTATAATAATAATAATAATAATAATAATAATAATAATAATAATAATAATAATAATAATAATAATAATAATAATAATAATAATAATAATAATAATAATAATAATAATAATAATAATAATCACACGAAAAAGTAGAGACTGGAATTCGAACCTCAAATGCCAACTACAGTATCTGACACAGGCTGAACTATTATTCTGCTGGTCAGCCCATCGATAAATCAACATACTTCTATTAAAATGCGGCAGCTCTCATTATCTGTTTGTTCCCTTCCATTAGGAATCATGTTACACTTAATGTAACTAGGAACTAACATGATTTGTGCATAAAACCTTAAAATAATGTGTGTGTGTTTAATTAAGTTCAAGTAGGTAATAACAAAATAAAGGAATTAATGCACCTTATCTCTGTGTGAACTCCTTACCTAAGCTATTAATGGACCAAATCTGTATATATATAAAATAACTTGTCCCGACTGACAGATTCATCATCGCCCAGCCAAAACTACTGGACATAAAGAAATTAAATTTTGGGGATATATTCATATTAAGATGTAGGTGCTCACTAAGAGAGGACTTTTGGATATTCCGTCGCTAAGGGGGTGAAAAGGGGGGGTGAAATTTTAAAATGAGTGTATCTATATCTCAAAACTTTAAAAGTTTACAGATGTAAAAATTGGTATTTAGAATCTTCTTTAAAAATAAGGAAACGTGTATCTTTTTGTTTTCAGAAAATCCCAATAGGAGGGATGAAAAAGGGTGAAAAAGGGGTTGAATGCCTTTAATCAGGATACCGTTACTTATATCTCAGAAACTGAATATATTACAGACTGGAAAATTGGTACTTTTGATCTCTTTTAAAAATAAAGAAACACATATTTTTTGTTTTTGGAAAATCCAATTAATGGGAGGGTGAAAAGGGGGGTGAATTTTTAAAATGAGTGCATCTATATCTCAAAACTTTTAAAGTTTACAGATGTAAAATTTGGTCTTTAGAATCTTCCTTAAAAATAAAGAAACACGTATTTTTTTGTTTTCGGAAAATCCCAATAGGAGGGGTGAAAAGGGGGTTGAATGCCTTTAATGAGGATACATATATCTCAATAACTTAAGATATTACAGACCTGAAAATTCGTGTTTGGGATCTCCTTTAAAAATAAAGAAACACGTATATTTTTTTGGCAAATCCAATTAATGGGAGGGGGGTTGAAAAGTGGGTGAATTTTTAAAATGAGTGTATCTATATCTCAAAACTTTTAAAGTTTATAGATGTAAAAATTCGTATTTAGAATGTCCTTTAAAAATAAAGAAACATGTATTTTTTTGTTTTTGGAAAATCCCAATAGGAAGGGTGGAAAAGGGTGAAAAAGGGGTTGAATGCCTTTAATGAGGCTACTTATATTTCAGAACCTGAAGATATTACAGACCTGAAAATTGGTATTTGGGATCTACTTTAAAAATAAAGAAACAGGTATTTTTTCGTTTCTGGAAAATTTAAATAATGGGGGGTGAAAAGGGGGGTGAATTTTTAAAATGAGTGTATCTACATCTTAAAACTTTAAAAAATATAGATGTAAAAATTGGTATTTAGAATCTCCTTTAAAAATAAAGGAACAAGTATTTTTTGTTTTATGTAAATCTCAATAGGAGGGGTGTAAAAGGGTGAATAATGGGTTGAATCCCTTTAATGAGGATACTTATATCTCAGAAACAGAAGATATTACAGAACTGAAAATTTGTATATGGGATCTCCTCTAAAAATAAAGAAACACGTATTTTTTGTTTTTGGAAATTTCTACTAATTGCAGTTAAACAGGAGTGACAAATTGGGGTGAATGTTTTGAAAGACTATATCTACAGAATATCTGAGAAACGTAAAATGTTACAGGTGTAGAAAGTGGGTATTTGGAATCTCCTGTAAACGTAAAGAAACATAGGTGATTTGTTTTTGGAAACTCCTCTTAAGGGGAACTAAAAAGGGGTGAAATTTTAAAATGAGAATTTCTACAGTATATCTCAAAAAACTTAACATGTTACAGAAGTGAAAAATGGTACTTTTTATCTCTATTAAAAATAAAGAAACGTGTATCTTTAGTTTTCGGAAATACCACTTGGATGGAGGGGGCGGGGGTAAAAGTGACTGAAAATGGTGTTGAATTCTTTAGTTAGGCTATTGATATCTCAAAAATGAAAATGTTACAGACGTGAAATTTGATATTTGGAATCTGCTTTAAAAGTAAAGAAACACGTATTCTTGGAAAATCCAATGAAGGGGGGGGGGTGAAAGAATTGAAAAATTAATTGACTTAATTGTATGAGAATACATATATCTAATAAAAACTAAAGTTGTTACAGATGTGAAAATTAGTATTTGGATCTCCTTTGAAAACAAAAAAAACGCATTTTTTGGCGGGAACCATCCTGGGGGGGGGGCGGGAGTGAAAAGGAGTTGAATTGCTTTCATGAGGACATATACATCAAAAACTGAAGAAGTTAGAGTCGTAATAATTGGTATTTAGAAGATCCATTATTATTAAAGAAACAAGTATTTTTGCCAGAAAATTCACTTAGGGTGGAGAGTGTGAAAGGAAGTGAAAAACAGTGAATTATTTTTATGGGGATACTTATATCTCAAAACTGAAGGTAATAGACGTGAACATTGGTATCAACTTAACGGCAGTGGGGTGCAAAAGTAGATGAGACCAATTGATTTTACAGTTCATAATGTACTTATAAGGAGCCTCCGTTGCTCAGGCGGCAGCGCGCCGGCCTCTCACAGCTGGGTTCCGTGGTTCAAATCCCGGTCACTCCATGTGACATTCGTGCTGGACAAAACGGAGGCGAAACAGGTTTTTCTCCGAATACTCCGGTTTTCCCTGGCATCATTCATTCCAGCAACACTGTCCAATATTTCATTTCATTTGTCATTCATCGATCATTGCCCCAGAGGAGTGCTTGGGGAGCCGGCACAATTCCTATTGTCGCCGCTAGATGGGGCTTTTTTCATTCCATTCCTGACCCTGTCGAATGACTGGAAACAAGCTGTAGATTTTCGATGTACTTATTCTGATCATAAACCGATCATTTTTAATCTTTCCTGGGTTCGTTTTCAACAGCCATCTTTTCCTTCGGAGAACGTTCTTTGATTACAGTAGATACTCCTGACATATAAATAAAAATTTAAACACATTTGAAATGAACAATAGGAATGAGATTGCCCGTCAAATTGTTCACCTCTATAATAAGGCCAATAATACACGGAAGTATGTCATTCGTATCGCCAGAAATCCCGCACACTTGCCTACGCGCGACAATGGTGCTGGTCACATTGTAAACAATGACAATGGCAGCAGATGTAATTTACCACCAAGTAGCGGTCTTGCATCTTGCTGTGGGGTCCAGAACATCTATAATAATAATAATAATAATAATAATAATAATAATAATAATAATAATAATAATAATAATAATAATAATAATAATAATAATAATAATATTCTGGACCGTCGTCAAATGCGCGGACCGCACTGGAAACAGGTCCTGGACGGGTAATGACTAAGAATGCAGTCCGGCCGCGGGTTCAGTACCGCCAAGGCACCCAAGACGACACCACGCCGGATTTCCTGAAGGATTTGATCCATATTAAAAATGCTTATAGGAAAAGATGGCAAAGATTTAGGGACCCAACTGACCAGGTGGAATACCTGGAACTAGCCCGGGAAGTACAAAATTGATTGCTGGAAAGAAAGATTGAAAAATGGGAGGAAACATGCCGTAATCTATTAGAAAACGAGTCAGATCGCAAATTTTGGCGGATTCTGGCAGAAAACGAGCCAGATCGCGAATTTCGGTGAATTATATATCTAAAACAATAAGCATTAAGTTATAAATTTCAGTATAATACCGTAGCGAAGTACGGGTATCTTGCTAGTACTATATAAGAAATAAATTGACAATGCTTTTCAATACAATCATCATCATCGTCATCATCATCAGTTAACTGTCTGCAGTTTCCGAGGTGCGGTGTATGAGCGCTCGCCACTTCAGTCGATTCAGGTACCATTCTTCTTCCTGTACTTCGTTCCAATTCACTCTTCTATGTTCTAGATCTTGTTTGACTTGTTCGATCCATCTCCTTCGAGGGCTGCCTCTAGGTCTTTTGCCGTCTAAGGTTTTCTCCAACCATTCCTTAGCTACTGAGCAAGAATCCATTCTCATTACATGGCCATACCATTTAAATCTGATTTTATTGTGGTATCACATCACTATTCTCTTATTCGAATCTCTTGCCAAATCCTCTCGTTGCGGAACTTATCTGTCCTGGTTTTTTGTAGCATTATCCGGAGGAATTTCATTTCTGCACTTTGGAGTCTACTTTTATCTCTGCCTGTGATGATACAAGTTTCAAGGCCATAGGTTATTATGGGCAAGAAGTAAGCTTGATAAAGTGTTCGTTTGGCTGGTATTCTTAGGAAAACAAAATACACAAATATACATATTTAAAAAAGTTCAAACATTTAACAGTTGGCTAAATTTCTAGAAAAAAGAACTTAGAGAATTAGAGTGGGTGAAGCAATATCTGATCTTGCAATGATTAAGAGGGGGTCCTGCAAGACAGTACTGTAATATTAGACCTTTTTGTTTTCTTATGCATATGAATGATATGAGTAAAGAACTGGAAAGGCTTTTTACAGATGTTATACTGTATAGAGAAAGAAGTTACAGGATTGTGAGCAATTACAAAAGACATTGACAATATTGCGAGATGAACAGCAGAAATTGGTATGGTGGTAAACAGGATGAGAAGTTAGGTTGTAAGCTTCACAAAGAGGAAAAGTCCTCTGAGTTTTAAATACTGTATTGATACAGTAAAAGTACCTCATGGGAATCACTGTAAATACTCTGTTAATAAAAGAAAGAATATTTCCTGATATAATGAGGTTGTAAATTAATGAGGTTGTAATAAATGGTTACAGATATCTTCATGTGGTTATGAAGGTATTTAGGTGTTGTAGAAAGGATGTAAAGGAGAGGGCATATAAGTCTGTGGTAAAACCCCAATTAGAGTATGGTTGCATACTGGACCCACACCGGGATTACTTGAAACAAGAACTGGAAGAGATCCAAAGTAAAGCAGCACCATTTGTTCTGGGTGATTTCTGACAAAAGAGTAGTGTTACAAAAATGTTGGTAACTTTTGTCTGAGAAGACTTGGGAGTAAGGGACAAGCAGCTTGAATAAGAAGTATATTCTGAGCTATCTGTTTGAGATATAGTGTGGAATGACATTTAGTAGACGTATAAGCTTGAGTGGGGTCATTAAAGATACGAAGGATCACAATATGAAGATAAAGTTGGAATTCAAGAGGACAAATTATGACAAATGTTCATTTATAGGAAGAGGAATCAGCGATTGGAATAATTTATACAGGGAAATGTTTGATAAATTGCCAAGCTCTTTGAAATCATTTAAGAAAAGACTAGGTAAACAACTCATACATAATTTGCCACATGGGTAACAGGCCTGAATGCAGATCATTGATGAATTGTTGGAAAGAGAGCAACAAGAAGACCCAGATCAAAATGGATAGACTTGATCAAGACCAGTATAAGAAGGAACTTAGAATGGAACAGAATTGCAGAAGAATAATGATGAAAGGAGAAAGGGAGGTTGAGAAATACCATAAATGCCCCAACCCAGATTTAGCTGGATAAGAGAAATGATGATGATGATGATGATGATGATGATAATGATGATGAATATTAGGTGAAATACAGCAATATTTATGTAAATTAAGGCACTATGTAGTTACTGTCTCTTGTTTCTAACAATCTTGTAAAGCTGCAATTATATTCCAGAAAATACAACGCGCCAGTGAATTTGTCTCTGTACCTATTTAGACTATTTCATTTTACAACTGAAGAAAATGCAATTCCTTGATCTGCTGTTACCTAAACAAGAATTGATAGAGGTTATTACATTACAATTTCTAGCCCATGTTCAGGAGATATTAGCAGCCGCTAATGTCCAGGATCGTGGACGGTTAGACGGTCCACTTAGAATACTAGATACAGCCAATACTCAAGTGTCTCCCAAAGTAGGCAAAAGTAAGGATGTATCTACACATTCAGTTGAGCTCACAGCTCCAGATCATCAGGATAAGGAACGATAGGAAGAAAAAGATGTTCAACGTACAACACCATACTGATGTAGAGGGTATTGGAGATGCCTCATATCATGAAATCACACCAAACCAGTCGGTGGAGCAATGCCGTGGAATGACATTAGTAGATGTAGTGGAGCTTTTAAAGCTCAGGAAGGTCATAATTTGAAGATAAAGTTGGAATTCAAGAGACAAACTGGGGCAAATATTAATTTATAGGAAGAGGAATTAGGGATTGGAATAATTTATCAAGGGAAACGTTCAATATGTACGGAAGTCTATAACTCCAGGGCAGCAGATCACTGGCAGAAGCAAGCATCTCACAAGAGTACCCCTGCCCAACACCTATCATAAGGCACAGCAACTGATATGGGCAAAGGAATACTGCCATTAGACACTCGAAGCATAGATAGAAGTTGCCTGGACAGACGAGCCGAGGTACCAGTTGGTACTTGCGGATGACCAAGTACAAGTGTGTCATCAATCATGAAGCAATGGATCCCCCTTGCAAGCAGGGTGCAGGCCGGTGGTGGTGGTATCCTCTTATGGGGACTGTTCACACAGGATGAATTGGGACTCGTGGTACATCTGACAATGTTCCTCACTGATGAATATTACAGGAACCTGTTGGCAGATCATGTTCAGCCCTCTGTTCACCTCCAGCACCCTGCAGGCAACCTGTACCTACAGTAAGAAGGTGCTCCAGCCCATCGCTCTTTAATTGTGGCTGACTGGTTCGATGAGCAGTCCAAGAGGAACCCCAATCTCAATCCCATTAAGCATTCCTGGAGTGCTATCTAGAGATACATGCATGCCCTGGACCCTGTTCCGATCAATCGTCATGGATTATGGGAGGCTGTGCAGCAATCATGGGTCAGTATGGCTCACCCAAAGCTTCTGGTGTCTTATGGAGTTCATGACATGCCACGTCACTGCCGTCATCAAGATAAAAGGAGGTGCTACACGCTACTAGCCAGGTATCTCTACTTGAGTGTAATTGTTGAAATGTTTAAACTTATATTTATGAAGTGCTCCTCTTGTGCTTCCACTTTCCTCACTAATCCAGGAGTGCAATGCATCATCCTTGATGTCATACTAGCTGGCTTGTTTACTGGTCACCTTCCATTATGTCATATTCCACTGACATCATCAACCTTCACAGAGCTGGATTTGTAGTCTTCTTCTTCTGTTATTATTATTATTATTAATATTATTATTATTATTATTATTATTATTATTATTATTATTATTATTATTATTATTATTATTATTATTATTATTATTATTATTATTATTATTATTATTATAAGCCTTCGTGGCTCAGATGGCTGCTCATTGGTCTCTCACCGCTGGATACCGTGGTTCAAATCCCGGTCACTCCATGTGAGATTTGTGCTGAACAAAGCGGAGGTGGGACAGGTTTTTCTCCGGGTACTCCAGTTTTCCCTGTCGTCATTAATTCCAGCAACACTCTCCATTATCATTTCATAGCATTTAGCAGTCATTAATAAATCACTTTGGGAGAGGCGACCCCATCGTATTAATAGCCTGTATATTGTTCATTCATTATATCCCTGACCTGGTCAAAGACAGGAAAATATGTTGTAGGTTTTCATTTTCATATTATTATTATTTCTTTGGAAATGATTTAGATGTTTAATGAAAATTAGTAAATAAATTATATATTTTAATAGAGATTGAATTTTGTACAGTGAATAGTGGAGAATCTGTTAGGTGTGTGTGATGATTTGAGGTTATTCTGGTTGGCTCTTGTCATGATGTGTACTTCTATTGTCTTTCCTACATTTAAGGATTTTCAATTATTTTTGATCTGAAATACTTTAAGATCTGTGCTGACATCTGTGAAGAGGCCTTTAAAAGATGTCTTGAACATATACGGATTCTACTATAACAAAAAAATCCAAGTTCTTTGAAATTAAGGAGAGACTAAGTAAACATTTGGTAGGAAATCTTCCACCTGGGCAACAGTCCAAAATGCACATCAGTGGTTCATGTTGTTGTTATTATTATTATTATTATTATTATTATTATTATTATTATTATTATTATTATTATTATTATTATTATTATTATTATTATTATTATTATTATTATTATTATTATTATTATTATTATCCTGAATATTTTTTTTCTTTTCTTTAATTAAGGAGGCTTCACAGTGTAGAGCAGCGTGGCTGCCACTTACCCAGAGGCCATGGGTTCAATTCCCGGCCAGGACAAGAAAATTCACCTAGACCTAAGACTTGGCACGAGATCCACTCAGCCTACATGATTACAATTGAGGAGCTATCCTACGGTGAGATGGCAACTCCGGTCTAGAAAACCAAGAATAATGGCCAAGAGGATTCGTCACACTGACCATGTATTGCCTTGTAACCTGGAGATCAGGGAAGTGTTACAGTGGAGGGGCAGAGCAAGAGGTTAGGTACCGATAGGGAAGGGGAAACGTTGAGTAGAGGATAGGAAGAGGGAGCTGGGCCAGGGTAGCCTTTTGGTTTCAGCAGTTGTTGGTATATATCAATTAAAATACTTAATTCTATTCCTTTCTTGCCAATACATCTACAGTTTAACACTAACAATTTTATGTTATCCTTACTTGACTTCATGTTTCCTATTCTGTCATCACTGCTCACTTTTTTGCTACTTTCTTTACGTCGCACCGACACAGATAGGTCTTATGGCGACGATGGGATGGGAAAGGCCTAGAAGTTGGAAGGAAGCGGCCGTGGCCTTAATTAAGGTGTGAAAATGGGAAACCACGGAAAACCATTTTCAGGGCTGCCGACAGTGGGGCTCGAACCCACGATCTCCCGGATGCAAGCTCACAGCCGCGTTCCTCTACGCGCACGGCCAACTCGCCCGGTCACTGCTCACTAGTCCACTCTGTTGCCCTGACTGTACCTCCCTATAACTCCTATAAACAAACCCCCTAACTTACATGTACCATAGTGGTTCAAGTGAAGGCCATCTGAGCATTGATCCCTATCTCCCAACCATCCATTACGATCTACAAATCACACTTCCAATTTCCCAAATACTCATTCTGTACTCTCATTTAGAACTCCAATCACACTCCAGTCAGTACCCATCCAATACATTATCCCACTGATAACACTCTCTGCCCTTAAACTTCTTATGTATTTTCAAAACCAGATCCCACACATCCCCAAATATGTTAGTACCTATTCTTGCTTGCCGTAAGTTATTGGTACCAACATGGAAAATGACCACCTTCTCCTTAGCCCCTTCCCTCCCTTCTATTTTCCTCAACACCTGCCTTAATGTAATTCCTGAATAACACCTTACCATGGCTCCCTTTCCTCCACACACTTTCCCCACATACCTAACAATTGAGTCACCTATGACCAGAGCCTCAACCCCACCCTGTTCATTAGTTCCCCTCCTCTCCTGGTCTCCCTTAACTTCCCTGACACCTGCAGAACCTAGATCCTCCTCCCTTCTTTCCTTCTCACTACCCTGGCCCAGCTCCCTCTTCCTATCCTCTACTCAACGTTTCCCCTTCCCTATCGGTACCTAACCTCTTGCTCTGCCCCTCCACTGTAACACTTCCCTGATCTCCATCTTCCCTCTGCTGATCTACCTGCCAGTGTCGGCGCGTGACTTTCATCACTGGAGGTTCAACAGGAGAAAAAATCCTCCCCCCGAAATCTCTCTTCTCTCCCTTTCCCCCGCCACCTTTCCGTCTCCTAAAAACCTCCTAAAAAGATGACAGAAGTTTTAGAAATGTGATCAATTAGGAGAGAAGCAGACAATACATGCCGAAATTTACCACATGCAAAATAAGAAATGTTTCGCAATCACCTTACCCTATGCAGACAGCTTATACAAAGAAATCCATCCTGTACTCCTTGAAACGTATCTATAACGGCTTCATTGGAATCCGCAGAGTCTCGAATTAAGTCCCTTTCAATTGACAACATAGCAAGAGCATTAAGTCTATCCTCGGTAATTGTGCTGCACAAGAAAGTCTTTATTCTCTTCAGGGTTGAGAAGCACCCTTCTGCTTCCGATGTCGTCAACTAGATTTCGAGGTTTTCATTGGTATTACCTTGCGGCTATTCTTTGCCTCAATGATTTTTAAGTTAAGTTTCTCTCCAAAAAGTAATTATAGCAAAGAAGTGAAATTAATAGATGTTTAGTAAGTATTTATATATTTGGGACAAGATATCAATTGGAATTTGGCACTTTAATGTGACTTTTGTTGGTAACGATGGTTTTCAACACTAGCGCTAAATACGTGCACTATTCTCTGCTGCCTAGTTAAATTTCCTTAAGGAAAACAGATGGCAGGTACATACCCCAACAACACGACTTCCGACAGACTTGAGAGAGTGGCATATTGCGCATGCGTAAAGCACAGATATCCATTTCTGCAATATTCTGGTCTTGCCTTAGTGCTGACGGATGTGCCTCATCACTCCCTTCGCCAAGGAAAGTACGGAGAGATCACCTTGCAAGGGGGTTCATTCCAGACACGTATCCAGCCACGGAACTTGCACAGCTCACGTGAATTGATAGTCAGTACAAGTACACTGACTGACAGAGCAAATGCAACACCAAGAAGGAGTGGTCAGAACTTTATGCCAATTGCAGGGTAGACTGACGTCACTGAGGTATGCTCATGATGTGAAATGCGCCGCTGTGCTGCGCACGTAGCGAACGATAAATGGGACACGGCGTTGGCGAATGGCCCACTTCGTACCGTGATTTCTCAGCCGACAGTCATTGTAGAACGTGTTGTCGTGTGCCACAGGACACGTGTATAGCTAAGAATGCCAGGCCGCCGTCAACGGAGGCATTTCCAGCAGACAGACGACTTTACGAGGGGTATGGTGATCGGGCTGAGAAGGGCAGGTTGGTTGCTTCGTCAAATCGCAGCCGATACCCATAGGGATGTGTTCACGGTGCAGCGCCTGTGGCGAAGATGGTTGGCGCAAGGATATGTGGCACGTGCGAGGGGTCCAGGCGCAGTCCGAGTGACGTCAGCACGCGAGGATCGGCGCATCCGCCGCCAAGCGGTGGCAGCCCCGCACGCCACGTCAACCGCCATTCTTCAGCATGTGCAAGACACCCTGGCTGTTCCAATATCGACCAGAACAATTTCCCGTCGATTGGTTGAAGGAGGCCTGCACTCCCGGCGTCCGCTCAGAAGACTACCATTGACTCCACAGCATAGACGTGCACGCCTGGCATGGTGCCGGGCTAGAGCGACTTGGATGAGGGAATGGCGGAACGTCGTGTTCTCCGATGAGTCACGCTTCTGTTCTGTCAGTGATAGTCACCGCAGACGAGTGTGGCGTCGGCGTGGAGAAAGGTCAAATCCGGCAGTAACTGTGGAGCGCCCTACCGCTAGACAACG
Source organism: Anabrus simplex (assembly GCF_040414725.1). NCBI lineage: Eukaryota > Metazoa > Arthropoda > Insecta > Orthoptera > Tettigoniidae > Anabrus > Anabrus simplex. Next base: position 608,052,678 of record NC_090266.1, on the reverse strand, counting down.
CGGCATCATGGTTTGGGGTGCTATTGCGTATGATTCCACGTCACCTCTAGTGCGTATTCAAGGCACGTTAAATGCCCACCGCTACGTGCAGCATGTGCTGCGGCCGGTGGCACTCCCGTACCTTCAGGGGCTGCCCAATGCTCTGTTTCAGCAGGATAATGCCCGCCCACACACTGCTCGCATCTCCCAACAGGCTCTACGAGGTGTACAGATGCTTCCGTGGCCAGGGTACTCTCCGGATCTCTCACCAATCGAACACGTGTGGGATCTCATTGGACGCCGTTTGCAAACTCTGCCCCAGCCTCGTACGGACGACCAACTGTGGCAAATGGTTGACAGAGAATGGAGAACCATCCCTCAGGACACCATCCGCACTCTTATTGACTCTGTACCTCGACGTGTTTCTGCGTGCATCGCCGCTCGCGGTTTTCCTACATCCTACTGCGTCGATGCCGTGCGCATTGTGTAACCTGCATATCGGTTTGAAATAAACATCAATTATTCATCCGTGCCATCTCCGTTTTTTCCCAACTTTCATCCCTTTCGAACCACTCCTTCTTGGTGTTGCATTTGCTCTGTCAGTCAGTGTATATTACGGATAGATGGACTTAGCCAGAGCTTCGAGATTGACAAGAGAGTTATGAAAAATACGTAGTTGAGTATAATTTAATACACATTGGAGGTTCATTGCTCCATTGCGCTATACCAGAAACCACCACTGCTACCTGCAGTGATTCATATCGACTCCTCAAGGATACCTCTCCTGGGCCCACTGCCTGAAGAAAACCCTTAGTCTTCCTTTCCTTTCCCCTTAAATTAGCCCACCTGTCTTCCACAACTTCTTCCCCTCCTTTACCGCCCTCTTGCCTACCTACTGTTTCCTGTACATTGATTGAAGGAGACCTATCATCATTCCTATCCTCCGTTACAAATGTAATTATCTCCTTCAAACTCGCTATCACTTCCTGCATCTTCTTTAGTTCCCTTACACACCCACAGTCCTCTCTCAGCCATTCTTTTATCTTATCAAATGAATGTGAAATAATATGGAAATATCAACAGAAATAAAATATATATGCTATGAATAGAAGTATGTATCTCTAAGGAAGGAAATGGTGTATACTATACAAAGATTCCGCTATAATAATGCAAGCAGGAAGCCAACTGATAAAATAACAACACTACAATGATTCTACTTAGACATATCCTGATTATAAAATACTAGAAATAAGAGGCTAACTATAGAAATGTGAGCTACACTCAATACATATAAGCATCATCATCATCATCATCATCATCATCATCATCATCATCATCATCATCAACTCAAAAAATTCCACAAATTATTTAATGGTGAATGAATTAAATGATAATTTTAATTAAGTAACAGAAGTTATTTACCAGTCCAGCAAATGATTTTATGTAGTTCCTTCCAACGGACAAAATTCTCAGATTCTTCAATGTGCTTATTCCTGCTATTTTTTCAATCATGTTTGTAGAGAGAGATAATTTCCTGAAATAAAAGCAAGTAGTGAAAAACAACATGATGAGCATTTCACTCTATGCACTCACCTAATAAACTTTGGATTCAATACATGCACTACAGTTTATTACAGTTTTCTGCAATCTTTTTTCAGTGTCAGAGATGAACCTGCCTGAAGCTGACCTCCATTCTTGTTACATAAATTTTAAATTCTTGATGTTATTTTGATAACATAACTCTTACCGTAAGGCATAATTCTAATGCCGGTAAATTAAATGCCACACAGTCAGAAAAACATACATTAAAGATGGAGATCTTAACCAAGGCAACTAAGATACCCAGGCCATGCTGCTCCCTCATCATCACCTCAGATGCCATGTCACCACACAAGATAGTGCAAGTGAGCACCTTGCTTCAAACCCTGCCATTTCATGTCAGGGACCTTGGCTGTTTGCGTGTTGTTCTTTCGGTCACTTCATCCCTGTTCTTGATGTGGTTAATAATTTCTGGATATAGTGTTGTGATGTATCATTAAATCTGGGTGTGAATTACATGACAGTGACTGAATATGCTGTCTACTTGTTGTGTCCCACATTGTAAAAGTAACCATGCTCCTAAACATCCCATCACTACATTATTGTTTCCTAAAGATCCCACTAATGATCAAATATGGCGTAGAGCTAGCTATTCACAGGAGTTATTATAAAGATACTAATTTGTCAATGGTATGCATCAAACATTTTGATGAAAGATATATAGCACGGGGAGATTCAAGGACACAATCTGATGGTTCTGTGCTAACTGTGAAATGGGACTGTTTAAAATTAACTAATGATGCCATACCCACAAATTTCAAAACCTTGCAGGCATATACACCTTATTGAAAGTTTTACCTCAAGAAAAAAAAATATTTTGAACAAAGACGGAAGGAAATAGAAGAACGTATTCAGGATTTCGAGAATGAAGAGAAACTACTAGACAACATTATTGGCTTCAGAGAAATAACAAGGAATTTTGCAGTGAAGTGTAGATGTGAACTGGAAACTCTGTTTGCAGAAGTAAGCTATAACCAGCTAAGTTTATTTACAGTTTGTTTTATGGAAAAACCGTTTCCGAAAATTGAAATATCTTTAATAATTAATCCTGATTTGACATTCAGTATGGTATTCTTAAAGACAGTTTAGTGATAAATAATAACTTGCATGAATTAAAAGTGTGTAAAACATGTAGGGTAATGCTTGCAAATGGTCTCAGTTCAAACAATTATGTAACTTGACAAATTGCCAGGTGAGATGGCCATGCGGTTAGGGGCGCGCAGCTGTGAGCTTGCATCCTGGAGATAGTGGGTTCGAACTCCACTGTCGGCAGCCCTGACGATGGTTTCCCGTAGTTTCCCATTTTCACACCAGGAAAATGCTCGGGCTGTACCTTAACTAAGACCATGGCCGCTTCCTTCCCACTCCTAGCCCTTTCCTATCCCATCGTCGCCATAAGACCTATCTGTGTCGGTGCAATGTAGAACCAATAGCAAAAACTTGACAAATTAGCAACTTCCAGTAACTTGATAGATGATATTAAGGATGACAATGATGATCAGAACATTTGTGACAAATTAAGTTCCTACAAAGAACAAATGAACTTATCCATGTCCAAAAAACTATCAGATATTGTTCTACAACAGTGATTTGGTTTTCATTAACTCTTTTCTCCTTTCCCGCTGCATACAAAAGTATTACACAGTCAAAATTTTTAACTACGCCACATCCTCGATATTTGAAAACATTTACAGTACTTCTATGATAGGCTGTAGAAGCTCTAGAATAGATTTATCTCATGAGAATTATTTAAAGAAGAAAGCATTTGAACTGAGTGAACACAAAAGGCATTGCAATTTGCTTTTGGATGGAATTTATGTTAGGCCTGAAATAACATACAAAGGGGATAAGCTTGTAGGTTTAGCTGTACAACCCTCTAATGACTAGTCACTAAATCTAGCTACAACTATACATACTTTTATGGTATCCTCTTTACTATCAAACAATAAAGTTGTTGTAAGCTTACTTCCTTACAAAGATTGAATGGAGATCAGTTAAATGTGAACTTGCTTTACAGGTCCTGAAGATATTGACTGAACTGGGATATAAGCGTTTTAGTACTGGTAATGTTTCAGATAACAACCACATTAATATTCACAATATTTTTGTCCGGTTTGACCTAGTACAAATTTTTAAATTATTAGAAATAACTGGTTAAATCATACTGATAGTAAACAGACATTTTATTTTCCCATATTTTACAAATCATAATGCCACTTCTGCCAGTGTGTCTGATTTTAAAATGCTGCAACAAAGTGAACAACATAGTTTACTGTTACATTAACACCCGCTCTAGATAAAAAAATATAGTGTTGTTCCCGACTTCCTTGGAAAGGCAGAATGTAAACTTATTTGCCAGGTATTTTGATGAAAGAAAGGATTCTCATGATCCACAGATATCACCATGCAAGAGTAATTATCATTAAATCTGACCACTTTAAGTGCATGATTTACATTCGTTATTTCTTACCATTTAATTATAACTTCTAAAGAACGAATAGTACTCTCAACATGGTAGCATCTATGTTCTTGCTGACATTGTTTGAGAGCAGTCACATTTTTGAGAAACTTTTTGCTACGGCTAGAGAAAATGAATGATGATATAGTTCCAGGAGTAAGTGAAAGCTGAGGAAAGGAATTGGTAAACTCACATTAGATACTCGGTTAGCTTTGGCTCACACTGTTCTTGATAAATGTCAGACAGATGATCTGGAGGCTAGGTTCAGGCAGTATAGATCAATGAGCGGAACTTGATACAATAATTCAGCTGCGCGTGTGATTGAATCAGAGAAAAGGAGAAAAACAATTATTAAGGTATTTTCTGCTAAACATTCTGACATATAAATTAGAGATTTTAGTGTAAATGAAGAAGATATCAACGGTGACAAAAATATTGAAAGCTGTTATATGTCTTGAGTTTGAATGTTAGCCATGAACTCAATAATACATATGTAAGTGAAAATTATATTATTGGTAGTATGGCTGTGTGTGCCATAAATATATTAGGTATGTTAAGAGTGAAAGATGTATTTAATTTGTTGTATTTTACATAATCGGTATCTGCCTGAACGCTGCTTCCTCACGTGAAACTAGTTGTATTTTCTACACAATACGTAACAGTCGATAATGCACCAGTTCTTAGCTCTGCTGCTCTTCCCTGTTATTTTAAGGTCATAGACAGAAGGAGCCTGAAATATTCATCACATATTTACTGATTTAAAGTTGTTTAAAGTTATCATTAGTAAAGGATTTGAATGTTTATTCCTAAACTGTAAATGCCATAGACCTGTACTAGTGTCTGTCATGTGCAATGTCCTTGACAGTTTAGACTTTGATGTATGTCAGTCATGCAGCAAGGATTTCAATACCTTTAAAAAATGTATACTATATTTACATTTTGTAATGTTTTACTGAACAGTTATAGTACTGGTAAGTTAATAAAGCATAACTTAGGTGATTAAGGCAAGAAGACCACAAAAAAGAGAAAATTGGACAAGCTTGCTAATAAGGAATAAATGGAGACTTGATGTTATTGTGTTCTACATCCTACTGTTAGTAAATATTCTTCTAAAGTATTATTTATTTTACCCTTCCACTGTATACAGTTAAAGCAGAAAATATGAAGATATTTACAGTTAATCACAGCTAGAGAAGAAAGACAGTAATCGATAATGATTGGCAGTCTGAGACGAGGCCTCGAGATTTCTCGGGATTTCTCGAGACTAGTGCAGGAATTATTTCTCGCAAGAAATTTCGAGAAATCTCGAGAGCGTTGTCCCCACAGTGTGCGGAGAGCAGTGTGTCGTAGGCCTGCAGGTAGTCGGAGCTGAATGTTGTTTGTTCCGAATATGCAACTAGCCAACTATGGGCCTTCTCATTTTCGTAAATACGTGTCAACAAGCGACTAGGGCTTTCATTTATACCGAGGTCTATTTTGACGCAGTATAACATAATTATAAAGGATACGCATTCGGGCATTGTATGATGCGCCTTGCTGCATATGTAACGACCATTACGCATGAGTGGAATGTGCAATCTAAATTGCTATAGAGTATTCGCGTCATAATTAGGTAGGTACTTTTATATATGACGGTGCAATGTGAACTGTGTCGAATTGTATGCGACAACTTGAAGATGATATCCGAAACACAACATAAGTCGTGGATGTCGGTTATTTTTAAGAGATGTCACATAGCACAGCCCACTGTGTTGCTTATTAAAAAGAAGTAAAATACATCGGCAGAAATACTTCTGGGATGATCCGGCACTTACAAACGCATAATATCAATTAAGAGGAATCGTCACAGAACACCTCCGGCCCGGTCTGAATCACAAGAAACTACCCTGCCGACAACGATTGTGAGGCATCCAGGTAGGATTACATACTAATAACAAGTATTAACAAATTATACGGGTTGTTCAGCTGAGAAGTCCACCTGACATAACTCGTGAACAGTTTAAGATACTGGCATTCTGCATTCACTTTCGTTAATGGTATTAAGGAGCTCCTAGTTCAACATGCAGTGCTTTCATAGGATTTTGACAAAATTTATTGTCACACACGTTTCCATGTGAGAACTGCTGATGATAACTATGAAGCTTACACTCGTAGTTACTGGGACGTCGCACAGCTTGCAGCACACGAGAATCGGACTCGAGAGCGTTGCCCATCACCCCTGTTACATGTTCCACTCATGTGTAATGGGGGTTGCATATGCCGCAAAGCACATCCTCCCCGTCTCAGGTTCGAATAATGCACGCCTCTAGTATCCAAGTAGGTGTACATCTTATCTACAGTTATTCACAAATTATGCATTGTTATTCACCTAAGATGTCCACCCCAAATAAGTCGTGAACAGTTTAAGATACTGACATTCTGTTTCCCCTTTATTTAATGGTATTAAGGGGTTCATAGTTGAACATGCAGTACTTTTCCACGCTTTTGACAAAATGTATTCGCTCACACGTTTTCATGAGAGAACGTTATTTCACGCAATAACTGCCAATGATATACTATAAAGTTTGCAGTTGTAGTTACTGGTACGTCGTACAGCTTGCGCTACATGGCGATCGGTCTCGAGATTCTCGCGAGAGTCTCGAGATCTGCGACGTCAGTCTCGAGAGTCTCGAGCGAGAGCGTTGCCCATCATTAGTAATCGGAGTGGGACTAGGTAACACAAGCAGCAGGCAGGGGGACCATCTTTTGTTGTGATGTCACAGAAGCAGGAGCAAGGCCTGTATATCTAATGTGGCCTTGGCTTAACCCTGCAGAGATCCCAGGTTTGAATTTCAGTGTTCACAACATCTTTAATTAAAGTGACATCCCCAGGGTTTTTCTACTAAACTTTTAGGCAGTTTCCGAGATAGTATCAACTTCAAGTCCTGGGAAACCTACCCCGACTTATCAGTCATATAATTACAATCATGTTCGCTATCACAGACCCCACAGCTTCACAGATTTTCTGACAGTTCTCAGACTAATGACTAACTAAATGTGAGCCAAAAACCGTAACACAACACTGGCCTGCGAATTTGAACTTTCTGATCATTGCACAATGTTCTAATAGTGATTTTTATATTTCATGCATGCTGAATTCAGATCTAAAGTCAGTTCTTCTTCATCACATCCACTTTCTTTGCAAAATCAATACAAGAGACTCTCACAGACCTACAGAATTAATAGACTCAATTATCACATGTAAGGATTGATTTCTTTTTATTTTTACCTGTCTGAACATTCCTATAAAACACTGTTATATTTATGAGAATAATATCAAAGTAAGTAAAATATTGTGTATACCAGGTTTGAAGAAGAACACTATAATAAAAGCATCTGGGAACACTGATTTGTACTTACTGTTCAACTTGTAACATGTTCCAGAAGAGCAAGGTTTCAATTTTGTGTTGCTTTGTGTTGCTTTTCGCTTGCAAGCTATACTTGATTTTATCCTCTTCAGTAACCAGCATGTTCTTGTTCCTCTTTCCATAGATCCTGGTGGAATATTTCTCCTTGTATTTCACTCAGCATTCCTAAGTTCTCAGGGAAATAGTCCAGATGTGAATGTACCATGTGCACCTTTAAGCTCATATTGCAGCCTAACTCTTGGAAAGAAACAAACGTTCTGTCCACCATTTTTTGTAGTCTAGATCCTCTGTGTTGCCATGTAAGATTTTGACTACATCCTAGTATGCCTTCCATGCCGATCATTCTGCTGCTCACATGATGTCTTCAAAATTAGCATCAGAAAGAAGTTTTCTGAAACCTGGCCCTATGAAGATACCCTCTTTGATTTTGGCCTTACTGATACCTGGAAATCAAAGATGCAGGTACTGAAAGTTTTCACCTTTATTGTTTAAAGCCTTAACAAATTTCTTCATGAGCTCTAGCTTGATATGAAGCAGAGGAAACAGTATGTTGGACTTGTCAAAAAGATTTTTTTGTTTTATGTTTTTTGAGCTTACAATCTACTGTCTAAGTGGTCCAGTGATGTGACCATGTTCGAGTTTCCCAATCATACAGAAAGCAGGGGTGCTGCTTGTAGTGCCTTCTTGTAGACACAACAAAATCACTATCGCTCTAAAGTCACCATACACTTGCTACATGTGTTCATGGTACTTTATTTTGCACATTGTCACCTCAAGACTTCTGTATTTTTCTTGCATGATAATTGAATGTGCAACGGGAACTAATGCAAATTTATTTTCACTGTGAGGAAGGTTACACTTCAAACTATGCTTGGAGACATCAATAAAAAGTCTCCAGTGGGTCATACTGTGGTACTCCTACTTTCAGCATAACCTCCAGAATGTTGTTGCAGTAAACCAAAGTTCCCTCTTCGGAAAAGAAAGGTGCAAATTCTTCTTTGCATTGTCTGTACCAATAATATCTTGTCCCTGGTGCCAAAATGTTCCTTTGACTGAGTCTAGACCCGAGTAACTCAGCAGATGCCCTTGTAAAGTTAAGATATCAACATAGTCATTTAATGCACTTTGCTTGAACAGTGTGAGTTGATTTTCAACACCTGCTGATGAGATATCACAGTAAGAGGTAGCACCGGCCATTTCTGCATTGGGTTCAGAAGACGAACTATTGTGTAATTGTTTTGGGCGCTGTGGTACTCGTAGATCAGGGCTATGGAGAACGGGTAAAATAGCTGATACACAATCTTACTTTCGTTCCTGCAGTTACTATAAATCCCTTCACATTCAGAGAACAGAAGTAGCAGTGCGTACTGTGGTCTGTAGGTTGTTGCCACACCACTGAAATTCCAAATGGTAATGCTGTTTACTCACTGTTCACTCACTGCTATAACTGCTCCATACAGGTCCTATAAGCATTATGTGATGCCTGCGGCTTGTTGTTGTCTCTCAGTTTGATTCTGAAGTGTGCATAGAAGGCCCTTCTCACGAACTTGGTTATTTGGCACCACTGTCTTATCGGCATGCAACTCCCACACACATAGCAGAATCTATCTTGACTTTTCTTTGCAGCCACAGTGTGGCATGATGTAATTTCAGTAAAAAGATTAACATAGAATGTCACTCACCTATAGGACACTTATGGAGACAAAAATGTATTTTCAGTAGCGAGCGAAGAATGACTCAGACTGTGGCTCACAAAGCACTGCAATGAAATGGTGCCATTCAGCAAAACCTGTTATTGTTGTTGGTTTTAGGCTGTGAGTCTGGTTATGCAGGGTTGCCAGATAGCTGCAGGAGATCACACTAATAAATGAATCCAGAAATCTTACTTAAAGCAGCATCTCTCTTAACAACGTAACCAGTGCATTAGTACACGTGCATAAAAACATAAAATCAGATTTTAAAGAAATGTGACGTGACGTGACGTGACGTGACGTGACGGGACGGGACGGACGGGACGTGGGAAAATTAACATCAGATCCTGATACAGGGTGTAAACATAATCCTAGAGAACATACAGGATGGCAGCAATGAAACCATTGCAGATCACCATTATAATTGATGGCAAGGCTAAGAAAAAATAGGCCCAAAGTGTAAAAACTGGTTAGTTTTGGAATTTCCCTTCCTTCCTCTCTGCTAGTCCAGCTGCAGGCTACAAAACCTGATAATAGAACATATTTCCAGCTGGGGTGGACAGTTCTGCAATGGCCTTGAGCTAATGATTGACTGACTGGTCAATTAATGATTTATGTATCCTGGCAAGATAAGGCCAGGTGGCCTTCTCTTATACCTAACCAGTTTACCACACTATTTACACCAAGTTGTTCAAGACTATGTATACTGCATACATACCTAAATTAAGATATGTTATCTGAAATTATTAAAACTATATTTATGTAAATAGAAAACATATGAATATTGTGTTTCATCTGCTATATATTTAAAAGAGATTATGTCCAGTGAGAACCATAATTTTATTAATAAGTAACATTATGCACAAGGGCAGTAGAAGGGAAGAAGTAGCAGGGCAAACAATCCTGGACAAAATGACCAAACAAAAAACTTAAAATTTTGAATGAATTTCCTGAATAATATTTTTTTTCTTTCTTTTGGGTTTCTCTTTTCAAAAACAACAACAATTAACAACAATGATAAAAAATTACAAAAGGACTTTAACAATGATAAGTAACAACCTTTTACAAAACTAGCTTTCGAGCTTCATTAATGACTGGGGCGAATTAGCTCCTAATTCACAAGACATATTAGCCTTTACTGCAGTAATACAAATCTTGGTATGGTATATAGCACAACCTTTTGTTACAATTTAATTTACACTGCTTGGGAAGATTGAACTCCCAACCTTCAAGACCCTTAGGGCCAAGTATCCACATCAACGTACCTTAAGGGTTCCACCTTTTCAATGCAACACAATTCTGTTGCACAGGATTTTATTACAACATGTTTGTTGTGGTACCGATTTCGATACATTTTTAGTGTCATCTTTCTTTAGACCTCACATTCCGCATCAGACTGAGAAACCTTGGTTCTACACACTAACATAGGACCCACTAACTTAGGTCTTCTTTCTTTAGGCCTCACTATCTGCATCGGACTGAGAAACATTGGTCCTACACACTAACATAGGACCCACATGTATACAGCTATCCATCATTTGACGTGCTGGTACAAAATAAACTTAGAAGACTCTGTCAAACAACAAAAGTTTCATCCCCCTTTGAGACTCAATTTATCATGTCACAACGAGTCAACCATCAAGATTTTAATATGTTTATCAAGTTTTTAACTCACATTCAAGCATAAACTTAACATTAGAATGAGTAATTTCAACACCTACATCAAAATTACATAAGACTATTACGCTGCTAATGCGTTGTAAACACTGCTACCTATTTTAAATATAATTTTTACTTTTAAGTGTGAACTCTCGTTACTTGTATTGTATCAATGTGTGTATATTGTTGTATATTTTTGTCCTCTTGCTCTTGTGATCGGCTGATGATGACACTAAAAAATGTGTCAAAACCGGTACCACAATAAACATGTTGTAACATAATACTGTGAGACAGAATTGTATTGTATTGAAAAAGTGGAACCCTTAAATTCAATTTACCTTTGTACTTCTTAATACACTCACAAAAAGGCAGAGATGAATCTTTGAAGTTCATCAGATTTTACACCATTAGACATCTGCTGCCCTTATTTAACAGGGAAGCAACAGAACAATGTTTGGATCAGAAGGATCCAGAAAAAACAGGAGCAGAAGCACATACCACAAGGCCAAGAATAATTTGAATAGAATGTTCAAGAGAAAAGGTAAAAAAAACAAATAGAAGAGGATGCCAAACCCATTCATGCAATCCCATAACATGACTACAATAAAATCTAATGGGGCAGAAGGCCGGATGACACAGAGGATAAGCCACACTATATTGTGACTAAGACCTGGAAGGTTAATAACCGAAAAGCAAGAGGGAAAAAATTAAACTTTGAAAAGCGTAATCACAATGACATAAGATGAACAAGGGAAACGAAGCTCTACTCATGCTTCCTTATGACATGACACCCACTCGAGTAGTTACACTCATAGCAAGGAAACCTAGAAACCTACATTTTATGAAACTAAGGTAAATTAAGAAACCCCTAAATGAAAATAAGTTATCTGCAGCTCAACCCTAACCCTTATGAGCTAGAGGGAAATGCAGATATCTTCCCATCACCACACGCTAGTACAGGGTGTCTCACATAAACCCAGCCCAAATGCACGGTGTTTTTACCCTGCGCTACGGCAGCTGCAGTATGGGAGGTGCGTCAATAGTTCTTGACCTTGCATACAGCCTGCATGTGTTTGACCTGGCATGTATGAGTCGCCAGTCTGAATCTCAGCTGTTAACATGTTGAGACAGTTACCATTGCAACACCGTATTTTTGTATGTAAAAGTTATTTTAAGTACGAGTCAGCTTGACAGGTACGCGATTCATTTGTTCAGCAATTTCCTGGTGAAGTGCCACCTTCACAAGCACAGACACATGTAATTGGAAATAAATTTGAAACTACTGGCTCAGTGTTCAATAAAAAAACATGCGCACACACACCGAGTTTCAACAGAGGAAAAGCTAGATGACATTGGTGTGAATCTTGAACGGTCACCAAATAAATCACTCACAAATCTATCACAACAAGGAGGTGTTTTGTTTTCCTCTACACACAGAGCTACAAAGCTGTTACACATCAAACCGTACAGGTTTACATGGCCCCATTGTTTAAAACCTGCTGATCCAGCCACAAGCGTGAGATATTGTAAGCGGTATCTTGCATCATTGAATGATAGTTTATTCGACCCACAGCTTGTGTTCTTTTTGGATGAGGCCTGGTTTCATCTTAATGGTCATGTGACAGTCATAACTCTCACTATTGGTGTGTAGAAAATCCTAATGGTGTTTATGAAGTCCCTCATTATGATAGGAAGATTAGTGTTTGGTGTGCTGTTGGTGCAAGACAAATAATTGATGCCAGTCTTCCATCAGTTAACGGAAGAAGAAAAAATGCATGGGTGGTTTCTACAAGATTCAGCCCCTGCTCATACGGCAGAAGATTCCCTTCTTACAATCTCAGAAGTGTTTGCAGACAGAGTGATCAGTGCTGGTCTATTTCCCCTCATTCTCCAGATCTAACAGTATGTGATTTTTACTTGTGGTTTAAACTGAAAGAAAAATTGTATCAAACAAATCCTCACACATAGGAGGAAATGAAAGAAAACATTACGACTGAAATAAAAAGCAGTACGGTGGCAAAACTCACTCGCAAGATCCAGAATGTGGTTACCAGATACAATGCCTGTATAACCCAGGAGGGACGACACTTCCAGCATCTTTTATAAGGTAAAATTTCATATAAGATTGCATAGACGCTTCAAGTAGGGCGGCCGTGCGCGAAGTAAGTTCGGCTGAGGCAGCTGCTGCAGCGCAGAGTACAAACACTGCACATTCGGTCTGGGTTTATATGAGAGTCCCTGTAAGTTCACATATTAGGGTAAGTGCTTTTTATCTGCCTACCATAGATGTTGCCCCAGCTTGCCTGTTGCCTTATGTCAGGTAGTATCTCACCGGTTGATGCAATGATCAAGATAGATACATAAAGTCCAAGATCGCTCTTATCTATAAGGGCGAGCTAGGTGACTGTTGGTTGCCTTAAGTTTGAAATTACAGTACGGGCAACTTAAGAACAGAGGGTGCCAACCACTAACTGTTACAATACTCCACTAAAGAGAGTTAATTCCAAGTCCCTACGTGGCACCCAAAATCAACATGGTGATACCGTATCTGTTAACAATCTTGAAAATTATGTGGTTATCTGAAAGTTCAGCATGTCACTGCAATACTTCACCATACTCAGGCATTTAAGGTATTACCTACCACTAGGGAGAGGGCTTAAAGTAGGTACAGACATTCCCCCTCAATATTTCAGAAAACAGGTGAAATTTTTTTAAAAAAAAGTTCTAAAGTATTAAATCTTGATAATTCTTGAGATCTATTATACACAGCAGACTAATTTATTAAAGTCCAATAGTTGATGTGAAAATCCGTTGTGGTCTTCGTCAACATTGTCAGTAACAGACTGAATACCATCGGGTTTAGTATTGCTAGCACCAGATAGCCAGAGGTTCACTTTAATAGATAGGCAGTAAATCTTAGCACTCAGGGAATTGGCAGTTGTTTATGATATTTGGCAATTAACTTTAGGGACAATAGGTCCCAAACACGATTGAAACAGTGGAGAAGTTGGGCTTGAATACATTTAAGCTGATTATCGGAGGCTCACCACCTTGAAGAAAGCTACCGGCAATTACAGAATTAAACTCTGCAATGTTAGCTTTATCAAGGACAACAATTCACCAACTTCCTGATTCTCAAAAGCAGGAATAGTAATAGGCTGTGTTAAGTCCTCCTTAAGACGTAGCAGATCAGCATTTACAGTGCCACCAGATTGCACCTATCTAATGAGAAGTTCATAAATAAGTTCCTCCTTGCGAATGTACAATGGACAAGGAATGTCCTGAGGGTCAGACATTTTGAAAAATAGGAAAAATTGACATTTTCAGAGTTCAGGTAAAAAATCTACAACAATGGTCAAATCAGGTTTTGTCTAGGCCTATTTAACCATGCTCTGGTACCACTTATTAAGCACAAGGGCAATGGAGGGGGAATAAAGCAGCAGGCCAAGGATCCTCGACAAAATGGCTTATTTATTTTCGTCTTGTACTCCTTCCCTAAGAGTACAGTCCATGCCATTCAGTAATTTCTCCAGAACTTTTGCAGAAATAACAATATCATCGGCAAATCTCAGAGTTTTGATTTTGTCTCATTGGATTGTGATTCCTTTTCTAAATTCCTCTTTGTTTTCTTTTATTGCCATTCTATGTAAACATTGAAAAGGGGAGAGGACAAACTGTAGCCTTGCCTCACTCCTTTCCAGATTGCTGCCTCCTTTTCAAAGCCCTCGATTCTTATCCTTGCTGACTGAATTTTGTATAGATTGTATATAATACTCCTTTCTCGGTATCTGATCCCGATCACCTTCAGAATCTCAAACAGCTTGGTCCAATCAACATTATCGAATGCCTTTTCTAGATCTATGAACGCCATGTACGTGGGCTTGTCTTTCTTAATTCAGTCCTCCAAGATCAGATGTAAAGTCAGGATTGCTTCACGTATTTCCACACTTCTTCTGAAGCCAGACTGATCTACTCCCAACTGAGTTTCAACTTGTCCTATCTATGATGAATTCTACTGCTGAAGATGGCACACACACCCAGCCCCTAGCCATCGGAATTAACCAATTAAGGTTAAAATCCCTGACCAGGCTGCAAATTGAACCCAGGATCCCTTGGACCAAAGGCCAGCACGCTAACCATTTAGTCACGGAGCTGGACACCAAGTTAATAACATGCCATTAACATTAGTGTAAGCTGTTATCAGTTATCCTTCATGCACTTACACCCCTTTCTTCCTGTATACAGTGCTTATGTTACTAGTGAAGCCTGAAGGTGAAATGTGGCTCCAGTCCCTTAAATTAAGTGTCAGCTCGCAGTGTAGAGGTAGTATGCCTGCCTGTTACCCGGAGGCCCCAGGTTCGATTCCTGGCCAGGTCAGGGATTTTTACCTGGATCTGAGGGCTGGTTTGAGGTCCACTCATCTTACATGATTACAATTGAAGTGCTAACTGACGGTGAGATAGTGGCCCCGGTCTAGTAAGTCAAGATTAACGGCTGAGAGGATTCATTGTGCTGATCACATGTCACTTCATAATCTGCAGGCCTTCGTGCTGAACAGCTGTTGATATATCTTCATTTCTACTCGTTACACCGGTTTAGGACAACAACTTATACCATAGAAACACCAGCTTCATGACACACATCCATTTATTACGAGCTGTTGACTACATCTGACTTTCACACACACACACACACACACACACACACACACACACACACACACACACAAAGCAAATTCAAACGTTCAAAGAACAAAAGCAAACAAAGATAAACCACTCCACTCAATTTTCTGAGTTACCGACACATAACCTCAATGTTGTATTCCTTAAAACTATATAGGCCTACACATGACATTTTATTTTTATGAGAAAACCACATTTCCAACACTCCCCCTTTTCTCGAAAAAATAAAATGCTACACTTCAATCAATTATCCTCTCATTGCAAATTATAAGCTTATACAAACACTTAAGCTTGTTGCCAGATAAATTCTTTGTTAACAAGTCTGCAGCATTTCTCTCTGATGAAACTTATACAAACTCAATGAACCCCTTTTCTACTAGCTCTCTACATACATGGTACATGATGTCAATATGTTTTGACCTTTCACTCACAATATTGTTTTTACTCAATTTAATTGCTGCTGCATTGTCAGCAAAAACTTTACAAGGTATATCCATAAAGCTTTCCAGCCCTAGCTCTGATAGCAAATCTTTCATCCAAGTTACTTCTCGAGATACCTCTGCCATTGCCATGTATTCAGCATCCATGGTAGATCTAGCATTACAACTCTTTTTCTTACTATACCATGATACTGCTCCCCCTGCCACTGTGGTTACATAGCCACTCGTTGATCTTCTAGACTCAGTATCTCCTCCCCAATCTGCATCACAGAACCCTTGTACTGACTCCTCACAATTTTTGAAACACAACTTTAAATCTCTAGTACCACATAGATATCTCATGATATGCTTCACTTCTTTATCTGCCAACTTTATTTTAACCAACTTAACAACCTCTTTGTCACCTATTACAAGTATGTCGTCGACATACATGCCAATAATACAACACTCCTTTACATACACACATGGATCTTTGATACATCTCTTAAAATCTAGCCTTCTTATTATAGCATCAACACAAGCATTCCAGTCTTTATTCGAATTAGGTAGTCCATAGATGTTTTTCTTCAATTTACATACATAGTTTTGGACATCCTTTTCTACGAACAATTCTGGTTGTTAAATGTATACAGTACAACTGATTTCACTATTTAAGTAAGTACTAGTTACATCTAGATGTTCTACAGTCCAACCTTTACGTACCGGTACTGCAATACCTATTAACAGTCTCATTGTTTTCCTCTTCATAATAGGACTAAATGTTTCATCAAACCTAAGGTTCATCTGTCTCTTAAAACCTTGAACAACCAACCTGGCCTTATATTTCTGAATGTTACCCTCCCTGTCATATTTCAATGAAAACACCCAATTAGAACTGATTATCTTGACATTTTCTGTTCTGTTTACAATTTCCCAAACTTCCGTCTTTCTCATCTCACTGATCTCCACTTTCATGGCTTCCATCCAGTTAGCAGACTCTTGGCTTGGCATAGCCTCCTCAACTGTTCTAGGTTCCACTACATTCGCATGTTTAACTTCCATCACTGCCTTACGTCCAAATACTTTCAATCTACCTATTTCTTCCTCATCTAACTTCTCTGCTTTTGCCTGATACCTATTAAACACCTCCAACACTTCATCCTTATTTTCCACACATGCAGCCACATTAGATCGGGAGTATTCATCAATCATAGTTACAACATATTGAGATCTCCCAAGTGATGGTGGACTAATTTTTCCAACTACATCAGTGTGCACAACATCAAGTGGTTTTCCTGCATTAAAAGATTTAGGTACTCCCATGTTACTTAGTTTCCCCTGAATGCATACAGTATTATACAAGTATTAATATTATTACTCTTTTCAATTCTAACATAGGCAATTTAAACAAAGCTTCAGAATGAACGTGTCCATATTCATGCCACAACCTAACCTGCCCAACACTTTTGAATGCTACATTGTTATTACATTCTTGATCGGTTATTTGATCACAGTCACTCACAGCTACAATATCATTTCTCCCCTCTATTTGTACTACATACACATCATTCCTCCTGTTTACAACAAACAATGTTTCATCTCCATTCTTATCTACAACCACTGCTTTCTCACCTGCAAATCCTACTTTGAAACCTTTGCTGGTTAACTTACCAACTGATATTAAATTTGCACCTAAGTTTGGTACATACAACACGTCCGTAAATGTAATTGTCCAGCCTGTTGAAATTTTTACCTTGACCTTACCTATATCTTTGATATCCAGCTTACTGTTATCTCCTATTTCTACATCCCGGTTACATTTGTTAACATGTCTATAAACATCTCCTTTGTTGGACACATATGATGGGACGCACCTGAATCGAACAGCCAATCGCTAATTTTCTCAGTTCCTACAGAAACTACCATGCTCATTGCTTTATCTACTACATGTATAATTTCTGAGCTAACCACTTTTCCACTCGCATTCACTGATTTACTCTCCTGCGATGATTCATCACTCCATTGTTGACATACTTTTGAATAATGTCCTGACTTACCACAATTTTCCACAATTGAAGCACTTTTGGATACTGCGACAATATTTATATACATGTCCCTGTTTACCGCAATTGTAGCAACTATATTTTTCCTTGTCCCACGTCTTCTTTCTTGATATCTCGCTTCTGTTGAACAACCATGGATTGAGCTTCATCCTCCTCACGTTTTCCAGTGTAGTAAGCAACGACATGAAAGATATAGACTGCTAAACATAATCGTTACAGCGCCCCTGGTTGAAGGACAGCGAACTAACTTTTGCCTGCAACTGTCATGGCGGCTGCCACTTCTTGGTCTTGACAGTTAGCCCTTATCAGTTCAATGAATTGATGAGATTATACGTTATTGCAAATTAAAGATATATTTAAGAATAAACACGACATTTTCAAACATGCTTAATGTTGCATTAATTTTATAATGAAATAAGGGCAGTGAATATGGTGAGCATTTGCTTGGTTAAAACGAGAATTACGTATGTAGAAGCAGTAGCGGCGACAAAGGGGGGGGGGGAGGGGGGACAGTTGCCCCCCCCCCCTACTTTGTAGACAAAAAATTACATTTTTATTCCATTTTACCCGGCTGAAACTAGGAATTACAGGATTATTATTAAAAACAATTTGTGCACATTTTTAATTAGTAACAAAATTATTGTCGAAAAGACGCACAAAATGTCGTTCGTAGTGGCTAACCGATTTGTATAGCGCCACAGCAAGTAGTGGAGACTTCGCAAATGCTATGAGGAAGGGTAAGAGGGGTATATTTTTTGTCAAGGTCGTGGACACAGGTATGATTCACCTGCTTGCCGCGAGCATTCGTCAGTCTGGCTGTCCCTTTAACATTGACTGTTAGTTTCTTAGTGTGTAGTCAAATACTAAATACTAAATTTTATAATCACGCCGTACTTCTATTTAATTGTAATACGTGTGTAATATTGTTTCTTTGGTGAAAGTACAGTATCGTATCAAAATCTCAAAAAAACTATTTTGCCGCACTTACTGTAAGTTAGTAAACTATCAACCTTTACCTTTCTGTCGAAATTCGCTCAAATCTTACCATTTTGTACCTTTTTTTGTTCACTTTTGATGTGTATACCCCCGCCCACTATATCCCTCAACCCGGATATATTCTGTTGTCTGTATATTTTTTGCCCCCCCCCCCCCCCACACACACACTTCTAATCCCCAATCGCCGCTACTGTGTAGAAGAATGGATAATTCGGCGTCACTACAGAAATACATGTTATACGTACAGCAGTTCATTGAGGAATTCACACGCGTAAAGAAAGATACCACTGCCTTTTCATGACATACTTCAGTGTCATTCTGGTATAATTTTTGAATTTTGCTTCTTTGTCTGATTTGTTATGTTTTATGCTTTTTGCTACTTATGGCTACTTTCTAAGAACTGCTGTGCGACATGCAGCACATACGTCCGTTGGTTACGGTGTAGAATATCTCTACGGCATCGTCTGCCTGTCGTAAGGGGCCACTAAATGGGGTAACCCCAGATTCTAAAGTTGAGAACACTTGACCCCTGGTTGAGTGTAGCAATATTCCTTCCACATACGCTATCCTACCAGCTTTACCACTTTAATATTTCTACCGGACCTCTCTTAGTCAAACCTCGCCTGACTTCATTCTACTGAATTCATAGCCTACATTTATTTATTTATTTATTTATTTATTTATTTATTTATTTATTTATTTAGTTTAACATTGCACACCTTCTCAAAGACCGTAATCCATCACACAACAACTTTTGCAGATCTTTCTATGGCAGATTCAGAGGAAATACCGTACGCATATGTTTTGCCTGCAAGTGTCATGGCTGCCAGTGGTTCAAGCAGATTCAAAGATGGCCATCAGATTAGCAGTCTATATTTTTAATGTCGTTGGTCGTAAGCCTTTCCTCCATTTTGCTGAAGTTTCCTTCTGCTTTCCTCCGTGAGTAGGCCTAATCTCGCCTTCACCTTCGAGATGGTCAGTTTCGCCAAATCAGCTTCCAAAGAAGGGATACAAACTGCATATTCCTCTGTAAGATTTCCGGTGATCATTCCTACACGTTGTTGATCTGTGAACTTGTATCCAGCTTTGCTCGTTCTCCTCCACAGTTGATTTATTTTTAAGAAAGTATTCTTGAACACTCATATCCTTGGGCTTCACAAAATGAGTTACCGGTACCACTGTTTCAGGGTCATAGCACCATTTAAAAGGCCCCCGTCATTACATAACTCGTCCAGTTTTTCCCATGCCTTTTTCGCTGATTAAATATCTGCAATGTCACTTTCAAAATCTTCTCCCACGTATTTGAAAATAACCGCTAACGTGATCACATTGTTTCGCGCTCGTCGTCTCGTTTCTATCTGAGACAGTTGACAGCCTGGCGTATCCTCATACCCTATTACTGATTCCCATACATCTTTCAACAACAGCTCTTGTTTCACCTTTAATGCCCACGAAAAAGAGTTCTCCACTGTAAGCTCGGCCACATTCCTATTCAGTGTTTCCTCACCGGTCCACGAGGTCGCCATTTTTCCCGTCATGTCACAACTTGCTGCGTCCGACGTTAATTCTCGTTACTCCATTTACACTTATATTGTCCGAAATTTACTGCGGCGTTTTGGTGCTCTGGAGCTCTGGGCCCATAAGCTGTTGATATATCTTCATTTCTACTCAATACACCGGTTTAGGACAACAACTTATACCATAGAAACGTCCGCCTCCGTAGCGTAACGGTTAGTGTTATTAGCTGCCGTCCTCGGGGGCCCGGGTTCGATTCCCGGTACTACCGGAAATTTAAGTATGGCAGGGGGGCTGGTATGTGGTTCGAATGGTACACGCAGCTCACCTCCAGTGGGGGTGTGCCTAACAAGAGCTGCATCACCTCGGGATGAGGATACGAGTTTACGTTTTCACCATAGAAACACCAGCTTCATGACACACATCCATTTATTACGAGCTGTTGACTACCTACTACAACTGACTTTCATACACACACGAAGCAAATTCAAACGTTGAAAGAACAGAAGCAAAGATAAACCACTCCACTCAATTATCTGAGTTACCGACACATAACCTCAGTGTTGTCTTCCTTAAAACTATATACACATGGCATTTTATTTTTATGAGAAAACCACACTTCCAACAGCAGCAATCACTTGGTAGACCATGGCCCTTCAGGGCTGTTGTGCCATGAAGAACGGGGGGGGATACCCTTAAACTGAAATGCTTGACAGAATCAGAATTTGAATATGGGCCAGCCTGATGGGAAGCTACCTACTAAGCTCACTAACAAGTAATGGGAACAGTTACTGATTAAAATAAGAATTTTGTTAATACGAGTTAGGAACAGCTTGACTGTACAAATTATGATGGGTTTGAATCTATGAGGCTGAAACAAAGATGGAGGTCTAATTGTTGCATGAGTGAGGAAAGTTAATTACAATAAAGAAAAGCACACATGCACCAATTAATATTATGATAATGCTTTTTGTAATTTAGACTGGGAAGGTACAGTTGTCAGATATTTGTTTCCTATGCTCAGGCAGTAGTTAAGGAATTCTACCTGGAAGTTCTAAAGTATTTTAGGAATGCTATGTTCAGAGATGGCTTGAGTTGTGAGAAAATCCAACTTGTTTGTAGCACCACAACATCCCGGGCCAAGAACTTGCTGTATGCATTTAAAAGAGCTGTCGGGAAGACATGGGGCCTAAGACCATCAATGGTAATGTGGATATAAACAATGATCATTAGGCCATTGATGGCCTATGCTGCAATCATCTGGTGGCAGAAAGTAAGTCAAGGAAAAGTCAGCAGTAGATTGGATAGCCTAGAGAATGGCATGCATAGCCATAACTGGGGCTATGAGAATTACGCCGACAGAAGCCTTGAATACTTTACTAGACCTCCCATCACTATGCAATTTCATAAAAGGACAGGCTAGAATGAGTTCATATAGATTGGCACAATCAGAGTGCTGGAATGCACAAAGATCCAATCTAGGACACTGTAAAATTAACAGAGTAATAACAGAGGAAGTTCTACACATGCCTTCTGATCATATGATACCAAAGTACAACTTTGAAAAGCCGTTTGAGACCCAGATAATTAAAAAAAAAAAAGAAGAAGACTGGGATATCAACAAATGGAATACTGAAAAAGAAGATATAGAGTGGTGGACTGATGGCTCAAAGACTGTGGATGGCACAGGAGGAGTGATCAATGGGGGAAGACCTGAGAGATCAATCCAGATGAGCCTGGGCAAACACACTACAGACTTTTCAAGCTGAAGTGACAGCTATCACAACATGTCTTGAAGAAAATCTGAAAATGAACTATAGGAATAAGAACATTTTCGTTTTTAGAGACAGCCAAGCGGCCATTAAGGCACTAGAAGCAGTCCGGATAATATCCAGAATTGTCTGGTATTGCCATTCACTTCTCCCGAAGCTCTCAAAGTACAACAATGTCAAAATAACATGGGTACCAGGGCATGCAGGAATAGAAGGAAATGAAATGGCAGATAAACTGGCCAGGAAAGGGGAAGAAACATATTTTGTAGGTCCAGAACCTCTATGCAGGATTTCCTATGGACAAGCCCAACATTACATAGGAAAATGGGTACAAAAGAAACACATGGACAACTGGAAAAATACCGTACTACAGGATGCAGGCTTGCAAAGGAACTGATGAAAGGACCAAACAAGAAGCATACTAAAGAACTGTTGAAACTCAGCAGAGAATTTATAAGATGGGTAGTAGGACTGTTGACAGGACACTGCCATCTGAAAAAACACCTACATAGAATTGAAGTAATAAGAGACAATATATGTAGAAAATGCAATGAAATGAAATCATCTGGTGGCAGAAAGTAAGTCAAGGAAAAGTCAGCAGTAGATTGGATAGCCTAGAGAATGGCAGTTCTATGAGAACTACGCCGACAGAAGCATTGAATACTTTACTAGACCTCCCATCACTATGGACTACCAGGTGAAGAGAGAGAAAAAATCCAAGAAGACCCAATAAGAACAACCTGTAGCTTTGTGAAGGGAGCAGGTATATCTAGGTGAGAATGAAGGAAAAACATAGTAGCAAAAGATCTTAGAGGTCAACACTAATTAGGAACTAATATTTAGAGGCCCCATGAAGCAATAAGAAGAAGTAGTAGTAGTAGTAGAAGAAGAAGATGCCCCACAACATTGCATCAGTTGAGTTGTTACAACTTGACTTACTTTGTCTTAATTCCTTAAACTTCTGTTGAGGAGCATAGAGCCGAGACAAGGTTCTGCCATCTGGTTCTGTGATGTGCCATGTGTTTCAGTTTTCCCCATGTATACCCAAGCTGCCTCACTCTCTAACTCTATTGATCTCCTCCATGTCACCTTGGGTCTTCCTCTCCTCCTCTGCCCCTGGGGATTCCACTCAAGAGCTTGTTTTGCTATGCTGTCATCAGGTCTATGCAGTGTGTAACCAATCCACTGCCACTTTATTTTCTTAATCTGCTGTTCATTCGGTAAATGGTGCATTCTCTTCCACAGTCCCTCATTTGACACCACTTCTGGCCAGTATATCCCCAAGATGTTTCTAAGACATTTGTTCACAAATGTCTGCATCTTCTGTGTCAAAGATTTGGTCACTTTACAGGTTTCACATGCATAAAGCAGCACAGACTTAACATTGCTATTGAAGATCCACAGTTTTGTTCTCATACTGAGTTCTTTAGACCTCCATATAGGACGGAGTGTTGTGAATACACCCTTAGCTTTGTTCAAATAGCTGGTCACATCTTCATCTGCTTCCTAGGTAGCAAAAGCTATTAACTCTCTCTCTATAATATGCCCATCCAACTGAAACGGAGTATTATTTTGGTTTCTCAATCACATTTCCTTAGCCTTCTTAATGTTAATCTGAAGTCCAACTTCCTGTGCCTCAGTTTCCAGGTCTTTAAGCTTAATTTCCATATCTTTACAACTATGAGCAAGTAAGCATTGGCCATCGGCAAAGTCCAAATCTTCCAGTCGTTGAGTAAGATTCCGCTGGATTTCCAATCGTCAATTCATTGCGCTTCTCATGACAACATCCAAAGTCATAAGGAACAGCATGGGTGAAAGTAGACATCCTTGTTTCACACTAGACTTAACTTCAATTGGTTCCATCAAACGTCCTTTATGTTCCACCTGGCATGTTTACTTATCATACATGCACTAATCAGACTAATGATCTTCTTGGGAATGCCCAAGATCTTCATTGCTCCCCAGATAGTCCTAAAAAAAATGCTGTCAAAGGCCTTCTCAAAGTCAATAAAGAGCAAATACAAAGATGACTGGTATTCATAAGGTATTGATCTGATTGGCACAGGAGTGGCCTTCTTGGAACCCAACCTGCTCTTTTTTCAGCTTACTGTCCACATACACTTTGATCCTGTCGAGAATGACTCGTGAAAGAACCTTGCAGGGCACCGAGAGCAATGTGATACCACACCAGTTGTTGCAAACCAACAGGTCTCCTCCCTTTGGAAGTTTGATAAGCAGCCCTTTGTTCCATTTTTCTGGGAAAATCTCTTTTTCCCTGCTCTGGTTCCTCAGTTTGTTCTGTAATTTTGTTCAGGACTTCTGTAAAACACTCTCTCCATCTCTTCATCTGCTCTTCCTCGGAGATAAGAAGGTTGATACAGATGTTGATTCCCATGTCATCTTTATTCTTAATTGGCTTACTACCATCAAATTTCCTGTTGGCCAATTGTCTTGTGATGGTATAGACAGTTCTTACATTTTCTACTTCCGCTGATGCTGTGCTTCTGTGGCTAGCTTATTAATAAATAAATGTCCTTTTATCCCTGCAAAAACAATGCTTAACTGATCGATTGATGGCCGTGTATTCCTTGTGGGTCCTCTCTTTAACATCTCATGTTTTACCAGCATTTTTCTTGGTTTTAGCAATTCTTCTCTCTTCAGCTAAGTTCCAAGTTTCTTTCTTCCTCCAAGTACCACCTCACAGGTTGAGCTGAACACTTCTTTAGCCTTAGTCCAAAGTTGGTCGATATCCTTGGTCTCTTCCTGCTCCAGTTTGCCCAGCTCCTCGTACTGATTTTGAAGTTCTATTGAGAACTCTTCTTTGATGGTAGTCTCCTTCAGCCTGCTGGTGTTATATTTCACTCCACCATATTGACCTGATCATCTCACTGATGCTATCTTAATGCTTACAGTTGCTGTGACTAGATGGTGGTCACTACCAACGTCTGCTCCTCTTCTATTTCTCACATTGAGTAGAGAGGTGTGCCAATATCTTTTTATGGCAAAATGGTCAATCTGGTTTTCAATCTTCTGATCCGGTGAGACCCAGGTTACCTTATGACATTCTCTGCGAGGGCAAATTGTACCACCAATAACCAACCCAAACATACCACACAGATCGATGAATCATTCTCCGTTGTCATTTTGGTTTCCCATACCATGCCTTCCCATAATTTGCTTCAGGCCTAGGTTAGCACTTCCAATTTTTGCAATTAAATCTCTAATTGCCATAACAATATCTCTTACCTGTATACTTCATAAAGTTTCATATGGCTTACTATAAAAGCTATCTTTCTCCTCTTCTTCAGCCATCTCCATCGGTGCATAACATTGTAATAAGGTAACCGGTCTTCCTCTAGATGCAAATCGTGTGGTGATTATTCGTTCAGAAATAGGATGCTACCCTAACAAACTCTTCTTTGCTGTGGTACTCAGTAGTAGAGCTACCCGTTCAGCATGGTTGTCATCCTTTCTTCCTGAATACAACAGAGTGCTTCCATTCCTAGTCTTTATTTCTCCAAAACCTGTCCATATCGTCTCACTAAGACCCAAAATTGTCAGTCGATACCGCATCATTTCTCTTGACACTTCTTTGAGTTTCCCAGTCTGCCACATGGTCTGAATATTCCAAAATCCTATTTGAGTGTCCTTTTTCATAGCAAATGTCACATCTTTTGAATCAGTCCGGCTATTACTTGTTTCGGTTCCTCTGATGAGGTTTATTCGGGTTAGCATGAGTTATTGGCCCAAGCGCCCTTGCCTGGTGGGGGGCTGCCCCTTTCCGCTTCCAGGCATGCAGGAGTTTTCTGTTGGAGTTCTCTCCCTTAGCCTTTAGGGATCCCTCCGCTTCCCCACTAGGCAGTGGTTGCTAATCCTATTTACCCTAGAAAGCTGGGTTGCCTCTTCTGTCAGTTCCACCATTCCAAGAACTCTTCTTTCCACCTTCACTACCATTGAGGACTTCAGAAGAGTTCACCAGAGCCCCATTAGCCATCACTTTTCAGGGTTCCTGCAGGGCCTTCACAGCTACCGTTGCAGTGCACACAAAGTCCCCACTGTAATTCGCCCCTGCAGGCCATCCCCTACTTCATGCCATTGCCCATCTTCCACCACAAGGAGGAGGGGTTTGACAGCTCACTACATGGCAAAATACAATACAACACAACTCTGTGTTTAACTTGTCTGGTTTTGGTCCTAGCGGGCTTCTTTTGTCCCTCAGCTTAAGACAAAATTGATGGACAATGTGTGCTAGCTGCAAAGGAGATTTTGGAAAATGTCCTATGAGAGCTACAAATAAGCACAGAAAATGTATCCAAGAAATAAAACTGAATAAATTTTCAGAGTAGTGTGTACCCAGAAGAGGGAGCTATTTTGAAGTGAACAAGGCTAAAGAAAATTGTATAATAAGATTTCAAGCATTTATAGCAGAAGTCTTTTTTTCCCATTCATTGAAAATACCCCATAAACAGAGAATTTACAAAAGGTTGGATTTTCTCACAAACTGAAAGATGAAGATGACTACAATCACAGTCACAGTTGCTAATTGTTGCATTTATCAGGGTTTATTTTTTAGTAGACTGTTTTGCAATGAAACAGAAACTACTGAATATCTGTGGGCAATTTAGGTTTCATCTGATTCTACCACATTCAGCTACTTTTTTAGAGTCTCCATTTTTGTTCAAATGTTTATCATACCATGAGATAAGTTTGTGTAAACCTTAGTCATAGAAATCTGCCACCTGCGATGACAGCCATGTATGAACTGTTGTTTTCACTTCCTCTGTATGGAAATGCTTGCCGGTGAGGAACCTTTTCAGATGAAGGAAGAAATGGTGGTCACTGGGAGCAAGGTAAGGGCTGTACAGGTGTGATCAAATTTCTGTCAGCTAAACGATTCAATGCGAGCTTGTGTTCAAGTTGCAGAGTGAGGTCTTGCATTGTCGTGCAGCAGTAGAGCTACCCCTTCAGCATGGTTGTCATCCTATTTTCCTGAATACAACAGAGTACTTCCATTCCTAGTTTTTATTTCTCCAAAACCTGTCCATCTCATCTCACTAAGACCCAAAATTGTCAGTCGATACCGCATCATTTCTCTTGACACTTTTTCGACAAGTTAAACATAGAGTTGTGTTGTATTGTGTTTTGCCATGTAGTAAGCTGTAACAGTCCCCCACAAGTCAAACCCCTTATCCACTTACAGACTTTTCCATTGCTCATAGTGCTGGGGCCATACACTTCACAGATATGGCAATGAATCTTTGGTGTTTATTCTGGATTGTGCTGCAAAGTTTCATTAAGGTCACACAATATGCAGCTGAATTGATTGTTGTCCCTGGCATCATGAATTCCACTACCAGAACACCCGTCTGTCCCAAAAGACGGTTGCCTTAATTTTACAAGTTGAGAAAGTCTGCCTGAATTTCACTTTTGTCGGGAATGATGTGTGTTGCAACTCCATTGATTGCTGCTTGGATCCATTGGTCACGTGGGACACCCATGTCTTGTTGCCTATGACAATGTGGTCCAGTAACACATTACCTTCCTCATGGTACTGGTTCAAAAATGTCAAAGCACTCGTACATCTCTTCATTTTGTGTTCCTCGGTTAGCATCTTCGGAACCTGCTGATTGCACAACCTTCTGCAGTCGAACCTTTCTGTCATAATTTTGTAGAGAACTGACTTTGAAACATGTGTAAAGTAAACTGACAGAAAGGATATTGTAAACCATCTGTTTGCATGAAGGGTGGTGTAAAACTCACGCACAATATCATTGCTGATCAGAGATGGCCGATCAGAGCGAGGATAGTTATGAACATTCTCCCGACTTCACTTCAATAAACTTACCCACTTACAAACTTTTCCATTACTCATAGTGTTGGGTCCCTATACCTCACAGATATGGCAATGAATCTCTACTACACAGTTGCCAGGATGACGTGATGAACTGTTGTACTTTGACCTGTTTGCATCCTTCCAGCAGGCTTCCTCAATGCTGACGAACTAGCAGAGGCCAGTGTATTTATGCTTCTGTGCCAAGGTGATTCAATCAAACTGCTGCTATCTGATGTTGTGCAGAGATCTTTTTGGTCCTGGATGTTGTTTTGTACAGCCAGTTTTGAGATGTTAGTGGGATGTAATCCAACAAATTTGTTTTTAAATTGTCACTGTGTTTCTATACTCCAGTACATTCTCTGTTTTTTCATTGGTAGAAGTGATGGCTGGAGACTAAATGTTGAGTTTCATCAAATAGCATAAAGGGTTTTCAGTCCATTAATTGTTCTGGCTGGTGAAGTGCAGCAAAACGTTGACAATGGATTAGTTCCAGGCTCAAAATTCTCCAAAAGGAAGTTTCTCGCAGCTCTCTCTACTGTTGTTACTTCCCTCTTTGGTAGGTGTTGCTGGATTCTTTTCTGGAAGAATTCCAGAAACTGGACTCCTTCTAATTTACATGTCTTCACTTTTCATTTTTTCTTTGTTCTCGTTCTCTCAGTTTCATTGATCACTTGGTTTAGGTCAGCAATCTGTGGTCGGTATCCATGCTCTCAACATGAATGACCTTGACATAATTTACACATTTTCCTTCCCAACTACATCTTGTTATTTTATGGCTATCTCTTCTTTAACCCATTGACATACTCATTTTAATGTACTGAGCATGCGCATGTATACCATTTTTTCATGCATAAGATACAGTTTTACACTACTAAGATTTATACATGTAATCCGCAACATACTGAATTTTAATCATGCCCTTGTTTGATGTGATGATGTGCAGCACCCAGAAGAGCAATTTGTAAGTTTTAATGGTGTGAAACACTCCTGAAAATGCAAAGCCACCAAATGATTTCACTGTCGTATCTCATTACACTTTTTTGCCAGTATTGCTTTCACCACAGTCACGGCATGGTTTAGGGTTATAAGTCTTGTGAAATGTTACCAGTGAACTCATGCAGGGTTAGTTGGGATTTTTTTCCTGTGAATAACTAATCGGCAAAACTGTTTCTTTCAGTAGCTATTTCATCTCATAAAGAGTTTTGAATCACATGTTGAGAAATGTGTAGAGGGGAGGGATCTGGAGGGAGGCTCCTGTTTATGATGGGATTTATTCCAGAATTTCATATAAAATCACACTTGGATGGTTTATCATCTGTTTTACTCCATTCCCAGCCACCTTACTTTGTCTTTTCGTAGGCAGGATGGACTTCATTATCATTATCACTTTCAAACGCATCATCAGTGTCATGTGAATATTTTTGTTATGCTGCTATAATTTTCACTGCTAGTAAATAAAATTGATCACTGCCCAATTCACTCTGACTATCCCATACTATATGTTTGATTTTATTCTGTGTAATACAATGTTTACTATGGCCAGCCATTTCTGCTGATTATCAAATGGGTAATCATCCTACTTGGAGAGCGATTGCCTGCTGCGTGATGCAATCTGTTATTTCATTCCAACTTCAAGAGAGAGAGCAGATTCTCAGTTTACAGACGGTATACTGCATGTCATGCCATCTATGGACAGAAGGTTCAAACTAGTTGCAGAAAGTTTACCTCTCAGCAGACCGCCTGCCAGGCATATGTGTATGTATGATCACTGCATGTGCAGTCGCCTGGTAGGCGGCAAAGTATGCCAATGAGTTAAAGAATATAGTTTTGATGATCATTCCATGTTTTATCGAAATATCGAGCAGTTATTTACCTTCTGGATTTCTATTTCCAAACCCACGAGGCTCAATCAAATTCTTACACCAATGCCTGTCAAATTCAACTTGTGCATTTAGTACCTCAAGAATGACAACATCTTTTCCATTTATTACAACTTCCAGATAGTCTAGCATAGTCTACACATAATACTGTAATACACATCTCTTCATCTACACACACTACACTAAACTACTGCCCACTGCTCAAACATGCAACAGTGAATACTTCCACACAGGATTGGCATGGGAAAGGGCATCCTGCTGTAAAACTGGGCTAAATACACACAAAATGTTGACCATACAAAATTAAGAAAAAAGGTCATGAAGAAGAATATTATATTTTCCAGATCTTGATGGAATTCTTCCTCATCATCAGCACTGCAGCCTGTCTGCAAGGAATACACCTGCACTACCATGTAATTCATTGACTCCAATTGATAGTTTAATGATCCTGTCATACTTATAGGAATCGTCTGTCACAGCGCCAAGGCCTTTTGTCATTAGAATCTACTCCAAGACATCTTTTAGTCATATCTGAGAGCCTAGCTACCTGTCCGTTTCCATTTCATTTCATTTCACTCAGTCCCAACATATGTCAATATATTTCTCCTCCACATCATATCTATGAGCTGTTTCATTTGTCTAGAGGTATGTTTTTTATGGTCCCAATTCTTATTCCCTTCTTCTTACAAGCCTATCTATCTTTGGATTCTTGCTGGCCATCATACATGACAGGTCTACTTGAAGTCATTGTCCCATTAGGTTGCGTTTTTCTGAAGCTCTTTTTTGTATCTAGAAGCAGTGAGACATTTCATAAGGCTTGCCAGGCCTACCATGGGTTTCATGTCAATGCTTTTGTTCTGCAATAGATGGTCAGTACATGGTGCTCTCATCAGTTAGGTCTTGGAGATGTATAACCAGGTCAACCATTCAGAACTGCTTCAGAAAGTGCAGTTCTGTGACTGGAGGTGTAGATGGTGCCAGTGAAGACATGCTTGCATAAATGGACTAATTCATCATCATCATCATCTTCAATTCCCATTTCCAGTTTCCAGGGCTCGGTTGTGAATCAAGGACCTCCATCACTACCTGTCTCTCCACCACTCTTCTCATTTTTAAGTACATCTTCTAGTTTTCCTCACCTCTTCTCTATGCACTCCCACACTGAATCTGTCCACCTCTTTTGGGGTCTTCCTCACGGTTTCTTTCCTGTTAACTTCTCTGGAAAAGCTGTTTTTGGCACTCTCCCCTTCTCATTCTCATCATATGCCCATACCACTTTAGCTTTGTTGTTTCTATCCTGCCTTGAATTTTCAAGATTCCTGTCCTTTTCCTTATCTCTTCATTTCTAATTCTATCCTTTCTGGTCTTGTCCTCGGTATCTCTTAAGAATTTAATCTCCGCTGCCTGTATTCTACTCTCCTCTCGTTTTGTTGTAGTCTACGATCCACCTGCATAGGTTAGTATGGCTTCATAATAGGTTGAATATAATACTTTCTTACATTTCTTTGGGACATCTTGGTTCCACAAAATACCCCTTACACTCTGGTAGAAGCTGTTTGCTTGTTGTATTCTTTTCCCAATTTCCTCGGTTATCTTTCCATCTTTTGTGGTCACATTCCCCAAGTACTTGAAACTTTTAACAACTTCCAGAATTTTACCATTCAGTTTTACTTTTCCTCTTCCTTCCTTCCTTCCTTCCTTCCTTCCTTCCTTCCTTCCTTCCTTCCTTCCTTCCTTGCTTCCTTCCTTTCTCTTGTCATCACTATTGTTTTACTTTTCTCTGTGCTTACTTTCATCCCAAACTTTTCTATCTCTTGACTCCATAGGCTACATCTACTTGTTTTTGCACTTCCGTTTCAACCTCACCCTGTATCACTATATCATCTGCAACCAGCATGGCTTTTGTTGCCTGTCTTCCCAATCTCTGTTTAATGTTCTAACGAATTTTATCCATGACTATGATGAATAGTATGGGGGATAGTACACTTCCCTGTCAGAGACCAGTTTCAACTTTTATCCATTCTGTTTTCCTATACTAGTGTTCACACTACGAACAAAATTTTTGTATATAGCTTTTATCATTTGCACTTCCACTTTGTTAACTTGTTTTTTCTTTAATGTGTTCCATACCAACTGTCTAGACACACTGTCATAAGCTTTCTTAATGTCAATAAATGTCATCACTATGTCTTTTCCAAACTTTCATCTTTTCTCCATCATATGTCTTCATGTAAAGATGGGGTCAAATGTTGATCTGTCTTTCTAAAACCATACTGTTCCTCTTCCATTTCTCCTTCTAGCTTCCTCCTCAGTCTTTATCCCAATACTCTCTCAAATATCTTAGCTATATGGGCAATAAGGGTGATCCCTCTGTAGTTATTACATTCCTTTTTATCACCTTTTTTAAATATCGGGATAATTAAACCCTTTCCCCACTCTTCTGGGATCTCTTTCTTCCTCCAGATTATTCTAAATAATCTATACAGCCATTGTATCCCTAATGGTCCTGCTGCTTTTATCATTTCCTCAGTTACCTCATGCACTCCTGCTGCTTCACTGCTCTTCATCTTTTGTATGGCTTCCTCTATTTCTAATATTGATATCTCCTTTTCTTGTTCTTCTTCTTTCCCCATTGTTTCTTCTTGCTCCTTCTCATCTACCAGTTCACTGTATTTAATATTTAGCAATTCTGAGAAGTATTCTTCCCATTTTTTAGTATGTCATCTCTTTGCGTCAATATCTGCCCCGTGTCAGTTTTTACAAATTTTGTATCTTCCCTATTTCGTAAACTATTCTTCGCCAAATCATACAAAACCTTTTTACTTCCCTTTATATCCTCCTGTAAAATTTCTGTGAAACTTTCCGAGCTCTTCCGCTTCTCTTCTTGTACTATTTTCTTACATACCTTTTTGGCTTCTTTATATTTCTGCCAATTCTCTGTATTATTGCTGCCTATCCACTGCCTCCAAGCCATTTGTTTCTATTTAACTGATTCCTTTACCCTGCTGTTCCACCAAGGAGTCTCCTGATCCTCTTTCCTCCACAGGTGTTTACCTACTCCACACTTTACAAAACCATTTCTGAAACATGTCTATTCTTCTTCCACACTATTCATGTCATCTTTGAGAATTTCTTTCTTCAGATCCTCTTGAAACTTTTCCCTTATTTCTTTTTCTTTTAAATTCCATCCCTTTATTTTTCTTTCCCTTTTTTCTATTAACTTTGTTATTTTAACAATTCTTAATTTGGCTACCACCACTTTATGGTCTCCTTCAAAATCTGCTCTTGGCATTGGTGTCACATCTTCGAGTTGTCTAGGTTTCTCCTTCTTCGCCAGAATAAGATCAATCATTGTCTTTGTCTTTCTATCTCCCCAACCATATCTAGTTACTTTTTGTGAGTTCTTTTTTCAAAACCATGTATTGCCAACAATTAATCCATTCCTTCTATAAAAATCTATTACCAAATCTTCTCCTTCATTTTGGTTTCCATAAGTATAGGGGTCTTTTCCCTGTCTGTCTGTTCCAACATGTGCATTCATGTCTCCCATTATTATAACCACCTGGCTGAGTGGTTCAGATGGTTGAGGCACTGGCCTTCTGACCCCAACTTGGCAGGTTCGATCCTGGTTCAGTCTGGTGGTATTTGAAGGTGCTCAAATACGTCAGCCTTGTGTCAGTAGATTTACTGGCACGTAAAAGAAATCCTGCGAGACAAAATTCTGGCACCTCGGCCATCTCCGAAAATCATAAAAGAGTAGTTAGTGGGGCGTAAAGCCAATAACATTATTATTATTCATTATTATAACGTCTTTGTCTTCAATACAACTTTCCAGTTCTTCTAGAAACTCTTCTAAACATTCATCTGCATTCCCCAATTGGGGTGCATAAACCTGTATAAAATACTTGATTCCACTCTCAAGTCCAAGTCTAACCTAATTATCCTGTCACTGATCTGGTCAATTTTGTCCACATATCGCGCAGGTCTTCTCTCAATATAACACCAACACCATTTGTTACCATCTTTCCTCCACTCCAATATAATCTATACCCTTTCTTCAATTCTTTTTGACCTTTCCTCTTCCATTTTGTCTCACTCATTCCCATCATTGCTATGTCTTCCTTCTCCATATACTCTATCAGTTCTCCTATCTTGCCATTCAAAGTCATGACGATGATATTGATTTTTTTGATGTCTGGTAGCCCACTTCTCACAGTTCCCCCAGAGCACCGGGAACTGCGCGTCACTTCAGGGTGATGCCCTAGCATTTTCCGAGGCCTCGATTCACTCGCACTCATTTTTTAGGCTGTTTGAACAATGGGTTCGCCACTCCCAAAGGCATTTTATTACCTTCTGCCAGGTTCAAATTAGGCCGCCCCTAACATGGAGTCGGACGCCTTTTGCAGTCGCTCCTCTGGAGTACAGACGCTACGGGTTTGCCCCTTCTGCCATCTCCACCGTACCAAAGTCCATCTTCTCCACTGTAGATGCTGTTGAGGTCTTCACCCATAACCCAGGGCAAGGGCCCTCCATATTTATGACCCCTAGAGAGAGGGTGTCCCAGTATTTTAAAGCACCCAGGAATTGGGCTACCTGTTGGTCCATGGGTTGTTTTGGGTATTTCAACCAGCGTTACGTACTGTAGGGACCCACTATCTGCCACCTGGGGACGCGTTCTGTAGGGGTCAGGTTCCCCTGGTTATTTATTGGAAGTTAACCCCACCACAAAGGCTGAGGTTATTTGCAGAGACTAATTCTTATTCCTCATAATTCAGTCATCTACTGCTTGCAGCTGTCCTTGCATTTCTCTCTAATACTGTATCTCTAGCTAATAACATTGTCTTCATTCTTAACCCTCCATAGGATGCTGCCTCATGATATCATCTATCACGAATTGTATAAAGTAAAAGTGAAAATACACCCCTTTATTATGATCCAGTTTTAATTTCAAACTTTTCTGTACTACCCATCTGGGTCATTACAAGTACACTAGCAGAAAAAAAAATTGCAACTCCGTGACTGTGTCCCCATGATTCAACCTACAGGTTTGTCATTAGAAATCCTGTCATTCTTATAGGAATCGTCTGTCACAACATCAAGGCCTTTTGTCATTAGAAACTCCTCTTTTGACAGTCTACTCCAAGACATCTTGTAGTCATCTCTGAGAGCCTAGCTACCTGTCCATTTCCATTTTGTTTCACTCAGTCCCAACATATGTCAATATATTTCTCCTCCATGATGGTGGTACATGTTCAAAAATACATACTAAACCAGCAATAGATGTTGGGAAAGGGGCAATCCCAACCTAGGGGGAAAGTCATGGCTGTGAACTCAGTCATGATAATGCCAAGTGGAGACCATGTGAGTAGGCCTACTGAAGGGGGAACAAACCTGGCTAGGTTCGGGCCAGGGGCAGACCGCTGGATGGACGACTGAGGGGCATAGTCTCTGCTATGGAGAGCCTGAGTTGTGGGAGGACAATGCCTGGCTGTATGCCTCACCAGGGATGGTGAGAACGATGCTCAGGACTCTAGAAGGGGCAAAAACCCTATGATTGATTGAAATATGGATGCTTATAAAGAACCAATTTCAAAAATTTCAAAATCAAGGGAAGCCAAGGAAGCTCCAGTAGAACAGATCCGGGAGCAAACCCAAGATGAAAAAATGGAGACAGAAGTCCCAATTGGACAGGCTGTCACTGACCACACATGCCTTCTTATCATACGGTACCAAAGTACAACTTTGAAGAACCATTTGAGACCCAGATAATAAAAAAGCAAGACTGGGATATCAACAAACGGAATAATGAAAGAGAAGGTATAGTGTGGTGGCCTGATGGCTCAAAGACTGGGAATGGCACAGGTGGAAGGATCAATGGCGGAAGACCTGAGAGGTCAATCCTGATGAGCCTGGGCAAACACATTATAGTCTTTCAAGCAAAAGTGATAGCTATCACAATATGTCTTGAAGAAAATCTGAAAATGAACTATAGGAATAAGAACATTTTCATTTTTATGGACAGCCAAGCGGCCATTAAGGCACTAGAAGCAGTCGGGATAATATCCAGAATTGTCTGGTATTGCTATTCACTTCTCCTAAAGCTCTTAAAGTACAACATTGTCAAAATAATATGGGTATCAGGGCATGCAGGAATAGAAGGAAATGAAATGGCAGATAAAATGGCCAGGAAAGGGGCAGTAACACATTTTGTAGGCCCAGAACTTGTATGCAGGATTTCCTATGGACAAGCCCAACACTACGTAGGAAAATGGGTACAACAGAAATAAATGGAGAATTGGAAAAATACTCCAGGATGCAGGCTTGCAAAGGAACAGATAAAACGACCGAACAAGAAGCATACTAAAGAACTGTTGAAACTCAGCAGAGAAAATATAAGATGGATAGTACCGGGCGAGTTGGCCGTGCGCGTAGAGGCGCGCGGCTGTGAGCTTGCATCCGGGAGATAGTAGGTTCGAATCCCACTATCGGCAGCCCTGAAGATGGTTTTCCGTGGTTTCCCATTTTCACACCAGGCAAATGCTGGGGCTGTACCTTAATTAAGGCCACGGCCGCTTCCTTCCAACTCCTAGGCCTTTCCTATCCCATCGTCGCCATAAGACCTACCTGTGTCGGTGCGACGTAAAGCCCCTAGCAAAAAAAAAAAAAAAAAAAAAAAAAAGATGGATAGTAGGACTGTTGACAGGACACTGCCATCTGAAAAAACACCTACATAGAATTGGAGTAATAAAAGACAATATATGTAGGAAATGCAATAAAGCAGAGGAATCAGCTGAACACATACTTTTCGAATGTGAAGCGCTGGGTAGAATCAGACTCTCCACTCTAGGACTACCAGGTGAAGAGAGAGAAAATATCCAAGAAGACCCAATAAGAACAACCTGCAGCTTTGTGAAGGGAGCAGGTATATCTAGGTGGGAATGAAGGAAAAACATGGTAGCAAAAGATCTTAGAGGTCGATGCTAATTACAAAAAGAAGAAGAAAAGAAGGAGGAGGAGAAGAAGAAGTAGAAGAAGAAGAAGCAAGGAAGTAAGCGTGAAAACAAACAAAAGATTTGGACTGAGTGTCATTGATTGATTATAGATGGTTCGACCATATATATACTTTTTTTAAGTTGTATATTCCAGCACTGTACTGGACACTTAGATGTGTTAATATTTTGACTTTTACTTATGCTCACAAGAGCTTATTAAATGTAATTAAAAGGATAATTTCAATGATGAAGACTCTAATACCAGTGAAACATACATGATTAATGACTAAAAACTAATTATGTACCGAGCAAGTTGGGCGTGCAGTGTTAGGGGCATGCAGCTGTGAAGTTGTATTCGGGAGGTAGTGTGTTCGAACTCTACTGTCGGCAGTCCTGAAGATGGATTTCTGTGGTTTCCCATTTTCACACCAGCCAAATGCCAGGTCTGTACCTTGATTAAGGCCACGGCTGCCTCCTTCCCACGCCTAGCCCTTTCCTCTCCCTTCGTCGCCATATGACCTATCTGTGTCGGTGCGACATAAAGCCAATTCAAGTTAAAAAACTTCATGTTATTGCGTATTGAACCGAGAATCTAATGGAAACAAGAGAGGTCCATCTATTCAATACCATATAATGTTATAAGAAAAATTATAACATTTTATTATACTCGGTACCGGTTTCGATGCTGGTATGCATCATCATCAGCCTAAAATAAGAAAAATATACATAGACAAGGCTACAATAAACAATGCATAAAGTACATACAAATTTTACAAAACTTACAAGACCTAATTAAAAACGGGATCCATAAACATTAACCTATGACTTAAACTTAAAAAATAGCACTATGAATATATGTAGTTTTAAGACAGTTGGTGCTATTTTTTAAGTTTAAGTCATAAGTTAATGTTTATGGATCCCGTTTTAAATTAGGTCTTGTAAGTTTTGTAAAATTTGTATGTACTTTATGCATTGTTTATTGTAGCCTTGTCTATGTATATTTTTCTTATTTTTGGCTGATGATGATGCACACCAGTATCGAAACCGGTACCGAGTATAATAAAATGTTATAATTTTTCTTATAACATTATATGGTATTGAATAGCTGGACCTCTCTTGTTTCCATTAGATAAAGCCAATTGTAAAAAAAAAGCTAAGACTGTAAAAGATCTTCCTGTTTCTCTTTTTATTAAATGAACTGCCTTGTGGAGAAGAAAGAACTTCAAAGCTAAGGATGGCTATCCCTGCAGAATGAATACTCAGAAGCTCTTCTTGGCAGTGTCTTGACCAAACCCATGTGCTGTAGGTGCACCGTGCACACCTTAAAGTAAAATGTAATATTGAAGAAATATACACAAGGTGAAACTGGACTGCTTCTACGATAACTTTTAGGTTGATGAGGACAATGCAAGTTCTTTTATGGATTACAAGAATTCTGTGGGAAAGTGAAAGGCTTGACAGGTGACCTCTACAAAGAGCTGCTGGGCTGAGTAGCCCAGACGGTAGAGCACCGGCCTTCTGAGCTCAAGTTGAGGTATTCACTCCCGGCTCAGTTCGGTGATAGATGAAGGTGCTCAAATACACCAGCCTTGTACAGGTAGATTTACTAGCATGTAAAAAAAAAAACTCTGGAGGACTGAATTTTGGCACTTGGTGTCTCTGAAAAATGTGTATAAGTAGTTAGCTGGAGGTAAAACCAATAACATTATTATTCTATGAAGAGCTATGATGCAAAGAACCTAGGCCTGAGTAAAGTGAAATGGATCAACTTTTGGAAATGACTTGTGATTGTTATATTTTTTAGCTCTGGAGGACCCGGTGGTAATGCAACAAGCAGTGAATGTATAATGATTACCAACAATACTGTGTAAATTGTAGTTAATCAGTAGAACTGGCTTTGTCTGGATCATTAATGCAGCAATTTGCCAGCTACTGTTTGCAAAGAATTCTGAACATCTACTGTCCAGAAGTAATATCCAATCACAAACATGGTAAAAAGATGGGAGATTCTCAGTTAGCCATAAATGATACATCAGAAAAACTGGATTTTACATACCGTACCTGAGGATGAGAAATAATTAATCAGAGGATGCATTGGACTACAACCTGACAAAGAAAAAAGGAACAAGAGACACTAAGATCTGTCCATACTGAGGCAAAACAAGGAGTGTGGTAATGAAATGCTGTTAGCAGGAGCAGATGGACATGTTTTGTTTATGTCCAATGTTTAAACTGACCATTTTTACTGAGGCTCAAAGAGGGACTGAAACCAACAATATTTAGAGGGAAAAAGTGGAACAGTTAAATTTCAACAGCTTTAAAAACTTAAAATTTAAATTTCAGAACATTAGTTGAAATTAGTACAGTATTTTTCAATTAGATGCTTCATATCTGTACATAACTATCACTTTGACTCGTGCATATCACAAGATACTATTTCTTTAACAACCATGGATATGTGCTGAATAATTCATAGAACTAGACACAATTATGTGAAAAGTTTATGTTGGTCACTAACACGGCTACAAGTGTATCAATTGTTTGATGGGATTTTTCAGATGTCCAGAGATCAATAATTTGCGAGAAAACCCTCCTTTCCGAAGCATTTATTCCAGGTAGATAAAAAATGAACTGTGCTAGTGAGAGTTGATTGTGCATAATGTTGTGTTCGTTGG
The DNA here is from genome assembly GCF_040414725.1 of Anabrus simplex. Classification (NCBI taxonomy): domain Eukaryota; kingdom Metazoa; phylum Arthropoda; class Insecta; order Orthoptera; family Tettigoniidae; genus Anabrus; species Anabrus simplex. Next base: position 608,013,058 of record NC_090266.1, on the reverse strand, counting down.
AGTGAAAGAAGATTTCTGTCTAACGTCTGTCAGGTGGAACAGCCAAGTCATTCTAAACAGCTATTTTCTCTGTTCTAACATACTGTGTGATTCAGCCACCCCTTCCAATATAGTTTTATGCGACCCACAATATTAATTCCGCCCTGAAAACATCTGCCCTGCCGGCATGCTTAGACAACAGAACCGGATATTTTGCTATTTACTCCCTGACCATGATAGGACGCCATAATATTATACTCGTATTAAATACTGGCAGGTATTCATGTGCCTTCTAGATCATATGAACCTGACACGCCGGCGAAGCACTAAATGGACATTGTGACTGTAGGGGGAGGTTCGAGCCCGGGGCGAAGATTCCATATTTTTGAAATATTTGTTTAATACGTACTGCACATAATGTAAGTTCAATACCTGCTTTCATGCAAATTGCATGTGAATTAATGTGTTTGTCACCTTAGGTAGGGCCAATTAGTTAGCAGGCCGGACACATATGGACCAGAAATAATAGGAACACTACAGCCCTGAAAATGTTTTCTTGCAGCAAATGCTCGATGTAATGACCGTTTTGGTTTATGCACGTTCGGGCCCGGTGTCCAATAAATCATCTTGCGCGCTGAATCATTCCAGGTGTAATTGCTTGGCAGATGTCTGTGATGAGTTGCTGGAGCTGGTCGGGGTTTTCCGGCGCTTGTGTGTAAATGACATTCTTCAAATGACCCCACAAGAAGAAGTCTAATGGCGTTAAATCCAGTGATCTGGCAGACCAAGAAAGAGGGCCTCCTCATTCTACCTTTTTCCCTGACAGTTAGACTACACAACCGGCTATCTTGGTATTTACTGGCTGACCATGATAGGTCGCCATAATATTATACTTGTATTAAACACTGGCCTTCTAGATCATATGAACCTGACATGCCAGCGAAACACTAAATTGATATTGTGACCGTAGGGGAGGTTTGAGCCCGTTACGAACAGGTAAAGTCGAATGTGGCAGAGTTCCATCCTGTTGCAGCCACATCATCAAATAATTGTGCAAGGGCAGGTCCTCCAGCAGCAGTGGGAGTTCCTGACGAACAAAGTGCAGGTAGCATAGGCCCATCCAATGGCCCTCAAAGAAATAAGGTCTAATCAGGCAATCCCCCAAGATTCCACACCACACATTCACTCCCCACCATACTTGATTGCCACCTGTCACACTCAGTGAGGATTGTCCATACTCCAATAGTATATGTTGTGGCAATTGACGTTCCTATTATTGTGGAAGTGCAATTCATCCGAGAACAAGATGTGTGATACGAATGCTACATCATTGTCCGGCCCACCAAATAGCCATCGACAGACCTCCATTTGAGCTTTGGAATCCTGCTCATGGAGCTCTTGGTGTAACTCAAGATGGTATGGGTGAAATTTATGTTCATGCAGTATTCACCAGAGACAGCTGGCTGGTGTTTACCTGTTGTCCAATCGCTCTTGTACTGATGTGTGGATTATTATGAGCTACCTCCTGAACGGCCTCCTCTGTTTCACCCAATGTAACTGGCCTATCGCAGACTGGTGGCTGCTTGGAAATCATGCCTCTTACCTTTAGGCGTCTTTCAACATAGTGGAATGTCATACCAACCAGGTGTCGCCTGTCAGGATACCCTTCCTGGTACAGACGGAGTGCCTCACACGCATTTTGTCTTGCTTCCCCATAAATGAGGAGTATGTCAATGTATTCCTCTGTGGAAAACATGCCGAATGATAGCAGAGGTTACATTCAGGCCCAAACCAGCAGAGTATGCGCAGGGCACGAGATGAATAACAGTGTCATACTACTGTTTGAATGTGACAAATAAGGGTCTGTGTTTACATATTCAAACATCATACCAATGAAAAAATATTTGAACAATGCAGGATTCAAACTGACGATGGCACATTCCTTCGATTGTTAGGCTAACGCCTAACCATATCCGCTATGCTACAGTGCTGGAAAAATGCTGGTAGTATGATGAGAGTAGAGTATATACGCCATCCGGTTCAGTGTTTAAGACATTAATTACTGCACTGTTATCTAGTTTTATGCATTGATTCCCCTCTTTGTTACACCCAATCATGAGGCATGAAACATTAACATATTTACATGGTAAAAGGATGTTGCTACATGATTTCAAGGCATCATGTTTTGTAAACGGACAATATAACCTGTTGGTAGGGTTCAGAATCATGTGCAAAATGTGCTCACTGGACATTAGTACCATAGAGTACACCTGCAGGTGAATAGCCACCATATAACCATGTTGCACGTTAGACAGTCATGTGTCATTCTCATTGTCAAAAATCCCTGTCTTGCAGTAAAAATCACAACATTCTTCCACATCAGGCAATTTTGGAGCAATTTTCAGTGCAGCCCTGTGCAGCTGAAAACAAGGTCTTGGTTATTGTGAGAAAGTAAACCGATTGCACCAAAGCAGGACACTTAAGCATCCCCAATGTTTTTGAGGGGAAAGAGGGACAAAACACCTAAAAGTTGTATTGTCCACCAAATCTGGCATCTGGGTCAATTTACCATATGTTCCACAAGCAGTAAATAGAATTAAGAGACGTACCAGCAAAGATACCAAATAATTTATGAGATCACCCTCTAAATAACACACATAAACCTTTAGGTGTATCACATAAAACAAATGCCTTAAAATTAGGAGAAAACTATGTTAAAGATACAGTTATACATACTGACAGTTCGTCAAAATGGCAAGAGAATTGTCCATTTTCTCAATGGGTGGCCACTGAAAGCACAGCTGAACTTCAGAAGCATCAGCAGCATTCATTCCATGTTTCTCTTCCCACTTTTTTAGAGCTTCTTTGATGGAAAGTGGCTTTGCCTAAAAAGATAATGTTCATCATGTTTTATGATCTCACACAATCTTAGATTAATGATAGTTTGGCTGATGAAGCTCACGAAAAGGAGCGAAACATGTACCATGTAAACATCATAATAAATATGTAAGTTTGTAACATATTTTTATTGTATTGAGAAGGTGGCAATTGGCAAACTAAAGGAATTATATCACCTACCACTTAGTCGAGCAGCTCTTCTTCTTTCTCTCAATTCTTCCCAACCCAAACTTTGAAACATTTTCATAACGCTACTCTTTTGTCGGAAATCACCCAGAACAAATCGAGCTGCTTTTCTTTGGATTTTTTCCCGTTCTTGAATCAGGTAATCCTGGTGAGGGTCCCATACACTGGAACCATACTCTAGTTGGGGTCTTACCAGAGACTTATATGCCCTCCCCTTTACATCCTCACTATAACCCCTAAACACCCTCATAACCATCTGCAGAGATCTGTACCCTTTATTTACAATCCCATTTATGTGATTACCCCAATGAAGATCTTTCCGTATATTAACACCCAGATACCTACAATGATCCCCAAAAGGAACTTTCACCCCATCAACGCAGTAATTAAAACAGAGAGGACTTTTCCTATTTGTGAAACTCACAACCTGACTTTTAACCCCGTTTATCAACATACCATTGCCTGCTGTCCATCTCACAACATTTTCGAGGTCACGTTGCAGTTGCTCACAATCTTGTAACTTATTTATCACTCTATAGAGAATAACATCATCTGCAAAAAGCCGTACCTCCGATTCCACTCCTTTACATATATCATTTATATATATATATATATATAAGAAAATATAAAGGTCCGATAATACTGCCTTGAGGAATTCCCCTCTCAATTATTACAGGGTCAGATAAAGCTTCACCTACTCTAATTCTCCGAGATCTATTTTCTAGAAATATAGCAACCCATTCAGTCACTCTTTTGTCTAGTCCAATTGCACTCATTTTTGCCAGTAGTCTCCCAAGATCCACCCTATCAAATGCTTTAGACAGGTCAATTGCGATACAGTCCATTTGACCTCCAGAATCCAAGATATCTGCTATATCTTGCTGGAATCCTACAAGCTGAGCTTCAGTGGAATAACCGTTCCTAAAACCAAACTGCCTTCTATCGAACCAGTTATTCATTTCACAAACATGTCTAATATAATCAGAAAGAATGCCTTCCCAAAGCTTACATACAATACATGTCAAACTTACTGGCCTGTAATTTACAGCTTTATGTCTATCACCCTTTCCTTTATACACAGGGGCTACAATAGCAACTCTCCAATCATCTGGTATAGCTCCTCCAACCAAAAAATAATCAAATAAGTACTTCAGATATGGTACTATATACCAACCCATTGTCTTTAGTATATCCCCAGAAATCTGATCAATTCCAGCCGCTTTTCTAGTTTTCAACTTTTGTATCTTATTGTAATTGTAATTGTTATCATATGTAAATTTTAATACTTCTTTAGCATTACTCTCCTGCTCTATTTGGACATTATCTTTGTAACCAACAATCTTTACATACTGCTGACTGAATACTTCTGCCTTTTGAAGATCCTCACATACACACTCCCCTTGTTCATTAATTATTCCTGGAATGTCCTTCTTGGAACCTGTTTCTGCCTTAAAATACCTATACATACCCTTCCATTTTTCACTAATATTTGTATGACTGCCAATTATGCTTGCCATCATGTTATCCTTAGCTGCCTTCTTTGCTAGATTCAATTTCCTAGTAAGTTCCTTCAATTTCTCCTTACTTCCACAGCCATTTCTAACTCTATTTCTTTCCAGTCTGCACCTCCGTCTTAGTCTCTTTCTTTCTCTATTATAATAAGGTGGGTCTTTACCGTTCCTTACCAACTTGAAAGGTAGTAACCTGTTTTCACATTCCTCAACAATTGCTTTAAACCCATCCCAGAGTCTGTTAACATTTTTATTTACCGTTTTTCACCAATCGTAGTTACTTTTTAGAAACTGCCTCATGCCTGCTTTATCAGCCATATGGTACTGCCTAATAGTCCTACATTTAAGACCTTCCTTTCTATCACATTTATTTTTAACTACCACAGAAACAGCTTCATGATCACTAATGCCATCTATTACTTCGGTTTCTCTATAGAGCTCATCTGGTTTTATCAGCACCACATCCAGGATATTTTTCCCTCTGGTTGGTTCCATCACTTTCTGAATCAGCTGTCCTTCCCATATTAACTTATTTGCCATTTTTTGGTCATGCTTCCTGTCGTTCGCATTTCCTTCCCAATTGACATCTGGCAAATTCAGATCTCCCGCTACAATCACATTTCTTTCCATGTCGTTTCCCACATAGCTGACTATCCTATCAAATAATTCTGAATCCGTGTCAGTTCTACCCTTTCCCAATCTGTACACTCGAAATATATCATATCATATCATATCATATCATATCATATGATATCATATCATATCATATCATATCATATCATATCATATCATATCATATCATATCATATCATATCATATCATATCATATCATATCATATCATATCATATCATATCGTATCGTATCGTATCGTATCGTATCATATATCATATATATATATATCTTAGAGACCAGGCAAGCAGCCTTATTTCCATGGAGTATTCATTGAATCAATCAACCACACTTCAGGAGCAAGTGGACGGTGCATGGTCTTACTTTATGTACAGACCTCCTGCAGTGTGCTGGAGATGAACAAATGGGTGGATATGATCTGACAGCAGGCTCATGTATCATTCATTGATGAGGGACATGGTCAGATGCACCAGAGGTCCCATTTCATCCTACAAGAAAGGTCCCAATATGGTGATATACCCACCTCCTGCCTGAATTATACTCTGCTGACAAGACAAATCCATTGCCTTGTGTGCTTGGTGACACACTCTTACCCTGTCATCAGCATGTACAAACTGGTACATAACTCATTTGTCCAGGCTCTATGCTTTGATAAAGTTCAATGGTGGTGTTCTTGTGCCAATGTTGTTCTTTGTGTCTTGTGACATGCGGTGAGCAATGGTACCCAAGTGGACGGTGGCTTCTGTACCCCATTGCGAGGAAGTGGTCCTGGATGATATGGCTGCTCACATTTTGTTGTTATCCAGCATTGAATTAATGAGTAATCGGTTGCACTGTAACCTGTCTATTTGCTCTTATCATCTAAGTCCAGCAAAGGCAACTCCTGTCAACATTTTGTACTCCACAGCAGTTGACCCTAGCGATGGGGGTTTAGCCCTAATCTACGTACTCGTGGTATGTACTGAACACGGTGGCCCATGCAAAGTCCACTGCCTGCATGTGTTTGGAGATGGAATAGCCCATATATATGGCACTGACAATCTGGGTGTGATTAAAAGTGCCTTGTGTCTTACTCATCCTGTGCTCACCTGTTACTCACATGGCCAGTATGAGGTCTGATGACATCACAGTCAGGTACAATGCTGAACTGTTACATTTCTTGGGCCAACCACAGTGCTACTTTGCCAAAAGGGCAGCCATCTCTAATTCAATTGCTCATCGGTGTATTGTAGGCGGGGTACACATGAACAATACTATAAACAGTCCTAAGAGCCAACAAATCACCAGTTATTTTTCTACTTAAGAATCACTACAATCACAAAGCATACATATTCTTCTTTCTTGAATGACTACATAAGACATAACTACAGTACATTTGTCTTAAAATACAGAACTAATAAACTTTTCCACCTTCATTTCTCACTCAGTCTTTCCACACCCTCCATAACATCCATCTCACAAATTTAATTTCTGCTGATTTTTTATTTTTATTTTTGGTCTTCTTTTATCACTTATCAGATCAGAACAATCTTGATATCTCCATTAATCCACTTCCTAAGAACTTGGAAATTCTCTCCTTTATTGAAGGCTTTATTTCTGATTATTATTGCACCTGTCTCTTTTCTCTTTCATCTTGTCATCAACAATACCTTGCTTTTCACCATACTGATTTGCATTCTACATCATTCAATCATTCTTGCCAGGTATTTTTTGTAGACACTCATTTTAGCACTCGTAAAAACAAATCAACTATGCTTTGATTTGATCCAGAAACCTTGAGTGCAGAAAATGAATGCATAACAAATTGTATTTTTAGTTCGCTTAACCCAGGCTAAAACACAATTCAGATGACAGTGAGTGAAGTAGCCAGTTATTGAGAAAAGGTTCGTGAAAAAAACAATATCATTACAATCTTCCAAGTTTTAAAAGACCAAACAATTTGGTTGTGAAGTTAGGGGCACACAGCTGTGAGTTTGCATCTGGGAGATAGTGGGTTTGAACCCCACTGTCGGCAGACCTGAAGATGGTTTTCCTTGGTTTCCCATTTTCACACCTTAATTAAAGCCACAGCTGCTTCCTTCCCACTCCTAGGCCTTTCCTATCCTGTCGCCGCCATATGACCTAGTTGTGTTGGTACGACTTAAAGCAAATGAGAAAAAATGAACAGAAAATGTTTGGAAAAAGAAATGACAAAGAGAGAAATAGGAGAGAGGAAAAAATGCCAGCAATCAACATCAAAACAAATTAAATCAACATTGGAAATAATTAGGGCTGTAGGGCCTGTCATGATAAGGATTATGTTTATGTATGATAAAGTAATAAATATATTAAGATATTTTTAACATGGAGTTTTGGGCTGGGGGTCTATGTAGAATTAGCACCATCAATTTAGTGTAGACTGAAAACCGACAGCGTGGTAACCAGGAAAGCAGTGTTCCTCTTCTATATATACTAAGTATTTGTCATTTTCTTTTCCATGTTATTACTGTGTGCCAGATCTCAGCTACCACTACTAAACTGTTTTCATTTCTCCCCTGGGGGAGACGGGCCTCATGGACTGTGACACCGTCTCTCAGGCGAGGAGATTTACAATGGAGAAGGAGATTTGTGGTGAAGGCGAGAGGGTTGGCGGCTATGGCTTATACTAGGAACTGTTCCAGCATGCGCCTTAGTGCAGGAGAATAGAAAACCACGGAAAACCATTCACATGACAGCCGACAGTGGGGACCAGTCCCATTCCATCTACTGAATGCAGAGGTGTAGAGCCACAGTAGAGCCATGACCACTTGTTCTCTGCTCGGTTGGTTGATCAAGGTGCAGAGCTGTCGGACCACGGATCTAGGCTGAAGCCCACTCTGGAACCACCAACCAAGATCTTTGCCTTCTATATAAAGTAGGTACAAATGGTGTCATGTTTTAAGTGAGTTCCTGCTGTTTTGACTGGCGTTTTTTCTAGGTCACAGCAAAGCCCCTTGTACACAGGAAATGTCACCAAAGGCAGCAGCATATTTTTCATAATACTGTACATATCTTGCAAATATTTATGGCCACAAATCAATCAAACAATCAATCAATCAATCAATCAATCAATCAATCAATCAATCAATCAATACTGATCTGCATTTAGGACAGTCACCCAGGTGTCAGATTCCCTATCTGTTGTTTTCCTGGCCTTTGCTTAAATGATTTCAAAGAAATTGGAAATTTATTGAACATCTCCCTTTGTAAATTATTCCAATCCCTAACTCCCCATCCTATAAATAAATATTTCCCCCAATTTGTCCTCTTGAATTCCAACTTTATCTTCATATTGTGATCTTACCTACTTTTAAAGTCACCACTCAAACTTATTCATCTACTAATGTCATTCCATGCCATCTCTCCACTGACAGCTCGGAATATACCACTTACTTCAAGTATTCAGCTTCATTTCCCGTATCAAATCTTATTTACATTGAATCAATAACAGTAAATTTCCACCTTTTTGATATTTTATATTTGCTTTAAGCAAATCAATTAAACATTTACAGTACATGTTTTGTTCCATTTGGAACATCCTCAGCTATATTACAGTGCTTAGGTGAAATTACAAAGTATATTGTGTTCTTAAAAGCATCTTAATGAGTATCTTGTTTTGCTTAAAATCTATGTGAATTTAAAAAATTTAAAATAATTAAAATCAATGTGAATGGTTGAATGGAGCGGTGAAAGGGGAAGTTTTGTTTTATTGTAACCTATATTAAAACTATATCTATTAATTTGAACAGATGTTAAAAAGTGTTTTTTTTTTTTGTTAACATCTGTTCAAATGAATTGATATAGTTTTAACCCTGGAGAGGGCGTATCATGGTCAGTTTGACCGGGTTCGGTGATAAAGGTTTATAATTCTTAACTTAGTGGGCCACTATCCCCCATCCCCTCAGTACCTTACATTGTACTCATCCACTATCAGTGTGCATAAACAATTCACCCCTCATGCTCCTCAGTTTCAACCTGAGTGCATTGATTGATGGACCAGTCTAAAACTCATGGTGTGCCCCATGACGTACGTGTATATATAGGAGTTAAGTTTCACTTCACTTTTTCAGTTAACGTAGTAAAAATTTGTCAGTTTTGTTTTATTTTCATTTAAAACAGTTCCTTCGTATATACTGAAGTTCAGCACATCAAAATAGGGAAAGTGAAATTGAAAGACTTTTAGAAAAGGAACATTCGCCGCATGTTACGATTGTGTGAAGAAGAGCAGCCATGTGCAGCTCCACAAGAACTAGACGGACCTTTAAGATACGCCTACTGCAACTGGAAAAAAAAAAAACAACAGAAAAACCAAGTCTAGATGACGTGTATGCCAGCGACACATCTGCAAAGAACACTCAGCACTGACATGTGTTTGGTGCAGTACGAAAAGTCAAAAATCAGTGATGAAGCAGAACGGACATCAATTGTTTAACATCCAGTTTGTGTATTATTAAAATACCTTTGAACATTATTTATAAGTTGATTCAAAATTATTTACTAGTTTTGTAACATTACAACAGTTTTTGCTTAATGTATAATATTTTTTCCTGATCCGGTCTAAAACAGCGTGTGCCCCTCCTCACGGTGTTATTTTTATGCGCCCTCACCAGAGTAAATATAGGTTAAAATAAGTAAATTCATTTTCCTTCCCATTTCACTGCCCCATTCAACCATCCACATTGATTTTGCTTATTTGAAATTTTTTAAATTCACATAGATTTTAAGCAAAACAAGGGACTCATTAAGATGTTTTCAAGAAGACAATATACTGTACTTTGAAATTTCACCTAAGCACAGCAATATAGCTGAGGATGTTCCAAATGGAATGAAACATTTACTGTAAATGATTAATTGATTTGCTTAAAGCAAATATAAGTATCAAAAAAGGTGGAAATTTACTGTTATTGATTCAATGTACATACCACTTAGTCCAGCACCTCATCATGTTTCTCCCAAGTCTTCCCAGCCCAAACTTTGCAACATTTTTGTAACGCTACTCTTTTGTCGGAAATCACCCGGAACAAATCAAGCTACTTTTCTTTGGATTTTTTTACAGTTCTTGAACCAAGTACTCCTTGTAAGGGTCCCATACACAGGAACCATACTCTAGTTGGGGTCTTACCAGAGACCTATATACCCTTTACTTTACATCCTTACTACAACCCCTATACACCCTCATAACCATGTGTACCTTTTATTTACATTCACATTTATGTGATTATCCCAATGAAGATCCTTACTCATATTAACACCTAGGTACTTACAATGATCCCCATAAGGAATATTCACCCCATCAATGCAGGAATTAAAACTTAAAGGACTTTTCCTACTTGTGAAACTCACAACCTGACTTTCAACCCCATTTATCATCATACCATTGCCTGCTGTCCATCTCACAACATTATCAAGGTCATTTTGCAGTTGCTCACATTCTTGTAACTTATTTATTACTCTGTACAGAATACTATCATCTGCAAAATGCTTATCTCTGATTCCACTTGTTTATTCATATCATTTACATATATAAGAAAACTAGCAAGATACCCGTGCTTTGCTACGGTATTATACTAAAATTTAGAATTGAATGTTTATTGTTTTATATATAATCCGCTAAAATTCGCGATCTGACTTGTTTTCTGAGAGAATCTGCCAAAATTAGTGATCTGACACGTTTTCTAATAGATTATGACAAGTTTCCTCCCATTTTTCAATCTTTATTTCCAGCAATCGATTTCATACTTCCCGAGCTAAGTCCAGGTATTCCACCCGGTCAGTTGGGTCCCTAAATCTTTGAATCTTTTCCTATAAGCATTTTTAATATGGATCAAATCCTTCAGGAGATCCAGCGTGGTGTCATCTTGGGTGCCTTGGCGATACTGAACCCGCGGCTGGATTGCATTCTTAGTCATTACCCATCCAGGACCCGTCTCCAGCGCGGTCCGCACATTTGACGACGGTCCAGAACATTATTATTATTATTATTATTATTATTATTATTATTATTATTATTATTATTATTATTATTATTATTATTATTATTATTATTATTATTATTATTATAGATGTTCTGGACCCCACAGCAAGATGCAAGACCGCTACTTGGCAGTAAATTACATCTGCTGCCATTGCCATTGTTGAGAATGTGACCAGCACCATTGTCGCGCGTAGGCAAGTGTGCGGGATTTCTGGCCATACGAATGACATACTTCCGTGCGTTATTGACCTTATTATGGAGGTGAAAAATTGGACGGTCAATCTCATTCCTATCGTTTATTTCAAATGTGTTTATATTTTTATTTATATGCCAGGAGAATCTACTGTAATCTAAAAACGTTCTCCGAAGGAAAAGATGGCTCTTGAAAACGAACCCAGGAAAGATTAAAAATGATTGGTGGTTTATGATCAGAATAAGTACATCAAAAATCTACAGCCTGCTTCCAGTCATTCGACAGGGTCAGGAATGGAATGAATAAAGCCTCCATCTAGCGGCAACAATAGGAATTGTGCCGGCAGCCGAAATCTGTCGCACTCCTCTGGGGCAATGATTAATGGATGACAAATGAAATGAAATTATACTGGACAGTGTTGCTGGAATGAATGATGACAGGAAAACCGGAGTATCCGGAGAAAAACCTGTCCAGCCTCGGTTTTGTCCAGCACGAATGTCACATGGAGAGACCGGGATTTGAACCACAGAACCCAGCTGTGAGAGGCAGGCACACTGTTGCCTGAGCAAAGGAGGCTCCTTATAAATACATTATGAACAGTAAAATCAATTGCTCTCACCTCCTTTTACACCCCACCGCCGTTAAGTTTATTTACCCAACCCCCCTCCCCAAAAAAACTAAAAGAAGGCGTGTTTCTTTATGTTAAAGTAGATTCCAAGCACTAATGTTCACGTCTATTACCTTCAGTTTTGAGATTAAAATAATTCACTTTATTTCACTTTCACACTCCTCCCCCCCCCCCCCCGCCCTAGTGAATTTTCCGGCAAAAAATACTTGTTTCTTTAATAGTAAAGGATCTTCTAAATACCAATTATCACGACTGTAACTTCTTCAGTTTTTTATTTATGTGTCCTCATGAAAGGAATTCAACTTTTTTTCACTCCCACCCCCCAAGATGGGTTCCCCCCAAAAAGCGTTTTTCTTTGTTTTTAAAGGAGATCCAAATACCAATTTTCACGTCTGTAGGCCCTAACAACTTTAGTTTTTAATAGATGTAAGTATTCTCAAACAATTAAGTCAATTAATTTTTCAATTCTTTCACCACCACCCCCCCCCCCCCTTTCATTGGATTTTCCGAGAATACGTGTTTCTTTACTTTTAAAGCAGATTCCAAATATCAAATTTCACGTCTGTAACATCTTCATTTTTGAGATAACAGTAGCCTAATTAAAAGAATTCAACACCATTTTCAGTCACTTTTATCCCCCTCCACCCAAGTGGTATTTCCGAAAATTAAAAATACACGTTTCTTTTAATTTTAATAGAGATATAAAATACCATTTTTAACTTCTGAAACATGTTAAGTTTTTTGAGATATACTGTATAAATTCTCATTTTAAAATTTCACCCCCTTTTTAGTTCTTCTTAAGAGGTGTTTCCAAAAACAAATCACCTTCGTTTCTTTACAGGAGATTCCAAATACCACTTTTTATGTCTTAACATTCTACGTTTCTCAGATATTCTGTAGATATAGTCTTTCAAAAAATTCACCCCAATATGTCACTCCTGTTTAACCGCCATTAATTGGAATTTCCAAAAACAAAAAATACGTGTTTCTTTATTTTTAAAGGAGATCCCATATACAAATTTTCAGTTCTGTAATATCTTCAGTTTCTGAGATATATGTATCCTCATTAAAGGCATTCAACCCATTTCTCACCCTTTTACACCCCTCCTATTCGGATTTACAGAAAACAAAAAATACGTGTTCCTTTATTTTTAAAGGAGATTCTAAATATCAATTTTTACATGTGGAAACTTTTAAGGTTTTGAGATATAGATACACTCATTTTAAAATACACCCCCGTTTTCCCCCTCCCATTAATAGGATTTTCCAAAAACAAAAAATATGTGTTTCTTTATTTTTAAAAGAGATCAAAAGTATCAATTTTCAGGTCCATAATATCTACAGTTTCTGAGATATGAGTACCGGTATCCTGATTAAAGGCATTCAACCCATTTTTCACCATTTTTCATCCGTCCTATTGGGATTTTCTGAAAACAAAAAAATATCTGTTTCTTTATTTTTAATGATGATTCTAAATACCAATTTTTACATCTGTAAACTTTCAAAGTTTTGAGATATAGATACGCTCATTTAAAAAATTCACCCACCCCTTTGCACCCCCCGATTAATTGGATTTTCCAAAAACAAAAAAATATGTGTTTCTTTATTTTTAAAGGAGATCCAAAACACCAATTTTCAGGTCTGTAATATCTTCAGATTCTGGGATATAAGTATCCTCATTAAATGCATTCAACCCCTTTTTCACCCCTTTCCACCCCTCCTATTGGGATTTTCCGAAAACAAAAAGTACGTGTTTCTTTATTTTTAATGAAGATTCTAAATACCAATTTTTACATCTGTAAACTTTCAAAGTTTTGAGATATAGATACACTCATTTCAAAAATTCACCCCCCTTTTCCCCCTCCCATTAATTGAATTTTCAAAAAAATACATTTTTCTTTATTTTTAAAAGAGATCAAAAGTACCAATTATCAGGTCTGTAATATCTACAGTTTCTGAGATAAAAGTACCGGTATCCTGATTAAAGGCATTCAATTCCTTTTTCACCCTTTTTCACCCTTTTTCACCCGTCCTATTGGGATTTTCTGAAAACAAAAAATACATGTTTCCTTATTTTCAAAGAAGATTCTAAATACCAATTTTTACATTTGTAAACTTTTGAAGTTTTGAGATATAAATACACTCATTTTAAAATTTCACCCCTCCCTTTTCACCCCCTTAGCAACAGAATATCCAAAAATCCTCTCTTAGCGAGCACCTACATCTTAATATGAATGTATCCCCTAAATTTCATTTCATTATGTCCAGTAGTTTTGGCTCTTCATTATGTCCAGTAGTTTTGGCTCGGCGATGATGAATCAGTCAGTCAGTCAGTCAGTCAGTCAGGACAAGCTATTTTATATATATACTGTAGATATGAAGGTCCAATAATACTGCCTTGAGGAATTCCCTCTTAATTATTACAGGGTCAGATAAACCTTCACCTACTCTCATTTCCTGAGGTCTATTTTCTAGAAATATAGCCACCTATTCAGTCACTCTTTTGTCTAGTCCAATTGCACTGTTTTTTTTTTATAGTCTCCCATGATCCAATCTATCAAATGCTTTAGACAGGTCAATCGCGATACAGTACATTTGACCTCCTGAATCGAAGATATCTGCTATATCTCGCTGGAATCTTACAAGTTGAGCTTCAGTGGAATAACCATTCCCAAACCCATACTGCCTCCTATCGAACCAGTTATTAATTTTGCAAACATGTCTAATATAACCAGAAAGAATGCCTTGCCAAAGCTTATATGCAATGCATGTCAAACTTACTGGCCTGTAGTTTTCAGCTTTATGTCTATCACCCTTTCCTTTATACACAGGGGCTACTATAGCAACTCTCCATTCATTTGGTATTGTTCCTTCGACCAAACAGTAATCAAATAAGTACTTCAGATATGGTACTATACCTCCAACCCATTGTCTTCAGTATATCCCCAGAAATCTTATCAATTCCAGCTGCTTTTCTAGTTTTCAACTTTTGTATCTTACTCTAAATGTCATTGTTATCATACGTAAATTTTAATACTTCTTTAGCATAAGTCACCTCCTCTATCTGGACATTATTCTTGTAACCAACAATCTTTACATATTGCTGACTGAATACTTCTGCCTTTTAGAGATCCTCACATGCACACTCCCCTTGTTCATTAGTGATTCCTGGAATGTCCTTCCTGGAACCTGTTTCTGCCTTAAAGTAACTATACATACCCTTCCATTTTTCACTAAAATTTTTGTGACTGCCAGTTATGCTTGCCATCATGTTATCCTTAGCTGACTTCATTGCTAGATTTAATTTCCTAATAAGTTACTTCAAATTCTCCTTACTTCCACAGCTATTTCTAACTCCATTTCTTTCCAGTCTGCACCTCCTTAGTCTCTTTATTTCTGTATTATAAGGAGATGGGTCTTTATCATTCCTTACCACCTTTAAAAGTATGGTACAAAACTGTTTTCACATTCCTCAACAATTGCTTTAAACCCATCCCAGAGTCTGTGTACATTTTTATTTACTGTTTTCCACTGATCATAGTTACTATTTTAAAATTCCTTCAAGCCTGCTCTATCAGCCATATGGTACTGCCTAATAATCCTAGTTTTAAGACCTTCCTTTCTTTCACATTTATTTTTAACTACCAGTATGACAGAAACAGCTTCATGTTCACTAATACCATCTTTACTTTGGTTTCTCTATAGAGCTCATCTGGTTTTACCAGCACCATGTCCAGGATATTCTTCCCTCTAGTTGGTTCCATCACTTTCTGAATCAACTGTTTCCCATATTAACTTATTTGCCATTTGTTAGTCATGCTTCCTGTTGTTCGCATTACCTTCCCAATTGACATTTGGTCATTTCAGATTTCCCGCTATAATCACATTCCTTTCCATGTCGTTTCCCAAATAGTTCATTATCTTATCAAATAATTCTGAATCAGCATCAGCACTACCCTTTCCCAGTCTGTACACTCCAAAGACGTCAGGTTATCTATTATCTTTAGAAATGAACCTTACTCCTAGAATTTCATGTTTGTCATCTTTAACTTTTTCATAGCTTACAAATTCTTCCTTCACCAGAATGAATACTCTCCCTCCCACCATTACTATCCTATCTCTACGATACACACTCCAGTTCCGTGAGAAAATTTCTGCACCCGTTATATAATTTCTCAGCCATGATTCAATTCCTATTACAATATCTGGTAAGTATATATCTATTAACCTGCGAGTGGTCGCTATATGAGACTTTCTCTCACATTCTTTTGTATTGTGAGTTTACTTCTCAGCGATGCAAGGGAGGTGACTGTTCCCTCTTCTAGCTGAGTTTGTAACTGTCGTGAGTAAGGCGATTCATATTTCAAGGATAAGCATCCCCTCCTCTAGTCGGAACAAAGATTCGTATGAGTTTGTGCACCCTGTGTGAGAGGTTCTCTCATCGTGCGACCAGTGGTGTTGGCGTTATGTTGAAGTCTAGAGGGAACTTTTCTCCTGTTGTAGGCGTTAGTATTTGACATCAGTCGTGTGCGTAACGTTCTCCATTTGCAATTACTGATAAACAAGTCTTCAAAAATTATGAGTCAAGGAAGAATGTAGGGAAATAAATGCTGTTACAAACTCCAGCTAACTCAAATGTTAGAAAGAAGACCTCTTGTACTTTATTCTTGCTTATGTATTGCTTCTGTCAGAAAGTTCTATATTAATAACAATGTTATTGGTTTTACATCCCAATAACTACTTTTACGGTTTTTGCAGATGCCGAGGTGCTGGAATTTTGTCCCACAAGAGTTCTTTTATATACCAGTAAAGCTACGGCTAACGTATCTGACCACCTTCGAATACCACCGGACTGAGCAAGGATCGAACCTACCAACTTGGGTACAGACAGCCAGTGCCTCAACCATCTCAGCCATTCAGCCCGGCATTCTTGTGAATATTACATACTTACATGTGACTGAACTAAGGAGTAATTTCCATTAAGGAGTAATTTGTTTCTGTAATGTATGGATAATCAGGTTTTTTATATAAACTGTATAACACAGCCTTTACGTCTCATTTCCGTAATTCGTTTCACTCTTATAGTAGATAAATTTATTATAAATTAAGTTTAATGTGAGAGAAAGTCTCATGTGCAATCACTCATGTTACAATTGATTGATTGATTGATTGATTGATTGATTGATTGATTGATTGATTGATTGATTGATTGATTGATTGATTGATTCAATAGGGTGTGTGCTCTCATGTCCTGATTTCTTCAAACACCACTCTGCCAGAGACTTGCTATCCTCCAGCAGATACAAAAAAGTAAGTTAACAGTATAAATATTTCTCAGTGTGTGGCTTACCCATTATCTAGCCTTAAGCGCCTCACTAGACAGAATGAAAGATGTATCATGTAGTAAGTAGCATAAGAAAACAGAGTGAGTTGGTTGTGCTGTTAGGGGTGCACAGCTATGAGCTTGCATTTGGAAGACAGTGGGTTCAAACTCCACTCTCAGCAGCCCTGAAGATGGTTTTCCATGGTTTCCCTTTTCCATACCAGGAAAATGCTGGGCTGCACTTTAATTTAGGCCATGGCTGCTTTCTTCCCACTGAGCTCGATAGCTGTAGTCGCTTAAGTGCGGCCAGTATCCAGTAATCGGGAGATAGTAGGTTCGAGCCCCACTGTCGGCAGCCCTGAAGATGGTTTTCCGTGGTTTCCCATTTTCACACCAGGCAAATGCTGGGGCTGTACCTTAATTAAGGCCACAGCCGCTTCCTTCCCCTTCCTAGGTCTCTCCTATCCCATCGTCGCCATAAGACATATCCGTGTCGGTGCGACGTAAAGCAAAATAGCTTTCTTCCCACTCCTAGCTTTTTCCTATCCCATCATCGCAATATGGCCTATCTGTGTTGGTGCAATAAAAAAAAAGAACCCCTTGGTGAAATACCAAATGGTGTTGCCAAAAATCTCTGATGTGTTAGTGCAATGTTAGTGTTAAAAAAACAAATAAAAAATAAATTACAATGTTGTAACTTGTCAGTTCCAGTGTTCTTTTCATGAATGAATGAGTTTGCATGAATGAGTTGTGTTGTTTTCTGTCTGATGAAAATTAATTAATTATTAATATTACTGAATGTAATGTAATGAAATTATGAGATATGTGTGTGTATTATGCTCACTACAACATTTGTGGAAATATCTACACAATTTTTACACCTGTAATGATGTGGATAGTAGATAGAATGTAGCTGCATAAATCTAAAGATCATGTTTTATTTCAATTTTCCTTTGAAAATCCCCCCTTAGTATATGAACAGCTTTCTTTTTTACATTGTATGTGAATTTCATTTCCTGTGTAATGGCATAACTTAATACCATTAAATCCTGAGTTTGGCTTATAGTATTAAAGATGACTGTCGTCCAAGGTGATGTTAGCATCTATTTCTGTCATACTTCTTAATCTGAAGTAAGGATTGTCATTCCCATTCACCTTCTGGTCGCTCCCTTCTTTCATGGCTTTTTGAGGTACTGAAATGAAATGGCATATGGCTTTTAGTGCCGGGAGTGTCCGAGAACAAGTTCGGCTCGCCAGATGCAGGTCTTTTAAGTCGACGCCCCGTAGGTGACCTGCGCGTTGTGATGAGGATGAAATGATGATGAAGATGACACATACACCCAGCCCCCGTGTCAGCAAAGTTAACCAATTATGGTTAAAATTCCCGACCCTGCCGGGAATTGATCCCTGGACCGCTGTGACCAAAGGCCAGCATGCTAACCATTTAGCCATGGAGCCGGACATTTGAGTTACTAACTAAGCTTCTTTTTCTTCCTGCAGAAATAATAAACCACAGCCCAACTTTCATGTGTATCATTGTTCAGAATGAAGTATTTCTGAAAAAGGTAAAAGAAAGAAAGAAAGAAAGAAAGAAAGATGATGATGATGATGATGATGATGATGCTTGTTGTTTAAAGGGGCCTAATATCTAAGGTCATCGGCCCAAATGAATAACATGAGAAAAAAATCAATACAGTACAAGTAATTCAGGGTTTATATATATAAGGTTGGAAGACTGGGAGGCGGGAGGATTAGAACCCGGGGACCCCACCCACTAAACTATTTAAATCACCCGTCTGTAGTTTTAGTTCAGTCCTCTGCTCAGCAGAGGCGCTAGCGTGCAGTTCTCGGCAATCGCCGTCTGGCAATGGCCTTACCGAAGTTGTTATAATGTTAAGAGTCTTCTCTTCCACATTCTCTTTGGTCCAGACCACATCCTAACCTATCCAAACCAATGATCTCATCTACTCACAATTCTCCAACGTTGGAAACCCTTATTTATTACTAGTAAAGTAATCCGAGCCGCGCCATGATGGATGTCAAATCAATCTTTCGCGAATTGCCAACAGAAGTTTTATCTACGGTAGTAGTTTGAATTCTTCTCGTGCATTCGATCATCGACTTAATAAGAAGGTGTTTTTAACTAATTGAGAAACAGAAACTAGCCTACATCAATCAGGACGAAAAAATGTATAATAACTGTAGGTTCAGAGGGTGAGACGTTTTAATTATTTCTTTACCTACAACTAATAAATTCATGACCAGACATGTGACTATAAGCAGTAAATTCACGACGAGACATTTGACTATGAAGAACATCTGCCACAATATTAACTCACCATGTCTATAGGCAGTCACCGAATATGTCAAGTCCGTTGAGAATGTACAATATTACATTATGAAGTACGCGCTTGTTTACCGTCTCCTTGGCAACCACTGTTCCCAGTATCCATGGAAATTCAAACAGCCGAACGATGTCAACGTAACACACAACACTTTCTTCAATGAGGAAATAGGAAGCACCACGTGAGTTGGCCTTGCAATTAGGGTTGCGTAGCTGTGAGCTTGCATTCGGGAGATGGTTGGTTCGAATCCCACCGTCGGCAGCCCTCAAGATATTTTCCCTGGTTGCCTATTTTCACACCAGGTAAATGCTGGGGCTGTATCTTAATTAATTAATTAATTAATTAAGGCAACGGCCACTACATTCCCAATCCTAGCCCCTTTCCAACCTTCTGTCGCCGAAAACCTTTGATGTGTTAGTGCGACGTCAAAACCACTAGCGCACACACAAAAAAAGAAGATGTTGAAGTAAAAGACTCATTTTAACACTGAAATATATTTGAGAGAATCCCTCGTCCCGGGGTTAAATTATTGTACCACCGAGCTCGATAGCTGCAGTCGCTTAAGTGCGGCCAGTATCCAGTATTCGGGAGATAGTAGGTTCGAACCCCACTGTCGGCAGCCCCGAAAGTGATTTTCCGTGGTTTCCCATTTTCACACCAGGCAAATGGTGGGGCTGTACCTTAATTAAGGCCACGGCCGCTTCCTTCCCCACTCCTAGCCCTTCCCTGTACCATCGTCGCCATAAGACCTATCTGTGTCGGTGCGACGTAAAGCAACTAGCAAAATATATATATTGTACCCAGTGGCGTATGATGGGAAAAAGACGTGTGCTACCACTAGACTTAAGTTACCGCTTTTCGATAGTTTCTTTAGTGAATGTCAAGCTCTAAGCGTTCTGAGCTGCAGCCAATAGCCAACTGAGTAGCCTGCTGTGTTGTCAGTGCTGTTTCTCAAGCTACTGCCCTGGCCTCTGCTGCTGTCAATAATCAACATCTGATCAGTGGAGATGGTAGCCTAAAGTCTAGCAAATTAAAGTCTGGCTTTGTGGTGAAATGGATAGAATGCTTGTCTTTGGTCCGATGGGCCCGATTCAATTATCAAAATAAACACTCTCGTACTGTTAGTCTGGCGTGGGGACTAGTTGTTTATCACGTCTTCGCCATCCATTTCATCCTCATCAGGTCACCATCAAGCTTATACAGATGCCATACATTATTATTATTATTATTATTATTATTATTATTATTATTATTATTATTATTATTATTATTATTATTATTATTATTACACTCGTGTTCATAAAAACAGAACACCTTGAAAAACTAGAGATAGGAAGTTCATATTCACAGGACATGTTCATTAGTATGTTTTGCAGAAACGATGAGCATTTCAGTCACCTAGATTCAGTTGCCTAGTAATCACTGGGCCCTCCATGGGCACTGAAAATTTGTTCCATGCGTGATGGCATCGACGCGTATAAGGCGCGAATGGCGTCCAGGGGTATAGCCATCCCTGCTGCATTCACCTGGTTCCACAGTTCATCTTTAGTGGTTGGCAATGGGTCACGGCGCCGCACCTGTCGTTTCACCATATTCCACATATTTTCGATTGGTGACAAGTCCCGTGATCGGGCGGGTCACGGTAAAAGTCTGACATCATGTGACAACAAGAAGGCACGTGTTTGTGCAGCAACGCGTGGTCGCGCATTGTCCTGCTGAAATATGGCGTCTGGGGTGTCGGTGCAGAAAGGGTATGGCTACGGGCCACAGAATGTCATTCACGTGAGTCGAACTGGTCACAGTGCCCTCGACACACACCAACTGTGATTTGTGGTTGTACCCAACAGCACCCCACACCATAAGGCCTTGAGTTGGCGCTGTATGTCTTGTGCGAATGCGGTCAATGTGATGCCTCTCCCCCTGTCTGCGGCGAACCAAAATGCGGCCATCATTTTCAAACAAACAGAACCTGGATTCGTCCGAAAACACTATCTGCTGCCATTCCTATCCCCAGTGACGTCGTTCCACACATCATTGCAGTCTAGCATGTTTATGCACATTAGTGAAAGGTAGGTGGGAAAGTGGACGATGAGCTGGTACCCCAGACCGTAATAAACGGCGACGGACTGTCACTCCTGATAGTGTACGATAGTAGTATAATAAGCGGGTTCTGCGGCCTCCTCCCGCGGAAAATTTGAATTCTGGCGGGAAATTTGAATTTTTGGCGGGAAATTTGAATTTTGGCGGGAGATTTGAATTTGTAAACAAAGCCACGTGCTTTTTGACAACTGTCATCGACAACAACGCATCGCTAACCTCACTGCTGCCATCTTGACGGGCCTAAACCTCAGTGGTACCAACTTAACCTAACTAGCGCGAGGTAAACAAAGCCACGTGTTTTTTGACAGCCACGTGCTTTTTGACAGACAACAACGCATCGCTAACCTCAGTACTGCCATCTTGACGGGCCTAAACCTCAGTGGTACCAACTTAACCTAACTAGCGCGAGATAAACAAAGCCACGTGTTTTTTGACAGCCACGTGCTTTTTGACAGACAACAACGCATCGCTAACCTCAGTACTGCCATCTTGACGGGCTTAAACCTCAGTGGTACCAACTTAACCTAACTAGCGCGAGATAAACAAAGCCACGTGCTTTTTGACAGCCACGTGCTTTTTTGACAGCTGTCATCCGCCATCTTTAAACTACAGAGCACCGTGCTGCCCTCTTTATCGCAGTAGCTGCAAATTCGTCACCTGTCATCGGCAGTGCTGCCATCTTGGCGGGCCTAAACCTTAGTGCTACCAACTTAACCTCACTAGCGCGAGATAAACAAATCCACGTGCTTTTTTGACAGCTGTCGACTTTGTAAACAAATCCACGTGCTTTTTGACAGCTGTCATCCGCCATCTTTAAACTACAGAGCACCGTGCTGCCCTCTTTATCGCAGTAGCTGTAAATTCGCCACCTGTCATCAGCAGTGCTGCCATCTTGGCGGACCTAAACCTTAGTGCTACCAACTTAACCTCACTAGCGCGAGATAAACAAATCCACGTGCTTTTTTGACAGCTGTCATCCGCCATCTTTAATCTATAGAACACAGTGCTGCCCTCTTTAGCTACTTACCTTTGAAATGTGGTGGCGGATAATTTGAAAAATGCTTTTTGACAGCAGCCATCTTTGAGCACCGTGCTGCCCTCTTTAGCTAGATACCTGTGGTGGCAGACAATTCTACGTGACAGCAGCCATCTTTGAGCACAGTGCTGCCCTCTTCGTGGTGGCGGGAAATTCCACGTGCTCTTGTTTGGAAACAAATTCTCGTGCTTTTTTCTGACAGCTGTCATCCGCCATCTTGCGTCACAAACCTCAGTGCTGCACTCTTTAGCTAGATACCTTTGAAATGTGGTGGCGGCAATTTGAAAAATTCTATGTGCTCTTGTTTGGAAACAAAGCCACGTGCTTTTTGGACAGCTGTCATCCGCCATCTTTAATCAATAGAGCACTGTGCTGCTATCGTGCGGGCAATTTCGTCAGCTGTCATCCGCCATCTTTAATTCACAGAGCACCGTGCTGCCCTCTTTATGACATGTAGCAGCGGGCAATTTGAAAAGTTCTGTTAGCTGTCATTCGCCATCCTTAATCAAGAGAGCACCGTGCTGCCATCTTTAGCTAGATACCTTTGAAATGTGGTGGCGGCAAATTGAAAAATTCCACGTGCTCTTGTTTAGTAAACAAACTCACGCGCTTTTTGTCAGCTGTCATCCGCCATCTTACATCGCAAACCTCAGTGCTACACTCTTTAGGTACATACCTTTGAAATATGGTGGCGGATAATTTAAAAAGAAAAATTCTACGGCAGCCATCTCTCGACGCTAATTGCACAAGATGGTGGCTATACATGACTCCTTAAGGGTGCTTACGCAAGATGGCCGCTAGACATAGGTTCTTATGAGACGCCCTTGGGATGGTTGCGCAAGATGGCGGTTGCTCTTATGAGGTGGCTTAAGGGTCCTTGCACAAGATGACTAGAGGCGCCCTAAGGATGCTTGCGCAAGATGGCGGACGCAAGATGGCGGCTATACACGACTCCTTATGAGACGCCTTAAGGGTGCTTGCGCAAGATGGCTGCTGCTCTTATGAAGAAAGCTAGCTTAGAGGCTAACGTGTCATGCTAGTTCGATTCATTAAATTTGGGGGTTTAAATGCAAAATGTTAAATATCTCGAAAACGGTGCATCGTAGAGCAAAACGGACAAAATTTTTTCTGCCCAATACCTCGGTTCGCAGTACGAGGAACAAGAAAACATAGTCTAATGATGAGATCAACGGTTCGGTTCCTACTTAGGCCCTTTGGCATTCGCTCTGTTTTAGTTTGTATTGAAGCAAGTCTTCGTAACATGATCAGGTCCAGCTATGGTAGAGAGTATAACGTGCCGTGCAGGTTCGATTCATTAAATTTGGGGCTTAAATGGAAAATGTTAAATATCTCGAAAACGGTGCATCGTAGAGCAAAACGGATAAACTTTTTCCACCTGATACCTAGGTTTGCAGTATCAGGAACATGATAGCATAAGAAAAACATAGTCTAATGATGAGATCGACGGTTCGATCCCTACTTAGGCCCTTTGGCATTGGCAGCTATCTAATTCTACAAGATGGCGGCTATACATAGCTTCTTATGAGGCAGCTTAAGAGCGCTTGCACAAGATGGCTGCTGCTCTTATGAGACGCCGTAAGGGTGCTTGCGCAAGGTAGCAGCGACAAGACGGCGACTATACACAGCTCCTTATGATACGGCCTAGAGGTGCTCACACAAGATGGTGGCTGCTCTGATGAAGAAAGCTAGCTTTGCATCGTGCAGGTATCTTTACAGCACTAAACCTCATACCTTTGAAATGTGGTGGCGGGTAATTTGAAAAATTCTACGTGCTTTTTCTTAACAGCAGCTATCTTTAAACAATAGCGGCTATACATAAGCTGTTAAGGCCTCCTCTTATGTCAAGGCATAGCTCTATCGAACAAGTTTAAACCTGCATCGGGATAGCTAGAGTAAGCACGTGCTGCAGTGATGACGTCATTATGCATGTTTAGACTTGCAAATCACTAAAGAAACATAACAAGACTAGAATCGAACACTGCACTCTATACCGTTAACTTTATCATGTGATCGGAACATTGATTGAAGTGTTTAGAACACTAAATAAGTGATCAAGACTAAAATAGAACACTGTACTCGATACAACATGTGTTTAGAACATGTCAGGGGATACCTTTGTTCTAAGAAGATTAGATTACCGCACATTCCTTGTAGGGCTAATAGGCTAAAGGGCTAATGGGCAAAAGAGCTAATGGGCTAATGGGCAAAAAGGGCTAAAGGGCTAAATGGCCAGGGTGCCTCTCCTCTCTTTATCCGGGCTTGAGACCGGCTCTACAACTAGAGGCGGAGTTAACCCCCTAAGGAAAGGAGAATGTTGGGAAATAATCTATACGAATATAGCTACTCGATCGACCATATACTACAGATGGATGACTTAGGTGAGGGTAAGCGCTTACTTAATAATACCTACACGACGTAATTCATGCTCTATTTCAAAAATATCTTCTTTGTACTGTGTGTAACCAGCATCATGATAGGCTCTTAGCAGCTGTAAACATTTTACCAGTACGTTGGGGTCTTTACAGTAGCTTATATCTACATAGGGTAACAGAGGCTCGTTGTGAACTTTAAGTCTATATGCAGACAGTTGATGTGTAGGGACTTGTTTTGATGTAATACGTGCTTCAGCAGTAGCGTTTCTAGGTACAAACTTAACTTGTTTCGATAGCGATGAAGCGTTGAAATTTCCTTCTTCTTTACCTTGCATCTCTTCTTGAGATGTTTGCACTGCGACAGAACGTGTAGTAGGCTTAGGAAATGACGTAAAATCATCAAGCTGTAATGGCAATGAAACATTAAGATTTTCTTCTTCTTCTACCTTCCCTTTACTACTGTTTTGATCAACATCATTATCCTTATTATCATAATCATGATCTTGCCTCTCTTTATCTTGAAGTTTGTGCTTAGTAACAGAACTTGCAGCAGGCCTACACAACAAGGGAGAATTAAAAATCTCTCGCAGAGGTGTACTTTTTAAACATAAATCAGTGTTCGCTGGAATATGGTTGAGCTCTTTGTATTTTGTTCCCGATGAAGCTACATTACACGCGGCTTCATGACGTTGAGCGTTGTATGCGTTCTTGAACTCTCTTCTACAATGTTTGCATTGAAAAATTGTCCTACATGATATCTCATGACGTCTCCTGTGATAGCTTCGGGAAAATGCTTTTCCACACTCTTCGCAAATATACCTAGAAATAGGTTTTTCCATGACGGACTTTTATCTTCTGCTAACAGATTCTTCTTTGAATCTACTTGACATTTGTTACTCTCTACTTCGATGATGCGAACAGCTTAGCGATTAACAGTAAACTAACACAAAAGCGTATAACCAAGGTAGCAACAGTAAGGTTTAAGCCCATCAAGATGGCAAGAGTGAGGTTAGCGACGTTCTGTTGTTGGATTTTAAATTCCGCGCTATAACATGCATAAGGTGGCAGCCTTGAGGTTTACCGCCGTAAAGATGGCAGCAGTGAGGTTAGCGACGCTCTATTGTCCTGCAATGTGAGGTTAGGGTCCGTCAAGAAGACAGCTGTCAAGAAAGCACGTGACAGTGACGTCACAGCCACGTGCTCTTGTTTAGTAAACCAAGCCACGTGCTTTTTTGACAGCTGTCTTCTTGACGGACCCTAACCTCACATTGAAGGACAATAGAGCGCCGCTAACCTCACTGCTGCCATCTTTACGGCGGTAAACCGCAAGGCTGCCACCTTATGCATGTTATAGCGCGGAATTTAAAATCCAACAACAGAACGTCGCTAACCTCACTCTTGCCATCTTGATGGGCTTAAACCTTACTGTTGCTACCTTGGTTATACGCTTTTGTGTTAGTTTACTGTTAATCGCTAAGCTGTTCGCATCATCGAAGTAGAGAGTAACAAATGTCAAGTAGATTCAAAGAAGAATCTGCTAGCAGAAGGTAAAAGTCCGTCATGGAAAAACCTATTTCTAGGTATATTTGCGAAGAGTGTGGAAAAGCATTTTCCCGAAGCTATCACAGGAGACGTCATGAGATATCATGTAGGACAATTTTTCAATGCAAACATTGTAGAAGAGAGTTCAAGAACGCATACAACGCTCAACGTCATGAAGCCGCGTGTAATGTAGCTTCATCGGGAACAAAATACAAAGAGCTCAACCATATTCCAGCGAACACTGATTTATGTTTAAAAAGTACACCTCTGCGAGAGATTTTTAATTCTCCCTTGTTGTGTAGGCCTGCTGCAAGTTCTGTTACTAAGCACAAACTTCAAGATAAAGAGAGGCAAGATCATGATTATGATAATAAGGATAATGATGTTGATCAAAACAGTAGTAAAGGGAAGGTAGAAGAAGAAGAAAATCTTAATGTTTCATTGCCATTACAGCTTGATGATTTTACGTCATTTCCTAAGCCTACTACACGTTCTGTCGCAGTGCAAACATCTCAAGAAGAGATGCAAGGTAAAGAAGAAGGAAATTTCAACGCTTCATCGCTATCGAAACAAGTTAAGTTTGTACCTAGAAACGCTACTGCTGAAGCACGTATTACATCAAAACAAGTCCCTACACATCAACTGTCTGCATATAGACTTAAAGTTCACAACGAGCCTCTGTTACCCTATGTAGATATAAGCTACTGTAAAGACCCCAACGTACTGGTAAAACGTTTACAGCTGCTAAGAGCCTATCATGATGCTGGTTACACACAGTACAAAGAAGATATTTTTGAAATAGAGCATGAATTACGTCGTGTAGGTATTATTAAGTAAGCGCTTACCCTCACCTAAGTCATCCATCTGTAGTATATGGTCGATCGAGTAGCTATATTCGTATAGATTATTTCCCAACATTCTCCTTTCCTTAGGGGGTTAACTCCGCCTCTAGTTGTAGAGCCGGTCTCAAGCCCGGATAAAGAGAGGAGAGGCACCCTGGCCATTTAGCCCTTTAGCCCTTTTTGCCCATTAGCCCATTAGCTCTTTTGCCCATTAGCCCTTTAGCCTATTAGCCCTACAAGGAATGTGCGGTAATCTAATCTTCTTAGAACAAAGGTATCCCCTGACATGTTCTAAACACATGTTGTATCGAGTACAGTGTTCTATTTTAGTCTTGATCACTTATTTAGTGTTCTAAACACTTCAATCAATGTTCCGATCACATGATAAAGTTAACGGTATAGAGTGCAGTGTTCGATTCTAGTCTTGTTATGTTTCTTTAGTGATTTGCAAGTCTAAACATGCATAATGACGTCATCACTGCAGCACGTGCTTACTCTAGCTATCCCGATGCAGGTTTAAACTTGTTCGATAGAGCTATGCCTTGACATAAGAGGAGGCCTTAACAGCTTATGTATAGCCGCTATTGTTTAAAGATAGCTGCTGTTAAGAAAAAGCACGTAGAATTTTTCAAATTACCCGCCACCACATTTCAAAGGTATGAGGTTTAGTGCTGTAAAGATACCTGCACGATGCAAAGCTAGCTTTCTTCATCAGAGCAGCCACCATCTTGTGTGAGCACCTCTAGGCCGTATCATAAGGAGCTGTGTATAGTCGCCGTCTTGTCGCTGCTACCTTGCGCAAGCACCCTTACGGCGTCTCATAAGAGCAGCAGCCATCTTGTGCAAGCGCTCTTAAGCTGCCTCATAAGAAGCTATGTATAGCCGCCATCTTGTAGAATTAGATAGCTGCCAATGCCAAAGGGCCTAAGTAGGGATCGAACCGTCGATCTCATCATTAGACTATGTTTTTCTTATGCTATCATGTTCCTGATACTGCAAACCTAGGTATCAGGTGGAAAAAGTTTATCCGTTTTGCTCTACGATGCACCGTTTTCGAGATATTTAACATTTTCCATTTAAGCCCCAAATTTAATGAATCGAACCTGCACGGCACGTTATACTCTCTACCATAGCTGGACCTGATCATGTTACGAAGACTTGCTTCAATACAAACTAAAACAGAGCGAATGCCAAAGGGCCTAAGTAGGAACCGAACCGTTGATCTCATCATTAGACTATGTTTTCTTGTTCCTCGTACTGCGAACCGAAGTATTGGGCAGAAAAAATTTTGTCCGTTTTGCTCTACGATGCACCGTTTTCGAGATATTTAACATTTTGCATTTAAACCCCCAAATTTAATGAATCGAACTAGCATGACACGTTAGCCTCTAAGCTAGCTTTCTTCATAAGAGCAGCAGCCATCTTGCGCAAGCACCCTTAAGGCGTCTCATAAGGAGTCGTGTATAGCCGCCATCTTGCGTCCGCCATCTTGCGCAAGCATCCTTAGGGCGCCTCTAGTCATCTTGTGCAAGGACCCTTAAGCCACCTCATAAGAGCAACCGCCATCTTGCGCAACCATCCCAAGGGCGTCTCATAAGAACCTATGTCTAGCGGCCATCTTGCGTAAGCACCCTTAAGGAGTCATGTATAGCCACCATCTTGTGCAATTAGCGTCGAGAGATGGCTGCCGTAGAATTTTTCTTTTTAAATTATCCGCCACCATATTTCAAAGGTATGTACCTAAAGAGTGTAGCACTGAGGTTTGCGATGCAAGATGGCGGATGACAGCTGACAAAAAGCGCGTGAGTTTGTTTACTAAACAAGAGCACGTGGAATTTTTCAATTTGCCGCCACCACATTTCAAAGGTATCTAGCTAAAGATGGCAGCACGGTGCTCTCTTGATTAAGGATGGCGAATGACAGCTAACAGAACTTTTCAAATTGCCCGCTGCTACATGTCATAAAGAGGGCAGCACGGTGCTCTGTGAATTAAAGATGGCGGATGACAGCTGACGAAATTGCCCGCACGATAGCAGCACAGTGCTCTATTGATTAAAGATGGCGGATGACAGCTGTCCAAAAAGCACGTGGCTTTGTTTCCAAACAAGAGCACATAGAATTTTTCAAATTGCCGCCACCACATTTCAAAGGTATCTAGCTAAAGAGTGCAGCACTGAGGTTTGTGACGCAAGATGGCGGATGACAGCTGTCAGAAAAAAGCACGAGAATTTGTTTCCAAACAAGAGCACGTGGAATTTCCCGCCACCACGAAGAGGGCAGCACTGTGCTCAAAGATGGCTGCTGTCACGTAGAATTGTCTGCCACCACAGGTATCTAGCTAAAGAGGGCAGCACGGTGCTCAAAGATGGCTGCTGTCAAAAAGCATTTTTCAAATTATCCGCCACCACATTTCAAAGGTAAGTAGCTAAAGAGGGCAGCACTGTGTTCTATAGATTAAAGATGGCGGATGACAGCTGTCAAAAAAGCACGTGGATTTGTTTATCTCGCGCTAGTGAGGTTAAGTTGGTAGCACTAAGGTTTAGGTCCGCCAAGATGGCAGCACTGCTGATGACAGGTGGCGAATTTACAGCTACTGCGATAAAGAGGGCAGCACGGTGCTCTGTAGTTTAAAGATGGCGGATGACAGCTGTCAAAAAAGCACGTGGATTTGTTTACAAAGTCGACAGCTGTCAAAAAAGCACGTGGATTTGTTTATCTCGCGCTAGTGAGGTTAAGTTGGTAGCACTAAGGTTTAGGCCCGCCAAGATGGCAGCACTGCCGATGACAGGTGACGAATTTGCAGCTACTGCGATAAAGAGGGCAGCACGGTGCTCTGTAGTTTAAAGATGGCGGATGACAGCTGTCAAAAAAGCACGTGGCTGTCAAAAAGCACGTGGCTTTGTTTATCTCGCGCTAGTTAGGTTAAGTTGGTACCACTGAGGTTTAAGCCCGTCAAGATGGCAGTACTGAGGTTAGCGATGCGTTGTTGTCTGTCAAAAAGCACGTGGCTGTCAAAAAACACGTGGCTTTGTTTATCTCGCGCTAGTTAGGTTAAGTTGGTACCACTGAGGTTTAGGCCCGTCAAGATGGCAGTACTGAGGTTAGCGATGCGTTGTTGTCTGTCAAAAAGCACGTGGCTGTCAAAAAACACGTGGCTTTGTTTACCTCGCGCTAGTTAGGTTAAGTTGGTACCACTGAGGTTTAGGCCCGTCAAGATGGCAGCAGTGAGGTCAGCGATGCGTTGTTGTCGATGACAGCTGTCAAAAAGCACGTGGCTTTGTTTACAAATTCAAATCTCCCGCCAAAATTCAAATTTCCCGCCAAAAATTCAAATTTCCCGCCAGAATTCAAATTTCCCGCGGGAGGAGGCCGCAGAACCCGCTTATTATACTACTTACGATGTGTAACACTGTTCCACTGTTGCGCCTGAGCCGAGGAGGACGCATATCTGTCCTGCAATGCCATTCGGATGAGGTGTCGATCTTCTCGGGGGATTGTCTGTGTGGTGCGACCAAACCCATATCGTCGTGTTCTAGGGCCTTCTGTGAACCATTCTGTACACACCCGTGTTACTCCCGACACACTTCGTCCCTCACGAGCAGCAGTTTCCTGGATGGATACATCACGTTCTCCCATGCCAATAATTCGCTCTCTTTCATCATCACTCATTTGACATTACGGTTCTCGCATACGTCTGCGAGGCATCCTGCAAGTCTGTTTAAGTCACACTGATCCATTCCCATTACCTACGGTTCATAGCGACAACGAGAGCAGCAGGCACATTTTACCAGTCGGTGGTGGTGCGCCGAGATATCGATGTGGACCTTGAAGCTGAGGACTGACATGGTTCAAATGCTAATCATTTCGAATGTGATCTCCTTCTTCTCCACCTCTGCTTCCACGTCCATTAACACCCCTACCTCGACCAGAAATTCCGCTTCCACCTCAACCTTGGGGCCCTTTAGGCTTTTAGTTCCCTTTAGCCCTTTAGACTCTTAGTATTCTTTATCCCTGTAACCATTTCGTGCCTTTGAGCACTTTAGTACTGAACCCAATTGGTTCATGTCATTGGCATATAATTGTAAAAATTGTATATAAATAATATTATATGTGGCAAATTTTTGTATGAGAAGCCGGATTGCTAAATGTATAAGTTCAATAGCGCAGGTGTCGAGGTTGGCGGAAATTGCGCAAGAACGGAGGCAATGGGATCTTCCACTCTAGACAGAGAAGTGTGCGACAGAGATATCCAAAATGAAGTTGGCAGGACTTCTGAACCAGCGAATCGCATGGGAGCGCGCGAGGAACGAAGTGATGTAACAACAGTGACACCAAAGTAAATGCGCTGTAATATTACGGTACATAAAATCCACAAGAAAATATTATAGAAGATGAATAAGATCTCTACATGGTTAGAAAATTAGACTGAAGTATCCTGGCTAATTCTTTAATTTAATTTACACTGACTGACAGAGCAAATGCAACACCAAGAAGGAGTGGTCAGAACTTTATGCCAATTGCAGGGTAGACTGACGTCACTGAGGTATGCTCATGATGTGAAATGCGCCGCTGTGCTGCGCACGTAGCGAACGATAAATGGGACACGGCGTTGGCGAATGGCCCACTTCGTACCGTGATTTCTCAGCCGACAGTCATTGTAGAACGTGTTGTCGTGTGCCACAGGACACGTGTATAGCTAAGAATGCCAGGCCGCCGTCAACGGAGGCATTTCCAGCAGACAGACGACTTTACGAGGGGTATGGTGATCGGGCTGAGAAGGGCAGGTTGGTCGCTTCGTCAAATCGCAGCCGATACCCATAGGGATGTGTCCACGGTGCAGCGCCTGTGGCGAAGATGGTTGGCGCAGGGACATGTGGCACGTGCGAGGGGTCCAGGCGCAGCCCGAGTGACGTCAGCACGCGAGGATCGGCGCATCCGCCGCCAAGCGGTGGCAGCCCCGCACGCCACGTCAACCGCCATTCTTCAGCATGTGCAAGACACCCTGGCTGTTCCAATATCGACCAGAACAATTTCCCGTCGATTGGTTGAAGGAGGCCTGCACTCCCGGCGTCCGCTCAGAAGACTACCATTGACTCCACAGCATAGACGTGCACGCCTGGCATGGTGCCGGGCTAGAGCGACTTGGATGAGGGAATGGCGGAACGTCGTGTTCTCCGATGAGTCACGCTTCTGTTCTGTCAGTGATAGTCACCGCAGACGAGTGTGGCGTCGGCGTGGAGAGAGGTCAAATCCGGCAGTAACTGTGGAGCGCCCTACCGCTAGACAACGCGGCATCATGGTTTGGGGCGCTATTGCGCATGATTCCACGTCACCTCTAGTGCGTATTCAAGGCACGTTAAATGCCCACCGCTACGTGCAGCATGTGCTGCGGCCGGTGGCACTCCCGTACCTTCAGGGGCTGCCCAATGCTCTGTTTCAGCAGGATAATGCCCGCCCACACACTGATCGCATCTCCCAACAGGCTCTACGAGGTGTACAGATGCTTCCGTGGCCAGCGTACTCTCCGGATCTCTCACCAATCGAACACGTGTGGGATCTCATTGGACGCCGTTTGCAAACTCTGCCCCAGCCTCGTACGGACGACCAACTGTGGCAAATGGTTGACAGAGAATGGAGAACCATCCCTCAGGACACCATCCGCACTCTTATTGACTCTGTACCTCGACGTGTTTCTGCGTGCATCGCCGCTCGCGGTGGTCCTACATCCTACTGAGTCGATGCCGTGCGCATTGTGTAACCTGCATATCGATTTGAAATAAACATCAATTATTCATCCGTGCCGTCTCTGTTTTTTCCCCAACTTTCATCCCTTTCGAACCACTCCTTCTTGGTGTTGCATTTGCTCTGTCAGTCAGTGTGTGTGCCCGCTGTCACACAGGGCATCGAACGATCAAGAGCGACCAACTGGCATCGAGTACTAACGACTAAAGTCATTTACCTTGTCACACTGCTCATCGATCGAGAGGGATCGACTGCATGTAAACAGCTGATACACCCGCCCAGTACCGTACAGGCTACAGACGTATTCATATTCACGAGAGAAAAAGAATGTGTTGTGAAAGCGATAATTCGGGTGGAAATATGATTCTAACCTATGAATATATTAGGAGAAAGGAAAGAACCAGACGATCGCAGTGGACAAGGTAAAGAGCCATGGAGAATTCCACCAAAGTGTGCCTTCGTTGTGGAATGACGAAGAAAAATTCAGGAACTAGTACCGAATGCCCATCAATAATTACGGTATAAGGAATTAGAGGAAAAAATGAAGTCACTAATAAACATCAGGCAAACAAATTACAGGAAAAGTATAAGTTCTGAGGAAAGGCCGATACTGTCGTTAAATTCAATATTCACAACGAATTTTTTAGGTTTAAAGTTAGAAGTGATGTTCATCTCCGAAACAACTACTGTATGTCCGTGGCAAAATATATCAAATAAAAGATTAGCGGCAGGTACATTTCTTTGCATTCTACAGGATTTTAATAAAGTATTGATAAAAAGGACTGAAAGCTGTTATGTAAGGCCTACATCAATTTTAATTCATAATTTGAAGGTGCTACAATCAACAGTGGAAATATATTTATTTAGGCCTACAGGTAAAATTCCAACAAAAGCCTCACAACAGTGGCTCATTGTACTTCAAATATAAGACTAATACCATTTATGCTTATTTGTTTTAATGATGCTGGATCTTGGGTCATAATTACTGTCTTTTAAAATGATATTTTGAGGTGTTGATTAGATGGAGATTAACAGCATTTTCTTTTTCATACCTCTTGGTGAGATCCCACCTACCAAAATAATAGACATATCAAGAAATGCTTCCAGTCAAAATTTACATTACCTAATGTAGAAATAGTGTGTCAAGTTTTGTTACAATCATGTAAATAATTTTTAAATAAAAATGCATATATGCTCTGAATATTGTGAAATGAGAAAAGCAATGGAGTTCCTTACACAGTTTCTCTCCCTCATGATCCTCTGCAAATCTCTTGTTGCCTCTCCTCTTCTTTATTATTGTGCCATGTTTAGAATAGTATCATATTGCTTTCATGACAAGCATGTTGCTGAATTTCTGTAGGCCTACTGTGTTTTGTGCAAAGAATCCAGGTCCATATCCAAACTTTACAAGAATGACAATCCTGTCTTAATTTATATCATTGAAGACTACAGCAGCTTCAAAAGCAGCTAATGTTACCAAATGGCTGTGAAGAAAGGTTGTCTATGGACATCTCTTTCAAAGTAAATTCTCTTTAGGGTTCTGTGTATTCACATATGTGTACATTTCTTGAGGAGTTCAGGTGAGGCTAGTGCTCTGTACACTAGCTTAATAACTAGAGGAAAAGCTTCTGGAATATTGTTCTAATAAGTAAGTTGGCAGTGTAATAGACTGATAGTTGTCACAACTACATGTAAATTACATGAGACAGCAATACCAGAAAGCACTGAGTACTCAGGGAAAACTTGTGAGGAAACCATTGAGATCATCAGTAGCAGTCAGTTGGATGAACGAGGAGAGGAGTTACTGGAGAAGTTGGATGTTGGAGCACCATCAGGACGAACTGAAGGAGGGCAAGCTAAACAACCAGAAATAAGAACGTCAAGTAGGACAAGGAAACGACCAGTATTACTAGAGCAGGATTTTTTATGGTAAAAGGTAGCAATAGTTATAATCTAAAGGGAGAGCTAAATTTGTTCCACCAGAATGTTCAATCTTTAAGAAATAAAATTCTAAGTATGGAGGTTCTGTTGGCAGATAACCTACAAGGGTATGATGTTTTATGCTTAACTGAACATTGGTTGATGGAGGATGAGATTTCAAATTTTGTATTAGAAGGTTATGCTCTTGCAAGTAAGTTTTGTAGAAAGAAAATGAAGTGTGGAGGTTCATGTATATATGTGAATAATAATATCAAATGTAAGCAGTTGGATAAATTTGAATATCTGAATGTAGAGGAGCATTTCGAGGCTAGCTTTGTTGAACTAGTGGATTATAAGTTAATAGTTATATGCATTTATAGAAATCCTTCTAGTAATGTTGAAACTTTTTATAATAATATTGAAATTATTTTAGATGACCTACAGAATCATAACAAAAATGTAATAATCATGGGTGACTTCAATGTAGATTTTTTAGGGAATAATGGTGGGCGAGATAAGCAAAGGCTAGAAATGTTGTTTTCCTTGTACGGTCTAAAGGCAGTTGTAAATCAACCAACTAGAATATCTGGGGATACAAAGTCAGCAGTAGATCAAGTCGTATTGAATGAGGAAATGTGGAACTATGAAATAGAAGTTTATGATACAGGTTTTTCAGATCATTCTGCTCAAATTGTGCATGTAAATTTTAGGGTAATAGGAAACCATAATTTAAAAAATAACAATGTAATTTACAGGGAAACTAGAATGTGCAACAAGGAAAATATTTCATATTTTAACCAGTTATTGGCCAAGGAAACTTGGGAGAGTGTATATAGAAATAACTCAACTAATGAGGCCTTCAGTGAGTTTTTGGGTTTGTTCGATTATTATTATCAAGTGGCAATACCAGTCAAAAGGATAATTGTAAAGAATTATAGGAATGGGTGGATTACAACAGGAATTAGAAATTCAAGTAGACGATTAAGGTTTTTAAGCAAATGTGTGAAAGGGAGTAACACCTCATCTGAATTGAAGGATTATTATAAGAAGTATAAGAACATATATCAAGAAGTTTTGAAGGCTGCCAAAAGATTGCATAATGAGAATGAGCTAAAAAATTCTAAAAACAGGTCTAAATGTATGTGGAACATTATAAAAAGGGAGAAAGGTACTCTAGTTCCATTAAAAAATAATATTACTCTTACAAATGCAGGGAAAGAAATCAGTGATCCAGAAGAAGTTGCAGAAATATTTAGTAACTATTTTATAGAAGCAGTTTTGAGGTTAACGGAAAATTTTCAAACATCAGTGACAAGAACAAACTTGAATACAGTTCACAGGAATGTATCATCCATGTTTCTTACTCCTGTGACTGAGCAAGAGATAGATAAGATAATAAAACAGATGGGTAAAAAGAAGTCTTCTGGTTTAGATGGTTATTCAAACTACCTTATTCAATGCTGTTACCAATACATAATCAAGCCTCTCTGTTACTTGATAAATTTGTCACTAACCACTGGTAAATTTCCAGACAAATTCAAGGTAACCAAAGTTGTTCCGATACATAAAAAGGGTAGTGAAGAAGATGCTGGTAACTATAGGCCTGTCTGCCTCCCCTCTGTATTCTCCAAAATACTGGAAAGAATTATGTACGATAGACTGTTATCATTCTTAGAGAAGCATAATATATTAGCTGGTTGCCAGAATGGCTTTCGTAAAAATAGATCAACTACCACAGCATTCATTAACTTTATTGAACGGATATATGACACACTAGATGGGAAGGGTGCATGTTTAGGTATTTTCTTGGACTTAACAAAAGCTTTTGATATAATTGACCACAGCTTGCTTTTAGAAAAGTTATACATGTATGGAGTTCGGGGAATGGCCTATGACTGGTTCAAATCATTTTTAGGGGATAGAAGGCAGATTGTTGAAATATCATATACCGGTACTGATTTGAGCAAAAATGTAATTAAGAATGTGTATTCCTGTGCCAGAAACATAGATCATGGTGTTCCACAGGGGTCAGTTTTAGGACCATTATTATTTTTAGTATTTATTAATGATATCGTCCAAATTGTTGATGATATTCAAGGAGTGCAATTAACTTTGTTTGCAGATGATATTACTGTCTTTGTAGCTGATGAAAGTTCTGAAGGGTTAGAATTGAAGACAGGCAATATAGTGAGTAATATCCTGAGCTGGCTTGAGGATAATAAATTAATTTTAAGTAAACAGAAAACTTCTGTGATTAGATTTCACCATAAGATTAATTTAAATATGGAAGTTAGTCCAATATCATTTGGAGAGACCATAATTGAGTACTCATCATCAACAAAGTTTCTTGGCTTGTGGATGGATGAATCATTAACCTGGGATAAACATACAGAGTTTATAGGGAAAAAGCTTAGTAGAATTTATTTCATGATAATGTCTTTGAAAAATAGTTTTAATTTAAAGGCTTGCCAAATTATGTATTTTGCATATGTCCATCCCATACTAACCTATGGAATCATTTACTGGGGGAATTCACGATATAGCAAAGTCATCTTTAAGTTACAAAAGAAAATAATTAGAGGAATGGCCGGTGTCGGCAGGAGGACAAGCTGCAAGAAATACTTTAAACTTTATTTTATTTTACCATTGCCTAGCCTTTATATCTTCCATACACTTGTATATATGAAGGAGAATGTAAACAGCTACACCATAAATTCTGATGTACATAGGTATAATACTAGAAATAAACACAGTCTGCACATAGAAACACACAAAACTAAGCTATATGAATCAAGTTTGAGTTATGCAGGAGTACATTTATTTAATAAATTACCAGACTGCATTAAGCAGATAAAACCATGTTCAAAATTTAAGAAAGAATTATTCAAATTTGTTTCTAACCATTGTTTTTATTCTATTGAAGAATACTTAGCTCTTGAAAATTAACTTATGTATCACTTTTTTTTTATTTTTTTTTAATCTGTGCCTCTTTACCACATTGTATATTTCTCTTTATTTATCATGGCATGTATGTTACTGTTTTATCCTTTGTTACTGTAAATATGATTATTGACGTGTCCCATATCACTGTATGATCAGTTGGACGAAATAAAATACAATACAATACAATACAATACAATACAATACAATACACACAAGGTCTTGTTTATTACCCTCATCATTAAGCATAAAGTACTGTCTCCCCAAACTTTTCACTGGCAAGCTGATCTAATTGCTCACTTGGCAATAATAAACCAATTAATATAAATCCTGTACTTCCATCCAAGTTACTGGTAAACTCCTTGGTAAAGAGTAATAACATTTTCCGCAAAGGTCTGGTAGAACTCTCTTTCTTACCTCAATATTGATTTTGCCTTTCTGTGTATTGTTCATATGTAACTTCTTTATTGATATGAACACTACCAAGCCTATCCTGAAATACTTTCCATGAATCAGTTGAAGGAAAATGAAAACTTTGCCTTCAGTTTCACCAAAAATGAAAACCAAACACTGCAATCAATAATAGGTGCTAATAACAAGCACCTTGCCTTCTATTTTTAGAAGTGAAGAGTATGCCTTTCTAACAACTAAATACTATTGCCGTCTACAGCAAAATGTTATTTAGGCCTGTTGCTCAGGTGTTAAATGATTTAATTTTGCTATATCTTACATTGCCTGTCAAAACTGTTTGTAAATACTGATTATATAAATTAATGTTTGACATAGTACGGTGTATGGGTCTTGGATCTTGGATTGACTTACAGGGTAATTAATCTACTCAACCTTTTATTACAAGCATGTAACTGTCATATGAATATTTTTTTATAAATATGTTCTGCCATCATATCCCCTTAATATCACAGTTTTTTATTTTGTAGATTAAAATCTACAAAACTTTGGTAGAAACACCTGTCAAAATAGTTGCAAATGAATTTTTCATCTTTGTTTTTCATTGTTTATATGGATCTACAGCACAAGAAATAAAATAATCAGTCTACCTTGATGCCCTCTGTAGGCCTATATGTTATTAATAAATTATACAGTAAGTATGGTAACAGACATGAAAAGTAGCGATTGCTGGTGCAAACAGGTACCAATGGCAGGAGAGTACTTGGAATGAGGAGATAAAGGCTACCTAAGTTACAAAGGTATAAGGTGTCAGGGAGGGATTCTGTCAGGTATAACTGTAGTAAGAATTTT
The DNA here is from genome assembly GCF_040414725.1 of Anabrus simplex. Taxonomy (NCBI): domain Eukaryota; kingdom Metazoa; phylum Arthropoda; class Insecta; order Orthoptera; family Tettigoniidae; genus Anabrus; species Anabrus simplex. Next base: position 607,973,597 of record NC_090266.1, on the reverse strand, counting down.
GTCCTATGCGAACGACTTGGTCTGTTGAAACTGTGCAATCTAATATCTTGTAGCTTCAAAAAGGATGCAATGAATATGACATGAAAATTAGTCGTTTTAAGACTAATGTGATGGCAGTAGGGAAGACACCTGAAAGAGAACTGAATGTCAGGTTGAGAACACAAAACTGGAACAGGTAGATAATTTCAAATAGGTATTTAGGATGTGTATTCTCCCAGGATGGCAGTATAGTAAGCAACATTGAATATAGATGCAGTAAACCCAATGCAGCGAGCTTGCAGTTGCAATCAACAGTATTCTGTAAGAAGGCAGTCAGCTCCTGGACAAAACTACTCATGTCTTTACACTGGTGTGGTTTCAGACCACCTGTGCTGTACAAACCTAGTGCAATGAGTTTGCAGTTGCGATCAACAGTATACCGTAAGAAGGAAGTCAGCTCTTGGACAGAACTATCAGTACACCGGTCTGGTTTCAGACCACCTGTGCTGTGCAACTGCTTAATACATACACACAGAAAGGACCTACTACATGTGTTTCAAAATACTCCTTTCCTTGTAAACCATACATGTTCTACCACATAAAATATACAAATTAAGATGTTGTAATAATGCTAATAATTAATAAAAATTGGAGTTAAGGTTACTCACTGAGGATTCCAATAAATATTGATAGATAAGTATAACATAAACTGATTTAATTTAAAAAATAGAACATTTCTCAAGAACATAAATTTTATTAGATTCTTTCTTGGTCTAACACTGTATACAACAGTTCCTGAATTTTAACTTTGAAAACCCTTTGACCTACTACACTCATTCTTTCCCTGTCATCATTATGACACTAAAAATAACATTGATTACATTTTCTTTTCACTTTTCAGTATCTTTTCTAAATATTTACTTAACACATCACTGTCACTTTCACATTTCTGTTTCTTTTATTTTTAACTGCTGGCAGAACTGTTTGTAGAAGCAGAAGCCACTGCACTGGAAGTTGAAGTCCCTTCAGTAATTTCTGAACTGCAGGAGTTAGACCCCTCCAACACAAATTATTTCTGCTTCCTCCTCCTCTATTTCAGCTTGGTGAAAAGGCTCTCATACACCAGGTGCCACTTCCATAGATATGTTTGTTACAGAACTGAAAAAAATGAACAACATATTAATGCAATTCTTCTAAATTGGAGCTACATTTTAGTCTGGACACAAGCCTTCTGCTTAAGAAATTGTTACTTTCAATAATTATTTTAGTAAGATGATTGTTAGGTTAGATTATATTCTATTACTTTCAGTTATATCTGATAAATTAATGAACAGATGGGTGGAACTTATGGCCTACAGACTGAATCTTCCCCTCACTCTTTCACAACTAAACACTGGTCTGTAGTGTAGGCCTACATTTAAAAAGAAATATTATAAAATTGTACCTTCTTCCAGCAATGAAGAGTTCCAGAAAGTTGAGGGTATTGAAGTAGACCCATTATATGTTTTCTGTACAGCAGAACCTGGGAGGAGAGGGAGGATGTTATCTCTCCAAGTTCGATATCCAGCCCTCAGAATTTGCCATGTTTTGGCACAACTTTTTCCTGAAACAATGAATCAGAATATTGTGACAAAGGAAATATACATGTAGTAGGCCTACTTATGGCATACGCCTACACTTATTTGTCATTAAAGCGAACAATGGTATTCATTTCATTAGGTAGGTACGAGATGGAGGTTAGGAAAGCACTGCTTATGTTTTCCAAACATTTCTTCAATTAAGTTGCAAAAATGATAATTACTACTTCTCGTAGTGTAACTTTTTTAACAATCTATTCCGTACAATATATTTTATCAATAAATAATCTAAGATAACACTATTCATAAGATAATCGTAATAAATCTAATAATTACTTACCAGTTTTTGTCCCAATTCTCGACGCTATAGAATGCCATACAAAATTCACGGCGTCCCTATTATTATATCCAGGGAGTCTAGGATTATACACCACTTTGTTTTCATACACCAAGCAAATTAATGTTTCGATTTCATCAACAGATGACTATGTTGCGTCCGCCATTATCGAACGACTGCGACTGAAAAACGGACACGTTTGTTTTCACAAACCAGTCGATCTTCATCGCTCGTAGTTGATCGCTGACGATCGATGCTGTGTGACTGGTGCCACTGCCCTCTGTAGGTTTGTTTTCTTAGTCGGTTGATCGCAGTCGTTCGATCGAGCCTGTGTGACAGCCCCCTGTGGCTACTGGACGCAGCGTATGGTGAAACAGGTCAGGGAATTCCCCGGATGCTGCGCCAGGAGAGACGCGTGCGAAGGAACACCAAGCTGTGAGGAAGACACTCATTCTCTCTCGGAACTTTGGAAGGGGTCGGACGTGTATGTACGATCGCCGTCAGAGGAACGCGGACCTGAGAATTTCTTGACTGAATAAATAGTGAATTACTAAAGTAGAACTTAATCCGCTGGGATTATTCCCAGAAGGGAATTCGCTACTCAAATTATCCTAAATTTTGAATAATAAGTAGCAAGAGCCGATAACCTGTTCGTTGTGCAATTATAAGCGTAACTATAAGTGAAGTTTCGGGACGTGTTTGGAGTGCCGTTTAACATGCAATCGTGGATTCGTGCCGAGATAACATTCTGATAACATTGTTATGGAAATTGTATTCGTGCGGGAAGGTAGTAAATTGTTTGTATAATTTGTAAAATAATTAATTTGTAATTTTTCTTTGTGTGTGCTCAGAGTGTCAAATGTGTGTTATGCCGTACGCAAACTGTGTTATGAACATGGGCTTCAAGAGAAAATTGTTGACAGAAAGTAATGACACAGTCATGATGGTGTGAGTATCAGATCGGAAGGCCGATCTGACAGCCGTGATGGTGGGTGGCTGAACAAAAAAAAAGTTACTGGAAATGATAATAATCAATTGTCAATAAGTCACTGTTGTCTTTTCATACATAAACCAAACCTCAAAAAATCTCAATATTGCTGTTAAGAACAGGGATAAAACGAAAACTGATAGTATTGAAAATAATAATAATCAAATGTCAATGCATCACTGATGTCTTTTCAGATATCAACGATCTCAATATTGCTATTAATAAAAAGGGATAAAACGAAAACTAATATAACTACTGCCATAAGGTAATTCCATCTATTTGACAATATGGCAATACTAGTAATGGGAAACTAAAACTGGCAACATATAACCGGGCAGAGTACAATGCTGTGTCGGGCTGAATCAGCACTTAGGCCACAGAGTATATCGCTTCCGGCCGGGATCTCATTCAGCGCATTCTCTCTTGAACACTGACCTTTCTTATATTCTACTTATGTTGCACACCTGACTACTTGTTACCTCCACTGTAATGCCTGAGTGCCATTTACTACACCTTAAGATTCTCTACTGGTAATCGCACTTCAGCATCTAGTATTTCACTATATTAGTTACCTTTAAAGCCCAAGCAATTCGTCAACTAAGATGAAACCATATTAACTCACATATCACTAGGCTACTAGAGCCCCGGCTCATATTCCAACCATCTCCATATATTCACTTTCTCCTTAGCACCTGTCCTAGTTACACACACTCTCTTCCTCATTCACTACACACTTCACCATCTGGTATCACGCCTCTTCAGACCCACTTGTCATTTAACCGCTCTTGTCATGGCTATGTATAACATGCACACACTCCACTATTCTCCAGTACGCAGCAATTTACTTCCAACTACAGATTACCTTTTTTACTTCTTGTCACTATGCCTTCGTCTTCTCTGTTCTTTTTGCCCCATATCTCTCTTAGGCTCAAACTTCTCCCTTTCACTAGGGCACCTCTTGCTTCTTCTTCCTGACTCCCAGTCGTATTTTCGCTTCGTTTGCGTGCTCTTGTTACATCCTGCATTTCTACTTCCACAATCGCTCCCTGTTTTCTTCTTTCCCACTGGCCTCCGTTCTGGACTCCTTCAATATTGCCCTGGTCTCCCTTATTTCCCTCCTCATCTCTGCTAATACCTCCCTGTTCGCTACTTCGAATGCTTCAGCTATCGCATCCATCCCTTTCTTTCTTTCTTGCTGCGAGCTTGGATCCGGTGCTTTATTGTCCTTGGTTCTTTCTTTACCTCCATGTCCGCCTTCGCCCACTTTACTGTCTCTGGCCTGTCTTACTTCCACACTTTTCCCCACTACCATTTCGTCTTTGCTGTCATTTTCCATCTCTCGTAATTTCTTCGCAGTCCACACTCTGGCCCATATACCGTTAGTCACAACTAATTTTTGACCCTTAATATAGGCTCTCAACCCTTGTAATTTAGCCCTGGCCAAATGTTTCTTCAGTGTGTTAATGTTCTTTACCCCTCCTCTGCCAATGTCTTCTTTAATCCAAATTTTTGTGCTACGTATGTTGTCTGCACCTTTTAACACTGCTTCCGCCATCAAGGTGGAAAACAGCTTCAGTTTTATCGGTCTGTCACCCCTTTTTTTGCCTATCCTTTCCACATCATCAATGTCAACTTCGCTAAAGTTAATTCTCATCATTTTCTGGATAATCTCCACTACTTTGTAGGTTGTCAGTACTTTATCTTCTGCTTTATCTTCCGGTACTCCATATATAAATAGGTGTTTCTTCCTCCGTTCTCGGTTACAGTCTTCAATTTCTGATCGCAGCTTCGCCACCTCTCCTTCCATTTCCCTTATTCTTGTCTTGAGTGTTATAATCTCTCTCTCGTTGGATTCCACTTTGCTCATTATCTCGTCTGTTTTTCCCTGTATCCACCGTCGTATATGCTCAAATTCCTTCATTTGCTCCTTCATCATATTCTTAATCTGCTCAAACGGGCATACTTCTTCCACCACTTCTTTCACCACTTTTTTTATGACCTCCACGTCTTCCCAGTTCATGTTGCCACTAGAAGTCGGGCCGGGGTTTACCTCTACACCTCCTATAGCTAGTAGTACCAATATCACCGCTACCGCTAATATCATCTCGTCCATCATTCTTGCTTCCATTATACCTCCTTTATTTCTAGCTATCTTCTTTCCCCCTTTCCTCTGCCATCTCCCAATAGCTGCACGATATTGATCCACTCCAATCATCTTCCTCTTCCCACTCGAATTACTTTACCATACACCGTTCACATTCCACGCTGACTCTCCTGGCACCTCCACACAATACGTCCGTCACCGAACGCTGACTAGGTTAGACTGTATCAGCTGTTATCGCAGTCTCTGAATTCTTGATCGGAGCCTCTAATGTCTGATTTTCTGATCACTGCTGTCATTCTTACTCGCTGAAACTGTAAAAAGCAATAAAAATAACGTACAACGTTACTCTCCTTTTATTGGGTTGATACATCGTTGATCAAATTAATTTCGTACTCGTCATCCAGTGTATTTCCTGCGGTGGAAGAGCTTGTTTCATCACAGATTTCTTCCAAAGAAATATCTTGTCGCTGTCTGGTTTTTCGTGGAGCTATTTTTCTGGTTTGAAGGTAAAGGGGATAGTTCGAAGATCGACTAGGTACTCTCTCTGGATTCAAAATATATTTTTCTTTTAGTTTTATCTTTTACCTCCATCTCTAAAATTCAGGCTACAAACACGAGAATAATAGGATAGAATCCATTGATTACTCTTGGTTGATCCTTGTCTTGATATAGTGTTAAGACAATTTTCCCAAAGTTCTTTACTTTGGGGGATAACAGGAATCCGCACACCTGAAGAATTTTGGTTTTGTATTTTGATATACAGAGAGGAACACAAAAATTAATAACGTTGCAACCAGAGACACACACATAAAAGGTCGATGCAAACGCACTGGAACACAACAACGTGGGTACGGAGATAAGTTGGGGTGCGTTAGCTGGCGCCCCTAGCGGAGGTTTGTGACACTAAGAGCTCACGCTGAGAAGCATTTTAACCGTATAGCATAGAGCAGGCAGTATATAGGATTGAGACGGCGGTGGCATGGATTATAAGATTTTCTTACTGAATGTAAAAATGTTACGTGATTCTAAAGTGGAAAAATATTTTCCGGAACGGCGTTCCGGCTCGTTCCGGTCCAACTAAACTGCTGGTTATATCACATAGAACTCATCGCATGTCCGTTTTTTCTTTGCGGTACCTGTTAGCTACGGCGATATTACTTAAAGAGGTTTTAAATAATAAATTTGGTCATAGTGCTTTTATGAGCACAGCAGAGTGAATACGTCAGGAGAAGAAGAAGCTACTCTGCTTGTCAATAGCTAGGCTCATGTTTCATACGTAGCGCGAATCGATCAGAGCAGTCCCCAGTTGGCAAATGAAGCACATTTGATACATTACATTTTCTCGAGAAACACTTGGATTTATTTTCGGAATAATCACAGTGCTGAACTCGTAATGTTTGTAGATTAAAGGCTAGGTGTAGAAAACAGTGTAGTTCCGTTTCTAAAGAAAGTTAGTGGTTAGTATGATTAGCTTTCACCCCCGGAGGCCCGGGTTCGATTCCCGGCACTGCCACGAAATTTGAAAAGTGGTACGAGGGCTGTAACGGGGTCCACTCAGCCTCGGGAGCTCAAATGAGTAGAGGTGGGTACGATTCCCAGCTCAGCCATCCTGGAAGTGTTTTTCCGTGGTTTCCCACTTCTCCTCCAGGCAAATGCCGGGATGGTACCTAACTTAAAGCAACGGCCGCTTCCTTCCCTCTTACTTGTCTATCCCTTCCAATCTTACATACCCCCCCCCCCCACACACACACAAGGCCCCTGTTCAGCATAGCAGGTGAGGTCGCAGCGAGTTACTGGTCATTCTACCCAGTTGTTTTCCCCGACCAAATGTCTCACACTCCAGGACACTGCCCTTGAGGCGGTAGAGGTGGAATCCCTCGCTGCATCCGAGGGAAAAACCAACCCTGGAGGGTAAACAGATTAAGAAAGAAAGAAATACCGGTAGCACTTTCTCAGAGGATATTGACACTATTCTATCTCGAACGGTCCATAATGTTATTTGATGGGTAACTAACAACTTAGCTGAATAACCCTCCATACCCCAGCAATCAGACATCTGTAAAACACGAACGTCAGCAATTATGTTTCACTGAGTTATACGAAGCGTAATATAACTATAGCTGACAATGTATTAGCTTAGTCTTTTGTGTATTTTTTTAATGATTTATCGTAACAACAAAAGTACTATAATAGTATGTTCACAGTCAGCTGTTCTTGTATCTCGAATAGAAAACAACTCCTTAAACTAAGATCAAAGAGTTTATTCGGAGAAATTTCTCCAGTCAAAGTTAATCATAGCTCAGCGCGAATTGATCTCAGATTAACGTTTATACAACAAAAATCCGAGTTTAGCGTGAAACTGAGATCAATTTCGTCTCTGATCCAAGATCAAATGGTTTATGCAACCGGCCCTATTCTTTTGGATGTATGAGACATAAGAATTGCTATCCGATTTTCAGCAGAATGTTGTTATACCTATTCCCGAGAAAGCCGGTGCTGACAAGTGTGAAAACTACCGCGCCATTAGTTTAGTAGTGTCTCATGCCTGAAAAATTTTAACACGTATTATTTACTGAAGAATGGAGAGACAATCTGAGGTTGAGTTGGAAGAATATCAGTTTGGCTTCCGAGGAAATGTAAGAACACGTGAAGCAGTCCATATTTCACGTCTGACTAAGGCGATCGAATTAAGGACAAGCCCACGTACATGGCGCTCGTAGATCTAGAAAAGGCATTCGATGTTCCTGATTGGGCCAAGGTGTTTGAGATTCTGAAGGTGGTCGGGATCAGACACCGAGAGCGAAGATTTACCTGCGATCTGTATAAAAATCAGCCTGCAGTGATAAGAATCGATGATTTTGAAAAAGAAGCAGCAATCAGAAAGGATTGTGGCAAGGCTGCATTTTCCCCTACTCCTTTTCAGTATTTATAGAGAACAGACACGAAGGGAAATTCTCAAAGAGATTTGGAAAGGGAATCTCAATCCCAGGAGAGGAAATCAAAACCCTTGAGTTTTGCCGAATATTGGTATTTTATGTGAGATTGCAGAAGATCTGTAGAAATTGTTGAATGGTATTGACAGAGTCTTGGGGAAGGAGTACAAAATAAATAAGTCCAAAACAAAAGTAATTGAATGCAGTCGAAGGAAGTCAGGTGATGCAGGTAATACTAGATTAGGAAATGAGTCTTAAAGGAAGTAGATGTTACTTGGGTAGTAAAGTAACTAACGATGCCAGAAATAAGGACATAAAATGCAGACTAGCACAAGCAAAGCAGGCCTTTCTTAAGAAAAGGAATTTGCTCACTTCGGGCATTGACAGGTCTATAGGGATTAGAAAGGTGTTTCTGAAGACTGTCATCTGGAGCGTGACATAGTATGGTATGGAAAGTGGACTATAACTAGCTTAGAAAGAAATTGAGTTGCAGCTTTTGAAATGTGGTGTCACACATGAATGCTGAAGGTGAAATGGATAGATCGAATCACGAATGAAGAGATGCTGAATCGAATTGGTTAGAGGAGATCGATTTGGCTAAAATAGACGAGAAGAGACAGAATGATAGGAACACATCTTAACACACCCAGGACTTGTTCAGTTGGTTTCTGAGGGAAGTCTAGGCAATAAGAAGGGTAGGGGTAGACCAAGGTACGAATATAACAAGCAGATCGGAGTAGATGTTGGATGCAACAATTATGTAGAAATAAAAAAACCAAGGTACGAATATAACAAGCAGATCGGAGTAGATGTTGGATGCAACAATTATGTAGAAATAAAAAATTAGCGCAGGATAGTGTGGCATTGAGGGCTGCATCAAACAAGTCTATGGACATGGACTGTTGAGTCCAACTCCAACAACAACAACAACAACAATTGAGTATGGCGTGCGTGTTACCGTAAAATCATTTTTACACCATGAAAGGAATTGCTTTGCATGAGTTGACAGAGAGCAAGGTGCAGTGCTGTTTGTTTTTTGGACATGATTAATTACATTCGATTGTAATGCCTTTGCTGGCGAGATGTAGTGTTTACAGTGCACTATGTCTTCTGGTATGGGCTATATCAAATTTGTTACTTTCATTGACCTGTCACAGTCTCATCCTTGGCTTTGACAATATGAAAGTGACTGAGGTATGAGTGATGCTAGTAATACCATTCCTTATGCAGCCAGTCCCTGTTATGAATGGTGTGAAAATATCGCTCATAGGGTCAGTTGGTGCATACATTTCAGTGGGCTTGGCAGACTGATATGTAAGAGCAACTGCTGGCTCGGTGAGGAAAGCAACGGGAAACTACCTCACTCCTCGTTTCCCTAGTACGCCTCTTCAGTGACGCCTAGGCTATTTATGACAGCTGTTGGCGAAGCTGCAGAGGATCAAACCAGCCTTCGGGCTGATTACCCAACATACATACATACATTTTGGTGTAAATTTATTTCTTACATGACTATTGACCTTTCATGTTTCCTACTGTCTAATCCCATTTCTACGGTATTCCAATGTGAGAGAAATTTGTTGAAAACCGGTAAGACTGTGTATCTATTGGTGTGATGGAAATCAGGCCTGTGGCTTAATGTTGCATCGCCAATCAGTGAAAGCGGCACGCACATCTCTCTGAAATTGCTGTAGACGAATTGTGGGTGACTGCGAACTCTGTGCAGCTGATCTCCAGATCTTGCTACCTATTTAAACTGTGAATAATATTTAGTCGATTCGGTATATGTGATGGTTAGTTTGAGCCGAGAATTGAATTCGCCAACCAGGGTAAGTGTGTGTTACCTTATTTTTTTCGTGTGGCTAGACGGTCTTGTGTATGACGTTCTGTGACAATTTAGGCGCAGACGTGATGTTCATAACTAAAGTTACTAATATTTGCCCTACTGACATTTTGTTATCAGCTGATAATATGCTTGATGTGAAATTAGTGATTCCTTGAAGCATTTCAAGCAGTAATCTCAAATTTTCATACTTGAAGATCCATTTTTAACAATATCTGCAGTGAACTCTTACTGCCTGGCAGGGTTGGAACGGTTTGGTGTAGAATTTTGTTTCAGATATCTATAAATGGGGACTATATTTTTGATATTGATTATTACAGTTGCATTAATCGATTTGGGGTTAAGTACGTGATATCTTTCAGTTGTAGTGTAGTTCATTGTGCTGAAACTTCTGCTTTAACCTGTCTTGCAACTAGTTAATCGTATGCCATTGTAGTTCTCTGGCACCCTTTTATTTATTATACATGGACACAGTTGCCCGAAATGGAATGGTTCTCTAGAGATATCTCTGTGAATGAAACAAATAATAGTAGTTGAATCGCTTAGATGAGATGTCGTGTTTATCATCATTTATATACAGTAATTGGTCGTTTGTTTATGTGGTGATTACGTTTAAACGTGATTTACTGTAGTGTTGATACCGGTACGGTTTTGGTTTCCTGAAAGTGTTAGCTATAGGCCTATGCTTTGGAATATTTGAATCTAATATTTGAGAAACTCTACATATTCGAAAAACTAGAACTGTTTGTTTACCATCAAGTAAAATTGAAAGGTAAAAGTATAGGTTATTGAACACTTTTGACAAGAAAATAATTTATGAAATGCTACAGCTAGGTTCAAATCCCAGTCCCTCCATGTGAGATTTGTGCTGGACAAAGTGAAGGCAGGACAGGTTTTTCTCCGGGTACTCGTTTTCCCTGTGATATTTCATTCCAGCAAAACTCTCAATATCATTTCATTTCATCTATCATTCATTAATCATTGCCCAAGAGAAGTGCGACAGGCCTCGGCAGCCGGCACAGTTCTTATCCTCGCCACTAGATGGGGGCTTCATTCATTCCATTCCTGACCCAGTCGAATGACTGGAAACAGGTTGTGGATTTTCATTTTTTATTATGTTGGACTTAGGGGGTTTCTCAAATCACTACATAATTGAAAGAAAATGAGGTTCCTTGTGCAAGAAAGAGGTAACAGTTGCAAATAAACGAGGGTAATTTGTTTTAAAGTGACCTCGTTACAACTATGAGAGAGCTTTTCCAGATGATATCAAATTCTAAACTGTTGTTAGTTGGCCACTCGTAGAGTTCCGAATAGAAGTCGCTTGCAGACATTTCTTGTATATACCTCTCCAGTTTCGGGAGCCTCCGTGGCTCAGGTGGCAGCGCACCGGCCTCACCGCTGGATACCGTGGTTCAAATCCCGGTCACTCCATGTGAGATTTGTGCTGGACAAAGCAGAGGTGAGACAGGTTTTTCTCCGGTTACTTCGGTTTTCCCTGTCATATTCATTCCAGCAACACTCTCCACTATCATTTCATTTAATCTATCAGTCATTAATCATTGACCCAGAGGAGTGCGACAGGCCTAGGCAGCCGGCAAAATTCATATTCTCGCCGTAAGTTGGGGGGCTTCATTCATCCCATCTCTGACTCGGTCGCTGACTGGAAAACAGGTTGTAAATTTTCACCTCTCCAGTTTCCTTGGATCATCTGTCTACATTTCAATGTTTGAGATATGTCAAGTTGCATATGCTATTTTGCATAGTAGCATCACCCTCTCAGCACTTTGTGAACATAGCTTGAATTTATAGGTGATCAGACCAGCTACATATGGTTTGGCCCGAATTGTACCAACGTGGTCTGAAGAGTACCTACGTGAATTCCATGGATTTGGAAACATTAAACTGCATGAGGTGTTTCTTGAATAAGAGTCTGTTGCATGTAGCCTACTTAAATTTAGGTCACCAGCTTTTGAAATCTTTGATATTGTGACAGTTCACCATCACAGTTGTAAATTTTCATGTTGTCAGACTGAGCTATGAGAGCTACATAATATTCAGGGGTATAAATTGTTCTGCTTCCTAATCTTCCTTTTGATAATAATGAAGTCTCTATCACAAGGCATAAAAGAATGTCCCCTGATTGGGAAATAGTGTCCGACTCGTTGGCTGAACGGTCAGCGTACTGGCCTTCGGTTCAGAGGGTCCCGGGTTCGATTCCCGGCCGGGTCGGGGATTTTAACCTTAATTGGCTAATTCCAATGGCACGAGGGCTGGGTGTATGTGTTGTCTTCATCATCATTTCATCCTTATCATGATGCGCAGGTCACCTACGGGTGTCAAATAGAAAGACCTGCACCTGGCGAGCCGAACCCGTCCTGGGATATCCCGGCACTAAAAGCCATACGACATTTCATTTCATTGGGAAATAGTGATGAATTGTTTTGAATCATCCAGTGATGAATTGTTTTGAATCGTCCAGTCTATTAAAGCCAAAAAGAATCTCACTACGAAGTGAGTTGGCTGTGTGGTTAGAGCAGCGTGGCTGTGAGCTTCCATTTGGGAGATGGTGGGTTCGAATCCCTCTGTCCCCTGAAGATGGTTTCTCCATGGTTTCACATTTTTGCACAAGGCAAATGCTGGGTCTGTACCTGAATTAAGGCCATGGCTGCTTCCTTTTTTAATCCTAATACTTTCCCATCCTCGCGTCACCAGAAACCTTCCATGTGTTGGTGCAATAAACCACTAGCAAAAAATAAAAAATCTCAATATGGTATTATTTTAATTTTGCCCTCCTGAGCCATCATAGAACACCTGAAGATGCTTTACATTTACTCCTTTGTGAATTTTCATAAAATTAAGTAAGGACGAGCACACTTTGGCTCTCTTCTACTAATACCTTCATGGTAAAGATAAAATATATCTATCAGTCAGTGAATGAAATGGCTTATGGCTTTTAGTGCTGTGAGTGTTCGAGGACGTGTTCTGCTCGCCAGGTGCAGGTCTTTTGATTTGACGTCCGTAGGCGAGCTGCGCGTCGTGATGAGGATGAATGGCAATTGCCTAAAGTGCTTATCAGTAGGTTGTCCTAAAACATGACAAAACTATACACACAATGGCAATTGCCTAAAATAGGCCTACTTATCAATAGGTTTTCCTAAAACGTGTATAATTTTGACATGATTTTTTGTCAACCTATGGAGATGTATGTAGGCAATTCCCATGATGATTATCAGATCCCATTGATTTAATTATCTACAAGAACTGATGATAACTCCAAGGGAGTCGAAACCAGTCTTCACTTAATAGTTTCAAATATTTTACATTGTGATGAATGGTGGAACATCTCTCAAACTCTATTATATTAGTTATACGTCAACACGGAAATGAAAATTATAACCTATGATTGAAATTTTAGGACATTACTTTATTAGAAATTAATTTTGGCATAATAATAACCTATGATTGAAATTTTAGGACATTACTTTATTAGAAATTAATTTTGGCCTAATAATAAAATGATTGCCTCCATAGTTTCTTAAATAATAAGCTATTACACATTAATATATACAACAACCCAGACAACTGTATGTTTAACATGGTACATGTTACTATCACCCCCTTAGTTTGCTCAAAACTATACAATATTGAGAGCAATATCTGCAGTTGTTGCAGATTTATTTAGTATCTTGGGGGATGACGTTATGTCCGCAGCATACCGTAAGTTGTGCGTGTCCCCTCGGTGGTGCTAAATGAGTAACAGTTTTGACAAAAACGTTCCAGAATATTGAAACATGAGCAAACAAATGTGAATAAATAAAACTGCTCTTTTCAGAGCAAAACAACAAAAAGTAAGAATACTGCAATGGAATGCAGGTGGTCTTTCAACAAAGAAACTATTGGAAGTAAAGAAAATCATGACAGGCAGATATCTTTCTCATCAATGAAGCCAATAGTACACCTGAAAACATACAATATTTAAAGATCCAACGGTATACCATCTATACTCTCTTCAAAACAAGGCAAGTAGCTAGTGGAGTATTTGAAGCAGTGAAGAACAATATGATGTCAAAATTCAGAATTGTAAAAGAAATGAAATTGACAGATACATCTGAAATTATCAAACTTGTCATATGGATCAACAAGAAGAAATCTTTTGTGTTTACAGCCTTTCAAACAATAAGAATCTGATTCTCCACCTTTTAAAAATCAAAACAGCTACTGTTTTTATAGGGGACTTCAATGCAGCTTCTCCAGTCAGGGGCTACAACTACACAAATACAGCCGGGAAAGCAATAAGACACCTTGTAGAGAGCAGCTTGTTAGAATTACTATACAATAACAAAGATCCAGTAACAGTCATTCACCACTCTGGTTCCACAACTAACACAGAACTCATAATAGTGTCAACAGATCTTGCAAACCACAGTCATCGATCAGTACTTGAAGACCCAGGCAGTGGACATAGAATGTCCCTCCTTACTGTTACATCATACAGTGAACCTGCTCAGTGTGCAGACTAGAAGATCTGGTGGAACTTCAAGAAGGCAGACTGGGAAACTTTCAGAAACAACCTAGAAACTAAAATGTTGGAAATTGATCTTGATGCAACTCCTATCATCATCCTGGATAAATTCACTTCAGCCATAAAAGACAGCCAAACTGTGCATACCTAGGGGTACTCAAACAAAACCTTTCTGGTCAGATGATGAATTGAACAATCTTAAGTCCAAAAGAGATAAAGCAAGAAGAACAGCTGAACTTACTCAGGATCAAAATGATTTACAGAAATGGCAAAAAGCAGCAGCAAAATTAAAACAAACCATAACAATATCAGAATGGGAATCTTGGAACACATTCTTAACAACAGTTGACTATAGGACAGACAGCAGTAAAGTCCACAAACTTATCAATTCTCTAAACAACAAACATGTAGTCACTTCTTTGAATCCTATTATGATAAATGATAAGGAAATTACAGATTATCACAAAATAACAAACAACTTCTGTAAACATTACACTTCAAATTGATTATCAAGACAGAAAAAGAAAGAAGATAAGGCCCTCAAACAAATAGTGAAAAAATTCATGAATAATAATGCAGAAGACATCTTTAACAGTGAATTTTCCATACAAGAGTTAATGTTAGCGATAAAGGACACAAGTCAGAAAACACCCAGGACCCGACGAGATATTCCTAGAATTCATAAAAATGTTTGGACCATCTGCTCTTAACATACTGCTGCACATATTCAACAAATTTTGGACATCAAATGAAAACCTACCAAACGACTGGACAAAAGCAACTATCATTCCAATTCTAAAACTGGGCAAGCCAAAAAAACCAAGTCCCCTCATACCAACCTATAACACTTTCCTCCATTCTGGTAAAAATTCTAGAAAGGATGATTACAAATAGACTCAGTTGGTACTTGGAAACAAAATCTCTTCTATCAGATGAACAAGTAGGATTCAGACAAAACAAGGCCACCTCCCATCAAATGAGATTTACACAAGCTGTGAAGAAAGCCTTAACAAAAGGGAAAGTGTTCTTGCAGTTTTCATTGATTTTAAAGGAGCCTATGGTACTGCATGGTGAAACACGCTGTTAAGGAGGCTATGCATGCAATACAATCAATACTGATCTGCATTTAGGGCAGTCGCCCAGGTGGCAGATTCCCTATCTGTTGCTTTCCGAGCCTTTTCCTAAATGATTTCAAAGAAATTGGAAATTTATTGAACGTCTCCCTTGGTAAGTTATTCCAATCCCTAACTCCCCTTCCTATAAATGAATATTTGCCCCAGTTTGTCCTCTTGAATTCCAACTTTATCTTCATATTGTGATCTTTCCTACTTTTATAAACGCCATTCAAACTTATTCGTCTACTAATGTCATTCCACGCCAACTCTCCGCTGACAGCTCGGAACATACCACTTATAATAATACAGATGTTAATTCCCATAGGGAATTTAAAATATTTGTCCTGAATGAGTAAATTTATAATACCAATATAATGGTCCGTTATTGGACATTATAAATTTTCCAGCTAACTCATTCTTGGTTGCCTGCGTTTCGCCCTCGTGTGCTAAGTTAGGCTCATCAGTTGGGACTTAGCACACCACCCAAGACGCAAGGCTGGTGCATACCATGGAGGCCACAGCATAGGCTACTTGAAGCCACCAGCAGTGCCAATGCACTATGAGAGCTATGTCTCATTTCCAAAAATTGATGCCTGCCTGGCCATCAAATAATACAGATGTTAATTCCCATAGGGAATTTAAAATATTTGTCCTGAATGAGTAAATTTATAATACCAATATAATGGTCCGTTATTGGACATTATAAATTTTCCAGCTAACTCATTCTTGGTTGCCTGTGTTTCGCCCTCGTGTGCTAATTTAGGCTCATCAGTTGGGACTTAGCACACCACCCAAGACGCAAGGCTAGTGCATACCATGGAGGCCACTGCATAGGCTACTTGAAGCCACCAGCAGTGCCAATGCACTATGAGAGCTATGTCTCATTTCCAAAAATTGATGCCTGCCTGGCCATCAAATAATACAGATGTTAATTCCCGTAGGGAATTTAAAATATTTGTCCTGAATGAGTAAATTTATAATACCAATATAATGGTCCGTTATTGGACATTATATTGGTATTACATACCACTTAGTCGAGCAGCTCTTCTTCTTTCTCTCAATTCTTCCCAACCCAAACATTGCAACATTTTTGTAACGCTACTCTTTTGTCGGAAATCACCCAGAACAAATCGAGCTGCTTTTCTTTGGATTTTTTCCAGTTCTTGAATCAGGTAATCCTGGTGAGGGTCCCATACACTGAAACCATACTCTAGTTGGGGTCTTACCAGAGACTTATATGCCCTCTCCTTTACATCCTTACTACAACCCCTAAACACCCTCATAACCATGTGCAGAGATCTGTACCCTTTATTTACAATCCCATTTATGTGATTACCCCAATGAAGATCTTTCCTTATATTAACACCTAGATACTTACAATGATCCCCAAAAGGAACTTTCACCCCATCAATGCAGTAATTAAAACTGAGAGGACTTTTCCTATTTGTGAAACTCACAACCTGACTTTTAACCCTGTTTATCATCATACCATTGCCTGCTGTCCATCTCACAACATTTTCGAGGTCACGTTGCAGTTGCTCACAATCTTGTAACTTATTTATCACTCTATAGAGAATAACATCATCCGCAAAAATCATGTCAAAGTGGTTTTCAAGATTCCTTTCCCAAAGAATGATCAATGTTTGTTACAACAACAAAACTTCAGGGTGCAAGCAATCAAAACTAGACCTCCTACAAGGAGCTGTATAAAGCACAACATTATTTAATGTGTACATAAATGATCTTCCAACAACAATAAAAGAAGTAACTGATGTAAATAGCAGCATGTTTGCAGTTGATGTTATAATTTGGACCACAACATGTAGCAGCCCAAATCAGCAAATGCTTCTTGAACACAGAACTTATAAAATTTAAAAATTGGACTGAAAATAACAATATGGAAATCAATACTACTAAAACAGTATATCAGTTTTTCTTCCTGAGACATCACAATCCTATTTTCAGTCTAAAATTCAGTGATCAGGAACTTCCAAAACATGAAAGCACCAAGTACGGTACCTAGGTAACATCATGGACAAGAAGCTGAACTGGACCAAACACATACAACATGAGGAGAAAGTAAACAAATGGATGAAATTGCTGGAGAGACTAGCAGGAGCTACTTGAGAAAGCACTCAAGACATACTCAACAGAACCTACAACACTTACATCAAACCTGTTATAAAATATGGCAGTGAAGTACTTACAACACCACCTTAGTCAAACATTGATCGCCTTGAGAGAGGTCAGAATAACGCCCTACGAATCATAACAGGTGCAATAAAAACCATGCCTGTAACTGCCTTACAGTTGTAGACTCACAACTTACCAATAGAAGAAGAGATGAAACAACAAACAGCCAATACATATCTCAGCTTACAAAGGCTACCTCAAATGACCTGGGCCAAAAAAAAATAGTTACTAGCCCCAATCTTAAAACCCAAAAAGATCCTGTGAGTCTTGCCAAAGAATATATTAATAAGAGCAATCTGCAAATAAAACTTGAACAACTCTGTATGCCAGTCAACCTCATTGAATATATACAAGTGACTGCAGATCTTTCTTTGCTAGAAGAGGCCTGCAAGAAAGATTTAAAACAGCTGGCCCTCTGTACAATAGAAGAAAGATACCCAATCTAATCAATGGCTAAAAATATATACAGATGGCTCACAGAACAAGGAAAACAGAACTGGGGCAGGAATACATTCATCTTTCTTCTTGCTCCACTTCCCAGTAGGTCAAAACAAAACAAGTTTTGATGCAGAGATAAAAGCCATTTCCCATGCACTACAACAGTTATTAGGCAGAAACAATGATTACCAAAAAATTGTTACTGGTATCCTTACAAATTCAAAAGCAGCCATCCAAGCTGTCTCATCAAATAATGTCTCAAAATAAAGAACTGAAGGAAATTCTATGTATGATAAAGGCCCTCCAAAGACTCCATAAACAGATCTCATTTCAGTGGATTCCTTCTCCTGTTGGAATAACCGGTAATGAAGAAGCAGACAGATTAACCAAAAAAGGTACCACACTAAAACAACCTGCCAGTTAGACTGATTTTATGTCAGCAAAAAGGATTCTGAAAAATACTATTAAAAACAGGCATGAAGAAATGGCAAAGAAAACAGCAGAAACCAAATTATGGAAGGATATTGATGCCAAATGGGATCAGTATAAAATAAGACCAAGAAGAGAAGCTGTAGCCTTCTTCAGACTTAACAATGGGCACGACTGTTTTGCAGCTCATCTGCAACGTATCAACATCCTGAGATCCAAAAAATGCACACTTTGCCATGACCCTGGTAGCAAAATGGATAAGGAACACCTGGTACATTGCAACAAACTTGATGTGACAGCCAGAACTTCAGGAAATCTCACTCAGCTATACTGTAATGCAAGAAAGCTGATGGATTGGAATCCAGATTAGCCATAAGATACAACAATATTTAGTATCTGTAGAAAACTTTAAAGCCTTATTTCTCAGTAATCTGATTTTTCCAGATTTCATAGTGTTATACACAGCAAAATGTTTCCAGAGTATCATTCTCTTTATCTGATAGGCATTCACTTCCATATAAAGCCTTGCTATCCCTCAGTTTTAACCCTGCTCTCTAAGATCATAAAGTCAAGTCAAATACTTTCTGTATGATACATTATACTTCTCTTTAGACCTAGAAAATATGTTCAAAGCTCAAGACTCCTCCATGCTACCACTAGTACATTAAAATTGATAATGCATTCCCCATAAATACAACAGTAAACATTGTCGTGGAATTTCCACAGAGTTCCTAAGCTTTACATTGCCAACTATGACAAGACCCAGAAGAACGAGGGTTGAAGTCTGGAAGATGGTTCCTTTGTTTAACACTGTTTTTAAAGGAACTTGCAATTGATAAGAGGGTTACCCCTTTGCCTAGTATCAGTGTGTGGCTTGCTTTCTATTGATTTCCGTGTCTCTCTTGGTGGTCCCTTACACACAGCATCATGGGAACTTCCTCTCTTCATAATACATTTTAATTGGCATTGCCCATTATATTTTAATGGTGAGTCCTTTAGATTTCCCCTATGCCCTTCATTTCTAATACTGATAATTTAATGGCACATGTTTAGATTAACCCTATCTATGATCTCAATGGATTCCTGTGAATGCATGATAATTTTGTTTATGTATTTTCAGTGGCATAAAACAGCTTTATTTTTGATGGCATAAAACAGCTTGCATAAAATCCTTCCTCACCTGTGGCTTCATATTCTAATACAATCCAACTACGACAAGACCCAGAAGAACGACGGTTGAAGTCTGGAGGATGAGTACCGAAATCAGATCAAAAATTAGATGTATGGCTTTTCAGGCGTTTGCTCTATTAACCAGCATTTCGTCTTAGGTCTGACACTAGACTCGTCAGAGTGGGATGTGTCAGACCCTACCCACTGATGCTGGGGTGTATGCAGGTGAACTTATCAGAAGCCTATTTATGAGTCACAGTCTGATAACTGCATACGGGAGATAAAACTCCACAATGGAATTAATGCCCGCCTAGCAATTCCAAATGGAAATTCTTAATCCCCATGGAGGGAATCAGACATTTTTCCACCAATAGAGCATATCAAAATCAGATCAAAAATTAGATGTATGGCTTTTCAGGCGTTTGCTCTATTAACCAGCATTTCGTCTTAGGTCTGACACTAGACTCGTCAGAGTGGGATGTGTCAGACACTACCCACTGATGCTGGGGTGTATGCAGGTGAACTTATCAGAAGCCTATTTATGAGGCACAGTCTGATAACTGCATACGGGAGATAAAACTCCACTTCAAGCTCTTAAGTCTTTAGGCTTTCCTTGTTGCACAGTCTTCACTGCTAGGCCATGTGCACAGACTCTTACCCAAACAGAAAGTTGTACTAAATATAATGATGCACGTATGCAATATTCCCTAACTACAAATTCTTCTTTTGATCTGATTTTGATATGCTCTATTGGTGGAAAAATGTCTGATTCCCTCCATGGGGATTAAGAATTTCCAGATGAGTACTGAACACTAGCAACACCTCCCAACTCGACGTACTGTGACTTACTCTATGTCGTGAAGCTACTTCTGGAGACCAAGTCAGTCTGCCTGCTGACATGAACTAACGATAAAGACAGCCAAAGACTGGTTACTGGTTATGAACAGTAATAGTACTCAGCTTCAAGCTCTTAAGTCTTTAGGCTTTCCTTGTTGCACAGTCTTCACTGCTAGGCCATGTGCACAGACTCTTACCCAAACAGAAAGTTGTACTAAATATAATGACGCACGTATGCAATATTCCCTAACTACAAATTCTTCTTACAATGTGAATTTGTAATTACTGATTAATGGACCCGTCATGACTCTGTACAGTAATGCAGCTGTAAAGAACTCATCATGAACTGCAACCACAGTGGTTATGAACAGACACCACTGCAAGCCTCCTATGTAGGACAATACAGTGACGGTGCACTAGGGGAAGCATGTGCCTCTACTTGCATATATGCTGGACTTTGACCTGTATCAAAAAATAAGGTTCCTAGAAGGAAACCATAATTTAATTTCTTTGATTGCAAATGTTAAAACATTCAAGCTCTTAAGTCTTTAGGATTTTTCAATCATGAAATTACCAGCATTTCGCCCCAGTGCAGCAGGCTCATCAGTTGGAATGCGACACCTTTCCAAGACGCTGGTGCTAGTACGCAGTTGAGACACCACTGCAAGCCTCCTATATAGGACAATGCAGTGACGCTGCACTAGGGGAAGCATGTGACACCACTTGTATACATGCCTGCCTTTGGCGTGAGTACTCTGCTTGTTGCACACGTGTGTGTGTGTGTGTGTGTATATAAAATGTGCCATCCATGCAGCTCATTCCCCTCCCTCTGTTTCTCACCCACTCGTCATCTCTCTCTCCTTCGGGGCTCGCTGTCATTCCTGAGAGGCTAGAGTTGCCATGGGCAAATTATGGCGCTGCCCACTTGGAATGGCCTGTCCTAGTTCATGATGATGGTGAGCTGCTGCACTGTACTATGTCAGTTTGCTCTCGTGCAGCTCCATAACAGACCTGTCACATTAATGGAATCCTCCCCTGCGAACTATGTGACCTTGTCGCGGTGGGGAGGCTTGCGTGTCCCAATGAAGCAGACAGCCGAGCCGCAGGTGCAACCATATCAGATGGGTATCTATTGAGAGACCAGACTAAGGAATGGTTCAGGGAGTAGCAGCCTTTCGGAAGTTGCAAGGGCGGCAGTCTGGATGATTGACTGATATGGCCTAGTAATAATACTCGACATGGCCTAGCTGTGTTGATACTGCTACAGGCTGAAAGCAACGGGAAACTACAGTTGTAACTAACTCCCGAGGACATGCAGCTCTCTGTGTGTGAATGATGTACTGATGATGGCTTCCTCCCGGGTTAAATATTCCGGAGGTAAACTAGTCCCACCATTCAGATCTCCGGGTGGGGACTACACGAGAGGGGGCGATCATCAGGAAGATGGATACTGACATTCTGCGAGTCGGAGCATAGAATGTTAGAAGTTTGAATCGTTGTGGTAGGTTAGAGAATCTGAAAAGGGAGATGGATAGACTAACGTTAGATGTAGTTAGTACAAGTGAAGTACGTTGGCAGGAAAAACAGGAATTTTGGTTAGGCAACTACTGAATTATCAACACAAAATCAAACAGGGGAAATGCAGGAGTTGGTTCAATAATGAATAAGAAAATAGGGCAGCGGGTAAGCTACTACGACCAGCATAGTGAAAGAATTATTGTCGTCAAGATAGACACCAAATCAATGCCCGCCACAATAGTGCAGGTCTATATGCCTACTAGTTCAGTGGATGATGAGGAAATTGAAAGAAGATTGAAGAGATAGAAGATTTAATACAATATGTAAAAGGTGACGAGAATCTAATTGTGATGGGAGACTGGAATGCAGTGGTAGGCCAAGGAAGAGAAAGTAATACAGTATGAGAATTCGGATTGGGGCAAAGGAACAAAAAAGGAAGTCGGCTGGTTGAATTCTGCACTGGTCATAATCTAGTCCTTGCCAATACTTGGTTCAAACATCACAAACGACTTCTTTATACGTGGACGAGACCTGGAGACACTGGAAGGTATCAAATAGACTTCATTATGATTAGGCAGAGATTCAGAAACCAGGTGTAGGATTGCAAAACTCACCCAGGAGCAGACGTGGACTCTGACCACAACTTGTTGGTTATGAAATGCGATCTGAAGCTGAAGAAATTTAAGAAAGGATAGAATGCAAAAAGATGGGATCTAGACAAGTTGAAAGAAAAGAGTGTGAGGGATTGTTTCAAGGAACATGTTGCAAAAGGACTAAATGAAAAGGCTGAAGGAAACACAATAGAGGAAGAGTGGAGAGTCATGAAAAATGAAGTAAGCAGGGCTGCTGAAGAAATGTTACGAAGGAAGAAAAGATCAACAAAGAATCGGTGGATAACTCAGGAGATATTAGACCTGATTGATAAACGACGCAAATACAAGAATGCTAGAAATGAAGAGGGCAGAAAAGAATACAGGCAATTAAAGAATGAAGTGGATAGAAAGTGCAAGGTAGCTAAGGAAGAATGGCTGAAGGAGAAGTGCAAGGATGTCGAAGGTTGTATGGTCCTAGGAAAGGTAGATGCTGCATACAGGAAAATCAAGGAAACCTTTGGAGAAAGGAAATCTAGGTGTATAAATATTAAGAGTTCAGATGGAAAGCCACTTCTAAGAAAAGAAGACAAAGCAGAAAGATGGCAGGAATATATCCAACAGTTGTATCAAGGTGAAGATGTAGATAATTTGGTTCTGGAACAAGAAGAGGTGGTTGATGCTTATGAAATGGGAGACCCAATTTTGAGGTCAGAGTTTGACAGAGCTGTGAGCGACCTAAATAGGAACAAGGCACCTGGAATTGATGACATTCCCTCTGAATTACTGACTGCATTAGGAGAAACCAGCATGGCAAGGTTATTCCATTTAGTTTGTAAGATGTACAAGACAGGAGAAGTCCCATCCGATTTTCGAAAGAATGTTGTTATGCTTATTCCCAAGAAAGCCGGTGCTGACAGGTGTGAAAACTACCGCACCATTAGTTTAGTATCTCAGGCCTGCAAAATTTTAACGCGTATTAGTTACAGAAGAATGGGAAAACAACTTGAAGCTGAGTTGGTAGACGATCAATTTGGCTTCAGAAGAAATGTAGGAACACGTGAAGCAATCCCGACTTTATGTCTGATCTTAGAGGATCGAGACAAGGACAAGCCCACGTACATGGCATTCGTAGATCTAGAAAAGGCATTCGATAATGTTGATTGGACTAAGCTATTTAAGATTCTGAAGGTGTTTGGGATCAGATACCGAGAACGAAGAATTATGTACAATCTGTATAAAAATCAGTCTGCAGTGATAAGAATCGAGGGCTTTGAAAAAGAAGCAGCAATCCAGAAAGGAGTGAGGCAAGGCTGCAGTTTGTCCCCCTCCTTTTCAATGTTTACATAGAACAGGCAGTAAAGGAAATCAAAGAGGAATTTGGAAAGGGAATCACAATCCAAGGAGAGGAAATCAAAACCTTGAGATGTGCCGATGATATTGTTATTTAATCTGAGACTGCCAGTAGCGTAGCCAGGATTTCAGTTTGGGGGGGGCCCATTTATTTTGATAGGTGACCAAACTTCAAGAGTTTAGGTGGTATAGAATACCTAAAAAGGAAATTAGTGTCCTTGGATCCAAGTAAGAGTGGTGGATTCTTGCGGATTCCGGAAGCTAATAGTAATCATCATCATCATCATCATCATCATCATCTTCTTCTTCTTCTTCTTCTTCTTCCTCTTCTTCTTCTTCTTCTTCCGTTTTTCCTACATCTGTGGGGTCACGGGTGCGAACTGTGTCGCACATGTGGATTTGGCCCTGTTTTACGGCCGGATGCTCTTCCCGACGCAACCCTATATGGAGGGATGTAATCACTGTTGTGTGTTTCTTTGGTGCGTGGTAGTGTAGTATGTTGTCTGAATATGAAGAGGAAAATGTTGGGACAAACACCAAGTCCCCAAGCCAGAATATAAATACGGTAATTTTATTATAATAATGGTCATGTGATAAGCTATAAAGAAGTGACATTTTATACGATTAATGCGGCAAAGAAACACACACATACATGTCGAATAAAGGTTTCTCGCCCTTCTCCATGGCTAGATGTTGAAACCAAGAGAATGATGGCCCACCGTGACTCGTTATTTCGACATTATAAACAAACCTTAGATGACACAGACTTCGAATCTTACCGCATCTTAAGAAATCGCACAAAGCGGTTAATCAGAAATGTGCATATTTCCGGAATTTAGCTAACAACTTTAATTCCAATCGCGCATGGGACCAATTTAGAGCTCTGGGAATAGGAAAACATCAACAGAGCCAGACAACTCCTGACATTCTACTTCACGAACTGAACGATTACTCTAATAGAATAAATATTCAACCTACCCCAATTAACTGCACCGAATCACCGCCCTCCCCTCCAGCCAATCCACCATTCACATTTCACAGTGTCACAGAAAATCAGGTTAAAAAGGCTTTGTACTCGATTAAATCAAAGGCCACGCAAGTAGATGATAATCCTATTACTTTTATACATAACATTATTGGTGCTGTCCTGTCTATACTGACGCACATACTGAACTACTGTTTACTAAACGGAATTTTCCCTACTGTCTGGAAAACAGACAATATTGAATATTATACTGGTACCTAAGAGTTTAGACCCACAACCTCTCTCTGACATTCGTCCTGTGTTCATACTCCCTGCGCTTTCTAAAGCCTTTGAACGTTTAGTATATGAGCAAGTTCTGGAATACCTAAATAAAAATGCTCCTTTGGACCCTTTGCAATCTGGATTTAAGAAGGGTCACAGTACCGCGACAGCACTTTTGAAGGTAAGAAGAAACGCTATAGACAAACGACTGCTCACTAAACTTATCATTCTTGACTTCAGTAGCACCTTTGACACTATAGAAATTCCGACTATGATAAAGTAAATGGAACTGCTAAATTTCGACCTGGCTGCGCTTAAGTTTCTTAGTTATTATTTGAGTAACCATCAACAGCGTGTAACAGTAAACGACAAGGCCTCTAAATGGAAAATGAAACTTAGTGGTGCCCCGCAGGGCAGTACCCTATTCTAGGGCCCTTACTTTTCTGTATTTATATCAGTGACATACCATCCGTGACAGGAAATAACATATCGACACTGCAAGACAAGATATTAACAATGACCTCTGATGACTCAGTATATATGCACAACGAAATTCTCTTATACTAAACTCCACAAAATCTCAGGCAATCATAATTGGACCACGAAAATTACTGAGCTGCTCAAACAATGTCGCAATCCCGCCTATCCTACTGAATGGGAACATTATTCCCCACAGTAAAGCGGTTAAAAATCTTGGCTTAATTATGAATGAAACACTTGATTGTTCTGGTCACACGAAAGAAATACGTAAAAAAAGACTTTTGGAGTGCTTCACCCTCTTAAACAGCAGAGGGATATATTTCCATTTGAGCTAAAGGCAAAACTAATACAGACACTCATTCCCCCTATTCTTGATTACTGTTACGTTGTATTAGTTGATATGACGAGAGAAGAAACACTTAAACTTCAACGAGCACTGAACTCCTGCCTGAGATTTATTTACAACAGCGGGTACGATGTTCATACCACCCCATACTATCAGGCTGTCTCATGGCTGAAGCCTGATAAACGTCGGCAGCTGCACACTTTAACGATGGTGTTTAGGAGTGTTAGCTGAAAGTCAGCCACTGTATATTTCTTCTAAATTCACCTTTTTATCATCATTTCACAACTTAAATACACATTCTAGATCCTATCTTTCTATTCCACTGCACCTGCCGAGACGTCCGACTCGTTGGCTGAATGGTCAGCGTACTGGCCTTCGGTTCTGAGGGTCCCGGGTTCGATTCCCGGCCGGGTCGGGGATTTTAACCTTCATTGGTTAATTCCAGTGGCCCGGCGGCCGGGTGTTTGTGCTGTCCCCAACATCCCTGCAACTCACACACCACACATAACACTATCCTCCACCACAATAACACGCAGTTAACTACACATGGCAGATGCCGCCCACCCTCATCGGAGGGTCTGCCTTACAAGGGCTGCACTCGGCTAGAAATAGCCACACGAAATTAAATTAAACCTGCCGAGACTACCTGCTGAGGACAGCTGACTGAATGGTTGAAGTGTGAATGTGTGCATGCCTGAGGATGTCATTTTTAAGAGTTTTTAATATTGGAATGAAATGGCGTATGGCTTTTAGTGCCAGGAGTGTCCGAGGACATGTTAGGCTCGCCAGGTGCAGGTATTTTTATTTGACACCTGTAGGCGACCTGCGCGTCGGGATGAGAATGTAATGATGATGAAGACGACACATATACCCAGCCCCCGTGCTAGCGAAATTAACCAATGATGGTTAAAATTCCCGACCCTGCTGGGAATCGAATCCAGGACCCCTGTGACCAAAGGCCAACTCGCTAACCATTTAGCTATGCAGCCGCACTTTTCAATATTAATTAGTTTTAATATTAATTTAGTCAGTAATGTATTTAAATGTATTTTTTAAACTTAATTTATGTAGTTTTAACTGTTTTACGTATCTCAGTATTTTATTTAAGATTTTGATTAGTATGTGGTTAAGTACACGAGAGGGCCTCGAGCCCTAACTTCGCCACTGTAAAAAAAGCACTAATAAATAAATAAATATAGAATGTAAGGGGTATGGGTATAGATATTTTGTTAGTTGGTAAAGAAAAATATATGTCACAACATATGCTAGGGAGTGTTTACCTTGTCCTATTAGCTTCCCTAGCGGTTAGGGCAGCGCAGTTGTGAGCTTGCACCCCGGAGATAGTGGATTCGAACCCTTCTGTCGGCAGCCCTGAAAATGGTTTCCCGTGGTTTCCCATTTTCACACCAGGCAAATGCTGGGGCTGTACCTTAATTAAGGGAACGGTCGCTTCCATCCCACTCCTACGCCTTTCCTATCCCACCGTCACCATAAGGCCTATCAGTGTCGTTGCGACGTAAAGCAAATTGTTAATTCGTTTCCCTCGCAAGTCTGGGGTGCAGAATATAGTAGCATTAAGTTGCAGTTTTATGACGCTAATATTCGTATGTATAATTTTTATTAACGTGCCAGAAACCAACGACATGGAGCTGTTGCCATTTCAACACCTATTTGAGGGCCACCGACCAAAGTCGGGATTTGAACCTGCGAACTCGGACTCAGAAGGACAGCGACTCAACCAACTGAACACATGAAAAGGAGGCGTTTGTGTTTATTTTTATAAATAGATTCAGTTAGTATGTTTACACAGGTTTTATGAAGAGCATTTATTAAGGCGTACGTTTTCCAACTGTCCTAAATGCACGAGACCGGACGGAAGAACTAGCTGGAAGCTAAAGAGCCTTGCAGGGGTGTCGCTTCCTTCTCTGTACACTTTTCCAAACCAAACTCCATGGCGTAACAGCCCCGAAGGGCCATCGCCTACCAAGCGACCGCTGTTCAGCCCGAAGTCCTGCAAATTATGAGGTGTCCTGTGGTCAGCACGACGAATCCTCTCCGCTTTCTAGACCGGAGCCGTTATCTCACCGTCAGATAGATCCTCAATTATAACCTCGTGGGCTGAGTGTACCTCGAACCAGTCCTCAGATCCAGGTAAAAACCCTGACCTGGCCGGGAATCGAACCCGGGGCCTCCGGTAAGAGGCAGGCAAGCTACCCCTACACCGCGGGGTCGGCATGTTACTTTCAGGTCACCTTATTTTAGAATTAGACTTAAGGCATCCTGCATTCGATGCCCGCCACTGACAGAGTTAAGAAAGGCATGGGATCGGGAAGATACAGCCTTGTTTGTGGGTGCAATAGAGTTGGCCATGAGTCTCCCGTGATCGAAATATCTACGACCTGGCAGGTAGTCACCTTCACGGGGCGTCGTACCAAAGTGGGTTTTTTATAGAAAAAAAATTAAATGAAGATTCTAATTCCTCACAAACGAAGAACGATATTATCAATTTTACGAACAGTTTCAATAATGCAGCCGGTTTAGAGTACAGAAGCTATGATTTCGATTGTTAGATATAATTAGATGGCAACAAACAAAACCATCAATATCTACAGAAGATCCGTCACCGCACTCGGTAGGACCGGCTTTCTTTTCATATCCACCGGGCGAGTTGGCCGTGCGGTTAAAGGCGCACAGCTGTGTGCTTGCATCCGCTTCGAACCCCACTGTCGGCAGCCCTAACGATGGTTTTCCGTGGTTTCCTATTTTCATACCTTAATGACAGCTGATGGCGGAGCTGTTGAGGATCCAACCAGCCTTAGGGCTGAAGACTGAACATACAACATACAATTAAGGCTACGGCCGCTTCCTTCCCACTCCTAACCCTTTACTTTCCCATCGTTGCCATAAGACCTACGGTGCGACGTAAAGCAAATTTTCCATGGAAAAGTTGTATCCACGCTACTGGCCTAGACTTGGCCACTGAAATTATTTCGTGGGTACGCCACTGCATCCACTCACCATTTAACGTACAAGGTAAGCCCGAAGAATGGTTGATACTCAAAATACACCATCATAAATGATGCGGTTATTCCTCAAAAGTACTAAACAAAGGTAAGGCACGCGACCTAGTGTTTTAAGTAGAATCTGTATCAATAGAACGTGACTTCCCATTTTAAAAATGTTTCATGCATCGACTGCGACTCAAGCCTCGGCCGTCTTGATGAGAAGATAGAACCATTGGAACTGAGTTATCACGTCCGCTAATTACAAGATAGTTACATGCACTTTTGATGGTGCCATTTGAAGTTCCAATCAGTCCCCGGGCATTTGACAAAATACACTGACTGACAGAGCAAATGCAACACCAAGAAGGAGTGGTCAGAACTTTATGCCAATTGCAGGGTAGACTGACGTCACTGAGGTATGCTCATGGTGTGAAATGCGCCGCTGTGCTGCGCACGTAGCGAACGATAAATGGGACAAGGCGTTGGCGAATGGCCCACTTTGTACCGTGATTTCTCAGCCGACAGTCATTGTAGAACGTGTTGTCGTGTGCCACAGGACACGTGTATAGCTAAGAATGCCAGGCCGCCGTCAACGGAGGCATTCCCAGCAGACAGACGACTTTACGAGGGGTATGGTGATCGGGCTGAGAAGGGCAGGTTGGTCGCTTCGTCAAATCGCAGCCGATACCCATAGGGATGTGTCCACGGTGCAGCGCCTGTGGCGAAGATGGTTGGCGCAGGGACATGTGGCACGTGCGAGGGGTCCAGGCGCAGCCCGAGTGACGTCAGCATGCGAGGATCGGCGCATCCGCCGCCAAGCGGTGGCAGCCCCGCACGCCACGTCAACCGCCATTCTTCAGCATGTGCAAGACACCCTGGCTGTTCCAATATCGATCAGAACAATTTTCCGTCGATTGGTTGAAGGAGGCCTGCACTCTCGGCGTCTGCTCAGAAGACTACCATTGACTCCACAGCATAGAAGTGCACGCCTGGCATGGTGCCGGGCTAGAGCGACTTGGATGAGGGAATGGCGGAACGTCGTGTTCTCCGATGAGTCACGCTTCTGTTCTGTCAGTGATAGTCACCGCAGATGAGTGTGGCGTCGGCGTGGAGAAAGGTCAAATCCGGCAGTAACTGTGGAGCGCCCTACCGCTAGACAACGCGGCATCATGGTTTGGGGCGCTATTGCGTATGATTCCACGTCACCTCTAGTGCGTATTCAAGGCACGTTAAATGCCCACCGCTACGTGCAGCATGTGCTGCGGCCGGTGGCACTCCCGTACCTTCAGGGGCTGCCCAATGCTCTGTTTCAGCAGGATAATGCCCGCCCACACACTGTTCGCATCTCCCAACAGGCTCTACGAGGTGTACAGATGCTTCCGTGGCCAGCGTACTCTCCGGATCTCTCACCAAACGAACTCGTGTGGGATCTCATTGGACGCCGTTTGCAAACTCTGCTCCAGCCTCGTACGGACGACCAACTGTGGTAAATGGTTGACAGAGAATGGAGAACCATCCCTCAGGACACCATCCGCACTCTTATTGACTCTGTACCTCGACGTGTTTCTGCGTGCATCGCCGCTCGCGGTGGTCCTACATCCTACTGAGTCGATGCCGTGCGCATTGTGTAACCTGCATATCGGTTTGAAATAAACATCAATTATTCATCCGTGCTGTCTCTGTTTTTTCCCCAACTTTCATCCCTTTCGAACCACTCCTCCTTGGTGTTGCATTGTCACTGTCAGTCAGTGTATATAGACCTACCTATAGAACTAAGGTACGCATCTGCGATCTGTCTTGCTATTAGAATTTTTTTTAAAATCATAACTTACCGATGATGCACATTATTTTGCCCTTAGTGACAATTAAAGTTATTATATGGCACAAAATGAGAAACTAACGTGCAGCTCACAATCCTATCACAGTCTTCCGAACGCTGGAACTTAAACACAGCACATCTTTCAACCACGGTACAACCCCAGTTTCCTGGAACTGATCTGCAAAAGCTGACACGATGTTGTTCAACTGTTTCTGGCTGTGGACCCCGTTATCTCGGTGGTCACGTTCCGGCCCCCTACTGAGTAATCCCTGGCTAATTGCCCCTTTCCTCATCTTTTGGCATTTGTCAACACATTCCCAATACTGAGGCCTCTACAGTGAAATATCCCCGCGCATCACAATCCTAAGTGTCTTCCTTTCATTCAAGCAGTACAAATATGGAAAATTATGAATGGCCGTATTGAGCCTTGCTAGTAGATTCTTTGTCGCTACGTTAATTCGTCATTTCGGCCTAAGTTTTAAGTTGTTCGTATCGTACGTAAAACAACGGCTGATCCTCGCTCTAGTTTCAGGAAACATTTTGGGGGGGGCCCGGCCCCACTGGGCCCCCCCCTTGGATACGCCAGTGGAGACTGCAGAAGATTTCGAGAAGCTGCTGAATGGTATGGTTGAAGTCTTGAGTAAGGAGTACAAGTCCAAAACAAAAGTAATGGAGTGCAGTCGAACGAAGGCAGGTGATGCAGGAAATATTAAATTAGGAAATGAAGTCTTAAAGGAAGTAGATGAATGTTGTTACTTGGGTAGTAAAATAACTAACGATGGCAGGAGTAAGGAGGACATAAAATGCAGATTAACACAAGCAAGGAAGAGCTTTCTTAAGAAAAGAAATTTGCTCACTTCAAACATTGATATAGGAATTAGAAAGATGTTTTTGAAGACTTTCATGTGGAGCGTGGCATTGTATGGAAGTGAAACATGGACGATAACTAGCTCAGAAAGAAAGAAAATAGAAGCTTTTGAAATGTGGTGTTACAGAAGACTTCCGAAGGTGAGATGGATAGATTGAATCACAAATGAAGAGATACTGAATCGAAGTGGCGAGAGGAGATCGATTTGGCTAAATTTGACGAGAAGAAGAGATAGAATGATAGGACATATTTTAAGGCACCCAGGACTTTTTCGGTTGGTTTTTGAAGGAAGTATAGGTGGTAAGAACGGTAGGGGAGACCAAGGTATGAATATGACAAGCAGATTAGAGCAGATGTAGGATGCAGTAGTTACGTAGAAATGAAAAGTTTAGCACAGGATAGGGTGACATGGACAGCTGCATCAAACAATTCTATGGACTGATGACTCAAACAACAACAACAACAACATTAATGGAATGTGATGCCCTGCAGTTTCCACACCAATTATTCTCAGTGGTGCCATTTGTCCACTCATGATAAACTTCAACCACATTAACATACAAGCAGTTTACAGATTCCCTTAGTTCTTAAAATTCTGCCACCCTTGCATCAAAAACCAATAATCATAGCTTTTGTTTTTTGCAACTCGGTAAAACCACTGCTTTTATCTGACAGCAATGAGCAGTATGCATGCAGATGGCCTGTCGTACACCTTATATACCCACCATTACAGCTTACAAGACTTCTGTGGCTATGCACTGCTGTCGTTAAATGTAGATAGATATATAGATAGATAAATGTTTTTATTGGTGTAGTTAACACCATTTGGCCTTCTATTACACTAAACCAATCATTTTGTAATAATGTGACTCAACTGTTATTTATATCTGGTAAATTAAATGAGAGATGAGAGGAGTGTCTTTATACAGCAGTGATATATATCTTTATAGATAGCAATAGCTATTTTAAACATCATTTTGAGATTCCTTGAATGCAATTTATATTAATAAAAATATAATTTAATTCATAAATGTTCTTCAATTTTAATCCTGAGAAATTAAGTCTTCTGTCTAGTGATAAGCATGAAGGTAGGAAGTGATGTACTGACATTAATATTACTGGTAACTGATTGGAGAGCTATATGTACAGCTACCTACTGTTAATGCTAAACAGTATTCATATCAAAGCATTCTTGTTTGAACAAAATTATCTGTTTAGTAGTGTGATATGGTCTGTATATGGAAGGTATTGTATAATTGAAGCTAAGGAATAATATCAAATTTTCCAGTGTTGTGGATGTCACCTCACATAGTAAGAAATCACATGGGAGAATCCTATCTCATTAATGTTCATTTTTTGATACTTACCTACTTATTCCTTCTCCATTTAGTATATGCTCTGTACAGTACATAGGAATGGAAAAAACTTCTGTATGAGTGAAGTTCAATGAAGATTTCCTTAACTGTCATTCCTCAAAGTAACTTCTCACTGTCAGTAAGTGTTTTTATTTCTGTTGCAGGGAGGAGTGTTCTTCAATGATGCCTCCCTTAGTTCACGAGAGGATGATCTACTTACACAACGTATCCTCACAAATGATGAACATAAAGAATTTCAAATCCTCAACACAGTGATCGTTGCCGTATTTCACCTTTCCGTGGTGGTAAGTAACTTTATGATTCATTGTTTTGATTCTCTCTTTTCAAT
Organism: Anabrus simplex; assembly: GCF_040414725.1. NCBI lineage: Eukaryota > Metazoa > Arthropoda > Insecta > Orthoptera > Tettigoniidae > Anabrus > Anabrus simplex. The sequence goes on along the minus strand of NC_090266.1, from coordinate 607,940,206 downwards.
CCTGACCTCCTGTAAGAGGTGTGGTGATCATTTTGATACCACAGATTTTTCTCCATGATTTTCTGTAATTTACTTGCTATATTAGACAATGTATTGTTCTTCCATATGTTCTGGTAATATGGCTAATCCATCTTGGTTAGACTCTTCCTCCTTTTGATTAACACATTTCTTAAGATTTTAACAGTATATTTAAGCTTTTTTATCGAGTATTTAGTTTTTTTATTTAAATCTGTTTTTTTTTTTACAAGTTGTTTTACGTCGCACCGACACAGATAGGTCTTGTGACGACGATGGGATAGGAAAAGGCTAGGAGTGGGAAGGAAGAGGCCGTGGCCTTAATTAAGGTACATCCCCAGCATTTGCCTGGTGTGAAAATAGAAAACCACGGAAAACCATCTTCAGGGCTGCCGACAGTGGAGTTTGAACCCACTATCTCCCGAGTACTCGATACTGGCTGCGCTTAAGCGACTGCACCTATCAAGCTCGGTTTTAAATATGTTTATAAATGTAATTAGCCCACCTGGTGGCTAAGACGTGAAGTCTATATGGTCTGACAGTGTGGTTAGCCGGTTTGAGTCCTGGTGGTTGAAAAAAATGTCACCATCAGAATGTTGGCCGGTAGGGTAGGAGAGGTGGTGGTATTCAATTTATAATCACTAGATTGCATACCAAAAGCCTGGATTAAATTCCAAGCCTCTCCACAGTGCTCATATGGAGTGAGGTCATATGATGCTGTTAATGGTGATTTGTCCATCAAATGGATACATAAAGCCTTGAATAGACCCCTTGGTCCTATTCAAAAGAAGTAGGCTATGTGCCTCTCCCTTCCTACTATCATATATCATGTCATTCATTTCATTTTATTAACTCCTCTAATGAGGTTAACGTGGGAGCCTCCGTGGCTCAGGTAGCAGCGCGCTGGCCTCTCACCGCTGGGTTCCATGGTTCAAATCCTGGTCACTCCATGTGTGATTTTTGCTGGACAAAGCAGAGGCGACAGGTTTTTCTCCGGACACTCTGGTTTTCCCTTTCATCTTTCATTCCACCAACACTCTTCAATATCATTTCCTCTGAAAGTCAGTCATCAATCATTGCCCCGGAGGAGTGCAACAGGCTTCGGCAGCCGGCACAATTCCTATCCTCGCCGCAGGATGGGGGCTTCATTCATTCCATTCCTGACCTGGTTGAATGACTGGAAACAGGCGGAGGATTTTCATGAGGTCAAAATCAGGAAGAGCATCTGGTCATAAAAACTCATTACAAAGATTCATCTCACTTTATACTGTTGAGAAATCTCCTATGTAGTGTTGATCAGTGTACTGAAACCCTCTGAACTGAAGGTCTTGCTGCTGACTTATCAGCCAAGGAATTGGACAGTTAAAAACAAGTCAGCAGCCAATTTTGTACAATAGCTAGAATCATGTGATTAATGAATGGAAAAAAAGTTTCTATCAAAAATACTTAACAACCTAGAGATCCTTTGATATATCTGAAGCCATTTTTTTCAGTTCCTACTCAGTTAATTTAAAACTGTTAGGCTCTTCAGTCTGCCGAAACTAATTTTAAGTTAATATATTTATAAACTACCTGAAATAGAAAATATATCGTTGCTGCCGGGACAGAACCTCCTATGATAAATATGTTAGCTTAGAACTTTGGCCGGTCAAGGCATTCTCGCTCTTCATAATGTATGTGCTGCGGGTCAGTACATCTCCAGAAATGTTATCACATAGGAGGTTTTGTTCCGGCAACAATGATATGGTAACACTATTACACCTGAAAAAGAAACAATTAAAATAGAATGACATATTTAGTTTTTGAAAGAACATCATAAGATTCTATCAAATATCACTGAAATATTTAGAAATAAATATTTATGTTTATTTCTGTTATAAACTTAGGAACTTGAAATCTGGAACTTACCTTAATGATGTCCTCCTTTGTTTCTACTCTGAATATTGCTAAATTCCACATCCAGTTTTCGTCCCCAATTTCTACCACTTCTTTCTGTTTCCTGTTCTATACATGTGCTTATTTTTTCATGAAGGTGAAAGAAGAATTTCAAAATATTACCACAACTAAGTCAGCGTACCTCGCTGTGATAAATTATATTGCTGTAATCACAGTCAGTTGCAGCCAGAAATGACTGGAACAGCTGATGATAGTCCATGTGATCAATTATAGCTGTCACTGTGTTCATCACATGTTGTAAATTTATTTCTTTTGCACATACTACTTGTTGATGAATAATGCAGTGTAATTCAAGAGACATATCAGTATTTCTGTTAGTATATTTGTTTCTTATTCTATCGGTTAATCCAGTTTTTGTACCACTCATATTCTTGCTCCATCTGTTGTAAATCGAAATCTTTCAATGTTTTACTCGGTTAGAGAAACAAATCCTCACCTGTTGTAGTTCCGTGGATGCTTTTTAAAGACGCCAGCTTCTCAGTTATTTCACATGCTTTGTCAATGCCACAAATAAAAATTAAAAGCTGTGCTGTATCACGGACATTATTACTTCCATGCAAAGCCAACCAAAAGCACTCGAATGATTTTGATCTTTTGTGCAGTTGCATGCACAAATTATCCCTGAGTTCTTCTCGTTGTGCTCCGCAATAAGCTGACTGAATTGATCAGTTGTTTCTTTTCAGGACACATTTCTTCTATTGCAGAAAGTATAAAATTTTTCACAAACTCCCCATTAGAAAATGGTTCCCCTTTTGTGGCTAATAAATATGCAACTCCATAACTAGCGTGGACTACAGTTATATATTTTCCTCAATCTGTTCCATGAACCTTTGTTGCTGAGCGGTGAGACCTTTCATTAAATTTGAAATAGTTTCCTTCTGTAATACTCCAGCATATTTATCATGTACAGATCTATGTTTTGAATCATAATACTGCCTGATGTTGTATCATTTAAAAACTGAAATGTTTCCTTGCATATCAGTCACATTACTTTTCCACTGTTCTCACTACAAAAATAGTTGTCAGTCCATTTTTCTTCAAAAAACACGGCACTCACTGTCCAGTTTTGTAGGGACATTTTTTTCACAAATAAATGGTTAAAACAACTTTAAATATCAGTTGTTCATAAGAATGTTAGTTCGTAGTAAAGTAGTAAACAGCAATGAAACTCCCAAAGCACTTTTCAGGTGTAAACTGACCTTTCCTGTGGATATACCAAGATAACTTGTAACTATCTAACCTCCCATGGAATGGTGCCAGTCATTCATTCTCTGGGGAAGTCTGCAGCTGTAATTCCAAGAAATGAATGGAGAAAGTCTAATCATTACCTGCTTTTAAGGTGGGAATAATTATGCATCTAAGAACTTTCCTTAAGTCAAGTAAAAGAAACCTCACATCAAGAAGAAATCTATGAATAATTCAAGATTTTTGGTTTTATTTCATTTCTCTGTAAATTGCAACAAAGTTCTTTTATTAACTAGGTTTTTCGATATATATGAAAAACATAAACTAAAACTTATGCACATTATAAAAATGCAGCCAGGGGGGCCCCATACAATACTTTTGGGGGATGTATGTTGAGCATCCTTGCTTTATGGTATCTGTCAGCATAAATTAGAAGACACTGCCTAACAGGAAGTTTATTGAGTTCATTATTGTACTGTGGTTGACTCATTATTTTAAAATGAAACTGAATTAAAATATTCATGAAATAAAATACTCAATTGTCTGACTATGTGGTCTCTCCTTGTACTTACCTGATTATGTACACATACAATTGTTGATGGGCGCCAGCTACAAATAAATGTAACGATAATAGAATGAGAATCTTTAATATCTCTAGGGTGTAGGGGAATAATCTTTCTTTGACAGCATAACATATAGGTTCTGGGAAAAGGACATTGTCGTTTGGAATTTTTTACAAGAAAATTATCCCTCGCTGTTTCACTTAACAGTACCTTGAACACTTTGAGGCCCGATTTCATCAACACATGTTAAATATATACTAACAAGTTGTTAGTTAATACGGAGTTAAAATTTTAACATCTTGCTAGGTTTCTTGCGTTTCATCAAACTTTTCTTGTGAAATGTTAACTAATCTACTGTTAACTTTCCCAATATTGCGAACTGGTGCGAATCAAGGAGGCAGTGGAACGAACATGCTGTTTTACAGCGCGCTCCGATGCGCTTTTGTTTGCGTACAGCTGTAAAATATGGCGCGAAAAGTGAAACGGAATCGTAGTTCTAATTTTTCCTCCTTCGAAAAAGAGTTGTTAATTGAATTAGTTAGTAAACGTATATAAGTTATTGAGTGCAAGCGCACGGATGGCTTGACGATAAAACAAAAAGACGAGGCGTGGGAGAAAGTCCGCGATGGTTTCAATGGGGTTAACAGATACTTTTTTAGCGGGTATCCACGTCACCTAACAACATCACTTCGTTAATTGTCCAACTTCAAACTGTGCTCCGATTTGGGAGTTATTAAATATTGTATTGTCGTGTGCAGAACCAGACCACCTAGCAAGTACGGTATATCCCTGATTTGGAGGTTAGGCTCATTAATCACCTGAACATTAACAGAGAAATATCCCTTCCGATTACGATATATTTCGGCCCAATTGCCTCCAGGTGATTGGATTCTTACATGTGTGTAATCTATTGCACCTAGAACAAACACTAGGAAAACGGCTTATTTCATAGAAGTCGCGGATAATTTCTACTGAAGGGAATGTAATGTTATATGCCTCCTCCTCGTGGATGCTATTGCTGCAGACACTCGTCAAACAACTCTACTAACAGTGGCTTTAGAAATTCCAGCATTGTCTCCGACCATTATGTGAAAATAACCAGTAGCAAAAAATCGTAATATTATCAGTACCTGCAACATTGGAGAAAGAGGTTAAGTTTCTCGTCGTAGGGTATTCTAACCTCACTCGAATTTCGTCAATAACCTTAGCAACGACTATTTTCGATAACCTGTATCTATGAAGAAATTCCGCATCCGTCAAATTTTCAAAAGTCATTACGTCGCTGAACTCTTCTTCGATCAGGATTGTTTTGTAAATGATCTAAATAGAGCAATTCCGCATCGAAAGCGAGATTCACAGCAGCCATTTTGGAACAGGTTGCTAAATGCTAATGTTAGCCATTTAACATTGGAAATGGCTGATGTTAACTTTAATACGCAGTTTAACATTTGTTAATGTTAACAGTTGTTGATGAAACGCAAATTTTCTTAAATCGTATGTTAAAATGATTTAACACCTTGTTAAGTACTAACATGTATTGATGAAACCGGGCCTGAGTGTTGTTGTGACATATTCCTTTGAGTTGGTATCAGGTGTAGGTATCTCAAACCTAATTTGGTGAAGTATCCTTTTAGCATGGTTTGAAAATATAACCACACTTCACAATCTACTTTACAAGTAATTCACTGATAACTGTTAGTCTCCATTATGACGACTCAGTATTCGGCTGTCACCGAACTGACACAAGAACTCAACCGAACAGATACACGAAACACACTCCGAACATTTAATCCATTTGGTCACTAACAACTACATATCCATGTTACTGTTCTATCTTCAACTGACTGGCTGACTGACCAACTGTGGCCTCACTCTCCAAATGACTATCCATCGACCAAGGCTCCATCCATCTGACTACAACACTTCATCGTTTGAGCCTGTCCTTCCAAACTAACTACAACACTCCATGGCAAGCCCCTCCATTCAACTGACTCGCTGCTATAGGATACTCCTCTATATATATAGACACTAGTTGTCATATGGTATAATAACACCCACGTCAGAGTTAAATCAGGCAATGACATCACTCCCACCCAGCTCCAAAGTATTGCAGATTGTGTTGAAATAGCCTCAGGTAAATTAGGGACTCCCTAAATGATTTCATACTACTAAATGCATACAATGACAGAGCGATGACTCAACAGTTACTGTAACAGTATTGCACCATATGTTGTAATGTCTTAAACGTTTCACAAAATATATCCATATCTGATATTGGGCAGCAAATCTTACTCTACATAATCTTAATGCTAACATACACACACATAATACATTAAATACAATGAAGCGAGAGGTAATTAATTAATACATAGCAAAGTCAGATTATAGAATTGAATCAAATAATAATAATAATAATAATACAAATAAAATAATAATACAGACAAAAGCTTGTAACAGGATTTGAACCGGTACAGTTCGCCTCCCTCAAAATCGAAGAACAAAGAATCGATTGATTTATGAACAGCTTAATATATAACACTGAAATTGACACATACAAATACTTTTAAATTATTATACAACATTTTTTTTTTTTTTACAATAAATCAACATATTTTACAAAATATCACTTTTATGAGAACCTTTCTCGCACATTGTGATAATAAATGACCGTTAGTGTCCCGTTCTCTCCTTATCATACAATTCACAACAGTATAGCACTGAAATTAACACATACGAAAAATAATTTTAAATGAATATACAATATTCTTTTTTTTTTAACATATCAGTACTTTTTATAAAGTATCACTTATATGAGAACTTTTCTCGCACATTGTCATAGATGACTGTTTAGTGTCCTGTTCTCTCCTTCTAATACAGTTCACAACAATATAGCACTTATTTTTCCATGTACTGTGGCCTGTTTCATAAAACTAACTAATAATATTAGAACTCATAAAACAAGTTATTAGTTAACCAAATTCTGTTTCATAAAGATATATGCATGACTAATACAATGGCTTCACTAATAATATTAGTTCATTAGTCAGCTGATACAGTTTAAGATTAGAATTGATTTGTTGCATGTTCTTTGGTTCTTAGTTTGTTTCTGTTTGCTTGACCCGCTCATACTCTGTGCTTTTTGAGCTTGACTACCGGCTATTCAGTGCGTATATGCTCGATTGACTCAATTTAAATTTTATATATTTTCGTTGTTTCGTTTTTGTTGTTCGTTTCTATATGATGGGGAAAAGAAAGGAGAATAATGTCAGAAAATAAAGTTTCCTACGAAAAGTGCTGGAGTTGAACGGGCAGCTGTTCGGAGCCTTTTCACTAACCGTGACGAAGGACTCAAAAAAGGCAAGTGTGGATGGAGCTTCGGGATTATGCTGTGGCTATTGGGCTGGTTACAGCTGACAAAGATTACACGTATGTGCGGGATGCTACTTGGCCTAACATGAGGAGCAGAACAGTGGTAAGTTTTAGCTGTTGTTTTTCTCCTAGTTGGAGGTTATGTTAGTGTTTATTTACTGAATTCAAGCCACCCTTTTCTCAACTGGATGTCGATATTGCAGTAGATTAAACAATTTTTTTTAAGGGGGGAGGGGGGGGGAACGAGGAGACTATTAGCTCCGCATTAGAGTTTACTTTGCAGTATACTACCCATAGTCATTTAACATTATGCATCATACAGCCATCCTTTGTGTTTTTATGATTGTGACTGAGCAGAACATAACCTGAAATGAATTCCAGTGATATCTATAAATCTTTGTTGTAGTAGGTGTAAAAGCATACAAAAATAATTGTATACAAAAGTCAGTTATAACAGGATATCCTTTTAGACTTACATGGTTTCTTTTATTTACAGGCAAAAGTTGATAATGCTTGTCAAACTGGAAGTGAGGGAGGAAGTACCAAGAAATTAGATGTTATAGACCACCTGGTTCTGAACATAATTGGAAGAGAATCTCCTGTTTTACAGGGATTCAGTATAAAAGATTCTCTGGGAGAAATTGTTCTTCCTGCAGTGGAACCTGCTGCAGCTTCGACCAGTGATGATATAGTGCTGTTGGAAGAATGCATATCTACCAATGAAATTGAGGGAAGCTGGCAAAATGGAGAGCTCCAGCATCAGCAGGAGCCACCTAAGGGCTAGAGGTAAGCTGGAAATGATGTAAATTAAAACTGTATTCTGGTATCTAATTCCACCTCTTGACTGTGACTTTAAACTTACAGGCTCAGGGTGCCCACTATTAACCAAAATCTGTTTTCCCTGCATTACATTTAGTGGAACACAGTACAGGGTGTCCGAGAAGTCCCCATACCCCTAGCTTCATACGTTTCATGTTATAATGGAGTACTTGCATATAAAAACTATGAATCCAGGGAATCTGTATCTGCACCATCATGCCATACACAGAGTTCTATCCATCTCCAAGTCCTCATTGACATCTTGTGGAGCATTCCAGGAGTTATGGAACGAAAGGCTTCCTCCACACTTTGGTGCAATTCTTCATTAGTCGTGTACCGATGTTGAGCCACATGGGACTTGATTATTCCCCATAATGAGTTGTCTGGCGTGGTAAGGTCCGGGCTTCATGGTGGCCATTTCAACGGGGCTGGAGATGTTGGTGAGCCACGGCCAATCCAGCGGCTTTGAAATTGTTCATCAAGGAACTCGCGCACCTGAATAGCAAAATGTGCTGGAGCCCGATCCTGCTGTAACCACATATGACCCATGATTCCCTTGTCTGGAAGCTGAGGTATTAACCAAGATTGTAACATATGCAAATAAGATTTTCCATTCACATGCCCATAAAAAATGTACGGTCCGCACAAGTGACGTGATGATATCCCGGCCCATACCATAACATGAGGGGGGTTCCTTTCCAACTCTTGCACATAATGAGGATTTTCCTTAGAGCAGAAAACCACATTCCTCCTATGTGAACTGCGATATATCACACATTCATCAGAAAATAACACTCTTGAGCGAGACACGGCAGTTGGGAATTGTGCCAACAAAGCATGGCAGGCAGCAACTCGTTGCTCCATGTCATTGTCAGATAATTCATTCACATGCATCGGCCTAAATCCTTTCATTTTCAAATCTCTTTTAATGTGGTCATGCATTTTTGACCGCGGTACTTGAAGTTCAGCTGCTCTTTTGCGAATGGATTTCGATGGAGACTGCTCAATTGATTGAACGACGGCGGCACACGTTTCTTCCCGCGTCTTCTTACGTCCTCTACACGGCCTGTCTTTGACACTGCCCGAAGCACAACAAATATGTCAATACTAAATATTAATTATTTATATTTATTTACATAAGTCTAGTACATGTTTCGAGAATCTATATACATTCCCTTCATCAGCCAGTCAAATTAAAATTAAAATTCCTGTACACAATAAGACCTAATAAAAAGGGGGGCCCCCCATTAAGAAATACAAAACTATTGCCAATACAATTTAACATTTTAAATATTGAAGAGTGGATGCATGGAATTAAATTCCATCCAGTCGAATACGATAAAACAAAATAGAATAAAGTCTGTATGAATTAAAATATTGAGCGCTATATTCTTGGTCAAGATTCTCGGATTCTCGAAACATGTACTAGACTTATGTAAATAAATATAAATAATTAATATCCACCTACATATTTGTTGTGATCAAGTCAATACGGATCAAATACCGGCCACTATGGTCAAGATTATTAATACTGCCTGAAGCAAACGCACGTTTCTGCCAATCAAGTAGAGTAGCTTTACGAAGTGGGGGTTTGCCAAAGCAATCTCTAAATGCACTCATTATCACTGTCATTGTTTGCCCCATATGTGCTCGTTCATGCACCCACACTCACGCCACTAATCGCTCCTCAACAGTGTAGCTGTGTCCGCTCACGTCCGCCATGACTTAACTGAAATGAGACTGACAACAAAGCTAGCAGCAGGGATACCAATACCAATAAAACAACTATTGAATTCCCCAATTATACAAACTCAATTGTCCATGCCATAATATAACAAAATAATAATATGAAACGTATGAAACTAGGGGTACGGGGACTTCTCGGACATCCTGTACATAAAAGTGATGCTTGAGCATGTTTGTCATACTCTGGTATTGTCATCTTGGAACATATTTTGCATGAACACTAATGTCATGAAGAACTTGAAATAAATGTATCATATGTCAAAGTAGCTACACTTCATCATAAAATGTCAATCTGTAAAGTGTATCAACAGTAATACCATTGTACACAGCCACTACAACCAACAAAAGTCGACTACATTGCTCACAGCAAGCCATCAGTCACTCTTCTAATGCCTGTGCCTTTCTTGAAATTGGCAAGAGTGAGCATGCCAGTTTTAAACACGCTCATTACAGAAACGAATGGATTAGTGTTCAGAAACTCGGGTACGTTCCTAGTTCCTGTCGCAAATGGAAGTGCCGTTAAATATGTAAGCTGGTCAACTAGTGTGTACAGAAATGAGCACCACTGACACAGTCCTTTATTTGTAGAATTATTTTCTGTGATAACTTCCCTTTTCTATAATATTTTCTCCTTAATAGTGAGGGAAAATCTGTAATAATTATGGGTAATCCATAATACTTCAAGCACCTCTACGGTATGTAAATTATATGGGCAACTTTTAAAACATTGGGCGTTTGAAAAAAAAAACATTCAGAAGATAAGAGTTATTGTATTTTTAATTTGTAATATTATAATTTAAATTTTGGTTCAATGATTACAAGGCAGTTAGGCCTTCAAATTTTTATTATTCCTAGCATTTACCAGTTGCTGCAAGGTGAGCCATTTTGCATGATATTGGGCATCGTGTAGTCTTAACTTGAGAGTCTTCATATAATTTACTGTGTTATGCCAGCTTTGCTCTGGACATTTGTGTGCACGTTGCACATTAATTTCAAAGGAGTGAGTTAAATTGGCAACTGTTCCAAGACCGGGCGAGTTGGCCGTGTGGTTGGGGGCGCGCAGCTGTGAGCTTGCATCTGGGAGATAGTGGGTTTGAATCCCACTGTCGGCAGCCTTGCAGATGGTTTTCTGTGGTTTCCCATTTTCACACCAGGTAAATGCTGGGGCATGGCCATGGCCGCTTCCTTCCAACTCCTGGCCCTTTCCTATCCCATCGCCACCATAAGACCTATCTGTGCTGGTGCAACATAAAGCCGCTAGCCAAAAAAAAAAAATACTGTTCCAGGTGCGGCACACAGAACATGACCATACCATTGGAGATGCTTTTCCCGTGCCTTCTCAGTGATGGCTGCAATGCTAATTTGCTAGTGAACGGTGTCGTTTTTGACATGAAACAAGAGTGTGATGCCTATCAACAGCAAAGTGTATACATTTCCATATTATACAATTTATTAACTTCATTATATATACCTGTATTGACTTTTACTCACCTGTAATGGAGTGTGTTCCACCTTTCAATACCTGTTTTGTTGTAGCCCTTTATATGTTTAGGACTAACACATTACACATGGTATTGATAATAATTAGGACAAATAATAGTTGAAGATGTTTGTAATAGAGATGAAAACATAATAGCCGAAGATGTGTCCATTACAGACAATTTATATAGGCTGATGTTTAACAATTTATTCCTGTCAGTCTCAGAGTACCGGTACCCCTTTTCTGGAAAAATAGGGAAGGCATGGAGAACACAGGGAAATAACTTGTCACATCAAAATTAGTATTTCAGTGTAATACTGTACCCAAATGGAATGATCGAGTGAGACTTATATTAGACGGGACACCAGTCGAACGCAGTGAGTAGTTCCTTGATAGAGATAGATAGTGAGCACGTGTGGTAATGAAGGAGAGTGAATGGAAAAGAGAGACATACTTGCACGAACCGCTCAAATGTTCCATCAGCCACACTGTTCCAAATACAGTTTGTCCCACTCCTAGCATGGTCGGGAGACTACATGTATGTTCCGAGTGGTATATTCATAATCTCCCGCATATTCTATGTCTGATACATCACATGTCTCGTGCACTGCCTCCTTTGAGCGGTTAGCACAAGTACCGGTATGTCTCTTTTTCTTTAAATGTCTTTCACTACCACACGTGCGCACTCTGTCTTCATCCCTCTCTCAGAGTACTCGCTGCGTATGTCACGTCTAATGTCTCTCTTGATCATTCCGTCTGGGGTACAGTCTTAGATTGAAAGATTAATTTTGTCCATAAAATGGGTACCCCGAGATCAATAGCGGGAATAAATTGTTAAACATTAGCCAATATAAATTAGCTTAACTGTAAGTCTTAACTTCTGCCTTATTTTCTCCTTTTTTTTTATAGGTACTGTCAAGAAGAGGGTACTTGTCCGGGATCCCCAGGAAAGTAAAGAAATTGAGTCCCTTAAGAAGCGAAAGCTTCAACTTGAAATCCGGAAGCTGGAGCTGTAGGTGTGGGAGAAGGAAAACGCATTCAATATTGAACATTCACCCCTCACAAGTGGCGTTCAGGAACGTTTAGAAACAGAAAAGGAAAAGGAACCTTCTGTACCAAATAATGAATATTTTATAGTAAATGTAGATGGTAAATTTGATGTTGTTCAACCTCAGATGTAAAAAATGCAAATAAAAATAAAAAGTACAAAATTCCTGTGTTAGGTGTTCATATGATTTGTCTTTTATTCATCACATTGTTCACACGAAGTGGTCGTAAAGGAATTGCAGTTTTTCTTGAGCCTGGACTGGAACCTCCTTGCCCTCCTGAATATCCTCTTCCTCCAAATGATCCTCTTCCATTTCAGGAGCCATGTAGTTACCTAGACGTCTTAACAGGTTACAAAGTACTACACAAGCATTGACGACTTTACAAGCAAAGGTGGGATTTAATCGCATACCAGTGCTAAGGACAGGAAATATTTCTTTAAGGAGTCCTATTATTGCACTCTATAACCCTCCTTGTTTTTTTTTTATATATATGTGCTTTTAAAAATCTTTGTTGAGACCGACTAGCAAAATCTTGGATTACTGGTGGTATGAGCCAAGATTTTAAAGGGTAGATGGAGTCTCCAAGCAGAACTGCACCAGAAAAAGGTCTCCAGCCATTAGCCATCCTGTTGTTCAAGCCACTTAATCTTAAAACCCTAGCATCGCTGACACTGCCAGGCCAATTTGCACATACATAGTAGAATTCTAAATTTGGCCCACATACTAGCATAACATCCAAGGAATGTTTCCCATGTCGATCAACAAATGCTGGTTCATTTGCACTTGCTGCATCAATTTTGATCAGTGTTCCATCAAGTACTCCACAAACTAAAGGAATACCACCAAGTTCAGTGAATATGGCAACTGCTTCCCCACAGTCAGCTGGCCAACGTACAACATCCTGAAGAAGAGTGTCGTCTATCGCAGTCACAACTTGGTGCACAACTCGGCAGACTGTTGCTTTTGAAACACCATGGATATCAGAAATACAATGATACTGTGCACCACTACCTAACCAGTGCAGTGCAATCTGAAGCTGTTGTTTTGAGGTTAGTGCTTCATTCCTTCCAGTGGGAGATTCTTAAGATATTACCAACCCTATCAAGCGTATATTCAAATGTTCTGTAATCTAACCTAAATCTCTCATTGTATTCATAAGATTGTTCCATACCAGTATAGGCTGTTCTTGGCCTAAAAGTTCTTGGACGGCGAATATAAACTCTCTCCTAATTACTATTTGAATCAGAGTCACCCATTTCACTGATCTTAACTATTTTATGCCAATATATCAAAATACCACACACTTTGGTTTAACTAATAATATGAAATATGAGTCAAAATACACTAATAGAAACAATTCTAATAATATAAGTAAATTTTATTAGTTATGCTGTCTTTGAAACACTTTACTAATATTATTAAGAACATCTACTAATAATTTTGACTCATAAACTAATAACTAATATTATTAGCTAATAATTTTATGAAACATAATACTAATATTATTAGTTTTTACTAATAATATTAGTGAAATAGGTTTTATGAAACAGGGCCCTGGAGTTCAGTGCACCAATACGACACTTGATTCACACGCAAATTCACAGAAGTTACAGTTATTTTGCCAGCTTCTTATAGGATTACTTATCTTACTAATATCTCAACAACTCTCACGTGACGTACTTTAAATTTCTGATGTTATAAGTACCGACAGTATTCCCTTCCTGATTTTGTAAGGAATATGCACGCTCCTGATAAGGTTCACAATCGTGAAATACCCCTGATACAAAATAAATAATTTAGACATATTTCCTGCCTCTGTAGATGATGGAATTAGAACCCTGAGTAGCACCTTGTCACCCAAACTGAATTCGTCCAATTTTGCCCTTCTTAACTTACAAATCTTAATAGATCACGTCTTACGTCTAACTTACTACTACGATTAATTACCTTATTAATTATGACTACGTCATTACTTAAAATATCTCACTTAACATTACTTAGGTCACAGTGACACTGTTCTCTTAAATCTACTTTCACTACACAATTATTTACATTAGTTACCTGTTCAAGTTCTACCTTCGGCCTGTCCATGTGACGTACTTAATCCGAACCCCTGAGAGTTTGAAGTACTGTGGCCCGATGACGACTCGTGAATAACGTTCATATTCGACCTATCATTATCTCTCTGATAACTCAAATTCTCACACCTCCCATCGTCGGATTGTCTCTGGTAACTCTGCTGACCCGTATCACCATTGAAATTTCTATTAATCCTCTGCTGATCATAATGACTACCCCTTCTCTGATAATTATCCAACATGTATCCCCCTCCCTCTACTGTTCTGTTTTTACCAAACATAATGTGTTCTCCCGACCTTGTACATATTCATCCCAAAACTTGTCAACGAACTTCTCTTTAAATTCTCCTAAATTAAACATATTATTCCGGAACACTTGAAACCCTACTTTTTCCGATAACATTCGATAACATCTCCAACACGTATTCCCATTCAATAATATTATTCTTCAACGTACTTGCAAATCTTTTCTCAACTAGTTTTACAAATTCCATAGGATTGAACTGTTTCCCAGAAAACTTTGGTAAATTTTGGTCCCTACTGAACAAACTACTCGTTAGTACCACTTCTCTTGCTGTCTGACCTCTAAATTCTTGCTGTATCACTCTCTGGGAATTCAGAACTACTACTTCCACTACTCTCTCAGCATTCTCTTTCATTATTCTCAATTCTTCCTGTAACTTTCCTTCTTTCTCTGTCGCTTCCTGTGACAATGTTTCCTGTTTGTTCCATAGTTCTCTGACCTCCCCAAGCCTTCTTTCAATCTGTTCGACTTTACTAACATGTTCCCTCATATCTTGCCCAACTGTATCGTAAATCTTGTCCAATCTTTTCTCAACCACCTCATGAATTTCTTCCCGATTACTAGAAATCTTATTACTTAACAGTACAATATTGTTACTGTTCTCTGTACATGTTTCCTTGACTTGTTTGATCCAAGTATGAAGATTGCTCTAATTCACTTCATTTCACCTCCAGTTTCAACACACTCTTTATTTGACTTATTTTATAATTTAGATGTTTGATCAGTTACCTCTAATATCTTAGTATCCATTTTACTATTGATCGCATTGTTACTACTATTACTCAATTCCATTTTGCTCTTTAGAGAGTGAATATGTTTATTAAAATCTTCATTACTCCTACTAATTAATTTGCGCATGTGTTTATTCCTATTTTTCATAGAACTCGGTCATTTTAGCCATGAACAAATTTAAAAAGAAACTTGATTCATTCCCCATGAGACTTCCTTTTGAGTTTCTGTGCTTCTCACCTTCTGCGCTTTCCTGAATTACCTCAGAACCTTGAGGATGCTTGCCTAGTTGTACTTCCTCTTAAAACAGTAACCACCACCACCACCACCTCAGAACCTTCCATCGTGTTCGTCAGCTCACTATTCTCAGCCTCACCTTGGATGTCCATAGAAGCAATAGCCTCCTCGTCACATGACGTGCTATTGTCTTCCTTGTCCATCTTTGGTTCACTAGTAATAGTACGCGATCTCAAATTGATTTCCCTTATCAAATACCTTGACATGCCCCCAAAATACAAATATATAACCAAAATTACACTCCTCACTTTTACTGGTTGTACCGTTGACTTATATGTGCATATTCTTCACAATATCAACCTTTGGTATGCTGTCATTCAGACAAGTTCTGAAAAATTGAGCTCCACGTTGTGGTGACACTTCGTGCTTTAGGTCACAAATACATGTAACAATACATGGATTAGAATCTTGAATATCTCTAGGGTGTAGGGTAATAAGCTTACTTTGACAGCATAACATATAGGTTCTGGGAAATGGACATTGTTGTTTGGTTTCCCAACTAAAGTTTGAGGTTATCTGATCTACCGTTGAAATAAAACAATTAATTGTATTTGATACTAAATAAAATATATTCTTTAAATGTTGACTTTAGCAGGTGAGACTTGCTGCGATAATTGTAGTAATAATATAAAACTCTGAAATTACAATTGAAAGAAACTCTAGGCATTAAATTTTGAATCCACTTGACCGGACATTTAAAAGTTTTACAAGAAATTTATCCCTCACTGTTTCACTTAACAGTACCTTGAAGTGTTATCATGATGTTTTCCTTTGAGTTGGTATCAGATGTAGGTATCTCAAACCTAATTTGGTGAAGTATCCTTTTAGTTTCACAAACGAGATATAGTATGGTTTGAAAATATAACCACACTTCACAATCAACTTTACAAGTAATTCACTGATAACTGATAGTCTGCATTAGGACGACTCAATATACGGCTGTCACCGAACTGACACAAGAACTCGACCGAACAGATACACAAAACACACTCAGAACATTTAATCCATGTGGTCACTGACGACTACATACCCATGTCACTGTTCTATCTTCAAATGACTGACTGACAAACTGTGGCCTCACTCTCCAATTTACTATCCATCGACCAAGGCTCCATCCATCTGACTACAACACTTCATCGTTCGAGCCTGTCCTTCCAAACTAACAACACTTCATGGCAAGCCTCTCCATTCAACTGACTCACCGCTATAGGATAATCCTCTAATATATAGACACTAGTTGTCCCATGATATAACACCCACGTCAGAGTTAAATCAGGCCATGACATCACTCCCACGCAGCTCCAAATTATTACAGATTGTGTTGAAATAGCCTCAGGCAAATTAGGAACTCCCTAAATTATCTCATACTACTAAATGCATACAATGACGGAGCGAAGACTCAACAGTTACTGTAATAGTATTGCACCATATGTTGTAATGTCTTAAAGTTTCACAAAATATATCCATATCTGATATTAGATATTAGGCAGCAAATCTTACTCTACATAATCTTAATGCTAAAAAACACACACACACACACACTCTCTCTCTCTCTCTCTCTCTCTCTCTCTCTCTCTCTCTCTCTCTCTCTCTCCATTAAATACAATGAAGCAAGTGATAATTAATACATAGCAAAATCAGATTATAGAATTGAATCAAATAATAATAGTTACAACAATAATAATAATAATACACATAAAAGCTTGTAATGTGATTTGAAACGTTACAGTACATACCTTTTAATCCTCTTCCCTGCCAGCATTGCACAACATGACCATGTGCATTCTCAGGCTGTCAGAAAGAAATATACTTCGAATGTAGCTCAGGATTATTTTTACTGGGAGAAGCTCCTTTCTGTGTCACATGACTCATCAACAGTGTATTTAAACGTTGGTAGTTCACTGCTGCGCAGCTGTGGATCATCTTTGTCTAAACCACTTCTACTACCCTCTAAAATGGTACTAATTTTGCACATTGTTGGGTATCCCTCATTTGCACTTAGTACCTTACTGAGTTTGTTCTTCAGCATAACTGGCACTCTACCTCTTGCTTGTTCTACTTCGGATACCATGTCCATTACTATTCCCAAACTCTCACGTAAGTCTAAATCAGCGGATTGTAGGCGATAGGTAGTTTTTGACAAATCTTTATAATTTGTAGTAATATGTACTAATTTTCCCAACAGATCATTGGAAAACAGTTCCTGTACAATTTTTATTGATGATGTCTCACTACTGTCAAAAGCAGAAGCAGTTACTCGCACAGTTTCGTAGTGTTCACAGTAGTACTCCATTGCGTTAAGCCACTTTCACCATTGAGTGAGCACTGGCTGAGGAGGAATAGGAACATCAGGAAAATTCTGCTGTATTTCTTCAGCAACTCTGTGCAACCCGTGAGCAAGACATGTTAAATGGACAATTTTTGGGTAGAGTACCTAAGTCCCCTTGCTGCTTTCACCCTGTATGGCGCAGCATTGGTTACCAACAACAAAATTCGTTCTCACTTAACTTCACCATCCCACAAAAGCTTCTTGGCATTTTCAAAAAGTACCACAATTATGGAATGGTTAGCTCCATCTAGAACCTCTGAATGAAGTAAATATATATCGCCTGGGTGATCCATGAAAAGCGTGCCAATTATAACATTCGCAATGTACCTCCCACAAACATCCAGAGATTCATCAATGGATACCCAGATGCTATTGTTGCCTATACTAATTCTGATTTTTTGAAGTGCATCTTCATAACAGGAGGGCAAATAACTTTTTCTGCAATGTTGTCTCATCTGGGATTGACTGCGTTGTGAATTTAGTTAAGAATTTTCAGAGGTGTTCGTTGTTTACTTTATTAAGCGGAATATTGGTAGACACCAATATTTCGCACAGGTTTTTTGAGAAATCTGGAAGTTTTGTACATGAAAATTTTGCTTTATCAAACAAGAGAGCCTGCCGCCTTTGTTCAGAAGACTTGATTTGTGCTGTTTTTATGCTTAGCCATAGCACAGTGCTGTTTCTTCTTAAATCACTTTACCGTCGCTACCTTAACTTCGCACGCTTTACAAAAAAGAATTGTTCTGTCAGTACTGAAGATCTCTTCACCGAACTCTTTCACATAATTTCTTAATTTTACACCTTCACTGCACTTTCACTTTGGGCATGATGGGGTTCACTGCATTACTACAAGTGAGACTAGTGTGTTGAAATTCTTTGTTAGTGAAACGGGATGGAAGCTGTAACTGGACCCATCAAGGAAGAACTGAACAAGTGTTATGGTACTTTTAGGAGAATTCCACCTTTACAATACAAATTAAATGTACTTCTTTCAGAATAACATTAAATCATGGTACATGTTTCATCCTCATTGGAGGACAACTTCAGCCATCAAAAGTTCAAGAAACAAAAGAGAACAAGGATATATATTTAAACTATGACAGACACTGGATATTCTTCGTATCTAGTCCTGTCTATGTGCTCGGATCAAAATTTATCACATTAAATATCGTCCACATTATTATGCATACATCTTAATTGGAATTCAACTCAAGGCAGCACACGGGCTGACCAGGCTGATGTGAAACCAGCGAGGATACTACTTCTTTTTAACATCTTTATGAAACCAAGCCCGGCCATTCAGCTCGCAAAGCCTTTAAGAGAAGTTGCCCTTCTAGAACATTTCAATCTAATAGGAACCACAACCTTCAGCAAAAGTGTTGAATGTATTTTATTAAGGAAGTGTTTCCAGACAATTGTAAAAAACACCTTAAGATTTTAACATATATATTTATTGTGTTACTACATAAAACAGTAAGATCATTCTATGAAGATCTGCATTCATCTATAGTCCATTAATGACAGATCTCAACACCACAATGTATTTTCATACATGTAAAATGTGTACAACTTATACATACCATTGTTTTGATTCCATAATGGCATTAACTCAACTAAGGTTGAAAGAAGTAGTCCACCTTCCAGTAGTTAATTTTTTATAGCTAGTTCATGATAATAGATACATAATCCAACTTAAAGTCCAATTACTTCAGTAAAAGATTAGTACATGTTTCGTTCCTAAAATATGGAACATCTTCAGGTAAAAAATGTAAATGCGAAAATTGACACACATACAGTTGAACCTGCTTTATACATAACTCTGTTCTGCATAATTCATATTTGTACGTTATTTCCTTTAGGTCCCGGCAAAATGTAATTTAAAAGCATGTTAAGTAAACCTTGTTTATACGTAATTCGTTTTGATACGTATTAAGTGTCAGTGAAATATAACTGAGATTTAGCGTAATTGTAATGAGCACATGCTTTTTAAAAGAAACTTCTGTATTTACGAAGTTTCCTCTTTGTCGGCTTAGGCGGAAGTAGAGCGGTCGGGTTTCGGTGCTAAAACAGAACACAAAGAGTTTCGCTGAGTGACATTGTTGACCCTTGCTTGCTGGCGGCTTAACAAAGGCCAACTGAATGAGTCCCCTTCGCTCTCTGTCTCGCTCCTCCTCTCTCTGGCTTCATCGTTTTTGACCTTCACAATGCCGCCAAAGATTAAGATACATTACAAGCAAAGTGGGCGGTTTCGGTGCAGAAACAAAAGAAAATACAGTAAATTTGTTTGAATATGAAAATTTCTTTTGTGGGAACAACGGAGAAGTAAAATGTCCATGGTGCCGGTATCTGGTGTTTACTGTTGAACAGTAGTTTTGTCATTCAGTTGCTTTTGATTAGAAGTAGAGAACAGAAAAAGGAAAAGTTCTACCCTAGATGAAAAAGCAAAGTTTATATGAGAAGTGGACGCTAATCCACACAAAACAATAACTGAAATTACTTCAGACTTAGGGATCACCTATACCGTGCTATGTACAGTCATCAGTGAAAGAAACGCTATTTTGGATGCGTTCTTAAAACTGGGTTCAAAATCAGCAAAGCGCAGCCATCAGCAAGAAGGAAGATGCATAGATTTAGACAAAGCAAATTTCACATGGTTCCAGCAAAAGCGGGTTGCAGCTCTACCAATTAGTGGTGACAGGCTGAAGGCAAAGGCGATAGATTTAGCTAAAATGATGAGTATCACTGTAGATTTCAAGGCTTCATCAGGATGGTTGCAAAGATTTAAAGATCGTCATGGAATCACAGGAAGAACAATTTGCAGTGACTCAAAAGCTGTGGACGACGTCACAGTACAACACTGGAAAGAAGAGGTTCTGCCGAGAATCGTAAGCGATTATCATCCTCCAAACATCTACAGTTGTGATGAGACCGGCCTATGCTACAATCTCCTTCTTTGTGTAACAGTACTTCTCACCACCAATGCAGATGGATCTGACAAACTTCCTCCACTTGTCATAGGAAAATCGAAGAATCTGACGTGTTTTAAAGGTATGAATACAAAATCTACGGAATATGAATTCGACAGAAATTCTTGGATGACTGTGCTTCTAATGGAACAGAGGTTGAAAAAACTGGACATTAAAATGAAAAAGAAACAGAAGACGATCCTTCTTCTTGTGGATCGATGTGCAGCACATCCACCTCAAATCATTCTGGAGATGTCTGAGTGGAATTTTTCCCTCCTAACTGTACCAGTGTTCTACAATCGCTTGATTTGGGCATCATTGCAAATTTCAAAGTGCATTATAGAAAAATGCTGTTTCAACAGTTAATAACAATGAGTGATGCAGGAAATGAACCTCTCTCCATTAATTTGCTACAAGCCACGGACTTTATTTTGGCTGCCTGGAAGCAGTTGTCATCGTCCACAATCAGCAACTGTTTCTGCAAAACTGTTGTCTTACTAGAAGAGGCTGCCTTTAATGATGATTATGGGGACGAAGTTTTGTTGGCATTGAGCTAATGCTACCGGAGGGTGAAAAATTCAATACTTTTATGCATTTCGATGATAATCTGGCTATATGTGGAGAACTACCGGGTTGAGAGATTATTGCTGATACTGTATATGCCAACATCGCGGTGGTGATGGACCAGCTACAAGCGATAGTGACATTGATGGATATGGAGATAATGACTAGAATTTTGAAACACCTGAACTGAGTGAAGTGTTAAGTGCAATTGATGTGTGTAAGCGTTACATCAGTGCGAAAAGTTGTAGTGAAAATGCTTTGAATTCATTACTAAGTTTGCAAAAGTAGGTTTATACTCTTAATGCAAGAAAAGTGAAACAAGCCAAACTATCTGATTTCTTTAAGGCTGGACCAAGTTCAAAATAATATTTTCTGTTTTAATGTATTTATTATTTGCAAGGATTTACACATGTGGGTCTATTCCATTAGTTTTTTAGTAAATAATAATAATAATAATAATAATAATAATCGTATGGCCTCAGCTAACATTTCGATTTGACGCCATCTGGCTGTCTGCTCGTCAGTTTTGACGTTCCGTTTTACTCTAGGCCCACTAGATGGCAGACAGAGTAAACCGGATCTCTCTTGGGCGTCTATGGCTGAGATTTAATGAATTTTGTCGGGTAAACACCAAATGTGTCACCAGAGATCTTTTACATGCCGACATCTTACGACATGGAGTATCAAATGGACTTTTTCCGCCCTTCAAAAATCCGACTACCTCTGCCGGGTTTGAACCCGCTATCTTGGGATCCGGAGGCCAACACTCTACTACGGAGCCACAGAGGCAGTTTTTTAGTAAATATGTTATGTATTGTATAAGTCTGATTTCTAAGTAATTTTGAGTTACAAGTAGTTTTTTCTCTTCCCCTTGATATACGTATAAGTCAGGTTCAACTGTAGTTGAAACACTTATGGTAGATTGAGCTTCGCAGTGGTGGAAATCTCTAGAAAATGTTATTGGCAAGAGGTAATAAACAAAGTTATGCAACTCTTAACAGATCGATTATCATCCACAGGTGTAGATCGTGTATGTTCTACATTTGGTGTTGTTTGTTCAAAGTTAACCCTTTACTGCATACTGTTGCCCTCAGGCAACATACAACTTTTCACCTGTATAAATGGAAATAGATTGTGGACAGGGGTAGTTTTACGGCACACCTTCAACTGTACAGTCATTTAAAGACATATACCAGTGATGCCTTGTTTTTTTTTACATAACATAAGACAAAACAGCCCTACAACCAAAGGTACTCCTTCCACCCTCTCAGCATCCACGCGTACCAACCACCGTTTATTTTCCGTGGGCCC
Source organism: Anabrus simplex (assembly GCF_040414725.1). Lineage (NCBI taxonomy): Eukaryota > Metazoa > Arthropoda > Insecta > Orthoptera > Tettigoniidae > Anabrus > Anabrus simplex. The sequence continues at coordinate 607,917,446 of NC_090266.1, read as the reverse complement.
TCCCCATCACATTACCACAGGCTTCAGGAGTACCTCTGGCTCAACCTCCAAGGCATTACCGTCCTATGGTCGTGCAAGTATACTTGCGCCTTGCAATACGTACCCATGGCCAGTAGGTAGTAATGTTCGGTCTTTGAATGTTAAAAAAAATAAAAGCAGTGATTAAGTCAGAAACAATGATACTACTTCGAATGTCCTAATTATAGCATGCCTTCATCCAACTCTGGTAAAGGTATTATACATGGTAATAAAAATGAACAAATAGTGAATGAAAATTGAGGTTGTGCAGTATAAGCAGGATATATAGCGATATAGCGTTCAGTCTGCAAGCCTCTGAGAATTTACTAAACGTCGCCACAATCCTCGATATGCAACTAGTGTTGTGGCCTCATTTAGTTCTATACCTCTTATCTTTAAATCGTTAGAAACTGAACCTGACCATCGTCGTCTTGGTCTCCCTCTACTTCTCTTACCCTCCATAGCAGAGTCCATTATTCTCCTAGGTACCCTATCCTCCTCCATTCGCTTCACATGACCCCACCACCGAAGCCGGTTTATGCGTACAGCTTCATCCATCGAGTTCATTCCTAAATTAGCCTTTATCTCCTCATTCCGAGTACTCTCCTGCCATTGTTCCCACCTGTTTGTACCAGCAATCATTCTTGCTACTTTCATGTCTGTTACTTCTAACTTATGAATAAGATATATCTGAGTCCACCCAGCTTTCGCTCCCGCAAAGCAAAGTTGGTCTAAAAACAGGCCGATATAAAGATAGTTTCGTCTGGGAGCTGACTTCCTTCTTACGGAATACTGCTGATCGCAACTACGAGTTCACTGCATTAGCTTTACTACACCTTGATTCAATCTCACTTACTATATTACCATCCTGGGAGAACACACAACATAAATATTTGAAATTATCGACCTGTTCTAGCTTTGTACCCCCAATCCGACATTCAGTTCTGTAGAATTTCTTACCTACTGATATCAGTTTAGTCTTCGAGAGGCTAATTTTCATACCATACTCATTGCACCTATTTTCAAGTTCCAAGATATTAGACTGCAGGCTTTCGGCACAGTCTGCTATTAAGACCAAGTCGTCAGCATAGGCCAAACTGCTTACTGCATTTCCACCTAACTGAATCCCTCCCTGCCATTTTATACCTTTCAGCAGATGATCCATGTAAACTACGAACAGCAAAGGTGAAAGATTACAGCCTTGTCTAACCCCTGTACGTACCCTGAACCAAGAACTCATTCTACCATCAATTCTCACTGAAGCCCAATTGTCAACATAAATGCCTTTGATTGATTTTAATAATCTACCTTTCATTCCATAGTCCCCCAGTGTAGTGAACATCTTTTCCCTCGGTACCCTGTCATATGCTTTCTCTAGATCTACAAAACATAAACACAGCTGCCTATTCCTCTCGTAGCATTTTTCAATTTCCTGGCGCATACTGAAAATCTGATCCTGATAGCCTCTCTGTGGTCTGAAACCACACTGGTTTTCATCCATCTTCCTCTCAACGACTGATCGCACCCTTCCTTCCAAGATGCCGGTGAATACTTTGCCTGGTATACTAATCAATGAGATACCTCTATAGTTGTTGCAATCCTTCCTGTTCCCTTGCTTATAGATAGGTGCAGTTACTGCTTTTGTCCAATCTGAAGGTACCTTACCAACACTCCATGCTAATTTTACTACTCTATGAAGCCATTTCATCCCTGCCTTCCCACTATACTTCACCATTTCAGGTCTAATTTCATCTATTCCTGCTGCCTTATGACAATGGAGTTTATTGACCATCCTTTCCATTTCCTCAAGCATAATTTCACCAACATCATTTTCCTCCTCCCCATGAGCTTGGCTGTTTGCAACACCACCAAGATGATTTCCTTTTACATTGAGAAGATGTTCAAAATATTCCCTCCACCTCTCCATTGATTCCCTGGGATCTATTATGAGTTCACCTGAATTCCTCAAAACACTGTTCATTTCCTTTTTCCCTCCCTTCCTAAGATTCTTTATTACTGTCCAGAAAGGTTTCCCTGCTGCTTGACCTAGCCTTTCCAGGTTATTACCAAAATCTTCCCATGACTTCTTTTTGGATTCAACAACTATTTGTTTTGCTCTGTTTCTTTCATCTATGTACAAATCCCTGTCTGCCTTGGTCCTTGTTTGGAGCCATTTCTGATAAGCCTTCTAATTACGTTTACAGGCTGCTCTTACTTCATCATTCCACCAAGATGTTCGCCTTTTCCCATCTTTACACACAGTTGTTCCTAGGCATTCCCTTGCTGTTTCTGCTACAGCATCCCTGTATGCCACCCATTCACTTTCTATATCCTGAACCTGCTTACTCTCTACTGTCTGAAATTTCTCACTAATCACATCCATGTACTTCTGTCTAATTTCCTCGTCCTTTATTCTCAAATATTTATATTATTAGTGGTCGTATCGATAAATACTACATAACCAAAGTTATACAGAATTAAATTTCTGACCATTTATGTCTTGCACATTTTTACCATACCGGCTATGATAACACAGATATTCATGAATTTGTATTTTAGTTGCCAAGTCCATATCGATGCCAAGCTATGAGAAAATGAGTTAACAGAATTTAATGAAAATCGGTATATAGAGTTAGGGAATAAGATACTACAGTCTAAGCTATAAACAATTTTATTCACCCTGGATGAAATTGTAGTTTAGGGGAAGGCGCCTAAAATTTTAATTTTTAAATACCTATGTTTTTGGTCCTATCGAAAAGTACTACATAACAAAAGTTACAGAGAATACAATTTGCGATCATTTATGTTTTATTCAGTTTTACCGTACCGACTATGATAAGAGTGGTATTTCAGAGTGGGATGAAAACTAAATGTAAGGCCTACAATATCGAAAGCGCATAACATTGATCAACAATAACATTACATTGACCATTGTTTGATGTCATGTTATTTGTCTCTTGTGCTGCCTCTCGACTCCAATAGATGGGATTACTGCTGCGTACCGAGTAGAATAGCCTGACTGAATATTGGCGGACAACAGCCGGGGAGTTAGAAAACTTTGTTCTTTAGCACGCCATTCCTCTGGTTCATACAGTTTCTGATACGGCTGGTATGTAACAAACTGGTTCTTCATAGTATTCCAGTTATTCGATCCCTACTCTGACGCGCTGTTTTGAATGAGCAGTGTGCATACTTAAGACAGATGCTGACTTAGTAGTAGTAGTAGTAGTAGTAGTAGTAGTATGGCCTGGTCTACAATAACAATTTAGGCCTATTCCTAATTATAGCACCACAATTCACTAAATAACTCAAAATTCAACCCTGGAAAGAGCCCTTTTTTAATAAAAGCTTCTTCCTCTTTACTTTTATTAAATTCTACATTAATTCTATTCCAAATTATCAGTGAAGAGGGGGTTTCTCCTCTGGCTTAGAGGAAAAATTTGAAAAATTTGCTTCCAAGTCAGATTTTTTCGCCGCCAGTGTAGTGAATTGATATTTTCCGACTCATCGGGTACTCCTAGGAAACAGATTAGTTAAAAGGGCATAGTTTTTGCCTTGGGAGTCCCCAATATTTGACCCTCTCCCCGCCGAAAGAAGACGAAGAATGTTCACGAATCACGGCTGTCTGCGGCTTGGTCATTCCAGCTCTGAAACTTTGGACTGTTAGATCGGCAGTGTAGTCCTGTTCATTAAAAGTGAGAAAATGTGTGGCGTTTCATAATAATAATAATAATAATAATAATAATACTTTGTTAACGGTAATACCATTTTACATAACAGTAGAGAAGAATAAACAAAACAAAACACACTAAAAAGAAAGTTCAGTGGAGTATAAGTAGAAAAATATGTACAGATATGTACACAGGTTATATTACAAGTAATCACAGGAAAGTAATAGTCAATTCTGGAGATTATATAAGTGATTTCTCAATTTTGACAATGAGCAGTTAAATATATCAATATCCAGTTTGTTTAGAGATCTTGACATTCGTTCAATTGGCCCATTGAATGCGTAGTTAGTTCTATGCCAATTTGTAGACAATGTATTCTTGAACCTTGTGCGTCTGTCTGGTACATGTACGTTAATTTTTGCAAGGAGTTGTGGACAATTCACCAAGGAATGAAGCAATTTAAAAATGAAGAGTGTATCCAATAATTCACGGCGTTGTGACAGGCTATGCATATTTAAGGACTGTTGAAAGGATGTATAATCAACATTATCATATGAAAATCCTGCTCTAAATGAATATAAACTAAGAAATTTATGTTGTACTGAGATGAGAAGGGTTCCAAACAGGTGTACAGTATTCTAGTATAGGGCGTACCATAGACACATACAGCAATCGATAGGTAACTAAGTTTGAAAATTCTCTAGAATATCTAGTAATGCAACCCAATCCTTGAAATGCTTTCTTACAAATATTTTCAATATGTTCATTAAACGATAGGTTATAACTGAATAAAACACCAAGGTCATTAACTTGTGAAACAGGAGTTAGATTGTTGTTATTACTAAATTTGTACTGAAATGATATTTTCTTCTTGTTTTTAAAAAACGATATTATTTTACATTTCTCATGATTAACTTTCAACCCATTTTGAATGCAATACTTTTCCAGATGATGTAAATCTTCTTGAAGTTTTAAACAATCAAGTGGACAATTAATTTGCATAAAAATTTTTATGATCAAGTATTTCATATGAAAGCATTGATTTTAATCGCGCCATTCCTACTGACGTCATTGTAATGTGTGGTCATTTCAGTGCGTAAAAACCATTCAGACAGTCTTTCTGAGGATGTAAAAAGGCAGATGGAGAGTGAGAGTGTACTATTATAATGAAAACTCCCTAACCTGATTGTGACTGATGGTATGCAAGCGGGTCTACCATTACAGTGAAAATTCCCTAACTCAGTCTTCATATGAGAAAAGATGTTTGGTGACTTCCCGACACGTTTCTAGGGTAACGTTAAGAGCTATGCAATTTAATACAATCTTGCTCACAACGTGTACACTAGAATTGCGTATACAGTGTAGACCTCTGTAGTGAAGCATGGGTACATCAGCTAGTGCTATATAATTCAGATCAAGTCTGAACATCGAGTATAGTTGTCTTGGAACTAAAATGCATAAATAACATGCATGTAAATGTATACAAATCACTACATAGCATAAGAATGAATTTTGATATGTTGAACTTAAAGATATTGCTAATTGGTACATCGATATCAATGTATATTGATTAGTTTTGCAAAATTGGTTGGTGGATGATGTGCTGTGATATATCGTGGTTTTTATTGCAAAATTTGTCCAAAATCATGAATTACATGGAAATGTGCAAAAAGGCAAATTCTGTTAAAATTTGTGAAAAATGGGAAAATGACTTGCATTTGCAATACTTCAAAACTGTAAAACATTCACAAACCTTGCAGTAGTCATTAAAAAACAAGTACATATCTGCCATACAATTTTTAAGAATTCATGAAAAACCTATTTGTGAATATAAGGTGTTCGTAATGATTTTTGTTTTCACTTCTCTATACTTCAGAATTGACTTCAATCAGGCACTACTGATCTGCATTTAGGGCAGTTGCCCAGATGGCAAATTCCCTATCTGTTGTTTTCCTAGCCTTTTCTTGACTGATTTCAAAGAAATTGGAAATTTATTGAACATCTCCCTTGTTAAGTTATTCCAATCCCCAAATCCCCTTCCTATAAACGAATATTTGCCCTAATTTGTCCTCTTGAATTCCAACTTTATCTTCATATTGTGATCTTTCCTACTTTTGAAGACACCACTCACACTTATTCATCTACTAATGTCATTCCACGCCATCTCTCCACTGACAGCTTGGAACATACCATTTTAAATTAAGAACTAGTGTTAGGTTTAATGGTGTACCCAATCAGTACACTTCAGTTTACAAGTGAAATCTATTTAATATTAAAATATATTAAACATACTTCGGAACATATTTAGTCTAATTTAAGATTTCTTCAGCCATAACGTCTTGTAACAGAATACGATACTCATTGTTGCGGTCTAATAATTTTAAAAATGGAAGAACCCCTGTCCTTTACGAACTATTTATGAATACATTAAAGACAATAAATAATATTTTCATAAAATTGTCCAACACATCTTGTAATTTAAGACTTCTTCAGCCATAACGTCTCGTAACAGATTACGATACTCATTGTTGCTATCTAATAATTTTAAAAATGGAAGAACCCATGTCCTTTACAAACTGTTTGAGAATTCACTAAAGACAGTGAAATGAAATGGCGTATGGCTGTTAGTGCCGGGAGCGTCCGAGGACAAGTAAGGCTCGCCAGTTGCAGGTCTTTTGATGTGACTCCCATAGGCGACCTGCGCGTCATGATGAGGATGAAATGATGATGAAGACGACACATACGTCCAGCCCTGTACCAGCGAAATTAAGGTTAAAATTCTCGACCCTGCCGGGAATCGAACCCGGGACCCCTGTGACCAAAGGCCAGCACATTAACCATTTAGCCATGGAGCCGGACTACTAAATGCAATAAATAATATTTACATAAAATTGTCCATCACTTCTTGTATAAGAATATTTTCTTCAATGTTAAAATTTGAATGACATTTCTTAAAAATATGACATGCAGTGTTGGTAGCTGTTAGCTTCAGTATACTGACTGAGGGCGATTTGAATTCTGGTCTCGAAATAGGAAAATGGACCATATCCACATCAGAATACTTAAAAACTTTAATTCTTATGAAAATTCCTTTCAAAAAATAAGCTATTTCTGGTAGAAGGAATCTAATGCTTCTGAGATAGCCTGTCATATGGCAAAGATCTGGGCTGCATGACCACCATATTGATAGCTTAAATCTTATGAAAATTTAAGAAATCACAAATGCGTGACGTGAAACCTTGCCATGATGATGATGATGATGATGATGATGATGATGATGATGATGCTTGTTGTTTTAAGGGGCCTAACATCGAAGGTCATCGGCCCCAAAACCTTGCCATCAAAGTTGGTGAAACTCCCTATAGCTGGTTCACATCTGAGCCTCGCTGTTACTTGCTTCTCGCCACGCTACTGCGCGTGTTATGATTAATGTATCCTCTTGCTTGGCGGAACTTGGCTAGGGGCGGTTGGGGGAGCTGTGCTATTAGTAGGGGAAGGGGAAACAGCTCCACCTATTGGTAGAACGGGAGGGTGGGATGTTTGTTTTAGTGGAGGTAACTTCAAATTATTAATTACCGGGCGAGTTGGCCGTGCGCGTAGAGGCGCGCGGCTGTGAGTTTGCATCCGGGAGATAGTAGGTTCGAATCCCATTATCGGCAGCCCTGAAGATGGTTTTCCGTGGTTTCCCATTTTTACACCAGGCAAATGCTGGGGCTGTACCTTAATTAAGGCCACGGCCGCTTCCTTCCAACTCCTAGGCCTTTCCTATCCCATTGTCGCCATAAGACCTATCTGTGTCGGTGCGACGTAAAGCCCCTAGCAAAAAAAAAAAAAAAAATAATTTTTCGTGATGATAAAAGCAACGGTATCTGTTCATATAACAGATTTTTTGTTCTCCTGTACGTCATTCAAATTATTCTTTCCGTTAATACTCTGGTCCAAACTTATATAAATATTTTTGTATTTGCTCATCAGGTTCCCTTGGCTCACTTTTAAAAAAATGGTCAAGTCTCTATTTATGTCAGTATATTGGTGACCAGTATCTCCCATATGGACACTCATAGCAGAATATTTCTTGTGTCTATTAGCATTGACGTGTTCTTTAATGTATTCTCAAACAGTTCGTAAAGGACATGGCTTCTTCCATTTTAAAAATTATTAGACAGCAACAATGAGTATCGTATTCTGTTACGAGACGTTATGGCTGAAGAAGTCTTAAATTAGACAAAGCATGTTCCGAAATATGTTTATTATATTTTAATATTAAATAAATTTCACTTGTAAAGTGTATTGATTGGGTGGACCATTAAACCTAACACTAGTTCAAACTGTTTGAAGTTTGTAAATTGTAACATACCATTTAGTCGAGCAGCTCGTCTTCTTTCTCCCAAGTCTCCTCAGCCCAAACTTTGCAACATTTTTGTAATACTACTCTTTTGTCAGAAGTAACCCAGAACCAATCAAGCTGCTTTTCTTTGGATTTTTTTCCAGTCCTTGAATCAAGTAATCCTGGTGAGGGTCCCATACACTGGAACCATACTCTATTTGGGCTCTTACCAGAGAATTGTATGCCCTCTCCTTTACATCCTTACTACAACTCTTAAACACCCTCATAACCAAGTGCAGAGATCTGTACCCTTTATTTACAATCCCATTTATGTGATTACCTCAATGAAGATCTTTCCTTCCATTAACACCTAGGTACTTACAGTGATACCCATAAAAAACTTTCTCCCCACCAACACACTAATTAAAACTGAGAGGCTTCTTTCTATTTGTGAAACTCACAACCTGACTTTTAACCCTGTTTATCACCATACCATTGCCTGCTGTCCATCCCACAACATTATTAAGGTCATGTTGCAGTTGCTCACAATGTTGTAACTTATTTATTACTCTATACAGAGTAACATCATCTGCAAAAAGCCTTATCTCTGATTCCACTTCTTTACCTATATCATTGATATATCTAATAAAGCATAAAGGTACAATAATACTGCCATGAGTAATTCCCCTCCTAATTATTACAGGGTCAGATTAAGCTTCGCCTACTCTAATTTTCTGAGATCTATTTTCTAGAAATATAGCAAACCATTCAGTCATTCCTTACGTTTCTCTGCAAAATCCAAAAAATTTCACCGTATTTTCTTGACACAGCATAAGTCCAAAAGCATGTACAGTATCATGTCTATAAGTACGGACGTGAAAGCATCAATAGCTACATTATTCTTACTGTTATTCTTCCATTATTTTTCTACTGATTCTATATTCTGGTGACCATATTAGATGCTCTAAGAACGATATTCGTTTCTTTTTCATTGTGCTAGCCACAGGTTCTATTTCTTTATAAACTGTCTCATTGGAAGCTAGTCTCCAGACACCGTTTACTTGATAATTTTTATTTAAACAGGTTCTCACTATTCTCCTTTCTACCTTGAGTACTCTCTATATTGCAACTGTGTTTGTTGCTTTGAATAATGTTTCACATGCATATGTAATTTGTGGCTGGGTGACTGTTTTGTAGTGTTTCAAATTGATTGCTATTGAGAGACACATTTTATTATATGTATTCTTGGTAACATGCTATCTGTAACCATTTTGTCTATTCTATTTTGCCATGCTGGTTTCTCATTCAGGTTATATGTGATTATTTCACCTAAATACAAGGTGTTTCATAAAGAATGAACCAATTTCATCAAGCTATATTTTCCCAACAGTCAGTAGTACAAGATTAAACCTAAGACACATGTGTTTGACTGATGTTCATGTTTAGTCCTGCAAGTGTTCAATATGACCACCACCAGCATCACGGATCACATCAAAGTGATAGGACAATTCCTCCCAAACGCGTTGCAGTGTATCGTGATCCACTGAGTTGATCACACGCGTTATCCACTCTTGAAGATCATTCAGTGTAGTGGGTAGTGGCGGAACATAAACTTTGTCCTTGATGTATCCCCACAGAAGAAGTCGCAAGGAGTGAGGTCTTGGGATCTGGGAGTCCATGCGAGTAGAGTACGATCCGTAGCAGTGTGTCAACCAATCCACCGTTGAGGCACTGTTTCATTCAGAAATGCTTGCAGTGGTAAGCTCCAATGGGGCGAGGCTCCATCTTTGGAAAATGAAGTCGCATGAGTATGTTTGCAGCAAAGGGAAGATCCAGGTCCGTAACATTGCAAGATAGCTTTGTCCTGTGACAGTGTTGGTGTTGAAGAAGAAAAGGCCATATACCCTGACATTACTGACTGCACAGAAAACATTTACCTTGGGAGAATTCCGTTCATGCTCGATTGTAGCATGTGGGTGTTCGGTTCCCCAAATCTGAACATTGTTATAATTGACACAGCCATTGATATGGAAGGTTGCTTCGTCACTAAAAATAGGCGTAAAAAGGTGTCTTCATCATCATTTTCCATGTTCAACATTGCAGCACAGAATTCCATCGGTTGTCCCTAGTCAACATATCTCGGTGCCTGAACCAGCTGAAGTCTGTACGGTTTCATGTGTAGGCATCTTTTCAGGACATGCCAGATACTCGTACTGCTCACCTGAAGCTGACAGCGACCTTAAGATATGGATTTCCGGACGCTCCGAGTAAATGCCTCTTGGATTCTCCTCACATTTTCTTCTGACCATGCAGTTCGCGGTCGATCAGGGCTTTTATGTTTACGCAAATATCCTGTTTCCTGGAACTGTTGGAACCATCGTCGGATGTTCTTGGGAGAGGGCCTGTACGCGTCATCGTTAAATCTCCTACGGAACTCGCGTTGCACCATGACCACAGACCCGGTCCGTGCGAACGCAAAACACAGAACGCTTTGTGCTCAGGTGTTACCATTGTTAGACTCGCGTGGCAATTGAGTGAGCTCACTGCTGTGCAGGTTGGAGTCGGGAGAGGGGCGGGAGGGGAGGAAGGCACGGAGCACTCTACTGACTACTAATAGAAATGTGTGGCAACGCCCTTTGTAACGATATGTGACTCGTTCAGCTGCGTGGCTCGAGTATGGCGCAATAAGCCTTTGAAATCAGTTCATTCTTTATGAAAGACCCTGGATTTAAATTTTTTTTACAGTTTTTGTTTCTTGGTCTCCCAGCCTAATTTTGTTTGCAAGCGGAAGTTGAGTTAGCATAATTCCTGTTTCTTCAAATGAAATTCTCAAACCAATATTTTGAGCTATTTCCTGTAAAGATTTTATTTGTTGGTTTGTTTCCTGAATCTCATTGGCCAGAAGAGCTGATCATCAGCAAATCCTAGACAGTTCAAATGTATGTTATCCTTCTGGGTTCCAATTTTTATATTTTTCGAGTTGTTCTTGTACCATTCTCTCATAACGTACTCTAATGCACAGTTAAAAAGAAGAGGTGGCAATCTGTCACCCTGTCTTAAACCAGTTGTTACGAAGAATGGTTCAGAAAGTTCTCCTCTGAACTTAATTGTAGAAATTGTATTGGTGTAAGTTCAATCAATTTTAATAGCTTTGGGTGAAGTCCAAAATGTCTTTTAACATTTTTAATAATGATGGTCTGTAGATGAAGTCTTAAGCTTTCTTGAAATCTATAAACATTGTTGAAAGGGGTGTGTTTCATTTTCTGTAATATGCCATGACTAGTTTCAAAGTTATTATTTGTTCAGAGCAGCTTCTCCCAGGTCTAAAGCCTTTCTGGTATTCACCTAACTCTAGTTGTTCTTTAATCCGATTATATAGTATCATAGAGAAAATCTTATCCGTGCAGTCAAGGATGGAAATACCTGTATAGTTGTCTGGATTACTTCTTTCACCTTTCTTATGAATTGGATTAGTAATGGCTGTTGTCTACTGTTCTGGGAATTTTTCTGCTATCCAAATTTTCTGTAATATCATATGGAGGGATGTCTGAGTCGCACTGCCGGCGTATTTCCACATCTCTGCAAAAACCTGGTCTTCTCCACAAGCTTTGTAGTTCATTATTTCCTTAAGCGCTGTTTCAGCTTCTTTTGCTGTAAGTGGGTTTATATTTTCTGGTTTTGTTTTTATCGGGGTGTGTGTATCAATTAATAAGAGCTTTCCAGGTTCATCACTGTTCAAGAATTTGTTAAATGCTTCCGCCATGATTTCTGCGCTTTTCTTATTGTTATGCGCTATTTTTCCATCTTTATTTTTCAACAATAATGTAGTGGGGTTGTATTTTTTGCAATTGTTTACCAAAGGCTTTGTAATAATATCTATAATTGGTTTTGTAATAATTTTCCTCAATAGAGTTTATTCAATCTTTTTGATATTTTCACTTAATTCTTCTAATAGTGTGGGTGAATTCTTTTCTGACGTTCTTGAGGTTCATGGCATTTTCTTCTGTTTTGTGGGCTTGAAATTTCAACCAAGCTTGATAGGTCATCTAAATTATCTGTTAGTCTTGTAGTTCCTGTTCTTTGCCGACATGGGTTATTCTGGATTAACTGATGAGGGTTGTATGACCTTTTTCTCTCCAACTCAATTTTGTCTTTTTCTTCTTAATGGAGTAAATTTAATCTTGATTTTAATTAAGTAATTATCTGAACCATTGTCCATTCCCCTTTAGAACTTTGACATTGTGGATTTCCTTGTGAATGAAATTGTCCAAACATACGTGGTCTCGCTGCCATTCTCCTTTTGTCCAATCAGGATGTTTTCAAGTTTTAATTTTGTGTAGATTTGGAGATTAGTCCATGGGTTCTGCAAATTTCTATGAATCTTTGGCCATTTCTGTTAGTATATTTATGAAGAACCCACTTTCCTACTAGCACTAGGAAAGTTTTGCAATATGCAGAAACGGTTGGCTGGACACCCCTATTATGGTGAGGGATGAAAAGAGGGGTGAAGACCGGTCTAGAAGACAGCAAGGCACGACCTTCATACCAGTTGTTACCAAGCAGTGGGATTGAAAGCAAGTTAAGATGTCAGTGTGGTCTAAACATGAATATCGCGCAATTATCCGCTACAGTTTTGGTCGTGGATTAACTGTTGACCAGTGCCTGGAGGAAATGACTCCTGTGCTGGAGAAAGACTGTCCACATCGGACAACAATTTTCCGCTGGTACAAAGAGTTCCAGAGGGGAAATTTTGGGGTTGAAGATGATCCTCGTTCTGGGCGACCGTCTGAATCAGTGACTGAGAAAAACATTGAAGCTGTGAGGAAAATGTTGCAGCAAGAGAGGCGGTTGACATATCGGCAGGTAGAAGAGACCCTCCTCATCCCTGCACCAGCTATTCATTCAGTTCTACACTACCATCTCCATGTTGGAAAGGTTTGTTCCCTTTGGGTGCCCCATTCACTTTCAGAGGAACAAAGGGCACGTTGAGTGAAATGGTGCCGAAAAATGCTAAAACAGTTTGAAAATGGGACTTCGTGTAACATCAGTAGCATCGTTACAGGTGACAAAACTTGGCTTTATTATTACGATGTCCCAACGAAATCCCAGAACAAGGTGTGGCTGTTTGAAGATGAGGGTACTCCTGTGACTGTGCGAAAGTCAAGGTCAGTGAAGAAAAGGATGATTGCGGTATTTTTCACTAAACGGGGCATCCTGACTCAGGTTGTGCTAGAAACACAAAGGACAGTTACTGCAAAGTGGTACAATGAGATTTGTCTGCCTCAGGTCATCCAGGCTCTCAAGCAGCTCTGTCCAAGGTCACGGCTCAACTATTGGCTCTTGCATCACGACAATGCTTCAGCACATCATGCTAATAATGGATTTTCTTGCCAGATCGGATTGTGCTTGATCACCCTCCATACAGTCCTGATCTTGCCCCATGTGACTTCGCACTCTTCCCAGAAGTGAAGATGAAGCTGAAAGGGCGGCATTTTGCATCCGACGAGGAGCTTCTGGCAACATGGGATCAAGAGTGTGGAAATGTAACTGAAGAAAAGTGGTAGAGTTGGTTCAGTGACTGGTTTCGACATATGGATAAGTGTATTGAGTGTGGTGGAAATTATTTTGAAAAAATCTAAAGCGTTCACTCACATTGCAAAACTTTCCTAGTGCCCTCTCAGTACTTCTCCTTTTCCTTACCTAGTTGAGCGTTAAAGTCCCCTATAAAGAACTTTATGTTACTCATATTTATTTTATTCATTGTCTGATCAAGGAGATCCCAGAAATTATCAACTTCTTGCAGAATTTTTGTTAGGAAATTTTTTTCATTGGTAGGGGCATGAGCATTTATGATGGTGTAAAGTTTGTTTGTGGTTTGTAAAGTTAGAATTGCAAGTCTCGGTCATATGGCTTTAAAATCAATTACGGAATCTATTATTTTCTAATTTACTATAAATCCTGTACCAAATCAGAATGTTTCAATGACCCTTTGGCCTGGCTTCCCGTTGTACACTCTATAACCTTGAGACACAAAAGGATCTTCTGTTAAATTTCTAATTTCTTGAAGTCCTGCCACAAGAATATTTTGCCTATCTAATTCATCTGTGAAGTTCTTGAGCTTTCTGGTTTTCAGTGAGGAGTTTATATTGTGTGTCGCAATGTAGTTAATATGTTTATGTTTGATGCTATGTTTGTATGTTTGGTTATATGTATGTATTTTTGAGTGTTCAAATTCATTCTAGTCTAATAGGCGACTACCCACCAAATCTGATGTAGTCTTCTTCTTCCTTAAGGGGTTGGACGGTGGAATTCTTTTACTAAAAGACTTTTCTATATCTGACTATCAAAAGTTATCAACCTTAAGTGGAGCATGCTCCTATTTACAACTACGGTTGTTAGCCGCAGAGGATATATATTCAGCCACCACTATCATGTGAAATAGACGCTGTTGGGGTACCGCCACTAACATTTGGAACCATCGTGCCCTTTATTGCCTCAAGATGTTCATTTTCTGGCTGTAATTTTACAGCTTTAAGCCAACCCTCCTCTTTTTCCTGGGCTTGGGACCAGCAACAGCAACTACTGAGCTACTCAATCCACCCAGCAGGTACTGCAGGCAGAACAACAACAATAAAATAATAATAATAATAATAATAATAATAATAATAATAATAATAATAATAATAATAATAATAATAATAATAATAATCTTCTTGAATTGAGTGGCTTTTCTAAAACTGCCCTCTTCAGGGTAAAATGAGTCAGCTCTTGAGTGATGTCAGTGAATATTAAAGGTTTCTCATCACGCCAGTACTGGCTTATATGTGCTCAAAAACCAAGTGTGACATCCTTTGATTCCGGTGATCAGCAGCCAACAGCTTTTCCAGGCATGCGACTGATTATTCATAGTCCAAGCTCTGTGTGTGGTAGTGCTGTCTTCTGCCGACCTGGACTGACTATCTTGTCCACAGGTATCAGTGGGAAGGAAGATACTAAAATTCTAACCGGAGAAATCCGAGTTTTCACCA
The DNA here is from genome assembly GCF_040414725.1 of Anabrus simplex. Lineage (NCBI taxonomy): Eukaryota > Metazoa > Arthropoda > Insecta > Orthoptera > Tettigoniidae > Anabrus > Anabrus simplex. The sequence continues at coordinate 607,902,402 of NC_090266.1, read as the reverse complement.
TAACATCATTTTATGAACCATCTTCAAGACAGTGTCACATATGACTCCAAACAGCCCAAATCATTCACAAGCATGTGTTGGTCTAGTCACACTAACCCAGACAACATCTTTATCAACACCAGAAAAAACTCAATGTATCAGAACTAATGATGACTGCTTCGTGCACAGCCAACATTGACCCATCATGTGCAGATATACATCTGGCATTCATACACTGTACTCATGAAGCAACCCCATTTCAATATCAGTTAGGCTTATTGGGAGGAGTTCTAACTACAGCTGACTTCACCATCATAAAATTTCCTACAATTGACATTTTTTAGAAGTAAGTTAGTTGATAGTAATGTATATTTCGTCTTTGTGAAAAATGAACTTACACCTGAGGCAGCACAAATTGTTTGAAAGGTTGAGTTAGGATATTGAATTTTGAGTTTGTCCCAGAACCTTCTTATAAATGAGTGATCGGATTCATCCTGTAAATTTGCATTATTATAATTTTATTATATATGGATAGTACTAAAACAGTAACTATGGCCAGGCAAATGAAGTGTAGTATGTAAATGTTCAAATGAGAGTAAAAATATCATAACTTAACAGTTCTGCAATTGAGGTTCTTGTCAGCAAGAGATGTTAGCTGATGTCTCTTGACTTCATGAGTGCAGCACACATGAGAAACATCTGAATCCAGTGACAGTTGTTGGTATTGTGCGCTACAACTTACCATTGTTGTACACTAGATCATCTAGAACTCAAAACAGTGGTAAGGTATGGGACTGTTGTTACAGTGCCATGCCAACATTTCCTAATATTGAAAAGTAACTAAATGATCGGAATCACACCATCTGATTGGAATCGCCTCATTTTTTGATACAGAACCTAGAATAGTAGTTCAAACGACCATAGAATCTTCAGCTCTCAAAAGGAAACAATTTAGTGTTGTGTCAATTCATGAGAAAATTCACAGAAGCACGGTTTGAAGGTTTGGACGTGTTCTATGAGCAGGTACGATTTCAAAAAGGGACTACACTTTGGAGGTGATCAGGAAGAAGCCCAAGGGTTGACCTGATCAACAAAGGACTGATACTCTGCATTGCAGCGTGAAGAGTGTATATTTACACTCTCTTGGCCTGCGATCGAATCAAATGGAGACTACGGAGCAACATAGCAGACCCTGCTGCTTAGCGTGTCAAATGCTGATGAGCATGGGTTGGTGGTATTAACAATACATGTTTTACTTATGTTCCTGCTCGCACAGTAAGATGAATGAGTGATATGAAGAGAATTACATTTGGTGAGGCTGAGGGAATAGTAAATAAATGTCTTAAGACAGTAGAAATAAGTAAAATAAGGCCACAAATGGGTATCACTGCAACATAGGGATACAATTACTTCCTGAATTAATAGGATTAACATGAGATTTTTTGATGATTCCTTTGGTTTAGGACAAAGACAGTAATTACATTTACACCAATCTTGAATAACTGGAACAAAAATTATTGTAGCAAATATTAAGGTATTTCCTTGATCTGTTTAGCAGTCATGGTGTTTAAAGGGATTGTATAAGAATGAGTACATTCATTGTTTAAGTACTGGTGATATAGTTTTGAATCAAGTAATGTTTGCAACATCAGATTTTCCATGTGCATCAATTTATCTAAGAAAGGCAAGAGCAGGAGGAGTAGGCAGCTGTGTTAATGTTTACAAATGTAGAGAAGATAACAGTGTAGCAAGGGAAATTTTGTTGACAGAACTAAGAATTGTGATATCAAATGAAGGTTATTACAGGTAATATAAAATATTTATACCATGAACCTACTATGCTGGCATAGCAGGGGGAGAGGTGATACTCCCACGTGGCGCGTCCCAGATGGCGGATAGGGGGGTCCTAACGGGCTTGCCGGCGGACTTGAGGGAAATGAAATACCTCTCGCGGACCAAACACACAACCCCCTGTGGGTGGGGGACGCAGATGAAGAATACACCTACGGTATCCCCTGCCTGTCGTAAGAGGTGACTAAAAGGGGCAACCAAGGGATGATTGTATTAGAACTATGAAACTACTTGTGATTAGTACCAACTTGCAGGGAACACCATGGGTCGCTTTTACTTGTGCGTAGTACCACTTTTAGGTACAAAATAGGTTTGTGATTAGTAGCAACAGAGTGCGTTGCCGGCTTTTACAGTACCTGTGATTAGTACCACTATATGAGCGACACCATGGTTCTGGCATGCCTGTGATAAGTACCCACTATATGAGGAACACCACGGGATAGTGCGGGGTCCCTGTGGTTAGTACATTATGTGATGAACACCATAGGTTTGCATTGCCTGTAAATGGCGCTGCAATGTACGAAACACCATAGGTCTGTATTACATGTGCGAATTTCATTACCTATGAGCAGTACCATAATGTGTGGAATACCGTGAGTCTACGCTACTTTTGATTAGTACCGCAACATGAAAAATACCATGGTTCTTCTTTCTTAGCGGTAAGTGCCATTATGAGGGGTGGATGACTTAGAATTTGGACCCCTTTAGACTACAAGCATCATCAGTTCAGTATCATGCTATAGAAGCAGTCCGTTGGTCAGTAATACTATTTTCTTACGTCAATTTCTGTGGATGTGAGACATTACGGGTCAGATTCACTGATTGTTTTAAATTCGTATCCATCCATTCATTCTTCGTCCTCACGTTTTGAATTCTGGTCAGTGGAGGATTTTGGATGTTTAATTTGTCATCACATTTCATCTCATTTCGTACCATTAGGGGCCGATGACCTAGATTTTAGGCCCCTTTAAACAACAAGCATCATCATCATCATCATCATCATCATCATCAAAATATTTATATTGACAATCAGATTATAGTGAGAGTGGATGGTTGAATGAGTAGGCTTTCATGATTCTTAACAATTATGGGGATCAGTTGAGGCCATAGTCTTTCACAGTTTTCGTCCTAGGATACATGGTCCATGTATCGAAAGCATAAAGTGTGAGGGTGAGTTTCAGTTAGGTGGAGACATGATACTTGATTTAGTTATGATGATGACTTGAATACTGTTGCAGTCTGAGTTGGAAACCTGTGATCTAGTTGTAGCATTTGAAGAGAAATGCAATGAATGTGGTACAGTTGCTAGTATAAATATCAACATTTACCCTTCGATAGTGAAGATAGTAGGAAAGGATTAAATGTCAGGTGGAATACACGAATTGTTGCAGGTCGACCTTTTCAAGTACTTAGGTTGTGTTTTCTCCTAGGTTGGTAATTTAGCAAGAAGAAACATATCAAGGAGGAGTAAAGCTAATGCAGAGAGCTTTCATTTGCTATCTACTGTATTTTGCATGAAAGCTTACAGACAAAATTATACTTGCATCGCTCTGTTTTTAGGCCAACTTTGCTGCATGGGAGCGAAAGCTGGATGGATATCGTTTATAAGCTGGAGGTAGCACACATGTAAGTAATGAGAATAAATGCTAGTTTGAACAGGTGCGAACAACTGATTGAGCACATTCAAAAAATGGCCAGTGATGGGAAAAGTACAAGAAAAAAGTAACTGGGCTCAATTACAGTTACATGAGAAGCATTTTACTTAATTACAATTACAAATTACTTTTTCAATGCGTAATCTGTAAAATTACAACTGCATTTAATTTACAGAACACCAGTCTTCAGGAAATCATTGACTTCTCTTTTTTTGTGTGCATGGGGCGAGGAAAAATATATTACTTCATTTTGTGTTCCTTTAGCATAGAAGCATTTAGTGAGACTAAACATGATATCTTAGAACATTCAAAATGATTTTTACTTATAGTTCATGTTTTTGTTAATGAATTTTAGCATTTCAAATAATTTGTCATTTACTGTACAAAATAATTGGTTTTTAAAATCTTCATCACTAAATCCTGACCCCTTTGTGGAAAGCAGATGTTTGCATTTGCTGAAAAACGCTCTACAGGGATAGTTTAAGGAACACCTGTAATGGATACTGTAGGATATATTTGATGTCTTTGAAAGTATTGGAGGACAGGTAAGAGAATATCTGTTGAAGCTAGTAATTGTGCTGTATTAGAACTGAAAAAGTTATCATCATCGCAAGTTTTCCCCAATTTCTGCTTACATGCAATGGATATTGATTAATAGAATATAACCATTACTGGAATGTAACAATTACATTTTTTCCAAGTAGTAAATTACAAGTAAAGATTACATTTTGTAAAATTAACAGTTACAGGTAAAAATTACAAAAAAACATTATTTGTTACAAGTAATTCGATTACTTTTACTCGATTACTTCCAAACTCTAAAGATGGCATATAGGCTCAGACAAGAATGAGCATGTTGGATAAAACTGCATGGCTTCATTGGTGGAATCGTGTGAAGTGAGTGAAGGAGGGTAGGCTGCCTTTGTAAATAAGGGACGACAATAATAAGACTATGTATTTAATAATTTCAAGGTAAGAGATGAGTAAGTTAGAGAAGCCTCTGTGCTAGCTGCAAATAAAGTGTCAGATGCTTGCACACTGAGTAGTCTATAATAAATATATATTTTTTTTAAAGTCAAAATAAAAATTTGATGGCTTTCAATTATCCCTGTTGATAGTTGAAGTTAGCTGAAATGAGTAGTGAAAGTTGAATATTTATACTACAAATAATATAATAAATGCATATAAATACGCATTAGACAGACTTATATCGATTCTCTGTACTATATTCCATTAGTGATATTGTTCTGTTCACACATACACTGAAATGGTATCTGGCACTTACTTTGTCACACAGTTAACACATAAAATTCTATGATGGTTCATGGTATTCTGGTCTCCTGCAAAGTTTATGATAAAATCCATGCACTGTTAGTCTTGTTATAGCGCTGTGTAGTTTGTTGTTTGATCCAGACCAGTTTCGGTTCATCATGGCTTCAGTTGTGTAGAATTCTGATTATCTTGGTTCTCTTTTCTTTCCCTTCCGTTCTTAATTGAGTTTCTTGTATAGAGAGTTCCAACCTTAAATTGCAGTACAGCATAGATGGAGCGCGCTGTTGCAAAATCGACCCGTGACTCAAACAGGGCATCACAGTTCCACATTTTTTGTTTGTAATTTTGTAATTTTAAGTTCATTCATCCGTAAATTGATATTTGTAGGACGGTAAAATAAATACAACATACCTTAATCACTGTCGTTGCTCTCAGACATTGGTCATACACCTATCATTTCTGCAAGGCCTGATGTTCCCGCTTTGGATGAACCGGGTTCGGGAGATGAACTTGAGGATGATCCGGACGATGAAGAAAGTCTTATTAAAAAATGTTCATTGTCAATATCGTCCTGTAATTCGTCTGCTTTCCACAAATCTCTTTCATTTTTCTTTACTTCATTCACGTAATTTGGAATATAGTTTTGGAAAATCATGGCAAAGAATCTTCTCCGTTTACCCGACCCAAAATCATGTTCAATGTCGGTGGTATGTTAGCAAATAAAAGAGAGTGAACAACCCAACGCTCTCCACTTTGCACAATTTCATCATATTTAATTTTCCTTGCATTTTTCTGCCATCCTTCTCTTTTTTGCTTTTCTTTTGGTGGGAGTTCGCAGAGGACCATGTGTGTTTTCCATCCGTATAGCATACATTGTTCTTTCAGAACAACCTGTAGCTTTAGCTGTTTCACTGACTGTGCTACTCACATTCATAGTCTTTAAAAAAACCAAGCTCGATAGCTGCAGTCGCTTAAGTGCGGCCAGTATCCAGTATTCGGGAGATAGTGGGTTCGAACCCCACTGTCGGCAGCCCTGAAGATGGTTTTCCGTGGTTTCCCATTTTCACATGAGGCAAATGCTGGAGCTGTACCTTAATTAAGGCCACGGCCGCTTCCTTTCCTGTCCCATCGTCGCCATAAGACCTATCTGTGTCGGTGCGACGTAAAGCCAATAGCAGTAGTCTAAAAAATAATCCAGGACACTCATAATAATATTGCGTTCTTTTCCCGTGAGTTTACCTACGGAACGTTTCTTTTTAATTTAACGATCCATTGTACATCCTTCTGCACTTTTTCTTCGAAAACCCCCTGCTCGAGCACGAACTTACAACTACACAGACTACACAAACACAATCCACTTATCCTCAAGAACTATACATTTATCACTGATCTTTATTTAATCAATCTTATAATACTGATTAAATGAACACCTCTGCACACGACTCTCTGTATATTTAAATGCTGACTGTTTGAGAGATCCCTACTGGCCATCCAGCCAGCCGAGTCACTCATGAAACGTAAACAAACAAGACGTTCTCCCTGTCATAAATTAAGAGATAAGCGAGATAAGGACTTGAGGTATGATTTGTAAATAACTTCCATATCTGGAAACCATTTGCTTTGCTTTAACCACGCCATGCCAAGTCAATAGCAAAGACGGTGGCCAGCGACTGACTTTTTCCTGTACACATTTCTGCCTTTGTTCTTTGAACTACGGAATGTTTCTTTTTAATTTGATGATCCATTGTACATCCTTCTGCACTTTTTCTTCAAACTAAGATCCCCATGCACGAGCACGAACTCACGAACCACACAAACGAAATACACTTGCCCTCAAGAATTGTACATATGTCACTGATATGTATTTAATCACTATTATACATACTACTGACAAAATGAGCACTGCACTGCATGCGACTGTCTGGAAATGTTAAAAGGGCATGTTTGGGAGATCACTACTGGTACTTCAGCCAGACAGCCAGACAGCCGAGTCACGTGCAAAACCAAAATTCAAGGAGACCTTCTGTCACAAATTAAGAACTAAGCAAGATAAGAACTTCAGGATTGTTTTAAAAATAACTTCTGTATCTGAAGTCCATTTGCCTCGCTTTGACCCCCCATGCAAATTCAATAGGAAAGACACTGGCCAGCAACTGACTTATTCATGCCTGCAGATATAAATCCCTGAACATGACTGAAAGTAAACACATATACTGCATTTTGTTATCACTTAAATTTAAAAATAAACTTATTTACATTGAGCTGTTGAGCTGAAATGTTTCTTTACCAGCAGTGAAAAAATTAGGAAAATAATGAATATAAAATAGGAGTTATGACATAAGTTCTATGCAATGAAGATTTTGCATTTGGCGCAACTTTCCATTATATTACCATTTTCACACTAAATTATTTTTTACATTTTTTTTTTTTTTTGTTAACAGCTTCAAATGCGCCTTGAAATTCTGTACATAACACAATATTCACCCATTTTAACCGATAACATTCTGATTTACGGATATTTGGCAAAGCCGCTGCATTAGAGTAGGACGGCGCTACCCGCAAAACATGGGAGAAGGAAAGAGACAGAATTATCTCATTACTGCTGTACTGCATTTTAAGGTTGGAACGCTCTATAAATAGTAGTGTGAGCCTGGTGCATAAGTCTTCTATGAGGAATGTTTCTCAGGTGAGCTTGTATGCTAGTCTTGCGGGACTGTACTTTGAGACTCCCAATGTTGCTTTCAGGAATCTTGCTTTTGCACTTTCAATGGTCTTTAGATTATTGTATTTGAGATTGATCGATATAATTTCTAGGCCATATGTTAGGATAGGAAGTACCTTGGCGTAGAATAAGTTCATTGCTCTTGGTAGTGATAATTGTGTAATGTTTGAAAAGTCATGTATTGCTGCTATGGTGGCTGTTGCTTGTTCTTTAGTGTGAAGGCTAAATGATTTGGCTGTTGTTTCAATTGTTACGCCTAAATATTTTAAGGTGTTTGTCATTTAAAATGGATCATTGTGTAGCAAGATAGTGTCTTTTCTAGTTGTTCTTCCTCCTTTCCTGAAGATTATTTGTACTGTCTTTGATTAGTTTATATCGTGTCGGTAGATTTACTGGCACATAAAAGAACTCCTGCGGGACTAAATTCTGGCCCTTGGCGTCTCCAAAAACCGTAAAAGTAGTTAGTGGGATGTAAAGCCAATAACATTATATGATTGGTTTATGGTAAACTCGTTACCTGCCCATGTTTTAAGTTTATTTATGGTGTCTTGTAGTCCTTTCCTACATGTCGAATCAAGAACCATGTCGTCAGCGTATAAGTACATGACTACTGGAGACGTGCATAGTTGGCTTATATCTGCTTTCATAACATTGAAGAGCGGGGACAAACAATGTTCCTATAGAAAATGGACCTTCACTGCTTTGCATTGGTAACCAAAATAACAAGAAGGTTGATAAACCTTGGATTAATCATGGATCCACCAATGTAAATGATGTTTCCTTAAATGATTCAAAATATGACAATCTTGTGAAAGATGCAGAGTGAGTCTCGGCCCACAGTGGCCACGGCTGTTCCGTGGTCCGACAGCTCTGCACTCTGACCGACCCACCAAGCAGAGGAGGGGTGGCCACGGCTGTATTCGGGAGATGAAGAGGGGGTGGTCCCCACACCGTTGGCTGTCCTGAGAAAGGTTTTCCATTCTCCTGTACTAAGGCGAATGCCGGGACAGTTCCTAGTATAGGCCAAGGTGGCCAAACCTCTCACCTTCTCCACGCGTAGTAGTGGTAGTGGTGGTGGTGGTGGTAGTAGTAGTAGTAGTAGTAGTAGTAGTAGTAGTAGTAGTAGTAGTAGTAGTAGTAGTAGTAGTAGTAGTAGATTATTGGGAACAAACACTCAGACAGAAGTGATGTGATATTCGAGAGCTAACATTGTAGCCATGTTCCAACACTGGATCCCATGAAATCACTGAAACTGAGCAGTATTGGATGTGGTCAGTACTTGAATGGGTTGGCAGAATTTTCTTAGCTGGAGGAGGAGTGGAAAGTGAACTTGTCACCCTACTGCAAATGAGCCCTTGATCTCGGTGCCTATCAGTAATCACTTGCTACTTACTAGCTTGCTAATGTACACGTATATGCTTGGAAAAGTCACTATGCTTTTCATTTCTCTATTTGATATTTTTGAGGTAAATGGAGTTACCTGTAAATGAGTCTGCCTTTGTTTAATACTGTACTTTGTTAATGATGAAAACTGCATGATGATTTTGATGATAACCACTAGTACACTCGACATTGAAGTAGAGATTGTATGAAATACAATCTCTGTTTCATTACCATTCCCAAAATACATTTAAATAAGGCAGTGATTCAGAGAATAAGGAAATCACATTGAAAATGTTTTGCAATCAATGCAATCTGGCTAAGATATTTAAAATACATGTTTTATGCAAATGCTAAGCAATGAAATATTATTGTGAAGTGAACAACATTCTATTTAGTATTCTATCACTGATGTAGAATGTGAACAAACATAACATTTAAAATTTTGTAGGAATTATTGAAAATTCCCAGTTTATTCAAACTTGATTTTAGATGATGCTAAGTTATTTCTAAATTAACTATTGCTACTATATTGTGGCAAGTTATCAGGGTCCTAAAAACAAAAAACAAAAAAAAAACCTTTGTAGGAATAAAACAGCATATTAGTAGATTTCATCCTCAAGAATACAGAGAAAAAATTGCTATTGAAATACCAATCCAAAGATACCAAATCAGGAAATGGCAGCAAAAACACCTAGGAAGTCTCACAAAGAAGAGAACAATGAATTTACAATAGCCTTAGAAAGATGGTCAGAAGAATTCAATAATATAGCTAATGTGGACATTTTTAACATCAAAAGTAAATGATTTGTTATATTTCTTGCAGGCGCGATTGATATGCTTCCTGGACCTAAACATCTGGCAGCAAGGTATTACAAAGCAAGAAAGGCAAATATCTACAGATCTAAATGAAATGATTTTAAAACATCAAGTAACCCATCAAGAAAGGACAAGAGGGAAACACAGATTAGAAGAGAGAAGTATGAATATGAAAGAGCACAGTACCTCTTTTATAACCAAAGGCGGAGAGTTAGTTGAATGTTATTGAAGGATGACAAGCATGCCTGTATGCTTGATCCTAACCTTCTTCATCAGGCATTCAGTAAAAAATTCTCTACCCCCAACACTGCTGTTAGAGGAGTTATCCAGCACCACAATCAGAGTCCTCTACTTATGAAGACATGACAGTGAGCTCTAAAGAAGTGCTGAATTCTATGACAAAAATGGCGTTAGATACAGTGCCTGGTCCTGAAAAGGTTCTTATGAGGGTTGTTAAATATGCACGAGTAGCCAGTATAATCGCTAAAATACTATAATGTTGACGGAGACATGGGTTCCAGAGTGTTTCAAGGTTGCTCATACAGTTTTAATTCATAGGGGTGGAGATAAGAATGATATAAATGAATGGAGACCATTAACAATATGTTCAATTCTAAGAAGAACCAATGAAAAGGTATTAGATGTATGGGTGAAAGTTGTCATCTGCTTTAATCCAAATCAAAGAGGTTTTACCAGACTTCCTGGAGCATTCATTAATATCTCAATCATTAGTTCAGTATTGGAGAAAGCTAAACAAGAAAATTGTAAAGCAGCAATGTTATTCCTTGATATTACGATGGCATATGACAATATTGGTCATAATCATGTTTGTTCCACATTGGAAGCATCCAGTCTATCACCAAAATTAAGAAGATAAATGATAAACTTACAGTCTGGAAACAACACTACAATACAGGCGATTAAGGGTGTAACAAAACACATTAATATTCATAGGGGCCTTCTTCATTGTGCAGCACTTTCGCCAATGATATTTAGTATGTGTATCAGATTTGTAATTGATGAACTATGTGAAAAATCAGTTGCAGAGGCCTTTGGATATCTGCTTGTACCTAGAACTGACAATCTCTCCATTATGTATGCACGATTGCGAGATGAGGCGACTACTTGCGTACTAGTGTGGCTGATCCCAATGTGAAGAGTGTAATGAAACTATATCCACTGCAAGCTACCTGAAGTGACCAACTTCACGTGACTATAGGCAACAAGCAACAGATCCCCCTCGAATGGATTTGCCGCTTGCAGTCGTCAGTACATCATGGTTCCTACAAGCACGTGGTTGTCTCCCATCGTCATACACAACATTATTATTATTATTATTATTATTATTATTATTATTATTATTATTATTATTATTATTATTATTATTATTATTATTATTATTATTATTATTACATCAATCAACATTTATCATGGATGTCGATAGTGAAAAGTTGATCAGTGCTGTTTGTGAAAAAACACCCTATGGGATATGAAAGATAAATGCTATCATTTTCAAGATGTACAACACAAAGTATGGGTGAATGTTACAAAGGAAGTGGGTGTTGATAATGGTATGTATGTCTGCCACTTAGTCCCCTTTCTTGATGCGGGGTCAGGGATGAGGTGAGATGAATTTACATGGCGTATTTTACGGCTAGATTCCTTCCTGACACCAACCTCAGTTGAAGAGCTAATTAAGATGGAATGATAATGGTGAATGAAACTGAGTAAGGAAGTGGAAGGAATCTGCTGTGGCCTATGAAAATGAATTGTCCCAGCATTTGCCTGGTGATAATGAGAAACCGCAGAAGACCATTCTCAGGCATTCTTAGGACAGCCAGCGGTGGGGTTCAAACCCACCTATCTCCCGAATGCAGGGCTTGGCTCCATAGCCATAGCGCGTCGGTACACATGGCCATTCCATTCAGTGGGTGTTAATAATGGTAACTAGTCTTATTAAATTGTCCGCCTCTGTGGTGTAGTGGTTAGTGTGATTGGCTGCCACCCACAGAGGCCCGGGTTTGATTCCCGGCTCTGCCATGAAATTTCAAAAGTGGTTCGAGGTCTGGAACGGGGTCCACTTAGCCTCTGGAGGTCAACTGAGTAGAAAGGGTTCGATTCCTTCCCCATCCGTCCTCGAAGTGGCTTTCTGTCCTTTCCCACTTCTCCTCCAGGCAAATGCGGTATGGTACTTAAGGCCACGGCTGCTTCATTTCCTCTTCCTCATCTATCCCTTCCAATCTTCCCATCTCCCCACAAGGCCCCTGTTCAGCATAGCAGTTCAGGCGGCCTGGGCAATGTACTAGTCCTCCTTCCCAGTTGTATCCCCTACCCAAAGTCTGAAGCTCCAGGACACTGCCCTTGTGGTGGTAGAGGTGGGATCCCTCGCTGAGTCCGAGGGAAAACCAAGCCTGGAACGTAAACAGATTAAGAAAAAAGTCTTATTAAATTATTATTTGTAATATATTTATTTCAGTAACATGTTGTAATTGATCCACAACAGTGTAGCTCATCTGCTGAACAACCGAAACTGGGGCCTCCAACAACCAACATCAAGCGAAGGAAAAATGAATGATAAAATGATGATGATGAGAAAAAATTACTTGAAATAGAGAAAGCAAAATTACAATTACTTGCAGAAAGTAAAGCCGTTAAGGACGACAGCAATTACCAATTTTTGGTAAGCCTCCTTCTTACATATAATTTATTCTTATAAAATTTTTCCACCTATTCAATACATTCTTTTTGCAGTGCATATATTTACATTACATTAAGTTGCTTGGAACTAGTTTCGACCCTACTCGGAGTCATCATCAGCCATAATGAAATAAATACACATTTTAGTCGATATATCATAAAATAATACATATTCTATTAATGAACATCATAAAACTAATGGTGTGAATTGTATGAACAATTATAATATGTGCCGTGATGAGTAGTTGAATTGGACCAAGTGCTATGGTTCTGGGTATATTACAGATGTTAAAATGTTGTTATGTAGCAATAAATGTACACATTAGGATAAAAGTACCTAAAGTAATTGCAATAAATTACGCTAAAATGTCGAAGTACAAATAGTATACAAGTGATTTTCTCTAGTAAATTCTGTAGGTATTACAATCTATGTTGGGCTCAATTATACACTGCTTCAATTAGTGGACATGTATCATTGGGTAGAATTTACACTATGGGATCAAAAGTATCCGGACACCCCCAAAAACATACGTTTTTCATCTTAGGTGCATTGTGCTGCCACCTACTGCCAGGTACTCCATATCAGCGACCTCAGTAGTCATTAGACATCGTGAGTGAGCAGAATGGGGCACTTCGCAGAACTCACAGACTTCGAACGTGGTCAAGGGATTGGGTGTCACTTGTGTCAGAAGTCTGTACGCGAGATTTCCACACTCCTAAACATCCCTATGTCCACTGTTTCTGATGTGATAATGAAGTGGAAATGTGAAGGGACACGTACAGCACGAAAGCGTACATGTAGACCTCGTCTGTTGACTGACAGAGACCGCCGACAGTTGAAGAGGATCGTCAACTGTAATAGGCAGGCATCTATCCAGACCATCACACAGGAATTCTAAACTGCATCAGGATCCACTCCAAGTACTATGACAGTTCGGCGGGAGGTGAGAAAACTTGGATTTCATGGTCAAGCAGCTGCCCATAAGCCACACATCACACTCAGGTTAATGTCAAATGACGCCTCGCTTGATGTAAGGAGCGTAAACATTGGACGATTGAACAGTGGAAAAACGTTGTGTGGAGTGATGAATCACGGTACACAATGTGGTGATCCGATGGCAGGGTGTGGGTATGGCGAATGCCCGGTGAACATCATCTGCCAGCGTGTGTAGTGCCAATAGTAAAATTCGGAGGCGGTGGGGTTATGGTGTGGTCGTGCTTTTCATAGAGGGGGCTTGCACCCCTTGTTGTTTTGCGTGGCACTATCATGGCACAGGGCTATATTAATGTTTTAAGCACCTTCTTGCTTCCCACTCTTGAAGAGCACTTCGGGGATGGCGATTGCATCTTTCAACACGATCGAGCACCTGTTCATAATGCACGGCCTGTGGTGGAGTGGTTACACGACAATAACATCCCTGTAATGGACTGGCCTGCACAGAGTCCCGACCTGAATCCTATAGAACACCTTTGGAATGTTTTGGAATGCCGACTTCGTGCCAGGCCTCACCGACCGACATCGCTACCTCTCCTCAGTGCAGCACTTCGTGAAGAATGGGCTGCCATTCCCCAAGAAAACTTCCAGCACCTGATTGAACGTATGCCTGCGAGAGTGGAAGCTGTCATCAAGGCTAAGGGTTGGCCAACACCATATTGAATTCCAGGATTACCGATGGAGGGCGCCACGAACTTGTATGTCATGTTCAGCCAGGTGTCCGGATACTTTTGATCACATAGTGTAACTCTTAGTACAGAAAGTACAGATATGTCTTCCGTTAGAGTCCTAATAATGTTGATATGGCTTGCAAGGATTAAGTTATGCGATTGTGCAGACTAATATGAACATGTCATTTGAATATCTTCTATGATTGTAAATGCACACTGTGTGTGGTGGTTTGAATAGATCGAAGTCTCAGTCCATTGCAGAACAATTAGGACCTATTGAAATAAAAGAAAACCAGAATTAACGCAAAGCTTGGGAAAAGAAGGGATGACCGAGCTCGATGGCTGCAGTCGCTTAAGTGCGGCTAGTATACAGTATTCGGGAGATAGTAGGTTCGAACCCCACTGTCGGCAGCCCTGACGATGGTTTTCCGTGGTTTCCCATTTTCACACCAGGCTAATGGTACCTTAATTAAGGCCACGGCCGCTTCCTTCCCAGTCCTTGCCCTTTCCTGTCCCATCGTCGCCATAAGACATATCTGTGTCAGTACGATGTAAAGCCAATAGCAAAAAAAAAAGAAGGGATGAAAAAACAAGTGAAGGATACTTACCTTGCGCGGCAGTATGTGAAGTGTGCAACCGGTGTATGAAAATGTGTGTGAGGAATGGAATTGTGTGAGAGGGGCGGGGACTAGCTGGTTGGACCGGGTGGATGTGGCGTGGGAAGGGAGGGAAGAGGGAGGAGGAGTTACCTTAAAGCGGGGCTGAAGGGTGTGGGGGTAGGGGTAATTGCTTTGGAAAAGTAGTTTTAATTAAACTTAGAATCGATTTGTGGTTAGCTGGATTATTATTTCTAAGAATAGTAATAAGCGGGTCAAATATGATGTTGGATTTCTCTGAGATTTCGTTGAGATTATAATTGGCATTAAAATACTGATCTAGGTGTATATAGTAGTTTTCCATTAAGTAAAGCACCCTTATTTGTTATTTCAAGAATGTCCATATCGTGCTCAAAACTGGTGAATTTATATCTTATGGCATTGGTGTGTTCATGGTATCTTATATTGAATTTCTCACTGTCTTCCTCACATAAGAAATATTACAGGTGTTGCATTTGATCCTATAGACTCCCGATTTTAAGAATCTGTTAGTATTATTGATATGTGACGTGTTTTGTAAAATGTTCATGTTTTTATTGTTGGTTTTGAAAGCTATTTTAGCACCTTGTTTCTTAAAAATATTGGTAACCTTGTAAATTTCATTGTTAAATGTGAAGTTGGAAAATGTAAGGGGTTTAGATACTTCTTTCTTGAGTGTAGTTATGGGACGATGTTTGTGTTTATTGATAATCCTTTCTATAAAATGCCTGTTAAACCCATTAAATTTTGCGATGCCGCGGATTGTGTTCAGTTAATTTTTTAAATCCTTCTTGGTCATAGGTATGTTGAAAGCCCGGTGAACTAAGCTGTTGTATGTCGCTCGTTTGTGGGACTGAGGGTTGAGTTTTGGCGAATAGTGGAAGCGGTTTAAGTTGGTTTTCTGAATATTTTATAAGTTAGAGAATTTGAGTATCTGGTGATAGTTAAATCTAGAAAGTATATTTTGTGGTCTATTTCAGTTTCTAGTGTGAATTTAATGTGAGGATCGTTATTGTTGAGTCTAAGGAGGGTGGTGATGGCGTTAACTGATTTTTTTGTTCATGATTACGAATACATCGTCAACATACCTAGCCCAGAAGTGGATGTTGTCGAATTTATTGTCAGTTGTCAATATTAGAGTTCTAATGAAGTTTCTGATTGTGTTCTGTTATTATTATTATTATTATTATTATTATTATTATTATTATTATTATTATTATTATTACAGTGCAAGAGAGATCTTTATAATTTTATTTCAAACTGCAACCGGGCGAGTTGGCCGTGCGGTTAGGGGTGCGCAGCTGTGAGCTTGCATCCGGGAGATAGTGGGTTTGAATCCCACTGTTGGCAGCCATGAAGATGGTTTTCTGTGATTTCCCATTTTCACACCAGGCAAATGCTGGGGCTGTACCTTAATTAAGGCCACGGCAGCTTCCTTTCCATTCCTAGGCCATTCCTGTCCTATCGTCACCATAAGACCTATCTGTGTCAGTGCGGCGTAAAGCAAATAGTAAAATAATAATAATAAATTTCAAACTACGATGAGCGTATTATAAAATTTGTCATTGGCGTATGGGAATTTGTATAGCGATCGATCCTAATAGAAGTGTGAAATTAACATGTAACTGTCCGACTCGTTGGCTGAACGGTCAGCGTACTGGCCTTCGGTTCAGAGGGTCCCGGGTTCGATTCCCGGCCGGGACGGGGATTTTAACCTTAATTGGTTAATTCCAATGGCACGGGGGCTGGGTGTATGTGCTGTCTTCATCATCATTTCATCCCCATCATGACGCGCAGGTCACCTACGGGTGTCGAATAGAAAGACCTGCACCTGGCGAGCCGAACTTGTCTTCGGACACTCCCGGCACTAAGAGCCATACGCCATTTCATTTCAACATGTAACTTACCAATTATTTCAGTGAATGTTTCATCATGACTAGTCAACAGTCAACAAGAGATGTAATGTGGATCTGAAAATCATATTTTAAAACCTGTATGAGAACTGCAATTTTTCTTAATGTTGCCTGAATATAGAGATGCAAAACGGACATGATTAATATGCAGTTAGACAGTTGCTTTGATTAAGAGTTGGAGTTTAAAGCTGCATTTCAACAGTAAACATTCCAGTTATGACTACCAATTTCCAATTGGCAGTAATGCAAAATGCCAACGGCTGTAGCCGTGTTGAAACACCGGATCCCGTGAGATCTCCGAAGTTAAGCAACATTGGGCGTGGTCAGGAGTTGGATGGGTTGCCATGCGCTGTTGGTGGGGGTAAGGGAATGGAGGAGCGGAAAGGAACTGGCCACCCTACCGCACATAAACTCCGGCTCAGGAGCACCTCTGCGGAGGTTCGGACCTGCCTTCGGGCAGAATAACCCTTACTTAGTAATGCAAAATCTGAAAGATTAAAATTTGAAAGGTTCATTAGCGTCCGGTCAACCTTGTGTGAAATGAGTTACCACAGAATAAGAGAAGGGAACACAGTGTTCTTTAAAATTATCCTGCTTTTTAGGTAGGGAAAAGAAAGAATCATTTGTCAGCTTTAAAGGTGTGAGGGAGTATCTTTCTGAAACTGTCAGCACATTATTTCCAAGTGATGCAAAAGTTATTCAACCCATGAAAATATACTTATGTCTAAAGCTATAAATGTGTGTTATCAGTGGATGTTTTCACTAACTCAAACAGGAAATAAATGTAGTTTCTGTGTACTCTTCGGCTCTGGACAAGTCTTAAGATAGAATTGACTGCACTCAATTGTGTGTGTATATTCATATTTTTAATGGTGTTTGACTTGTGGAAGAATTGCTAGGCTTCAAGGCTATTGAATGTAATTGTGTGGAAGAAATACTGTACGTATACATATTTTCCATGTGTCGACTCATTGCAGAGAATTTTATGATATCTGAGGGCATTAAAATATTCTTGCTACCTGATCAGAAAGCTCCTTCTAGTCTGGCAAATATAACTTGCATCACATTATTTGGTGTATTGGAGTTTATAAACTCCTGAATTTAGGAATTTATTGGAAGTATTAGTAGTGTGGGTGTTAAAAAATTGGTTGGTATATTTTTTATTAGTTTTGAAGGCTATATTAATGTTATGTTCCTTAAATATATTTGTAATCTATACATATAAAATAACTTGTCCTGACTGACTGACTGACTGACTGATTCATCATCGCCGAGCCAAAACTACTGGACATAATCAAATGAAATTTTGAGGATACATTTATAGTACAATGTAAGTGCTCGCTAAGAAAGGATTTTTGGATATTCCGTCGCTAAGAGGGTGAAACGGGGGGTGAAATTTTAAAATGAGTGTATCTATATCTCAAAACTTTAAAAGTTTACAGACGTAAAAATTGGTATTTAGAGTCTCCTTTAAAAATAAGGAAACACATATTTTTTGTTTTCAGAAAATCCCAATGGGAGGGGTAAAACACGGTGAAAAAGGGGTTGAATGCCTTTAATGAAGATACTTACAGTATATCTCAGAAACTGAAGATATTACAGACATGAAAATTGGTGTTTGGGATTTCCTTTGAAAATAAAGTAACACATTTTTTTTTGTTTTTGGAAAATCCAGTTAATGGGAGGGTAAAATGGGGGGGGGGGATTTTCAAAACGAGTGTATCTATATCTCAAAACTTTAAAAGTTTACAGATGTAAAAATTGGTATTTAGAATCTCCTTTAAAAATAAAGAAACACATATTTTTTTGTTTTTTGGAAAATCCTAATAGGAGGGGTGAAAAGGGGTGAAAAAGGGGTTGAATGCCTTTAATGAGGACACTTAAATCTCAGAAACTGAAGATATTGCAGACCTGAAAAATGGTATTTGAGATCTCCTTAAAAAAAAAAAAAAAACATGTATATTTTGTTTGTGGAAAATCCAATTAATGGGGGAGGGGATGAAAATTGAGGTGAATTTTAAAAATTATTGTATCTATATATCAAAACTTTTAAAGTTTACAGATATATAAATGTATTTAGAATGTATTTAGAATCCCCTTTAAAAATAAACACACACATTTTTTTTGTTTTTGGAAAATCCATTTAATGGGGGTTAAACAGGAGTGACAAATTGGGGTGAATTTTTAGAAAGACTATATCTACAGTATATCACAGAAACGTAAAATGTTACAGACGTAAAAATTGGTATTTTGGAATCTCCTGTAAAAGTAAAGAAACATAGGTGGTTTGTTCTTTGGAAACTCCACTTAAGGGGAACTATAAAGGGGGTGAAACATTAAAATGAGCATTTCTACAGTATATCTCAAAAACTTAACATGTTACTGAAGTGAAAAATAGTATTATCTCTATTAGAAATATAGAAACATATATTTTTGTTTTCTGAAAAACCACTTGGGTGGAGGGGTAAAAGTGACTGAAAATGGGGTTGAATTCTTTTAATTATGATACTGATATCTCAAAAGCTGAAGATGTTGCAGACGTGAAATTTGGTATTTGGAATCTCCTTTAAAAATAAAGAAATACATATTTTTTGTTTTCGGAAATCCACCTAAAGGCGGGGGAATTGAAAAATTAGTTGAATTATTTGTATGAGGATACTATTATCTCAAAAAAGAAAGATTTTGCAGACGTGAAAATTGGTATTTGGAATCTGCTTTAAAATTAAAGAAACACGTATTCTCAGAAAATCCAATGAAGGGGGGTGAAAGAATTGAAAAATTAATTGAATTAATTGTGTGAGGATACTTACATGTAATAAAAACTAAAGTTGTTACAGACATGAAAATTGGCATTTGGATCTGCTTTAAAAACAAAAAGAAGCGTTTTGGGGGGGAATCATCTTGGGGAGCGGGGGTGAAAAGGAGTTGAATTCCTTTTATGAGGACACATATCTCAAAAACTGAAGATGTTAGAGTTGTGATAATTGGTATTTAGAAGATCCTTTACTATTAAAGAAACAAGTATTTTTTGCCGGAAAATTCACTTAAGGTGGGAGGAGTGTGAAAGGAAGAGAAATAAAGTGAATTCTTTTTATGGGGATACTTATTTCTCGGAACAGACGTGAGCGTTGATATTTGGAATCTCCTTTAAACATAAAGAAACGTTGATTTTACTGTTCATAATGTTCTTTTTTCTGATCATAAACTGATCATTTTTAATCTTTCATAGTTTCGTTTTCAAGAGCCATCTTTTCCTTTGAAGAACAAAAGTTAGATTACTGTAGATTCTCCTGGCATATAAATAAAAATTTAAACACATTTGAAATAAACTATAGGAATGATAGTAACTGTGCAATTGTTCACCTCTATAATAAGGTCAATAATGCACGGAAGTATATCATGTATGCCACCAGAAACCTCGCGCACTTGCCTACGCGCGACGATGGTGCTGGTCACATTGTCAGCAATGACAATGGCAGCAGATGTAATTTACTGCCAAGTAGCGGTCTTGCATCTTGCTGTAGGGTCCAGAATAATAATAATAATAATAATAATAATAATAATAATAATAATAATAATAATAATAATAATAATAATAATAATAATAATAATAATGTTCTGGACCATGCTGGAAACGGGTTCTGGCTGGGTAATGACTATGATTGCAGTCCGGCCGCGGGTTCAGTACCACCAAGGCACCCAAGACGACACCACACCGGATCTCCTCAAGGATTTGATCCATATAAAAAATGCTTATAGGAAAAGATGGCAAAGATTTAGGGACCCAACTGACCGGGTGGCATACCTGGACCTAGCCCGGGAAGTACAAAATCGATTGCTGGAAGGAAAGATTGAAAAATGGGAGGAACTTTGCCGTAATCTCTCAGAAAATGAGTCAGATCACGAATTTTGGCAGATTCTCTCAGAAAACTAGTCAGATCGCGAATTTTGGCAGATTATATATAAAACGTTAAGCATTAAATTAGAAATTTCGGTATAATACCGTAGCAAAGCACGGGTATCTTGCTAGTATGGTATATTTTATCATTATTGAAAGTAAATGAAGCGTAAATATTTTTCTTGATAGGTTGACTGAGAGTTGATGTGGAATTTTTCTTTATTTTATTAATAATCTTGTTAACAAAATATTTGTTATAACCATTATCTTGTGCTATTGTATAAATAGTTTCAAATTCTTTCCTGTAGCTGTGTTTAGTCTACACATGGCCGATTTTGGACACTCTTTCCAATCTATACAAAAAGACATGATTTTTTACATCGAGCTAATAAAAGTAAATTATTAAACTATCTTGAAAACCTATATATTGCCTTAGATCAAAAAAATATTTCTACATATAATTTGAATTCACAAAAAATTGACATTCTATTAGAAGTTTTTTTCAACACAATTTCAAACCTTGTATCCCTTAACGCACTGTCCCTCCACCCCTGCTTTCCTACAACCCATACTCCTCCCTATTACCCGTCCCCTGACTTCCCCTCCTCCCTCCCCATCTCTAGACTAGGAGCATGCCGTCCATTACAACTTTTGTTCAGTGGTGAGATCACCACCAGTCACATCACACACGCCACTCCATTGGACCATGAGGTGAGACAACCCCTCCTCTATTTCATAATCTATGCCAAACTCTCAAGTTTCTCCACAATTTTAACAGAATTTTTCCTTCTTATAGGTTTCATCTCATGGAACAGTAACTCTTATAACTCGTAGAAGATTGACAACTACAAATCATCGTTGGTCCACATTTGACAAAATGTTAAGACTATTAGTCATATAAGGTCCAACAAACTTCCATTACCTACTTTTGTGTTTAATTTCCTTAAGAACCTAAACTAAAGAGCATTTTAACTATATTTACATATCTGAATACGAGATATGCAAGAACTCTCTTAAAAGAAGATTGCACTATGAAAATATAATTATCTAAAGAGACTTTCTCACACAAGTGTTTTTATATATATTGTAATGTTCCAAAAAATGTATATGTACATGTCTACGTGTATTAATTTTCAAGTTTGTTAACATTGTGTATTGAACAAGATGGATTAAATCCTATTTTTCACTATCAAGGAAAAATTATTGCAGAAAAGCAAACTTATCACAGCAAAAATTCTACAAAGAAAGATTATGTCAGTGGTGCCTGTTTCTGTGCACTCTAATTGACCAGCATACGTATTCAAATGACACTTCCATTTGCTACAGGAATTGGGATCTTATTCCTGAGTTTCTGAACACTAACCCATATTTCTCTGTTACAAGTGTGTTTAGAAACTGGCACGCTCGCTCTCGCCAGTTTCAAGAATAAGGTTCTTGATGAACACAGGCATTGATTTGAAGAGTAATCAATGGCTTACTATAAGCATTGCAGTTCATTTTCATTGCTGGTAATGTTTCTTGTAGTGGCTGTTTATTATGGGATTACTGATAACCCACTTCACAGATTGGCACTTCATGATAAGATGTAACTTGTTTTGACTTATGATTCATTTATTTCAAGTTCTTTATGCCATCATAAGTGTTTGTGCAAAGTATGTTTCAAGGTGATGATTCCGGAGTATGATAAACATACTGAAGCATTGTTCTTATGTACCATGTCCCACTAAATTTAATGCAGGGAAAATAGAAACATTCCAGGGAAAAATACGGGGAAAACAGATTTAGGTTACCAGCGGGCATCCTGACTGCAGTGTGGTTTGAATGCAACTTGTGTGTTGAGGAGATTAGATTTTAGGACAAATTCAGTGTTGAAAAAGTGTGCAGTTACTGTAATAAATGATGTGTTAGGAAATACACACACAGTAGGATCTATGACGCAAGCAATTTTCAACACAGTCCCAATGGTGACTGTGAGAGAAATAACCTGCCAGACTAAAGATTTTTGGCAAGGGTGACAATATTTCTTGCAGGCTGTCTAATTTATAATAATTCCCATTTGTTGAAATCGCTTCTCACACATAATTTTATTAATTCAGTATTGCAGAAATAGCAGAAGCTTGCATGTTTGCTCACTTCTGTGAGGGGGAAATAAATCTGAACAATGTTATTCGCTTCATTAGTTTATCTTTTCCTCATAATTTGTGCCAGTCAAGGGGTTTGCACCAAAGAGTACAGAGTCTACTATCAACTCTGACTTTATTCCATGACAGAAGAAGAGGCCGATTTCAGTGCTGACAAGTGGAAACAATTGGAATTTGTGATCTGAATGATAAACCGAATGCTAATGGAAATAATCGGTTGTAATGGCAGTTGATGACTATCAAATAATTCAGTAGTTTTCATTTGATAGTCGTGTCAATAACCATCACAACAACAACAATCAACACTTCTGCGATTATTCTCACCAACTGTTCCACACACTGACGCCATGTTTGTACATATCCAGTACTCCACTCAGTACACAACATTACCCTGACTGATGGCAGTCAGCACTACTGCCGTCCCAGTCCAACTACTGACTGACTGACTGACTGACTGTTCATGGCTAGTTTCCTTCTCTATATCCTGATAATGGAGTACTAGAATGTTTGTGGTGCGGCTAGAGAGGGAATTTCTCGTTTGCCATTTGAGAAGGCCCACAGGGAACCCTCAAGAAAGCAAAATACATGGAGGGACCCAGTGGTCTTGCTCAGGATGTACCAAAGGGAGCTACGATAGTGTTGGCATGTAACAATTTATTTTAATTAATAATAATAATAATCATCATCATCTGAAAAGGTTATGCATATGTGTTTGAACATGTTCATAAAGAAAATTTTAATTTTCCTGTCTTTATTTATTTTATGGAAACAGTTTAATGATTGAATAAGAACTGTCATAGTGGTATTTTAAATTATTTGAAAATTAGATTTTATACTTTGATATTTTTTTCATTAAATGTTCTTTTTCAGATTGGAATTCTCATTCTGGCTGTATTGTTAGTCTTCATGTGGCCTGCTGATAAAGAAGAATGTCAATCATATTTTATTCTTCAGTATGTTCATGCTGCATTTTGGTGTATAACATTTGTAAGTACTGTCATTGTTAAGTGTTGCATTTCTGTAGGAAAATATACAAAAATAATAAAAGTGTATACCAGTAAATAACAAGATGAGTACCTGTAAGGAAATAATGGTTTACCAAAAAAAAAACCAAACCAAACCCAAACCCCATGGCACTACAGCCCTTGAAGGGCCTTGGCCTACCAAGCGACCGCTGCTCAGCCCGGAGGCCTGCAGATTACGAGGTGTCGTGTGGTCAGCACGACGAATCCTCTCGGTCGTTATTCTTGGTTTTCTAGACCGGGGCCGCTATCTCACCGTCAGACAGCTCCTCAATTCTAATCACGTAGGCTGAGTGGACCTCGAACCAGCCCTCAGGTCCAGGTAAAAATCCCTGACCTGGCCGGGAATCGAACCCGGGGCCTCCGGGTGAGAGGCAGGCACGCTACCCCTACACCACGGGGCTGGCAATAATGGTTTACACATATTACAATATAAGACATACTCCAAATTCTAAGGTTTAATGGAATATTTTCAAACTGGTAATATATTGGATGACTTGCCCACCTCTTATTATTTAAATTTTATCAATCAGTCAGTACTGATCTGCATTTAGGGCAGTCGCCCAGGTGGCAGATTCCCTATCTGTTGTTTTCCTAGCCTTTTCTTAAATGATTGCAAAGAAATTGGAAATTTATTGAACATCTTCCTTGGTAAGTTATTCCAATCCCTAACTCCCCTTCCTATAAACGAATATTTGCCCCAATTTGTCCTCTTGAATTCCAACTTTATCTTCATATTGTGATGTTTCCTACTTTTAATGACCACCCAAACTTATTCGTCTACTGATGTCATTCCACGCCATCTCTCCACTGACAGCTCGGAACAAACCTTTTAGCATCCTACATACCACTTAGTCGAGCAGCTCGTCTCCTTCCTCTCAAGTCTTCCCAGCCCAACCAACATTAAACTTCCCCTTAAGGTCAATATTGCTCTGCATTCTGCCTATGTGTCAGCAGTATAAATGAGCCATGGATCTAACAAAGGAAAAGCAACTATACACAATTTCCCACCTAGTACTACAGACCATTGTGCAAATATACGATTTATTGCTCCTTGAAATATTATCAAATTAATAGGTTATGCCACGTGATCTGTAATGATACAAAAGTTAAATGAATACCGTAAACCACAATTGTAAACTCTGGCGTGGATATTAACTTTCAAGGTGAAAGGGCTGTAGTTCAGTAATACACTTCTACGGAGTTTCATGTATGTTGTCTTTCTGGCTGATGCGGTAATGTGCCGGTCACCTGTAGTATCTGAGTATTAGTAGTGTAGTGGTTAGAATCCAGTCTTGTGCAATTTTGTTTTGTTTTGAATGACTGGTCATGCCCCATTGCAATGGAGGGACAGTGTTTATCCATGCCTGCTGGGTCACATCACAACACTTATTCATTCCCTCTTGATGTATTCCAGAGACAAGTACGTTGATATGGTACTAATTTATGGAGAAACAAGGCGGCATTTGAGTCACCACACTTATATCAGATCACAAGCAGTTTACTGACAGAGGACTTCCGACTACCAATATATCTTCTGATACCTTGAAGGACTATTGCTGTCAACTGGGACACTTGGGAGGGTACCTCCTATTTAGAGATGCTCCGATAATGTCTGCTCCAAATGAAGTGGCTCTTTTGAAATAATCCTCATATTAGTATAGACACTTGCATGACAGGCCAACATCTGTTAATGCAAATATTGCTTATCAGTACATTTCACCTGTACCATTTGCAGTTACACCAGCTGATCCACGGACTTGATTTTGACGCTCGAGTAACATTTTGTCAATTGGCATTATGCAGGTGACCAATGATGCAGCCTTTTAGTCAAGAGTCCTGTTTCCAGATGAAAGACGATTTCACAACAATGGCACTTAAAAACGGCACGATATACACTACAGGTGCACAGAGAATCCCCATTGGGTAAGACAGGGCTCATTGCATGTTCAGTGGGGAGTAAATATCTGGTGTGTGACCTTGGGTGACTACCCATTAGACCCTATTTCTTTAATGGCCATCGATGGGAGCACGCTGTCTTTATTTTCTTCAGAATGAACTTCCAGAGTTGCTAGAGAATGTCCCACTGCTCAACTGATCACGAATGTTGTTTGAACGGGACGGAGCTCTACTCACGAATCAGTGGTCATCTGAAACCATCTTCATGCTTCATGTCCTAGACAATGGGTAGAAATGGGAGGACCCGATCTCTGCCCGCAGATCACCCGATCATAGAACAGTTGACTTCTTCCTGTAGTGTCACTTAAAGCAGGTAGTGTATGTGCAGGAACCAGAAAATCATGGTAACCTTCGGCAACTGATCAATGAGGCATGCCAAACTGTTACACCTCACATGTTACAACAAGCAAAAACATCTTTACAGCATCATGTTAAAATATGTATAAACCAAGGTAGTCAACATTTCAAGCCCTTGCAGTGTTGAATATGGAGGGCACCCAGGGGCTTTCATCTTGGGAGCATGGTTTGGTGAACACAGGTGTGCCAGCTGAATCTGGCATTGCTTTCACTTACTTGTGCCAGGCTCCTTGCCTTCATCTTTCCTCTCTGGCCTCCCTCACTCAACACTTGTTCTTCTGTGATTCCAATGGTATTGTGTTTTCGAGGCCTAGGGAGACTTTCATTTGCACGCCCTTCATGGCCCTTGCTTTTCTTTACCACAAGATATGACTTCCGTATTGACAGCTAAGTTTGCTAATATAACAATTTATTGCTCATGTTATCCTTCTGTTCAATACATCAATACTTGATATTGTTCTTGGTCAATACCTTCATTTTTCAAAGTGTCAGACACCTTCCATTTTTTCTCTGTTATTAATGTTATTTGAGGATGGTTTTCCAGTTGTCCTTTTAAAACAATACCACCACCACCACCACCACCACTGGTAACTGCTTCCTACCTACAGACCATCATGCCATAGTCCAGCGTGACAATGTAACATCCGATAAAAATGGTCTTCTTCAGGACTAGATAAAAATTCACTTTATGGAGCAAATGGTTCCCACGAACCTACTACGCTGGCATAGCAGGGGGAGAGGTGATTCTCCCACGTGGCGCGTCCCAGGTGGCGGATAGGGGGTCCTAACCGGCTTGCCGGCGGACTTGAGGGAAATAAAATACCTCTCGCAGACCTAACACACAACCCCCTGTGGGTGGGGGACGCAGACGAAGAATACACCCATGGTATCCCCTGCTTGTTGTAAGAGGCGACTAAAAGGGGTGACCAAGGGATGATTGTATTAGAACTATGAAACTACTTGTGATCAGTACCATCACGCGGGGAACACCATGGGTCGCTTTTACTTGCGTGTAGTACCACTGTGTTAGGTACCAAATAGGTTTGTGATTAGTAGCAACAGACTGCGTTGCCGGCTTCTACAGTACGTGTGATTAGTACCACTTTAGGAGCGACACCATGGTCCTGGCTTGCCTATGATTAGTACCCACTATATGAGGAACCCCAAGGGATAGTGCGGGTCCCTGTGGTTATTACATGTATGTGATGAACACCATAGGTTTGCGTTGCCTGTAAATGGCGCTGCATTGTGCAAAACACCATAGGTCTGTATTCAGTGTGCGAATTTCATTACCTGTGAGTAGTACCATACTGTGTGGAATGCCACGAGTCTTCGCTACTTATGATTAGTACCGCAACATGACATATACACTGGTTCTACTTTCCTAGCGATAAGCACCATTATGAGGGGTGGATGACTTGGATTTTGGACCCCATTAGACTAAAAGCATCATCGATTCAGTATTATGCCATAGACGCAGTCCCTTGGTCAGTAATACTATTGTTTTATGTCTGTTTATGTGAATGTGAGGCATTGTGGGTCAGATCCACTGATTGTTTTAAATTCGTATCCATCTACTCATTCTTCGTCCTCAAGTTTTGAATTCTGGTCAATGGAGAACTTTGGACTTTTAATTTGTCATTCCATTTCATCTCGTTTCGTACCATTAGGGGCCGATGACATAGATGGTAGGCCTCTTTAAACAACAAGCATCATCATCATCATCAACAAATGGTTATGTGGCCATATGACATCCGCTGTAAACGGCATCATACCTTGGCAAAAAAGTAAAATAAAAAGTGTACCAACCTGGAATTGAAGGTAACTTGGCTCCGCAACAGCAGCGATGCATGATTTAGGCACCTAAGCTACGGAGAGCCATGGTGTGTGGTTGGCACGTATGGAATCTGTTCGTAGTCCTAATAGACACTTCCTATCCAAACTTAAGGTAGTGTTATTTGCTGTTGTGATCATTTTAAACATTATAGTTTACATCATTGAAATAACATCAGCACTAATAATTTCATCTATATTCTTGACCATAAACTCAACGGTATAGTTGTACTAAGACAGTAAGGGATCCAGTAACAATGTTTTTAGTAAGGGTGGGTAGGTGGGCCTTCTGATATAGTTAATTGTATATTTATTACAATATAACTCATAAAATTATTTCTATTTGTTAAATAATTAAGGGCTAGCTGGGATGAGACAATAACTTCACAACATTGGACTGTACGGTACATCTCTTTTTTTTTTTTTTTTTTTTAAGTTGCTTTACCTCACACCGACAGACGGGTCTTATGGTGACGATGGAACAGGAAAGGTCTAGGAGTGGGAAGGAAGCGGCCGTGGCCTTAATGTCTTGTTTTTATTCACTACTAATGCTGACCAAAATTCAAAACCCACAAGGAATTTTTTTACCTTGAAAGTGAAGTTGGAGGCAATGAAAAGACTTGACAAGGGTGAGACAATTATAAAACTTGCCACAGAATATGGTGTTGGTGAAATCACTGTTGGCGTTTGGCGACAGAACAGAAATAACCTTGAAACATTTTCATCTGAAAAATGGGTGAGGCACTATACATGTGGTTTATTGGTTTATCCTGCAAAGGGCAAAGGACAACCCAATTTTCTGGGCTAATCCTTCAGGAAAAAGCTTTAATGTGTAGAAACCAGTTCAAGGAACGAGATACTAATTTTACTGCGAGTGTAGGTTGATTAGACAAGTGGAAAAACATTATAGTGTACAGCAACTACAGGTGTATGGTGAGAAGCTCTCAGCTGATTCTGAGACTGTTGTGCAATTGTGTGCAAAATTTCAAGAACTAGTGAAAAAATGAGAAACAATTGACCAGCTTTATAACTGTAATGAAACGGGTCTCAACTTCAAAATGTTAGTGACTAAAACCCTCACTTTGCACAAAGAAAGAAGCGCTCCTGGTAAAAAAAAAAAAGAAAAAAAAAAGGGGGGGGGTGACAAGCAAAGAATGACTTACAGTTCTGGCTCTGTCCAACACATAGAGATATCATAAGCTTAAACTTGTTATTGGAAAGTCTGCTGAGACTAGAGCATTTCAACACATTTCCATAGCAGCGCTGCCTGTCACATATACACATCAAAAGAGTGCATGGATGCACCAGGGAATATTCAAGAATTAGTTTTTAATGATTTTGTACCACAGCTGAAAGAGTTTCTGAATGGGGAAAAGTCTGCCATGCAAAGCGATTTTAACACTGGGCAATGCGTGCTCACATCCAAGTGAAGATGAACTGCAAAGTGATGGTATTCGTATCCTATTTTTGCCGCCCATTGTCACTAGTTTAATTCAGCCTGTGAATCATGGAGTTCTGGAATGCCTCGAGAAAAAGTCTTAGCGTCGTTTAATACAATCTCTTCTACTAGCAAAAGAAATTGAGGATATCATTGTTGGGGCTTTATAAAAAATAACAGTGAAAGACCACGTGAACTGGGTGCTTGAGTCATGGAGTGAAACAAAATCAGAAACACTAGTTAAGTCATGGAACAACATTTTGAAGAAGAGTGCAGGAAGTTAGGAGAAGAACAGTGATGAAGATGACCAGCCATTGTCTAAACTTCTTAAAAGATTTCCAGGTAGTGAAAGCACCGACGAGACGGACATCATGGAGTGGTCAAAAGGTGATGTACAGCTGGAAATTACAGATGCTTGGAAATGAGTGCACCAAAACACTGTGATTTTTTTTTTTTTTTTACAATTGGTTTTACGTCGCACTGACACAGATAGGTCTTATGGCGACGATGGGATAGGAAAGGGCTAGGAGCGGGAAGGAAGCGACCATGGCCTTAATTAAGGTATAGCCCCAGCATTTGCCAGGTGTTTAAATGGGAAACCATGGAGAACAATTTTCAAGGTTGCTGACAGTGGGGCTCAAATTCACTATCTCCCAAATGCAAGGTCACAGCTACGCGTCCCTAACCAGTGTGAAAGTGACGAGGATGTGACAGATATTGTACCACTGATGAGCCATAGTGAGTGGCATGCTGCACTAGTGGCAGCTATGTGCAATGCCGAACAACAGCCTGAGGCAACCCCTACAGACAACCTGCTGTTTAGATGGTGGCATGCCATTGCTGCTCGGAAATGGTGCAGTTCGTTAAAACAGAAGATACTCGGCAATTTTTGAAAAATGTATGAATGTGTGTTTTTGTTTTCATCACTACAGAAATAGGTCCTACAATGTTTAAAAATAGTTTCCTATGACAAACTCTTTTAGTGTAAGGCAATCTGCGTGTTTTGTTTTCTAAACTACTGTGCTGTATTGTTTAACACAAGTACTGGTTTTTTCTTCATGTACACAGGCTTTATTGTTTGACTTCGTAAGTCCGAATTTTTCTCTAGATCGAGGTCATTTCATTTCTTTCCACCTCGAATTACCGAGACACTACTGTACTTCACAAAGCCTCCTATAGGCTGTGCCATACAGACCTATTGTAATATATATGTACCATAATTCAAAACTCTATTTCATTCTCTAGACTCTATTGGGCCGATTGCAGAAACTATGTTTAGACGACGTGTACGGTTAAACAATGTCTAAGTATGGCTGCCGCATTGCAGAGACGTTATTTATCACTTATACACTGTCTAAAACCGATGTTCAACCAGTCATGTTTAAACACTGCCGAGAGCACTGTTTAACCTCAAATGAGAGGAGTGATTCACAATCGGAGGTTATGTACCATGAAACATGTAATTTGTATTATCATGTTGAGACGATTTCACGAAGAAAGGTTAGTCCGTGGGTCTCCCGTTGCTTAATCACAGCAATTCATTTGACATGTACGGGGAGACAGATCTTAAAATAAGGTTTCGCTTTTCAAGAGACTTGTTTCTTGAGACTGACAAAGGGACAGTCCGGTAACTGTCAACTTGAATACAATTCTTGGCAACCGATATATTTTATTATACACATGGGGTGATTTCCATGGAATTACAGGTCACTTGCACTATCAGAATAAGTTGTCCCAATCGTCAGAGGACTGTCACATACATCAACCGGGAGGGATTCACTTTTATTTACTGCCAACACACACAATAGTGAAAACTAAAAAGTAGGTTGTATGTTGTTTTTATATATATAATTATATAAGTTTTCGGCAACTATCAGATAGGAAAAGGCAATTGGTGGTGATGGTGGTGATTATTGTTTAAAGAGGAGGATTGAGGAAGAAGAGCCGTGGCCATAATAACAGCTCTAGTGTTTGCCTGGTGTAAAAATAGGGAAACTAAGGAAAACAATCTTCAGGGCTGCCGATGATACGTTTCGAACCTACGATCTCCAAAATGCAAGCTACATCTATATGGCCCGTACAACACACTCCGTTACACATTACTATTGCTTCATCGTCCCTTCGTCAAAGCTACCATATTTATGAGTAGATTACACTCACTGTAACAACACTATAATCAAAGCTACACTTCCCCGTACGGTGGCTTGTCGCTATAGTGTCAATAATATTATGAGATTTCGAAAGCGATACTCTTACCTGTGGGCAAGTCATGCTAATGCTTAGCCATATTTGAGTAATGTGTAGGAAGACAAACAGCTGACTGGCGTTCGGCGCGTGCGCAGACGAATTTCATTGGTTGCGACAGGCAAAGAGTTGCATGAAAGATACTTCTATCCCCATTTTCAAACCAATACTGAAACTTGAAGCGATGTCTAGTCAAACATTGGCTGAACATTGTTTATGCAATGGAAGATCGTGCTCGATTTAAATG
Organism: Anabrus simplex; assembly: GCF_040414725.1. NCBI lineage: Eukaryota > Metazoa > Arthropoda > Insecta > Orthoptera > Tettigoniidae > Anabrus > Anabrus simplex. Next base: position 607,870,675 of record NC_090266.1, on the reverse strand, counting down.
TTGTTTAGGTAGACGTTGTCGAAGGCTTAAAACTAGTCGTTGCTTCTGCAATCGGCCCATTATATTTAGCATGTCTCTAAATTTCACATGTTTGATTTTACACAGTGACGTAGAAAAGGTATTTGCAATATTATTGTTACCGTGATTTTGTGGATCACAGAGAGGTGAAAGAAGGTGCGGGCTTGAATGGGTCTATCTACGATATCAATATTCATATAAAGCTTTAAAATAAAGGTTATATTTTTTCTCAAATCTCTAAAACTTAACGAGGTCTTCACTTAGTGAAGGAAAAGCAATGTATCAGATACAATGACAATTTAGATACCAGAATAGAGAACCCCAGAATAGGGAATTTAAGACAATTGGGCTTCAAGCCTCTAATTTACAAATTTAGAATGCCATCAATGTAGCGTTTACATTGATAAGAAGAGAAATCTCCCAAGACAGAGCACCTTGCTCCAACTGATACTCATTTACAGCCTTCCTGAGGCACCCCTCAATCTTACAGTAAAATTAGAAATCACAGAAAAGAGCTTACATGCTCTCCAACTTTAACCAAGGAGACTGCGCTCCCAATTTCTTACAGCCCGCTCAAGGCAACATTACACCAAAAATCTTACAAATTTCTGGCCTCTCTAGGCCCAACTTACAATTTACAATTTTTACACAGGGGTATCTATTTCACAAACTACTGGGCCTTCGTGGAAAAGAAAAACAGGTAAAATTACTGGCCCAAACACAAAATGTATGGAGGCATACACTTTCGCTCCTTGAAAACTTGGTTTAAAAACCCTACTTGGGCTTGTGGCCCAATGATGCAGAGGCTAATCCCACACTACTGAGGTGACTAGAAGAACAAGTTACTTGGTAATTTACAGGAGAAAAACAGTAAAATATCATGGTCACCTCAAGATAAATTGAAGGGGAACTCGAGAGGGTAAAGCACTCTCTATCCCCGATTTACAATTACAGTCTTCATGAAATTTAACATTAGCCGAAAGAAAGTTTACATTTTAGAAAACAGGTAGTTAGAAATTCGAACCTTTCCCTCGTGTAAGTCTGCGGAGGTAGCTACAGAGATATAAAACTGATGGCCATACCTGGGCTGATGTAGTGCCTGCCGAAGAACGAGGCTCCCCACCTCCTGTCTTAACCCCCACACACACAGAAACTCGGCGATCAAAGACAAGGTAACTTGAAAAATCCGCAGCTTATATACCCGGGGGATGGTTCGTGAGGGTTCTGGACTAAATCTGGACACATCCTCTCATTTTTATTGGCAAATTCAAAAGGTACAAGAAAAATAAAAAAATAAATGCTGAAAAATAATCACAGAAAATTTGTGATTGGCCAGATTCAAAAGATGGCAGAATGAGAAGGAAGTGTTGCAAATCTTGAAATATAGAAATAAATGAAAGTTAGTTTATTGTGAAAACCTATAAACACAAAACTTCTTTAAATCACTAATTCTTCTACCTTGCACCAGAGTGCATTACCTCAGTTTTTTTGTAATGACATCTATGGAGAAAAGTTAAAACTTATTGAAGTAAACAAACACAAAACAAATAAATCCAGTCAGTTTAGCCAACTTCAAAATAGCACATTACTCTGTTATTTATGAGTGACATCTTCTGATTAATGTCCCAAGTTCATGCAGTAGCTGTTTCACGTTTAGTATGAGAGATAGTGTTCCTTAAGGCGCTTCTTTTAAATGTGCGGAGTTGAGGTGTACCACCCGGTACAATTCTCATTGGAATCTGCTTTAACAATATTAGCAATTCCTTCCATATACAGTATACCAGTCATTTACAAATTGATATTGTAGAGTTGTCAAAAATAAACGTGACTGCACTTGTGAGCAGTGAATATATTCAGTTCCACCTCGGATCACAGTGCTGTTACATGTTGCATGCATTTGTAGATGCACTGTTAAAGCCATTTCTGAACTATGGTGTTTAAAGAGGAGTCATTTAATATCTGCTTCTTGCGGAACAGAGGTAAAACGCTTTCTTAATGGTATGAAGGCTGTGAGTTTGAGTATTTTTTGAGGTACCATTTTTATTGTCATATCGTTCGTTAGGGATATAAATGTTAGGTTCGGAACAATACACCTGCATAATGCTATTGTTAGATTTTTTCTTATATTGTTGTATTATACTACCCTACAACGAAAGATATGAACCTAAGACATTGATGTCTAAATGCCGACTATCTTCCGACTGAGCTATACAGAATTTATTTCATACTGAATAATTCATGCAGTTATAGCAATGCTACAACTTAAAATTAATTTATATTATATTCTGATTGTTTATTAATGCTGTAACACGTATTATTTACAGAAGAATGGAAAGACAAGTTGATACTGAGTTGGGAGAAGATCAATTTGGCTTCAGAAGAAATGTAGGAACACGTGAAGCAATCCTGACTTTACGTCTGATCTTAGAGGATTGAATTAAGAAAGGCAAGCCCACACACATGGCGTTCGCAAATCTAGGAAAGGCATTTGATAATATTGATAGGACAAAGCTATTTGAGATTCTGAAGGTGATTGGAATCAGGTACTGAGAAAGAAGAATTATCTACAGTCTATATGAAAATCAGTTTGCAGTGATAAGAATCGAGGGCTATGAAAAAGCAGCAGCAGTCCAGGAAGGGGTGAGGCAAGGCTGCGGTTTATCCCCCTCCTTTTCATTGTTTATCTAGAACAGGCAGTAAAGGAAATCAAAGAATAATTTGGAAAGGGAATCACAATCAAAGGAGAGGAATCAAAACCCTGTGATTTGCCATGATATTGTTATTTTATCTGAAAATGAGATGATCTGGAGAAGTTGTTGAATTTTATGGACAGAGTCTTGGTTGAGGAGTACAGGATGAAAACAAATAAGTCCAAAACGAAAGTAAAGGAGTGCAGTTGTATGAAGTAAGGTGATGCAGGAAATATTAGATTAGGAAATGAAGTCTTAAAGGAAGTGGATGAATATTGTTATTTGGGTAGTGAAATAAATAACGATGGCAGAAGTAAGGAGGACATAAAATCCAGGCTAGCACAAGCAAGGAAGGCCTTTCTTAACAAAAGAAATTTGTTCACTTCAAACATTGATATAGGAATTAGAAAAATGTTTTTGAAGACTTTCGTTTGGAGCGTGGCATTGTATGGAAGTGAAACATGGGCGATAACTCGCTCAGAAAGAAAGAGAACAGAAGCTTTTAAAATGTGGTGTTACAGAAGAATGCTGAAGGTGAAATGGATAGATCAAATCACGAATGAAGAGATACTGAATTGAATTGGTGAGAGGAGGTTGTTGTGGCTAAATTTGATGAGAGGAAGAGACAGATTGATAGGACACATCTTAAGACACCCAGGATTTGTGCAGTTGGTTTTTGAGGGAAGTGTAGAGGGTAAGAATGGTAGGGGTAGACCAAGGTATGAATATGAGAAGCAGATTAGAGGAGATGTAGGATGCAGCAGTAATGTACAAATCAAATGATAAGTACAGGATAGGGTGCCATGGAGAGCTGCATCAAACCAGTCTATGGACTGATGACTCAAACAACATAACAATAGGGTAAGTTTATGACTACTAGTAGTAGTAGTAATTTTTTGTTGTGGCAGGGGAAAATCGTTTAAAGACACCACTCTGTGTGGGAGTTGGATTTCCACCAACTAAAAACCCCTGCTCTCTTCACTCAACCCATTCTGGAACTGCTTGGCGGCATGACATCGGAATGGAGTGATGTAGATTATTTTCTTCCTTTCTCTTCTTTCTGTCCCCATAATGCATGTCACCATTGCCTTTACTGTGTTCCAGGCAAGTGGGCTCTCCAACATGATCTGAACCAGATTCCCTGGCGTGAGTCATCGGCCAGGTTGTTGGCAGGCTTTCCTTCGTTCTTCCATCGAACACAGCAGAAAAATGTGTGTTCTACTGTATCCCCTTCGGAACAGTACCAACAACCATCTCCCTGCGTCTTTCCCATCTTCATGGCTTATACGCCAAATCTTCCATGTCCTGTCAAGATCTGCGACAGATAGTAATCTACCTGCCTATGTCTACATTTAAGCCAGCCTCCTATGTCGGGTATTAGCTTTTTTGTCCATTGGCCAACATCGGTTGTGCCTTCCCATCAGCCTTGCCAGTCTAGTAAGAGCTGGTTCCTCAAGGCTTTCTTTTCTTCAGCAGATATAGACGCACCCCTTTCGTGCCAAAGTTTTCTCTCTACCACGAGGAGGTCAATGGGAATACTGGCAGCTACAAATTGTAAAGCAGCTGTCGAAACAGTTCTATATACACAGATAACTCTGAGCAGCATTTTCCTCTGTACTCTTTCCATAGCTCTCCAGTGAATCTTCCTCCTTAGTGCATTGTGCCAGATAGGTGCAGCATAAAGTAAAATGGAATATATTGCAGAGGACATAATCTGTCTCTTAACTGTTCTTGGTCCCCCGATGTTAGGCATAAGTCTAGCTAATGCCGATGCCTTCTTCTCTGCCTTTTGAGTTACTGCCTTCACATGTGCACCAAATGTGCAATTCCTGTCAATAAGAACCCCAAGGTATTGTACAGACTTCCCTGGGATAATTACTGTATCATTTAATAAGAAGCGGACATTCTTCCAATTCCTGGAACCTTTCAAAATTACAGCTTCAGTCTTATGTGGAGTCAGTCTCAATTTATTATTTACCATCCAAAGGTTAACTCGTCTCAGTGATTCATTTACTCGGAAGGTCAGTTCCTCTACATTCTCTGCTATTACCACTATTGCAAGGTCATCTGCATAACAAATAGATGTTGTCCCTTTTGTCAGCTGCAGGCGTAGGACGGCATCATATAGAATGTTCCACAAGGTGGGTCCTAGGACAGATCCCTGTGGAACGCCAGCACTCATTTCAAGGTCTTCTAGATCATCAAGGCGTATTCTTCATCCTTTGAAGTACTTAGCAATTATTTGTTGTAGATACCGAGAAATATTCTTCCTACGAAGTTCTCTCAAAATAATACTCCAAGAAGCAGTGTTAAAAGCATTTTTGACATCTAGCGTTATCAAAACAGCCCATTTCTCACTGCTTTCTGCCTGTATGGTTCTGCCCTTTCTAAATCCAAACTGGTTGAAAGAAAGTCCCTCCCTGTTGTTCAAATTCTTTCTCCAGTCTCGTTTTAATCAATCCTTCGTAAAGCTTGCTCAAGGTGTTTAATAAGGAAAGTGGCCTGTACGCTGATGGATCTAATGATAATTTCCCTGCCTTCAATAACAGCACTAGCTTGGCTACTTTCCACTCATCGGGGAATTCACGCTTTTTTAATAAATCATTGAAGACTGATAAGATCCAACCAGGTGCCACCTCAACTGCATATTTGATGGCTTCTGGTGGGATACCATCTACACCTGGTGCCTTACCAGTCTTCATATTGTGTGCTACCTCTTGTAACTCAACCACAGTAAACGGTTCTGCAACACTAAATTCTTATTCCATTACAAGTCTGTCATTAGTACAAGGAAACAACTCCATCGCTATGGCTTTCCTTCCATCAGCTGGGAGCTGGATTGGTACCCTGTTGATTAAACGACCAGTCACTATCTTATATCCCGCCCCCCAGATATCACTGTCCAGATCTTCACATATCTTTTGCCAGAGATTTCTCTTAGAATCCTTTATTAGCTTCATTAGTTGCCTCTTTGATGCCTTATAGTCATCTTCTAATTGTGTTAAGTTGACCTGGCTGATTCTTTTCCTAGATCTTGTAAGAATTCGTCTCTTGCGATTGCAGTCTTTCCTTTGCATGTCTATTTCATTGTTCCACCAGTAAGGGACTCGTGTTTTATATTTTGTTGATCCCCTCAATCGGCTGATCCTACAAGCATCTTTAAGAGCAGCAGTTACATCTTTTAGAGTATGTTGCGCTGTATCTACAGTTTGTGACATCCACTCGATTGCAATTTTAAAGTTTTCCCAATTATAGTTCCACACCGTTTTCGTGATATCATTAAGCTTCTTCGATCCCTTAACTTGAAAGTAAATAAAACGATGGTCGCTGAGAGATTCATCTTCCATAACTTCCCAGTCAACAATGAATGATGCTATACCCTGCGTTGAGCAGGTGACGTCTATGAAAGACTCCGAGTTCCCTCTGGAAAAAGTTGGTAAGATTCCAGTGTTATGAACCACCAAATCTAGGGTCGCTATCCATTCTGCCCAATATTTTCCCCTACGATCTGCAGTTGGTGCCCCCCACAGAGGCGACTTGACATTTAGGTCTCCGAGAATGATAGATTCAATACCTGACGCCATGCAGTCCTGAACTATTGCATCTACTTCAGCTTTGAAAATATCAAAAGGGATGTTAGGAGAGATATAGCAACAATAAATCTGATATTGCTGAAGTTGAATACACAAATATCCTTCTTCTGCCCTTAATGCTTAGCACCTCCAGCTTATCATTTAAAAAATATGCAGCTACATCACATCTTTTGTCTGTGAACCAACCACCTTCGGCTACTCGCCTTCTGTTTGGCTCGCTAACAAGCACTAAGTCTACTTTCTTTTCCAAGGCTGTCGCATACATGATGTCATGACTGTCGGATTTCCTCATGAGATTCGCCTGCAGTATGTCCATTATTGGTCGTTTAAATTCAACTTCCTTGCCTCTAATATTAGCTTCCTGTAAGTAGGGCATTTCATTTGATCTGAGCGGTGGCCCTCCACTTGGCACGTGGTGCAAAACGAAATGTTCCCACAATCCTTCGCCAAATGGCCTTCTTGTCCACAATTTAGACAGCTCCATGACCGGTCATCTTTAACGTCGCAGTGTGGCGCTTTATGTCCAAATCCAAGACATTTAAAACACCTTGCAACTGTAACTTTTTCCTTCACCATACAGGTTGCCCAACCCACATTTATTTTCTTTTTCTTTAACAGTATTTTTGATGGTTCCGTTTGCAAGATTATGGTAGCATTCAGATTTCCAAACCTCCCCGGTCTTCAGATGTAATATTGATCTGTGATTCTTCAACAGCAGCTTCTAAGGAGAGTGCTGCTCTAAGATAATTTTAATTTAGATCCAGATCCATATTGTACACTAGAATTGTTATATCCTTCCTCTTTGTTGAAACTTCTACTTCCTTGACATTTTTAATTATCTCACGCTGTAATACATCAGCCTTTCCTTTGCCTTCTACAGTAAGTATTAGGTCACCCTTTGCTGTTTTTCTTATTAGTTCTATTTTAACACCAATTTTTCTTTTTATGTTTACCCCTTCCTTTACTGTTTTGAGCAATTCGGCATACGTTTTGCCAGCAGCTTTGCACATAACTGTTTCCTGAGTATTATTATTTAAGGGTTCCTTTTTCGATGTTAACCCCACAGAAACAGCCTGTTTTACCTGTGTTTTACCCGGCTCCAAGCACCGTATCTCGATATCACTCTTACGAAACATCCATTCCAAGACTTTCCTTGTATAATTCTGGTCAAGACTATCCGGGATAGTTATCAGCACCTTCCTTCTTGCATGAATCTCAGTTATCTCCCTCCAGTGGGTGAGACATAAATACAGGCTCTGCAGGTCATTTACTCCATCCTGATGAAATGAATATGGTATTACATACACATATCGCAGCTTCTCCCGCTCTCCTCCTCGACTCGTGTAGGTTTGCGTAACAGTGCACAGGAATTCCGTCTTATCTTCCTCCAGGTTAGAGTTCAGCAAGTCAGAGATTTCTGAATGCATATTCTTCATGTTTCCGTCCTCCTCTGTAAGATGTTTGGGATTAAAACCATTGATATATCCCAGTCAGTTAATTTCCCAATATTTCCAGAGATGACGTGCGTGTTACTATAAACACAGTCAGGCCATTCCTTATCCAAAAACTTTGCAAAATCTTCAAAGCACATAGCTTCCAAAAGGGTCTCCTCTATATCTAGCATTCTGTCACTGATTTGCGCCTGTGTCCCAACATCACGGGTTATTTTCTTACTAAAGGTAGAGCCCTGTTCCAAATCACTCCTAACCTTTGGATCTTAATTCATATCAAGTTGTTCCTATTCCCACGAACGACTACGAATGATTTCTGCCATTTGTCCCATTTCTTTAATACCTTTCTTTATCTTCGCTTTGTTATTAGGAGTCATCTTAACTAATGCTAATAAGTCTTCACTATACTTGACTAACTTCTCAATTTCTAGTCGCATCCCCTCTGATCCTACTCTTTGGTTTGTAGTCTTCGTACTCTGTAGTTCCATGGTTACGTCCAGCTCCTCATCCGACATAGTACCTATGGTCACCGCCCGCTTCACACCGCTAAGCTCTCCCGCTTGTGACAGGCCTTGGTTTTTTACATCTATTTCAACCTCTCTGAATTTGACATTGCTACGCTCAATACCTCTACTCTCTTTTCTCTTTGAGGACATAACCTTAAATCATTTAAAGGAGTATAAATGACTAGTAGTAGTAGTAGTAGTAGTAGTTTTTTGTTATGGCAGGGGAAAATCTTTTAAAGACACCACTCTGTGTGGGAGTTGGATTTCCACCAACTAAAAACCCCTGCCCTCTTCACTCAGACCATTCTGGAACTGCTTGTCGGCATGACATCAGAATGGAGTGATGTATGTTATTAAGTTCTTCCTTTCTCTTCTTTCTCCTTCATCCCCATAATGCTTGTCGCCATTGCCTTTACTATGTTCCAGGCAAACGGGCTCTCTAACATAATCTGAACCAGATTCCCTGGCGTGAGTTGTCGGCCAGGTTGTTGGCAGGCTTTCCTTCGTTCTTCTTCCATCGAACACAGCAGAAAAATGTGTGTTCTACTGTATCCCCTTCGGAACAGTACCAACAACCATCTCCCTGCGTCTTTCCCATCTTCATGGCTTATACGCCAAATCTTCCATGTCCTGTCAAGATCTGCGACAGATAGTAATCTACCTGCCTATGTCTACATTTAAGCCAGCCTCCTATGTCGGGTATTAGCTTTTTTGTCCATTGGCCAACATCGGTTGTGCCTTCCCATCGGCCTTGCCAGTCTAGTAAGAGCTGGTTCCTCAAGGCTTTCTTTTCTTCAGCAGATATAGCCGCACCCTTTCGTGCCACGAGGAGGTCAATGGGAATACTGGCAGCTACAAATTGTAAAGCAGCTGTCGAAACAGTTCGATATACACAGATAACTCTGAGCAGCATTTTCCTCTGTACTCTTTCCATAGCTCTCCAGTGAATCTTCCTCCTGAGTGCATTGTGCCAGATAGGTGCAGCATAAAGTAAAATGGAATATATTGCAGAGGACATAATCTGTCTCTTAACTGTTCTTGGTCCCCCGATGTTAGGCATAAGTCTAGCTAATGCCGATGCCTTCTTCTCTGCCTTTTGAGTTACTGCCTTCACATGTGCACCAAATGTGCAATTCCTGTCAATAAGAACCCCAAGGTATTGTACAGACTTCCCTGGGATAATTACTGTATCATTTAATAAGAAGCGGACATTCTTCCAATTCCTGGAACCTTTCAAAATTACAGCTTCAGTCTTATGTGGAGTCAGTCTCAATTTATTATTTACCATCCAAAGGTTAACTCGTCTCAGTGATTCATTTACTCGGAAGGTCAGTTCCTCTACATTCTCTGCTATTACCACTATTGCAAGGTCATCTGCATAACAAATAGATGTTGTCCCTTTTGTCAGCTGCAGGCGTAGGACGGCATCATATAGAATGTTCCACAAGGTGGGTCCTAGGACAGATCCCTGTGGAACGCCAGCACTCATTTCAAGGTCTTCTAGATCATCAAGGCGTATTCTTCGTCCTTTGAAGTACTTAGCAATTATTTGTTGTAGATACCGAGAAATATTCTTCCTACGAAGTTCTCTCAAAATAATACTCCAAGAAGCAGTGTTAAAAGCATTTTTGACATCTAGCGTTATCAAAACAGCCCATTTCTCACTGCTTTCTGCCTGTATGGTTCTGCCCTTTCTAAATCCAAACTGGTTGAAAGAAAGTCCCTCCCTGTTGTTCAAATTCTTTCTCCAGTCTCGTTTTAATCAATCCTTCGTAAAGCTTGCTCAAGGTGTTTAATAAGGAAAGTGGCCTGTACGCTGATGGATCTAATGATAGTTTCCCTGCCTTCAATAACAGCACTAGCTTGGCTACTTTCCACTCATCGGGGAATTCACGCTTTTTTTAATAAATCATTGAAGACTGATAAGATCCAACCAGGTGCCACCTCAACTGCATATTTGATGGCTTCTGGTGGGATACCATCTACACCTGGTGCCTTACCAGTCTTCATATTGTGTGCTACCTCTTGTAACTCAACCACAGTAAACGGTTCTGCAACACTAAATTCTTATTCCATTACAAGTCTGTCATTAGTACAAGGAAGCAACTCCATCGCTATGGCTTTCCTTCCATCAGCTGGGAGCTGGATTGGTACCCTGTTGATTAAACGACCAGTCACTATCTTATATCCCGCCCCCCAGATATCACTGTCCAGATCTTCACATATCTTTTGCCAGAGATTTCTCTTAGAATCCTTTATTAGCTTCATTAGTTGCCTCTTTGATGCCTTATAGTCATCTTCTAATTGTGTTAAGTTGACCTGGCTGATTCTTTTCCTAGATCTTGCAAGGATTCATCTCTTATGATTGCAGTCTTTCCTTTGCATGTCTATTTCATTGTTCCACCAGTAAGGGACACGTGTTTTATATTTTGTTGATCCCCTCAGTCGGCTGGTCCTGCAAGCATCTTTAAGAACAGCAGTTACATCTTTTAGAGTATGTTGCGCTGTATCTACAATTTGTAACATCCATTCGATTGCAATTTAAAAAATTTCCCAGTTATAATTCCACACTGTTTTCATGATATCATTAAGCTTCTTCGATCCCTTAACTTGAAAATAAATGAAACGATGGTCACTGAGAGATACATCTTCCATAACCTCCCAGTCAACAAGGCAACAATGCATGATGCTATACCCTGCATTGAGCAGGTGATGTCTATGAAAGACTCTGAGCTCCCTCTGGAAAAAGTTGGTAAGATTCCAGTGTTATGAACCACCAAGTCTAGGGTCGCTATGCATTCCGCCCTATATTCTCCCCTACGATCTGCAGTTGGTGCCCCCCACAGAGGTGACTTGACATTTAGGTCTCCCAGAATGATAGATTCAATACCTGACGCCATACAGTCCTGAACTATTACATCTACCTCAGCTTTGAAAATATCAAAAGGGATGGTAGGAGAGATATAACAACAATAACTCTGACATTGCTGAAGTTGAATACACAAATATCCTTCTTCTGCCCTTATGTTTAGCACCTCCAACTTATCATTTAAAAAATATGCAGCTACATCACATCTTTTGTCCGTGAAACAACCCCCTTCAGCTACTTGCCTTCTGTTTGGCTCGCTAACAAGCACTAAGTCTACTTTCCTTTCCAAGGCTGTTCCATACATAATGTCATGACTGTCGGTTTTCCTCATGAGATTCGCCTGCAGTATGTCCGTTATTGGTCGTTTAAATTCAACTTCCTTGCCTCTAATATCAACTTCCTGTAAGTAGGGCATTTCATTTGATCTGAGTGGTGGCCTTCTACTTGGCACGTGGTGCAAAACGAATTGTTCCCACAATCCTTCGCCAAATGGCCTTCTTGTCCACAATTTAGACAGCTCGGAGACCGGTCATCCTTAACGTCGCACTGTGGCGCTTTATATCCAAATTGAAGACATTTAAAACACCTTGCAACTGTAACTCTTTCCTTCACCAGACAGGTTGCCCAGCCTACATTTATTTTCTTTTTCTTTAACAGTATTTTCGATGGTTCCGTTTGCAAGATTATGGTAGCATTCAGATTTCCAAACCTCCCCGGTCTTCAGATGTAATATTGATCTGTGATTCTTCAACAGCAGCTTCTAAGGAGAGTGCTGCTCTAAGATAATTTTAATTTAGATCCAGATCCATATTGTACACTAGAATTGTTGTATCCTTCCTCTTTGTTGAAACTTCTACTTCCTTGACATTTTTAATTATCTCACGCTGTAATACATCAGCCTTTCCTTTGCCTTCTACAGTAAGTATTAGGTCACCCTTTGCTGTTTTTCTTATTAGTTCTATTTTAACACCAATTTTTCTTTTTATGTTTACCCCTTCCTTTACTGTTTTGAGCAATTCGGCATACGTTTTGCCAGCAGCTTTGCACATAACTGTTTCCTGAGTATTATTATTTAAGGGTTCCTTTTTCGATGTTAACCCCACAGAAACAGCCTGTTTTACCTGTGTTTTACCCGGCTCCAAGCACCCTATCTCGATATCACTCTTACGAAACATCCATTCCAAGACTTTCCTTGACCGGGCGAGTTGGCCGTGCGCGTAGAGGCGCGCGGCTGTGAGCTTGCATCCGGGAGATAGTAGGTTCGAATCCCACTATCGGCAGCCCTGAAGATGGTTTTCCGTGGTTTCCCATTTTCACACCAGGCAAATGCTGGGGCTGTACCTTAATTAAGGCCACGGCCGCTTCCTTCCAACTCCTAGGCCTTTCCTATCCCATCGTCGCCATAAGACCTATCTGTGTCGGTGCGACGTAAAGCCCCTAGCAAAAAAAAAAAAAAAAAAAAAAAAAAAAAAAAAAAAAAAAAAAAAAAAAAAGACTTTCCTTGTATAATTCTGGTCAAGACTATCCGGGATAGTTATCAGCACCTTCCTTCTTGCATGAATCTCAGTTATCTCCCTCCAGTGGGTGAGACATAAATACAGGCTCTGCAGGTCATTTACTCCATCCTGATGAAATGAATATGGTATTACATACACATATCGCAGCTTCTCCCGCTCTCCTCCTCGACTCGTGTAGGTTTGCGTAACAGTGCGCAGGAATTCCGTCTTACCTTCCTCCAGATTAGAGTTCAGCAAGTCAGAGATTTCTGAATGCATATTCTTCATGTTTCCGTCCTCCTCTGTAAGATGTTTGGGATTAAAACCATTGATATATCCCAGTCAGTTAATTTCCCAATATTTCCAGAGATGACGTGCATGTTACTATAAACACAGTCAGGCCATTCCTTATCCAAAAACTTTGCAAAATCTTCAAAGCACATAGCTTCCAAAAGGGTCTCCTCTATATCTAGCATTCTGTCACTGATTTGCGCCTGTGTCCCAACATCATGGGTTATTTTCTTACTAAAGGTAGAGCCCTGTTCCAAATCACTCCTAACCTTTGGATCTTAATTCATATCAAGTTGTTCCTATTCCCACGAACGACTACGAATGATTTCTGCCATTTGTCCCATTTCTTTAATACCTTTCTTTATCTTCGCTTTGTTATTAGGAGTCATCTTAACTAATGCTAATAAGTCTTCACTATACTTGACTAACTTCTCAATTTCTAGTCGCATCCCCTCTGATCCTACTCTTTGGTTTGTAGTCTTCGTACTCTGTAGTTCCATGGTTACGTCCAGCTCCTCATCCGACATAGTACCTATGGTCACCGCCCGCTTCACACCGCTAAGCTCTGCCGCTTGTGACAGGCCTTGGTCTTTTACATCTATTTCAACCTCTCTGAATTTGACATTGCTACGCTCAATACCTCTACTCTCTTTTCTCTTTGAGGACATAACCTTAAATCATTTAAAGGAGTATAAATGACTAGTAGTAGTAGTAGTAGTAGTAGTAGTAGTAGTTTTTTGTTATGGCAGGGGAAAATCTTTTAAAGACACCACTCTGTGTGGGAGTTGGATTTCCATCACCGGATTGGATCACCGTCTCAATAGCTTGGGTTGTGGTTCTACCCTTTCTAAATCCAAACTGGTTCGAAGAAAGTCCTCCCTGTTGTTCAAGTTCTTTCTCCAGTCTAGTTTTAATCAATCCTTCGTAAAGTTTGCTCAAGGTGTTTAATAAGCACAGTGGCCTGTATGCTGATGGATCTAATGATAGTTTCCCTGCCTTCAATAACAGCACTAGCTTGGCTACTTTTCACTCATCGGGGAATTCACGCTTTTTTAATAAATCATTGAAGACTGATAAGATCCAACCAGGTGCCACCTCAACTGCATACTTGATGGCTTCTTGTGGGATTCCATCTACACCTGGTGCCTTACCAGTCTTCATATTGCGTGCTACCTCTTGTAACTCAACCACAGTGAATGGTTCTGCAACACAAAAATCTGATTCCGTTTCAAGTCTGTCATTAGTACAAGGGAACAACTCCATTGCTATGGCTTTCCTTCTATTAGCTGGGAGCTGAACTGGTACCCTGTTGATTATTCGACCGGTCACTATCTTATATCCCGCTCCCCAGATATCACTGTCTAGATCTTCGCATAGCTTTAGCCAGAGATTTCTCTTAGAATCCTTTATTAGCTTCATTAGTTGCCTCTTTGATGCCTTATAGTCAGCTTAATGGTATTAAGTTGACCTGGCTGATTTTTTTCCTAGATCTTGTAAGAATTCGTCTCTTGCGATTGCAGTCTTTCCTTTGCATGTCTATTTCATTGTTCCACCAGTAAGAGACTCGTGTTTTATATTTTGTTGATCCCCTCAATCGGCTGATCCTACAAGCATCTTTAAGAGCAGCAGTTACATCTTTTAGAGTATGTTGCACTGTATCTACAGTTTGTGACATCCACTCGATTGCAATTTTAAAGGTTTCCCAATTATAGTTCCACACCGTTTTCGTGATATCATTAAGCTTCTTCGATCCCTTAACTTGAAAGTAAATAAAACGATGGTCGCTGAGAGATTCATCTTCCATAACTTCCCAGTCAACAATGAATGATGCTATACCCTGCGTTGAGCATATTCTTCATGCTTCTCATAATTCCATCCTCCTCTGTAAGATGTTTGGGATTTACAACAATTGATATATCCCAATCAGTCAATTTCCCTATATTTCCGGAGATGACGTGCGTGTTACTGTAAACACAGTCAGGCCATTCCTTATCCAATAGCTGCGCAAACTCGTCAAAGCACGTAGCTTCCAAGAGGGTCTGCTCTATATCTAGCACTCTGTCACTGAATTGCGCCTGTGTCCCAACATCACGGGTTATTTTCTTATTGGAGGTAGTGCCCTGTTCCAAATCACTCCTAGCCTTTGGATCTTCATTCACATCAAATTGTTCCCATTCCCACGAACGACTACGGATTATTTCTGCCATTTGTCCCATTTCTTTAATACCTTTCTTTATCTCCGCTTTGGTATTGGGAGTCATCTTAACTAATGCTAATAAGTCTTCACTATGCTTGACTAACTTATCAATTTCTAGTCGCATCTCTTCTAATCCTGCTCTTTGGTTTATAGTCTTCGTACTCTGTAGTTCCATGGTTACGTCCAGCTCCTCATCCGACATAGTATCTCTTTGGTTTTCTACGTCTATTTCAACCTCTTTGGATTTGACATTTCTATTCTCAGTACCTCTACTCTCTTTTCTCTTTGAAAACATAACCTTAAATCATTCAAAGCAATATAAATGGCCTATTTACCTTGTCAGAAAAGGGATGCCTTTTTAGCTCATCAAAGAGAGATAATACCGCGTTCTGAAGGGCAGCACTTCCACTTATAATCGCAATATATTTTAACCATACACAGCCTTTAAAACACCAGTTAATTAAGCAAATACGCGGAGCAGTAGTAGTAGTAGTAGTATACTGAGAGTCAGCTTAAGACCTTAGCGGTCCCTTTGATGTTAGTCAGACTTCTGGTCGGTGAAAAGGCTTCCGCAGCGCGAAATAGTTCCCTAGGTTTGTTACTTGTTCCTGAAGTCAGGAGCTTCCTTCAGTTTGGTTAGATATTCTGGTGAACTGACTTGATGAATTAAAATTTTTGCCCTGTATAAATATGGAAAATATATCACAGGTTGTATGTTATTCGGGTTCGTTACCAACTCTTATATTTCATACGTAGATGGTTGTGAATAGTTATTGTTCTCAGTGGTGTATGTAGCAAAATAATAATAATTTAATATGATATTGATATCTTATTGCACTGTGTACTTAGTAAGTTTGTTCGAGTTCATTCCACTGTTGATAAGTTCGCATAATATGTGGGACGTTGAAGATGGATCCAAGAAAACTGTTGGCAATACTGGCTGCAACAGCGTGTTATATTCATAATGGCTGCCAGCTGTGAGCAAGACGTGTGTGATGCCGTGACGCTTGAGTCCCCTGTGAAATACTTTAAAACTAACAAAAGTAGAGAAAAATAAAGTAGAAAATCTAAACCAAATTGTTTTAAACGTTTACAGTAGCCTACGAGATTAGAATCCACTGTGGACTGTGGAAGACGTGAAAAAGTCCGCGCAGCTGATCGGCGTTTCTGTGTACAGTGTTTACGCCGCTCGCTTGGAATGGAAAATCCAAGTCTCCAGGGAAAGAAAGATGTCAGCTCAGCACTCGCCGTAAATAAAACAGGAAGGGCCTTAACACGGTATGGGAATAGGATGTTTGGCGTATTCGACGATGATAATAATAATAATAATAATAATAATAATAATAATAATGTGTACTTTACTTTATATTCGCAACCGCACTCTACCTACAGAAATGTTGTCATGAGAGGATCATGAGTTCGTTTTTACCTTCCGAATGACGAGACTACAATATTTACAACATTCCTGGAAGCATTGTATTTTGCAATCCCACTCACCGGTGGGTTTTTCAGCTTTTTTAACTATGAGAAACTGCCACTGACAGTCGTTGCAAGAGAGCGGGATCGTATACGTATGTGGTAAGTCTCCATGTGCCTCACACAAATCGCATTATGAAACAAAAATAATTCTTGCTTCTCTTGCCTCGGAATTCGTCAGTAATCTGTAGGTTTTATATGGTCAATGGAGGAATAAATAGGTATGGTACGTAATCAAAGTACAGCTATGTGAAAGGCAATGATTTCGTTTGATGCTTCACTATTTCAGAATGAAGCACTGTACTTGTCAGATGGACGCACGGCGTTAATGATAAGCTGGTTGTGGCGTAGATGGAGAACCACGATGAGACGGGAAGGGGGAACAGGGGACGTGCTCACATGCGGAAGGATACTTTTCCTAAGCTCTTAACTTGAATTTCAGTATAGTAGTAGTAGTAGTAGTAGTAGTAGTAGTAGTAGTAGTAGTAGTAGTAGTCTTTCAAGGTGTCACCTGCGTGGGACTAGGTCCCAAATTACAACTCTGGATGTGATCCAGTAAGGTGATAATGAGGCCGTTCCTCTGGAGTACAGACGCTGCATAATGGATTCCAGTGGCATTTTCTCCACTGTGGGGACCATCACCCCACCTAAAGGGGCTCATTCGCCCAAAGCCATAGACCCCCTTAGGTAGTCAGGTTATTTCCCGCCGCCCAACACTCGGTGTTGCAGTTTTACAGTTGGGTGCCAGACCAGCAAACCCTCCTCCTTTCTCATTCCAGACTTGGGACCAGACCGAAACAAATCAACAACATGCATATTTTCAACTGAGGAAAGGCCACAAAGATCGGAACGTCTGAAGAAGTACTGGGAGGACCGCAAAGCTCAAACAATCCCTTCAAAGAGACCTTAACAATGGACTGACTAAAGTGATCCTATGCGGTCATAAAAGAATAATAATAATAAGAAGAAATAGCAACAGCAGCTGTAGTAGTATTGTTAACTTAAAACCAAAGCAGTGGTTAAGGAGTTATTTTGTGGATGCAGTTACTCTCAATGCAGGTTGTCAGAAAATAAATTATGAACTATATTATTCAAATTCTGTGTAACATGTATGTATATTATTAACTTCTAATTCTAAACTGTATGTTTGTATGACACTTTGCCATTATTTTAAGACCTAGGTAGAGGCTAAGACTCTTCAAGGAAACCAGCATTGCCATTTCTGTCTGTAACTTTGATTGTTTGACATGGTTCCACAAAAGTGATGCAGGAAAGAAAGAAAGAGGGGAAGAAAGAAAGTATAAGTGGGCTTTGATTCATCTTGGTTTTATGGCATCCGAGGCAGCTAGGCATTTCCATGTTTCAGAAGAAATAGTAGCTCAGAGATGGGTGCAAAGTTATCGATGTTCAGGAATTTTTGGCTGGAAAGCTGGGAATGGTAAAAGGAAAATTTTGAAGGAAAATTTCAACACCACAACAGGATACCAGATTAGTGACAGAGGTTGAAAAGAATCTCTTTCATACTGCTGAAACTTTGAAGGCAGTTATTAATTTTCCTGGCCATGACCAGACCGAGAGAAATTGTTTAAGGGCCACCAATTTGAGATTCTGATGTGCCATTACTAGGGAAGTTCATAAGGAGATCATTTAGGCTTTACTGTGGGAAGTGAAGATCAGGATTGGAAAGGAGTGATCTTTTGTGATGAAGCCTCCTTTTCTATTAGCAAGGAAGAGCTCACATTTGTATATCATCCTCCTGGAACCCAATTCAAACACAGATATGCTGCCATTCATGCCTACAGTGGTAGAGTGTTTGTCTCTTGTTGGAATGGATTTTTCGTCATGGGGTGGGCACAGTCCATTGCAATCATGGAAAATTGAACCAGCAGAAATATCAATGATTGCTGGAATGCTATATGGTTGTTTATGCTAGGTGGTTATATGCTGCTGAAATTCTTCAGTTTCAGCAGAATAATAATCCCGTCCACACATCTCAATTGATTTGAGACTGGTTTGCGTGGAGATAAGATATCGAACTGATGGACTGGCTTCGTTACTCTCTGTACTGTAACCCAGTTGGGAAAATGTGGACACAAGTAAAGAAGCATATGAAGATAAATTTGTGGAAGTTCATCCAGAATGCCTGGGATGTCGTTGCTGAGAACTGAAGTTTGAAATAAAATAGTCAGTTCCATGCCCACTCGAGTGGAAAAATGTGATCTGGTTGGGAGGAGGAGGACTAAATATAAATTGTGGTTTTTTTTAAAACTTTTAATTGTTTGAATTTTCATAGGCAGACGCCAGTATTTTTTCATTTATGCCATGAAATATAATTTTGTTGAGAATTAATCTTTTTCTTTTTGCAGCCATAATGTCATAAGAAATAATGATAAAGTTAAGAAATTGTACAAGAATGTAACAATTAGAATGAAAGATATTGAGAAGCAGATGATTATGGCAGAATGTAAGACTAAAAGAACATTAACAGAATTCTGCAAAATTATCCATAAAATGTCAATAAAGAAAGAAAGGTTTCCAAACATGGACGTAGGATGTACTGTATATCTCTGTGATGTACAGGGTGGTTGGAAACAACGTGACCCGGATACATGAGCGTTAGAGCATTGGTCATGCTGATAAATAATTTGAAAAAAATAGTCCGATATATCGCACCATTGTCACTTTATCAGCTGCTCAAGTTAGCAAATCAGATCGCTTCATGGGCGAATTCAAATGAGCTTTGCACGGCGGTGTTGCTTAAACTGTACGTGACTTAAGAATGGCTTGAGAGCCATGCCGAGAAATCAGCATCAAACGCAAACACACCGTGGGTGTGTCACCGTAGCGTACTTGCTTTGGTGTGATCCTGTCAGCTCAGAGGTCTGTATTCAGACCCCTTCCCTGCTGAAGTTTCATTCTTTGTCCGGTGTTCCAGTCTTAAGCCGCGTACAGATTTAGCAACACCACCTCTCAAAGCCCAGTCCGGTCTCTCAAAGCTCTGTCAAATTCTGACCTCAACATTTGGTCTCCCATTTCATCAGCATCAACAGACTCTTCTTGTTCCAGAACCATATCATCTATGTCTTTACCTTGGTACAACTGTTGAATATGTTCCTGCCATCTTTTTGCCTTGTCTTCTTTCCCTAGAAGTGGTTTTCCATGTGAGCTCTTATATTCATACACCTAGTTTTCCTTTCTCTTAACATTTCCTTGATTTACCTGTATACAGTACCTACATTTCTTAGGACCATACAACGTTCAACTCCCTTGCACTTCTCCTTCAGCCATTCTTCCCTAGCTGCCCTGCACTTTCTATCCACTTCATTCTTTAATTGCCTGTATTCCTTTCTGCCCTCTTCATTTTTTGCATTCTTTTACTCTTGTCATTCATCAATCAGGTCTAGTATCTCCTGAGTTATCCATTAATTTTTAGTTGATTTTTCTTTTCTTCCTAACATTTCTTCAGCAGCCCTAGAGACCTCATTCTTCATGACTGTCCATTCTTCCTCTATTGTGTTTCCTTCAGCCTTTTCATTTAGTTTTTGTGCAACATGTTCCTTGAAACAGCTTCAGTAAAAAATTCTTGCCAGAATATAGAGCAAGTAACAACATTCACTTACCTTGGTCAGAAGATCAGTGATGATTGTAAATATGCTGTAGAAGTTAAGTTCCACATTGTTCAAAAACGCTTGATTTATGCTAAAACACACACTACTCAGCAACAGTAAATAAAGTTTTCACACATTAGTACAGCTCCTACACTCACTTTGTATGGACTGTTGCATTGTGTTGAAACCTGAACACAACACTAAACAGAAAATGACCGCGCGGAAGGATTTGAATTGTGGTGCTTCCGTAGGATTATGAAAATCTTGAGAAAGGATAAGATTTCTAAGTCCAAGGTTCTAGGGATGATAAATCAGAGGAAAACTTCGGTACACCCCATTCTCAAGCAGTGTTGGTCCTGGTAGGGACATGCGATGCAAAATTCAGAATTCACACAGAGAGTAGTAGATGGTTTCATTAAAAGAAAGGCGCCATGTGGATGACCGAGATACAGTTTTTTCAAGCAAATCTTAAATGACCTAGGAGTAGACAGCTATGTGGCCATTAAGATGACTGTGAAGGATTGCCAAACTAGGAGGAACTTCATGGCAAAACTGACCAGTCCTAGGACTGATTACCTCTAAAGATGTAATACTGATGGAAAAAAGTTTTTCTTAACATGGGATATATAAATTATGATTCTGTATTGCTCATATACTGTACGTTATTCTAAAGTGAAAAAGCTGGGAAAGTGATTGCTCTTTGGATTCAAAACTGAATCCTCTGTTCTCCAGACGGATGTTTTACGTAATGGTGAATTGACTTCTTTGGAAACATTTGCTGGGCAACTTCTGGATTATGATGAATATGGGTTCAGTTTGTGCATCTTAGATTCACAATTGTTTTAAGAGAAACTAACCTCTAAAATAATATCTGTGTTTCAAAGTTCTAAGTTTACTCAGTTACTGGCATTGGCCTACAGAAAACACTGGGTTTCATCAAGTGGTTTCGTAGCAGTTAAGTTCTTGCTCATTAGATGCCTCCAAAGACAGGTAATTTAACTTCAAAAAGGTAGTATCCCTCTCTTGTACGTTGGTTATTTTAGTATGAGGGCCATTCAAAAAGAAATTAGCCAGAGGCTATGAAATGAAATGAAAACCGCCGAAAGGATCGTAATACAATTGCCTGCGGAAGAAGGTGTGGTCCCTATAAGAGCACTGAGTTCCTAAACTCACCACTGGTGGGACATGGGTGCACAGCACATGACGAGAGAGCGAGCACACGCACACGTTGGATCGCCCACTGAATCCAGTCGTGTGGAAAACAGTGAAATGGTGGCTTCAAAAGAAGTGTAAAGGGATGTAGAGCACTTCCTGACAGCAGGAGGAGTGAAGGGGAAAGAAAATTCATCAAAGAATGGCACAAACGTACGGAGAGCACTGCATCTCCATTGCAAGAGTCAAGGTACGGAACAAGCGATTCAGGGAAGGACACATCTCATTGGCCGATGTTGCACAGTCTGGAACACCACTCTGCATTACCGATGCCATTGTCCAGCAGGTGGATGCCCTCATTATATAGGACGGGCGAGTTACGGTAGCAGACATTGCCACAGAAGTCGGAGTGAGCGTTGGACATGTTCACGCCATCATTAGGGACAGATTGAAGTTTCGCTAAAAGTGCGTCCAATGGGTGCATCATAGTATCCAACTAACACAGGAAGCATGTTGAATGGACCTCTCTCTTGAACATCTGCTGCGCTGTGCCAAGGAATGGAATGAGTTCCTGTCATGTGTGGCCACTGAACAAGAGACATGGTGTCATCATTTAGAACCCGAGTCAAAACAACTAAGTTTCCTGTGGAAGCATGCAGGACCGTTGCCACCCAAAAAATCCAATGTGAGCTAAAGAAGGCTCTTAGAGGCAAACAATTTACCTTGGACACAGATGTCAAGCGGTATGTTCAAAACTGTTTCACAACGTAGCCCCAGGAATTTTACAAGATGGCCATTCACCGCCTTGTGTCGCAGTGGGACAAGTGTCTCAATAGTGCTGGGCAATAATACTTTTGAAATAATGGTACAAGTTTTCATTTTATAGCCTCCAGCTCGTTCATTTTTGAATGCCCCTTATAGATTGGATAATGGACCTCAGAGAGTGGGGAAATTCAGGTTTAAGCTCTGAAGTCTGTCACATTTTCAGCTCTTTCATCATCATGACTGCCACGGAAGAAACTATCTTCTGAAACAATTTCTGTCAATCAGTCTGTCAATCAATCAATCAATCAATCAGTCAATCAATCATTACTGATCTTCATTTAGGTCCCTGGTGGCAGATTCACTATCAGTTGTTTACCTGGTCTTTTCTTTAATAATTTCAAAGAATTTGAAAATTTATTGAACATCTCCTTTGATAAATTATTTCATTCCATAACTCCTCTTCCTATAAACAAATATTTTCCCCAATTTGTCCTCTTGAATTCCAACTTTATCTTCATATAGTGATCTTTTTTACTTTTAAAAACACCACTCAAACTTATTTGTCTGCTAATGTCATTCCATACCACCTCTCCACTGTCTGGCTCCATGGCTAAATGTTTAGCATGCTAGCCTTTGGTTCAAGGGGACCCGGGTTCAATTCCCAGCCAGGTTGGGGATTTTAACTCTTGTTAGTTAATTCCTCTGGCTCAGAGGCTGGGTGTTTGTGCCGTCTTCAGCATTAGAATTCATTTCAGGTAAGGCCCCATCCTGACAGACACGCAGATTGCCTAGACGGCATCAACTCGAAAGACCTGCACTAGGCCTCTCAGGAGCCCACACGCCATTATTATTATTATTATTATTATTATTATTATTATTATTATTATTATTATTATTAATCTCTCCACTAATAGCTCGGAACATACTGCATATGATATAGATATTGATTCCCATAGGGAACCTGAATTACTTGTCCCGAATGAGTAAATTCATAATACCAATATAAATGGTCCATTATTGGACATGATAAATTTTCTAGCTAACTCATTCTTGGTTGCCAGTGTTTTGCCCCAGTGTGCTAAGTTGGGCTTATCAGTTGGTAAATAGCACACCCATCAAGACGCATGGCTAGTGCATACCGTGGAGGCCACTGCGTAGGCTACTTGGAGCCACTGGCAGTGCCAATGCACTATGGGAGACTTCGTCTTATTACCAAAAATTGATGCCTGCCTGGCCATCAGATGATATAGATATTGATTCCCATAGGGAACCTGAAATATTTGTCTCGAATGAGTAAATTCATAATACAAATATAAATGTCCAGCTCCATGGCTAAATGGTTAGCGTGCTGGCCTTTGCTCACAGGGGCCCCGGGTTTGATTCCCGGCAGGGTCGGAAATTTTAACAATCATTGGTTAATTTCGCTGGCACGGGGGCTGGGTGTATGTGTCGTCTTCATCATCATTTCATCCACATCACAACGCACAGGTCGCCTATGGGTGTCATATTAAAAGACCTGTACCTGGCGAGCCGAACTTGTCCTCGGACACTCCCGGCACTAAAAGCCATACACTATTTCATTTACCAATATAAATGGTCTGTTATTGGACATTATAAATTTTCCAGCTAACTCATTCCTGGTTGTCGGCGTCTACATTTGCTAAATTATATTGAGTAAGGGACCTTTCTGTTCGTAATGTAAAATCTTTAAACATGATATAGCCTTTTGGGCTTATGCCATGTCAGGAAAATGTGAAATTCTTTATGTTTCGCAGAGAACTTTGCTCTGCGTCTTCAGAAAAAATTTTGACTGTTCACGAGAAAGGCTTCTCAAGAATGAGGTTTGAATTTAGACGTTATAATAGAAGTGGAAGTGGTACGTTCATTCATCACCAAATGGCTCACCGGACGAGGTACAGCGCTAGCGTTCGAAGTGGAAGCTGACGGAACCATCAGAATCGGTCTGCGAGGGAGTCACATATGAAAGTATGACATAGACACAAGCCTGGAATGAAACATCTGGCGATGAGGAACGTACGAATTTGGAAAACAGCGACTCTGATATTTGGGCCCTTAAAACAGTAATCACCATTATTTCTGAGTTTCATGTTCAGTATATTATTTCTAGTATGGAAGAATTCTGTTCATTACAGGTGTATACAATATGGTGCCACTGTGATATGTGGGAGCAACATATGGCACCTGATATCAGAACATGATTTGTTGTTCATCAGTGATTAGGTTTGCTTGTTTTAAAATGAAACAAATATTATTTTCTTTGTTGATGAACATCTTTATGAAAGTATGATGCAGTGTTGTTTGATGGTATGCATTTTGTTTGTTAAACTCATTTTTATGAGTTACAGTGTCTTATACTACTATCTAATGTCCTTGAGACTGTTTTATAAGATTCTCTCAAATGACAAATGCTGCCAACTTATATATGAACTTACCTGTAGTGCTTGCAAAAGGTTGCAAAAGTTGGATGTTTCAATAAGTAGTTTAATGACTTTCCTTTTGTGTGGCCAAAATATGGAAATTATTTCCAAGAGAAAAATTAATGTCCAAATGTGTATTGCACTTCAGATGCATTTAGACTTAAAATTTCTCAAAACACTTGGATTGTGGAATGCACTATAAGTGGCAGTTTAAGTATGAAGAATTCAAATACAAGTTATGTATCTTGGAGTGATAGCGAATCTGCCACCTGGGTGACTGTCCTAAATGCAGATCAGTGGTTATTGATTGACTGTGATTTTATCCCAATATTGGCAAATAATAACTATCAGTGGATTAACACTTGCTCTTATGCTCTACACACATTTAGATTGGCCCTGTTTAAACCTGCTCTCCCTTCTCCACAGGCAGGGGCAAAGTTATGCCCAAGCATGTAAGAATACAATTTCAAGCTTGAGATTAGTGAAATCCATTTGCATTTGCTAACTAGGTTTCAGTGAATAAATGTAAATCAAAAATGGACTATTATCAATAACTAATAAGCAATTATTTGAAAACCCAAATGGTATTTGATTCCTTGTTTGATAGATACTTTCCTGAAGTGAGGTTAATCACAGGGTGCTTTACATATAATACCGTCAAATGGGGTAATTCCGATCATTTTTTAAGGTATTTTTTCGGATACGTCCCACGTTATTTACGTAGTACTTACGAAATTAAATATATAAGATTAATGATTCATTAGCCTTTATTTGACGTAACAAAGAATCGTAAGTAGTTGATAATATTGAAAAAAATTAATAAAAATCGGTGATCGGTGTTACCCCATGGAGTGGGGTAATTCCGATCAGTCATTTATTTTTCTTGATTATCGGTATTTGACCGTCTTATGGGTAATACCGATCACATTTTTACTTTTTTAAATATTTCTTAACATATAAACCTAAAACAAAGCAAATAAACAATCATTAAATCACTAAAAATAAGAAAATTGAAGTCTCTAAACACATTCTGTTTTCAAGCTATTTAGTAAAACTATTCGAACCAATAGTAAAGAAGATACGGGATATTTTACTAATAGTAAAGTAAAACATAATAAAATAGATAAGACATATTAAACAGTTTATACAGATAAAAATGTTACATTTAAGAGGCACTAATCACAATTTTTTACACAAGGACATAGTCGCCTTCTACTCCACATCAACATGTTCTATATCAAGGAAAATGAACTTCCCTCGTTTGCAGTACGCTGGTATAAGTTTCCTCTCAATTCGTTCCTTTTCGATTTCCATTACATCGGAAATGTCTGGAAATACAAAATATGTTGTGCCAGCCAGGATCCTCTTCCTCAGAAAATTTGCTTCGAGTGTGCCCGGACTAACTCTCACCAGCTGGCCAATGAAACGCCGAATTCTCTTCTTCGTCGGAAATGCAACGAGAACAAAGTCATTTATAGACAACCCATCTTCCCCCCCCCACTTTCATGAGAAGATAGAGTTTCTGCGGTGGAGATGGCGTGACAGGTTTCCCTCACCTCAAAACTTGAATTGTCTTCTTCTGATGTTGATTCTTCTTCTGAAATTACTTCAGTCTCTATACTTTCATCATCATCATCATCATCATCATCATCATCATCCTTGTCAGCTGCATTGGTGGCCAAATCTCTCACCACGATCCCTTTGCCGGGAGGAACAGTCAAGCGCTTCGCACGGCGAACCGGTGAATTTGTACTTGCCTCTCCAACCCGGGCTCGCTCGAGATGTTGAACGAACGATGCAGTACACGATCGTTCTCGACTGATGTCATCAGCACTGTCATCATGTGGAATCTGGCGTAGCACGTTTTCTGGACAGAAAGGAACAATACCCGTTTTTCTGAACCCAGAAATAATATTCGTTGCACAGTTTACACCTATCTTATTAAATGTCTCTTTTAGAAGTTTAGGGAACTCTGATTTGTGCACCACTCCCCTATTCGTTTTCTTCCATTCATCCAGCACACTTCGCCAAGCCATCTTTAGGGGACGAAAGAAGGCAACATCAAGAGGCTGGCAAAGGTGGGTAGCATTCGGAGGCAATAGAACAAATTTGACGTCATGCTTTTCACATAGCTTGATTACATTAATTGAGAGATGGCTCGACAAGTTATCGCCTATCATGACCTTGGGCCCCTGTAATGTCTTTATATAAAGCAACATAATTTTCTTAAACCATGCCTCGAACATCGTAAGATCAAACCAGCCACTCATATTTCGGCTATAGCCAGCACCGCTGATCCCTCCTTCTGCCCACGTGTCATACAGATGCTAACTTTTGTAGACGGTGAATGGTGGTAACACTGTGCCGTCTGCAGCCGCAGCCACCATAACACTGATACAAGTTTTCGACGAGTCTAAAATTCTCTCAGGATGTTTGACCCCACGTTTCACAACAACCTTCACATTTCCCGGGTCATCACAGAAATTTGTCTCATCATAATTTATAATATTTGACATAGGGACTCCCTCTAGTGTGTTTTGCAGGTTATGGAAATAGTCCATGATAATATCTCTCGTAACAGCTGCCCTGGATCGTTTGGTGCTCTCGCCAATCCTCACTGTGAGTTCCTGATTTCTCCTGAGAAAACCTCGAATCCATTCTAACCCGGGACGGTTATCTGCGAAACTTTTCTCGACCTTCCCAGCGTGGTTCAAGTAACCCTGGACGATGTTACGTATATCAGTATTTCTGATGGCACATAACAGCAGCCCTTCGACGAGAGTTTTTTCCTCCTCCCTGGTTAAGGCTGTCGGTGCACCCACCTTGTGTGAATATCTGCTCTTCAATTTGTCGTTTAGTGTGGTATATGGCACAGCAAACTGTTCAGATGCTCTCCGGATACTCATTTTCCCTTGACGGACAGCTTTTACTGCACTCTCTAAGTGGATAGGGTTATATCTACACCTTCCGACAGGTCCCAGTTTCTTCACATATGTCCTCACCATGATCGGTATTACCCTATAACAAGACAACTTCGTATATAAAAAGCCGTAACTTTAAAACAGTGTAATGTAGAAACTCGTGCAAAAGCTTTATATGATACCAAATAACAGAAGATAGGATTGCAGTATTAACTTACCGCCAGTGTATGGTATGTGACCTTCTGAAACAGAAGTTTCCAATGACAGCGATAATTTAATAAATTTCTCACTTCTTAACAACCTCTCCCGGTGAATTGTAGACAAGAATGCACATATTCTTAGTGCGCAGTCAGATAGCCAATAATGTTCCCTTTGTTTATACGCCGCGTATTGGATCCATTGTCGTCGCGGTTTCCCGGGAAGGCTCAATTTTCAGAAGGAAGACCGAATGATCGATAATGCCCCATTATATCTGAATTACCCCACGTTACGGTACCATTAGAATTTATATATTAATGTGAATTGAATGTAATTCTTTGTTGTCCATTTCCTCAGATTGTACATCATTATTTGAAAGCAAAACATCATACTTTGAGAGTTAATGGCTACCTGGAATTTTACAAAGAAACATATAACCACTCCAGGCTTCCATTCTACATTGTCTCTCTGTGTAAGTATATTATTCTCATTTATAGGCATTATTTTTTGTCTGATGTACCAAGTATGACGTACCATTTGCCTCTATCTAAATTAATCAACTCACTTCATGCTTAACATCTTTCTGTTAAGATGCACTAGCTAGTCATTATTGAGGATATATTTTGGATTTATTTTTAAGTTAATTAAATGATGCAAATCATGATCAAGGACTATTTTTGAATGAATGAATGAATGAATGAACTTTAAGTTATTAGCTGAACCTCTGAGTAATGAGTTGTAAGTTTTCAGCAGGTCAAGTAATTTATAAGTTTCAAAGATATACTGTAATCATCATCAGCGGTTGTTTCCACTGTAACCTGTGGAGTGAAACCGTCAGATTTTTTTCCTGTTGTGAAAATTGTGACATTACTGCTACTAGGAAACGAAAAGTTGGTTCGTGATTTTAAAAACTCACACCCATCATTATTGATCATTAATCTGAAGGTAGGGTAGGTTCATCAAAGAGACATCCTAAGTTTGTCTTTCTGTGGATGGTGTACTCTCCCTATACATATACACAAGATATTAGCTTGTCATTATTGATGATATATTTTACATTTGTTATAAAGTTAATGAAATGATTCAAGTGATGTTCAAGAGCTACTTCCGAATGAATGAAGGTACTTTTAAGTTACTAGCTGAACGTGTGAGTAATGGTGAGTAATAAATTGTTTGAGCTGCCGAAGACTTACAAGGGTGGAAGGCAAGTGATGCGTAGAAAGAGGACCATTAATAGATCTTGGTGAGAGGATTGAATGATTGTACAAATGCATAGATATAAAGTCACCATCAGTCACCATCATCAGTTCCCTGTTCCAGATTCTCTCTGGGTAGGGTAATGTACTAATGTTTTATGTCAATCAAAACTAGTTTTCAGACAAGAGGATTTTTACCTCAACATGTTTTTACTTTGTCAATCACGATCATTGTATTTTAATTGCACACACTTCATCAGTGTTTTTTAATTTGTTTTTATAAATGTAATATTGAGCTTCTACTGAGGATGGCCTTTGGATTAGGCTGAAACATGTATAGATATCATGCCATTTAATATAGATATTTGTTTTGTATTGAAAAGGAGGATCATAAATACTTCTTGTTTGTAAAGTGATAACTGTCAATACAGAATGAGATTTATAACATGCAATTAATGTGAAGATGGATTTTTTTTTTTTTTTGTTATTTGCTTTACGTCGCACCGACACAGATATGTCTTATGGCGACGATGGGATAGGAAAGGCCTAGGAAGTGGAAGGAAGTGGCCGTGGCCTTCATTAAGGTACAGTCCCGGCATTTTCCTGGTGTGAAAATGGGAAACCACGGAAAACCATCTTCAGGGGAAGATCAAATCGAGTGGATCTATCCCTACTGGATCCCAGACCCTTCTATCCCAAACTGAAGTTCTCCAAATCTATCTTCCATTTGCTTTCTAATAAAAAAACCCCATGGCACTACAGCCCTTGAAGGGCCTTGGCCTACCAAGCGACCGCTGCTCAGCCCGAAGGCCTGCAGATTACGAGGTGCCGTGTGGTCAGCACGACGAATCCTCTCGGCCGTTATTCTTGGCTTTCGAGACCAGGGCCGCTATCTCACCGTCAGATAGCTCCTCAGTTCTAATCACGTAGGCTGAGTGGACCTCGAACCAGCCCTCAGGTCCAGGTAAAAATCCCTGACCTGGCCGGGAATCGAACCCGGAGCCTCCGGGTAAGAGGCAGGCACGCTACCCCTACACCACAGGGCCGATTTGCTTTCTAATCCTTTTGTCTAATATCCTCTCAGATAGCTGTGTGCGGAATAAGAATGTTACCTCTGTAATTCTCCCTCCTGTCATTCCGCAATGGTATTTCTTCCATTCAAGTTTAAAAACTTCATGTTCATTCCGTATTGAACTGAGAATCTAATGGAAACGAGAGGTCCACCTATTCAATACCATATAATGTTATAAGATAAATTATAACATTTTATTATACTTAGTACCAGTTTCGATGCTGGTGTGCATCATCATCAGCCAAAAATAAGAAAAATATACATTGACAAGGTTACAATAAACAATACATAAAGTATACACAAATTTTACAAAACTGGCAAGACCTAATTAAAAACAAGAGCCATAAACATTAACTTATGACCTAAACCTAAAAATACCACCAGCTGTCTTAAAACTTTGAATATACTTCCTCTTGACAAAAGTCCTCTGAATCTACCAGCTGTCTTAAAACTTTGAATATACTTCCTCTTGACAAAAGTCCTGTGAATCTAAAAACATTAAACCATGTGCGAGCAGATTAAATTGAGCCAAGGACAAAAAACCAATGCTTCACTATCATAAAAGTCCAAGAGCATATTTTTATTTTTTTATTTTGTAAGAACATATGTATAAAAGGTTTTCTTGCTGAACATCCACTGAGTATTAGAGTAACAGGTGCAAGAATTAAGAAACCATTTTTCTATTGGTTAAAAATGGCTGTCATAGGTCTTCTCTAACTTAAAAAAGCATCTCCGAAAACTGTAAAAAGTAGTTAGTGGGACGTAAAACAAATAACATTAATTATTATTAACTTAAAAAACGCGGCTGATTCAGTCTGCTAAGTATTAAATAACAAGATATTTTTAAATGAAAAATGGCAGATGCCATGTTTCCAGGGTACTGGACGGTTCAAAGTAGGACCTGAAGCAAATAAAAAGAAAGAAAAGAATGTCAAGAAAGGCTTTTTTAAAAGATCTTGTCGTAAGAATTAACGTGAATAAGAGACTCACCTCTGGGAGTGTATATATTATGTGTGTTTTTAGACGTTTATTTTTAATTTTAATTAGGTCTTGCCAGTTTTGTAAAATTTGTGTATACTTTATGCATTGTTTATTGTAACCTTGTCAATGTATATTTTTCTTATAACGTCACACCAACACAGATAGGTCTTATGGCAATGATGGGATAGGAAAGGCCTAGGAGTTGGGAGGAAACGGCCGTGGCCTTAATTAGGGTGCAGCCCCAGCATTTGCCTGGTGTGAAAATGGGAAACAACGGAAAACCATCTTCAGGGCAGCCGACAGTGGGATTCGAACCCACTATATCCCGGATGCATGCTCACAGCCATGCCCCCCACTAACCGCACGGCCAACTCACCTGGTTAATGCCAGGTATAACCATTACCATGTGTTTAAATTTGAAACATTACTGTGATATTTCAGTTGTGATTTTGTAAATCAGTTTTACATTCACAGGGCGTGAAGCGTTTATGGACCTTATCATTACTACTCAAAGGCAATAATAATAATAATAATAATAATAATAATAATAATAATAATAATAATAATAATAATAATAACAACAACAATAACAAAGCACTAGGCTGATTTTTGGGAATGCAAATTTGAGAGAACAACTAAGCTGATTGACATCATAAAACATTCTGATATAAGCTCTCTTCCTGTAGATTTGCAGAGTGTCTTTAAAAGCATAAAAATTTGTTGCGATATATTATCAAATTATTAAAGAAAAATGTAGCATTCTTATTGTCTAATCCATTCACCAGTACTTGAAGACCGCATGAACCGTGGGAGCGCTGAACAGGAGGCACAATAAGGTGGAACAGGGTAGGCATGCATGTGCATTCGGATGCCTTGCTGGTTGGCTGTTCCAGTCTGTGTTGTGTTGCAGAGTCGGTTAGTTGAGAAGAAGATATTCAACACAATGTTACTGTCTCTTTGTAGCTCCTCCATTATTTGCTAGCTTGAAATGAGTCAGAGAAAGGTAATAGTCCTTTTCTCCATGTCATAATTTTAACACTAAGGCTGTGAACTTCTTCCACTCCAGTAGTTATGAAAGTGAGTAGGTCCTCTGTCATAATTTACTGTCATGGAAACCCAAAGGTTTGTACCTTTACTACATCATATCATAGGATATAAATTTCATGTTTTTATTATCTCTATTGAATTGTGATCACAATAATAACTGAACTTACGTGATATCGGTCCACCTTTTCAATACTATATTACGTAGTGTTTACATTATATTTTAAATCTAGGAACTAGTTTCGGCCTTGGCTGGCCATCAGCCATAATACAAAACTGTACAAAGACATCTAACAACTAAAACAAATGTACAAACATACACAAATAACTTTAAAAGGTATTAAAAGCATCTAGAATGAACAATGTGCACAACACGTAAATTATAAGATGAAATTAAAATAAGGCTCTCGATGAGTTCTAAAATCCTTACATGTGTTGTGTCATGTTAAAATGTTTCATTAGTGCTTCCTGTTAAAATATCTTGAAAATGCTGAAAAAGTTCTTCTATTGGAAGTTGTCACTGGTTGAGTCAAGGACAGCACAACAATATGTTTAAATAGCTGGTACGTTCTTAGATTACAACTGGTAGAGATTCGCAATTCAGTGCGGTGTCCGTGAAGTTAAATAAATGATAGCCAAAAATTAATGAACCAAAAGGAGAGAGTTCAATCAAATGGCATAGGTTATATGAGACTTACCTTTCGTTGCAGTATGTGGTGCATGGCCTACTGTTGTGTGCCTCATACTAACAGGCAGGAGTTGAGACTGGATCGTGAGATTAGAAGGGAAACTCAGAAAGGGAGAGGGCGGGGCAAAGAGAGAGGAGAGGGTGGAGAAAGGAAAGGGGGGAGAGAGGAAGCAGGATTAAAGCGGGATCGAAGGATGTGGTGAAACAGTTGCTGTGGAAGGGTGCCGTGAATAGTATGAAAAATTGAATTACGGCTTTTTGGTTTGACATTTCTAAAAATGGGAATTAGAAGGTGAAACAGGATATTTGGCTTTTCTGAAATGTCATTAATATTATAATTTGGGTTAAAATATTGATCTATGTATGAAGCAGCTTTCTATAATGTTTAAGGGGGGTCCTTTTTTGATAATTTTGTGAATTTGCATATCTTGTTTTGTGTCTGTAAATTTGTGATTATAGTCACGCATATGCTGTCCCACAGCTGAAAACCTATTGTACTTCAGGGCATGAACGAGTTCTAAGTATCTTATATATGTTAATATATCTTATATTAAAATAATTATGCAAGAGAGCAACAGATGTTGCTACCACGCTCATTAATCTAAATAACATTGATCCATGTATAAAATTCACACTTGAATCCAAAATTGGACAGATGATTAATTTCTTAGACTTGACTATTATCAGGCACCCAGGCTCCTTACGATATAAGATTTTCAGAAATCCTACCCAAACAGTCACTACAATCCATCAAGATTCTTCACACCCTCACATTCACAAACAAAGCAGCATACAACAGCATGGTGTACCGAGCCTTCAGTGTTCCAATCTCAAAAAGATACCTCAAAAAAGAGTTGAACAATATTCGTAATATTGCTAAATCTGATGGATACAGCAGTTTCTTTATTGAAAGAATAATCAATAAATATAAATATTGCCCCTCAACCACTTTGAAAAATTGTAAACAAAATAGCTCCTCCTTTTCTACCTTTATGTTCGATGAACAGGATTAATTGCAACAGTTGTAATTCTTCTTACATTGGACAGACTGGAAGGAGCTTTATAAGATACTTAGGACACATTAATGCCCTGAAGTACAATCGGTTTTTGGCTGTGGGACAGCAAATGCGTGATTATAATCATAAATTCACAGGCATAAAACAAGATATGGAAATTCTCAAAGTCATCAACAAACATTATAGAAACCGCTTCATACATATAGATCAATATCTTAACCTGAATTATAATCAAAATAACATTTCAGAAAAGAAAAATATCCTGTTTGACATTTTAATTCTCAATTTTAGAAACGTCAAACCAAAAAGTCGTAATTCAATTTTTCATACTATTCACAGCACCCTTCCTCAGCAGCTGTTTTCCCGCATCCTTCAGCCCCGCCTTAATCCCCCTTCCCCTCTCCTGTCTCCTTGCCCCGCCCTCTTCCTTTTTTTTTTTTTTTTTCCGAGTTTCGCTTCGAATCTCACGATCCTGTCTCAACTCCTCCCTGTTAGTATGAGGCGCACAACAGTAGGCCACACCGAGCTCGATAGCTGCAGTTGCTTAAGTGCAGCCAGTATCCAGTATTCGGGAGATAGTAGGTTCGAACCCCACAGTCGGCAGTCCTGAAAATGGTTTCCCATTTTCACACCAGGCAAAGGAAAGGCCTCAATGAAGGCCGCGGTCACTTCCTTCCCACTCCTAGCCCTTCCTTGTCCTATCGTCGCCATAAGACGTATCTGTGTCGGTGCGACGTAAAGCAACTAGAAAAAAAAAAAAAAAAAAAAAAAAAAACATTAGGCCGCACACCACAAACATGCTGCAACGAAAGGTAAGTCTTATATAACCCATTAGCACACTCGTTCCTTTTAGTTCATTAATTTTTTCCTACCATTTAT
Organism: Anabrus simplex; assembly: GCF_040414725.1. NCBI lineage: Eukaryota > Metazoa > Arthropoda > Insecta > Orthoptera > Tettigoniidae > Anabrus > Anabrus simplex. The sequence goes on along the minus strand of NC_090266.1, from coordinate 607,836,130 downwards.
TTAGGTTAACTTCATGGACATCATCATCATCATCATCATCACCATCATCATCAATGTCCCACTCCAGTTGCCTGGGTGTGGTTGACAAGCCTCCTCCACTCCTTTCTGTCCTTCCACTTTTACTGATCCATTACTTCCGCCACATCCAATCCAGCTTCTCTAATGTCCTTCCAGATCTGATCCATCCACCTTCTTCTCGGTCTTCCAACTGGTCTCTTTCCCTTAACTTCTGTTTCCAATTCAATTCATGCTACCCGTTCCTTCCCCATTCGTTTTTCATGTCCGAACCATCTCAATCTTGCTTTCTGTATCTTCTGTACTAACGGTTCTATACTTAGCTCTTCTCTGATTTTAATATTTTGGATTCTATCTCTTCTTGTCTTTTTAACCGATGTTCTTAAAAATTTCATTTCTACTGCTTGAATCTTACTATCTTGTCTCTTACTAGTTACCAGCATTTCTAGTCTGTATGTTACAATTGGTATGAAATATGGTTTATATAATGTAAATTTCGTTCTCTTGGGTACTTTGTCATCCCATAAAAGCTCTCTGACTTGATGATAAAGTCTTTTACCTATGCTAGTCTGTTATTAATTTCAGGTTGATTTCATTACTTCCATTAATAATGCTACCCAGATATGTAAACTGTTCTACATTCTCTAACCGTTCTCCATCTAGGTTCACTTGGCTTCTCTTTTTCTCTTTTCCGCAGTGCATGACTACACTTTTCTTTTTACTAATTACCATTCCAAACTCCTTCAGATTTTCATTCCAAATGTCCAGTCTCCTTTGTACTTCTTTTTCTTCCTTTCCCCAAATTACCAAATCATCTGCAAATACCAAAGCATTCACTTCATCACTACTGATACTCTGTTTTAACGTTTTACGATTTCATCCATCAATATAATAAACAATAATGGCGACAGCGCACTTCCTTGCTTGAGACCTTTTTTTTGTATAAAATGTTTCAGAGTCACCACTCCTCACATGTACACTGCTTTTACCCTCACGTTACAACATTTTTATCTTGTTAATTTTATGATTTTTGTATATTCCTTTTCCGTAGGCATTCCGGTACATGTTTTCCCTTAACTGTATCATAAGCTTTTTCCAAATCCAAAAATACGAAGGTGATTTCCTTGTTCCTTTACAGATGTTTTTCCATTATCTTTCGCACTGTAAATATCAAGTCTATTGTTGATCTATTCGGTCTAAAGCCATATTGTTCTTCCTCTAACTGTGTTTCTATTACGTAGGTGGTTTGAAAAGTTCTCGGAATGTACTAGAATTAAGTATCTTACCTCGGTGGAACTGCTTTTATTTTTCAACATAGTCTCCCTTTAGACTAATGCATTTGGTCCAGCGATGTTCCAGTGCCTTGATCCCATCTCGGAAATGAGATTCCTCCAGGCCTGCAAAATACCTCTCCAATTCGGCTGTCAGTTCTTCCCTTGTAGAAAATCTCTGTCCACCGAGGAAAATTTTCAGCTTGGGGAATAGATGAAAGTCTGATGGTGCCAAATCAAGTGAATAAGGTGGATGTGGCAACAATTCGTACCCCAGTTCATGAAGTTTCGCCATGGCAATAGCACTTGTGTGAGGCGGAGCGTTGTCCTGATAAAAGATGACCTTTTTCCTTGCCAAACCAGGCCTTGTTTTGCGTATCTTTTCCTGTAGTTGGCCTGGGAGGTTTGCATAGTATTGCCCCGTGATTGTTTGGCCAGTAGGAAGATAATCTATCAGCAGAATGCCTTTTGCATCCCAGAAAACTGAGGCCATGACCTTTCCGGCCGAACGCACTGCCTTTGCTTTCTTTGGTGGTGCTGAATCAGCATGTTTCCACTGCTTTGACTGCTGTTTTGTCTCTTGGGTATAGTAGTGGACCAAAGTTTCATCTTTAGTCACAAACCGGCGCAAGAAATCTTGTTGGTTGCACTGAAAACGGGCCAGACTTTGTTCAGACATTTCCAATCTGGTGCGTTTGTTGTCCAGTGTCAAGAGCCGCAGCACCCATCCTGTGGATAATTTTTTCATACCCAATTCTTCGGTTAAAATATAATATACCTGTTCAGAAGACATCCCTACAGCTTCAGCAATCTCCCACACTTTCAGTCGACGATCCTCCATGACCATTTTATGCACTTTTGCGATAAATTCAGGGGTCGTAACACTTTTTGGCCGTCCACTACGCGGATCATCATCCAAGCTCTCCCGACCAAATTTAAACTCGCTGGTCCACGTGGCAACAGTTGAAAATGAAGAAGCAGAGTCCCCCAGTGTGTTCTGAAAGTCGGCATGAATTTTCTTTGCTTTCATACCTTTCTTTACAAAGTATTTAATCACTGCTCGAATCTCAGTTTTTTCCATTGTCACAATCACTACGCAGGAACAACAACAAAGAGTCGTCACTACCACACTCCTGCAGCTAGAGCACTGACGCCCCACGTGTTCACTCACAAAGGATGTGTGATTTTTGCGTGGGAACCTCATTGCTCTAGCACTGACATCTAGTGGTGATTCCGAGAACTTTTCAAACTGTCCTCGTATATCCCTCAGTCTTTTTGTGTATGACTTTCTCCAGTATTTTTAGCCCATGTGATAATTGGGTTATACCTCTATAATTTTCACATTTCTTCCTGTTTCATTTACTGGGCGAGTTGGCAATGCGGTTAAGGGCGCGCAGCTGTGAGCTTGCATCCGGGAGATAGTGGGTTCGAACCCAACTGTCGGCAGCTCTGAAGATGGTTTTCTGTGGTTTCCCATTTTCTTACCAGGCAAATGCTGGGGCTGTACCTTAAGTAAGGCTATGGCCTCTTCCTTCCTAGCCCTTTCCTATCCCATCGTCACCATAAGACCTGTCTGTGTTGGTGCGACGTAAAGCAACTACCAAAAAAAAAAAAAAAAGAATTTCCTTTTTTTGAACAGTTGTACAGTGCTTCCTTGTTGCCAATCTTCAGGTATCCTTTCATTCTTCCATATGGCATTGAGGGCTCAGTATAGCTACTGTAGTCCACTGCTTCCTGCTGCTTTAATCATATCAGCATTGAATTTGTCTTTTCCACTTGCTTTACCTTTGGTCATTGCTTTCAATGCCCTTTCAAATTCCAACCTTGTTAACAGGTTCTCTTCTCTTTCTCCATCTATTATTTCCATTTATTATCCCCTTCTTCCTCAGAGCAGTCATTCTCATTTTTCAAAATATTTTGCCATCACCTTCTGAAGATCCTTTTCATCATGTACTATGGATCCATCTTCTCTCTCTAATGCCTTGATATTTTCTTCATTTATTATTTTTGATTTTATAACTGTATAATAGTTTCTGGTTTCCTCGACTATCTTGCTCAATTTTGTTCGTAAACTCTCCCCAACATTTCTCCTTTTCTTCCTTGATACTCCTCTTTACTTGTAGTTTCAAACTTTTGTATTCCACATGTAATCTTTCTATCTTATTCTCAACCCTCTGATACATTTTTGGCTTTTTCTTATCCATTTCTTTCTTCACCTTGTTCCTTTGTTTTATTTCTTTTTTTATTTTGTCTCTCCACCACCGTGTCTCCTTTCCCTTAACCTTTGATTTTGTTGTCCCTCATTGCTGCCTTTACAAATGTCTGCCTTAAATTGTCCCACTCTTCTTTTCCATTTTGTATTTCCATGTTAGGCAACTTTGTTTTCATCCAATCTTGGAATGCCATTCTTTTATCCTCCTCCTCCAATTCCCAAATCCTGATCTTTGGTTTCTTCTTTAGTACAATTTTAGGGATTTTTACTTGTTTTAATTCAACAATTAATAATCTATGATCATCTTCCATACTTTCACTGGGGATTATCTTCGTATTTATGATGTATCTACCCCATTCTCGGTCTGTTATTATAAAACCGATGAGTGTTCCATACTGTCCATCCCAACTATATCGGCTGATCTTATGGCTATTCCTCATCATAAACCATGTGTTCTTTATTATCAGGTTATTTCTGATACAAAAGTCCAGCACTTTCTCTCCATCTTCATTTCTATCGCCATACCCATGTTGGCCCAGAACATTCTCCATATCCCATTCTATCAGTTCCCACATGGGCATTCAGATCTCCCATTGTCATGATCCCATAGGAAAACTTCTTTTTCTTCCACGCTACATCCTGTCTGAGGAGCATACACCTGTACTATCTTAAGTAGTTCCTTGCTTACATGTATGTGAATTATTATACTTCTTTCATTTACATACTCAACTTCAGCTATTGGTTCAACATTCTGATTCACTATAAATCCCACTCCATTTCTTTTCTCTTTATTGCTACCCATCCAGTACTGGGTGTACCCCTTCCTTAGTTTCTTCATTCCGTTCCCTTTCCATCTTACTTCACTTAATCCCAGGATGTCAAGTTTTCGTCTCTCCATTAGGTCGGTCAATTCATTTTCCTTCCCATTCATTGTTAAAATATTTATTGTTCCAAATCGGGTTTTGTTCTCTGATCTAACACTTGCACGAACATCAGCATTATCATCATACGGTGCAACTGTAGCCAGAGACTTGTCAATTCCATTCCCATTTAAAACTTCCATCCGAGGCTTGTATTATAGTTGAAAGCAAGTACAAATTTACTCATCTGCTGACCTGCTAACCCTAACGCATCCGAGGATTTCCTTTCGGGGTTTACTCCCTTAGCCTTTAACTTCATGGACACCACATTGAATTGCGAATCTCTACCAGCTGTAATCTGAGAATGTGCCACCTATTTAAACATATCTTCGTGTGCCATTCTTGACTCAGCCATTGACAACTTCCAATAGAGGAACTTTTTCAGCATTTTCAAGATACTTTAACAGGAAGTACTAATGAAACATTTTAACATGACACAACACATGTAAGGATTTTAGATCTCACTGAGAGCCTTATTTTAAATTCATCTTATATTTTACGTGTAGTGCACATAGTTCATTCCAGATGCTTTTTAAATACCTTTTAAAAGTCATTTGTGTATGTTTGTACATTTGTTTTAGCAAAGAGCTAATGTGCCAATATTCAATTCTGATTTAGCCGATTGTGTTCTTAGCAAACCAGGAGCAACTTCCAATTATATTAATGAAATCCTTGACATGCCCCAACAAAACTACACAAATGTCAAGAATGCATTTTTCATTGATGGTCCTGTGTGCACTGGGAAAACGTGTGTGTGTGTGTGTGTGTGTGCGCGCGTGCGTGCATGTGTGCGTGTGTGCTTAATGCAAAACCACCTGAATCTAGGGCCTCATGTTATATTAGAAGCATGGGCAAAGATGTCCACCATTTTGCTTCCCAATGGTCGATCAGTGCACTGTACATTCAAAATAGGCAGGGAGCTCAGGATAATTTAACTCCATCAAATAAAACACTTCCATTTTCTTTTAAGTGGTACCCATTTCCAATTCGCTTGGCATTTTGTATCACAATCAGTAAAGCTCAAGAGGAAACACTGGAACATGCAGGTTTCAATTTACCTCAGCCAGTTTTCAGCCATGGCACATGTTGCAATGTCAAGAGTGCAAACTTTTGACGTCCCTAAAGTTATAATACTGCCAAAAAGTAATTGTACAAAGAATGTCTTTATATATAGAAATCATTCACTAAATATTGACCATTGACTGTCATGTTTTGGCGGGTTTCAGCTTGTAATAATAATAATTACACCTTTATATTTGTTGAAAAGAAAATTCCTGTACAAAGTGAAGGAGTTTCTAGTGATTAATATTTGAATTCTCTTCCCCCTACGATCATCAGTGGAAGAAAATTATTCATAACATCAAAGTACACGAGTTAAAAGGTAGGAATTTAATCTACCTCAGATGTTCTAGGTTGCCATATCACTAACATAACATAGGCTATAATAAATAATCAAATTCCCTGGGGCCTTTTCAGATGAAATATTCATATGTCAAAGGGTTAGCATCCATACAAAATATTCTGGCTGCAAAGTCCTTCAAGAATTCCTCTGACAGCATATTCAGCTAGGTACTTTTGATGATTGGAATGGAGGTCTGGAACCGTTCTTGGCTACGGCTGATTGGACTCGGTTTGTTTCCTTAAGGCATCCCAAACATATTGTAACATGTTGACGGCGTTGTGAATAAGTACAGAACCTGGTAGCATTCTATTTCTAAAATTTATTAACACACAGGATTACTGAGCTCACAGCGTAGGAAGTACACAGGACACACACTTAACACAGTTCACGCTCTCTCTCTTAGTTTCTTACTGTTTATCTACACTGATACACACCATCTTCGATCACTTACATTACAGACTCCGTCAGTCTCTCAGTCACACTTGTTGGTGTTGTTACAGTCCACAGTTCACAGTTTGCAGCCTGTGCACAACAGCCTCACAGCTCAGGATGAAATTCGCTGTCCGCATCCCGGTGGAACTCTTTTCACAGCCTACACATGTCGGCACCCGGTGTTCTCTTCACGATGTACCAGAACACCCAATGTTCTTCTATAGCAGCACCCAAGGGTCACACGTGGCGACAGGCAAACAGGATGATCCTCATTTCGACAGACGAACACTCCATAGACTGCCCTCTCAACTCCGGCTGTCTTTCTCTGGCAGCTCCTCTCAAAATAACTGAGTCCACTCACTCACTCGCTCACTGAATTGCCCCAACTCCAACTCCTCACTGGCAAGACATTCCTGTCTTATATACATATGGTCAGCCCTTCGAGATACATCACCCTCTTAGTGCTCTTGGAAGCCTCCAGATTTAGAAGGCTCTCTGCCTTGGGGCCCAGTTGTTTCTGTACTCCTCAAGACATCAGTAACATAACGGCCAATGACGGCACTTGTAGCAATGTCCGACCAATGAGTGCTGGCCCTCTCCACCGAGGCTCCAGCCTGATGACAGTCGAATGGCTTACAAGCGCTAGGCCTGGCCCGCTGGAAGTTGAAATGACAGACGGAGAGGTGGCCCACTCTCTAATGTTCTATAAAGTTCATATAAAGATACATTACTGTCCATTCAGTTTACAGAATATCTTATATTTGAAGACATTCATCCACCAATAGTGACCAGTGAAGATATACATTATCACTTTTCATCTCTATACATCTGCCATAAACAGTACTATATGTATTCTGCTTGTATCCATCTTAGCTATAGCAGAAAGTGTGTGTTTCACCTGTGTGCTATGATAAGGTGCACACACACACTATATACACTACCACAATGAAAAGGAACGCAGAAGGGAACAAGTTTCAATGAGTTTTTATTGACTTTCGGAAGATGCGTCACAAAGGAGTTGGTCACGTGGTTAGGGGCACGCAGCTGTGAGCTTGCATCTGGGAGATTGTGGATTTGAACCCCACTGCCAGCAACCCTGAAGGGCTTTTCGTGGTTTCCCTTTACTTTAATTAAGGCCACGGCTGTTTCCTTCCCACTCTCTAGCCCTTTCCCATCCCATCGTCGCCATAAGACTTATCTGTATCGGTGTGACGTAAAGAAACTTGGAAAGAGAAGAAGATGCATCGTTCCCCTTTCTGAGGTAACATTTGCTGTACTCAGAGACTGGTTCAGCTAATGATACATTTTGATGAAAAATCTTGCTATTCTGGCCCCTTGAACCCATTTAGTTCTATATTTTACTACTATTATCCCCAAGTTATGGATACTGGTGTCGGTTATGACCTGTGTGTTTGTCTTTCAGTAACACAACATATTACAAAGTAATAAATGACTGTGTACCACATCTGGAAAGCTTCCCTAACTTTGCATTGCACAGGAAATTCTTTTTCAGGGAATATGGTAATGCTTGTGATAGGCACAGTCTTCCATCAGCTACATATAACTTTCGAGGAGCAATGTCAGTCTGGTGGTCTTCTCTCCCCAGATAAGTGCCTGTGTATAATCATTGCTGTGGAAATAGTTCTTCTTACTCCACTTATAATCACATATATCAGTAAGTACTTATTTATTACAGCAGTAGTTGTATATCATTTTTTGGAATGTCAGTTCTGCAGTAACCCCAATACATTTTCTATTGTATGTTTCCCTTTTAATATTTTTTCTATTTTTATCAGTTGAATTTTTACATATATATTGATATCATAAACCAGAGTTGTTTGAGACTTCAGACTAACTTGACCCTTGTACATAAACTTTCTTCCATGCAGTGTATATAACTATAAATATATAAGATGGAATGGAGTAAGTTTATAATTGGGGAAGTGTAAATTAGGTTGATATTTATTCTCCGTGATAATACCTAGTGTTGCCATCTGTTATAGCGGTTACCTTACTACAAGATTGATAACTTACAGCACATATGGCTGTTGAATAATAATAATGTTATTTGTTTTACGTCCCACTAACTACTCTTTTACGGTTTTCGGAGACGCTGAGGTGCCGGAATTTAGTCCCGCAGGAGTTCTTTTATGTGTCAGTAAATCTACCGACACGAGGCTGACGTATTTGAGCACCTTCAAATACCACCGGACTGAGCCTGGATCGAACCTGCCAAGTTGGGGTCAAAAGGCCAGCGCCTCAACCATCTGAGCCATTCAGCCCGGCAAACTGCTGTTGAATTCAAAGTCCTTTAGAGGATATTAAACAATCTGTGACAAGATGGCTGTAGATCTTGACTGAAGTGTGTGTTTTGGAATCTTGTAAAATTGTGTTGGCAATTTTTGGGGAAGCTAAAAGCTATGTAACCATGTAACCATGTTGGTTAAAATTATCTTTAATGCTGTTATTTTGAATATTTATAACAACAGTTAGGAATCTTAGCTGTGGTGCACACTTGCCCCAGTCATTTACCATATGGGAAAGTTTGACTCATGGTTGGTGGGGGAGGTGTGTACTATAGTTTACACTTGCCCCAGCTGATGATGTTTGCTTTATTTTCAAGTTATTTACATCATGTTTAGGGTGGTTTTTATCCTATGGAGACCTTAGATAAAGCATTAAACAACATTAGAGGAGGATCTCTTACAGTGTATAGGGCTTCTAAGCAATATGGAATTCCAAAAATGACTTTGTATAGCCACCTGACAGGTAAGAAAGGAGTTAAAAACCAAACTCTGCAGCACAGCAATTCCTAAAGAGCATGAGACAAGGCTTGCCTCATGCATAAAAATAATGGAAAAGTGGGGGTATGACAACGGAAAAGAGAAAATGACCGATCCATTTATCATCTGTGAAATCTTTGATTTGTTGTGAACACGCTTGGATGAGCTACAGTATCATTATAAGCCAGAGAATATATGGAATCTGGACAAAACTAGTCTCTGTACAGATACATCCAAAACTAAAGTTGTTGAAAAAAAGAATTCACCTTCAAGTAGAACAGCAAATGGACCAGGAATGGAGAACACTATTGTCTTTAGCTGCTGGCAATGCTGATGGAGGAAAATCCCTCAACTTACTATATTTAAGGGGAAATATGTTTGAGACCAGTGGGTTGCCCCTAATGGATATCACAGAATAGTCTATGCTGTTGCTGGGATGAGTTGCTCTGATGATTGAGACGCGCTGGTCATCTGACCCCAATCCTGTCTCGGTCTACTGGTATTTTAAGGTGCTCGGATACGTCAGCCTCATGTTGGTAGATTTACTGGCACATTAAATAACTCCTGTGGGGCAAAATTCTGGCATCTCGGCATCTCCAAAAACTGGAAAATGTAGTTAGTGGGATGTAAAGCCCATAACATTATTATTAGTCTATGCTGTTAGTAACAATGAACGGATAGACAGTGACACCTTGTTCTCATGTTTTAAAATTCTCTTTTGCCAGCATTTGTGATAACAGGTCAGTGCTTTTGATATATAACATGATGGCCACAAGTCTTGTTGACAACAGATTAGTGAAAGCAACTGTGGAAGCCAATGTAATTGGTCTAAAACTTCTACCTCATACAAGTCATCTTCATCAGCAACTTAATCTTTGTGTTTTTCTTTTATTGAAGAACACTTGGAATGAGGAACTTTTTCATTGGCAATGTAATCAGTTGCCATGGTGTGAAAATTCTGAAAAGTGAGCTATGCAACTCTTGGGAGAAACCTGGTTAAATGTTTGGCCTGACCTTATCATCAGTGACTTTGGGAAAACTGCAACTTATCTTTTTCACTGAAACATAGTGCCGAGGGGCAAATGTGATGTATGAGCACTGTAACAATGGGAGGATCACATGAGGGAGGCAAGCAAAGGAGCTGAAGGTGTTTCCAACAACAGATATAGATGCTGGCCCAAGTGAATATTAAAACACCTGTTCTCCAGTTACCTAACCCAGATGTGTAAGGTGGAGCTTCTTTTGAAGAGCTTCTTCATCAAACAGCGAAACAGATTCCACAAGACATGGGCAAAAGGAGGAGGCATGCTGCTGCTGGTGCAGAAGTTACAACATCTGTGGAGGGTTTTTTTTTTTTTTTTTTTTTTTTTCAAAGACCGAGCGAGTGGCTGTGGGGTTTGAGTCACGTAGCTGTTAGCTTACATTTGGCAGATAGTGGGTTCGAACTCCACTGTGTGCAGCATTGAAGGTGGTTTTCCGTGGTTTCCAATTTTTCACACCTGGCACACACACTGGGGCTATACATTAATTACGGCCACAGTTGCTTCCTACCCGGTCCTAGCCCTTTCCTATATCATCGTCACCATAAAACCTATCTGCGCCAGTGCATTGCTAAGTAAATTGTAATAAATAAATGAGAAAAAAAAAAAAAAGTTATTTGAAGTCAAACCCTGACTGAAAAGAGATGTAAGGCATACCCAAAACAGAAGGGAAAACCAACAGTCTGCAAGAAAGGAAAGTGCTCCCCATATTCCCAGTAGCAGAAGCCCCACACCAGGGATATACGACTTACAGCATGAGATAATTGAGGGAGTAGATGATGGCTATTGAACTTGGTTCTTCCGCTTTGGATGTAGGAAAACGGGTAATAGTAACATTTACAACTAAGAAGGCCTGCGAACTTCACGTCGGAAAGGTTATCTTGAAGAATGGAGAGGACTGTTTAGTTGTTAAATTTATGAGAAAAGTAGCATCTACATTCATATGGCCAGAAGTAGATGATGTCTGTGAGGTATTAGTTAGTGACATTGAGATGGTTTTACCAGAACCAAATGTAGGGAGGAAAGGAAAATTTTTGCTTAGTGTCTCTTTTGCAAATTTAAACACAGAGTAAAAACATGTATTAGTTGTAACTTCCAAGAATTATTTCATTGTTTATTACCAGAACTGAATGCAGAGAAATGTCTATAATAAATGTTAGCCGGGATTGTAAATTGTAACCTCTCCTGCGAACCATGTGACCTTGGTGCGGTACGGAGCTTGCACGTCCCAATGAAGCAGATAGCCAATCCGTAGGTGCAACCATGTCGGATGGGTATCTGTCAAGAGACCATACTAATGAATGGTTCATCGAAAGGGGAGTAGCAGCCTTTCAGAAGTTGCAAGGGCGGCAGTCTAGATGATTGACTGATATGGCTTTATAATAATACTGAACAGGACTTAGTTGTGTTGATACTGCTACATGGCTGAAAGCAACAGGAAACTACAGCTGTAACTAACTCCCGAAGACATACAGCTCTCTCTGTATGAATGATGTACTGGTGATAGATTCGTGCCAGGTAAAATATTCTAGAGGTAAAATAGTCCCCCATTTGGATATCCGGGTGGGGTCTATACGAGAGGGGACGATCATCAGGAAGATTTATACTGACATTCTGAGAGTCAGAGCATGGAGTGTTAGAAGTTTGAATTGTTGTGGTAGGTTATAGAATCTGAAAAGGGAGATGGATAGACTAAAGTTACATGTAGTTGGTATAAGTGAAGTAAATGTTGGTAGGAAGAAGAGGATTTTGGTCAGGCAACTACAGAATTATCAACACATAATCAGACAGGGGAAATGCAGGAGTTGGTTTAATAATGGATTAAAAAACAGGGCAGCGGGTGAGCTACTATGACCAAATAGTGAAAGAATTATTGTTGTCAAGATAGACACCAAACCAATGCCCACCACAATACTGCAGGTCTATATGCCTACTAGTTCAGTGGACGATAAAGAAATCGAAAGAATATATGAAGAGATAGAGGATTTAATACAATATATAAAAGGTGGCGAGAATTTAATTGTGGTGGGAGACTGGAATGCAGTGGTAGGCCAAGGAAGATAAAGTAATACAGTTGGAGAATTTGGATTGGGACAAAGGAATGAAAGATGAAGACTGCTGGTTGAATTCTGCACTGATCATAATTTAGTCCTTGCTAATACTTGGCTCAAACACTACAAACAATGGCTGTATACGTGAATGAGACCTGGAGACACAGGAAGGTATCAAATAGACTTCATTGTGATTAGGCAGAGATTCAGAAACCAGCAGCAGACATAGACTCTGACCACAACTTGTTGGTCATGAAATGCCATTTGAAGTTGAAGAAATTGAAGAAAGGAAGGAATGCAAGGAGATGGGATCTGGACAAGTTGAAAGAAAAGAATGTGAGGGATTGTTTCCAGGAACATATTGCACAAGGACTAAATGGAAAGGCTGAAGGAAACACAATAGAGGAGGAATGGACAGTCACGAAGAATGAGGTCTGCTGAAGAAATGCTAGGAAGGAAGGAAGGAAGGAAGGAAGGAAGGAAGGATGGAAGGAAAGAAGGAAGGAAGGAAAGATCAACTAAGAATCAATGGATAACTTAGGAGATACCAGACCTGTTTGACAAATGGCAAAAATACAAGAATGCAAGAAATGAAGTGGGCAGAAAATATACAGGTGAATAAAGAATGAAGAGGATAGAAAATGCAGGATAGTTAAAGGAAGAATGGCTGAAGGAGAATGGTTCTAGGAAAGGGAGATGCTGCATACACGGAAATCAGGGAAACCTATGGAGAAAGGAAATCTAGGTGTATGAATTTTTTTTTTCTAGGGGCTTTACGTCGCACCGACACAGATAGGTCTTATGGCGACGATGGGATAGGAAAGGCCTAGGAGTTGGAAGGAAGCGGCCATGGCCTTAATTAAGGTACAGCCCCAGCATTTGCCTGGTGTGAAAATGGGAAACCACGGAAAACCATCTTCAGGGCTGCCGATAGTGGGATTCGAACCTACTATCTCCCAGATGCAAGCTCACAGCCGCGCGCCTCTACGCGCACGGCCAACTCGCCCGGTGTATGAATATTAACCACTTCTAGGGAAAGAAGACAAAACAGAAAGGTAGCAGGAACATATCCAACAGTTGTATCAAGGTAAAGACATAGATGATACGATTCTGGAGCAAGAAGAGGCTGTTGATGCTGATGAATTGGGAGACCTAGTTTTGAGGTCAGAATTTGACAGAGCTGTGAGAGACCTAAATAGGAATAAGGCACCTGGAATTGATGACATTCTCTCTGAATTACTGGCTGCCTTACAACAAACCAGCATGGTAAGGTTATTCCGTTCAGTGTGTAAGATGTATGAGACGGGAGAAGTGCCATCCAATTTTTGGCAGAACGTTGATATACCTACTCCCAAGAAAGTCGATGCTGGCAAGTGTGAAAACTACCGCACCATTAGTTTAGTGTCTCATACCTGCAAAATTTTAACACGTATTATTTACAGAAGAATGGAAAAACAAGTTGAAGCTGAGTTAGGAGAAGGTCAGTTTGGCTTCAGAAGAAATGTAGGAACACGTGAAGCAATCCTGACTTTACATCCAATCTTAGAGGATCGAAGTAAGGACAAGCCCACATATATGGTGTTCATAGATCGATAAAAGGCATTTGATAATGTTGATTGGACCAAGCTATTTGAGATTCTGAAGTTGATCGGGATCAGATACCGAGAATGAAAAATTATCTACAATCTGTATAAAAATCCCTCTGCAGTGATAAGATTCAAAGGTTTTGAAGAAATAGCAATCCATAAAGGAGTGGGGCAAGGCTGCAGTTTGTCCCCCCCCCCCCTCCTTTTCAATGTTTATATAGAACAGGCAGTGAAGGAAATCGAAGAGGAATTTGGAAAGGGAATCACAATCCAAGGAGAGGAAATCAAAACCCTGAGATTAGCCGATGATATTTTTATTTTATCTGAGACTGCAGAAGATCTTGAAGTTGCTGAATTTTATGGATGGCGTCTTGGGTAAGGAGTACAAGATGAAAATAAATAAGTCCAAAATGAAAGTAATGGAGTGCAGTCGAACAAAGGCAGGTGTTGCAGGTAATATTATATTAGGAAATGAAGTCTTACAGGAAGTAGATGAATATTGTTACTTGGGTAGTAGGATAAGTAATGATGGCAGAATTAAGGAAGTCATAAAATGCAGGCTAGCATAAGCAAGGAAGAGCTTTCTTAAGAAAGGGAATTTGCTCACTTCGAAAATTGACATAGGAATTAGAAGGATGCTTCTGAAGATTTACGTGTAGAGCTTGGCATTGTATGGAAGTGAAACATGGACGATAACTTGCTCAGAAAGAAAGAGAATAGAAGCTTTTGAAATGTTGTGTTAAATAAAAATGCCAAAGGTGAGATGGATAGATAGAATCACGAATGAAGAGAGAGAATGATAGGACACCCAGGACTTCTTCAGTTGGTTCTTGAGGGAAGTGTAGGTGGTAAGAACGGTAGGGTAGACCAAGGTATGAATATGACAAGCAGAATAGAGCAGATGTAAGATGCAGTAATTACGTCAAAATTAAAAGGTTAGCACAGGATAGGCTGTCATGGAGGGCTGCATCAAACCAGTCTATGGACTGATGACTCAGACAACTGCCAGGATCAGTTGTAAGTGGCAGTTTTTCTTCTTTCCTTGATTCAGTTCAGTTTATAAGGCTCACTATAATCAATAAGTAAATCATTTTGTGTAAGAAGTGGTATAACATCAGCATTTTAATAAATAATTCCTCAGAAGACAATTAAGTTACTTCATATTTTAAAAATTATTCCATTACAGTAACCTTCCCTCAAAATAAGTAGCAGGTCATATTGCTCTCAACCTCGGTAAATATTTCATAACTGGAGTGTAATTAATATATTTGAATGAAATAAACATTTTTCTGGCGGGCTGAGTGGCTCAGACGGTTGAGGCGCTGGCCTTCTGACCCCAACTTGGCAGGTTCGATCCTGGCTCAGTCCGGTGGTATTTGAAGGTGCTCAAATACATCAGCCTCGTGTCGGTAAATTTATTGGCACGTAAAAGAACTCCTGCGGGACTAAATTCTGGCACCTTGGCGTCTCTGAAAACCGTAAAAAGTAGTTAGTGGGACGTAAAACAAATAACATTATTATTAAACATTTTCTGAATCAGAAATATTGTGAGTGCGCTTGCCCCTCCCATTTTTTATACTATCAGCTGTGTCATATGTATGTTATCTTATACCTAACCTAACCCTCGTAAAACCTTCAATTAATGTGTAATATATTTTAATTATTTTTAAAATACTAAGTATGACTATCATATGATTTACTTGTAAATTTGTATTGTAAATTCATATAATCTAAAAATCTGTTGACTAACATATGATTATCCTGTTAAAATGTATTATAAATTCGTATAACCTCAAAATCTGTTGAGACGAAAACTGCAGAAAATTCTGATATTCGTACATTGGGTATGATCCATTATCACTCTGATACATATGGAGGTTTCTGGAAACTTACCATGATGCTTTTTATCCAGATATGTGTGGAAGCTTTCAAATTATGTAGGTTTGGTATTGTAATTGAATATTAGAGTTCAATCTGCACTGAAGTACTGCATTCGACTGGCCAGTCGGTTGATTGTTCCGTGTATGTTTGAGTGTGTTCCATTTTAGAGTGTTGCAAGAACATTTCCAGAAGTTAGAGATTTCTAGACGACCTGTTGAACGGTATATATATCGAGCAGACGGCCAAGAGGCCGGGAGTTGGTCTTACCTTGTGATTATGAAGTGAATATTCAGTGTGAGGACTTGTTGATATCTGTTCTTGTCTTAATCAATTGTAAACTGCTTCGGTGTGTTTTTCTTATTTGTGTTACAGTGTTGTTTTTAATTGTGTAGTCTTTAAGCGAGCTGAGTGGGAACTGTGTTTTGTTAGGGAATAGACTCGGTGACAATAAAGTGATTTTTTAATCAAGAAGTGAATGTATCTAATGTGATATTTATTTACACCAAATAAAATCACATCGAGAGCGATAACTGTGTATGTGTTGGTTTGAATATACACTTATCCCTCATGATGAAATGGAAATTAGAATTATCCTGTCATTACGCCATTAGTGAAGTTGCATCAGAATCACTGAAGCATTCTGCTAAAGAAACACCATGTTTATGTTCCCCGCAGTTGGAGTAAGACATCATGGTTTTCTCCCTTTATATGAATTTTTGAATTTAAATTAATCAAATTTTGGTTTACACTTAACCCATTCCACATTATCATCATCATTGCCATCCATGGCACCTGGCACCTTTACATATTCCTCTATTGGACCACCATTGTTCCTCCTTAACAGTGTTCCAATCCAGGTACCTTCTAGTTATACTATTCTTGATCATTTTCAGTCAGTTTTTTCTGGATCTTCTTCTTGCCCCCCTCCTCCACGCCACCTGCTTCGGCATCCTTCCCTCTTTGATCCTCTTAACGTGTCCAAACCCTCTAAGTTCACCCCTCCCCATTTGGTCGCAAAGCTTTTCCACTCTGATTTCGTTCCTGACATCCTCATTTCTCACTCTGTCCTTTCTTGTCTTTCCTATCATATTTCTTAAAAATTTCATTTCACTTGCCTGGATTTTATTCTTCGGTCTTTTTCTCAGTGTCCTGGTCTCCACTGCATATGTCACTATTGGTCAGTAGTACATCTTATTCATCATCTCTTTATACTTCATTGGTACTTCCTTCCTCCCCACCAGGTTGCTCACAATATGGTAGAATGCATTCTCCCCATTGAATCTGTGTTTTGATCTCCATGTCAAACCCAGCATCCTGCATCAGTTCGTTTCCCAAGTACTTGAAGCTCTCTACAATTTCAAGGTTTTGTCCCTTTATTTTTATATTTCCTTTCCCTCCCCTTTCTCCTGTAGTCAACACCATTGTCTTACTTTTTTCCATGCACATTTTCATTCCATTATTTTTTATAATCTTGCTCAGTATGTTGAGTTGCTCTGTTTGACCCCAAACCACAATGTCATCTGCTCCCTGTCCCCATATTTTACATTTGTCTCCTTCACAATTTCATCCATCACCATTATGAATAACAGAGGTGACATCTCACTTCCTTGTCATAGTCCAGTTTCATTCCAAAACCACTCTTCTCCCCACACGTGTCTGGACACTGCTGCAACAATTTTTGTACGTTGCTTGCACATATTCTGTACAAATCCTTCCTCTGGCATTACTTTCCATACCTTTGCTCTGGGTACAGTACTGTAAGCCTTTTCTAAGTCAAGGAATGTCATCACCATACCTCTTCCGTATTCCTTTTTTTTTTTTTTCCAGTAACTGCCTCATACTGAAGATGGGGTCTAGTGTTGGTCTTCCATTTTGAAAGCCATATTGCTCTTCTTGTAATTGTCCTTTCACCTTTCTTCTCATTGTCTTTTCTAGTACCATTTCAAATATTTTTGCTGCCTGAGATATGAGTGCGATTCCTCGATAATTATCACATATCTTATCTCCCTTTATAAATATAGGGTTATTACTCCTTTACTCCAGTCATTTGGTACAGATTTTTGTTTCCAAAAATAGCCTATACAGCCATCGTAGACCAACAGGTCCTGCTGCTTTTATCATTTCCACACACAGTTCATCCAATCCTGCTGTTTTTTCTGAGTTCCTTCATTTGACAGCAGTTTCCACTTCTTCCAATGTTTTTTCACTCTCGGATTCTGTCTCCTCACACTCTACCTCCATCATATCATCTACACCCCTTCTCACATTCAGGAGTTCATCAAAGTAATATTTTCATCTTTTCCTTATCTCCTCTGGTTGTGTTATCTCTCCTTCTTTCCCTTCATCTGCTTTGTGTAGAATCTTCCTTCTTACAGGTCCATATAGCATCCTTTTACTTTTATACACATCCTCCTCCAACTCTCGTGTAAATCCTTCCCAGCTTGTTTTTCCTTGCTACTTTCTTGCACCTTCTTTCCATTTTTCGATACTGTCTTCTATCTTCTTCCGTTTTATCCCTATTCTTTTTTTTTTTACTGCTTCCTTTACCCTATTATTTCATCATAAAGTCTCTCATTTTGGAATTTTTCTTTTATTTCCATCTCTTTTAATTTCTATACTCTTATTTTCCTCTCTCTTATTTTGTTCATTTTCATTTTTTTCCTGCTTACATTTTTGCTGTCACTACTCTATGGTCCCCATCAAAGGCTACTTCTGACAAGACTGTTACATTTAACAACTGTCTGCAATTTGCTCTTTCCATCAATGAATTGCTGTTCTTGTCCTTCTCTTTCCTCATCCATATCATGTAATTATTCTACTGTTCTTCCTGAATCAAGTATTTCCCACACTTAACCCATTTCTCACACAAAAATCCACCATCTTCTTTCCCCCTTGTTTCCTCTTTCCATATCCAAAAGGTCCAGTTACTTCTTCCATTCCTTTTCTGCCATATCCCATATTCTGTCTCCTATGACAGTCACTTTCTTTTCCTTTACTTCTCTCTCCAGTGTCCCAAGGAATTTGTCCATGTCATCCTCTTTGTATCCTGTCTGGGTTTTGCTTACACATGGTTGAAATTATTTATTCCACACTCTGTCCTTAACTGTACCTTGATCATTCTATCACTTATGTAGTCTACTTCATCTACATACTCATATGAGAACTTGTTGGTTATTATCCCCACTTCATTCTTTGCCTTTTGTCCTCCACTCCAGTAGAGGGTGTATCTTTTTCTCAGCTTCCCTTTTCCTCACCACTTGACCTCACTTAATCCTATCGTAGGTATGTTCTCTTTTTCCATAAAATCAGTAACCTTTTAAGACTGTCCAGTCAATCACATGAGGTTGATTATTGGCTCATTCATAATATTCTCTACTGCTCGCCTACTTTTCACAGTTCCCCCAGCATAAGAACTGCACGTTGCATCCGGAGAGCGCCCTAGCCTTTTCCGAGGCTGGCTTGAAAGTGGCATTTTCATTTTAGGCTATTATTAACAGTAGGGTTGCCGCTTCCAAAGGCATTTTAGAGCTACTGCCAGCAGGTGATCATGCCGCTCCTTACATGGAGGACAAACATCTTGTGCAGCTGCCCCTAACCTCGGGTCAGACGCTACTCGATGGTTCCATTGTGATTTCCTACACTGAGAGGACTATCACCCAGGAAACTCATCTACCCGACGCCATTGTTTACATTAGGGGATTGGGTTATTTACCACCCTCTGGCAATTGGTGTTGAGGCACAGGCTGTATGGTCTACTTATTACTGTAGCAGGGTAACGGGCCGTTCCACTTTATATATAGTAAAATTTATAAATTAGCATATTAGAATGGTAATAAAATTTTACAGAATTGGTGAGTGGCAAATGTCCTTGGACATCATCATTATTATTATTATTATTATTATTATTATTATTATTATTATTATTATTATTATTATTATTATTATTATTATTATTATTATTAAGCTGTGGGGCCTCATTTAGTTCCGCACTTTTTATTATTACATTATTAAAAACCAAGTCAAACTTCCATTGTGGCTGTGTAGTTAGGGTTGCGTAGCTGTGTACATGCATTTGGGAGATGGTGGGTTCAAATCTCACCATCGGCAGCCCTGCAGATGGTTTCTGTGGTTTCCAACTTTCACACCCTAATTTATGTCACAGCTGCTACCTTCCTAATCCCAGCCCTTTCCTATCCTTCCGTTGCCTAAAACCTCGCTTAATATTCTGGAAAAAATGTATATTAATATTGATCAATATAAGAATCCCTCTTGGAACCTCAACGAAATTAATGAAAAAAGAAATACATTATTGGAGACCTTCATTCCTGTTAATTGTAAACAACTCCATAGAAAATATAAGCCCCGCCCTCAGCACACTAGACAAGCACCTCCCTCCCCACCAGTCCCTCCCTCTACCTTCCCTAACTTACACCGCCCCTTCCCTTAACAGCTTTCCTCACCAACAATAGCAATAACACCTCACCAGTCACAACACGGCAAATGAAGACAAGACGTCTAAACCACCAGCTCCTAGATGGTTAAGTGGGCAACATATTTGTAAGTCACATATTCAATTAGAAGCTTTCATATAACCCCTATTTTCAGTTTATACATTTGGCTTTTTCATTTCCATTACAGATCACATGGAATCCATTTGACCGTTGCGCTCACCAGAATTAACAATGTTTGAGGTCGTGACATTGACCACAGAAGAAACTTAGAGACGGGCACTACAACGTCAATAAGATGTCATTTTACACATAGACGATAACTTACAACATTGTTCTTATTCCCACACTTTTTCTATGTTACACATAGAATTATGTAAATAATTTTAAGAATAATAAAATTTTACAATATATTCTACAAACATAGTAATATTTTATAATGTTTTGATTCTTGAATAAATCCACCGAGGATGACTCAAATAGTGTCGAAACATGTTTAGATAAAATAAAACATCATCTTAGCAGATGTAAATGTATTTAATTGGAGGATACAATAAATGTTTATATTATTATAAAAGTCAAACCGTGAATACAGAATATAAAATGAAATTAAAAACCTTTGATGTGTCAGTGCGACGTTACCACAACTAGCAAAAAAGAAACAAAAGACTTACTTTGCCATGGCATTCCTCTACTGCTCTTAACCTCCATGGCCAAATCCGTTATTCTCCTTGGTAATCCATCGTCCTCCATTCACATGACCCTACCACAGAAGCCACTTTATACGTACAGCTTCATCCACTGAATTCACTTCTAACTTAACCTTTATCTCCGCCGTGCAGTTAGGAGCGTGCAGCTGTGAGCTCACATCCAGGAGATAGTGGGTTCGAACCCCACTGTCGGCAGCCCTGAAGATGGTTTTCCGTGGTTTCCCATTTTCACACCAGGCAAATGCTGGGGCTGTACCTTAATTAAGGCCACGGCCGCTTCCTTCCCACTCCTAGGCCTTTCCCATCCCATCGTCGCCATAAGACCTATCTGTGTCGGTGCGACGTGAAGCAAAATAGCAAAAAAATCTTATTTGTTAGACTATACAGTATAACATCCCTGAAAAAAAGCCTCATCTCTGATTCCAGTTCTTTACTCACATCATTTATATACAAGAAAAAGTAAACATCCAATAATACTGCCCTGAGGAATTTCCCTCCGAATGATTACAAGATCAGATAATGCTTCTCCTACTCTCATTCTCAGAGTTCTATTTTCTAGAAATATAGCCACCCATTGAGTCACTCCTTTGTTTAGTCCAATTACACTCATTTTTGTCAGTAATCTCCCACGATCTACCCTATCAAATACCTTGTTAGGTCAATCACTATGCATTCCATTTGACATTATGTCTAAAATATATACTATATCTTCCTGGATTCCTATAAGTTGAGCTTCAGTGGAAAATTTTTTCCAAATTCCGATGTGCCTTCTATCTAACCAAATAGTAATTTGGAAACATGTATAATACGATCAGAACAAATGTTCTTCCAAAACTTGCATGCAACACATGTCAAGCTGACTGGCCTGTATTATCGGCTTTGTTTTATCACCCCATCCTTTATACATGGGCTTCTATAGCAACTCTCCATTGATTCAGTATAGCTTCTTCATGGAAACAGTAATCAGATAAGTAATTCAGGTATGGTACTATATCCCAACCGATTGTCTTTAGTGTATCCCCAGAAATCTTAACAATTGCAGATGCTTTTCTATTTTTCAATTTTCGTATGTTATTGTAAATGTATTTGTTACATACACATACATACAGACATACATGCATACATCTTCATTATATACTGTTATGCCTTTCAGAGTTCAGTCTGCAAGCCTCTGTGAATTACTAAACACCGCTACAATCCTCTACCAGTATTTGTTACTAGTTACTCTGACCTCGTTTAGTTCCATACCTCCTATCTTTAAATCGTTAGAAACTGAGTCTAACCAATGTTGTCTTGGTCTCAGTCTACTTCTCTTTCCCTCCATAACAAAGTCAAAAAAGTCATCTTCGTACAGGCCATGAAGGCCCTTGGAAGGGTGGCGGGTAAAGGCTTCCACTATCCATAACCTCGACACTTGGTGGGATAAAGTGGTTAGCTCTATGCCCAGCCGCCTTTGCCCCCATGAATTAATCTGCCGCTCATTTTACATGCAGGCTGAGTGAACCTCAGGGCTATATGCACCTCCAAAAGTAGAAATATCGTTTCTTAAATTTTTCGACTTCCTGGTGGGGAAATGAACCCACGTCCTTCTGTGTGAACCGAGCACACCTTTACCACCTTGGCCAGGCAGCCCCTACCCTCCACAACATAGTCCATTATTCTCCTAGGTAACCTATCCTCTTCCATTCGCCTCACCTGTCTCCACCACCAAAGCTGATTTTGCGTACACCTTCATCCATGGAGTTCACTCCTAATTTAGCTTTCATCTCCTCATTCTGAGTACCCTCCTGCCATTGTTCTCATCTGTTTGTACCAGAAATAATTTTTTCTCCTTTCATGTCTGTTACTTCTAACTTATGAATAAGGTATCGTGAGTCCACCCAGCTTTCACTCCCGTAAAGCAATGTTGATCTGAAAACAGACCAATGTAATTTTTGTCCAGGAGCTAACATCCTTCTTTTCGGGAGATAGTAGTTTCAAACCCCACTGTCGGCAGCCCTGAAAATGATTTTCCGTGGTTTCCCATTTTCACACCAGGCAAATGCTGGGGCTGTACCTTAATTAAGGCCACGGCTGCTTCCTTCCCACTCCTAGCCCTTCCCTGTCCCATCGTCACCATAAGACCTATCAGTGTTGGTGCGACGTAAAGCAACTAGCAGAAAAACAAAACAAAAACATCCTTCTTACAGCATACTGTTATTTACAACAGCGAGCTCACTGCATTAGCTTTACTGCACATTGATTCAGTCTCACTCGCTATACTACCCTCCTGGGAGAACACACATCCTAAATACCTGACATTATCTATCTATTCCAGCTTTGTATCCCCATTCTGACATTCAGTTCTCTTGGATTTCTTACCTTCTGACATCAGTTTAGTCTTTGAAAGGCATCTATTGCACCTATTTTCAAGTTCCAAGATATTAAATTGTAGGCTTTCAGTACAATCTGCCATAAGACCAAGTCGTCAGTATAGGCTGGACTGCTTACTACATTTCCATCTAACTGAATCCCTCGCTGCCTTTTTATATCTTCCAGCAGATGATCCATGTAAACTATGAACAACAATGGTGAAAGATTACAGCCTTGTCTAACCCCTGAAAGTACCTTGACCTAAGAACTCATTCTACCATCAATTCTCACTGCAGCTCAATTGGCAACATAAATGCCTTTGATTTTAATAATCTACACTTAAGCCCATAGTCCCCCAGTATAGCGAACATCTTTTCCCTTGATATTTTGTCATATACTTTCCCTAAATCTACGAAACCTAAACGTAACCGTCTATTCCTCTTGTAGCATTTTTCAATTACCTGGCACATACTGAAAATTTGGTCCTGACAGCCCATGTGTGGTTTGAAACCACACAGGTTTTTATCCTACTCCCTCTCAACCACTCATCGTACCCCCTCCCTTCCAAGATGCCAGCGAACACTTTGCTTGATATACTGATTAATGAGATACCTCAATAGCTGTTGCAATCCTTCCTGGTCCCTTGCTTATAGAGCAATTACTGCTTTTGTCCAATCAGAAAGTATCTTACTAACACACCATGCTAATTTCATCACTCTAAGAAGCCATTTCGTCCCTGCCTTTTACCAATTCATATCTAATTTCATCTATTCCTGCTGCTTTATGACAATGGAGTTTATTTACCATCCTTTCCACTTCATCAAGTGTAATTTCACCAACATCATTGTCCTCCTCCCCATGAGCTCGGTTGTTGGTGATGTCACCAGGAAGATTTCCTTTTACCATTAAAAGATTTTTTCATATTATTCCTCCCACCCGTCCATTGATTCCCTGGGATCTGTTATGTGTTCACTTGAATTACCCAAAACACTATTCATTTCCTTTTTCCCTTCCTTCTGAGGATTCTTTATTTCTGTCCAGAAATGTTTCCCTGCTGTTTGACCTAGTGTTTCCACATTATTACTAAAATTTTCCCACGACTTCTTTTTGGACTCAACAGCTATTTGTTTCACTCTGTTTCATCTATGTACAATTCCCTGTCTGCACCAGTCCTTGCTTGAAGCCACTTCTGATACACATTTTTATGTTCACAAGCTGCTCTCACTTCATTATTCCACCATGATGTTAGCTTTCTTCCATCTTTACACACAGTTGTTCCTAGGCATTCACTTGCTGTCTCTACTGCAAGCATCCCTGTATGCCACCTATTTTCTTTCTATATCCTGAACCTGTTTACCGTCGACTGTTTGGAACTTTTCATGAATCATATCCATGTACGCCTGTCTAATTTCATAAATTCAATTCTTATAAATGAATTATATTCATGGGTCTCCCTATTCAATACCTGTATTGTTATAGTAAAAATTGCTTTAAAATGTTAGGATCATTTCAAGTTCCAAATATTCGATTGCAGGCTTTCGGTACAATCTGCCATTAAGACCAAGTCGTCAGCATAGGCCGGACTGCTTACTACATTTCCACCTAACTGAATCCTTCCCTGCCTCTTTATACCTTTCAGCAGATGATCCATCCTCAATATGGCTCCAACATGAAATTCATAGGTTGTAATCTGTCTAATTTCCTTGTCCTGCAGATTTTCTACCCTCATTCATCTGCAGACAGATTTCACTTTCTCCTAAGCCGAGAGATACTTAGTTCACTAAAGATCAGATAGTCATCTGTACATCAAAAAATCCCCAGAAAACCCACACATTCCAAACAGATTCCCTGAATTCAAAGTCGATTACGATATAGTCTATTAGGGATCTGGTGCCCTTACCCTTCTGTGTGTAGCAGTGAAATAGCTTTATACTTGAAGAATGTATTCGTACCTGCTAAACCCATATTTAGCACAGAAGTCCAGCAAACACTTCCCATTCCTATTAGCTTCCATATCCTCCCCACATTTACTAATCACCCTTTTATATCCTTCAGTTCGATTTCCAAGTATGGCATTGAAATCACCCATCAGCACTATCCTATCTTTTCTGTTGATCCTGACTATTACATCATTCAATGCTTCATGAAAGTTGTCAATTTCATCCTCATCTGCACCCTCACATAGTGAATACAATGTGAGAGTTCTCGTTCTAATTCCTTCAACTACCAAATCTACCCACGTCATTCGCTCATTTACGTCCCTAACAGAAACTATGTTGCATGTAATAGTATTCCTGATGAACAGCCCAACTCCACACTCCCTTCCCTTTTTTAAGACCCATCAAGTATACTTTATAATCTCCTATATCTTCCTCGTTTTCTCCCCTTACCCGAATATCATTTGCTCCAAGCACATCCAGATGCAGCCTCTTTGCTGACTCCACCAGTTCTGATTTCTTTCTTCCATAAGCCCCATTAATATGAATAGTTCCCCATCACATTTGTGACAAATATACTCCTATACTACCAAAACAAATCACACCTCTGCGGTGTGAAAATACTCAAACTCCCAGGCCCTGAAGAAATTCAGTGATTCTATGATAAAAGTCCAAGTAATGATGTTGTGGGTTATGCATGGCAGTTTGTTGGTGGAGTTTTATCCAAACTGGACCACTGTAAATGCCAAAAGCTATGATAGAACATAGGTTAAGTTGCATCAGGGCCTTCATGATAAATGCTCCAAAAGGACAATGAAAATGTTGAACTGCTTCATGATGATGGTCACCCCCATGTTATGGCCTGTGTTTGAGTAAAACTTGAGCAATTCAGCCATGAGTATTTCCAGCACCTACCGTACAGGTTAGACCAGGCACCATCACAGTTCTATTGGTTTGTACCATTGAAGAAATTCTTGGGCTGCCAGTCCTTCCTTTGAGATGAAGAAGTCACATTGGTTGCATGCACCCAGGAAGCGGAGTTCTGTGAATGAGATATATTGAAACTAGTGTGACAGTGGGAAAAATGTATTGAGGTACTTGGATTATATATTGAAAACTAGCTAAAAGATGTCTGCAAATAAGTAATAACTTCATATCCCTATTCCCATATGCTTTCTTTGTCTCCTTTACAATTTCGTCCATAACCATTAGATACAAAAGAGGTGACAGCACACTCCGCTGTCTTAGTCTGGTTTCATTTCTACATAATTCCCTCTTTACAACAATATCGCTTGGAAAGCAAGCATGTTGAGGAATAGCAGGCAATAATGAAATGCCCACCTTGGTGGTCATGTCTTCACTGCCTTTGAAGAAAGCTCCACATATGTTTAGTAATGTTATTCTCTGTGTCTCACAGATACTGTACTCCAGTGCACAGGAAAGCTTGACGGCTCTCAAATACAATAATGATATCTAAGCAGTGCGGTTCTAAACTATACACCAGTATAGTTAGGTCAACAATTGTAAATGATGCTACCTAAGAACAGTTTTTAATCCATGCATCTTAGTGAACGTTCTTTTTCAGGAAAGTATATTATTGCGTACTAACTGCTGTTGTTGTTGGTACTACATGGAAGGGTAAAACATTGCTGTTTCTGTAAATTTTTGGTTGCTCATATTGGGTATGTGACACACTAGTGATTTGAACGTTATCCTGAACAGTAGAGTATTAATCCCATTTAACACAAATTTTTAAAATATGAATTCACAATTTTCCAGTCCCTTCCAGTTTTTGTCAGCAAGGTTTTACGGTAGTATTGATAGTGTCTTAAGAATTGTTAAAGACTAGGCTAGCCCTTGCTGGAAACAGTGTTCTCCAATGCAAGATCAAAAGACACAATGGGATTCATTTAGAAATAGTGTTAAGAGCATAATGAATAATATTCGTGAGGTAACACTTTTTCCCACATGCCTCAGATCTTAATCCATTCAGGCTTCTAAAAGATTATTTGGAATGAGTCCAGTTCTTAGTTCTAGCTTATAGGAGTTGAAAAAGATATTCTGGTAATATCCTAGTATGGGACAGTGTAGGCCATCTTCAAAGATTTATGCCCTGGTTAAGTTTGAAGCATTTCGTTGGCATTATTCTGTATTCAGTGGATTTTAAAATTCTTTGTCAGGTACTGTAGTTACATGCTAGTTCTTAAATCATGAAAACAATATTGGCTTAGTAGCATTATAGAGATAATATGGATACCAGTTACCTAAGCAGGAGTAAGTGTTTGCAGCATGGGCATATTCTATGTTATGGTTTTATTATGCTTTGGTGGCTAGTATGCACCAACCCACTGCTTTGTCTTAGGATCATGGAAATAGAACTTCTGTACTTCACACGTTCACTGCTGGCAACTCTTATAAGTATCAGAGATGATGCGTAAGAGTTTTTGAATTTAGAATCTTCTGGTTTTAAGAAATTATTGTAGAAGTTAATATTTAGTCATTTCAGAATTCCAGCTTCAAAATTTTGCGTAATTATGATTTCATTTCCGTGGTCCATCTGTAGCTGTCCCTCGATGGATGCAGTATTTTTGTATCTGTCTCTTGGTGCAGGCCAGAGCAAAATGAAGGTAGTCATGCTGCAATAGCTAGGAAACTGTTTGAAAACCTGTGTGCAACTTCTTATTTTGTGAACCTATGAGGATACTCCTTAAAATTTAATATAAGTCATATTGATTCTACCTTAACTGAACCTTCCTCAGCAACTGATTCAACATTTGTTTATCAGGAAAGGTGTACCAATTTAATCGTGGCCAACCTCTTCCTGATGTGCAGAGAGAGGAGTGGATGAGCAACTTCATTCAAGATAGCTATAGTGGTGGTGAGGTTGGCTACAGGTAAGTGTTATAATATTATTTTAATTTCTTCCTTCCTTCTGTTCTTCCTTTAATTGGCTATTCACCAATATGTCTCAATCCCCCTGATTACTACAAATACTATTCCTACACATCCATTTGGGCCTTTACTACCTGGAAGTAGTAAAGTTGTTTTCAGAGTCTTTACTGAAGGGAATAATTCGCATGAAGAGATTTGTGGTTTTTTTAGTGGGTGATTTACCTCAGAAGTTTATCCATAACTGTTATCGGCATAGGATCCACAGTGATTTAACAGCTAAGAAGGAAGAACTACGGTTTGGTGGTGAAGATAGGATGGTAACCACTGCACCCTCATTTCCTCTAAGGAAGATCAAGACCAAGAGAGTGGCTGCTCAGTTTGGGTCATGTAGCTGTCAGCTTGCATTCAGGAGACAATGGGTTTGAACCCCACTGTCGGCAGACCTGAAGATGGTTTTCCATGGTTTCCCATTTTCAAACCGAGCAAATGCTGGAGCCATGCTTTAATCAAAGCCATGATTGATTCCTTCCCACTCCTAGCCCTTTCCTGTCCCATCATCACCGTGAAACGTTCTGTGTCAGTAAAGAAAAGTAAATATTATGTTCAAGAACTATGTTAAGCAGCCTTGATGCACTCCATGTAGACTGCGTTAGGAAGTGAAGAAATGACTAATCTATATTGTTGCCATTAGAGCTGCCCCATTTATACCACTACCTGAATTACGGTATGTAATACCTGTATATTATGCACAAACAGACTCGTACTCCAAATGAACTTGGGATCATATTTTTGCCCTTTCCTTGTCCAATCCTCGGTTTCAGCATGTGTTTTCATAGCACTAACATAATCACTCAAATTTTCCGAACAACTACTTTTATTGTCAAACTTGTACTCTTACTACTCAATACTAGCAAACACTTCATTTATGTCATCTAAGGTGAAATCACTTGCCTGTTTTTTTTTTACAAAATGTGAACCTCAACTACTACACCCAATCCATGCTTCTTCTTCTTCTACTTCCTCTTCTTCTTCTTTGAACATTTTTGGACTTTGCGAAGCACTGCATTCAGTCACTTAATTGTACAGTGCAGACATGATTTAAACAAAGTTGTATATTGTAGTTATGTGTCATTTTGTATAGAATCCAAATGCAGAGCATGGCTTTATTATTATTATTATTATTATTATTATTATTATTATTATTATTTTTTTTTTTTTTTTTTTTTTTTTTTTTTTTTTTTTTTTTTTTTTTTTTTTTTTTGGTATTGCATTTTAGATATTGAATAGATGTTTGTATGACTGTTGCCATTGTTTGTTCCAGTATTCTTTAATGAACATTTGATAGGGTTCCCATAAATCTGTGTCAGGGATTGTAATGTAATACAGTAGTTTAAACCTTATCCATTAACTACCTCATTTGCTATTTTATCAGCCCTAATATTGCCAAGTTTACTTAAATGTTCCAGGAACCACATAAACATTATGAAGCATTTTCTTAAAAATAAGTCATAGCTTAGCTTTCTAAAATTGTGTGTTTACCAATTTTTCATGTTCTCTGGGTTTTATAATGCATTAATAATGCTGAGGGAGTCTGTACATATAAGTGCTTTCTTAATTCAGGAATATTTTATGCATATTTAGCCCTGTCTGATTGTAAATTTTTTGGCTTAAGTTGCAAGTTGTGGAAAGTAAATTGCCCCCACATACTTGTGAAGTTCTTTGATGGTTTGAACCATCAGTATAAGAAGTAATGTAGTGTACATGATTATTTAACCTGGGAGTGGTCGCGCTATCTGTCGTGCCATTGCTCATGCGTATAGATTTTATATCTAACAATGAAGCAATTCAGTCTGGTTTTGGTATTTTCATGTACCGGTATGTATGTCTACCCCTTTGTACTGTTTCTTGATACAGGGTCAGTGAAGAGGTGAGATGAATTTACTTGCCATGCTTTTATGTCTGGATGTCCTTCCTAATTCCAACCTCAATTGAGAAGCTATTAATGATGAAATGAAGAATGAAATTGGTTAAGAAGGTGGAAGGAATCTGCTGTGGTCTTTGAATAGGAACTGCCACGGCATTTGCTGGAAGTGAAAATGGGAAATCAAAGGAAACCATTTCCAGGATAGCCAGTGGTGGAGTTAGAAGCCATGCGTCTCCCGTATGCAGAGCTTGGCTCCATAGACATAGTGTGTTAACACGTGCGGCCACTCCACTTAGTGGTTTTGGTATTTTCATACTTTAAAAAACACATTAGGGCTATTCTCTGATTATTTAGAATTTTCGCTTTCTTTAACATGCCCTTATTACAAATAAATACATTATAGAAAAATTTACTAGAAATTTCACAGGCTGATTTTTCATTTTATTCATAAAATTAACACCTCATATTAACAAAATAAACTTCCCAGAGTTGTGTAGAAAATCATTCTTTAAAAGTTAGAACCAGTTAGGGTCTTCATCTTTGATAGTCATGGATTCTTCTAATAAGATATTAATGCCCACGGAAGAATGTTGAATATTCTGTTCAATACCACAGTAGCAAAAGCTCTGGCAATATTCCTTCTGTAGTCTATATTCCAGTAGTGTTCAACACCCAGCATGTACTATCTGTGGGTACAAAATCTCTTACATATACATCACTCTGTTGGTTATATCTGGGCAAGTTATAATAATTAAGATGAAGACGTTAGATATTGTAATGAATAAAGCGTCATCAGTTTTATTACTCTAATTTATTTCATGACCCAATAAATAAATGCCTACACACAATTCTATTCAGCCATGAATGGCTCCGCTTACTAATTGCTGTCTATTTACAGGTCTCTGTTCTTTACACACAACAGGGAGGGCTCGCTCTTTGGAATCACCTGAGAGGGCTATAATCCTATTAAAAGGCTCATCTTACTTTCACCTCTCCAAGTCCAGTCACCCCACACAACAACTGCATGCAGACAGCTAGTTTTGCACACAGGGCTACTTGGCATGCAACATACGATGGTTGTTCCTTAGTTTGACTCCAGAGACAGTACAGTAATTCACACAGTCAAACACAGCAAACAACTAAACAGAGGACAGTACTCTTCACAGAACGATCATTGATACTGTTCCAGTTACACTTGTGATGGCTGCTCTGGTCGCTGACTCTACATCAGTCCTCAGTCCACAGAAGTACACATGCACAGTACTCTAAGGCAGTACAGAGCCTTCTGTCCCGTATGCCGTCTTCAGTCCAGCTACTCACTCGACATTCCAATGCAACAGCAACCGCTCCTCGTTCAGACTCCGATGGGGCACTAGCGGCAGCCAACACTGCTGTCGCCCTGAGCCCAGTCACCGAACCTCAATCCACCGAGTCCAACTGACTCCACCTCTGAGTCCCACACTCACTCTAACACTGACTCCACCACGGAGTCCAACACTGACCGACTGTCCGTGGCTAGCCTTCTTTCTATAGCTCGGGTGATGTGTACCGGAATATTCGCAGTGTGGCTAGAGATGGAAGGAACATTCTTGTTGGATCTCCCAGGAACTTGCAGGTAAACCAGCCAACGAGAACAATTCACGGAAAGGCCAGTTTTGCCCTCCAGGTTGGCTGGGAGATCCCCGATCATCTAACTCACTAACCCCTTCCAGGAAGTACCGAAAGGGCCTACCGTAAGGCTGGCACATAACAATATTAAACCTATTATTGGCCCACATTGGTCTACACATGCCACAAAGGACAACAATTGACTAACAAGAATGCAATCTATGAAACAGGGAAATTTATAGCTGAAGCATTATCAGAATAAATCTCACTTGGGGTAGCAATAATGTTCTCTTGTTCTAGTTCAATGAGAATATCCTTAAGCCATAGAAGTTTCCTAGCTGTTTCTGCCATACTCATATATTCTGCCTCCATTGTTAAACGAGCAACACAAGGTTGTTTCTTGTTATACTATGATATGGCACCCCTGAAAGAACAACTCTCAGACCGTCTAGATTCTTTGTCTCCCGCCCAATCAGCATCACAATACATTTGGACATTTTCATACAAAAATAAAAAAAAGCAATTTTTACATCTCTCATAGCATATAGATACCTAAGCATATGTTTTAGTTTCTTCCATTCTTGTTTAGTTGTATTATAAAATTTTTGACATAAAGTACTGACAACAAATGCGATATCTGGTCTATAATTATTTGAAAGGTATAGAATACTTCCTACAGCACTTCTATATAAGCTAGAAACAAAACTTCCATCATCATTGATGGCAAGTACACCTTTAGTTTCCCAAGCAACTCTGTATATGATGTATCCACAAAGACGCATACAAAATGCTGTCATTTGTGTACACTGTTTTATTTACAAGTCACTTACACATATTCTACATACATTAATGAACTGCCATATTGACAAACATTTGACTGTACAGTAGCATGTCACAACCAACTACCAACTAACTAATTCACATACTTGACTTCAAACACTCGGCTAACACAACTTCCACACAAGTCTAAAAAAAAAAACCAACTCAGCTCTATCCTCAAGACTGCCTCTTTATATACGTTGCCTAGCCAGGCTTCTAGAAGAATATGACACAGCATGTTTTCTCATAATTTTGAGAGTCTTCAGTAGCCTATTTACAATGTAAGGAAGTTTCTACACAATTCTAGTCTCACATTGCATTGTTCTGGACTTATTACAGTATGTTGCACAATGTTGCCTTGGATTATACATCATATATACAGGTAATAATAAATTATATACTATTAATTATTTGTTCTTACATTAAATAAAATCATAGTAATATAAATGCAGCAGATGTTTCATGATATAACCTCACAAATAATACGATCATGATTATACCAAATAAAGTCCAGACATAACTACGTAAATAATACTGCTAATACTAATAAATGTAAACAACTTCATAGTCACACCTCACAAGTCATAAGAATAATAGTAATGATTATTCTTTAACCCATGAGTAAATAATGCAAAAAATCGCGCTCGAATTATCAAGTTATACTAGTCTATTACACTGGCGTCAATATCCCCCCTATAACTTGAAACAATTTCAACAGTCTATCACACTCTTCAGCTTTGCCTCGGTTATAGATTGTATCTTCTCTCTTCCTCAACGTCGCTGGATGTGTTCTCCTCCTCTTGACCGGATCGTGCCATGTCAGGGGTTGGTGTCACCTCGCCGCCAGCCTCTTCCTCGGTGGTAGTCGGTGCGTTCTCCTCCTAATGACCAGATTGTGTTGTGTCATTAGTATCCTCTCCTCCAGGTGGACCCGTGGGAGTACCAGGCTTACTCTGTATATGCAGTGGTTAGGTGACTCGCCGCAACTCCGATGCGTTGACTTTGACAGGAGGGTTGGTCTTTAGTAAGTAGACTCCATGGCCCAGCTGCTTATTGACCTTGACGGGACCAAGTCACTTACTGTAGGTGCGAGAGCTGCGTGAAGTCCTCCAATGTTATTACTGACTGGGTCGTTAAGTCGCAGTACTTGTTGGCCTGGTAGGAAGATCTGGGTCTCTTCAACATCTTGAGCCTTGGCCTAGGTAAGGAATCTTTTCTCAGCCAAAGCTTGCTTTTCTTTGATGTCCTGCTGCTACTTATGCTGCCACTCTGCTAGGGAAATAGCTGCATCATCTTGACCAGAAGTGGGTGTGGACGAATCTCCCAATCCCCAGTGCTGTATAGCTGCCGAACTCGATAGCTCTATTCTTCTCCGGTTGCCTTTCTAAGCCTTCAGATTTTAGGACATGGCCAAGATATTCTACGCGGGACTGGGCATAGTGGCACTTCTCTAGTTGGCAGGTCAGTCCATGAATTTTCAGTCGTTCCAGCAATTTCTTCAGGTGTACAAGGTGCTCTTGAAAATTCTTGCTGTGAATTAAAATGTTGTTGAGATACACTTGGCAGAAATCTCCAACATATCCTGACAATATCTTATCCATCAATCACATGAAGGTTGCAGGAACATTCTTCAGTCAAAAAGGCATTACAGCAAACTGGCACAATCCTCTCAGTGTCATGAAGGTGGTCAGTGGTCTAGAACTGTTCTTAGCCTCCACTTGCCAGTATCCAGAGTTGAGATCCTGCATGCTGAAAATCTTAGACCCACTTACTTGTTTCAGCAAGACTTTCAGGTCAGGCATGGGGTAGGCGTCACTAACGGTCTTAAGTTGTTTTTTGCTCTGCATATTGATGTAAATATTGTATATTTGTGCTAATTTTGTTTCCGTATAGGCTCTTTTGTTTGTTTTTTCATTTGCGCTTTCATTATGTTTTTTTAGCATTTTTTCAACTCATATTATGTAAATTATTTCAACCCCCCTAATTTTTTTCACTGAAGATGGCTCAAACGAGCCGAAACATGTCTGATCTTGTTTACTCCGTCTAATGACGGAATATATGATGTATTGATTAGGAGGATACTTTCATTTTTCGCCATTGTAAAGTGAAACTAACGGTCTTCTCGTTCAACTTGCGGAAGTCCACGCCATAGTCGATACTAACCATTCTTCTTTTTTTGGTAGGACAATAGGCGAAGCCCAACAGGATGTGGAAGGTTTGATGAGATCTTGCCCTTCCATCTTTTGAATCTTCTGAATGACGAAGTTGCGTTTCTCCGGGTTGATTGGATATGGACTTTGCTTGATGGGCGAGGAGGTGCTGCATTCAGTGGTGTGCGTTACATTGGTAGTCCATCCTATTTTGTTGGTTATGACTTCTGGAAAGTCCTTTAAGGCGCATCTCAGCTCTTCTTCTTCACTTGGTTGAAAATGTGTTAACTGGATATCTCCCAGGTCTATGTCCACTTCTGCATCCTTGCGAGTGCAGAGATTTCCATTTTGCCAGGCGACCCTCAGACGTCTGTCTTTTCTCAAAAAGACTTCATGAACTGCATAGTCGAGGATCACCTTGTATTCTACCAGAAATTCATGACCTAATATGATGTCAGGTATTAGGTTCTGAATCTGCAATGTTAATTACAATGGGCAGGTCCATGCATTTAGCAGTTAGATTAGTCTGTCCTTTGATGGAATAGGTTACCCTGTCTGCTGCTCCCACTACCCTTCTGCGATGGTGAGACTTCATAGGCTATAGTAATCTGGCAACAGTCCCATTTACAAATGAATGGCTTGCTTGGCTGTTGAGTATGGCTGAAAAATTCTCGTTGCCTATCCGCAAGATGATAGCTGGGCGAGGTTGGCCAGTTCTGCTCACAATCTGACTAATCCCTCTCCTACTTGACCAGGGTTGCTTGTCTGTTGGGTCTGGAGGCGCATTCCTGTTCCTGGTCCTATCCCCCCTCAATCCAGAATGGGCCGGACCTAGCTTTCCGACACCAAGGATGGGCATTTGTTCTTCAAGTGTCCCGTTCTTCCACACTGGTAGCATTTCCTAACCAAGCTGGTCTCTTCCGTGGCTTTGCTCTTGTGTTCCTCTTCCAACTGAACGATGATTCTATGCAGATCATCAAAGGATCTTGGTTGTGACACCTTCACTAGGGGTCTATTCTTATCATGGAGTAGCTCCACGATGTCCGGTTCGATCTCGTTTTTGCTTCCTTCCAGGTGCAGCCTCTTGAAGAGCTGGTACTTGTGGAGGACCAACGTGCTAGCTCTCATGCCAGTTGGTTGTGCCTCAGTTAGTAGCTTCCTTTTCACAGAGCTCTTCACCCCTTTGGAATTATACCTCTTTAAGTCCGTCCAGTTTAAATTTAAGCCCTTCAAGTTTTTCCACCAAGTAGCAGCTTGCCCCTTTAACCGCGGTGTGATGAGTTGAACGAGGATGTACTCCGGTAGATTAGTCCTTCCTAGTAGACTGACTGATCCCTCGATGAAGCTAGTCGGGTTCTCTTCCAGTCGTCCATAGAATTCTGGAAGGCTCTGTATAATCACCTTCGGGTCTAGGTGTCCTGTACGGCCGGTTAGGTTTGAGGGGGTTGAAGGCGTGGCGATAGGTCCTGTTTGATTTAATATGTCTTCTACCGCGTGAAGGATGCTCTCTCTCATATTCTACACATCTTCCTTGATGGTCGAAATCCGGTTCTCTAACCTTCCTTCAATGGCAGAAATACGGCTCCCAAAATTCCCCTCAACAGCCGAGATACGGCTTTCAAAATTTCTCTCGACTGTAGAAATTCTCCCCTCAACCTGTTGTTTCACGACGGAAACCTGGATTTCCACCTCCTCCTTGAGGTTCGAGATGTCCCCTTCTAACTGGCTTACCCTATATTGATCTGCTCAGCCTATCCCAGTTTTGGCTTGATGTCCGATATCTGCTGTATTAACTGATTGGTGACGTTTCTAATTTGGGATGAAATTTAATTTATCATCTACGGTTGAAATTCTTGATTCTAGGCATTGTTCTACTTTATAAACCTGTGTGTACACTTGATATCTGTCCTGTTAAAACTGGTTAGCTAGAGAAATTTTGTCTGAAAGTTGTCATTTACTTTAGAAATTTGTTCTGAAATCTTTTCTGTTACGGTGAAATTGACGTCTGTAATTTTGTCTGAATGTTTGTCATTCTGTTTCGTTACCTTGGAATTAACTTGTGAATCAATGTCTGAGACTTTGTCATCGAGTGCCTGCATCATGCTCATTAAGTTGGAACAGGTTTTGGTTATATTTATCTCTTCTTCCGATGACGAGTCCGGATGTTCATCCACCTCGATGAAAAACTTTCCGGGTCTTCGCCTTTTTGACGAGATCTTGTTGAACCGCATCTTCAATAATTTCTTCTTGCCGTTCGTTGAAAGATTCTTCTTTGCAAGTTTGTCTTTAAGTTGTTGTACAGACGTATCTTCCAGTATCACTTGCATTTTGTTCTGATACACTTACACTCGTATTCCAAAATTTATGATCTTCATTTCCGTGTTGGTGTTTAACCAATGTGTTGAATGGTGGAGCATCCCTCAAACTCTACATTATTCCAAAATTTGTTCTTCAGTCCTTGTCACAGTCGCCAATGATGTATCCACAAAGACGCACACAAAATGCTGTAAATTGTGTGCACTGTTTTATTTACAAGTTATTTACACATATTCTACACACATTAATGAACTGCCATCTTGACAAACATTTGACTGCTACAGTAGCATGTCATAACCAACTACCAACATAACCAATTCACATACTTGACTTCAAACACAACTTCCACACAAGTCTCATTAAAACATCTCAACTCTACCCTCAAGACTGCCTCTTTATATACATTGCCTGGCCAGGCTTCTAGACGAATATGACACAGCATGTTTTCTCGCAATTTCAAGAGTCTCCAATAGCCTATTTACAATGTAAAGAAGTTTCTACACAATTCCAGTCACACATTGCATTGTTCTGGACTTATTACAGTGTGTTGCACAATGTTGCCTTGGATTATACATCATATATACAGGCAATCATAAATTATATAGAGCCTCCATGGCTCAGGCGGCAGCGTGCCGGCCTCTCACCGCTGGATACCATGGTTCAAATCCCGGTCACTCCATGTGAGATTTGTGCTGGACAAAGTGGAGGC
This sequence comes from Anabrus simplex, assembly GCF_040414725.1. Lineage (NCBI taxonomy): Eukaryota > Metazoa > Arthropoda > Insecta > Orthoptera > Tettigoniidae > Anabrus > Anabrus simplex. The sequence continues at coordinate 607,798,672 of NC_090266.1, read as the reverse complement.
AGGACAGATTTTTTTCTGGGTACTCCAGTTTTCCCTGTCATCTTTCATTCTAGTAACACTCTCCACTATCATTTCATTTCACCTGTCAGTCATTAATCATTGCCCCAGAGGAGTGCGACAGGCCTCGACAGCCGGCACAATTCCTATCCTCGCCACAAGTTGGGGGCTTCATTCATACCATCCCTGACCCGGTCATTGACTGGAAAACAGGTTGTAGGTTTTCATTCAATAAATTATATACTATTAATTACATGTTCTTACATTAAATAAACTCATATTAATATATATAGCAGATGTTTCATGACATAACCTCACAAATAATACGATCATGATTATACCAAATTAAGTCCTAACATAACTACTTAAATAACAGTACTAATACTAATAGATGTAAACAACTTCATAGCCACACCTCACAAGTAATAATAATAATAATAATAATAATAATAATAATAATTTGAGCTCAATTTTTGCATTATTTACCTATGGGTTAAAGAATATTGTTTCCAAGTTATACTATTCTATCACACTTGCATCATATATACACACCTCTAATGCAACCTTTAATGCTTTATACCATTCAATTTTTCCTCCAGCATTGTATTTAACCACAAACATCCATCTTTAACCTATAACCATCTCACTTTCTGGCTTTGCAACGATATCCTATACATCCTTCTTTTTCATCACCTCCATTTCCTGCCTCATTGCCCCTTTCCTCTTCCTAGCATCTTCACATGACATTGCTTCATTAACAGTCTTAGGTACCCATATCCATATCTTACTGCATTATAGCTGCTGAAAGTTTTAGCTTTCTTCTGTCTTGATGATCTATATACCCATTCCTTGTTTTGGTCTTCAGCAGCTACTCTCTCATCTATGTTTTGAACTTCACAATATTCTACAGCTTCTTCCTTAAAAATACTATGGTCTGCTACATCAGGGCCTTGAACATCCATTATATCTACCTCCACTTCATCATCCAGTAACACAGTTGATTCAGATACAGCTGATTCATGTATAGTATTAAGTCTATCTCTGAATGGAAATAAACTTCCTCAAATAATACACATTCATCACATAACCTTCCTTCTCTTTAGACTAGAATCTATATCCATCTTTGTGGTTAACACATACCCTAACATAACACATGATTCAGCCCTGGAACCCAACTTATTTCCATTGACTCTGGCAGCCCAAGCTTTACACCCAAGTACTTTAACTCTAATAGCAACCTCATTTTTATCTAACTTCTTACTCTACCATAACTGAAATGGTATTTGAAAATTTAGAGCTCACACATGCAGCTATCATGATTGCATCCTCCCAAAAACTCTTAGGTACTACCTGACTGTATTATCAAACATCTTACAGTATCAAACTATGTTTGATTATATCTCTCAGCTAAACCATTTTGCATAGGGCTGTGTGGCACAGACCTCAATTGTCTCACCCCAGATTTCTGTAAATGATGTTGAAGTTTTTCATTTGTATACTCAGTACCATTATCTGACTGCACAGCAGATATCTCTCTACCTTGTTTCTCAGCCCTCACCTAAAATTTCTGGAATACAGAAAGAACTTTACTCTTATTTTTCATACATTCAACCTCTGTATGGATTATATCCAAAGGTTCCTTTGCATTTCTCTCACAGGATTTAGAGTTCAAATAATGCTGTAGATGTATGAATTTCCTGTTGTTACTGAAATGCAGGCGAGTCAGAAATTCGACCATCAGAATCAGCACTGCTGGCGGCAGAACGTTAGCTGCAGATATTGGAGGGGTGCGGCGTGGTGGTATAGCACCACGCGGCATTAAAGCTACAGTAGAAAGATTACAAGACATGTGTTCAGGACATAGGACACGCTTCTGTTTTAACTGTAAGTAGGTTATTTAAACAAGACAAGTTAAAATGATGTAGACAGCTGGTATGTGCCGTATTGAGTAATAAAATCTGCGGTACTATCAGTAGAAATTGTACATTGCTGTCAGTTAGCCATGGAGAACAGGAGGAGGGAATGTATACAAGGACAATTGTAAGTTTTCCACGAGTTGCCGTGGACCGCCTCACAGATGGCACTGGCAACACTACTGCCACATCGTGGAGTAAACGGAGGCATTTACAGTAGTACTATTGCTTCTGTTTACAGAATCAGCTGATACATACAACTCGCATTTAAAGATGATTTCAGCAGCTGGATACTTTGAAGTATTTTCTAGACAATTTAGCTGTCTTGAAAGTAGTCGCTCCCTTTGCATCTCCTTTGTGTGTAAGAAAAATAGATGCTTCAAGTGGTAAAAAACAAGTTTAGGTAGCAAAAACAACACTTGACCTTTACAGCATCCCAACTGCGATGACTTCACTTTAATAACATATAAACCATCTAAATACTAAAAGAATATATCACCCCACAAACTCGGCACACAGTAGCTTTTCCGTAACAACTTTTCCACTAGCAACAGCACATTATAAATACTTTCCGATGCATTCATAACGTAAGTGCCGCTCTGTAGACCCATCTATGTAGATGTATCCTCTGCCTTTCATAAGGTGTGACTATAAAGGGGCAACCTCGGTGTGAAAATGGATTGGTGGCTTTGGTACCATGAATTGTCCCCCTGTGGATGGGAGGTGTCTGAAGACATCCACAGGTAATTCCTGCCTGTCGTAGAAGGCAGCTAAAAGGGTTGTGTGGCCATTGATCCCCTATTTCTTCACTTTTTTATTTTTTGTTCCGCTTTCTTTTGTTGAGGGCCGCTCGTAGACTGATAAAAATTTGATATGTGTGCTGCTTGGGGAAAGGCCTCTTATGTCTGCGACTACACTCAAAAGTCCAGATGGTATTCCTAGCCTGTTGGGTGGGAGCACCATATACTCGGCAGTAGTATCCACTTGACAATGCAGGGCACCGCATAGCCAAATGTCAGAGCGTATTATTAATTTATTATCACCTCTATTTTAATGTACTATCGCATGCTGTATACACTGTTGGGTACATGATATTGCGTGGATTTGAGGAAGGGAGTCTTAGTGTCCATTGCCTCAGTCAGCCCATATTAGGCATTGTCAAACATCGGACTCCGGTAATATCTGCTATGAACCGGGTGGGTATTCCCTTGGCTGCTTGGTTCGGCTACAAAGACCCCTGGTTGGAGTGGGTGAGCAGGAAGTCAGCCTCCTGGGAACAAGTGCAGCATGAAAGTATGGGATCCACGCCCTCTAGGTTCCTGGTTGCTACCAGAACTGATAAGCAAGATTTCAAGCTGGTGAAGTCTATCTTGTTTAGTAGACACATCGAAGGTGTCTATGGCAAACTTGAAGACCTAAAGAAATTGTGCAATGGTAGTTTGTTGTTTAAGTCATGCACTGTAGTTCAGGCTGACCAGTGGCTGAAAGGCAACCACTTTAGTGATATACTCTTCAGAGTGGAAGAGCACAAGTCGTAGAATCTGGTTCACGGACTTATTTCCACCACGACTTCATTGTGAACACTGATGGTGAACAGATGGAAGACATGAAGAACCGAGGCATGACACATGTCCGGCGCATTACATGCAAAGTCAGCAGTGAAGATGTTGTTTTCATTGCCTCCTTCAAGCTGTCAGCGTTACCAGAAAATGTCTAGGTAACAACTCATCTTTAACATGTGAGGCCGTACCTTCTGCCTCCCATGCGGTGCTATCAACATCAAAGGTTTAGACACATGGTATCTTGTTGTTCAACTCATTCTGTGTGTGGCACATGTGGAAGAGAAGCTCATGGTGCAGAAGAGTGCACATATCTGAACACATGCACTAACTACCCTGGTTTTCATTCTCCTGTCCGGTCTATCTCAGTCAGAAGAAGATCCAGAAGATCAAGAGGCATTGGATGGTCCTTCCTGTCAGGAAGCACACTGTAAGTTTAATGTTATGAATGCACCTGTGAAGATACTAGACTTCAGCGTGATAGCACAGAGTCTACCAGGTTCGTTATTTATCCCTGCAATACCTGTGATGACTGCTATGCCCAAGGTGGCAGTTGCTCCTGTGAGCAGCACCGCAAAGAATAAAAGTTCGAAGATGGGGTTATCTAAGCCTTCAACCACAGAGATCACAAAAAAGCCTGTGCCAGCTGGGAAACCTAAGCTGGCACAGCAGGAGATGAAGACAAAGTCTCCCACCCCCAAGATGTCAGTGAAAGCCGCACCCGAGATGGCATTGTCGACCGGGACTAGGAATTCACCTCCCAGCCCATCTAAACCAGGAAAAAAAAAAAAAAAGAGGCAGGGAAGAAGTAAACAGTTTCCATCCCTCCTGTGAATGGAGAAACATGCCCTCCATCCAGAGGGTCTGTCAGCACCAGCAGATACTCCTGCTGGAAAACCTGTGTGCTCCCCTCGTAGCAGGAATCCCTGCCCCTGTAAAAAGTCGAAGAAGCTTATGGCATACACCACCTTGTCTGGTGATAAGGTGATGCACATTGAACATCTATCTCCATCTTCAGATGTAGATGTAGATTAAAAAGCATCTCACCACTTAGAACCTAAAATTCCTTTAGAAAGCCAAGAATAACGTCCGAGAGGAATCGTCGTGCTGACCACACGACACCTCATAATCTGCAGGCCTTTGGGCTTGGCAGCGGTCGCTTTCTAGGCTGTGACTCTTTGGGGCTGTTGCATCAAGGGATTTGGTTTATTTTTATGACAGGCATCACACTGAGCTCCACTAGCTAATCATTTAGTTTGCGGCGAGTATAATTTGTATTCAAGAAACTAGTCTCCGACCAGGTCATCGTATAGTCTTGAGCATTTTCGACTATACTCGACAGAATAGGATTATGCTAACTGGGCTTCTGGTGGCATTGGTATTTTCACTCGTTCTGACATCTACAGTTCCATTAAGAACCAAGCTGGAGGCAGTATCAGTACGTTTGCAATGTTTATTACCCACCAGGTCAGCCTCTTCATATTAATGGTGTCATTTATCTTATAGATCAGCTCCCACCTCCTTTCCTCTTATTGGGTAATTTTAATGCCCATTACCCATCATGGGTCTCTGAAATGCCTTGTTCCTGAGGAAGGGAGTTGGAACAGTTAATAGGAGAGCCTCTTGGTTACAGGGTAACAACCACATTTCAGCATAGTACACGGTACCTTCTCCCGCATTGACGTTAGTCTGTGCAGCCATGAGCTCGTTCCTCTGCTTCGGTGGGATGTACACGATAACATCCGTGACAGTGACCAGTGACCATTTCCCCATTATTCTTACTTTGTTGAAGCAGAAATCCATCGAGGCTCCTCCCCAATGGATTCTTAAACATGCTGATTGATTAAAATTCACATCACCAGCTCTGTCTGATGACATGAATAGCTGGATCATAGACGATGATAACTTACATCATACAAGTTGTTCTTCCTGCTGCTGAGGAGTCCATTCCATCTTTCTCTGTGACTCCTCAACGAAAACTCTTTTCCTGGGTGGACTGAGCTCGATAGCTGCAGTCGCTTAAGTGCGGGCAGTATCCAGTATTCGGGAGATAGTGGGTTCGAACCCCACTGTCGGCAGCCCTGAAGATGGTTTTCCATTTTCAGACCAGGCAAATGCTGGGGCTGTACCTTAGTTAAGGCCATGGCCGCTTCCTTCCCAGTCCTAGCCCTTTCCTGTCCCATTGTCGCCAAAAGACCTATTTGCGTCAGTGTGACGTAAAGCCAATAGCAATTTCCTGGGTGGAACGAAGAAATTATAGCAGCTGTAAATGAATGACGTCTGAGCCACACCCCCTTGCATCGTGGAAGCAATCCCAGTATCAATAAGATACAAAACGAAGGTTGAGGCATAAATTGCGACTAGGAAAGGCCTAAATGCAAACAGCCTTGAACTGGAAACGAGCCTCTTGACAATAATAGTAAAAGACTAGATCTATAAGCAATAAAATTCAAAATACAGCAAATAAGGGTTTATTCAAATCAAGAAACGAAGGTAGAGGGAAAGGAAATGAATTCAAATAAAAAGGATAAAGAATGCATACATACATAATCAGTCCAGACCGAGTTGTTGGCACGACATTTTTCCGTGAGCATCAGATCACAAAGAACCATATTTAAACATTTGGCGGGCTCACTCAATTAAGTACAGTACCTTTCAAATGGTGCCAGTATTTACATATCTCAAATGGCGCAACAGATCAAAAGAGAGGTCGTTCTTTCCAACGAGTATATTCCGTATCATTTACACTCAACAACGCTCAGACACCACCCTCATTAATAACAATAACCCCAGATCCTCCAACTCCCACGCATCAAGGAGAAAACCCAGAGTTAAAAGGAAATAAAATTCGTAGGATTTCAGTACAGGATAAAAGAGAAATGACTCTGGACCAAGGAGATAATATATTACAAAAGCCTAAATGAACGAAAGATAAAACATGGCGCCCCAATAGGTAAATGAGCGGCCAAGATAAGTGCGAAGGTAAAAGAAATAGCACCATACAAAAATGCGTAAATTAAATAATGAAATAAGATCAAAATACGAATTCAACTGATTGATATATTTTTGTTACACTCTCCTCTCATACTAACACTCGTGCATACATTCAGACACAGCCGGGTGCGGCAAACAATACAAGCAGCAGCGTGAATTAAATGATGAATCCAGATTCATATAACATGACTCCAAGGCCACAAAAGAGGTCTCATTTATTCCAGAAGTTGCGTGCACAGGTCAAACGAATTCGGCAGTGGGATCAGAGAAATCCCGCAGTCAGGCACAAACCCATCAAGGTTCGCACTTCATACGACACGAGTGGAAGCTCACGCCGACACAAAGGGCAAACACTCATCAAATGGAGAATTACCTAAACATGCAGCGCACATACACAGTAGTAATATGAGACCGTAACATCAAACGTATCATAATCCCAACAATCACAAGGAAAAACATGCAGTTCATTCATACTGCAGAGCGAACAACACATATCAATCACCTATATATCATTGATGAAATATTATGAAAGAACACCCATACCTGGAGTAAATTAACGGTCAAAGAAAGGAGAAAGATAGTAGTATAGGGTAAGTTTGAAGCATTTAAAGACTTTCCTGTACGTCAGAAACGCTACTCCGATGTGCATAAGGAGAGTAAGGCTTCGGCCACGGTGCAGGCGGCGAGCGGAGCGTTGCGTTGTGTGGCGGCAAAGATGAGACTCAAACCTGTGTTCGCAAATGCATGTGGCCATAGTGCCAGCGGCGTGTCATTTTGGAGGGGAAGTTGGCTCAAGGACAACGCTGCATGCCGCTAGCCGCTCACTCCTGTTTGAGATTTCAGCCGCGCCGCTCGCAATGACTGTTGGTAAATTAATAAGGGAGGAGATGAAAGTGCTAATTTCTGAAGTTTAAACCTGAACTTTCCTATGGAACGACAGAGAGAAGAATTTTGAAAACCTATTAGTGACAAGGGAAGCCTGGAAAGAGATTGGAACGATCTTAAATATACGAGATAAATTCAGTTAAAAATCAATCACGGTTATGGATATAAACAATAGTGTATTTAATGCAACATATTATTATTATTATTATTATTATTATTATTATTATTATTATTATTATTATTATTATTATTATTATTTAATTAATATTATTATCCTTTGTCATATATTGCCGATATGAAAACTTGTGTTCGTCATTACATCTGACTTTTATGGGTCTCTGGAAGTTGGTGACTTGCTTCTGTAGTCGCGCCTTAAGTTTTAGAAAGAAGTCAAAAGTTTGAATGGACATAGAAGTATATTTGAAACATCTTAGCAGGAAATCAATTCAGTTCTCTATATAAATGATGAAATTCCCTATGCATTACACGTAATTTATTTACTAGATGATCACGAAATTCTCTCCTAGTCGTACGTCGAATTCTTCAGTTTATATAAAACATTTCTAAAAGCAGAGACAAACGAGAAAATTGAAACTGCCATTATCTAATCACTACGTGCAGGGGAGACACCGCGCCGCTGACTGACTCTTGCTAGATGTCCACACAGTCGCTCTCTCCTCCCCACTCTTCAACTTTTCGATAGCGGCAAGGCTCCGCTCACCGCCTGCACTGTGGCCGTAACCTAAGAGAGCTTCATTGGAAAGATATGTTTCATCCATGACATCATGTACACCGATATCTCAAGTGTGGATTAAACTTCAATGCATTTCGGGTGTACAAGGACCATCCTTAGTGCTGGGGATTTCCATTGCAGGCACTATCATCACTGATCCATCCACGGTTGCTAATCATCTAGCAAGTCATTTCACACCTGTCTGGTTCTGTGAATTACCATCCTGATTTCCTTGCTCTGAGGCAGGAAGTAGAATGTAATCATCTATGTTTTGCCACTCATGCTTCAGAGGACTGTAACGTGCCCTTTACGGAGTGGGAAATCTGCATTGCCTTTGGTGCTTTGCAAGGACACATCTCCTGGACCAGATAATGTCAATAACTTGATGTTGAAACACCTCAGCAAAGATAGCCTATTATATCTTCTTGGGGTGTTCAACAGAGTCTGAATAGAGGGCGAGTTCCCATCACAGTGGCGAGAGGGAATATTAATTCCTCTCTTCAGTCTGACAAATATCGTAAGTATGCAGGATGTTACAGACCTACTTGTCTCACTAATTGTCTGTGTAAACTACTTCAGGGGACGGTGAATCGACAACTTGTGTGGTGGTTGGAGAAGAAAAGGACTTTTATCTGAGTACCAATGTGGTTTTTGAGTTGCTTGTTCCAGGCGTACCAATTGGTCAGTGGTGGAGAGTTCTATTCAGGACATGTCGGAGAGTTCTATTCAGGACATGTCTTTCTGAACGTTTTCTTCGATTTAGGAAAGGCCTACGACTCCACATGGTGATATGGCATTCTTTCAGCCCTGCATCAGTGGATATTCTGAGGTAACTTGCCAGTTTTTATTGCAAATGTTTTGTCCCTCTGTTTATTCAGTGTCTGAGTAGGGAGGGCATATCCGCAGTATCACATTCAGAAGAATGGAGCCCCACAGGGATCCATTCTCAGTGTCAATCTGTTTGTGATTGCCATAAACGGTATTGTCGCTGCTGCTGGTTCGGCAGTGGTACAGTCTCTGTATGTAGACGATTTTACTCTGCATTATAGCTCACAAAATAAGGCAGTCACAGAGTGACAATTATGGCAAGCTATTAGTACAGTGGAACAGTGGATCTTAGAACATGGCTTTCGGTTTTCAACTGCAAAGACCTCTGTTGTCCACTTCTGCTGGAAGCGCACTCTTCATCATCCTCCTGAGCTTTATTTAGTGGAGGGGGTCCTCGCTCTTCCTGTAGTTGACTCTTAATGATTTCTTGGGAGCTGTACGTGCATCATTTAAAAGTCAAATGCAGTAAGAAACCGAATATTTTGAAATTTTTGAATGGCATTACGTGGGGTGCAGACCGTATGGTGCTCCTGCGATTTTATAGGCCACATATTTTATCCAGGTTAGACTATGACATTGCAGCATATGGATCAGGAATGGAAAGCGTCCTTGTGAAACTATAGCATCCACCACAGCGAAGTTAGGTTGGCAACAGGAGCATTCCGTACAAGCCCCATTGCTAGCCTGCTCACTGAATCTGGTGTGTCGCCTTTACACCTGAGGCGCCAACAAACTCTGTTGTCTTATGCTGCAAATTTGCGACAGATGCCACTTCACCCAAGCTATCCCTGCGTATTCCACAATGGAAACAGTCGGCTGTACAGTACTTATCCACGAGCAATGCAGCTGGTTGGTATACACTTGGATAGCATGTACAGATCGTTTGATGTACCTTCAGCTCCTTTTCTTGTTAGATGACCCAGTAATGTATCTCCATGTTTAATATTATGACCTGCAATCATCCTGGAACTGCACACCTGCCCAAAAGTGAACATGGGCCCCTCCATTTATCAGAGGCTCTTCCTGTCGGTCGTTAGCCGGTATCCAGGTTCAGTAGTTATTTACATGGGCAGTGTGAGGGCAGAAGCGAAAGGAGGCTATGTGTTTGGTGTTGATAATAAGAGGTTTCTTTTTTCTTTACCAGAAATCTGTAGTGTGTACACAGCAGAGCTCTACAGTATCCTTGAAGATCTGCTGTATTCACTGTCCAGTGAACATCACCACTTCCTGCTGTGTACGGACTCCTTTAACTTGAGCTGCATCACCTCGGGTTGAGGACAGGAGTTTGCATTATTTGGATTCCAAATACTGTACTCAACGTCCACATCAGGCTGGCAGACTATCTCTTCTAGATCTCCTGATTAAATTAAGCATGCAGTATACACAGATTCATGAACAGATGAGTGGAAGAGACTTATCAACAGTACCTGGGAAATTGGAACTGTAAGCTGAGACGTTGATGACCTAACACATTATTTATTTACTTGTCCCGCACGAATATACAGTACAACCTACAGCAGGCCTTCACTTCAAGAACAGTATAATCATGCCATAACATGTCAGATGTCATTTTCTTTCTGTTTGGATCACCTGCCAAATGCCTGCATATCTATCAGATAGTCTTCATTTTGAACTGTGCTCCGCACTCTATGCACTCTCCTCCCCGTAACATAGCTTCTTCTTGACTGTTCGATCTGTCAACTCCCTGCTGCTAGCTTGCATCACCTATGGTCTCATCTTGAACCTTCTAATCTTTCTGCTCTGTGCATATAAATTGGAAATTGTCCTGATGTCAGGCAGTTCCTTTTCTGCTGCATATTCAAGTGCAGCTTACATTTCAGAAGAGCTGGTTTCTATTCTCCATGATGTCTATCTTCTTAAAATGTGGTGAAAGGTTGAGAGAGGCATTTATTTTCATATTATATTTTCTCAGTTTTGGTTCCCTTTCTGGGCCCTATTGGCCTAGATTTTTCTAAACTATCCTAATTCTGGGTGTAAGGCTCCTCTCTAAAGATAATAGGTAACTTGATGTCTTTGGCATGTACAGACCGGGAAAGGGTAGCGCTGATGCTGATTCAGAATTATTTGATAATATAATCAGCTATGTAGGAAATGATACGGAAAGGAATGTGATAGTAGCCGGTGATCTCAGTTTACCAAATGTCAATTGGGAAGGTAATGCGAATGACAGGAAGCATGACAAAAAAAAATGGTAAATAAGTTAATATGGGAAGGGCAGCTGATTCAGAAAATGATGGAACCAACTAGAGGGAAGAATATTTTGGATGTGGTGCTGATAAAACCAGATGAGCTCTATAGAGAAACCGAAGTAATAGATGGTATTAGTGATCACGAAGCAGTTTTTGTCGTAGTTAAAAATAAATGTGAAAGAAAGGAAGGTATTAAAATTAGGACTATTAGGCAGTACCATATGGCTGATAAAACAGGCTTAAGGGAGTTTTTAAAAAGTAACTATGATCGCTGGAAATTGGTAAATAAAAATGTAAACAGAATCTGGGATGGATTTAAAGCAATTGTTGAGGAATGTAAAAATAGGTTTGTTCCTTTAAACCTGGTAAGGAATGGTAAGGATCCACTATATTATAACAGAGAAGTAAAGAGACTAAGAAAGAGGTGCAGGTTGGAACGAAATAGAGTTAGAAATGGTTATGGAAGTAAAGACAAATTGAAGGAACTTAATAGAAAATTGAATCTAGCAAAGAAGTCAGCTAAGGATAACATGATGGCAAGCATAATTGGTGGTCATACAAATTTTAGTGAAAAGTGGAAGGGTATGTATAGGTACTTTAAGGCAGAAACAGGTTCAAAGAAGGACATTCTAGGAATCATTAATGAACAAGGGGAGTGTGTATGCGAGGATCTTCAAAAGGCAGAAGTATTCATTCAGCAGTATGTAAAGATTGTTGGTTACAAGGATAATGTCCAGATAGGGGATGTGAGTAATACTAAAGAATTATTAAAATTTACCTATGATAACAATGACATTTACAGTAAGATACAAAAGTTGAAAACTAGAAAAGCAGCTGGAATTGATAAGATTTCTGGGGATATACTAAAGGCAATGGATATAGTACCATATCTGAAATATTTGATTATTGTTTGGTTGAAGGAGCTATACCAAATGAATGGAGAGTTGCTGTATTAGCCCCTGTGTATAAAGGAAAGGGTGATAGACATAAAGCTGAAAATTACAGGCCAGTCAGTTTGACATGTATTGTATATAAGCTTTGGGAAAGCATTCTTTCTGATTATATTAGACATGTTTGCAAAGTTAATAACTGGTTTGACAGAAGGCAGTTTGGGTTTAGGAAAGGTTATTCGACTGAAGCCCAGCTTGTAGGATTTCAGCAAGATATAGCAGCTATCCTGGATTCAGGAGGCCAAATGGACTGTATTGCGATTGACCTATCTAAGGCATTTGATACGGTAGATCATGGAGAGCTACTGGCAAAAATGAGTGCAGTTGGACTAGAAATAAGAGTGACTGAATGGGTGGCTATATTTCTAGAAAATAGAACTCGGAGAATTAGAGTAGGCGAAGCTTTATCTGACCCTGTAATAATTAAGAGGGGAATTCCTCAAGGCAGTATTATTGGACCTTTATGTTTTCTTATATATATCAATAATATGTGTAAAGAAGTGGAATCAGAGATAAGGCTGTTTGCAGATGATATTATTCTGCACAGATTAATAAATAAGTTACAAGATTGTGAGCGGCTGCAGGGTGACCTCGATAGTATTGTGAGATGGACGGTGGGCAATGGTATGATGATAAACAGGGTTAAAAGTCAGGTTGTGAGTTTCACATATAGGAAAAGTCCTCTCAGTTTTAATTACTGCGTTGATGGGGTGAAAGTTCCCTTTGGGGATCATTGTAAGTACCTAGGTGTTAACATAAGAAAAGACCTTCGTTGGGGTAATCACATAAATATGATTGTTAATAAAGGGCACAGATCTCTGCACATGGTTATGAGGGTATTTAGGGGTTGTAGTAAGGATGTAAAGGAGAGGGCATATAAGTCTCTGGTAAGACCCCAATTAGAGTATGGTTCCAGTGTATGGGACCCTCACCAGGATTACTTGATTCAAGAACTGGAAAAAATCCAAAGAAAAGCAGCTTGATTTGTTCTGGGTGATTTCCGACAAAAGAGTAGCGTTACAAAAATGTTGCAAAGTTTGGGCTGGGAAGACTTGGGATAAAGGAGACGAGATGCTCGATTAAATGGTATATTCCGAGCTGTCAGTGGAGAGATGGCATGGGAGGACATCAGTAGACGAATAAGTTTGAGTGGTGTCTTTAAAAGTAGGAAAGATCACAATATGAAGTTAAAGTTGGAATTCAAGAGGACAAATTGGGGCAAATATTCTTTTATAGGAAAGGGTGTTAGGGATTGGAATAACTTACCAAGGGAAATGTTCAATAATTTTCCAATTTCTTTGCAATTATTTAAGAAAAGGCTAGGGAAACAACAGATAGGGAATCTGCCACCTGGGCAACTGCCCTAAATGCAGATCAGTAGTGATAGATTGATTGATCTCATTTTACTGTGGTCCAGCTCCTTGTCCAAATGGTCAACATAGCTGCCTTTGGTTCAGAGGACCCTGTGTTCAATTCCATGCCGGGTCAGAGATTTTAACCTTAAATGGTTAATTCCCCTGGATCAGGGACTGGGTGTTAGTACTGTCCCCAACATCCCTGTAACTCACATACTACACTAACACACAATTTCCAATACACAGCAAATGCCGCCCACCCTCATCGGAGGGTCTATCTTACAAGGGCTGACCAGGCTAGCAATAGTCACACAAAATTTTTGCTACTTATTTTACGTTGCACCGGCACAGATAGGTCTTATGGCGACGATGGAACAGGAAAAGCCTAGGAATGGGAAAGAAGCGGCCGTGGCCTTAATTAAGGTACAGCCCTAGCATTTGCCTGGTGTCCGACTTGTTGACTGAACGGTCAGTGTATTGGCCTTCGGTTCGATTCCCGGCCAGGTCGGGGGTTTTAACCTTAATTGGTTAATTCCAATGGCACGGGGGCTGGGTGTATGTATGTGTTGTCTTCATCATCACGATGCGCAGGTCGCCTACGGGAGTCAAATAGAAAGACCTGCGCCTGGCGAGCCGAACCCGTCCTGGGATATCCCGGTGCTAAAAGCCATACAGCATTTCATTTCATTTGCTTGGTGTGAAAATGGGAAACCACAGAAAATAATTTTCTGGGCTGCCGGCAGTGGGGTTCAAGCCCCCGGATACGTCACACAAAATGATGATAATAATAATAATGTTTCTGTCCCCCTCACCTTCCTCTATTTTTCTCTTTCCCTTTCCCTTCTCTTGAAAAAATAGCAGTTTTGTAAGGTTGAGGGAATTGATTACTGCTTTCCCCTTTTCTACAATTTTAATACGAAATGAAGTAATGTAAATCATGCTTGAAGTTTATCAATGTAAAGAAATTCTATACAAAGTCCATTCTTGCTATTTATGATATGTTAATTGTACGTCCAACGTTCTGTCAGCACTCTTAAGTCACTCAAATTTGCATAGATATGTTTTCCCTCCAGAAATATTTGTGATATTTATTTTTGCAAATATTATTTGAAAAATAAATACATAGAAAAGGGTGCAGTCTTTCTGAGCAAGGCAATGATTGCAGTTATGCTTGTTATTTGATCAAATTGGAGTCCTATCATTAGATTATCCATAACAGACTCTATATTAGGGAGAGGGATATATTCTTTAATACTTCTATATTACCGGTCTAGAAAGCCAAAAATAACGGCCGAGAGGATTCGTCGTGCTGACCACACGACACCTCATAATCTGCAGGCCTTCGGGCTGAGCAGCGGTCGCTTGGTAGGTCAAGGCCCTTCAAGGGCTGTAGTGGCATGGGGTTTGGTTGTTTTTTTACTTCTATATTAATCTAGCACTGTACGTTAGAGAGGGACATTCTTTAATACTATTATACTAATCTGGCGCTGTATGTTAGCTACAAACTCCTTATCTTATTCTATCATCATGGGGCTTGGCCTTCTGAAGAAATTTTCCCCATTCTTTCCTGTTAAGTGCAGAGCTCCTCCAATTCTTGATTCCAATTATCTTTACATCCTCTCTCACCCCTTCTTCCCACCTTAACTTTGGTCTTCCAACTTTCCTGATACCTTTTGGCACTGCATTAAATATCTTCTTTATCATTCTGTCATTAGCATGCAGCACATGTCCTGCCCACTCCAACCTTCTGTTCTTTATGCAGTTAACAATGTTTGGTTCATTATATAAATTATACAATTCATGATTATATCCTCTTCTCCAGACACTGTTTTCTTCCACTGGCCCAATAATTTGCCTCAAAATCCTTCTTTCAAATATATCAAGCTGTCTTTCTTCAGATTTTGAGTGGGTCCAGGTCTCAGCACCACATGTTAATACAGGCTTTACTAAAACTTTATACATTAGGTCTTTAATTTTCCTGAACAGCAACTTGGACTTCAGAGGTTTTCTGAGGCCATGATAGCACTTGTTAGCAGACAGTATAAGTTTTTGGATTTCAGAAGTAACATTGTTCTTCGAATTAACTACTGATCCAAAATAGGTAAAGCTAAGCACAACATCAAACTTATACGAGCCAATTTCTGTGAATGTAGATCCACTAGGGTAGTCTTTCTTGGTTAAGGACATGTACTTAGTTTTTCCTTCATTCATCTTTTTTGCTGCTTTTTTGAGGCTTGTGAAAGCTTCTCTCAATGCTCTTTGTGTTCTTGCGATTAAATCAATATCACCTGCATATGCCAGAATTTGAACTGATTTATATAAGATTCTTCCCCTTAATGTTGATACTCGCATCTAACAACTTTCTCCAAAGCTATATTAAACAAAAGGCATGGTAATGAATCTCCTTGCCTAACTCCGTCCTTAGTCGTTACAGCACGTGATAACATATTCTGGATCTTAATTTGATTCAGAGTATTTTCTGTAGTGGCTTTCACAAAGGCGATCGATTTCTTAGGGATCTCAAACTCTTCCATTGCTGCATAGAGATTACTTCTATCAATGCTGTCATAGGCTGATCTGAAGTCAATGAAGAGATAGTGTGTATCAATTCCAAATTCTTTACATTTTTCAAGTATCTGGCAAATTGTGAAGATCTGATCAGTAGTAGATCTTCTTTGGCGAAATCGCATTGATAGTCACCAACTGCATTTTCCCACATAAGGCACCAATCTGCTATAGAGAATATTGGAAAAATATTTTATGAACGATGGATAATAGGCAGATACCTCTATAGTTAGAAGAAAATCAGAAATAGAAGTACCGGGCGAGTTGGCCGTGCGCGTAGAGGCGCGCGGCTGTGAGCTTGCATCCGGGAGATAGTAGGTTTGAATCCCACTATCGGCAGCCCTGAAGATGGTTTTCCGTGGTTTCCCATTTTCACACCAGGCAAATGCTGGGGCTGTACCTTAATTAAGGCCACGGCCGCTTCCTTCCAACTCCTAGGCCTTTCCCATCCCATCGTCGCCATAAGACCTATCTGTGTCGGTGCGACGTAAAGCCCATAGCAAAAAAAAAAAAAAAAAAGAAATAGAAGTACCAATACCTACTACTGAGGAAGTTGAGCTTGCCATTAAGTTAAAGAATAACAAAGCCCCAGGAATGGATTTAATACAATCAGAGCTTGTGAATAATTCATTCAGGTATTGTTTCAGCTACCCATATCTTGGCCACTAGTTTGTGAAAGTGTTTAACAAATTCTTTTCCAGCATTTTTCATAAGCTCTGATTGTATTAAATCCATTTCTGCGGCTTTATTATTCCTTAACTTCTTAATGGCAAGCTCAACTTCCTCAGTAGTAGGTATCGGTACTTCTATTTCTGATTTTCTTGTAAGTTTTTTTTGCTATTTGCTTTACGTCGCACCGACACAGATATG
Source organism: Anabrus simplex (assembly GCF_040414725.1). Lineage (NCBI taxonomy): Eukaryota > Metazoa > Arthropoda > Insecta > Orthoptera > Tettigoniidae > Anabrus > Anabrus simplex. The sequence continues at coordinate 607,781,813 of NC_090266.1, read as the reverse complement.
GTGACGATGGGATAGGAAAGACCTGGAAATTGGAAGGAAGCGGCTGTGGCCTTAATTAAGGTACAGCCCCGGCATTTGCCTGGTGTGAAAATGGGAAACCACGGAAAACCATCTTCAGGGCTGCCGACAGTGGGGATTTTCGTGTATTTACAGGAGGTAAGGTTTCTTGGACATCAGCTGGACTTTCATTCAACAGTTCATCAAAATATTGGGCCAATCTTTCTAGTATTGCTTCCTCACTGCCCAATGTTATGCCATCTTTTATCTCTACACAAATTTGTTCTAGGCTGGAAATCCTTACAACTTTTATTTAACAGAAAGCTCTCGCATCATTCACCTCTTTCAACCATTCTATTTCTTCCAATTCTTTCCTCTCATACTGTCCCTTTTTCTTGTGCAATCTCTTTTCTAATCATTCTGGAAGTTCTATACACTTCCACTGCTTTTCAGGTATGGTTCCTCTGTTGCATTCTCATGTATGCTTCATTTTTTAAGGTTGTTGCTCATGCACACTCTTCATTAAACCAATTGTTGTGCCAAACTTTCTCTTCCCTTCTTAAGACTTCATTTGCAGTTTATAATAGTGCGTCTTTAAGATTCTTCAAGATTTCATCAATACTCTTACTATTAGGCAAATCGGTCAGGGCCTTATTAAGCAAAGCAGTTTCAGGCTCCTTCAGCCAAGCACTGTTGAACTTTTGCATTGGATCCATGTACCTCTCTCTTGCATTAGATATTCGGCTTCTAATAGTTGCTACCACAAGGTAGTGGTCAGAGTCAATATTGGGCCCCCCTATAACTTCTAACATCCATCAAGTTAGGGAAGTGTCTTGCATTTGTTAGGAGGTGGTCAATTTGGTTAAAAGTACTTCTATCAGTAGACTTCCATGTAATTTTATGTATGTCCTTGTGATTAAAAGTTGTACTTCCCACTACCATATTTCTCGAGGATGCAAAATTTATAAGCCTGATTCCATTATCATTAGAAATATCATGCAAGCTGTATTTTTCAATACAAGGTGTGTATTCGTCTTCCTTTCTTATCTTCACATTCAAATCCCCAAAAAGTATTTTACAGTCTGCTCTTGGGCACTCATTATAAATTTCATCTACTGTAATTCATCATAAAATTAATATCTTCATCGCTATTCTCTTCAGTTGGAGCATGTGCACAGATAAGACTGTAACTGAAGAACTTCCCTATAATCCTAAGTCTGCACAATCTATGCAATTTTGCCCAAAAATCCATGATAAGGTGTTTTACCTGCTTATTGACAATAAAACCAGTACCAAGCATGTGATCCTTCGTGTGGCAATTATAAAATACCATGCGATTCTTTCTCTGTATCATTTTCGCCAATCCATCTCACTTCTTGAATAGCAGTAATATCTAGTCGATATTCATCCAGCTGATCAAGCAACTTTCTTATGTTTCCAGCTTGGTAAATGGTTAAAACATTCCACAAACCAATTCTCAGGTCCTACACTCTTGCAAGGTTGTCGTAAAAAGGTCACGCTGGCTATTTCTTCTTCAGATTTCATAACAAGAGTTTTTTACAGATTGGGTTGTCAGCCCAACGTCAACCTCCAGCAATCCTGGAGGACCGATGTTTTATTTTGGGGTTGTCTCTCTTAACTGGTGGGTCCCCATTTTGGAGCATCAGGAACTCGCTTTTTCGTCCTTACATGACTTAGCCATGTACACTCAGTACCCATTGCTCAGGGGCCACGGCGTGGACGTGCATGTATCAGACTTTGTAGAAATTAATGACATTTTCCGTGTTTTATTAGTACACTTCCACCAGAAGGACGTGAATCCGCAGGACCACATAACTACCCTTTTGACCCCTATCTTATTCAATGGTCATTCATAATGTTTTGACCGGGCGAGTTGGCCGTGCGCGTAGAGGCGCGCGGCTGTGAGCTTGCATCCGGGAGATAATAGGTTCGAATCCCACTATCGGCAGCCCTGAAGATGGTTTTCCGTGGTTTCCCATTTTCACACCAGGCAAATGCTGGGGCTGTACCTTAATTAAGGCCACGGCCGCTTCCTTCCAACTCCTAGGCCTTTCCTATCCCATCGTCGCCATAAGACCTATCTGTGTCGGTGCGACGTAAAGCCCATAGCATAATGTTTTGAAGATCTAAGTGCACCTGTAAAGCAGAAGTCTCTTCCAGGAGGAAGCAAATATGAAATATGATAGTTTTAAATATGCTTTAACAAGCATTATTTGCCTTTCTTATTCTCGTCATGCCTGTATTATCTGTTCATTATTTGTATTCCTTCATATCCACAGAACTAACCTCTAAGTACTCCCTGCTTATGATTTAATATTAGCACATTTCCTTACACTGTGCACACTATGCTGATATCTTTCATTTTGTTCATTTCTTGCACCTTGCACCTGTGAGTTGCTCAAGTTGTAGGTAGCTGTGTCAAAAAAAAAAAAAAAAAAAAAAAAAAAAAAAAAGTTATTGGCTTTACGTCCCACTAACTACTCTTATGGTTTTCACAGACACCGAGGTGTGTAATTTAGTCCTACCAGAGTTCTTTTACATGCCAGTAAATCTACCAACACAAGGCTGACATTTGATCACCTTCAAATACCACTGAACTAAGCCAGGATCGAACCTGCCAGGTTGGGGTCAGAAGGCCTGAGCCTCAACCATCTGAGCCACTCAGCCTGGTGCTGTGTCAATATTTATCTAGGCTGATCCCCTCTTGAATTAGATTTGTGGTAGTTAGCAACTGTGCTATTTAATATTTATGAGGGTCAGTATTCTGTTGTAACCAGATTGATCCATGCCCAATACTTAAAGGTCTTAAAAGTAGGACTATTAGGCAGTACCATATGGCTGATAAAGCAGGCATGAGGCAGTTTCTAAAAAGTAACTATGATCGGTGGAAAACGGTAAATAAAAATGTAAACAGACTCTGGGATGGGTTTAAAGAAATGGTTGAGGAAAGCGAAAACAGGTTTGTACCTTTAAGTGGTAAGGAATGGTAAAGACCCACCGTATTATAATAGAGAAATAAAGAGACTAAGAAGGAGGTGCAGACTGGAAAGAAATAGAGTTAGAAATGGCTGTGGAAGGAAGGAGAAATTGAAGGAACTTACTAGAAAATTGAATCTAGCAAAGAAGGCAGCTAAGGATAACACGATGGCAAGCATAATTGGCAGTCATACAAATTTTAGTGATAAATGGAAGGGTATATATAGGTATTTTAAGGCAGAAACAGGTTCCAAGAAGGACATTCCAGGAATAATTAATGAACAAGGGGAGTGTGTATGTGAGGATCTGTAAAGGCAGAAGTATTCAGTCAGCAGTATGTAAAGATTGTTGGTTACAAGGATAATGTTGAGATAGAGGAGGAGACTAAGGCCAAAGAAGTAATAAAATTTGCATATGATAACAATGACATTTACAATAAGTTACAAAAGTTGAAAACTAGAAAAGCGGCTGGAATTGATCAGATTTCTGGGGATATACTAAAGACAATGGGTTGGGATATAGTACCATATCTGAAGTACTTATTTGATTATTGTTTGGTCGGAGGAGCTATACCAGATGAATGGAGAGTTGCTATAGTAGCCCCTGTATATAAAGGAAAGGGTGATAGACATAAAGCTGAAAATTACAGGCCAGTAAGTTTGACATGCATTGTATGTAAGCTTTGGGAAGGCATTCTTTCTGATTATATTAGACATGTTTGTAAAATTAATAACTGGTTCGATAGAAGGCAATTCAGTTTTAGGAAAGGTTATTCCACTGAAGCTCAACTTTTAGGATTCCAGCAGATATCTTGGATTCTGGAGGTCAAATGGACTGTATCGCGATTGACCTGTCTAAAGCATTTGATAGGGTGGATCATGGGAGACTACTGGCAAAAATGAGTGCAATTGGACTAGACAAAAGAGTGACTGAATGGGTTGCTATATTTCTAGAAAATAGATCTCAGAAAATTAGAGTAGGTGAAGCTCTATCTAACCCTGCAATAATTAAGAGGAGAATTCCTCAAGGCAGTATTATCAGACCTTTATGTTTTCTTATATATATAAAGGATATGAGTAAAGGCCTGTCTGCTGTCATTTCTTGATGGATACAGTACTTTTGCATCCATCTCTTGGCACAGACCAGAGTAAAGTGTAGCTTCCACCGAAGTCCCAGTCAACATCCATGGCTGTGACAATATGGAAGTTGCTGGGGTATGGGTAGTGCTGAGTAATGACATTCAGAGCATGACTAGTGCATCTGAGTGTTATGAAAGGTGCTGCTCATAGGGTCAGTCGTGCTGCAATAGTACTTTCTGACCCAGTGAGGAAAGCAATGGCAAACTACCTCACTCCTCATCTTGCCTAGTACGCCTCATTTTGGTGCTGCCATTGGTTTTTGGGGTTTCCTTATAACCGCATAACCTTTGGTGGTGCTATTTGAGGATCCAACCAGCCTCTGGGCTGATGACCTAACAGACAGACATGAGTAAAGGAGTGGAATCGGAAGTAAGGCTTTTTGCGGATGATGTTATTCTCTATAGAGTGATAAATAAGTTACAAGATTGTGAGCAACTGCAACGTGATCTCGAAAATGTTGTGAGATGGACAGCAGGCAATGGTATGTTGATAAACAGGGTTAAAAGTCAGGTTGCGAGTTTCACAAATAGGAAAAGTCCTCTCAGTTTTAATTACTGCGTTGATGGGGTGAAAGTTCCTTTTTGGGGATCATTGTAAGTATCTAGGTGTTAATATAAGGAAAGATCTTCATTGGGATAATCACATAAATATGATTGTAAATAAAGGGTACAGATCTCTGCACATGATTATGAGGGTGTTTAGGGGTTGTAGTAAGGATGTAAAGGAGAGGGCATAAAAGTCTCTGGTAAGACCCCAACTAGAGTATGGTTCCAGTGTATGGGACCCTCTCTAGGATTACCTGGTTCAAGAACTGGAAAAAATCCAAAGAAAAGCAGCTCGATTTGTTCTGGGTGATTTCCGACAAAAGAGTAGCGTTACAAAAATGTTGCAAAGTTTGGGTTGGGAAGAATCGAGAGAAAGAAGAAGAGCTGCTCGACTAAGTGGTATGTTCTGAGCTGTCAGCGGAGAGATGGCGTGGAATGACATTAGAAGACGAATAAGTTTGAATGGCGTTTATAAAAGTAGGAATGATCACAATATGAAGATAAAGTTTGAATTCAAGAGGACAAACTGGGGCAAATATTCATTTATAGGAAGGGGAGTTACGGATTGGAATAACCAACGGAGACGTTTAATAAATTTCCAATTTCTTTGAAATCATTTAGGAAAAGGCTAGGAAAGCAACAGATAGGGAATCTGGCACCTGGGTGACTGCCCTAAATGCAGATCAGTATTGATTGATTGATTGATTAATCATGGCTGCTCCTATTTTAAAATGGGGATAAAAGATTAAGAGTGTGTAAATAAGTTAGGTAGTTTGTAAAGAGGTGACACCTTGTACATGGAATATGTTTTACCTTGTTATCATCCTGTGTTTCTATTTGTTCATCAGCACTGTTGTACATGCTCATTTTCTCTTTGTTCCTCCTCTTCAATCAATGTTACTTTCATTATAAGGATTAAGAATATTGTCACTTATAAGTACATATTGTATATAATTTACTACAAATTGTCAATCTACTGCGATGTTGCTTCATAATCATCAAGAATGTAGGGCTGTGCTGCCTTTTCCCTAGCATAAGCAAATGTTATAATTTAGCATCCTTTATCATTTTTTTTCTGCTGCTCCAGTACATAACAATGATTTAATTTTTGTCTTTCAGAGAGAATGGTGCCTTTCTTAGTGATCTGTTGGAGAAGCAAGCAGATGTAATTCGCTATTTGAAAGAACGTAATGTGCAGTTGGGACGTCGTATTATGGTTTTGCACTCTCAGGTTCGGAGTGTCCGGACCTAGTCATCATTTACATCTTTCTTCTATAAATATTAGCCCACTTTTAATAAATATATATATTTTTACTCTATTTCTGACTATAATTTGTTGTATCACTCTTTCCTACACTTCCTTTCTTCTATAAATATTAGTCCATTTTTAATAAATATATATATTTTTACTGTATTCCTGACTATAACTTGTTTTATCCCTCTTTCCTACACTCTTCAACTAGCTATTCCAGCTTGATTTCTTTCCTAATCCCAACAGTAGTATTTTACAAATGATAGAAACAGGGCTAATGTATATGTTCAAATATTATAATTTAACATTTTTGAAAGGAAGTTCATAAAGGTAATGTACAGAGGGTGATTGAAAAAAACCCAACATTGACAGTGCTTAGTATGTTGTGTGGGATTGCAAGCTTATCATGTTTCAACAAGGGCCCATGTTCAGAAATGCATGATTTGGGAAGTGCAGGGGCATCTGAATTTGACAACACTTCGTATAAAGTGGTGGACATGTATTTCATATTTCATGAAGAAACCCCACCAAGCCAACGAGCATCATGTGCATTAAATTACTAAATAGCTGTGAATTGTTGTCCTCCAACTTTTATATAGATCCTACTAGCTGATGTACCCGTGCTTCGCTGCAGAATTCTACATAGTATACAGAATTCTAGGTTAGGTAGTGTACATGTTGTAAGATTGTATTAAATTGCATAGCTCTAGAAACGCAACGGGGAAGTCACCAAACTTTTTTCTTGTGAAGACTGGGTTAGGGAATTTTCATTGTAATGGTAGGCTCTCTTGCCTACCATCAGTCACAATCAAGTTGGAGAATTGTCATTATAATGGCAGACTCTCTCTCTCCACCTGCCTTTTTACATCCTCAGAAAGACTGCCTTAGTGGTTTTCCCTACTGAAATCAACATAGGTCATTATAATGACGCCATTAGGAATGTCGCAATTAAAAGCAATGGTGTCATATGAAATACCCGATGAAATGAAAAACCACACATTTTCTCACATTTAATGAACAGTAGTACGCTATTTTACAATCTCATTATTGTGACCGTATTGAAGCTTAGTATATTAAAAAGTTACAAATAGTTTATTAACATCCAGCTGTTCAATACAATACAATCCATATAATTAGGATACAATTATTACATATTGTTTAATATGGGACATGTTTTGCTTGACATGGCAAGCATCTTCAGCCATTAAATAATCTAAGTTAGGTCAGGGCCCTGAGACAGATGTTATATATAAGACTCTCTCTTAAAATCTAATAGTTTATAATAATACTGTAATTAATGGTCATTAGTTCTCCAAAGCGGTGGAAGTTATGCTGAGATGCAGACCTGAAAATTGGTGTTTGGGATCTCCTTTAAAAATAAAGAAAAACATATTTTGTTGTTGTTGGAAAATCCAATTATTAGGGGGTGAAAAGGGGGTGAATTTTTAAAACGAGTGTATCTATATCTCAAAACTTTTAAAGCTTACAGATGTAAAAATTGGTATTTAGAATCTCCTTTAAAAATAAAGGAACACAAATTTTTACTGTAAATCCCAGTAGGAGGGGTGTAAAAGGATGAATAATGGGTTGAATGCCTTTAATGAGGATACATATATCTCGGAAACTGAACATATTACAGAACTGAAAATTTGTATATGGAACCTCCTTTAACAATAAAGAAACACGTATTTTTTTGTTTTTGGAAAATCCAATTAATGGCGGTTAAACAGGAGTGACAAATTGGGGTGAATTTTTTGAAAGATTATATCTACAGAATATCTGAGAAATGTAAAATGTTACAGACGTAAAAAGTGGATATTTAGAATCTCCTGTAAATGTAAAGAAACATAGGTGATTTGTTTTTGGAAACTCTACTTAAGGGGAACTAGAAAGGGGTGAAATTTTAAAATGAGAATTTCTACAGTATACCTCAAAAAACTTAACATGTTACAGAAGTGAAAAATGGTATTTTTTTATTTCTATTAAAAATAAAGAAACGTGTATTTTTAGTTTTCAGAAATACCACTTGGGTGGATGGGGGGTGTAAAAGTGACTGAAAATGGTGTTGAATTATTTTATTTGGGCTACTGATATCTCAAAAATGAAGATGTTACAGACGTGAAGTTTGATATTTGGAATCTGCTTTAAAAGTAAAGAAACACTTATTCTCGGAAAATCGAATGGAAAAGGGGGGGGGGGGGGGGGGTGAAAGAATTGAAAAATTAATTGACGTAATTGTATGAGAATACATACATCTAATAAAAACTAAAGTTGTTACAGACGTGAAAATTGGTATTTGGATCTCCTTTAAAACAAAGAAAAATGCGTTTTGGGGGGGAAACCGTCTTAGGGGCCGGGTGTGAAAAGGAGTTGAATTCCTTTCATGAGGACACGGAAATAAAAAACTGAAGAAGTTAGAGTCGTAATAATTGGTATTTAGAAGGTCCTTTACTATTAAAGAAACAAGTATTTTTTGCCAGAAAATTCACTTAGGGAGGGGGGAGGAGTGTGAAAGGAAGTGAAAAAATAGTGAATTATTTTTATGGGAATACTTATATCTCAAAACTGAAGGTAATAGACGTGAACATTGGTGTTTGGAATCTCCTTTAAACATAAAGAAGTACACCTTCTTTTAATTATTTTTTTGGGGGGGGGGGGGGGGAAATAAACTTAATGGCGGTGGGGTGTAAAAGGATGTGAGACCAATTGATTTTACTGTTCATAATATCCTTGTCCTCCTGAGACCCGGGACTTGGATTTTTGCAAGATTTGACTTAAACTAGTTTCTGGGGTTAAGGAAAGAGTTAAAGCATATTCTGATTTTTTTCTGCACTGATAGTTCTCACTAGTTCCCACTAGTTCCCACAGATGTCACCATGTGCTAGAAATGCAGCAAGTGACAATACAAGAGGCCACATCATGCCTCAAACCTAAGGTATAGTATACTATACCGGGGGTCTCAGGAGGTTATAAGGAGCCTCCGTTGCGCAGGCGGCAGCACGCCGGCGTCTCTCAGCTGGGTTCCGTGGTTCAAATCCCGATCGCTCCATGTGACATTCGTGCTGGACAAAACGGAGGCGGGACAGGCTTTTCTCCGGATACTCCGGTTTTTCCTGTCATCATTCATTCCAGCAATACTGTCCAATATTTAATTTAATTTGTCATTCATCGATCATTGTCCCAGAGGAGTGCTTCAGCAGCCGGCACAATTCCTATTGTTGCCGCTAGATGGGGCTTTATTCATTCCATTCCTGACCCCGTCGAATGACTGGAAACAGCCTGTAGATTTTCGATGTACTTATTCTGATCATAGACCGATCATTTTTAATCTTTCCTGGGTTCGTTTTCAACAGCCATCTTTTCCTTCGGAGAACGTTCTTAGATGACAGTAGATTCTCCTGGCATATAAATAAAAATTTAAACACATTTGAAATAAACGATAGGAATGAGATTGACCGTCAAATTGTTCACCTCTATAATAAGGTCAATAATGCACGGAAGTATGTCATTCGTATTGCCAGAAATCCTGCACACTTGCCTATGTGCGACAATGGAACTGGTCACATTGTCAACAATGACAATGGCAGCAGATGTAATTTACTGCCAAGTAGTGGTCTTGCATCTTGCTATGGGGTCCAGAACATCTATAATAATAATAATAATAATAATAATAATAATAATAATAATGTTCTGGGCCGTCGTCAAATGTGCGGACCGCGCTGGAAGCGGGTCCTGGAGGGGTAATGACTAAGAATGCAGTCCGGCCGCGGGTTCAGAACTGCCAAGGCACCCAAGATGACACCACGCCGGATCTCCTGAAGTATTTGATCCATATTAAAAATGCTTATAGGAAAAGATGGCAAAGATTTAGGGACCCAACTGACCGGGTGGAATACTTGGACCTAGCCCGGGAAGTACAAAATTGATTGCTGGAAAGAATGACTGAAAAATGGGCGGAAACTTGCCGTAATCATAACCTTAATCACAGTATCAAAACACTTCACTTCGAGAATATCAAAGCCGCCATTATTAAAACAACTGCCAACACTTCAATATGGAGGTTACCACTTTGAAGCACAGTTGAAAACAGATGACTGCATATTTCAATATGGAGACTGCAAATATTGCATGTCAGCCCAGGATATATACTTGCTACACCATAACTCTACTAAACAAAAACAACAACTAACTTTTACCATCAAGATTGTCCCCTTATATATGTGCCTGGCCAGGCTTCTAGAAAGTTACATTACAAAATATATCTTCATGAAAATTCTAGAGTATATAATACATAGGTTATAATGTATAGAATATTCTCAATCGTTCTCGTGCCTATTACCATTCTGGAAGTTACAGTGCGTTTCACAATTATGGATTACAATTTATATATACAGGTAAGAATAAATTATAATATTAATTTACAGGTATTTACATTAACTAAACTGATATAAATGTCTATATACAGTGCACGTTACATGACATAACCGAAAAAAAAAAAACAACGCGATCATATCGTATGTACACATGGTGTAATAATAATACTACTACTACTACTACTACTACTACTAAATGGATGTAACACTTCACAGTTATACATACAATAATAATAATCGTAAGATAATAAACATAAAATAATAATAATTGTTATTCAAGCTCGATATCTGCATTAGTTACCCATGGGCAAGAGAATATTGTTTTCAAGTTTTACCTGTTATCGCACTTGCATCACTCTACAGGCAGCAATAGCACTCTATGTTTGCAGCAGCTCGAGTGGGTTTAGGCAAGGCAAGTTCAGTGAGGGTAAATTGCTGTGTACTCCAAGCATGACGTTGCCTGTTAGCTGATATGAGAAGAATAGCACTATTGTCTTGGAAAATCCCTATGTAAAAAATTGCTATTGCTGTTGTTGCAGCCTCACATCTAGGATTGGAATACTTGAACCGGTAGTACTGTATAGTCTGCCTAGTAACTGTGGAAGTCACAGAGTGATTGATTGCTGTTTTGAAGGACAAAACCATTCTGATAATCAGACTCAGTGTAGGAGTATGTTTGAAAGTGTATATTAATGTGTTATCTGTCAAGTACTCTCTTACATACTGTATATGTTTCTTCTTACAAAATTGTACAAAACTACTTTAATCCTCCTAGTCAATACTATATTTTACGTCCAAATAAGACAAAGACATGTTTCGACCCGGCATGGGTCATCCTCATAAGACATGTATGATGAATTAAAAACATAGGAAACACGCAAAATGGAATGTTAGTTAAAATGTTTTTAAAACAGCATGATGAAAATTAAAAAACTGTGAAATGTTGATTGTTAAAACTGTCTTGAGCTGGAAGTCTTTCTGTCTCAATGTTTTTGTTGTCCTTTGGTGTTGTTCAACTGGTATCTGTATACTGTTGGCTTAGTTGTTGTGTTCCGACAAAATGGCTGATGTACATGAGCATTAATGAAGTTGAACCGCCTGATTTTAGTCTGTAAAACGGATAATACAAATCGAATTAAGGTTAAAAAATGGTGACTAACAGGAACAACAATTGGATTAAGTTATGAAGAACGAAAATTAACTTACCTTACGTGGCCCGCTTGTATCACCCGTGTTCTCTGACAATGGAGTCCAGCTCTCGACTGACTTGTTCCTGCAGTCAAGATGCAAGACGTGTTGCTACAAGGAAGTGGGGTGGGGTTGTGGGAGAATGGGAGTGTGCGGAATAATGGGGGCGGTAACTGAAACCGAGTGTAATAATTGTGAATACTTATGTTCCTGTTTGTTACTACAAATGATCGGAATAAAAGTTTCCAATATTACGTTCTTTTTTTTTTTTTTTTCCATTTGTCTCATTTAAGTTGAGGTCTGAATCCTAACGAGATTTGAACACACTGTTCAAAAAATTATCTTCACAATGCGAAGGCTTAAGGGATGAAATGAAATTAAATAAAAGCTGTTCTCTGTGCCAAGTGTTAAGGAATTGATCAGACGGTTAGACATCGGCTTTTCAATGCTGCATCCCAGTTTCAAATCTCAGAAATTTGTGCAAGACAACGAAGAGGTGGGACAGAGTTTTCTCCCAGAACTCCAATACCCCCTATTAATTTAATTCCAATAATAATAATTTCGTGTGGCTATTTCTAGACGAGTGCAGTCCTTGTAAGGGAGACCCTCTGATGAGGGTAAGCGGCATCTGCCATGTGTAGGCAACTGCATATTATTGTGGTGGAGGATAGTGTTATGTGTGTTGTGTGAGTTGCAGGGATGTTGGGGATAACACAGACACCCAGCCCCCGGACCATTGGAATTAACCAATGAAGGTTAAAATCCCCGAACTGGCCGGGAATCGAACCCGGGACCCTCTGAACCAAAGGCCAATAAGCTGACCATTCAGCCAACGAATCGGACATTTAATTCCAATAATACTCCATAATCAATAATTTATCATCGCTCCAAAGAAGTGTGACAGTGTATCAGTTGCTGAGGGAAGTGAGTGATTCTGATTCAACAGCAGCTGCCATAATTAGGGGGAAGATCAGAGCAGTTTAAATCTGGTTGCTGGTGTTGTGTTATTCTCAGTTTATGGATGAAACTTGGCAAGGGTGTTCTGGGTTTTTAATTAGTACAGGATAAATCTCATCCATCAACCTGACTGCCAGCCTGAGTGGCTCGATTGGTTACTATCTCTTTCTGAGCTTAAATTTGTGGGTTCAAATCCGACTCAGGTCAGTGGCCTTTGAAGGGTGTTTTAAAGGTAGCATCTCTGAGTCAGATTCCGGGACATTAAAGAACTCCTACTATATTTAGGACAGACGTAAAATAAATTACATTATTATTTCACTCAATCTAACTTGCTTGAACTCTCCTATGTACAAATTATTTCTTTTTTTTGCTATTTGCTTTACGTCGCACCAACACAGATATGTCTTATGGCGACGACGGGATAGGAAAGGCCTAGGAATGGGAAGGAAGCGGCCGTGGCCTTAATTAAGGTACAGCCCCGGCATTTGCCTGGTGTGAAAATGGGAAACCACAGAAAACCATCTTCAGGGCTGCCGACAGTGGGGCTCGAACCCACTATCTCCCGATTATTGGATACTGGCCGCACTTAAGCGACTGCAGCTATCGAGCTCAGTATGTACAATTATGTATTGAAAGAATTCATTACAACTATTCAAACGATCAGTGACCCATTCAATTATGCCTTGTTCATGAACATATAGGAACTTCCAATGACTCTGCCACACATGAATCCATATCTTACTGTATATGAAAAGTCCCTATAAAGTACTGTATTAAAAATGACGGATAATGAAAAAATGAGGTGGCAGTAACCTAGTAAAGTGTATGACAAGATGGCGAGACTGGACAACACAGAAATTTATAACGTTACGGGGCCTAATTGTAAGTCTGATGGCATTAGAAAAGGAGAGTATAGAGAATAGTTGTACTTTATGGAAAGTTTCAGCCCGGTGACCAGTGCCTTTTAAGAAAATATACATACAAGTACATTTAAAAATTAGGTACTTGCTGCATGCACTGGCCTCTCACCACTGGGTCCCATGGTTCAAATCCCGGTCACTTCATGTGAACCGAGCTCGATAGCTGCATTCGCTTAAGTGCAGCCAGTATCCAGTATTCGGGAGATAGTGGGTTCGAAAACCACTGTCGGCAGCCCTGAAGATGGTTTCCCATTTTCGCACCAGGCAAATGCTGGGGCTGTACCTTAATTAAGGCCACGGCCGCTTCCTTCCAACTCCTAGGCCTTTCCTATCCCATCGTCGCCGTAAGACCTATCTGTGTCGGTGCGACGTAAAGCATACTATTCCATGGAATTCCTCACATAGTGGGAACTGAGCATAGGTAAGGCAGAACCATGGTGTCGCTCATATAGGGGTACGAATCACATGTACTGTAGGACCCACCTCCTGATTCACACACTGTCGCTACTAATCACAAACCTATTGCGTACCTAACATAGTGGTATTACGCGCAATAAAATGCAACCCATGTTGTTCCCTGCGTGATGGTACTAATTACAAGTAGTCTCATGGTTCTAATTGGATCGCCCCTTTTAGTCGCCTCTTACGACAGGCAGGGGATACCGTGGGTGAATTTTTTGTCTGCCTCCCCCACCCACAGGGGGTGTGTGTTTGGTCCGCAAGAGGTAGTTTATTTCCCTCAAGTCCGCCGGCAAGCTGGTTAGAACCCCCCTATCCACCTGGGACGCGCCACGTGGGAGTATCACCTCTCCCCCTGCTACGCCAGCATAGCAGGTTCGTGGATACATTATTCTCAATACATTTTTCAACACAGAACAAAGTATAAGACCACCCAGTAATAGAGCAAAAACATTTAAAGAGATTGTTTGTTTGCTGTTGTTCTGATGAGGTTTGAATCTGCAAGGCAGAGAAGCTAAAAGCAAGTAGAGGGAACTTTCACAAAATTATGGTGTAGTAAAAGCGACAGAGAAACAAAATTGTGTGAGGAAGAAAGAAATATCAACTCGCCTACGAAAGAAAGAACTGTCCCAGAAAACTTGAGTATTAGCCAATAGGAATATTTCAATATTCAGTTGTCTGATGACTGAGGCCAAGGACATTTAGCACATTTTCAACTACAGGCAAGATAGTAGAATAGTAACTTCAAGATCTCAAGAATCTCTTCTAATTATGTGAATTTCTACAGCACCCATAGGATTATTGATAAGAGGGTTTGATTTATTTCAACAAGTGTGACGTACAGTACTTCAGGGTCATAGTTACAACCACGTAACTGGTGATGAAGTTATCATGGCGCTCTTCCGTTAAAAGACATATCACTAGGTATGCATGTCAATTTTTAAATATTTGTAATTGAAAGTGGAAAAATTGAGACCTGTCATGTGAAATATGCCAGAATGTACATCTCGAATCAAAGGTCTACCAAGAAGGACGCTGTGAAGCCCCTCCCCTGGCAAAATAAAGTAGTTCTGGTCAAAGATTTAAAACTATGAGAGAACTCTGTGCATCTTTCACACGGTCATTCAGTCTTACAAGTATTGCCTGATGGTCAGCGATCAGTCTATATTATAACCCGATGACAAAGGAGCTTCATTGAATAGCATAGTTTAGTCCTCAGAAGCATTGCCTCACTGTGGTGTATTAGAAAACAAGTTATTATATTAATTCAGCATGTGAAACAGTTTTACAACCATTTATATGTATTGGTTAGGTAGTGGTAGATGCTTATAGACAATTTAATTAGTAACCACAAAAAGCAAGGGTGCAAATTGTATTAACATTAATTGTTCCTGTGGCTGGTAAATAGACACCAGGCAAGTTGGCCATGCAGTTAGGGGCACGCAGCTGTGAGCTTGCATCTGGGAGATAGTGGGTTCGAGCCCCACTGTCAGCAGCCCTGACGATGGTTTTCTGTGGTTTCCCATTTTCACACCGGGCAAATTACCTGAATTAAGGCCACGGCTGCTTCCTTCCATCCCCTAGGCCTTTCCTATCCCATCGTCGCTATAAGACCTATCTGTGTCGGTGCGATGTAAAGCCAATTGCAAAAATAAATAAATAAATAAATAAATAAATAAATAAATAAATAAATAAACAGTCAGTGGAATTAGACTCAAAATATTTAAGTATCTGACGCAGCTGAGTGTCATAAAAGTATTAACCCAGTGCCTCACAAAAAGGAATAATATAGGAAGTTTGGGCAGGTACGTGAATGGTAAATAACAAAGTCACCACAATACTGAGTTCCAGCCAGTTGAATTGCAGGGAAGGACAGACAGGTGCTACAGTGAATTAATTGATTATATTGTGTGCAAATTAGTATACTTGAAATTAATCTTAGTTTCATTTATATATTTTTTTGATTGTGAGTGTTATCAGTGTACTGTATTAAGATGATGTCTTTGAAAATGAATGTCCAGTGGATTATCCTCAGTGTAATTGCTGCAGATATGGCTTAAGTCCATAAATCTGGTTGCAGCAATGGGTGAATGATTTCCTGACCATAGACCTTGCCATCAGTGTTTAAGTCCATAAATTTAAGAATGATGTTCGTACTTTTTATCATGTAAAATAACTGTAGCTAGTTGTCATCCGTTGATAATAATATTCTTTGTAGGAATATATTTAAGTTCTCTACTATTAGGAGAAACACCAAGCTCAATAGCTGCAGTCGCTTAAGTGCGGCCAGTATCCAGTATTCGAGAGATAGTGGGTTCGAACCCCACTGTCGGCAGCCCTGAAGATGGTTTTCTTTTCCATTTTCACACCAGGCAAATGCTGGGGCTGTACCTTAATTAAGGCCACGGCCGCTTCCTTCCCAGTCCTAGCCCTTTCCCGTCCCATCGTCGCCATAAGACATATCTGTGTCGGTGCGACGTAAAGCCAACAGCAAAAGAAAAAGTTAGGAGATACAGTACCCGGGAAACTGGAACTGTACAATAATGATGATGATGATGATGACTATTAGGAGATTTCACTTCCATTTGATTTTTCTTTTGATGTATTCAAGTCCAAAGATGACTACAGATACTATTAGGAGATTTCACTTCCATTTGATTTTCCTTTTGATGTATTCAAGTCCAAAGATGACTACAGAAATGAGTTAAAATCAATTATGATTAAAACTTAATTAAATGGAGTTCCACTTCCATTTATGGTCAGATTTATTTCTCTGTTTCGTGTTTGAACAGTGATGTCAAGTATTCAGCGTCGTTAGATATTCTGGGAATAATAATAATAGCAATAAGTTTTGCAGTAATCGAACAATAATAATGAATTTCCCCAAGGTGAATGTGCTTAGAAGTTGATAATGATAAAAAAATGTGTTTATTAAAGGAACTAATAAATTAACTGGGGTCAAAGTTTAATTAATATATTAGGAAATACTTGGGAGCTTATGTGAATAAGTGAATGCGGTACAAAATTTGCAGATGTGTACTAGGATAATTTTTATGAAGATAGAATGGTCTAATTATTGGAGAAGGAGTTGCTGAAGAAAAATGTGTGTCCCCAGATGTTGAGTCTTATGATAGGCTCTTAGTAATGAGATGTATCACTGTGTGTGTGGGTGGATTAATACCTATGTATTTGCCTCTAGAATGGAGTGTGATATTCCACATGAAATAATTAAAGAGGCAAGAGGTACTCAGTACACTATGATTTAAAATGAGACAAAGAAGTGGAGAATGTGACAGAGGAAATGTCGATGTTCTAAGATAAATGCTCTCCGTTAGACTGAATGTATGAGGATCGCCACAACATGTGTATAAATTCCACTCACAAGTCAATGACGTTTACTGGGCTCTGTTAATGAAATGGTGTATGGCTTTTAGTGCCGGGAGTGTCCGAGGACAAGTTCGGCTCACCAGATGCAAGTCTTTTGATTTGGCGCCCATAGGCAACCTGCACGTCTTGATGAGGATGAAATGATGAAGAGGACACATACACCCAGCCCCCGTGCCAGGGAAATTAACCAATTATGGTTAAAATTCCTGACCATGCCGGGAATCGAACCCGGGACCCCTGTGACCAGAGGCCAGCATGCTAACCATTTAGCCGTGGAGCCGGACAGCTCTGTTAATAATATGTGCTTATTAAGACAGTAGGAGCACTAATGTAATTTGATAGGAACCCAATTTTAATAACAGATAAATTTAAGTGGAGATGTAGAGCATGATTTTGCTATATTGGTTATTCTTGAGTCAAGAGAAAATTTTAAGAACTCTATAGAGATTTAATTAATGAATAATGAATAGGATACAGCCTGTTGTCTGAGTTTAAGATTTTATGTTTTCTTTCAGGATGAATAAAGCTGAAGAGTTTCGTTATGTTTTGAGAAAGGTAAATGTAAATTTGATAGCTTAGATTCTAGTTAAACATTGATAGTCAGGAGATATGTTACTGAACTGACCATGAAGAAAATATTATAACATGGTCAATGACCGCCTTTAGTGAGATAATCATGTAGTCACTTTTTTTTTTTTTTTACATATTGTTTTACATCACACCGACACAGATAGGTCTTGTGGTGACGATGGGATGTGAAAGGCGTAGGAGTGGGAAGGAAGCGGCCGTGGCCTTAATTAAGGTACAGCCCCAGCATTTGCCTGGTATGAAAATGGGAAACCACGGAAAACCATCTTCAGGGCTGCTGACAGTGGGGCTCGAACCCACTATCTCCCAGCTGCAAGCTCACAGTTGCGCGCCCCTAACTGCACGACCAACTCGCCCGGTTGTAGTCACTTAGGCATACGATCAAATGCATTTATTACATTACAGAATCCAGTTTGCATGCTATTCCCATATGATAAAATTCAAGTGATGATAATCATATTAAATTCCTCAGTTAGGATTAATCAGACTGTAAATCAAAGACATGGAAACTCAATGCTTGTACAGTAGTCTAGTTTGTGTATTTGTGTGTATTGTATTTCATTTGAGATACTCAAGGATTACTACACGATTGATTCAAGGGTTTTTCTTAATTGATTTGTGCACATTTAGTCATATTTGACAATTGTGAGTTTTGTGTTATTGCATTAGATCAACGTTGTTCTTAGTGTATATAACTGACCCACGATCATTGTAAAGTGAGAGGATATTAGGATGACTACTAGTGCAGTTTAAGTGGAAACAGCATTCTTAAAATAACAGCATTATTCCAACAGGTAATCACTGAACAGATGCTTATTTTATTGTGATTAATACACTATTTGTGAGTATATTTTTCAAGTACTAAAGCATAAATGTCACCAGCATCTGTTCTCTGTTCATCTGACAGCATCTTTTGAAACTTTAATTTTAAAGAAAGGCATTGTATAAAACTGCTCTTTGATTTTATATCTAAAAGGTTTTCTTCAAGCAAATGTATTTTTGCTTTAGAAACATTTAGTCTATTCTGTGATCTAAAAAAATACGTTTTGGATTCTTCAATCTCCTCTTCAACAAAGCAATTGTTTTCTGGCATTTGTGGCATCAGGGCTATCCTTAACTGCTAAACATATGGGCTGATCACTGACATTTATGTTCTAATTAGGGTTTCTAATAGAGACATCTGTTCGCTTGGATTGCCTGTTCATGGGACAGTTACCTTTCTTAACTCTTGTACAGATATATTTGGGTAGATTAGGAAATATATGAGGGAAAGCTTCTGGTTTTAATTTTGACACTGTTTTGGTATCTCTATTCTGATACCATTCACCGTAAATGAGTCTACTTTTATTATGAAGTTACTGAAAAAATGGATATAACTTGACCTCAGATTTCAGAGAGAAACCTATTTTGTTCCTGAAGAGATAACATAAAATGAAGTTTTATGTATACGCTTCATGTATTTGGTGGTCCTATAGTGCCTAAAATGCCTAAATTGATGTGAAAATCTGTATTTGCCTATATTCCTACTTTCATACTTAAATTGATTAAAAATGTTTTTAATTTATTCCAAGAAACTAAAATATTTGCTGACTTGTTTTCAGTATCTTGAACAATATATTCTTGAAATACTTTTCAAACAAAATCTTAAAAGCAGGAAGCTGTAAACCACATTTCCCGAAAGTCCTTATGAACCTCCCGCAGTAAACACGCTCGTAGTCTGTGTCACAAGGCGTGAGGCAGTGTCCATTAACCTGCTAGAAATGAAACTCTCAATTTTATTCTGTGAGAACATTTCAGTGTGTGCATTATGGCAAAAGGGTCAGCTTCCAAGTAGTCTTTAATTAAACAGAGTCTGCAGAAGTTTCTCCACTTCACATTGGATGGTAAAATTATATTCTGTGACGTTTGCAGCAAGGAGCTAAGTGCAATTTCTTTTAAATTTCCCCCTAAAGAATTGTTATCAATTAAGAAAAATTAAAATTATATTTCAATTGAAAATATGGAAAATTAAAGCTGCCTAAAATATATTTTTAGAATCTATTTTTTCACATCCGAGAGCCTACTTTAGGCACCTAAAAATCCGAGGTCTAGATATCACACACCAAACACTTATGAATCAGTTTTCTGTCTTCTCTTTGGACAGCTTTATCCCATTTCAGCAGAACACTACTCTCTTTAGGGGATCTAGAGAATGCCTACCTGAAGACGATCGGTCATATCCAGATCTACATCTGGGTACGAAACACGTGGGCACATGGCAGTACCTCCTGCACTGTCTTCAAGCACAATTGCGATGTAGTCTACTGTTTTATAAAACATAACACAACTCGCACTATTCATTGAGTACATCAATAATATAAACTGTCCAAACCCCTTAATATTGACAATGGAGATAACTTGACACAAATGAAATGCACAGTAATTACAAGTCACATCTGCTGGCAACTCAGGCAATTGTGCTGCCGCTGGTGGAAGAATCACCACTTTCTTCAGTCGGCTTGGGGTTAAAGCAAAAGAGTGCACACTTTCCTATATGCTATGGCAATACTTTTGGTGATTTTTTAGGACTTTGAATTTCTCTAAATTGTCGATATAGATTTCTGCCATGATTTCTGAAGCTGTGCCCCTCACTGGAAGACCTGGTATGTATGTACCTTCATTTAATGAGAAAATGGTATTGAAAAGAACAAAAACAGATATAGTCATAAAATTATCTATACCGGGCGAGTTGGCCGTGCGCGTAGAGGCGCGCGGCTGTGAGCTTGCATCCGGGAGATAGTAGGTTCGAATCCCACTATCGGCAGCCCTGAAGATGGTTTTCCGTGGTTTCCCATTTTCACACCAGGCAAATGCTGGGGCTGTACCTTAATTAAGGCCACGGCCGCTTCCTTCCAACTCCTAGCCCTTTCCTATCCTATCGTCGCCATAAGACCTATCTGTGTTGGTGCGACGTAAAGCCCCTAGCAAAAATAAATAAATCTATTTCATGTTTAACCGAGTTTACTATGTTGTGGGAGATTATCATTAGTTATATCGATGGTATCTTTTACGGGGATATTTGAATACATGTTGGAAATTTCAAATGGATAGTGTGGGAAGGCTGTAGATTAAAGTTTTTAGAAATATTGCAGAACTCAACTGAATTCTTAATAGAAGATTTGTTGTGGAATGTTACGTTTTTCTTTTTGGGACTGTATAAACAAACACATTTGGTTCCCTATACAACATCGGATGCATTTTAAACTATATAGTGTTCCTTCCATAAGTGCACGTCATGTATTTTTTAGCTAACTATTTATTTTGTCTCTTTAATTTTTTGGACTTCTTGTACTCAATCTTCTTACAGCTGAGGATGCTCCTCATAAGGACAAAAGATGTACTGTTAATAATTATGTAAATGTTTTCTGTTTATGACTACAGAACAAGACTGAAAAGATGGATGTATACTTGTTTATTCAACACAGGAGTTCATTGTCAATAAAGGATAAATAATGAAATTTATTTTATGTAACAACGAAACCATGTACATATCGTTCAGTCCAATCTTCTGTGTAATTTACCTGTATTGAATCATACTGAGCCCCCATGAATAATATGCTTTAACATCCTGGTAAGAAAGTACAAAAGAACAAAAACAGACATAGTCATAAAAGCACAGCTCTTCTTATCTATCAGGATCAATCTGCAGGATTCAGGCACCTAAAATCATGATCACCACCAGTTCAGATGGCACAAATGTTCACCAGCAGAACCTATAAAGATAGAAGGCAGAATGACAGTCTATATGGAGCAGTACATAATATTTAACACCAAGCACCCTCCAGCTGGTTTTGATCTCCCATGAAGAACTTGGTTTGCCCTTGACAGAATCCGAACCAACCACGGATGATGTGGCTCACTGCTTCATAAGTCGGGTATATGAACTTTCCCCAACTGCGACTGTGGTTAAGTGAATAAAACACATCCACCATATTGCAGCAGAATGTTGAAGGAGATCATACTCTGGATTGCCAGAGGACTTTGTTGTGACATCTACACAGGCCATACAGTAGCTAGACAAACTGGACCTATTACCTGTGAAATCTGAAGGGCTTAGTTGATTGTTTTATTAGTGTGGTCCAGTTTTTGTGTGTGAGCGCTTGTCTGTATGTATATATACAAGTATGTAAACAGCATATCATATTTTTGTATACAGTGCAATAATAATATTAATAATCATCATCATAAATGCATTAGTACCCTTGTCTATTCAGTGGTTCCAATGTTACACTGAAAAATCCCACATGTCAGACAGTGAATGATGTGAAACCATTTAGCAACCCCACAGTGCACACCGCTTCAAGCTCTGCAAGTTACTGGTACTGGTAAACATAGTATCTTCTATGTTTCATTAGTACTTTGTAACATTCCTTCACCAAGAATACTCACTCTACTATAAAGGAAACGCATGTGAAAACCCTCGTCTCAACTTGATGGTGAAATCAATGTTCTTCAGTGACCATGTAGTATCCTTGACACAAAAATTATCCACATATTTCATATAAATACACTTTCTATGCCTTTCAGTAATACAGTACAGAACATCCCTCTAAACTACAGTGAGTAAATCTACTACATGTACTACTACTACATGCTGAGTACTCAGAGGTGCAATTGCGGTAATTGCTGTTCTTGTAATAACTACATCCAGAATGAGTAGAAGTTGACAAAAATCCTACAAGAACTGCTATGTCATGTTATTTGAATAAACAAAAGAACCCCTAATGCAGTTTCAGGAATGCCATCACATTGACATTAGGCTATTGATAGAACTAATGGGGATCAAACCATTCTTTGGACTGAGGAGTCAAAGGATTCTATAGTAAGGATTCAATCTGAAATACTGTAACACATTTAGAAATAATACAAACTGACACTAAGTTATCAGCTCTTCCTTGTAATATTTATGTAAAACAGAATAATGGTGTACACTTATAAGGTATAAATGTTAAAGCCATTGTATTAATAGAAAATTAAAAATGCTTGCATTTATTACACTTTCATATACAATGTGATTAAAAATATAAGTAATACTATGCTATGCCATACTTGTATCTACTGTAAACTAAATTCTTCAGGTAAGTTTCTAATACATTTTAAGTATCAAAGTCTTAGAAGAAATAGAGATACAATTAACTTCAAATTATATTTTGATCTCTCCCACATTAAAGACTGACTCAAACTTTTGAGTTTTCTATCTTTCTCTATGGTGCTGACATATGGACTCTATGTTGTTCAGAGCTACAGAAAATCAATGCCTTTAAAATGTTGAGCTGGAGAAGGATACTTCACATTCCCAGAACTGCTTTTTGCACCAAGGCTACTTTGAATGAGCTACATATCAAGATCAGATTGTCAACTACCTGCAAACAAAGAAATCTACAAGTCTTTGGCCACGCTGCACGACGTGGTGAAGGGATCCTAGCAAGAAACTTCATCACAGAAAATGGCCCTCAAAGGAGATTTTGTGGAAGAAACTCCCACACACTGGATGGACACAATCAAGCGTGAAACTGGCACAACATCGATGATGATGGAGAAGATTGCATCACAGTCTCCTTGGAGATCATGATCCTCAGAATTTAGGGAATGATAAGAGAGATATATTTTTAATAAACATAAAATTTAGTTACTGTAAGCTCAGCATCATCAAAGTATTAATGACATTAACTTACAAACATAATATCTGTCAGTATTTTGCAATGTGGGCTCATCATTTACATCCACTATGATACATAATGATTTGTAATAAACTATGGATTCACCAAACCAGTAATTTAACAAGATAGGTAACTACTGTCTTTTACTTATACTGTAATTCTGACAATAGTTTTTTCTTTCAATACACACAATGACATGTGTATCAAGTAAGACTTAAAAATACATTAACATAATGGGAGAAATAGTTATAAGGGGAGAAAATAAATAGGCAATTATTTGAATGACCATAGATATATTATATTGATTTCTCACCAGTGGCTAGCATAGGAATCTCAGTGAATTTAAAATATGGTACATTATTATTGTATAACAAAGAAATATTCAACTTTAAAATATGGTACATTATTACTGTATAACAAAGAAATAGGCTATTTCATCAAGTTTTTACTTATGTGATGCAATAAAAATACAGGGCGCTCAAATTAAAACACAGACGGCCGCAGAGACCTCTTAGTGAGGAAGCTCCTCCCAGTTGACATAGCGAGTGACCTCAGTGTACAGACTTCCGGAAGTGA
Source organism: Anabrus simplex (assembly GCF_040414725.1). Classification (NCBI taxonomy): domain Eukaryota; kingdom Metazoa; phylum Arthropoda; class Insecta; order Orthoptera; family Tettigoniidae; genus Anabrus; species Anabrus simplex. The sequence goes on along the minus strand of NC_090266.1, from coordinate 607,757,736 downwards.
TGGTTCTACATACAGACTGCTATAAGAGATTCAGTACTATAGAGACAAATGACATGCTTACTTTACAGAAGGTGCTGGAAGTGGCAGCCTTGTTCTCATAAATAAATCTCACAGTGCTTACCGTATTTACTTACGTATTAGACCCCTTTTTCTTCCACTTTTACAGAAAAAAAAGTAGGGTGTGTGTGTGTGTGTGTGTAATATGCAATAACCTCAAATTTTGTACACTGAACATATGGCTTCTAGGTTATAAGGAGCTATAAATTATACATGTAAACATTCTACACTATTCTTTAAAAAACATATGAATGTATTTGAGTTATACTGGCTATTTTCATTGGAAGGCAGAATTTCTAAATGCAAAAAGACAAACGGTGAACACGACTTTTAGGCTTATATATAAAGTAAACATAGTCATTCTTAGTTACTCATATCACATCATTCGTTTCATCTCATTAATTCCTCTGATTAGGTTGACGTCAGGAAGGGCATACGATCGTAAAAACTCGTTACGAAAATTTGTCGCTTCATACTTGGCCCCGTAGAGAAAAGGGATAAGGGTATCGTGTTATCATATTACGCAATATTGACAGAAAAGAACTTAATGGCCAGTCATTTGTCTCTGTCAGTTGAGCAGTAGGCCTACTGCACAGTAAACTTGAGTAAATCTAATCATTGCTTTGATCTGAATTATCGTCTTGTGTCTCCAACTTCCCTGCTACCGGCATGTCGTCATCTTCACTGCCATCTCACCAGCCATATATCGAGAGTATTCGGGGTCCTGTCTTTTTGAAACTTTCAAAAATATTTTTGTTCCATACTATAGAATCCAAACAGTTGAAATCTATTCCCAAATGGTATCTGGAGAGTTCTTGTATGTGTAGCAGAAGCCACTCCTTCCGAATAAAGATGTGTTGCATAAAGCATGCCAAATCACCAGCTGATAACTAGCGTATGTTAAGAGTTGTACTTCCGGATGTAATATGTAGTGACTGGTAGCGTTCTTTGCATAACTGCGGCTACTGAAAGCCAGACCCTTATTTTTAAGTACATTTCATGCTTGTTCTCCACATTTATTACATTAGGATTCACCTAAACAGCTGTAAATGGCATAAGAGAGATCACATTGTTTAGGTTAGGTATGCTATCAAGTGCCCGCGTAGTGCCAGAAGTTCCACGATGGGAAGATTAAAAATAAATAACAGGATATTTATGGATATCTACAGGTGTGGCGGTAATGCGTTTTATCATCATAATGTTTATATTTTTTTGCTAGGGGCTTTACGTTGCACCGACACAGATAGGTCATAGGGCGACGATGGGATAGGAAAGGCCTAGGAGTTGGAAGGAAGCGGCCGTGGCCTTAATTAAGGTATAGCCCCAGCATTTGCCTGGTGTGAATATGGGAAACCACGGAATACCATCTTCAGGGCTGCCAACAGTGGGATTTGAACCCACTGTCTCCCGGATGCGAGCTCACAGCTCATAATGTTTAATTTTGTACGATCGTTGTCTCCATTTTTTTATTAACACATAGTATGTTTTGTTTGGCGTCTCCGAAAATGGTTAAGTGGGGATGTAAAATAATAATAATTATTATTTTGTGAGGTATGTTGGCGAGTAAAACAATAGTTATGATTGGATTGTTTTTATCAAGTTTTAAACCTATTTCTAAAAAAAAACCCCTACATTGGCCCAAGTTACGAGATATTAAACGATCCCTTTGCTAATGATCTCGCCTGCTATATTAATAACAACCACCATGAATATTTCTTAACTAAAGTAAACTTGTTTACTCATGCCTAGGTGGTGCAGCTCTTTTTAGACAGGCCCCCGGTGGAAGGGAGTTGCATATACTATTTTTACCGCATATCAATCTTCCTGCCATTCGTAAATCTCTGGCATTACGGTACTGAAAATCAAACTCAGGCTCCCGAGAACGGCAGCTAGTTGTGCTAACCATTACGCTGGTGGACATTCTTAACTACAAAACAGAGACACATATACATGAATGATGCATGCTTGCAATGCGGAGGTCGGGCACGAAACTATTCACCTATTTGTGCGGCGCCATCAGAGCTGCAATAGGCGTACTCTACAGAGGCGGACATTTCTTAAATACGAAACACAGATGTACTGCATGAGTTCGACAAGTGTTTTCATAATAACAATATAAATGGTCCGTTATTGGACATAATAAATTTTCCAGCTAACTCTCCGCTTCGAAGGGGAATTGTTCTTCTCTGAAGAACTACGTTGGGGTGGGGGGTTATATGCAAGATTTATTTTTCCCTTTTCTTCATCTCAAAAAGCTACGGGGGGTGTCTAATACACGAGTAAATACGGTATACACCTTCTGAAAAAATGTTTATGCTCTAGAAATCCTTTCAATCTCATGTCAAATGTTGAGTTTCAGTTCTATGTTGTGGAGGTTTAATTGGCACACTTTTACCTTTTAGATTTCCTCACTAGCAAAAATCACACCGCATGTGATTGGCGCATTGAGGGGGCCACAAACCTTCACTTGTGAGCTTGTGTTCAAACACTTCACTTACTGCAATTACAGAATTAGCTGTTGTGTGAGGCCTTGCAGAATCTTGCAGAAACTAAGCATAATTCACTCTTCAGTCATGTCTGCAAAAAGCACACTCAAAATTTGTGTACTATACTTCTCTGAATTCAGTCTGTGAAAAATATTGGGGCGATAATCCTCTTAGCACTAGTGGCACACATTAAGCACGAACCTTTCCTCTTCATCATAAGAGAATAATTGCCTGGCTTCTCAGAGCTCCAATAGCGATTATTAAGGATCTACTAAGCCATGAGTTGCTGATTGAGAAAGCTACTCACAAAATTGCACTCAGGAAGCTGGATATTGAGATCTCAGTGCATGAACTTGGGTTGCTTTATATGGTTTTAGTGTAGTTTGGTAGCCATATGTGCAGAACCTCAAAATATATTTACTTGTACAAGATCGGGAAGTGATTTCTGTGGGAAACAAGCCAGACTGGCACTGGTTTTGTCTATCTTTTCTTGTGTTGGTTCTGTACATTTGCACTGGTGTTTATTGAGCACTGGGACTCAAATTTCCTTACCAATCTTTCAATTGCACTTCTTGAAGGTGGATTACCTTCAGGAAATATTTTAATACACTAGCAGAAATTGGAAGTGTTACACCATGAACACCTCTACTGAATGCCACCAAACTAATACCCCAGTATTTTCGTACCTGTGAGATATGTTGATTAAAATTTCATCCTCATATGACCTGTATTAATACAGGAAAATGCCATTCCTAAGGATGGCGGCTTGTGTGTGTATGTGATGGCTGTTGGATGTGTCTAACATTATTGTCTCTTTTCAGATAGAGATCGCAACATAGCATGCCTAGGACATGCTCAGGCAGCTTATCACCATCTTTTGGACTTTGTGAAAGGTCGGATCATAGGCATGAGGAATATGGGAGGATCACACTGACAGATTGTGCAGACAGTTGGCTGTGGTGCGATGACTGCAGAACGAGTAGCGACGAGATCAACTCAGGACAACAGTGTGGCAGGAAGAGTAGGCACAGGTCCTTCCAGAAGGACTACACCACGAGATCATCGGATTCGTCGGCTGGCCTTGACAAACAGGCGGATTACAATAGCTGAAATCCGCGCAAAGGTTACAGGCAGAGTTTCACCACGAAACCGTCGGGAACAGATTACTGGAAGCTGGGTTGAGATCTCAAGTTGCCATGCTTTGTTTACCGCTGACACCAAACCACAGACAATGGAGACTTGCATGGTGTAGAACCAGAGTCAACTGGAACATTGAGTGGCATTCTGTGGTGTTCAACAATGAGTCTCGCTTCTGTTCGTGTCGGTCAGACCGACATGAACATGTCCGTAGATGACCAGGTGAAAGGTCAGAGGAAGCAGCGATTATAGAGGAGCATACCTCTCCAACTCCTGGAATCATGGTGCGGGGAGCTATTGGATACAACAGGACGGATTTGGTGCCTATTGAAGGGAGACTAAATGCTCACCAGTATGTGGCAAGAATGGTAAACCTTGTTGTCGTACCCTTCATGACGAGGGTACCAAATGGCATATTCTTGCAGGATAAAAAAAGAGCCCACACTGCAATTCTCACAAGAAACGCCTTGATGAATGTACGGATTCCTGACTGGCCTGTCCGGTCCCCTGATTTGTCACCCTTAGACCATATCTGAGATGTGATGGGATGTTTCAGGCATGGAAAGAAATCTCTCAAGATGACATTCGGAGGCTGTTTGCTTCCATGCCATGCCGAATACAAGAGAGTATTCGTGCCCATGGGGGTCGTACCTCATACTGATTATGATTATGACGGACAGTTCCGAATGGACTGAAAGTTTAATCATTTAATACTTGTTATGTGATGAACATCTCCACCAAGTTTGATAAATACTGGAGTGGTACTTCATGGTGTAACACTTTCCATTTTGGCTAGTGTAGATTCCCTTAGTCTGATGAGCAGAATCAAGTTTAAAATACACTTTGCACAGAAACATGCCCTCTTCCGTTATTAGCCATCTAATCTTCCCAAAGCAGGTAGCAAATTGACCCAGAGACAAAAAGGAGTCACAAAACATTTCGTCCCTACTCTGGCAAACTAGCGAATCTGCAAATTGTCAAATGTTTAGAGGAGCTGAAAGAAGTTGTGATTACTCATGTCAAATCAATTTTTATATTTAATGATTGGTTTCATGTGTTAGGCATAAAGAACGAGTTGCAGATGTGAGACTTTGTCAGAGGGTAGACAATATTTAACGAATAAAATCTACACCAAAACTTCAGAAGTACAGATTCCCTAGTTTGTCACTTTCGCTAGTTTGCCAGAGTGGGGACGATTTGTCTGCCATTGTCAGCATTCAGCACACAAAGCCCACTCAGAGACAGAAAGGAGATAAGAAACATTTGTCTATCATTCACAGTTAGTCCAGTTAACCAGTCGCTGTTTTGAATGGGAGTGCTTGCTCACTATGAGGTCTCTGCTGCTGGCAGAGCCTTGTAAACAGTTAACATTTATATATGTATTGGAAGGGGAACAAAAATTGTACAAATAATTATCATAAAATATGAAGCTAAGAAGGACAGGAACATATACAAAAGATCAATCAAACGACACACCAATCTGGACAGAAGGAACAAAGGAGGGACAAGGACAAATAACTTATTATTATATGTTTTGTTTATTGTCTGCAAATGATAATATTAATATATACAGTATATTTATGTACAAACATTTTTCCTTTGTGTCAAACACACTCAATATATCAGTCTAGCACTTCTACTCAAGTAATGGAAGACTTACATAGTGTTGTAAGAACTTGAAGTTTGCAAGATATACTTTAGAGCCACGTCTAGGATCTCTTATTAGGTCATTTCTGTGTTAATGACAATTCGAGCATACTCCTTCGTAAATAGATGTTTAATATTAAAACTTTTACCATCTAGGAGAAATGGGTCACTCAGCCTCTTAAAGAGTTTTACAGCCTCCATAACCTCTAAATGTTCTATTTAATGTCTGCAATAATATAATCATGTTAAAATATCCAATTTATTAATTAAGCACACATTGAAAGAACGGAAGATAACATTGTATAAACAGTGTATAAACCTGGTATAAAAGTTATACACTGTTTATTAGTAAGACTGTAAATGTACAGTGGCTCAAAAAAACAAAAAATGAGTGCATGGGATTGTATAAGTTCCTTGCAAATACACTTTTCTCAGAAAAGAATTGAACCTATAGATATGTTTGTCAATTGGTGTGCACAGGGTTAGTTATCTACATGGAAGGTGAATTATATTTTGATAATAATTAAAATGAAGCCTGATAAATTATTAAATGTGGGGAAACATACAATACCATGCACTCACTTCTTTTTGAGCAACTGTACATCATCCACCTACCTCAATCAGTGTCACTTTGGCAGGGAACAATATGAGATTCTTTATGTCCATCATGCTTCTTGTTTCAGATTATTTAATTTTTGTCAAAACAGCTAGATGTTGAATTAGCAGACAGTTTACTTTTCAGCCAGATAGTACAACTGACTAGCATAAAATAAATTCATCAGGATAGGTACAAATTCTAAGAATATACAATTCACTTGAACTTAGAAAAGACATTTACAGTGAAATATACCATTACCCTACATTAACTGGATGCATTATTCATTGTACTGTTTACATTCATTGTGACTGCATTAAGATCTCACTTTTCTAAGTAGCATTCACTTTGTTTTAGGGTATAGAACTGTTGGACATCAAGCAACCACTAATGATTTCTCTGTACTTGCATTTTCGTTTTCTTAAGAGCACCAAATGCTTTGGAGCAGTTGGCTCAGCAATGAGAAATTGAAGGAAATACTTCTCTCATACAAAACATGAAACTTCAAATAACTCACAGGTGTCGGAAAACTATATACCTTCTGGTAGAGGTGGATCTTCTGGGGGTGGTGGTGTTGACCCTTCCTAAAAACAAAAATAAATTGTTACTATAAAGTGCAATTCAGGTAAAAGAATGATCATAATTCTGTTTACGGATAATGATACTGTAATGGTGAGAAAGAATAAAACAAAAATTCATGAAAAAGGAATAATAATCAATGCAGATATAAGACAGACAATGATGGTGATAAAAAGAAGGAGAGTGATAAACAGGATATAATAGTATAGGACAATTGAGGAGCATATTTCCAAAATACGTCTTATCCGCTTTGATTAGTGACTGCTATAATGCTACCCATTTGCTTGATATATATATATATATATATTTAAAAAATTAAATATATATTCATGTATACAAATATTCTCCATGTTAAATACATGTGTAACTATGTTACAGAGCCAGTTCTTTAGTGCCAATATAAATAGTGAACATAACTTATATGTACAAATAATTTGTAAAATCACACTATTTAACCCTCAAAGGGTGGAATTTAGCCGGCCCCGTGGTGTAGGGGTAGCGTGCCTGCCTCTTACCCGGAGGCCCTGGGTTCGATTCCCGGCCAGGTCAGGGATTTTTACCTGGACCTGAGGGTTGGTTCGAGGTCCACTCAGCCTACGTGATTAGAATTGAGGAGCTATCTGACGGTGAGATAGCGGCCCCGGTCTAGAAAGCCAGGAATAACGGCCGAGAGGATTCGTCGTGCTGACCACACGACACCTCGTAATCTGCAGGCCTTCGGGCTGAGCAGTGGTCGCTTGGTAGGCCAAGGCCCTTCAAGGGCTGTAGTGCCATGGGGTTTGGTTTGGTTTGGGTGGAATTTAATATATTAAAGTCAAATAAACAGTGTTACAGACACATGTAGTAGTTAAAAAGCTCAACAGATGGCAGTAAGGAACAATTTTAGCTCTGGCTGAATGGGGAATCCCCGAAAAGTGCCATTCTCATTTTCCTGGGTTATTACAAGCAGCGAGAAGCAAGCATCTTTGTGCATGCATCGCGAGTTCTGAACCTGGCGTTTTGCAATTTATAGCCTTATTTTGTGACATGGTGAGTAAAAAAGGGAGTCAGTATGCAAGAGATTGTTTCGATTTTGGTCTCCATGGATGTAGATAAAAGCGATTTTTTGTTTGAAAAGTCGGAAGATGGAAATTCAACTGATGAGTCTTTTTGAGTGAAAGAGCGACTCAAATTTTTTTTACACAATCTGCTTTATGTCGCACCGACACAGAGAGGTCTTATGGTGATGATGGGATATGAAAGGGCTAGGACTGGGAAGGAAGCGGCTGTGGCCTTAATTAAGGTACAGCACCAGCATTTGCCTGGTGTGAAAATGGGAAACCATGGAAAACCATCTTCAGGGCTGCTGACAGTCAGGTTTGAACCCACTATCTCCCAAATGCAAGCTGATAGCTATGTGGCCCAAGCCGCAGTCACTTTCTCGGTAGCGACTCAAATGTCTCAAAGAATGAAATAGCTGGTGAATGGACTGACGTGAGTAATTTAGACCTAGGAACTTTGACTGCCATTCTGATTTATAATATAAAGTAAGGAGCAATTTACCCTCACATTTTGACATCACAACTGAGCCTATTGTAAGTTATGATCTTCATTTCCGTGCTGACGTTTAACCAATAATGTAGAGTTTGAGGGATGTTCCATCATTCAACACATTACAACAATTTATTCAATTATAAGAAGACCGGTTTCGACTCCATGGAGTCATCAAGAGACTGGGAAGTTTATAATTACCATTTAAGATATTTAAAGTTAAAATTTTGATTAGGCAAGTTTTTAACCACTTCACTGCTGCAATCGAATATACTTGAGCTGCCAGAAATGGCCAGCCAGTGCTGCGATCAAATATACTCAATCTGCCTAATAATTGTGTTATATGATAAAAAATTTTTTGAGGAGATATTGCTGGAAATTAGTATGATAAGAGGGAAGTTTGAAGAAGAAGATGGTATGTTGTTATTTGGGGACTGGAATGCGAGAATAGGGGAGCAGAGCCCAGTGTACAGTAAAGAAGACAGCAAGGAAATGAGGGAAAGTAGAAGTGAAGATACAGTCATAAACAGTTATGGAGATAAACATTTAGAAATGTGTGCAGCGGGAAATTTATATATTCTAAATGGTTGGAAAGAGGGCAACAGGAAGGGGAAGCCGACTTATGTTACAGAACAGGGAGGAAGAATGACTGACATAGTAATAAGCTCAGAAGATATTGTACCATTCTGTCCAGTCACTAACAAAGGATATTTAACGCAGAAGTAATATTGCGCAACATGACGCCAACTGGAAGGGCGTGATGCCATATAGAACGTGGGAATCCAGAAGGTGATTTTCCTAGGCGATGCATGAGTGTGAAAGAATGTGTGGAAGGGAGAAAAAGAGATAAGAACTTGTTCGGGGGGAGAAGCATGCCATCCTAACAAAAATTCTTAAGCAGGAGCAGTCAGGTTCATCACATCACGGGAATCGAGTGATATCTCCTCTATCTGAAGGTTTTCCTGGATGATAAGAGGATGGAAATTATCTCCAGAATTTTACGAAGCCAACGATACGTCTAATGCTGTTAACAAATAATTAGATTAATAACCACATAGTAAGCCGACCACCGTGAGAAAATATTTAGTGGCCACATACCAATCTGAAGTTGTTTCCAGGGGCTTCCCAGAGCGTCGCGTGGGTTCCTGCCTTCTATAAGAGCTGAGAGGTGTGGAAGGAGGGAATTCATTCGACGATAAGATCGCTGTCCGTGCGTGTCGCGTCTCTGCTAATATTTACGCCAGAAACCTTTGTCTAAGACAAAGATTGTGAATAATAAGTGCAGTTGCGATAACTTTGATTCAGTAGATTGGAGATTTATAAACTTCCCAGTAGCAATCCAGGTGTATGACAATATTAGATGCTTTGAAGTGCAATCGCGAGTGTCTAATTAATCAACGCTAAAGTATGCTGTATTTATAGACTTCATTATGAAGCGGTGAGGGTGAAGTGGCGAAGTGCAAAGGAAGTACCAATAACAATAAGCTAGAATAATTGGTATTATTCCTGTTAGACTTAAAAGACTAGATCAGAGGAGCAGGAAATAGTTAATTGCTACAAATGACTCAGTGTTACTTTCAGTTTTGAGGTTACAGATAGCCAGTACCGATTCCCATGTCAAATTGGAATAAAATATATCGGGAGATGGTGTGCCGTGAATAAAGTAGATATTTAATTCTAGTGAAGACCGGTGCTGTGTGCAGGAGACGGGTGTTACGAACTTCCGTCCACAACCCCAAGAGGACGACCAACGGGCCACCCAGACAGAAGAAAACATCATGAACGACCTACACCTGGAGACTGGACCTAGAGGATCGACCCAGGACTATACCACCACCATGGTGGCTTAAGCAACCACTGTCAACCCGGAAGGAGAGGAAGAGGTCTCCAAGATGATAGATAAGTGAACCATAATTAGTATGCATGTGTAGGATCGGGGGCTGTTACGCAGAAATACAGTGATTAAATTTGTAAATATAGTAGGAGACATGATTACGGCTCATCAGGCCATTTATTGAAATGTCATTTTTATATATATTCAAGTGTAAGGCATATATATTTTATTGTAAGAAGCAAGGATTAAGTAAGCTTATGTGGTAGGATGTAGTATACATAGTAGTACGGGAGCTTGTTTATGAGCTTAGACCAGTGTTGCTTGGTGTCTGGCGTCGAAAAAAAATCTGCTTGTAAATATGGGTTACTTAAGACAGTATTCCATTTCTCTATATTGGGAAGGGTAGTCTGATCTGCGTAACGTAGAGCATGCATGCTGCCTGGATTCGATGTTTACTTCAATGCTTGCTTTTATTTGATCAACTGTGGGTGTAATGAAACTACACCGTCGGCTGTGTCATGAATATCTGCGACCCGTTTTACTCTGCCAACTAAGGGTTTGAACCCTAGACTTGAGGGTTAGCAGGAACACGTCAGATGGATTGACGGTGATGTTTTATGTGAATAACAGGGCAAAGTACTTTACATGTTATAAATGAGACCCATGGCGGTCTGTTGCTTGTGTTGGATATATAGAATGTGATGTAATTCCTCACTCATTATATGGCTATTAGTTTGTCATGAGTAGAGGAGGGTAAAAGCCCCTTGTGTAGGAGCTCTGAGCGCTTGGAAACTAGGCTGTGTTACATTATTTTGTAGTGAGGGAGGTTTCACTTGCGAGACTTGGAGGTCATTCCCCCAGCCCGCATGACCGTAGGGGGGGGGGGGGGCGCTCGCAGCCATTTTTAAAGGGCTAGGTTAAGAAGAATTCTTTCTTTTCAGGCAAGACGTGTATGCGACAGCGGTTCTTTCTTTCTTTCTTTTTTTTACTTGTTAATAGAGGTGTCTTATGTAGGAACTGGGGCACTAAGGAACTAGTTTAATTAGTATATCTTGTAAATATAATGATTGTTAAATGGACCTGTGTTAGCATCTATACATATATTTCTATGCGAGATAGGGAAAGATATGCCTGTAGTAGTAGATTCGAACTTGCTATTTGTTGTGTGTACTCCCCAAATATGTGTGGGGACCTTTTCGATGGCTTTATTTCTGCAAGACAGTTCTGACCCTACCATGATGTCTTTTTATTTGTAGGTATAGTGGTGCTGTTCCGTGTAAGAGACACATCCTTTCTTTTTTAGGTTCACTGATCATCTCCTCCGCACAGCATCATCAAGCTATTGTATATTTTTTGTCTTTGAAATTATAGATGTAAGCCTTTGGGGCATTTATTTTAGCACTACTAGTGCAATCAATTGTAAAGAAAAACTGATTTATGAATACAGAAACTTATGCTTGAAAAAAATTAAGTAAAGCGACAGTGTTCCTCATTTCATAATTTAATGTAATAGCATAATTTCCTAAAACCCATGCTCTTGTCACAAGAACCCTGTAAAAGACCTTCTGCCGACTGCAGTTAGGCTGGTGCATTTATCTAGTAACAGGTAAGAAGGTAAGTTCGATTATGCATTGTTGTTTATGCCCTGTAGGGTACAATATGTTAGAAGAAATCATAAGGAGGGTAGGGTGGGACAAGAAGAGAGAGTTAAAGAACAATGATGTACTGGGGGGAGGGTACATTAAATACAAATGGTCAGAGAAAGCAAAACAGTAATTGAATAAGATAATAAAAGAGGAGTTACAATTAGTAAGGTATGGGTGGGAGGTTGCGTTGGAGGAAAACAACATAGATAGAGCCTTAGAACTGAATTTATACCCAATCAAAAGGGTAACTCAGATAGACAGGTGCATGGTGAGTAAGAGGATAGAGGGGGAAGGCTGGTACAGTAAGGAGTGTGAGAATTTGCAAAATAGGGTTATGGGTGTGTTAAGAGAGTGTAGAAGAAAAGGTGGGAGTACAGAAAGAGAAGTTTTCTGTAAATTAAGGACAGACTACAAAAGGGAAATCAGTGAGAGAAAAAAGTTATGGATGAAAGAACAAACGGAAGCGATAAATAAAGAGTGTAGGACGAATAACATGGAAAAAATTTGGGAGAGAATAAACAGAATTAACAAGGGTGGAAGGAGATTTGAGAATCCAAGTATCGAGGATAAGCAGTGGGTGAACTATTTTAGTGAACTACTTGCAGGTGGGGGGAAGGAATGGTATAGAGAGATAGGGGGGGTTTCGATACGTGAACTGGACAAAGAAATTTCAAATGAAGAAGTTATGGAAGTGATAGGTAAAATTAGGGGTAGGTCTGCAGGAGGATGCAATGTATTAATAATAAGTTTTGGAAAGAATTAAGCAAATTTGGGCTGATGATAGAGGGCATAGTGAAGTTATTTAACAAGATTTTTGAGGGGGGAAAGTATCCAGAAGAATGGGAAACAGGAATTGTATGTCCAATATACAAGAAAAAGGATAATAAAAACACCACTATTATAGGGGTATAACGTTGTTAGATTCTCTAAGTAAAATTTATATAGGAGTTTTAGCAAACAGATTAAGAGACTGGGCTGAAGAGAATTCGGTTTTGTCAGATTTCCAAAGGGGCTTTAGAAAAGTAAAAAGAACGGTAGACAACATGTGTAATGATAGTGAAGATGATTTTAGATTAAATACACGAGTATGGGAAGAGGCAAAATTTATGTAGCGACAATTGATTTTGAAAAAGCGTTTGATACAGTAAACAGAAGTGCGTTAGTAGAAAAATTGGGTAGGATGGGGGTTTCTGGGAAGATGATACGTGCAGTGGAGGCGATATATAAGGAGGTCAGGTGCTGTGTTAAGTTGGAGAAAAACAGGTTAAGTAGGCCATTACAGTGTAAGGTGGTTTTAACACAAGGTTGTAAATTATCCCCAGTGTTGTTTATTTTATTCATTAATGACATTTTGGGTGGACACGGTGGGAATAATTGGCTGGCACCGGTTCTAAATGGGATGGAGATACCGGATCTGATTTTTGCGGATGATGTGATATTGCTTACTTTAACTGCTGGTGGGATGCAGCAAAGTTTAAAAGCAGTGTCAGAATATGCAAAGGAATGGGCCATGAAAATTAACGGGAATAAATCTAAAGTGTTAGTAATGTAGAAACTTAAAGGAGAAAAAAAAATTACTTGGATGGTCCAGGGAGAGAGGATAGAACAAGTAAATAAGTTAGAATACTTAGGAGTGATTTTAAACAGAAGAGGGACATGGGAGGAGCAAATTAAGAGAGCTACGGGAAAGTGGATGGCAGCCTTAGCCTTAGTCAGAATTTTAGTGGCTAAATTTCTGGGAATAAGCTATAAAACTGTGAGGTTAGTCTGAAGATCAGTAGTATTTGGCAGGGTAATGTATGGGGCAGACGTATGGAGGCTGGAGGTAAAGAGGGTTAACTTAAGACAAATTATGAATAAATTTGGTATGGCAGTGATGGGGCTCCACCAGTGCACAGAAAATGCTGGGGTGGAATGAATGTGCGGAGAAGAAATAGAGGTTGAGTATGTGAAAAGAGTAGACAAATACTGGATGGGTTTGAAAAGAGGGGAAGGAGGGAGGGTGCTTCAGGCTGCGTACTAACAACAAAAGAAAAGCATGTATAAGGGGTGCTGGATAGAAAAAATTAAACTATACTTGGAGAGGGTGGGACTGGGGTACATGTGGGAAGAGGTTTGGAAGAAGAAGGAAGTTAGGGGACAGAGGGTGCTTTTAAGGAGGGTCAGAGATATTCAAAGACAGAAATTGATTGAAGAGTGTAGGAACAGAGGATCACTTAGTGTTTTTACAAAGTAATTGAAGTGTCAGTGTTAAATATTAGGAATGTACGAGGCGTGTTTTTTAAGTAAGGTCCATTTGAAAAGTACACAGCGAAAGGTTATTTAAAAAAAGTAAAGTTATTTTCAGAAACTACATATTTCACTCAATTTTTCGACATAGTTGCCAAGTTTGTTCAAACCCTTATCATACCTCGTAACTAATTTTAAAATACCCTCTTCATAGAAACTTGCCGCCTGCTCCGATAACCAAGAGTTCACTTCCGTTTTCAAGTCGTCGTCATCATTGTAATGGTTGCCACTGAGGTGATGTTTGAGGTTGAGGAACAGATGGTAATCGCTCGGTGGAAGATCAGGACTGTAGGGTGGGTGGTCTAAAACTTCTCAGCCAAAACTGTCCAATAAATCGCGGGTCTGACCTGCAGTGAGGTCTTTCATTGTCATGGAGAAGGACAATTCTCTTTGTCAGCATGCCGCATCTTTTGTTTTGAATCGCTCTGCGTAGCTTTCTCAGGGTTTGGCAGTATGCTTCTGCATTGATAGTGGTTCCTCATTGCATGAAGTCGACCAACAAAACACCATGCCTATCCCAAAACACTGACACCATGATTTTGCACCGGGACAGAGTCTGTTTGGCCTTCAACTTTACAGGCGAGTGTGTGTGTCTCCATTCCATGCTTTGTTGCTTTGATTCGGGCGTGATATGCGAAACCCATGTTTCGTCTCCAGTTACGATCTGACTCAAGAAGCCGTCACCTTCTTTGTCATAACGAGTCAAGAACTTCATCGCACACTCAAATCTTTGGTTTTTATGGTCCTCTGTTAGGAGTGTCGGGACCCAACGGGAGCACAGTTTCCTAAACTTTAGGTGTTCAGAAACAGTGTTGTAAAGCACTGATTTCGACACGTCACGAAACTAGTTTGAGAGACCTGTTATTGTGATTCGCCTGTTCTCACGAATCTTTGCTTCAACTGAAGCTATCAAATTGTCAGTAATCAAAGAAGGGTGACCGGGGCAGTCCTCATCATGGATGTTGTCACGGCCATCTTTGAATTGTCGTACCCACCTACGCACTTTGCTTTCACTCATAACAGTATCACCGTACACTTCACAAATCTGTCAATGAATTTCTGCAGCAGACAGGTTTCTTGCTGACAAAAACAGTATCACTGACTGAACCTCACACGCGGTGGGCGAGTTGATAGTCTTAAACATTTTGAAAGCACAGAACAGAACCGTACAGGTTAGCTACAGAGCTGAAACTGAGCACAGTCGTTCTCGAGGCATGCCGGTACACGACGCATGCACTCGTTGCGATATGCGCGCGAAGTACTATTGTCTACAACAAAACGGACCTTACTTCAAAAACACGCTTCGTAGATAGGTTGAACAGAGGAGGATTACTATGGGGGCTGATCAGGTTATACAAGAATAAGGGATGGACAAAGGGTAAAGAAACGGAAAAGGTAAGAAATAAACTTTTGAGTGCCAATAAACAGGAATTATTAGAAAAAGGGGATGAGCGAAAAATCGTGGAGTGGATTAGCCAAGAATGGGAGAACGGGAAGGAATTAAATAGGTATTTATGTGCGGTAAGGAGAGTTCGTGAAATAAAAGTTAAAAGAGGAAAATCCTGTTATTAGTTCTAAAGTGAATTTTTACACTGTGTTTTCGGAAGAAATTAGTAATTTTATAGACATCACTGTTGAAAGTAAAAATAGATGAAATATTAGCTTTGGGTTTTTCTTCTGTAAGAGTGGTCTTAAGATGGTGCCTAAATTTATTGATTATCTGCTCTATAAATGATCTATTATAGCCATTCAATTTGGTGATTGACCCTTATAATATTGAGTTCGTTGTTGAGGTCTTTCTTTGTCATAGGTATCGTGAAGGCATGGTGGATCATGCTATTAAATGCTGCACATTTGTGTGTTTGGGGTTGTATGGAGTAAATCTAATGACAAGAGGCTGGTGTATTTGAGCACCTTCAAATACCACTGGACTGAGCCAGTATCAAAGCTGCCAAGTCGGGGTCAGAAGGCCAATGCCTCAAACATCTGAGCCACTCAGCCTAAAACTTCAGTCCCACAGGAGTTCTTTTATGTGCCAGTAAATCCACCAGCTTGAGGCTGACATATTTGACCACCTTCAAATACTATTGGGCTGAGCTAAGATCAAACTTGAAAAGTTGGGTCAGAAGGCCAGCATCTCAACTGTCTGAGCCACTTAGCCCGGCTTTTCCGTAATTTATTGAAGTAACAGTAGAGGACTTAAACATACATTACTTGTTCATATTTGTTCATAACATTACCAATATTGTACATATAAGCATATGATTTAAAGTGATTTGATAGAATCTGACAATGATCTTGTAGAACTAAAACATGCCATTCTTTGTTTAATAGTGTGTGTGTGTGTGTTTTTTTACAATTACATTATAGTGTTATGTTTTGAACTAATGTCTTTGACACATGGAAAAGGTTTTAAGTTACATTAACTAAGTCGACACTGGCAAGTACGGCTTCCTTCTTAAAAAAATTATTTGGCCAGTCAAGCAAATTACAAAGCCAAGAACTCAGATCACTAAAAACAAGTAATTTTCACAATCTTTCAAACATTTCTGGAAATATTAGTTTGAAAAAAACTAAAAATAAAAAAATAAAAGAGGGAGAGAGAAAATCATGGTTCATGTTTGTGGGTTACTGTAGTCACATCCTAGTTCGTTAACCATGGGCAACGGCTGAGTGGCCTAGTAAGTGGTCCTGAAAGTCGGGATACCAGTTGCTATGGAATGGGAGTGGGTATCTTGGACATATTCTGAGTCATGGCCCTCCTTGTGCTCAGGCGGCTAGGACTATACAATCCACCGGTGGTCCATAACCCGTTAGAGGAGAGATCCTCACTTGGACTATGTGCAAGTAGGGTAGCATCCTGCTTCATAAATTTACCGAGCTCAGAACATTTTAAGCAAACCTCGGACCTATGGGAGTAATGGAGTCCCACTCCCATTTGACAGGCGAGGGACTCCTTGGAAACAACTTGGCGAACGAAATGGAATTTGATGGGGAGCTATCAATATTAATGGGGCTTATGGAAGAAAGAAGGTAGACCTGGCTGAGTCAGCAAAGAGGATGCATCTGGATGTGCTACGAGTAAGTGGCATTCAGGTAAGGGGAGATAATGAAGAGATAGGAGATTAAGTGTACTTGACGGGTGTTAGAAAGGGAAGGGCAGAGTCTGGGGTAGGGCTCTTTATCCGGAATACCACTGCACGCAACATAGTTTCTGTTAGGCACGTAAATGAGGGAATGATGTGGATAGATTTGTCAGCTGGAGGAAGTAGGACAAGAATTGTGTCTGTGTATTCACCATGTGAGGGTGCAGATGAGGATGGACAAAGTTTTATGAAGCATTGAGTGACATCGTGGTCAGGGTCAACAGCAAGAACAGAATATTGCTAATGGGTGATTTCAATGCAAGAGTTGGGAATAGAATTGAAGGATACGAAAGGGTGATTGGTAAATGTCGGGAAGATATGGAAGCTAATGGGAATGGGAAGCGTTTGCTGGACTTCTGTGCTAGTATGGGTTTAGCTGTTACGAATACATTCTTCAAGCAGTGTTCTCCCTAGAAATTTTTGTCAGCCGGGTGGCAGGAATAAGTAGCCGGGTGGGGGAATACTACTTCAGAAATGAGTGATAGAATTTCAATAAATAAATTGTTTATTCCCCTCTGGTTGATATAGGTGGGGCACATGCTTGGATTAACAATAATATCAGAGAGGTAAACATAAACTGAAAAATTGATTTCACTGTTATCACCAAAAAAAAAGACAAAATAAGATATATCTTTTTCTACCATTAAAAAATTGAAATTTACTTTTAGCATGACATTTTATATGTTGATTCTTCTTTTCTTCTTTGAGGCCCAGTTGTCTGCAGCTCTTACATAATTGAATTCTGTTGAGTCTGGTCCCTCTAGTGAAATCAGCATCAAATTGTTGAGTGTGCTCTGCTTCATACGATTCCTCAAAGAGCTTTTATCTCTCTTCAAAGCCAGCTGTGCTCACGGGTATGGACAGTCCAATAGCAGCTAGTCTTGCTAAATTCGGAAAAGATTCCTTAAGCTCACATGTTGTTGCAAACTTCATCATTATTTGTTTAGGTCTTAATCCAATGTAGGACTCTCCTTGGAATATTTTTGATGCAACAGACCATTCCAGTTTAGCGCTATTGTAATTTATGACTGGAGGGCTTCCCATTTTAGAGTAGAAATCAAGAAGCAACTCAGAAGCTTCATTCTGATCTTGACTTTTTGCATTAAACACTCTTGAAAAGCAGGACATGATGGACATATCTGGAAATCTGTGTTCTAGATGTTGGATAACAGTATCTATGTATTTGCTATAAATTTTTGTCTTGAAGGTCACAACATTGACTCTGAATAAGTGATGTGGAAGTCTGACCATTCACCAGCAAGATTGTGACAGACTATGAAAATGATTTCCTGGAGTGTCTTTCAACTGTAAGACACTGAGTTTTGTGGCTTCTAAGATTGGCTCAATTTCTGTCAAGTCAATATCTTGCGTTTGCCAAGCTCTAGACAATGTGCACAGAAGAGGTAAGATATCTGAAAGCATCATAAATTGCAGCTAAGAAATTGTATGTCTTCATGAACTTGCTTAAGCCTTCAGCTGTAATATCATTCCGTTCAGTGGCCTCCCTTTCAAGTGCAACAACAACACTAACCACAGATCTTCTTAGAGACTGTACAGTAGTCATGAGACAACCATCTAGTATCACTAGCCAATTTTAGTTTAATTTGAGGGCTGTCCATGATATTCTGGATTTCAGTTAAACCAGCCATCCTGACTGAGGAATTTTGAAAAAAGAAAAAGAGTTGTCTTAAAATGTCATTAAACCTCACTAAATAAGGCACTTCAGCTGCTGCCTGGGCACTAGCAAGTGCCAATCTGTGGTTAATGCAGTGACAGTTTACCATGAGTCCATGTGTTTTCTCTCTTAGCAGTGTTGCTACTCCCTTTTGCTTACCAATCATGACAGCTGCCCCATCAGATCCTAGAACTACCAAATTACAAGTTTTTAACCCTAAATTTTCAAGGATTTCAGTTAGTTTATTTGTTATGGCCTCAGTTTTACCATCAATGATGTTGCAAGTTGACACAAAACTAACATTAACCTCTTTTTCAAGTTAGTTGACATATTTTATGTACACAATAAGTTGCTTCATTACAGAAATATCTGTAGTTTCATCACACAGAACACTGAAATAATCTGCTCAATGTACGTTCTTTAATATTTCACATCTAATTTCTGAAGCTATAACATCAAGTAACTCCTGCATTATTCTTTCTGAAGTATAATTAGCATTATCACCAGTATTAAGATGCTTTAGATACCCATAGCCTCACATTGTTTGAGCAATTTTCCGTATAATGTAGTATGTGGTAGCTCATTTTTTGCCAACCAATACATTGATCTTAGGGCTCCGAGAAAAGCATCTCTCTGTAAATTGTTTAAAATAGAAACTGATTTTTCTATTTGCCCAAATCCAGTTTCTTCGAATGCATGTCTTTCACTTAAATTTGAACAAGAATCGGTATGCAGCTTGCTTTGTTCATGGTCAACTAAACTCTCCTTTTGAAGTCTTGCACACCGTATAGTCACCCAAGTCACTTCCTTCTTTGTCGGTTTCTTCAGTGAACATTTTATACATGTGGAACAAAACATACCATTTTCTTTCACAACTAACCACGTAAATTGCTTAAACCAGTCATTGGTGATGTGTGTGTTTAGAAGTGTTTAGAAGAATATTTCACTTGTGGTTTTTCATTTTGAATACTTTCCACTTCACCAGATGAGCCGGCCTCAGCAATGTCCTTTTCGGAAATCTCTCCTGGTGTTGAATTATTACTTTTACTAGGTTCTTTCTTAAAGAAACTTAGAAGAGTAGATGTTTGACGAGATTTCCTGCTCATTTTGAGAACACAGAATTTGGCGTCAAAAACACAAAGAAATGAAACGGGCAGTTCATTTAGGTAATTCCCGCCAAGAGATTGAAAATAATACCAATATTCGTGATGAATTGGAAAGTAAAGCACAAATGGAAAACACTGACAACAATAGTTAAAATGTAATTAAATCGGAACTATAATTCAACTGAAGTCCATTTTAGCAGTAGTAAATGTTAAAGAAACCAAAAGAACACCGAACAAACAGATTTGCTTCGAAAACAACTAAGTTGGTGACACTGAACACTAACACATAATCTATCAATTCGTATGTTTCATATTCGATTGCAAAACAAGATTTTCCATCAAAATGGCTGCCATAGCAAATGCGCAATACCAAATATTGTATGGAAGTATTTGGTAAAATGTTGTGATAAGCTAGCGATGGAGTGGAGTCGAGAAAGTCTGTCTCGAGTTGAGTTCTATGCCTGGAAATGGATACTGCGCCGGAATCGAGTCCATGGGAATACGCATCGGTAATCTCTGACCGTTCGTAAAATTAGTTGTAACAACGAAACTAGCGGGAATGAAATCGTGATGTAACGAAGGAAGTGTGTTTAAAATAACACTTAATGACTCCAAGACAATGATATGGTTCAATATATGTGAAGTACATACATTTCAAATCAAGAATAAAATAATGAACAAAACCCCAAACTCGGTTAAATCTTAACTTAGGATAATCTCAAATATTAGTGTGGTATTCATGTTACCACTTCATGAAATTAAGTGTGGAAGGACTGAATGTCAGTAATTTCTGTGTAGCTGCTAGTGATATTGTTGTCCGGCCGAGCGGCTCAGACTGTTGTGGATCTGGCCTTCTTACCACAACTTGGCAGGCTCGATCCTGGCTCAGTCCGGTAGTAATTGAATGTGCTCAAATATGTCAGCCTCGGTACATTTACTGGCACGTAAAAGAACTCCTACAGGACACAATTCCGGCACCTAGGCATCTCCGAAAACCGTCCAAAGTAGTTACAGGTACGTAAAGACAACATTATTATTATCAGCATAACACTGTTAATGAGTTCACCAAGGTGACTGGGAGGATGCCGGTTCCAAGCATCACATTGGGATGCATGACTTTAACAATGCTGCTGCAACAGATAATCCTCTCCAATTGATTCGTAAATGTATTTCTACATTGAGAAAATGTAGTTAGAATTTTGTGTTTTAGAATGCTACTAATATATCACAATCACCATCTCGTTCTTATAATGGTCTCTAACGATCCTGGCCAATATTATACGGTGTATTTCTTCCATTTGTACTGCATGGAATTCGTTATAATCGTTATTAATTCAAGTACTGACAGAGAATTTTGAACATCTGGTGTTCTACCGCTCGTTCATAATCGTGTATCATCGTGCTTGGCCACTCCGTTGCTGTGGAGTGGCGTGCGGGTTTGTGACGTCATACGGAATCGAGACGAGTGCTTGCAAGCGATTCTACGTTGATCCAAGAGCCGCTCACGCACAACGCAACGTTATAGTGAAGCAAAACACTTAAACTCCAATGTAATTATGCTGACAACAATGAATTTTTATCATTTAAATAAACGGTTTCACAATATTTATATTTTAATTCGAAACAACCAATGACTCAACTATGTGTTCAAATAATGTAACTAGCACATATCTAGGTTATGTTAGCCGGGCGGTCTGTAAAAACAGCCGGGCAGTGCGCCCATTAAAAAGGTCCTGGGGAGAACACTGCTTCAAGCATAAGGCTATTCACCGCTACACATGGGAGGCTAGGGGTACCAGATCCATAATAAGACTATATCTTAACCGACTTCGAATTCAGGAAATCTATAATACCAATATAAATGGTCCGTTATTGGACATTATAAATTTTCCAGCTAACTCATTCTTGGTTGCCAGCGTTTCGCCCTCGTGTGCTAGGGTGGGCTCATCAGTTGGTACCTAGCACACCTACCAATACGCTGGCTAGTGCATACCGTGGAGGCCACTGCGTAGGCTAACTGGAGCCACCAGCAGTGCCAATGCACTGCGAGACTTTGTCTCATTATCAGAAATTGATGCCTGCTTGGCCATCAGATGATATAGATGTTATTCCCATAGGGAATTTGAAATATTTGTCCTGAATGAGTAAATTTATAATACCAATATAAATGGTCCGTTATTGGACATTATAAATTTTCCAGCTAACTCATTCTTGGTTGCCAGCGTTTCGCCCTCGTGTGCTAGGGTGGGCTCATCAGTTGGTACCTAGCACACCTACCAATACGCTGGCTAGTGCATACCGTGGAGGCCACTGCGTAGGCTAACTGGAGCCACCAGCAGTGCCAATGCACTGCGAGACTTTGTCTCATTATCAGAAATTGATGCCTGCTTGGCCATCAGATGATATAGATGTTATTCCCATAGGGAATTTGAAATATTTGTCCTGAATGAGTAAAGTTATAATACCAATATAAATGGTCCGTTATTGGACATTATAAATTTTTCAGCTAACTCATTCTTGGTTGCCAGCGTTTCGCACTCGTGTGCTAGGGTGGGCTCATCAGTTGGTACCTAGCACACCTACCAATACGCTGGCTAGTGCATACCGTGGAGGCCACTGCGTAGGCTAACTGGAGCCACCAGCAGTGCCAATGCACTGCGAGACTTTGTCTCATTATCAGAAATTGATGCCTGCTTGGCCATCAGATGATATAGATGTTATTCCCATAGGGAATTTGAAATATTTGTCCTGAATGAGTAAATTTATAATACCAATATAAATGGTCCGTTATTGGACATTATAAATTTTCCAGCTAACTCATTCTTGGTTGCCAGCGTTTCGCCCTCGTGTGCTAGGGTGGGCTCATCAGTTGGTACCTAGCACACCTACCAATACGCTGGCTAGTGCATACCGTGGAGGCCACTGCGTAGGCTAACTGGAGCCACCAGCAGTGCCAATGCACTGCGAGACTTTGTCTCATTATCAGAAATTGATGCCTGCTTGGCCATCAGATGATATAGATGTTATTCCCATAGGGAATTTGAAATATTTGTCCTGAATGAGTAAATTTATAATACCAATATAAATGGTCCGTTATTGGACATTATAAATTTTCCAGCTAACTCATTCTTGGTTGCCAGCGTTTCGCCCTCGTGTGCTAGGGTGGGCTCATCAGTTGGTACCTAGCACACCTACCAATACGCTGGCTAGTGCATACCGTGGAGGCCACTGCGTAGGCTAACTGGAGCCACCAGCAGTGCCAATGCACTGCGAGACTTTGTCTCATTATCAGAAATTGATGCCTGCTTGGCCATCAGATGATATAGATGTTATTCCCATAGGGAATTTGAAATATTTGTCCTGAATGAGTAAATTTATAATACCAATATAAATGGTCCGTTATTGGACATTATAAATTTTCCAGCTAACTCATTCTTGGTTGCCAGCGTTTCGCAGTGGCCTCCACGGTATGCACTAGCCAGCGTATTGGTAGGTGTGCTAGGTACCAACTGATGAGCCCACCCTAGCACACGAGGGCGAAACGCTGGCAACCAAGAATGAGTTAGCTGGAAAATTTATAATGTCCAATAACGGACCATTTATATTGGTATTATAAATTTACTCATTCAGGACAAATATTTCAAATTCCCTATGGGAATAACATCTATATCATCTGATGGCCAAGCAGGCATCAATTTCTGATAATGAGACAAAGTCTCGCAGTGCATTGGCACTGCTGGTGGCTCCAGTTAGCCTACGCAGTGGCCTCCACGGTATGCACTAGCCAGCGTATTGGTAGGTGTGCTAGGTACCAACTGATGAGCCCACCCTAGCACACGAGGGCGAAACGCTGGCAACCAAGAATGAGTTAGCTGGAAAATTTATAATGTCCAATAACGGACCATTTATATTGGTATTATAAATTTACTCATTCAGGACAAATATTTCAAATTCCTTATGGGAATAACATCTATATCATCTGATGGCCAAGCAGGCATCAATTTCTGATAATGAGACAAAGTCTCGCAGTGCATTGGCACTGCTGGTGGCTCCAGTTAGCCTACGCAGTGGCCTCCACGGTATGCACTAGCCAGCGTATTGGTAGGTGTGCTAGGTACCAACTGATGAGCCCACCCTAGCACACGAGGGCGAAACGCTGGCAACCAAGAATGAGTTAGCTGGAAAATTTATAATGTCCAATAACGGACCATTTATATTGGTATTATAAATTTACTCATTCAGGACAAATATTTCAAATTCCCTATGGGAATAACATCTATATCATCTGATGGCCAAGCAGGCATCAATTTCTGATAATGAGACAAAGTCTCGCAGTGCATTGGCACTGCTGGTGGCTCCAGTTAGCCTACGCAGTGGCCTCCACGGTATGCACTAGCCAGCGTATTGGTAGGTGTGCTAGGTACCAACTGATGAGCCCACCCTAGCACACGAGGGCGAAACGCTGGCAACCAAGAATGAGTTAGCTGGAAAATTTATAATGTCCAATAACGGACCATTTATATTGGTATTATAAATTTACTCATTCAGGACAAATATTTCAAATTCCCTATGGGAATAACATCTATATCTTCAGGAAATCTGTTAGGAATGTACGAGTTTTTCGCGGATTTTCGATGATACAGACCACCATCTGATCTGTAGTGAACTAAGTATCTCTAGGCCTAGGGTAGAGAAAGTGAAATCTGTCTGCAAACGAATAAGGGTAGAAAATCTCCAGGACGAGGAAATTAGACAGAAGTACATGGATATGATTAGTGAGAAGTTTCGAACAGTAGACAGTAAGCAGGTTCAGAATATAGAAAGTGAATGGGTGGCATGCAGGGATGCTGTAGTAGAAACAGCAAGGGAATGCCTAGGAACAACTGTGTGTAAAGATGGGAAAAGGCGAACATCTTGGTGGAATGATGAAGTGAGAGCAGCCTGTAAACGTAACAAGAAGGCTTATCAGAAATGGCTCCAAACAAGGGCCGAAGCAGACAGGGATTTGTACATAGATGAAAGAAACAGAGCGAAACAAATAGTTGTTGAATCCAAAAAGAAGTCAAGGGAAGATTTTGGCAATAACCTGGAAAGGCTAGGTCAAGCAGCAGGGAATCCTTTCTGGACAGTAATAAAGAATCTTAGGAAGGGAGGGAAAAAGGAAATGAACAGTGTTTTGAGTAATTCAAGTGAACTCATAACAGATCCCAGGGAATCACTGGAGAGGTGGAGGGAATATTTTGAACATCTTCTCAACGTAAAAGGAAATCATCCTGGTGGTGTTGCAAACAGCCAAGCTAATGGGGAGGAGGAAAATGATGTTGGTGAAATTATGCTTGAGGAAGTGGAAAGGATGGTAAAAAAAACTCCATTTTCATAAGGCAGCAGGAATAGATGAAATTAGACCTGAAATGGTGAAGTATAGTGGGAAGCCAGGGATGAAATGGCTTCATAGAATTGTAAAATTAGCGTGGAGTGTTGGTAAGGTACCTTCAGATTGGACAAAAACAGTAATTGCACCTATCTATAAGCAAGGGAACAGGAAGAATTGCAACAACTATCAAGGTATCTCACTGATTAGCATACCAGGCAAAGTATTCACTGGCATCTTGGAAGGGAGGGTGCGATCAGCCGTTGAGAGGAAGTTGGATAAAACCAGTGTGGTTTCAGACCACAGAGAGGCTGTCAGGATCAGATTTTCAGTATGCACCAGGTAACTGAAAAATGCTACGAGGGGAATAGGCAGTTGTGTTTATGTTTCGTAGATCTAGAGAAAGCATATGACAGGGTACCGAGGGAAAAGATGTTCACTATACAGGGGGACTATGGAATGAAAGGTAGATTATTAAAATCAAGCAAAGGCATTTATGTTGACAATTGGGCTTCAGTGAGAATTGATGGTAGAATGAGTTCTTGGTTCAGGGTACTTACAGGGGTTAGACAAGGCTGTAATCTTTCACCTTTGCTGTTTGTAGTTTACATGGATCATCTGCTGAAAGGTATAAAATGGCAGGGAGGGATTCAGTTAGGTGGAAATGTAGTAAGCAGTTTGGCCTATGCTGATGACTTGGTCTTAATGGCAGACTGTGCCGAAAGCCTACAGTCTAATATCTTGGAACTTGAAAATAGGTGCAATGAGTATGGTATGAAAATTAGCCTCTTAAAGACTAAATTGATGTCAGTAGGTAAGAAATTCAACAGAATTGAATGTCAGATTGGTGATACAAAGCTAGAACAGGTTGATAATTTCAAGTATTTAGGTCGTGTGTTCTCCCAGGATGGTAATATAGTAAGTGAGATTGAATCAAGGTGTATTAAAGCTAATGCAGTGAGCTCGCAGTTGCAATCAGCAGTATTCTGTAAGAAGGAATTCAGCTCCCAGACGAAACTATCTTTACATCGGTTTGTTTTCAGGCCAACTTTGTTTTACGGGAGCGAAAGTTGGGTGGACTCAGGATATCTTATTCATAAGTTAGAAGTAACAGACACGAAAGTAGCGAGAATGATTGCTGGTACAAACAGGTGGGAACAACGGCTGGAGGGTACTGGGAATGAGGAGATAAAAGCTAATTTAGGAATGAACTCGATGGATGAAGCTGTACACATAAACTGGCTTCAGTGGTGGGGTCATGTGAGGCAAATGGAGGAGGATAGGTTACCTAGGAGAATAATGGACTCTGCTATGGAGGGTAAGAGAAGTAGAGGGAGACCAAGAAGACGATGGTTAGACTCGGTTTCTAACAATTTAAAGATAACAGGTATAGAACTAAATGAGGCCACAACACTAGTTGCAAATCGAGGATTGTGTGTGACGTTTAGTAAATTCTCAGAGGCTTGCAGACTGAACGCTGAAGGGCATAACAGTCTATAATGATAATGAATGAATGAATGAATGAATGAATGAATGAATGAATGAATGAATGAATGAATGAATGAATGAATGAATGAAGGGAGAAAATCTGTTTTTCAATGTTGTATGTCTGATACATTTTTACTGAATTCATAAGTGTTAGGTTCTTCAGTCTGGAGGTACTAATTTTGAATAAATAAATTTCAAAAGGTCTGAAAAAAGAATAGATATACTAACAAAATTATACCTGAAAAATGAACAACTTAACACCAACAACCAAGTAACGGAACCGCAACAGCTTGCATTCTATATTATCGTGGCCAGTAGAGAGGACTTCATTAACATCAGTTACAAAATTAAAGTTTTTAAGGATTTGAGTAGAAATTACCATAAATGTTTATGCATTTCTAAATATATGTGAGTGTGAATTGTTAAAATCTGATGATGTTCTTTCAAGAACGAAATATGTCATTCTATTTTAATAAAGTTGTTTCTTTTTCAAGTGTAATACTGTTACAATATGTTTTATTTTCCAGATAGTTTATAAATTTATTTATTCAAAATTAGTTTTGGCATAATGAAGAACAGTTATAAATCAACTGACTTTAAACTGAAATAGATGGCTTCAGATATTGCAAATTATTCAGCCAGTCAGGCAAATTACATAGCCAAAAGACTTAAATCACTCAAAATTAAATTGACAAATCCTTTGTCATCATCATCATCAACAACACCAATGTCCCTCTCCAGTCGCCCGGGTGTGGTTAACAAGCTTCCTCTACTCCTTTCTGTCCTTCCACTTTTCCTGCTCCATTACTTCCACCACATCCAATCCTGCCTCTCCGTCTATGTTCACTTGGCTTCTCTTTTTCTCTTTTCCACAGTGCATGACTACAGTTTTCTATTTACTAATTACATTCCTAACTCCTTCAGATTTTCATTCCAGATGTCCAGTGTTCTTTGTACTTCCTTTTCTCCCTTTCCCCAAATCACCACATCATCTGCAAATACCAAAGCATTCACTTCATCACTACTAATACTCTGTTTTACATGTTTTATGATTTCATCCATCAATATAATAAACAATAATGGCGACAGTGCACTTACTTGCTTGAGACCTTTTTTCGAATAAAATGTTTCAGTCACCACTCCCCACTTGTACACTGCCTTTACTGTCATAATACAACATTTTTATCTTATTAATGATTGATCTTGGTACATTCCTTTTCAGTAGACATTCCCATATATGTTTTCTCTTAACTGTATCATAAGCTTTTGCCAAATCCAAAAATAGTTCCTTTTTTCCCTTTCCCCAAATCACTACATCATCTGCAAATACCAAAGCATTCACTTCATCACTAGTGATACTCTGTTTTACACTTTTTATGATTTCATCCATCAATATAATAAATAGTAATGGCGACAGTGCACTTCCTTGCTTGATACCTTTTTTCGAATAAAATATTTCAGAGTCACCACTCCCCACTTGTACACTGCTTTCACTCTCGTGAATTCATGATACAACATTTTTATCTTGTTAATTAATGATTTTGGTAGGTTCCTTTTCCGTAGGTATTCCCATACATATTTTCTCTTAACTGTATCATCACCTTTTTCCAAATCCAAAAATACGAAGATGATTTCTTTGTTCCTTTCCAGGTGTTTTTCCATTACCATTCGCACTGTAAATATCAAGTCTATGGTTGATCTATTCGGTCTAAAGCCATATTGTTCTTCCTTTAACTGTGTTTCTATTATATCCCTCAGTCTTTTGTCTATGACTTTCTCCATTATTTTTAGCTCATGCGATAATAGAGTTATGCCTCTATAATTTTCACATTCCTTCCTATTTCCTTTTTGAACAATGGTACAATGCTTCCTTGTTGCCAATCTTCAGGTATCCTTTCATCCTTCCATATGGCATTGGGGGCTCAGTATAGTCACTGTAGTCCACTGCTTCTTTCTGCCTTAATCATGTCAGCATTGAATTAGTCTTTTCCACTTGCTTTACCTTTGGCCATTGTTTTCACTGCCCTTTCAAGTTCCAACCATGTTATCAGGTTCTCTTCTTTTTCTCCATCTATTATTTCCATTTTCTTACCTCCTCCTTCCTCTGAGCAGTCATCCTCATTATAATGGTTTTCAAAATATTTTGCCACCATCTTCTGATGACCCTTTTTTGTCATGTACTATGGATCCATCTTCTCTCTCTAATGTCTTGATTTTTTTCTAGATTTATTTTTTTTGATTTTATTACTCTGTATATTAGTTTCTGATTTCCTCGACTATCTTGCTCCATTTTGTTTGTAAACTCTCCCCAACATTTCTCCTTTTCTTCCTTGATACTCCTCTTTACTTGTAGTTTCAATCTTTTCTATTCCACACGTAACCTTTCCATCTTATTCTCATCCCTCTTGATATGTTTTCTTTCTTTTCCTTACCCATTTCTTTCTTCACCTTGTTCCCTTCTTTTATTTCTCTTTTTATTTTGTCTGTCCACCACTGTGTCTCCTTTCCCTTAACGTTTGCTTTTGTTTTCCCGCATACCTCAATTGCTGCTTCCACTGCCGTCCATCATATAGCAGTGGATACCGCACTGGGCTCAGATTGCGTTTTGACGAGAGCCCTTAAAGATGACGATGTACAGGCCATCATCGCAAATATAGCAACCAGAATATTACAAACTGGCGAAATTCCAAATTGTCTGCGGAATGCACGTACAGGTTTGTTATATAAGAAACACGACCCATCACTATCTGTTCAGTCATTAGGAAAGTAATAAAGAGTATTCGACAGTTGCCTACGTGAGTACATCCACTATAATGACCACCAGCGAGGATTCTGCTCAACTCGAGGCACTGTTATAAATACTTCCATTCTCGGCAAATTATTAAAATTTGCTAAACAGAGGAAAGAAGACATCACGGTAATTTTTTTTTTACATTCGAAAGGCATTTGACAATATCGGTCACAGCCACCTTCTAAACACTCTACAGTCCGAAGGAATACCTTCAATACTTGGGGACGTAATTTCCAACCTTCCGACTGGGGACGTCACTCAAATCGAAACGCAGAAGGGTAGAACAAAACCTATACTCATAAAGAGAGATGTGATGCAGGGATCTCCATTATCACCAGCCCTGTATAACCTAGCTGTTGATCATATCTTAGACGAGCTAAGCGAAGATAGTCTCTCGCGGCATTACGGGGCATCTCTGTCACCCAAACTACCACCTATAACCGTAATGGGCTTTGCCGACGACACCGTCATCATCGGGAAGAACAAAGAAGCCGCCTTAGATCTTACTCGACTAGTCTGCAGGAGGTTCGAAGAAATCCGTCTTGATATCAATCCTCAGAAGTGTACAGGGATATGTGTAATCCGCGGCGAGTTGAAGCAAGGGTCGCTATCCATGGAGGAAGACTGTAGGATTGACTTAACTGGAGACGGCGAACAAATTCGTTACCTTCAGGGATACTCTAGTGTTCGACGAGATTGCTGGAATGAAAGACCTTCACAATAAGCCCCAACTTCTAACATCGTCGCCACTGCTTAACGAAGACCAAAAGCTCATAGTACTGAATTCCTCAATCTGTCCCACCCTGATATGCCATTTCCTGACATGCAGTTTCAAGAAAATCTCACAGAAATTTTTATCCGATAGCAATGAAATGATTAAAAGTGCAACAAAGGAGATATTGCAGTTGCCGACGGATACTCCAGATGGCACGCTGTACACCGAAAATAAATACAAAGGACTTGCTCTTTTTAAAACTCGTGGGAAGTTTACCTACAATGCATTAATGCCTGCAACATCTTGCTTAAGACTGAAAATCCACTCGGGGTTGCTTCGAGGGATTCTCACGTGGAGAGTCGGGAATGTACAGAACGTCTAAAATGAACAAACGCTGATACCCGGGAAATAACCGCCAAGAACGGCCTGTACGATACTAAGAAGATCCGTCAAGAGCTACATGAACGTGAATTCACCTCGCGGTGTTCACTACCGCAAGAAGGACACTCGGAGTACAACTTTACAAAGAGTACACACCAGCAAACTCTTGGGTGCGAGATCATACCGGACTGTCTAGTATCGAGTGGAGAGTGGCTATAAAGATGACTGCTTATGTTTCTGCAGTGTGCTCGATGCCAGGCAGATCCCTGGACAACAACCTCTGTCGGCATTGCCATGGAGAGAAAGAAACTCTTGGTCATGTCCTGGGATTCTGCACACGCGGGGAGCTCCTAAGAAACATGCGACACCACCAGATCAGATCCTTCGTTGCCGAAGAACTGAGAAAGAAGGGATTCAATGAACATGCGGAGGTACACGGACTGGCCAAGAATGGTAGTTCACAGAGAACTGACATCATAGCCTTTAAAGACAACAGCTCTCAAGGATTCATCTTAGATCTGACTGTCAGGTTCAAGCACCATGGCGGTTAGCCAGAGGAGGTTAATCTAGAAAAGATTAACAAATACAAACCCACTATCCCTTACTACAAATCTAAATACCACGTTCAGGAAATCAAAATAATAGGGATAATGGTTGGAGTTCGCGGTACCGTACCTCATCACTTCGTTGCCACATGGAAGCGCTTCCAGATCCCAATGAAGCTCATCCCCAAAATTGCGACTCTCATCCTCTGAGGCTCCATCAAGATCCTGAGACATCACCTCTACAGCTACAGCTCTGAAATGCTGCACTAATTATACTGTTTTTTTATAATTTAAAGTTTCTTTCAATTAATAGATCTATACAGAAAATTTGATATGTTTTACCTTGTACTTAGTGGCAGCCTGTAAATACAGGAGGTTGTTCCTAAATAAATGGAAATATATATAATTTATTTATTCAAAATTAGTTTTGTCAGATTGAAGAGCCTAACAGTTATAAATTAACTGAGATGAAACTGAAAAGAGATGGCTTCAGATAGTACAAATTATTCAGCCACTCAGGTAAATTACGAAGCCAAGAGACTAAATGTGCTCAAATGTAAGTAAACAAAAACATAATAAAAAAATAATGTTTATCTTTGAACACCATTACCTGGTTTTGATACCAGTGGTATATAAATAATTCTTTGGTGTTAAATTCTTAGGTTTCCTATGATTTACACTGGATTTTATTTTGTAAGAATTAATTATATACTTCTGGTATCAAGATTAGGTAATGGTGTTCAAAGGTAAATATTAATTTTTATTATGTTGTTGTTTACTTACATTTATGGGTCCTGCCATGTCAATTTTAAATTTTGAAAACTTTATCTTCTTTTCAATTAATTACAATTTTTATCCTCCCTAAACTGTGTTATTCATTTGACATGGTTACTGCTCAACTAATTTCCTTAGCATTAGGCATAAATAAACATCCCTTCCTTTTAGCTTGTGGTTATGTGACCCATGCTTCCCATTGTTCTTACTGTGTTTGCTGAGATGTTAGGATGTAGTAGCTATGTAGAAATGAAAAGATTAGCACAGGACAGGGTGGCACGGAAGCAGCATCAAACCAATCTATGGACTGATGACTCAAAACAATATCATCATTTATCAATAAAAATAATGTGTTACAAGGTACAATTTAATTCAATTTATACTTTGCTCAATCAAATCATTAACATAAATTTAATCCTAAATAAACAACAACAACAATAAAACTACGAATATCTTCCATGAAAGGTGTTCACATAAACAAAAATTACATAACAGAATAATAAAGAAAACTAGCCAGTCCATTAATAGCTCATTAGACAACTCTTAAATAGTTTTCAAAAACGATTTAAATTATGATGATGATGATGATAATAATAATAATAATAATAATAATTGTACCGGGAGGTACACCTCAACTCCACACATTTAAAAGAAGCGCCCTAAGGAACACTATCTATCGAACAAATCTTGCAACAGCTAATGCATAAAGTTGGGACATCGACCAGAAGATGTCACTACTGAATAACTGAGTAATATGTTATTTTAAAGTTTCCTAAACTGATTGGATTTCTTTGCTTCGTTTTGATGTACATCAAGAAGTTTGAACTTTTCTCCATAGACGTCTACAAAAAACTGAGGTCATGCACTCTGGTGCAAAATGGAATAATTAGGTGATGAAAAGAAGTTTTGTGTTTATAGGTTTTATCAACAGAATTGACGTTCATTTATTTTGATACTTCAAGGTTTGCAGCACTTCCTTCTTACCCCGCCAGGTTTAGAGTCTGGCCAATAACAAATTTTCTGTAATTATTTGTAGGTTTTAGGTTTAACCAATAAAAATGAGAGGGTGTGTCCGGATTTAGTCCAGAGCCTTCTTGAACCCTCCTCTCAGGTATATAAGCTGCAGCTTTTTCAAGCTATCTTGTCTTATAGATCGTCGAGTTATTGAGTGTGTGTGTGTTAAGACATGAGGTGGGGTGCCTCATTCTTTGGCAGGCAGAACATCAGCCCAGGTAATGGCCATCAGTTTTACATCTCTGTAGCTATCTCTGCAAACCTACCCGAGGGAAAGGTTCTAATTTCTAACTATGTAATCAACCGTTTCCTAAAAATGTAAACTACTTCTTGCTAATGTAAAATTTCATAAAGACTTAAACTGTAGATCGGGACTGAGAGTGCGTTACCATCTCGAGTTCCCCTTCAATTTATCTTGAGGTGACTACGATTTTGTAACTGTTTCTCTTCCTGTAAAGCATTAATAAACTTTTCTTTCTAGTCACCTCAGTAGTGTGGGATTAGCCTCTGCATCATCGGGCCACAAGTCCAAGCAGGGTTTAAAAACTTGGTTTTTCAGGAGCGCAAGTGTACGCCTAAATACATTTTCGAGTTTGGGCCAGTAATTTAACCTGTTCTTCTTTTTCACGAAGGCCCAGTAGTATGGGCACTAAATACCCCTGTATAAAGGTATTGTAAATTGTAAATTGGGCCTAGAGAGGCCAAAAATTGTAAGGTTGGTGTAATGTTCCCTTGAATAGGCTGTAAGAAATTGGGAGCCAGCCTCCTTGGTAAAATTTGGAGAGCATGTAAGCTCTTTTCTGAGATTTGTGTAATAATGAGTGGTGCCTTTGGAAGGCCGTAAATTGTAATGGTTGGAGCAAAGTGCTCTGGAAAATTATTTATCAGGAGATATCCCTCCTTATATAACTAAACGCTATATTAGTGATGTTTTAAAATTGTAAATTTGCAGCTTGAAGCTCAAAGAACTTCAAAATTATCTATTCTCAGGTTTTCTACGATGTGCATTCAAGTTCTAAGGCCTCCGATTTTTTTTTCTCCAGACTGGAAAGAAATAGAAACATGTGCATTGTTTTAAAAGGAGCCCGCGTTCGTTGTCAAAACGTCACAGAGATGGCAGCACTATACGACAGGTGGATTTTTAGAGCCAGCCGCGAGAATGAGAACTGTTTTAGATACTTAAAATGGCGACGTTTTCCTTACGTGAACAGCGTGCAATCATTCGTTTTTTGAATTTGCGTGGTGTGACACCAATTGAAATTCATCGACAGTTGAAGGAGACATGTGGTGATGGAGTTATGGATGTGTCGAAGGTGCGTTCGTGGGTGCGACAGTTTAATGAAGGCAGAACATCGTGTGACAACAAGCCGAAACAACCTCGGGCTCGCACAAGCCGGTCTGACGAAAGTGGAGAGAATTGTTTTGGGGGATTGCCGAATGACTGTTGAACAGATCGCCTCCAGTGTTGGCATTTCCGTGGGTTCTGTGTACACAATTCTGCATGACGACCTGAAAATGCGAAAAGTGTCATCCAGGTGGGTGCCACGAATGCTGACGGACGACCACAAGGCTGCCCGTGTGGCATGTTGCCAAGCAATGTTGACGCGCAACGACAGCATGAATGGGACTTTCTTTTCATCGATTGTGACAATGGATGAGACGTGGATGCCATTTTTCAATCCAGAAACAAAGCGCCAGTCAGCTCAATGGAAGCACACAGATTCACCGCCACCAAAAAAAATTCGGGTAACCGCCAGTGCTGAAAAAATGATGGTGTCCATGTTCTGGGACAGCGAGGGTGTAATCGTTACCCATTGCGTTCCAAAGGGCACTACGGTAACAGGTGCATCGTACGAAAATGTTTTGAAGAACAAGTTCCTTCCTGCACTGCAACAAAAACGTCCGGGAAAGGCTGCGCGTGTGCTGTTTCACCAAGACAACGCACCCGCACATCGAGCTAACGTTACGCAAACGTTTCTTCGTGAAAACAACTTTGAAGTGATCCCTCATGCTCCCTACTCACCTAACCTGGCTCCTAGTGACTTTTGGCTTTTTCCAACAATGAAAGACACTCTCCGTGGCCGCACATTCGCCAGCCGTGTTGCTATTGCCTCAGCGATTTTCCAGTGGCCAAAACATACTCCTAAAGAAGCCTTCGCCGCTGCCATGGAATCATGGCGTTGACGTTGTGAAAAATGTGTACGTCTGCAGGGTGATTACGTCGAGAAGTAACGCCAGGTTCATCGTTTTTTTGGTGAGTAGTTAGTTAGAAAAAAAATCGGAGGCCTTAGAACTTGAATGCACCTCGTATTTTGGTGTCAAAATTGTCATTGTACCTGATTCCATGTTCTTTCACAAAGTGAAGAATTTTGTTAACAATTTGTTTTTCTGAAAAGAAATATAACCTTTATTTCAAAGTTTTAAAAGAATCTCTGATTTTCATAGATAAGACCCATTCAGCCAGCACCTTCTTTCACCTCTCTGCGTTCCACAGATAACCCTGGAACAATAATTATAATCCCCTAAATAGCTTTCAAAATCAATTTAACTTACAATAATAATAATAATAATAATAATAATAATAATAATAATAATAATAATAATAATAATAATAATAATAATAACGGGAGCACAAAAAATGAAACAACTAAAAGTAAACTACCGATTGTCACTGACCTAGTCAGGGCAGGCCGTGAAGCATGGCAGAAGAACAACAGACTGACTAGCCAACCTAAATCACACCAACAACAGAGTAATGGAATTGAGACAGACTGCATTCTATGCAAGAGTGGAGAGCAGTGAGGACTTCATCAAGATAAGTTCCAAAATTCAAGTTTTTTAAGGATTTAAATAGAAATAAACATAAATGCTTATACATTTCTAAATATATTCGAGTGTGATCTGATAGGTTCCGGATGTTCTTCCAAGAACGAAACATGTCATTCTATTTTAATTAAGTTGTTTCATTTCAGGTTTAAGCCTGTTACCATATTATGTTTTCTTTTTTTAGATAGTTCATAAATATATTCAAAATTAGTTTTGGCAGACTGAAGAACCTAACACTTTTTTAAATTACCTGAGTCGAAAATGAAAAGAAATAGCTTCAGTTATTACAAAACATTTTTATTATTAGCGTTATAATAATGAAGATATTTACGAATTTAACCTTTTCACCAAGTTCGTTATTGTTGAGCCATCATAATAATGAACTAGTTGGCGATAGTGGGTATGATTGTTTCTTTATTTTAAGCAGAAAAACTGTGTGGTCATTATCCTTACTGATCAGGAAGACTATCGAAATGAGAATAAATACATGAAGGAATGAGGGCAGAAGGGAATCACAGAAGAGGGGCTTGGAAATCTATGCCTTGAATGCTTTAACATGACTAAGCTGGAAGAAAACAAAATGTGATGGCCTACAATGTTGAAAGTACGTAAAATTAATCAATAGTAACATCATAATGACCGACTACTGAGATTAGTTGAGGTGTGCTTTGTCACTTCTGTTGCCATTCATCTGGTATTACTGCCTCAATAACTATCCTGTTAATGTCTGAAAGCTAGTATCAATAGTCTATGCATTTGCAGTAAATGTTGGTTAAAGAACAGTGAGTGGGACATTTAAAAATACTGTTAAGTAGGATTTTTTGGTACTGAAGAAATATATATTTTTAAAAATATAGTGATAATCATCTTGTAATGTATAAAAAATACTAGTCAAAGGTCACAGGCTGTCTCACTGGGATCCTTGCTAGACTGTACAGCCAGTAGCCCTACTGTAAGTGCTTGGCAACTTTTAATAACTCCACTACGAGGGACCAATGGAATTGGTAGGAGAGGTCCTTATAAATGGGAAGAATATGGCATCTCAGTTCAGCATCTGCTTTCTAGGTCAAGAATGGCTCCTAATTCTGTTTTTTTTTCCCCCCAGTCATTTAATATAATGCACACACACTCTCTCTCTCTCTAGATTTACAGCACCTTTAAGACACAGGAATGGGAAGGAAGCAGTTCTGACCCTAAATTAACGTATATCCCCAGCAAGTATCTGGTGTGAAAAAAGGAAATCATAGAAAACCATCTTCAGACTTTCGGAATGCAGTTTACAGCTATATGACCTACACCGCTTAGCCAACTTGCTCAGTGGGAGGCTGTTAAGGTTACATGTCTTATCAGGAGTGGTTCAGTAAAAAAAACCTAATTGTATATGGTGCATAACATAACATTTGAGAGTGACAACCTCATCATACAAATAGTCTAAAATTATTGCAAATATGTCATCTCAAAAAATGGTAGAGGATCACATGCAGTTCATTGGATACCAGAATAGTTGTGAAAGAAAGATGATCTGCAACAAACCTCAGCCAGGTGAATGACATCAAAGTGGGAATGGTCAAAACATTGAGTGCGAGAAATACGACTGAAGAACTGGTCAAAGTCATGAATGAAACAAAGTGAGACCAAATGAAAGAGCAGGGGAGAACAAACACTGAAAGTGGATATAAGCTGCAAGGGGGTCTTTGATTTAGGGGTAGGATCACCAGGAATATATTGAAGAGCTATGGAAATGTGTTAAGAATCATTACTGGCAATTCAGTAAGAGAAAGGAACAAAAGATATGCTGTAAGTATATGCCTCACATTTTGAAAAGAAAAAAGAAAATGCAGACCAGTTCCTGGAGGTCTAGTGACCTTATACAATAATATCTCACAACTACCATACTAAAATTCATATTCACCTACCTTAGGTTTGTTCTCACATTTAGATGCATTGCATTTGCACGAATCTCCACAGAATGAATCATTCTTTCGACAACCACAATTACGCCGCGTACAGTTTCCTCCTTTGCATGAACATTTTGTTCTTCCACTTGAGTCGCGTTTTACAGGAACATTTTCATCTAAGCTGACTTTCTGTTCAAAGAGAGAAAAGAAACCTATAAAGTAAAATCATATATGACAAGTATTTCACCTAAAAGATATTACCAAAGTAGTTTTAATGTCATTTAAATAAAGAACACATTCTTTCTGATTCATAATTCATAGATAGCCATACCTACACAGCCTATTCAACACATGAAAAACCAATTTCTTAAAATCATTTCAAGAGAAACTTGCAAGTGTAAAATTTCTTAAACTATCATTTAAGCAGAATGACCTGGGAACCTAGTAGTTTTCCAAAACATAGAGTCTGGTAGTAGCCATGTCTACTTTTAATCTTGTGAATGTCTCTTACTTTTAATGTGTAATTTTGGCTTATGAATGAAATCAATCTTGTGAATGTCTCTTACTTTTAATGTGCAATTTTGGCTTATGAATGAAAAATCTAAACCCCTGTATGAATGGGAAGAGTTTATTAGGTTGACAGCCACGATTTTAACCCACAGATCTAAATATCGTCATCAATATCATCATCGTCCGACTCGTTGGCTGAATGGTCAGCGTACTGGCCTTCGGTTCAGAGGGTCCCGGGTTCGATTCCCGGCCGGGTCGTGGATTTTAACCTTAATTGGATAATTCTAATGGCACGGGGCTGGGTGTATGTGTTGTCTTCATCATCATTTCATCCTCATCACGACGCGTAGGTCGCTTACAGGCGTCAAATAGAAAGACCTGCACCTGGTGAGCCGAACCCGTCGTGGGATATCTCGGCACTAAAAGCCATACGACATGACATTTCATTTCATCATCATCATCATCATCGTTTGGCCCGCCTAATGGCAAAGTCTGCTATGTAACACTACTGCCAACAATTCATTTGGTTGGAGGCCACGTCAGAATGTGCATTTTTACGCACTTCATATAGTTCCTTAATTCACTGGTCTATCCTTCGGCAATTTTTATGTGTC
Source organism: Anabrus simplex (assembly GCF_040414725.1). Lineage (NCBI taxonomy): Eukaryota > Metazoa > Arthropoda > Insecta > Orthoptera > Tettigoniidae > Anabrus > Anabrus simplex. The sequence goes on along the minus strand of NC_090266.1, from coordinate 607,719,082 downwards.
AGCATTTCAAAAGAGTTTGTGGATCTAGAATTACTTTCATTAGCCATCTAAGAACCCAGAAATGGTGACCTTGAAGCACTAGGAAGACATAATTATACTCACCAGTGAGTGAATTCTTAAGACTTGTCGTTGCTTAGGTCATTCCGACGAATTCTAGCGTGCAGCTCATTTTTGCAATTGTATTTGCTTCTACTCGTCGTAGACGTCCAAACCAATGAAGGTGACCAGTGAATTTTTTCCTGAATTGGTGCAATCCAAACTGTTTTCTTGTATAAAGATGGAAAAATGATCCCATCTAGTGATGCCAGCTGAACATCATTACAGAATCTCTGTCTCCATGACAGTGTATGTTTTGCCTCTTCTGTAGTAAGGTAACAATCAGTATCACAGAATGCAACAAGATGGATAATGCTACAATAAACCTTCAAATTTAGGTAGTCTTTCACCTGGTGGTCACAAGTGATGTCTCTTCTCATTCACTACTTCATCAAGTTTCAATAATCCTAGTATGGTATTCATCTCTTCAATAAGTTGACCACCATCAGCAATCGCAGACACAAAATATTTAAACTTTGTCTCTGGTGGTAGGTCCTTGCAATTGACATGGATTGACTCAACTTCTTGTGGACCAAGCGAGTTGGCCGTGCGGTTAGGATTGCGCAGCTGTGAGCTTTTATTCAGGAGGTAGTGGGTTCAAACCCCACTGTCAGCAGCCCAGAAGATGGTTTTCTGTAGTTCTTATTTTGACATGATGAACAATCAAAAGCTTTCCTGAGACCAGGAAAACTAGGAGCAGAGCAGCATGGATTGAATCAGTTCTGCAGCAATTTAAAAAATCCATCTTGGTTACTGTCATTTCAATGACTTTGCAAATCCATCTGTTCATAGTGCACACTTAACCCATTTAAGACACAATAAACTGCCACACTTTTGAGTGTGGAGTCAGATTTAATTTGCCCGCGAGCAGTATGAGCGTACCTCTCATACAAGAACATGCATAAAATACTAACTAGTGAAGATAATTCACTAAAATTTTGCATTCATGCCATTGAAAGTTATGACTTATCCATACTTATTCCTTGAATGACTTCTGCTGGCTGTGGTAAAAATGTTTCATTTGAAATAATTTCAAAACGACTGGATCCATGTACTCTGAAACATTGCGACTTTGGAAGGTGGACAGACTCTAAATATTTATGAAACACCACTGTATCCACGAAATGGATATGTATAAGGATTATTGTCTTTATTCCTCAGTTTCCAATCACTAACATTCTTTTGTGTCACTGGCCGTGCGCTGTTCTGAGCACTTGAGTAACTTTCATTGTTGCCATCACTACCCTCAAACTCTGATTTATTTTCTAAAACGTCATTATTGCAAAAATCGCCATCTAAAACAGTATTCCAGCGCTTTCAAACTCTCGTCGTCATTACCGTGATGTCAGTTCTACTGTGCAATGAATACTGATGAAAATAAACTGTTGTTCAACAATCCCAGTGTCGCACAGAAATACAAACAGCATTGGCTACCAACAGTACATGACTCTAGTTCCACACAGTGTGTATTGTGAGAATTTATATCAGAAAGAGAATCTAATATACAAAGATTAGCAAGACACTGTGTCATTGCGAGCTCAGCTCGCAATATGATTCATGCGCCAAAACACTGTGCTTGACCACAGCTCATCAAATTATGCGATTGGGTTAATACTGCTTTTTATGTCTTAGAAGTCAGATCAGGTGGTGATTAGAACTCTCTGGAGGGCTTTCCGTCCTTTTGAATGAAGACACCGTGAGGCTCTGATATTAAGTCATCTGGCATTTAGAAACATTATCCGATCCTGTAACGATTAAGAAAGAAGAAGAGCTGCTCGACTAAGTGGTATGGAATACCAATATAAATGGTCCGTTATTGGACATTATAAATTTTCCAGCTAACTCATTCCTGGTTGCCAGCGTTTCGCCCCCGTGTGCTAGGTTGGGCTCGTCAAATGGTACCTAGCACACCTACCCAGACGCATGTCTAGTGCATACCGTGGAGGCCACTGCATAGGCTACTTGAAGCCACGAGCAGTGCCAATGCACTATGAGAGACTTTGTCTCACTACCAAAAATTGATGCCCGCTTGGCTATCAGATGATACAGATGTTGATTCCCATAGGGAATATGAAATATTTGTGCCGAATGAGTAAATTTATAACACCAATATAAATGGTCCATTATTGGACATTATAAATCGTGGCGTTGGCTTTTCATGTTTTATTTGTTTTACGGCAGTTGTAACTTTGGAGACATTGATTTGTTATAAGGGTCCTGCAGTGGCACTGGGAACTGAGAGGGGTGGTGGCACAATTCCTTAATCAAGATCTTTCTAAAGAAGCTTAGCCAGTGTTCTCTAGCTTTCTTCCAATATAAGGCAAAACTGGGTGATGCGCCGCATGTTTCTATTAACAAGGGTTTGGGATTTGACAGCTTTTTGTATGAAAGAAAGAACATGTGCACTTGATTATTAATAAACAATTAATTTGTTGTATAAAACTCACTTAGGACCATTATGAACCTAAGAATAGAAGAGCACGTAACGGGAGAGTTGCCACACACCTGGGTGCGCTAGTGTGTGTCACAATCAGGTAGAAATTGTGATGTTATTTATGCACAGCCAACATTAATTAAGTGATATAAATTGCATCTCATTGTTTTTGGGACTGCTAACTTCAAAACTGCTCGTCAGTTCTCTCACAGAATGTAAGTTTTATCTTGTATCTTGAGTCTTGTCTAAATAAACTGGGGGCCGATGACCTACATGTTAGGCACCTTTAAACAACAAGCATCATTATCATCATCATAAATGCACTGAACCTATACTTTTCTTGTCTGCCATTTGGTCACGGAGATGGGAAACCATAGTGTCGAGTGTACGATCCCTTTATTTGTGTGTTCCCTGGCTGGGAGCTAGTGTTTGCAAGCAGCAGGTGATGGTGCGTCAAATCAGGAGGAAAACGAACCATCCCCTTTCTGATGCACAACGGCTGTCAAACCGCATTCCGGCCAGTTAAAGGCCTTCTTCCCTGGATACAGGCTGAAATACCTATAAGCCATCTCAGCGTCGCCTTGGACTTAACACTGATTATCATTTTCTTATGTAATTTCACCATGGAATCACCAACACACTACTGTAAGAATTTCATTTTAGTTTAAAAATGCAACCTCCTACGTGAGCATACACCTGTGATATTTTGCTACAAGGAAGAAATTCTGCATGTCAAATTAATGCTACTTTCGTGTGTTTCAACTATCAAACCAAAAATAATATTACAATCTAAACTCTACTAAATTTCTACTATATCATTGGCCGATGTAATTTGCATGTGTTTTGAATTACAAAATATTTGGTAATATTTTGAATTAGTCATTAGGGAAAAATTGATCCCTAAATTATTCAACAGTTTGTGGTTGATCTGAACTTAATGGGTATCACATTCAGTCTATGTAATGTACACATTACCTCTATTTTGATAAGTTCACAGGTGAACGTTTTGTACAATGTAATGTGAATTTAAGGCTGTATTAGATTCTGAGTGGTTATTAATTGTAATGTTGTGTATTGCTTCTGTGATTTTGTGAAGCTACCTCCTTTTTGGGTATCTAATTGCTATTTTGATGGTGTACTTCAAGTGGTTAAGGTGAAAATTAAGAAATTCAAGCTTCGTAATGTCATGCATCCGGGTCGTAAACCCTTTTACCCTGGTCAAGATCCCAAGAATGTTATACAATGAATTGTAATTTACTTTAAAAACAAGAGAGTTTATGTTTAAATTATTTGGTTGTAAGATTTTTGAAGGACGGCTCCACTAAAATTCTACACTGCAATTCTCCACTATGATTATCACCAGTTTATATTTTCTGTTTAGTTTAAGGTACATTGGATTTAAATTTAAGTTTCAAAATCAGTTTAATTTCTTTTCATTTAGCCTTACTTCTATTTAATTACTTTGAACATACAATGATATAAGTTTAAACCTGCTGGTTAATTGTTTTACATTTTTATTGAAATTAGTTGTTTTTTACTTACCCTTCACACTGCACCTTGGCATTAAATACTTATAATTCACTGATTTTGTCTCATTTAAGTAGACTTAGTATGAAACTGGTCCTCAGGGTAGCAAACTATTATTTTTTCCCACCTCTTATTTTTGAGGTTGTGCTACAGTACGACTTAGACATGGGCTTTCTGTGGAGAAGAGATTTTTAAGGTAAGTGTTCTGTGTTCGCTTGTTTCATTTGGTGCTTTTTATGTTGTTTGTTTGTGTCTCCTTCTCCTACCCACACTTATTCAGAAACTACTACCCAACCAGCAATTATGGGGATAGTGTAGCCCTGATGTGGGCTACATTATACATAGATACATTATTGTGTACGGTAGGCTATGGTTTCAAAATGATAAGACTATTCATAGAAATAAGTACTGTTATAAGATCTAGTGTGGAGAATATGTACAAAACATATGCCAAATATGTTACGTACTATTAGAGAATGAATTCAGCAAACAATTTTAATTCTAATTAATACGTTGAGTGCTAGACCGAAATTCATGAGACTGCCGTCTAGTGCCGTGAGCTAATATCATCGATTTACTCCCTGGTGCCAAAACATTCACAGGCTCAACCAAGCAAGTGATCGCTGAAATGAAGATATATTTTTTATATATTAGGTTAACTTAGAAAGATGAAGAATGGAAAAACTGCTGGAATAGATGAAATTTCAGTGATGATAAAGGCAGCTGGAGCTGTAGGCCTGCAGTGGACATATCGGGTTCTCAGGAATGTCTGGGAGAATAAGGAGGTCCCTGAGGATTGGCAAAAAGGAATAATCATCCCAATTTTCAAGAAAGGTGATAAGAAAGTTTTGAAGAACTACAGGGGAATTACTCTAATATCCCATGTTGCTAAGATAATGGAAAGAATACTGGAAAGTAGAATAAGGTTGAGGCTTGAGAAGCAGATACAGGAAAATCAGTTTGGTTTCAGAAGTGGAAGATCAACAATAGAGCCCATTTTCATTATGAGACAACTAATGGAAAAGCATTGGGAGTACGGGAAGGATATGGTGATGACATTCATTGATATTGAAAAGGCATATGACAGTGTCCCTAAGACGAAAGTTTGGGACAGTCTGGTGCAAAAAGGAATTGGACAGGGATTAATAAAAATGATCATGGCATTGTATAAGGAATGTTGTAGTTGCGTGCAAACACAAGTTGGCAGGACAAGTTGGTTCAAAATAACTAGTGGGCTGAGACAGGGAAGTGTTCTATCACCAATCCTGTTTACAATAGTAATGGATGACATCATGAGAACAGCAAAAGCAGCATATGGAGGAAGAGAAATGAACATGATGTTATTTGCAGATGATATTGTGATTTGGGGAGAAGACGACAGGAAGGTTCAAGAACAGTTGAATGTGGTGAATGGGAAGATTGAAGAATGTGGATTGAAAATAAGTGTAGAAAAGAGTAAAACTCTTGTTATGACGAGAGGGGAGAAAGAAGGGAAAGGTCAGATTAGACTTGCAGACAAGCCCCTGGAAGTAGTGGAAACGTTTAAATACCTGGGGAGTGAATTAATGGAGAATGCTCGACTGGATGCTGAGATTAGTAAAAGGATTCAAGCTGGAAGTTGTTTCTATCATAGTGTAAGAAATATGTTATGGGACAAAGATGTGCCAATGGAAGCAAAGGATACTATGTACAAGATGTATTACGTACCCATAACAACTTACGGAGCAGAAACTTGGACAATGACAAAGAAGGATGAGAGTCGAATACAGGCAGCCGAAATGAAATTCTTGAGGAGTATGATACAGAAGAGTAGACGAGACAAAATAAGGAATGAGAAAATCCGGGAAGAAATTGGAGTGGAAAAAATGAATGATAGAATAGAGAAGAGCCGACTAAGATGGTTTGGGCACATAAAGCGAATGAGCGACGAAAGAATGCCAAAAAAGGTGATGGAAATGCAAATCCAAGGAAGGAGAGGCCGTGGACGACCTCGATTGAGATGGAAGGATACCATCCAACGCAGCATTATAGAAAGAAACCTGGACTGGGACACAGTGTTGGAGGAGGAGTGGTGGAAAGACCGAAGAAAGTGGAGAGGAACCATATTTGCCCCTACCTGGCTACAGCTGGATAAAGGGAAATGATGATGATGATTAGGTTAACTTATTATGTGTAGTAGGTCAAATATTGCAACACCATATGGGGTCGTGTTGGTCATTACGAATTGTACATGCTCACGCACCCCCATATGGGGTTGCACTTATACAGGAGTTTATGTCCCGACGCTCGGCCATACTTACATTTTCCTTTGTAGGGATATGTTATATGTTGTTGACTATGAGAGACGTGTTAGCTTGTTTATATACGGGCCGTACAAAAGTACGATTCCCAATTTTAGGTTAGGAAATTTTTGTATAAAATTTTGTTATATAAAGTAGTGCAAATCATGTAGGATGTAATATTATGCAGAGAATTTGCAGTTAGGGAAGATTAAATATGTATTTCATTTATGGTTGTATAACTTTTAATTCGGGTAACAGTCTGTACACATAGCCTAGCAGTGATGATTGTGCAACATGGGAAACAATGACTATATTGCTGAAGACGATTGAAGTAGGTTAAAAGTGTTGCAACAGGTGGCTTGGAAACCCGCAATAGCCTACAGTCGGGAAGTGTATGCTGGAGAACGTAATTCATCAATGTAGATGAAAGTGCGAGATTGCTATATGCTCAGTACTGGGTTCAAAATCACTGTAACTACATAAGCTACTTCATCTACATCATCACTGTCCGACTTGTTCAATAAATCGTCCAGACTATCTGCACTAAGTATTGTTCTGCGCAGTTTACTCATAGTGACAAAGGTAAAGGAAACTCACAACACTGCACACTTACATAAACATTCCATGGGCGAGATAGACAATGACTTTGTCACCCTACAAAGCACTCCTGACGTACCCATATGGGGTAGCGCCACAACAGGAATTGACGAATGAAAGGATAGACTATGCACTTATTTAAATAGACGGCCAACAGATGTAAGGAAGAGGATTTATACAGCTTCGAAACACACACTTACTGCGCACCCAAATGGGTTCGCAGGCACTAAGAGAGTTCAGCTAGCGACTTATCTTTCAGTGCTATATTCCTATCAGTTTTTGCTGTTCTCGATTTCGAATGAACGTACGACCCCATATGGGGACGTGAAGTTAAAAAACTTGACTACCCTCACGTACCCAAATGGGGCCGCTTGGCACTCAACGTGATTGATTTCCTTTCTTATGAGAGGGAATTGGACTTATTGCACGAAGGAATTTCTGGTGTCTTCGAATTTGAGGATTTTCGGAATCCGTTCTCACTATATGGGAATTTTGGGGTTTCTACGGCCTTGGATGTTGAAGGTTCTGGCGAAGAATTGACATTGTTTGGGAATTTGGACAGAGTTTCTGGGGTCCTTTGTCTCTTGAGCTGGCAGATGAAAAGGTACATGAAATGTCTGAAACATTTATGGAAATTGAGGAAAAATGATTTGAAACTGCACTGGGATCAAAGGAATTATACCCATAGTTTTGAACCCATTCACAGCATTCTCAGCAGATGCTGCCTTCTCCAAGTTCCACCGATCAATGGTCCCATTTGGTATCCCGTCAGCTTTCTGTTAGGATGTATTCTAAACCAGGTATCAGCCGCCAACTGCAAATACTACCTGAATGGTCCAAAGAATGTGCAGTCTAGAGGTTGCACTGCATGTGTTGAACATGGTGGCAAACAAACAGGATTACATCATTTTCCTCTGCCAAAGACACTAATCCAGAGAGTTGGTATGGCTGCAGTGCCCATCTACAATCAGCAGACTGGTTCCGGGCATGTGTTGGGGCACGTAATGGGTTTTAAACTAATGCAGGAAGAGGTCAGTAATTATGTAACCAGGTTTGGGGTTCATAAAAACTTCTGGCCCTGGAGGCAAACCATCCTCAAACTCAGCCTTCTTGTTAGACCTTTTCAAAATCATGACTGGAGGAAAAAACCATCCATCCCAAATGAGCAGGCAATTAAAGTATCTGGAGCCTTTCATTGCAATGATTTTGCTGTCTTATTGATGCAGTGTGTCAACATTGAGAGCACAGTGCCTTGTGACCCAAATCTATGGGACAGATGCTGCACCCTGCTTTCAAGACTGTATTGATGCAGAACCTCCACAACATCCAGTACTGTTCATTAAAACTACCAAATGGTAAAGAATTGAGATAAACACAGATAACAAAACAATATATTAACCCCTCAGCGCCGACCTCTATACGTGGTATAGACCCTCTTTTCTTCCGTAGCCGCCGACCTCTATACGTGGTATAGACACATACATGGTTTTGCATTTATGGCTATAGCGCGAAGAGTTTTGGAGTTGTGGATATGCAAATTGTTTTGTTTTCAAGAAGACATTTTCGGGTTAATTAGTGTTGTAAATAAGAATTGATAATCGTTAAAATGTAGTTGTTTTCACAAGGATAAGTATTTGTCAAGTAAGTCTGAGCACTAATCTCTGCTTTTTTTAAAAGTCTGTTTGCTTAATTCTCTCCCACGGAATAAAATAAAGAAATGATGATACGAGAGGTTTGTCTTTTCGCATGATGTTCTTTGCTCTAATTTTACATTAAGAGTGCCGTTTATTTATTGTATTTTGCTTTCATTTCTCAGCTTGTAATATTTTCGTAACTCTCCACGAGCGCTCTATGTAGGCGTCGGTGCTGCTTTCTGTCATACGATACGAGAACCAGTTGTTCATGGTATATATCTCGTTTGAAAGACGATGTCTTGACCTTTCATCTGAAATATGTATCGAGTTGGTTTGTTATTCCCCTCATTCAGTTTGGTCCTGCTGCTTTCGGTCCCGCTGCCGCTTCATCAGTCCGTGTGATGCGCCGCGCTCAGCCGTGGTTTGAGTGACAGTAACGTGCTTGAAATGTTGTATAATTCAGATGAAAGTTTAGTCGGAAGTAGTAGTGGCAGTATGAGTAACAGTGATAATGAAATAGATGATGTGGCTGTGGCGGATGCAACGGTAAATGATGAGAGTGACGATGAGGAGGAACCAGTACGGTACTTGGAAATTTCGTATAGGAGACTATAGATAATTATACAGGTCAAACGGGAGTTTTCAACAGTGAATTTGGATTCCTAAATTCTCTAGTAATATTCAGACAAGTCACAAGGACAAACACTGAGCAGATATCTTATCGGGTTCAGCTGATGGAAGGTTTGTTTACAAAATATGCTCGCTCGGGCGGGCGTGGAGCGGAATATTCAAGGCCGGCACGCATCAGATAATAGAGTTCCAAGGTTGCAGGAAAGACATTTTATCAGGAAATTAGCACCCAAGAGTGAGAAATCTAAACTCAGAGACTCTGTATCGTGTGTTCAAAAGACAGCGAAAACAAGACGTCGATGTACTGCTGCCAGGAGTGTGACTTGGGTCTCTGTCTCGAAGAGTGCTTCGAACTCTATCACACGAAACTAAATTGTTATGAAAATGTGAAATAATTATGTAATTATCTGCATGTACATAGTTCTTTCATAAGGAATGCCAAATTTCGTGAATATCGGGCTACCTTTGTACTTGTAGTAACGCTTTGAGTGAATCAATGTATTTTATTCGCGCGTAGTTGAAATCTCATCCGGCCGCGGGGTAGGAAGCGCTTTAAATTGCTGCGACGCTGAGGGGTTAAGGAGTCTTTAAAAGGTCTGCAAGAAAATCACTGTATGTACATGTTTAAAACCAGCAAAACATTGAGAATATACAAGAAAATATGGACACAACCCATGGAAACTATTCCTACTGAGTGAACTCAACTACTTTCAGCTCATATAGTGACATCTAGCAGCAAAGTTTCAAATCAAAGGGGGAGTGGCAAGTCTAACGCTGCAGTGCGTTACCCAGTCTTGCCTCACTAGCAAATTGATAATGTATAGAGTTACTATGCAACTTTAGACAACACCAGACAGACAAGCAGTAATTGGAGGGACATGCCAACAAGCAATAGCCTATTTAACAACTTGTAGCTACATTGTTCGCCAAATCACGCCCCTTTTAACTACGCTATATTTTAATTCATTGCTTCAAAGCTTTGGTCATTGATGTCAACAAATACATACTCAATCAACAACATCACCGGTGTCAAATGACAGCAAAAGTTCAAACTTCGTAAAGACTAAAGTTTAACCTATCACATGTTACAATCAACAAGATGACGAAATCTTAGAATTTTATACTCTTACCCTCAAAGGATAACATAAAATTTTAGCCTGATCTCATGTTTTAAACCTTAAATATCTATGACCTAATCATAATTTCTTAAGATTGAATCACAAATCATTCTTCAAGATTTTAGACAAACCAAATGTTTGTAAATATTTGAGAGCAAACTTATTCTACCATGATTTTAAATGAATATATTTTTATCAACTTTTCCACCATTAAGTTCTAGTTAATAAGGCACACTACCAATGATTCTACCTTCTATGATATTAGTAAAATAAGTTTAAGATTGTAAAATGTACAAATAGTTTTTAAGTCAATAGTTGTAAACATAAACCAATCTTTGAGATTCTAGATTGGCTGATGATGCTCTATAAGGGAGCGAAACATGTCCCGTTTATAACTTCATATTAATGGTGAAAATCTAAATGTAATAACATTTTAATGTATTGAATAGGTGGTTTATAATAAAACATTGTTTATTGTAATTAAATAGACTTTCAATACAGATTAAAACACAAGGTTAGTTACTTCCAACCTGTGATACACCCAGTGACTTAGTGAATAATTCTAAATGTACATACGTAAATAAAAATCTATCACTTTTTGCCATCAATGCCCACAGCATTATGTGACCTCGATGGTTACAGAATATCCAAGCATTGCTTGATAGCCTTGACCTGACCATCGTAAGTGTCAATGAGCAGTTGTCCAGCAAAATAAATGACTCGGAAGTGTTTCCTGACTCGCTGATATTGTTCCATAATGACCGGCCCCACTCCTGGGTAGAAGCGACATGCAACAAATACAAATTCCTTATTGGATCAATTTATCACGCCCCTAAATCATCCCCGGATATGAACGATGAACTAATCCTATCTCTCAAGCGTGTGCAACATGTACAACAAAATTACAATGCCATTTACACTGTCAGTGATTTCAACCTGGAAATTATATGATCCAGAAATGCTGCTCTGCTCCAAATAACCCCCTCGGCAATAGATTCCTTTCCGCTTTCCCTCATCAATTGGCATTTGAAGCCACGTGCATTATGCTAACAAAATGCTCAACCCTTGATCTTTTCCTCAGTAACATACCATAATTCAACCAATCCATTAATATTATTCCTGGATTCTGTGACCATCAGGCAATTCTTGCAACACTGACCCATACAAAACCATCCCCCAAACTCCATCCTAGAACAGCTTATAATTTTTCCCGAACAAACTGGAACGATCTATCCACTATAGAATCAAACCGCCTCCCTCTTCTCACCTCAAAATTCACCGGCAGTATAGACCTAAACAAGATATGGCGCAAGTCTGGAAGAAAATTTTCTTCCAATGCATAGAAAAAACCACACCAATGGTAAATATAACCAGCTTAGCGACAATATATAATATCACCAAGGAGATAGTACAAGAGATTTGAAGGAGAGACCGCCTGTTCCAAAAATGGAAAAGAAATCCAACCGACTCTGGGTGGGCAAAGTACAGGCTGAGTAGGATCAAGGTTAAACAGCCGTCAAAGATTCCTAAGATTCTTATATTCACAGTCTCAACACCAACTCCAAGGAACTGTGGAATTTTCTGAGAAGTAACGGTTGCAACAGAGCTCCATCTGTATTTAAACATAATGGTATGGCAGTCTCCACACCACAAGAAATTACAGACACCTTCAACAGAAAATTTAAAAATAACTTCTCTGCCCCTAATGAAGAAGAGAACATGCTCTATTCAAGGTGAACTACCCCTCTCTGTCCTCTAACCAACCTGTATATCTCAACAAGTGAAGTTATGGAGAGCCTTCTGCAAACAAGACCACATGCCGTGATCAGGTCTGATCGAGTGCCAGCAAGTATTCTGAAGAACTGTGCAGCCATCCTGGCTCCCTCTCTTTGCGCTTTCTTCAACCATTCCATGAATACTGGGACTGTACCTGTGGAATAGAAAGAAGTCAACGTGTCCCGGTTTTCAAAGATGGAGTCAAGGAAAATGTAGATGATTACCGCCCACTTTCGGTAACAACAGGAGTCTGTAAATGTACGGAACGTCTAGTTATTAAATATATGTTGGATTTTCTAAAGTAGAAAAACCTGTTGGAAAATATTGCATTTTTCTGTGGGGTCCGGTGAGTTGTTATCTCTTTTTTTTTTTTCTATTTGTTTTACGTCGCACCGACACAAATATGTCTTACGGCGACGATGGGAAAGGCCTAGGAACTGGAAGGAAGCGGCCATGGCCTTAATTAAGGTACAGCCCCAGCATTTGCCTGGTGTGAAAATGGGAAACCACGGAAAACCATCTTCAGGGCTGCTGACAGGGGGGCTCGAACCCACTATCTCCCGATTACTGGATACTGGCCGCACTTAAGCGACTGCAGCTATCAAGCTCGGTTCTCTTTTCTTTGAAGGATTCTTTGTTAGATACAGAAATGGCTCTATTAATTAGTGAGGAGAGGCACGGATGAGGTGAAGGTTCTTCGTCCCTATCACAGATACATCATCTTACTGGAAAGACTCGTTGGCTGAATGGTCAGCGTACTGGCCTTCGGTTCAGAGGGTCCCGGGTTAGATTCCTGGCCGGTCAGGGATTTTAACCTTCATTGGTTAATTCCAATGGCCTGGGGGCTGGGTGTTTGTGCTGTCCCCAACATCCCTGCAACTCATACACACACCACACATAACACTATCCTCCACCACAATAACATGCAGTTACCTACACATGGCAGATGCCGCCCACCCTCATCGGACGGTCTGCCTTGCAAGGGCTGCACTCGGCTAGAAATTGCCACAAGAAATTTAAAGAAAACTGGAAAGAGAATCATCTGAAATGGAGTGGTTAATGCCATTAAAAGAAAACAAAATTACAACCCCACACACACCTCTAATCAAAGACATAAAATGCAGTATTATCATGATACTTAGGACTGAGATTTCTAAATATATTATCAGGAAAATTGAATAAAGAAATATATTAACCTTAAGCCTATGAAGTCTCCGGAAAATTGGAGTCTTCTTCCAATCTGGGTCAGCAGAAGTGTCATCTTCAAAAGACACCTCTTCATCTTCCAGTACCTCTGGAGGAATCTCAGTGAAAGAAACGGAATCTCTTTTTCTTTTCTTGTGAATCTTTATTCCAGTGGATTCTTCCTTTCTAATTTCAGATAAAAGCACAGTAAATTTTTCTTCGTTTTCCTTTTCAATGCGTAAAATATCAATTTCATGGGCAGTATCTATGTCTCTGATTTGTTCCTCAAGGCTTTTTATTGTTTCTTCTGCAGCAACTTTGGAAGCCTGGAAAAGAAATTAACACTATATCGATTTTTCTCAGTGTGTTAAGAATTGACTTACATGGGATAAATAAGTCAAGATAATTATAATAAACTGTATTATGAAATCAGGAAATTATAGTTAACAAACAATGCATAACTTTGTTTCCCTGTTAAAAATATTCATATCTGAGATTTCATATACAAAATAATTTTACAGGCTCTTCATGAAAAATGAGCGAGTCAGTCCTTGTACATATTTCAGAATGAAGAAAATAGTGCTACATAACTACGAAAATCATTCATAGGAATTTTTTTCCACATTGTGCTTTACAAGGTCCTTTGAATGATAAAATGGGCCTATCTAAAGTACTATAACTCAATATATATGATTTATATGAGCAGTCAGTAAGTGAAGTTAATAGATTATATCAACAAATTTTTCTTTGTGGCATATAATCAATTCTATAATTTGACTACAGGCTCTTAAGAGGGTTTATTTTTACATTCTTAGCCCTCTTTTATGTTACCACATTTTAGGTTTTTGAGTCGTTTATAATCATTTTTGTTGGTGCCCTCAGATTCCCTGTGCTTGCAATGCATTAAAATCCTGAAATTTACATTTGCGACACTTTCTGCTTCCCGCCATTTATGTCACGTCAGGCTATTCGAGACAAGAAAAGAATCAAAGTAAATAGGTGACGCAACCAACCTATAACGCTTTGTGTAACCACAGCATGATGACCAAACCAGACAGAACACACTTTGAGACAACATATAGTTGAAACTAGCCGATTACGAATATCAGGAGAAGCTACGCGAAGTGTATGACAACTCTGATGAGCAGATTGCCTACTCGACAAATTTACGCAAAACACCTGACAATTCTGATGAGCAGGTTGCCTGACCAACAAATTTATTCTTGTATATATGTATGGATGTGTTTTTAGGATGGGGGTCTATCTGAATTTTTTTTTTTTTGCAAGTTGCTTTACGTCGCGCCGACACAGATAGGTCTTATGGCGATGATGGGACAGGGAAGGGCTAGGAGTGGGAGGGAAGCGGCCGTGGCCTTAATTAAGGTGCAGCCCCAGCATTTGCCTGGTGTGTAAAAATGGGAAACCACGGAAAACCATCTTCAGGGCTGCCGACAGTGGGGTTCGAACCTACTATCTCCCGAATACTGGATACTGACCGCAATTAAGCGACTGCAGCTATCGAGCTCGGTTATCTGAAATTAGGGTGGCCAGTTTTGCATGGGCAAAATACAGACATGATAAACAGACGAACAGAGTACGTCATATGGATGGAAGATCAACACCATATTGGAGCATGGAGAGGCTTTTTTTTTTGTTTGGGAAATGCACATAAATTGGCCATTTTCTTGGCATCGAAAATTTCAGCACATCCAATGGCTGGATCGACCGATTTAGGAAAAGGCATAACAAACTGTTTGTGGGGAATCAAACACAGTTAGTGATGAAACTGTGGAAGAGTGGATCAATGGAAGATTACAGGAGCTGACCAACAAGTACAAACCCAGGAACATTTTTAACCTGGGCTGTTTTACAGTGTGTTGCCCAGCAAAGGCGATAAATGCCATGGTGGGAAAACAGCAAAATGAGGTTCACAGTGATGTTGGGAGCCAATGCTGATGGGTCTGGAAAGCTCCACTCCTTTGTGATAGGGAAATCTAAAAAGCCTTGTTGCTTCAAGAATGTGCAATCATAACCAACTGCTTATGATAACCATAATGCTTGGATGACCTCAGACCTTTCTTGACTGTAGTTAGCTGCTCTCGATTACAGAATGTGAGTGCAAAATAAGAAGATCCTTCTTTTCATTGACCATTGTCCTGCACATCCTGTGGATGTTAATTTGAGGAACGTACGTACAGTTAGAATTTCTGCCTGCTAACTGCACAAGCAAACTGCAGCCTATGGATTTAGGTATTATACACTCCTTTATGTTTTTATAGGAGGAACCTGGTGCAGCATATTTTATCCCTTAAGGATGCTGGAAAGGATCCAGCATCACTGGAAGTTTTAAACTTGGATGCGCTTCGCTTCATTGCAAAGTCTTGGAAAGCTGTGAAGCAGACTACGATCTCAAATTGTTTCTTGAAAACATGATTCTTCAAGAATCATCCCAACTCTTGCCTGCCAGTCAAACTGCACTACTGAGGATTTTCTTCAGGTGGATGATTCTGTGATAACTGCAGAGGAACAAAAGAGCATCCGAGTCTCCCACCAGTGACAATGAAGAAGAAGATGAGCACAGTGAAGTGATGCCTACCAGTGCTAAGGCAAGTGCAGCAGTAGACACTTTCTGTAGATATCTGTCATCTGAAGAAGGGGGTGAAAATAATTTTTATAACCTTTAAGAACTTGAAGAACAAATAGAGGACATTAGAAATAAGAACTGTAAACCGAGATCGAAATAAATAATACAAACCCCATAAACAAAAGTGATATTCAATCAAATAAAAGAGTCATGACAATTGAACTTCTATTCAAATTTAATACTTCTCACTCAACAAAAATCACTAAAATGGCGACGATGGGACAGGAAAGGGCTAGGAGTGGGAAGGAAGTGGCCATGGCCTTAATTACGGTACAGCCCCAGCATTTGCCTGGTGTGAAAATGGGAAACAACAGAAAACCATCTTCAGGGCTGCCTACAGTGGGGTTCGACCCACTATCTCCTGAATACTGGTTACTGGCCGCACTTAAGCGACTTCAGCTATCGAGCTTGGTCATTCTAAGAAAGATAACCAGATTAAAATTATATACTGTATTACACAATATTTTAACTACCTACTGGTACCCTTCTCATGGTCAGTGGATGAGTAGAATTACAAAGGCAGTGTAGTGTCAACAGTTAATTACAATGGATCTTTATTTGAAGTACTGTAATAGAATTAAGATTACAATACTCTATCATAGCTGCCAACTTAAAGAAATCAAAAATAGGAAGATTTTTTAATTCTTGGATTTCATCACATATATTGCGCCATGGTCTAAGTGAAAAAAGACAGGGTAAAAGGCATACATATCTACAGTTACAAGAAAATGTACCTAATCACTCTCATTTATGATGCATACATACGAATAATAATACAGTCGAGCCTCGATATCTCGAACCCATTACTCGAATTTTCAGTATCTCAAAGTAACTTAAATTTTCTGGCCGTTTGTCCTATTCTTCACATGCACTTATTTCTCTATTACTCGAAATTCGGTTACACAAATTTCTCTATTTCTCGAAGCAAACATTTCCTCCCTTGAAGCAAAAAATACTCTGTAACTCAAATTTTGTGCAATATTCACTGTGCAATATGGCATTTGTGGTTTGTGAGGAACAGTTAACAAGTAGAGAAAGGGTTTCAGTGAAGCTGGGAACTAATATGATGGGAACCGAAAAACTCAAACTGCTAGTGATCGGAAAATCGGCAAAGCCTTGCTGTTTCTCAGGTGTCAATTACCGGTCACGTACGAAAGCAAGCCCAGAAGTCGCGGATGACAAGATTCATTTACGAAACTCGGCTGCGTGGTAGTGACAAGAAGTTTCAACGTGAAGGGAGGAAAGGTTAACCGCAACAAACAGAAGAGACTAACGGATTTTTTTTCCAAAGGTGTTAACGGAGCTATGTTTCTTGTTTCACTACCGTATGTACTGTATTCTGTCTTCTAAAAAGTTTAATAAGTGTTATCATTAAAGTGATGCTGTAAAACAGAGTTTCTTTGTATATTTTAAGTACTGTTAAAAATAATGTATTCAGTAAAAGCCCATAGATACACATGATTCAGTTATGTGCTATACATGCTCAAAAACAGTGTTCTCTGTATCTTGAAATTTCAATAACTCAAAATAAAATTTATCTCCTGAGATGATTCGAGATTCCACTGTATTTATATCACACCAACACACGCAAAAAAAACGCATAATAGTTTCCTTTATTAGCCTGTAAAATGAACGGAAATTTAATTTTATAGGTATCTCTGAACACTTGGAGTTAACGTTTGTTAGGTTTCTTGGTCATAACGTGAAGAGAAAATACCAGAAACTGTCATTGATCCAACTCCCTGAAATACATTCAACTCATTAAAATTATGAAGTAAGAATAAACGAAAATGCACTGAAATACGCGAAACCACCACATACAAAACAGATCGGTATGTCAAATGGGACATTAGAAAGCATGCCAATTTTAAACTTGAAAAGATACTAAAAAAAGAAAGTAACCTTAGATAAGAAATTCAATAATCTCAAATCTGGAGAAAAAACAAAAAACTTACACAGAAAAAAAACACAGTAAAATTCCTAATAAAGGGCAAATTCTAAATAACAACAACAACAACAACAACAACAATAATAATAATAATAATAATAATAATAATAATAATAATAATAATAATAATAATAATAAAGCTGAACAAATCTTTCACCCACCACTTAGAAATTTAATAGACATACATTTTGAAGATAAAGTATTATAGATCCTTAGCAAAGGCCCCAAACATAACTGGTCAAGTCCCTATAAGCAAAAAGGATATTACACTACTACTGCAGACACAGAGCAAAAAGGTACAAAATGCCTTGCTCAAGTCAGAGGAAAGAAACATAAACAGCTTTCCTTCACGAGATGTATTGGGATTCATGTTTCTGGGAACTGGTGAGTCACATTTGGGAGAACATTGCCATTCTTTTGATGATGATGGGGAGGAGGAATCGTAAACACTCTTCATTTGTTTGTCATCAGATCTACTGTGCCTTGCTTTGGGAATAGTAAAAAATAAAAAAAAGATGAACTGGCAGAAATATTTGGAGCACACACTACCAGTTAATCTTTTTTTTTTACTGGATCTTTACCCCACTCATAATGATGCTCTTGTAGTTGTCTTAGTGGAAATATAAGGTCTACTGTGGACCTTCCTGATCTGAAGCCATACTGCTCTTCTGTTAACTTCTCTTCCACCCTCTTTCTGATTCTATTCTCCAGAATCTTCTCAAACACCTTTGCACAGTGACGTATCAATGTGACTCCCTTATAGTTCTTAAAATCTTTCCTATTCCCCTTCTTCCAGCCTTCAGAGGTCTTCCTCTCCTTCCATACTACTTTCAACACACGATAAAGCCACTGTTTCCCTACCTCTCCTGCTGCCTTTAACATCTCAACACTCACTTCATTACAACCTGGGGCTTTCCCTCCTTTCATCTTGTCCAGTGCTACCTCCACTTCTCCCCATGTTAAGTCTTTTTGTTTTTCCGTGTTTCTTCCTTCCTTCCTTCCTTCCTTCCTTCCTTCCTTCATGCTTTTACTTTCCTCCTCAATGCATCCTTCTGGGTTTAGTAAATCTTCGAAATACTTGTTCTACATTCCTTTGAGTTTCTCTTTTTCCTGCACTTCATTTCCATTTTTATCTATCATTATAGCATCTTCCCTCATGACTCTCCTCTTACTCTTGATCATTCCATACAGCACTTGTTTATTTCCTTTGCTATCTTCTTCCATCAAGTTTGTCCACTTTATCAACCATTTTTTCTTCTCCTCTGTTACAACCTTTTTAGCTTCTTTCTTTTTTTGGTCTTATATTCTTGTCTTGTCTCCATTGTCCTCTGTTGAAACCACACTCTAAAAGCTTTATTCTTCTCCCAACTGCCACTTTGACTCTGCCGTTCCACCATGGGGTCTCCTTGCATCTTTCCCTGGTACTAGTTCTCCCACAAACATCCTCTGCAGTTTTTACTAATGCCCTCTTGTGCCTTTCCCATTCCTCCTCTCATGGTTTTGCGTCATCTGTTGGTAAGTTTAACTTATTTTTTCCTGGTATTCTCCCTTGTTTTCTCATCCAGTTTCCATATTTTGATATGTCTTTCTCAGTAGAAAACCTCTCTTTCAAAATAATTTGATATTCTTTTCCTGTTCTAAATTTTGGATAGATTAACTAATCTCCTCATACATTTGTTTGATCCCTCAATAACATGATTTAAGTTAGGCATATTATGTTTGTGTGGTATAGTATGAAAAATTACATCAATCATTAAGGATCTGCATTTAGGGCTGTTATTCATGTGGCAGATTCCCTAGCAATTGTTTACCTAAACTCTTCTGAAATATTTTCCAAGAATTTAGAAATTTATCAAACATTTCCCGTGATAAATCATTATAATTCCTCAATCCTAGTCCTATAAATGAATCATCATCATCATCATCATCATCATCACCGGCTCAACAACCGACTGTGGGCCTTGGCCTTTCTCAGAAGTTTTTGCCTATCTTTCCTGTTCAGTGCCATGCTCCTCCGGTTCTTAAATCCTAGGATCCTGATGTCGTAACGCATGCATTCTTCCCACCTCAGCTTCAGTCTTCCACCTTTTTGGGATCCTTCTGGCAATATATTAAATATCTTCATCACTCTATAATAATTGGCATGAAGTACATGTACAGCCCACTCTAGCATCCTGATCTTGATAATTTTAACAATGTTGGATTCATTAAATAACCTGTTAATCTCATGGCTGTACTGTCTTCTCCATACTGCATTTCCTTCTACTGGCCCAAAAATGCATTTCAAAACTTCTTCTCATGAAGATACCAAGCTGTCTTTCATCAGATTTTGACAGAGGCCATGTTTCAGAAGGAACCTGTTAATCTCATGGTTGTATTATCTCCTCCATACTGCATTTCCTTCTACTGGCCCAAAAATGCATTTCAAAATTTTTTCTCACAAAGATACCAAGCTGTCTTTCATCAGATTTCAACAGAGGCCATGTTTCAGAACGATCTGTTTGTACAGATCTCACTATGAATTTGTAGATAATTATTTTTGCTTTCCTCTTCAGCAGGCGAGACTTCAGATGACTTTTTAAGGCCATAAAAATACCTATTTGCATGGAGAATCATTTCGTGGAATTCATCACTAACATTATTTTTATAAACGACCTTATATCCCAAGTAGGTGAAGCTGTGTACAACTTCAAAAATTTATGAGCCAATTTTGATGTATGGAGATCTTTGTGCATAATTTTTCTTAGTCACAGGCACACACACACACAGTCTTATCGTCATTAATATGCAGATTCCTATTTCTTGCTGCCTTTTCCAGGTTAGTAAAGGCCTCATTCACAGCTTGTGGTGTTATTGCTATGATATCAATATTACCTGCATACACTAAAATCTGGACTGATTTATAGGAGATATTGCCTGTTATGTTAATTGCACGAATCTTGCTATTTGCTTTACATCGCACCGACACAGATAGGTCATATCCCTTTCAGACCTGAAAGAAAACTGGAGGTGTGAATTTTTGTTTGTACGTCAAGAACTGACTAAAATGCTCCTCAATACACATATTATAGTTTATTTTACAAAATAAAAACTAACATCCGAAAAACAGGACCCACACAATTGTGCGTATCAAAATTCAAAACCTCGTTGTATCACGTACGATGGTGTAGCTTCAAAATTTACGTTCACTAACCAATGTACACACTTCATTGAATATATTCCGGTGTTCAGTAAAGCTTCTAGATTAATATAAACGCAGTAAATAAATACTTACTTTCGGCACTACTGCTTCCTGCCATCTCGCCGATCAACTGTGCTTTTTAAACTCTTCTTCCTTCGCCCTGGCGGTCAAGCGCATACTAAAATCAATTGAAATACACGCCACGTGTCCTACACAATCACTACAGTCGGGTGTAGCGCCGAAAAAACATCAAATACGGTCAGGGATAACTAAAATACGAACCCGCACAATTGTGCGTACTCGGTCTGAAAGGGTTATGGCGATGATGGGATAGGAAAGGCCTAGGAAGTGGAAGGAAGCGGCCAGGGCTGCCGACAGTAGGGCTCGAACCCGATATCTCCCGATTACTGGCTACTGGCCGCACTTAAGCGACTGCAGCTATCGAGCTCAGTGCAAGAATCTTGAACCAACTTCTCTAATGCAATATTGTACAGCCTATCTATCTATCTATCTATCTATCTATCTATCTATCTATCTATCTATATAATAAGAGTTCTCTCTGTACATTGCTTAGAATTTAAAAATAATGGTACTTCTGTATCGGTCGTATCCACAGTAACCAGGAACAGCCCTTTTTCATTTTCTGTCATCTCTGTCTGTACAGGGCAATTCAAAATGATCGACCCGATTTCATAAATTTATTCTGTGAAATCTAATAAACATATCGTAATGTGAGACGTGCTAAGAACGATAAACTCTCAAAGTTTTTTCAGTCATATCACAAGTGTTCTATGTGAGCACCTCGCGTAACACGACATACATTAAGGCGATAGTCTATCTCCTGCCAAACGTTGTGTAGTGTGTCGCGGCCAATCTCTGCTATGGCTGCTGTGATGCGGGCACGAAGGTCGTCCAATGTTAGTGGAAGAGGTACGTAAACATGATCCTTTACAAAACCCCACAAGAAGAAATCACATGGGATTCAGTCGGGGGAACGCGGTGGCCAACGAATGAGAGCTCGATCCTCCTGAGATGCACGACCCATCCAGCGTTGTGGCAATGTCTCGTTGAGATGGCTCCGAACGTTGCCATGGTAATGCGGAGGGGCACCATCCAGTTGAAGGATGAAATCTGCACTATCCTCTTCGAGCTGTGGCAGGACCCATTGTTGCAACATATCAAGAAAAACATTTCCTGCCACAGTAGGTTCAATGAAGGATAAGGGTCCATAAACCTTCTCATGGGAAATGGCACAAAACACATTCATCTTGGGAGAATCGTGTTGGTGTTCCACAACTTGATGGGGATTAGAAATTCCCCAGATCCTTACGTTATGTCTATTCACAGTCCCGGAAAGGTGAAAAATCTTTTATTAAATCAAGAACCTGCAAAGTTGGGGTCAGAAGGACAGCGCCTCAACCGTCTGAGCCAATTTTATAGTTTTACTGGACCGACTATGATAATAGAATTACTGAATTTAGACTTTTCTTGATTAATCCATATCAACGCCAAACATTGCTAACATAGAAATCTTGTTCAATCGTCTTAAGTGGCGAAGGTTTTTTGTCATGATTTTCTTAAGGTGTAAAACCGTGTGTTCATCGACGGACCGACCAATCAACCACTACTAATCTGAATTTAGGGCAGTCGCCCAGGTGGCAGATTTCCTACCTGTTGTTTTCCTAGCCTTTTCTTAAATGATTGCAAAGAAATGGAAATTTATTGAACATCTCCCTTGGTAAGTTATTCCAATCCCTAACTCCCCTTTCTATAAATGGATATTTGCCCCAATTTGTCCTCTTGATTTCCAACTTTATCTTCATATTGTGATCTTTCCTACTTTTAAAGACACCGCTAAAAACTTATTCGTCTAACAATGTCATTCAAAGCCATCTCTCCACTGACTGCTTGGAACATACCACTTCGCCGAGCAGTTCGTCTCCTTTCTCTCAAGTCTTCCTAGCCCAAACTGCAACATTTTTTTTAACACTACTCTTTTCTTGTAAATCACCCAAAACAAATTGAGTTGCTTTTCTTTGTATTTTCTCCAGTTCTTGTGTCAGTAATCCTGGTGGGGGTCCCATACACTGGAACCATACTCCAGTTGGGGTCTTACCAGAGACTTATACATCCACTCCTTTACATCCATACTACAACCCCTAAATACTCTCATAACCATGTGCAGAGAACTGTACCCTTTATTTACAATCCCATTTGTGTGATAACTCCAATGAAGATTTTTCGTTATATTAACACCTAGGTATTTACAATGATCCCCAAAAGGAACTTTCACCCCATCAAGGCAGCAATTAAAACTGCAAGGACGTTTCCTATTTGTGAAACTCACAACCTGCCTTTTAACCCCATTTATCATCATACCATTGCCCACTGTCCATCTCACAACATTATCGAGGTTATTCTGCAGTTTCTCACAATCTTGTAACTTCCCATCAACGCAGCAATTAAAACTGCAAGGACTTTTCCTATTTGTGAAACTCACAACCTGCCTTTTAACCCCATTTATCATCATACCATTGCCCACTGTCCCAGAGTCCTGCAGACAGGCCCAGCCCATGAGCTGCTTCAGCGGTAAGCTGCAATGGGCTTTGAAAGGCTCGAACATAAGAAAACCGTGATGTCATCGCACGGGCCGGTCTGGGCCAGCGCTCTGTCATTCATACGCGGTGAGCCAAGGACAGCGCTGTTGTAGTTCTATGGGCTGACTGCTTCAATATGTACCGTGTACTGCGTGTCAGCGGAGTTCGTTGCTTACAGTCGAGTGGAGCCGATCAAATTTGCTGTGGTTTTCAGTTTGACTTCTCCGTCCATCCTGTTATCGGAAACGAATGTGGACTGTAGTTCCAAAAGAAAAGAACCGGTGGCAAAAAATCGTGAAGAAAAAAAAAAGAAGGAACAAACGAACTAAAAACCGCACAATACAAGACTTCTGAACCGGATCCTAAACTTAAAAGTCGTATTTGGTTGGTATTCAAGCTTGCAGTTGACGGTGATGGGAAAGACGATCTGCAGTGAACTTTATGTACACACCAGCAGTTACCCGTGGCTTCTCGCATGGATTTCCTAATTTGATAAAAGTAATCGTTCCTCGGTACTGTACTATGACATTATCTGAAAATCCCTGAAGTATAAAACCTCACTGAAAAATTGAGTTTCATTTACCCCAGAAACTTTTTGTAAACCAAGTGTGTGGTATTGCCTTTTGGGGCTGAGATGACCATGCGACATAGAGTTGTACACGTGAGAACGTCTTCTCTCAAGTAAAAAAAAAAAAAAAAAAAAAAAAAAAAAAAAAAAAAAAAAAAAAAAAAAAATTCTTTATTTTTAAAGGAGATTACAGATACATATTTCCACATCTGTAACATCTTCAGGTTCTGAGATATATGTATCCGCATAAAAAGAATTCAGCCCCTTTATCAGCCCTTCCTCCACCCCCACCTACGTGGATTTTCCGAAAACAAAAAAGAGTGACATGTTTATTTATTTTTAAAGGACATTCCAAGTACTAAGTTCCATGTCTAAAGTTTTTGACGTACACTGTAGATATACCGGTACTCATTTTAAAAATTCACCTGCTTTTTCAATTCTTTTCAGTCCGTTAAGTGATTTTCCGAAAAAAGAAAACGTGTTTATTGATAAAGGAGCTGCCAAATACCAATTATAACGACAGTAACATCTTCAGTTCTTGAGATATTTGTATCCTCATGAAAAGAATTCAACACCTATTTCAACAATCCCCCCCTCCGAAGTTAATTTTTTTAATTTTTAAAGGCGTTTTCAAATACCCATTTTCACGCCTGCAACATCTTTAGGTTTTTTAGATATAAGTATCCCCATACAAATAATTCAACTAATATTTCAGTCCTTTCATCCCCCCTTAAGTGGATTTTCCAAAACCAAAAAATACGTATTTCGTTATTCTTAAAAGAGACTCTAAATACCAATTTTTACGTCTGTAGCAACTTCAGTTTTTGAGATATCAGTACCCTAATAATATTAATTCAACCTTCTTTTCAGCCCCCCCCCCCCCACGTTAAGTGGTTTTTCAAAAAACAAAATACCTGTTTTTATTTTTAAAATATTAAAAAAATCAATTTTCACGCCTGTAACATGTTAAGTGTTTGAGATATACTGTAGATATGCTCGTCTTAAGAATTCTCGCCAGCCCACATGTCAGTCTTTCACCCACCCCCCTCCTTAAGTGTCTTTTCGAAAACAAAATAATACATGTCTATTTTTAAAAGAGATTATAAATACCACTTCAAGACTGTAACATGTTAAGTTTTCGAGATATATTGTACATATGCTCAAGGATTACGTGTACAAATTTTGGTTGGCAGCTATGCCCAAACGTACACGCATAATCTCGCTGCTATAGAATCCTGGAGCCGGGCTGAGTGGCTCAGACGGTTAAGGCGCTGGCCTTCTAACCCCAAGTTGGCAGGTTCGATCCTGGCTCAGTCCGGTGGTATTTGAAGGTGCTCAAATACGACAGCCCCATGTCGGTAGATTTACTGGCACGTAAAAGAACTCCTGCGGGACTAAATTCCAGCACCTCGGCGTCTCCGAAGACCTTAAAATGTAGTTAGTGGGACGTAAAACAAATAACATTATTATTATTATTATTAGAATCCTGGAGCTGGCGTTGCCATGGTTACGGCAGTTCATTTCCTTATCCGATTCCGAGATCAGGGGTAGTGTGGCGCAGATATCGCCATAACGGTCGGTTTTAGGGCCTTAAAACATGGTTTTCGGGCCCATAGAGCCTTAAAACATGGTTTTCGGGCCCATAGGGCTTACCGAGATTTGTTCCTTGGGTCAAGGGGCTTAAAATGAGCTTAGTCTCGTCTTTGCACGACAATTTCGATATTTCGCCTATATTAGCCTATTATTTATATATCTCCCCCGCCTCGAATTGTTTTGAAAATAAAATACAGCCCATGTCTCCCAGGGATAATGTATATTTACATTAATAAAAAGATTTTTGGAATTGGTCCAGTAGTTTCTGAGATTACCCTCCAGATATACACAAACTAACACAATTCGTGCTCTCTCTTTATTATATTAGTATAGATTAAAGGAGTCAAACTGATTTTGTCTTTTTATAATTAGATATAGAACCTACGATGAACGAGAATGTGCTTGAATGACGACCATTCTAATGTTTCCGTGTCATTAGACTCCACGACTATGCAACATCCTGCCAAAGTAATGAAGTTTTCTTTGTGGATTGACATTCACGATGCTCCTATTCAAACAGATGAGCTGGAAAGATATTTAAAGCAAAATTGTGGAGTGGAAGAAGATGGATATAGCGTCCTATTGGAGAACAAACGGACAAAACTATTCAAAATTTCACCAGATCGGTAAGAAAGTAATATGTATGCAAGCATCAAGTTCAGCTTCAGAAATAAATTTCAGTTCAGCGGGCTTCATTCTCTTCTACAACCAGACAATTGCTGATGCTCTTCTTTTCATTCACAGTAATTCCATTCCACCACCATTAACAATGACCAACAAACTTCGCACACTAAGTAAAAGCTATGTTCAGGTTTGTTTTTATTGTTGGCATATTGCACGTCATTTCTGTTTGTATTTTATTTTGAGGTAAATGTGAATGAAGTCCTATGAATATGCTTCATGTTATTTAGATTCATTTTCAGTTAACTTGGTGTCAATTGCAAACGAATATTAGTTTATAATAAAGTTTCTGTTTGTTTTCAATTATTATTATTATTATTATTATTATTATTATTATTATTATTATTATTACAGTGCAGGAGAAATCTCTACCCTTTAATTTCCAAATGCAATTAGCCTACTGTAAAATATGTTATTAGCGCATAGGAATTCGTAGAGTGAATGATCCGAATAGTAGTGTGACGTGAACATTTCGTTGTGCACAGCGCACGTTATTGTGGATAACTACTCAAGGTTATTCCACGGAGCCTGCCCAGTGCGGTGGGCCGCATGAGCCCAGTGCTGTGGGCCAGTACGCTGCCGTGTCAGAAAGAGAAAGGCACTGCACAGGCTGGGCTGCCGGAGCCCGTGGGTTCGAAGTGCTGCACGGTGAGTCTGGTTGCAGGAGTCTGCACTGTCCATCTCACAACATTATCGAGGTTATTCTGCAGTTTCTCACAATCTTGTAACTTATTTATTACTCTATACAGAATAACATCATCTGCAAAAAAGCCTCATCTCTGATTCCACTTTTTTTTCATGTTGCTTATATATATACATACAAGAAAGCATGAAGGTCCATTAATAATGCCTTGAGGAATTCCCCTCTCAATTATTACAGGGTCAGATAAATCTTCGCCTACTATAATTCTCGGAGTTTTCTAGAACTATAGCCACTCATTCAGTCACTCTTTTGTCTAGTCTAATTGTTCACTCATATTTGCCAGTAGTCTCCCATGATCCACTCTACCAAATGCCTTAGATAGGTCAATCACAATACAGTCCATTTGACCTCCTGAATCCAAGATATCTGCTATATCTTGCTGGAATCCTACAATTCAGTGGAATAACTCTTCCTAAACCCAAACTGCCTTGTATCGAACCAGTTATTAATTTCGCAAACATGTCTAATATAATCAGAAAGAATGCCTTCCCAAAGCTTACATGCAACGCATGTCAAACTTACTGGCCTGTAATTTTCAGCTTTATGTCTATCACCCTTTCCTTTATACACAGGGGCTACAATAGCAACTCTCCATTCATTTGGTATAGCTCCTTCATGCAAACAATAACCAAATAAGTACTTCAGATAAGGTACTATATCCCAACCCACTGCCTTTAGTATAACCCCAGAAATCTTATCAATTCCAGCTGCTTTTCTAGTTTTCAAAATTTGCATCTTATTCTACATGTCGTCATTATCATAGGCAAATTTTAATACTTCTTTAGTGTTAGTCACTTCCTGTATCTGGACATCATCCTTGTAACCAACAATCTTTACATACTGCTGACTGCGTACTTCTGTCTTTTGAAGATCCTCGCATACATACACCCCTTGCTCATGAATGATTGCTAGAATGTCCTCCCTGGAACCTGTTTCTGCCTTGAGCTACCTGTACATACCTTTCCATTTTTTACTACAATTTGTATGACAGCCAATTACGCTTGCCATAATGTTATCCTTAGCTGACTTCTTGGCTAGATTCAATTTCCTAGAAAGTTCCTTAAATTTCTCCTTACTTCCACAGCCATTTCTAACTCTGTTTCTTTCCAACCTGCACCTTCTTCTTAGCCTCTTTACTTCTCTGTTATAATATAGCGGCCATTCCTTACCACCTTTAAACGTACACACCTGTTTTCACGTTCCTCAACAATTACTTTAAACCCATCCCGGAGTATATTTACATTTTTACTAACCGTTTTCCGCCGATCACAGTTACTTTTAAAAAACTCCCTCATGCCTGTTTTATTAGCCATATGGTACTACATAATAGTCGTACCTTTAAGACCTTCCTTTCTATCACATTATCTTCCGAATTTACATTTGGTAAATTGCGATCACCCGCTACAATCATGTTCCTTTCCATATCATTTCCCACATAGCTGATTATCTTATGAAATAATTCCAAATCAGTGTCAGCACTACCCTTTCACAGTAAGTATACTACAAGGATATCAAGTTGCCTATTATCGTTAGAGATGAGCCTTACATGTAGAATTTCATGTTTGCCATCTGTAACTTTTTTGTAACTTACAAATTCCTCTTTCACCAGAATGAATACTCCCCCTTCTACCGTTCCTATCCTATCTCTACAATACATATACCAGTTACAAGTAACTAATCTCAAGTTTATTTCGTAGTGAAGATAACTATCTGGTAGGTTGTGGGGGTCTTCCTTAGGGCCTCACGGATTGGGCCGGTCGTGTCATCATCGGGAGGGCGGCTTCTTCTCACCAGGGGTGATGACACGGCCGGGCAGTAGATGTTCTTAATTTTAGTTCTTGTTTTTACTTTAGGATTAGATTATAGGGTTGCAGGGTTGGCCCTTACATGTGGACTGGCCATCTGCCCATGTAAGAGGCCGCTTAGTAGATTTAGTTGGTGTGTTTATAGATCTGTTTATAATTGTTTAGTTTCATTTGTTTTAATGGTTCTTTCTATTTCATGCAGTGGCAACTTAGTAGATTTAGTCTAGGGGTGGTGCCTTGCATGGAGACTGGTATCCCGCTCGTGTGGGGGGCCACCAAGTTAGTTGTTAGATTATAGGGTTGCAGGGTTGGCCCTTACACGTGGACTGGTCATCTGCCCATGTAAGAGCCCGCTCAGTAGATTTAGTTCGTGTGTTTATAGATCTGTCTATAATTGTTTAGTTTCGTTTGTTTTAATGGTTCTTTCTGTTTCTTGTAATCTGGCACTGTGAACATGTATCTGGGCGAACAGCCTGTAATGTTCAATAAATTACTACTACTACTAGTGAAGAAAACAATAATTAAGATTCTATTAGAATAAAAATTTTTGTAGCCACCTATTCAATTCAATTCACCGTTTCTGGTGATTAAATTGTATATTAAATTGTATACAAATCACTTAGAATTTAATCACCACAAATGGTGAATTGTATTGAATAGGTGGCTACAATAAATTTTATTCTAATAGAATCTTAATTACACATACCAGTTCCGTGAGAAAAATTTCCGCATCCATAATATCACTTCTCAGCCAATATTAAATTCCTGTTACAATGGTTTTGTGCTTTATTTTAGCAAATAACTTATGGCCAGTTCTCCAGTAACTTCAGTTTCATCTAACCTTACATCATTTGCTCCCGTTATCATCAGCACATCTCTCTGAAGTTTTCTGTCTTACTTTCAAAGTTTTTCGCAATGTAATAATACTTTGCACTACTTCATTACATGGGACTGATTTGGAACAAAGAATTACATTACATTGCCAGCCGTGACTGTCACTCATCAGCAAGATCTTCCTTACCTTACTTGTTTTTCTTGCTTGGCATTGATTTCCTTTCGTTGGTGAAGTAGTCCTCCCAATTTTTCTTCTTCTTCTTCTCCTCTGAAATGAAATGTTCCCTATCTGTTTCACCAGGGACCCAAAATCTGTTCAAAAGTTTCACTGGACTTGAGTACATTGCTGCAGAGTCGTAGGTCTAATTTTTCCACTCGACCTAGGTCTAAAATTCTGTTTCCCTACTAAGTTTCCTTACCTGTTGTTTAAGATCATAATTAATTGCCTTCAGTCGAATGGTTTCAATTTGTGTAGTATTTAAGTCCTCTTCCATAACCTTGATTATCACTGCTTTATTTGAACAATCTCAGCACAAACAGTCACAATGTACCCATACATGCATGCACGTTAGAGTTTATAGCTAATTGAATAACCACATACTGCACGTTACTGCACATATCGCATTAACAATTATATCTAAGTAATTATATCATTTATTTGTGTTTTTAGATTTACAATGTTGTAGTATTTCATTTATATAATGTATTTGTTGATGTAGTTGTGTATAGAGAGCAGCACCTTGCTTCCGGAACTTTGTTCTGGCGCGAGTGACTGGCTAGGGATGCAGGAGAAGAGCAACAGACATGCCACAAGTAACATGTGGAGACAACAATCTCATGAAATTATGTAATTGCACAACAGTGCTAACATGTTTAAGTTCAGCCAAACCATTGGCACAATTTTAGTTACGTCTTTTCAAGTGTAAATAATATTTCTAGTATTTTTAGTGTTAGTGCTTACCTCATATGTGTGAATGTATAATTGTATATGTACAGGTAGTACATACAGTAATGGTGTGTTTTAGTTCAAGTATAACTGAATAAATCAGTGACTTGTGTGCTCTTTATTTTTTACAAAACGGCATTTTCTTAATAACATTAAAGTGTCCTCCGAAAGTGTACTTTATTATGTGGTTGTTATATGCGACCAACAGAGGTAAGGTTAGATCATGAACATACAGTAATTTCATCTTGGTCAAACATTTTGGTCCTCCGGGCCAGATCTTCGAGCTTTCCTTCTCATGTGAAAGCGTACACAGTGCATTTACAGTGACTGGATTATACTGTGTGATGTATCGTGGTGCAATTTATAACGCAACTCGCCACATGATTGATTTACGCATGATCTCACGCCGCTAAATCAGAGCTACCAACTGCGCCGGTCAAACCTTCCGCGCTGTGGAACGTACAACCTGTGGACTGTTGGCAGTAGCAACCCTGAGTCATGTCAAGATAGCTCCTTGCTGACACCTATTTCATACACCTTACAAGTCAGATCCAATTCATATCTTTATTCCTAGCCTTTCATTATTTCAGAGGAGAGTATTCAAATTCTAATATGCAAACGAGGTGTAATAAAGGGCAGCGTGAGACGTATTAAAAACTTCATAGATGGGTTTAACAGTGAGCAGGGAATTGTGGCTATTATCTCTCGTAGAGAAAGTTTAGAGGAATTGAAACAAAAGTATGAGGACATTCAATCCCAGTTAGAAATCGGTGAGGAGGGAGAAACATACGAAGCAGATAGAGAATTATTTGAAGACATATATCATCATATACAGGTCGATATAGACAGAATAATCACCCAGCATGAACCAACAGATCTTTCCAGACACTCCAGTCAAGGGAATATCTCAGTAAGCAATAATTACAATGGGGCCCACATCAAATTACCTACCATTACACTGAAACCATTTGGAGGCGAGTATGAAAACTGGAGAGGATTTCACGATTCTTTTGTATTTATGATCCATAACAATCAAGATTTGCATGATATTCAGAAATTTCACTACTTAATTAGCAGTTTAAGAAATGAACCTCTTTCAATTGCATAACGTCTCTCTCTATCTGCTGAAAACTACAGCATAGTTTGGCAAAGGTTAATAGACAGGTTTCAAAACAACAAATTAATTTCGTCAATTCACATTAAACGGATATTAGAGCAAGATTCAATTCAGAAGGAGAATGCCAATTCTCTAAGAGAGGCTATCAACACAAGTCAGGCCAATGTGAAGGCATTACAGGCCCTTGAGTTAGATGTTTCATTTGAAGATTTATTATTGTCACAATTGTTAATCAACAAACTAGACCCAGCGACTAGGAAGGCATGGGAAATACACACTTCAGATTTTGAGTTAGAATCTCTGAAGGTGTTGTGAACATTTTTAGAAAAGAGATGTTTAGCACTTGAGGCAATCAAGCCAGGTAATCAAGTTCAACAGATTAAACAGTCAATTAGAACTACACCCAAACATCAAGTAAACAATGTGCATGCTAGTGTTAATTACCAATGTGTACTCTGCAAGGGCTCACATTACCTATATAAGTGTGAGTCCTTCAAAAGGCCCAATGTCCATGAGAGACATGATGTTGCGAGAGATTATAAATGATGCTTTAACTGTTTGGGCAATAGTCATAATGTCAATCAGTGCCAATCAGGCTCGTGCAAGATGTGCGGAAAATATCATAATTCACTACTGCATGATGACACCAGACGTAACTGCAGCAGACCAATGCTTAGATTACGGGAAACAGAGAGGGAACACAGCTAGCGCGAGGCAGTAGCTAATCA
Source organism: Anabrus simplex (assembly GCF_040414725.1). Taxonomy (NCBI): domain Eukaryota; kingdom Metazoa; phylum Arthropoda; class Insecta; order Orthoptera; family Tettigoniidae; genus Anabrus; species Anabrus simplex. Next base: position 607,686,458 of record NC_090266.1, on the reverse strand, counting down.
CACAACCCGTTCGACAGATGTTAGTCACTGCGCTGTCAAGGAATCCAATCTCTCTACAGTCTTGATAACAACAGCGATAGTCAAGGTTAAGGACATTCACGGTAATATGCATGAGGCTAGATGTCTTTTGGATTCAGGTTCTCAAACAAATTTCGTGAGTGAAGAACTAACTCAATTATTACGTCTCAGAAAACAAAAACATGTTACACCAGTAACTGGAATTAACGGTGCAGGAGTTCAAACCTCACACTGCATTACAGTTCATTTGCAATCTGCGGTCAGCCCTTTCAATACAGATGCCACATGCTTAGTGCTACCAAAGATTACAAACAATTTGCCAAGTAGAAAAATCGACATTTCAAGATGGAATCTACCCACCAATATAAAATATGCCGACAGAAATTTCCACATTCCAAGCAAGATCGATTTGCTACTCTGTGCAGACATATTCCTTAAGGTTATAATGGAGGGCAAGAAAACTTGTGATGGGTATCCAACATTGCAGAATACGAAACTGGGCTGGGTAGTAGCTGGCCAGGCACCCATATAACAACACCAAAGGGAACATGCAACATCACTATTCATCCAGGTAGACCAATTAGACACACAACTTAAAAAATTCTGGGAAACAGAAGAACTGAATATGCTACCAGTAACAAAAGAAGGAAGAGATTGCGAAAAACACTTCACAAAGAACACAACGCGAGATGCTACAGAAAGGTTCCGAGTTCGACTACCACTTAAACAGACTTTGTTGCAGTTAGGAAATTCATACCCACAGGCAGTAGTGAGATTCTACACTATTGAGAAGAAAATTACTCGTGATCCCAAATTAAGAGAAGAATATTCAGCATTCATGAATGAGTATCTGAAACTTGGCCACATAAAACCAGTACCTATGAGCACCGAAGATGGAGGATACTTCATGCCACATCATGCAGTATTCAAACTGACAAGTACCAGCACTAAAACTCGTGTTGTCTTTGATGCGTCTGCTAAAACTGACAGTGGCACATCTTTGAATGATAAGTTACTCGTAGGTCCTACCATACAAGACGACCTGCATTCTATTGTACTATGTTTCAGATCACACAAAACTGCTCGTCGCAGATATACAAAAATGTATCGACAAAATCAAGTTGACAACGAGGACATGAAACTACAATGAATACTATGGAGAAACACTAGCACCAAACCACTCCAATGTTATGAACTCACGACAGTTACTTACGGAACAGCAAGTGCTCTCTTTCTCGCTGTGAGATGTTTGAAACAGTTAGCCGATGAAGAGTCAAAGGATTTTCCACAGGCAGCAGCTGTCCTGAGAAAGGATTTTTATGTTGATGACCTCCTAACCAGAGCCAATACTGAATCAGAAGCCATTCGCTTACAGCAAGAATTAGAGACATTACTGTTAAGAGGAGGATTTGAACTTAAGAAATGGTGTTCTAACAGCACTAAGGTCATGTCAAAAATACCAGAAGAAAATAGAGAAACCAAACACCACTTCAACTCGACAATGCAGACACAGTAAGAACATTGGGAATACTCTGGCACCCTTCTACGGACCAATTTCAATTCAACATAATTGTTAAAAGGGTTTCCCATGCAACCAAGAGAAGTGTACTCTCAACTATTGCGGCAATTTTTGACCCTCTGGGGTTATTGGGTCCAGTTATTCTCTTATGCAAGGTGTTTGTGCAACACCTCTGGACTTTTCAATTAAAATGGCACCAAGACCTGCCAAGTCAGCTTTTTAATGCTTGGAATGCAATTTACTCGCAATTACCAGAACTTTAAGATATACAAATTGACAGGTACATTTTAAGTAAGACTAAAATTGTAAATTGTGAATTACATGGTTTCTGTGACGCCTCTGAACGTGCTTACGGGGCGTACGAATACATTCACACCACAGATGAACAAGGGCTTATTTAATGCAATTTGATATGTTCTAAATCAAGAGTCGCTCCACTTAAACAATTGTCAATTCCACACTTAGAATTGTGCGGCACTCTCCTGTTAGCAAGATTACTTAAGCGAACGTTCGCGAGTCTCAACCTGGATATTAGTTCTATTCATGCGTGGACAGACTCAACAATTGTCTTACAATGGATTTTACCACTGTCGACAAGGTGGAAAACATTTGTTGCCAACCGTGTCTCTGAAATCCAGGACATGGCTGAAAGCTGCACATAGCATCATGTATCTACACAACAGAATCCAGCTGACATACTGTCACGAGGAAGCGAGCCTCGAGCATTAAAATTACACGACCTCTGGTGGCATGGACCGTCCTGGTTGTGCCAGCCTGAAGAATTATGGCCAATCAGTACTGCAGAATGTACCTCAGAAGCACTTGAAGCCAAACCCACTACATGTGCAATCAACAGTTGCGATAATGAAGACATCACTACAAGGTTTTCTTCGTTATCAAGAATGAAACATGCCTTCGCCTATTCTAAAAGATTCATCTACAATCTACAGCACACTCATGCGAAGATTACAGGAAATCTAAGCACGGAAGAATGCAACAATGCACTACTTTGCTGTGTACGATATATTCAACACCAGGAATTTCAGAAGGAAATTCAGTATCACCAACTGAAAAAAGAAGTTGACAAGAGAAGTCAGTTAAAATCTCTTGCTCCATTTCTCGATAAAGACGAGTGTTTCAGAGTGGACGGGCGATTTCGTAATGCAGACGCAGCATATGACCAGAAACATCAGTTTATATTGCCAGCGCATCACCATGTCACGAAATTAATTATTCGTCACGAACATTTAAGATTACTACATGCTAGTACACAGCTACTAGTTGCAGCACTTAGAATGAAGTATTGGATTCCTCACGCCAGGACAATGGTCAAAGGTGTCATTCGCAAGTGCATGACATGTTACAGGTTCAAGGCCGATAGCTCATCGCAATTAATGGGCCAGCTGCCTGCTGAAAGAGTTAAGCCCACTCGGCCTTTCCTATATAGCGGTGTAGACTTTACGGGACCCTTCATCATTAAACAAGGTATGTTGCACTTTTTGTCTGCATAGCCACCAAGGTCAATCATTTGGAACTTGTAAGCAATCTAACCACTGAAGCCTTCATTACTGCTTTAAGGAGAACGATAGCCCGGAGAGGAAAGGTACTTCAACTTCACAGTGACAATGGTTCATCATTCATCGGAGCCAAAAATCAACTTCGAGAACTTCACGAATTATTCCAATCAGAGCAACATCAATGACAGATTGCTAATGTTGGAATCCAAGAAGGATTTGCCTGGAAATTCATTCCTCCACGAGCACCAAATTTCGGAGGTCTTAGGGAAGCTGGGGTGAAATCTATGAAATTTCATCTTAGTAGAGTTACCAAGCATGCTCACTTGACATTTGGAGAAATTACTACTCTCCTCTGTCAGATAGAATCCAGTTTAAATTCACGTCCAATCACTCTCCTGAACAATGACCCAAATGACACCTATCTTTTTTCACCAGGACATTTCCTGATAGGAGAATCCCATGATGCTGCTTTTTTTTTTTTTTTTTTTAACTAATTGTTTTACGTCGCACCGACAAGATAGGTCTTATGGCGACGATGGGTTGGGAAAGGTCTAGGAGTTGGAAGGAAGCGGCCGTGGCCTTAATTAAGGTACAGCCCCAGCATTTGCCTGGTGTGAAAATGGAAATCACGGAAAACCATCTTCAGGGCTGCCGACAGTGGGATTCGAACCCACTATCTCCCGAATACAAGCTCACAGCCGCGTGCCTCTAGCCGCACGGCCAACTCGCCCGGTGAACCCATGATGGCTATACCTGAACCAGACCTAACCTTATCAACTACTTCCAGGCTTTCCAGGTGGAATCATCTTCAAAACATGAAGGAACATTTTTGGAACAGGTGGTCATCCGACTATCTGGGCAGCTTGCAGCAACGCATGAGATGGAGGTCAGCACAGCCCAGTGTATCTACAGGAACTGTTGTCCTAATTAAGGATGACAACATTCCACCATTGGACTGGAGATTAGGCATTATTGAGCAAAGAGTCCCCGGCAAGGACAGGTTGGTGAGAGTCGTTGATGTCCGTACACCCTCAGGAGTTTATAGGAGACCTGTGCACCCCCAATTGACTAGTGACCTCAGTGTAGTGCTTCGTCAATATTTTCTGTGTATTTGTGCATATGTATTTATTTTGGCCTTGACAGTTTTCTTTTTAGACAGAACTCAATGCACTACTTGTTTTATTTTCAGGGTATTTAATTTCATTGTTATTGGATTTATTTTGCAAATGTAAAATGCGAGCACATTTTAAGTGTTACTGCACATATCGTATTAACAATTATATCTAAGTAATTGTATCATTTATTTGTGTTTTTGAATTTACAATATTGTAGTATTTCATTTATATAATGTATTTGTTGATGAAGTTGTGTATAGAGGGCAGCACTTCACTTCTGGGACTTTCTTCTGGCGCGAGTGACTGGCTAGGGATGCGGGAGAAGAGCGACAGACATGCTGTGAGTAACATGTGGAGACAGTCTCATGAAATTATGTAACTGCACAACAGTGGTAACATTTTTAAGTTCAGCCAAACTATTGGCACAATTTTAGTTACATCTTTTCAGGTGTAAATAATATTTCTAGTGTTTTTAGTGTCAGTGCTTACCTCATATGTGTGAATGTATAACTGTATATGTACAGGCAGTACATACAGTAATGGTGTGTTTTAGTTCACGTATAACTGAATAAATCAGTGACTTGTGTGCTCTTTATTTTTTACAAATGGCATTTTCTTAATAACATTTAAGTGGTCCTCCAAAAGTGTACTTTATTATGTGGTTCTTATATACGACCACCAGAGGTAAGGTTAGATCTTGAACAAACAGTAATTTCATCTCGGTCAAACACTGTACATGAATGACGCCAAAACACTCTTAATATTGAAGCACATACTTATCAAGCAAGATTGCAGGTGATGCCATGTGCAGCAGATTTATTATTTTTTTTTTTTTTTCCTATCTGCCTATCAGAATATTAACACAGATATATTTTCAGCAACACTTGGAAAGATAAGGGCTAGGACTTGGTAATCAGTCTTGGTATAAAGCGAGAGACAGTGCAGTGATTTGTCTAGTGTGAAGACAGAAAACCATAGTAGACTACATTCAGGGTTTACAGTTTGAACCCATCATCTAACAAATCGTCGTTGCCGGGACAAAACCACCTATGTGAAATATTTTAGCTTAGAACTTTGGCCGGTAATGTTCTGTCATCTAAGGTGCAATATTGTGTGACAATTGTCATGGCATTCTCGCTCTTCATAATGTATGTGCTGCGGGGCAGTATATCTCAAAAAATATTATCACATAGGAGGTTTCGTCCCAGCAACGACGAAATATAAGATTACTGCTACACAATTCATACTGCCTAACCAATGTGCTTGATGCATGGAGCATAATTTTTCTGTGTTTTCTCCTCTTTCACCATAAAAATTTAGACAAGAAGGTTCTGTGAGTGTGTTGTTATCTGCCAAGCCACTGTTTTAATCAGTTTTCTCAAGTGGTTGGCTTTTCTAACCAAGGTAAACATCTATAATGTTATAATTACCTCCAATTCACTGAGTTGGATATTCTTTGTGTTAATTTCCTTTTTCATTTCAGCAGCTAGATTGAAAAGATATTTTAAGCCATGTTTTGCTTCCGAGATGGACTGTATTTTATCCCATCGTGTCTTAGACTTGTTGTCTGAAATAATAAAAGATAAACTTAAACAAACAAACAAACAAACAAACAAACAAACAAACAAACAAACAAACAAACAAACAAACAAAGGTTCTTGTATACAGAGACAGACAAAGATGGAGATAAACAGTCAAACTATCCTCATGGAGAATAACAAGTTCACTTCCTCAGATTTTAAGGGAAGTTAACAATAAATATTAAGATCAAGTTATAAACAAGATTTAAATGATCCTGTAATATTAACCACAATCATACAACGTGCTGAATACTATTATCATATTCAGATGACTTACATTCCATCAGAAAAGATGGGACACACTCATCTTTTCAGTATTTTGTTGTTTGGATAAATCCATTCATTAGTGTACATCATTAATCAATACTGGGTCAAGCTATGGTGGAAGGATTAACATAATTGAAATACAGCATAAGCGAGACAAAATATAAATACAATAATGTTATTTAACGTTGCTTCTGCTTCCCAGCTGCATCAGGAGGGCAGAGACATCAACACTCAATGAGAGACCATGTTGACTCATTGCATCAACCTTCCTACATGTAGATTCTATTTGTTTCATTATATGAAGGTTATGCCGAAAGTTTTTAGCAGCGCGTAAACCGTAATTCTGAGGACAATGGGATTATTTTCAATTGAAAGAGCGATGTTTTTCGACCTTGGAACATGCACACGCAACCCCTCCCAGCAATAGTTCCTCCACAGCGAGGGAAGAAAGCACAGGCAGTGCTGAGTCGGACACGGTGCAAGATGGATCTGTTGCACCGGGATTTTAGAGCAATGATTTTTTTATGATTATAAAAAGAAATTAAGTGCCGAAGAATGCCATTCTTCTTTGCTGCGCGTTTTTGGTGAGGCTGCCCCTTCTAGAGCCACAGTTTGAAATTGGTTTCGCGAGTTTTCAAAGGGTTGGCAGTCAATTGAAGATGAACCTCGTCCCGGTCGCCCAGCAACAGCTGTGACTCAAGAAAATATTGATGCTGTGAGGGAAATGATCAAAGCAGATCCACATCTTACATTTTGTGACACTGAAAGGACCTTAAATATTGGGTCAAGAGCAGCGCAGACCATCCTTCACGATTATTTAGGCCTTACCAAGAGATGTGCCCGTTGGGTGCCACATTCCCTGACAGAAAGCCAAAAGGAGGAGAGAGTGGACTGGTGTCATTTCATACTAGAAAAATTCAATGGAGGGCAGTCCGAAGACACCTACAATATCGTCACAGCTGATGAAAGATGGGTCTACCATTATGACCCTGAAACGAAGAGACAGTCTTCTGAGTGGTGCTTTTGAGGGGAGGAACCACCCAGAAAAGTTCAACGAAGTCAGAGCTCCGGAAAGAAGATGTTGGCAACTTTTTTAAATGAAAATGGGGCATCTCACCTCTGTGACCTTGGACATACGTCATACAGTCAATGCTGAATGGTATGTGAATGACTGTCTTCCCGAAGTCCTCGCCACTTGGAGATCACAGCACCCAAAATCCAAGAGTGGGCACCTTCTGCTGCATCACGACAATGCATCTGCACACAGGGCTGCCAGAACAATGGACTTTTTGGAAAGGGAAAAAGTGCGAGTGTTACCTCATCCCCCCTATTCACCTGACCTGGCCCCATGTGACTTCTTTCTGTTCCCTAAGACCAAGGAAAAAATACGTTGGCAGCGGTTTTCATCATATGAAGAGGCCATTGCAGCATACAAGAGTGCACTAAGTGACATCCTGAAAGAAGCTTGGTCTGAAAGGTTTTCTAAGGGTTTCAGAGAATGGAAAAATGTATACGTGTTAATGGAGAGTATTTTGAAAAGTTGTAATTGTTGTTTTCGCAAATAAAATTCTTTTTCACACTCTGCTAAAAACTTTCGGCATAGCCCTCGTATTGCAGACATTTAACTTGCACCATGAGTTTAAGCTGAAGAGAAAAACCTTGCACTGATCACAATCCTTCACTGCACCTAAATCAAAAGCAAGCTGCTGCTTTGGAATGGTAAACAACTCAGGATGATCAGACATGGAACTACTCTTGAAAAATGCATATTTGTATAATATGAACAAGAAGGAATGCAAACAAATATGCACCAATCTGCTGGCCAACATATCTTTAACAAAAAAAAAAGAAGTAAAACCACCGTGTCCTACTTTCAATTACATTTCTTAATTAATAACTACTGGTGTTCAGCCTCGGAAGACTATGTGGCCAGTATTTACACAATGAGAGAGCATACAACTATAGATCTTCACAGTTGAAAGACATCCATAAAGTAATGTATTGGCCCGAATATAAGACAAAGTCTTTTATGTTAAAATATAATATTAAGAACCATGGTTGTCTTACATGTGCAGCCGTACATTTAAGAACTCAATTCCGTGAAGATCTATTTCTATCGTTCCCCAGCTATACTGGCTTGTCACTATGCACATCACAGCTGAGCTTAAGGTCACGTAGAAGCCATAATTTTTTAAGATTGGATGTTTTTCTTCCAATTTGTGGTTTGTGATGTATTGTTGCTTGGGATGGAGGGGTCAGTGTGTTAATGTATCCAGTTTTGGTCACCATTCCAGTCATTGTCACTTCACTTACATAAAGGCGAGAGAGGTTGTGATATAAACTTCAAATTGCAGGTTTTATGCAAGGCAAAATGGATCGATAATGTACAGACGGTGAGAAAGTTTGGTGACTCTGAAAAAATGTATGACGTTGGTGGAAAAACTAGGAAAAATTTAAGAATGCCTGCATATCAAGAGAAGCATTCAAAGGATCAAAGAGAAGAAAATTTACTGAAACTGATGGGCTTGTTACTGGATTCATGCAGAAGAAACAGAACTGGGATTATCCAAAGTCACAAAATTATTAGAATGAAAGCATCAGAGGTGGCATGCGAATTAAAAGTTCCAGTAAGGCTACAGCTAGACAGGTGTCTTTAAACATAACATTTGTCCCTTGAATAATGAAATATGCACATATGGTGCGAAGTATGACGCAGCTAGACGCTACAGAACTTATCACTCAATTTCAAAGTACAAATCCATCCTCAAGGTCACAACACAGAGAAATAATTCGAGGATCATCCAGCACTACGGACACAAGAACAGTTAATGGCTACACACATGTTAAAATATGTAGTATATAAGCAACACAGTCGACCAATTATTGGCTGCATCTACCCCACCTTCTATGCCATCTAACAACCAATAACAAAACAATCGCTGCTGATGTTAAACTTTATTCTATCATGACTTTTCAAAACACTCAATTGCTTTGAAAATGCACTACAGTCTACACCAAAGCCCTGCAGCAAAGGCAACATTATAAATACACTGTGTCTCCAGTGTGTACCGGAACCTAGATCATTTAATGCGTAGGTAACTGAGTTATTTAACATATGGTCTAGCCAGGGTGAATGGAACAGCACTACGTTCATTTTCATAAGACTTGTTACATTGTAAAATGCCCATCTAGCCATAGCCTAACTGAATGCAAGGCAAGCCCATAGTGGTGTAGACAAATGATGCAGTGTTTAGGACTGTACTTAAAATCTTGCACCACTATTGCATAATACCTACTGACAGATTGTCCAAGGTTCTCTTCCAGGTTAGGCTGGATATTTTAATCTTCACTGGTTGATTCCTCTAGCATGGGGACAGGGTGTTTGTGCAGTCTTCAACATCATATTTCATCCTAGGTAGGGCCCAATTCTTAATGAAGTACAGGATGCCTATGGGCATCAACTGGAAAGATCTGCACCAGGCCTCTCCAGAAGCCATTTGACTAGGAGCTGACAGATTACGCCAATAAATTTGGTCACCTATAAACATTATATAATTGTCGTCGATGGCGGCTGTAACTCGATCCGAGTATATATAACTTTCTCCTGCATAGATTGACCAGTTCAACTCAGTTCGTGAATGTGTACACACAGACTAAACAGACCGATCCTCGCATAAAACATACGCCCACACAAATCACAATGAATGGATGGAGGAGGGCGGGGTTGTAATCGACAGAGTTCTCTTGCTTGTCACTTGGCCTCTTGATGTCTGCGGCATTCTCTTTCAAACAAGTTGACAGCGGTGGATGTAGTGTTCCGCCACAGTGAGCGGTCCACAGCACATTCTTCCCTTGCCTGTATATATATATACCAGTTGTCTTCATGATGTGTTTCAGCCGGTCCTTACAACGCTTAAAAGGGGCTCTATGAGGTCTACTGCCGGAGCAAAGTTTACCATAAAGAATTTGGTGGGGAAGCCTGGTATCACCCATGCGGTGAACATGGCCTAACTATCTCAGTTGATGAGCGATGATTGTTGCCTCAATGCTATTTAGCTGCGCTTTGTCGTGAACTGCCATGTTGGTCACATAGTCCTCCCACTTAATATTCAAGATGAATCTCATTTCCTGTTGGTGGAAGCACTCCAGTTTTTCGATATCACAGCGACAGAGTGTCCAAGTTTCGCAGCCATACAGCAGTGCAGAAATGACAACAGCTTTGACCATGAGTTTGGTATGCAGTTTTAGGTCGCTATTCATGAAGACTCTGTGCATTAACCGTCTGAATGCTGCATGAGCAGCCCCAATTCTTTTATCAATGTTTTGTTCGCAGGTACACCATTTAGACAAGATGCTTCCACGATATGTAAAGTGATCACCCTGTTCCAGTGTTGTGTCTAACAAGGGAACATCGGGAATGGTTAAGTAGCCGATCGCGATGAAACTTGGAAAACACATTGAGGTACACGTAAAAAAGATGTCAGCATCAATTTTGGGTGCCGACATTCATTAGGGCGTTAACTAAGGGGCCAAAAAGTTGCGACATTTCAAGTTCTGCACGATCAGCGATGAATACCTGCTGGCCAATGCTAAGCTGGCACACTGAGTGCCTGGAGACACACCTCTGCACCTGCTCCCACCCCACTCCAACTGGTTAACCATCCCACGTTTCCCTTCTCCCCGCGCTTGCCGGCTGCTTAGCTGTTGACAGGACCAGCTCTATACTTTGCTTCTTTTCGTACTATAATCATTGAAATACTTTAAATAACGTTCCGTTTCACACATAATGATAATAAATAACCTAAACTAATATACCCATATTTTATTCAAACGTTATATTTTCATTCCTGCTAATTGCGGTGAGTTGTCACATTCGTGGGTACAACTCCGAGTTAAGTACTACCGGGCGTGGTCAAACGTGGGAAGGGGTACCGCATCCTATGTATGCTCCTTTATGCCAGCATAGAAGTTTTGCAGGTCAGGGACATCAGGTAGTCTTTGCAGTTCTTCAGCCTTTTGTTGCCACAAGTTATTCTTAATTTCCCTAATTTGTGCCTGACATTTTCCTCTAAGTTCCAAGAAATGTGATTTCTTCACATTGGAAGATGGATTTTGAAGATAGGATAGGTTCCTGTTTGGTATTGATCAGACATTTAATTTCATTATTTTCATCAAACCAGTCCTGCTTTTTTCTCCTCACAAAACCAATTGTTTCCTCAGCTGACTCAGTGATGGCCTTCTGAAGCGTGGCCCATTCCTGATTTGTACCACTGTTGACTGGATGACTATCCAGTTTGTTTGAGATTGCATTTCTGTAATCTGTAACAAGGGATTAAATTTGAAGTTTAGAAGTATCAAATTTATTTCTGGGCAGGCTGTGGATGGTTCTTTATGGTTTGCGACAGATTGAGATGCTCAACTGGCAAAAAAAGGAGCTTATGATCTGTCCAGCAGTCCTCTACGTTTTTTGCGGTCCTTGTAACAAGGACATCTTTTTATCACATTACCTGGTAATGATATAATCAAGTACATCACGGCACAAAATAAAGTTACTTTAAATACCTTGTTGGACTGTCACCTGTCTGGATACTTGTGTTAATACAAATGGGCAAAGCCGGGCTGAGTGGTTCAGGCGGTTGAGGCACTGGCCTTTTGACCCCAACTTGGCAGGTTCGATCCTGACTCAGCCCTAGGTATTTGAAGGTGCTCAAATATGTCAGCCTCGTGTTGGTAGATTTACTGGTATGTAAAAGAACCCCTGCAGGACTAAATCCTGGCACCTTGGCGTCTCCGAAAACCATAAAAAAAGTAGTTAGTGGGACATAAAGCCAATAACATTATTATTTACAAATGGGCAAGGAATTAAACAGATGCTGTGTGTTATCCAGCTACAAATAACAAACTTTTTGATATGGAGAAAGCTGGTAATACATCATTATTAATGAAGTTTGACTCTGATGTTATTCATGCCTATCTATCAATAGTATGTTTAGTCTGTGGCATAATCTCTCGAGAAAAGACTGCAAATGTGCACTGTTGTTGATGATCAACATTTCAAGCACATAATAAAATATAGAAACATTAGTGAGGATTAGTAATTGAGGAGTTCAAACATCCTCAATTCATGTGTATCCAATGTTTTTTTAAAAATTACTACTATAGAGATGTACTCTTAAGTAATGACAAGGCTGACTTTTAATTACTAAAGGTGTATTTATCCAAGTTCATAAATGTAATTAATTCATACAGTTTTAGTGGCTGATAGCGGGCATTGGTCCTGTAGTATCTGATGGTGTCTGCTGGTGCAAGCTATTTTCATGTTGTGATCCCAGACTTACATATGGTACTCTACGGTACATACAAGCATGTCTTGGGATAAAACAGGTGAAAACAAAAAACTGCTTGCAACAGATAAGGAAATTATCAGGAGTTTCTGCATCAACAAACATTACTGAATGGGAAACACATTAGTAAATAATAAACTACTTCATAAATTCAAAGAAAACTGATATGCAAGTATGAGCAGCCAATTATGGTAGCTTCAGTATACATAACTAGAACTTACCTTGGTCAGAAGCCAAGATTTTCTGCTGCAGTTGACGGATTTGAACATTCCTCATTGCCAAATCCTCACTCATCTTCTTGATTTTTCCTAAATTGTTTTCCTTGTTCGGATCATTCTGGAAAAAAAAAACCCACCACTTTAATGTAGGGGATACAGAGTTCCACACCTACTTAAGTCTTACACTTAATCCATATTAGAACTAGAATGCTGATAATCTATCTTACTGTTCAATTTTGCTGTGTTATTATCCTTTCTCAATTAACATGTACTATATTCTTAAAACAGCAGTAATAAAGCTTCAGTTACATTTCTTTGAAACCAACACTAATATTTTATTCCTTTAGAAACATAACATTTCTATCAGGTCCTAAGTTCACATGTCATAAACATGTTGCAAATCCAAGGGTTCCATCACATTGCATTTACACATTGTAATTCACTTAAGATGGTCAAATGGAATAAAGGAGATCATAAAACACTGTGCTACATTTTTCCAGGGGATTATTAATAATGGAGTTATTGACACCAACTTAATTTTTTAAATTGAACTATAGTAATCTCTCACACTTGCAGAAATGTTTGTATTGTTATGACTTCAGAAATGTCATTAATTCTTACAACAGGCAGTTACTTTTTGAAATATCAATAATACTTCAACTTGCCGTTCTAATGGCTGACAGCAGGCATTAGTCTTGTCATATCAGCTGTTTCCTTGCTGTGCTCACAGCCAAACATCTGGTCCTCTGTGGTATGTACAAGCATGTCTCGTAAATGCATTTTGATATATCTCTTAGGTTTGCAATGCGTTTATGACAGGCAAACTAAGATGGGTCAGAAAAACATTAGCATTGGTTGGCATCATCATTGCATGAACTGCAATAATGAAAGAAACTCTTTGGTCTGTATCATAATCTCTCAAGAAAAAACTGCAAATGTGCACTGCCATTGATGGTCAACATCTCACGCAAATAATAAAATAAAAACATTAGTGTGAGGATTTTAATTGAGAAGCTCCTTTTCAAACATCCTTTAATTATATCCACTGTTTTTGTAAAAATTGCACGTACAGTTATCCAATGATTGACCACAAGTAATAGTGGCTTCACTGCATAAAGAAAATCTCACTGCATGCAACAACTCTAGATGCAAAACTCCACTTAGTGTAATAACGAGTAAACAGATGAGACTTTATCATGTTTCCGTGTCCAGTCCACTTCCATCATTATTTACGATGTTTAACTTTGATATTATTCATTTGCTTCCTAAAAGGAGCTGTTCAGTTTTGCTGTGTTATTTTCCTTTCTCAATTAACACGTACTATATTCTTAAAACAGCAGCAATAAAGCTTCAGTTACATTCCTTTGAAACCAACACTAACATTTCCTTTAGAAATGTAACCTTTCTATCTGGTCCTTAGTTCACATGTCAAACATGTTACAAATCCAAGTGCTGCATATGAGACATGCTTGTATGTACTGTAGTCTTGGATCAAAACAAGCAAACAACTTATGACAGAAATGTTGACCAATACATGAGCAGTCTATGCTCTGACACAGGAACTGCAAGCTGAAGCACTGTTGACATTTCAAAAATTAATTGTACGCTCTATGAATTAATTACATATCTGAAGTTGTAATAGTAAGAGAGCTGTAAATAAAGTAGAGGCAATGTTGATAGAATGCAATATTTAATGAACTAACAGTACAATTGCATTAATTTCTTTATTGTAGTCACCTGCAAAGTATATTACCTTTTGCAAAATTTCGGGAAGCCATTAGCGACCATTGGCAAAGCGCTTTCTGTTGATGATAGTGACGGAGCACCTTACTGCATGGAGTACAGATCCCACATCAGGAAATCAGTGACCTCGGAGGGGTTCTTTCAACTTCAGAAACAGGTCGAAGTCACACGGACTCATTCCTGGTAAGTACGGAGGGTGTTCCAAGACCTCCCAATGCTACTGTTGCAATAAGAGCTTGACATTGTTTGTGGCATGACAACGCACGTTGTCATGCAGTGTCGCAATAAGCGTGGACGTGTGCGCCACATAGCCGGATGCAGATGTCGCTCCACAAATCGGCAATAGTAGTCACTGTTGACGGTTTGTTCCTCAGGCACAGCATGTGTAAGAATAACACGCTTGTAGTCTTATGCCATATCAACGTAAGCTTCACCTGACTGGGTTCCTGTTGAAATTTCTGTGGAAGTGGTGAACCTGGGTAATGCCAATAATTTGATTGACGCTTTAATTCAGGCTCATGCCCACGTCTCATCAATGGCAACAATATGCTGCAGAAATGCGTCATCTTCATTGTGGTATCTGTCCAGATGGATGCCAACCAGTGCATACCGGTGCATTTCTGTACATCGGTGAGTTGATGTGGAACCCAACGGGATACAACTTTCCTCATGTTAAGACATTTCATCAGTACGTGCCACACCATTTGATAACCGAGATCAACCTTTATGCATAATCCCCGGACAGTCCATCGATCGTCTACAGAAACGAGACCACTCACGATGTCAATCTGATCTTGAGGAATGAACGGCTGACCTGTGCAGTGCAAATCCACAGTCTCACTCCAACCCGCACAAAACGCCTTGACCCATCGTGCAACCGTCCTATAGAGAAATGCATTCTTGCCACAGGCTTCAAGTAATCCTCAATAACGTTCCGATGCATTTTTGCCACGAGCAACATCGATTTTAATCCATGAATGCTTTTGAAAACATGCTTTAGAGCAATGAAACCAACACACTTCACTTCAACACCACACAGCTACAACACTTACAACTGGATGCCCATCAAATGCACACTACACATCGACAACAGTGCCACCTGACCGCTCCCATATCCTATTTGCGTATGCCCGATCTCTTGCAAGTGTCTGGACTACGTTGCCACTACTTTATTTACAGCCCTTGTATGAACAACAAAAGATGAATTAAAATGTAAGACATCTATATAAGTCATTTAAAAATAGTGAAATCATATACAAGGTGAATCAAAACAACATTGACATGTGTTCTGGAGGATAGCAAACTGATCATTTATTTCTCAGGAGGGTGAACCCATACCCAGAAATGTACTGTATGCTTTGGTCACTGCGAGGCATCAAAGTTTGGTAACACCCTGGATAGGGGGATGGGTGCAAGTTCCACATTTTGGCAAGAAATGAATCTGGTTCATTAGCTAAATGAGGAGAGCTGTCCTTTAACCTGAAAAAACACCCCTTAAACAATAATTATTTTATCAATCTGAACAAACCGCACTGTACAATGTTTGACAGTTTGTGTCATATCTCTGCACTGCCAATGTAGGTTCTATAATCAACTAAGAGGTCAGCAATCTAAATTCATTTTGTAATTTAATGCTCTTGTTGAGTTGGTAGGAGATTTCTTGACAAAATGTGCAGCGCACACTCATCCCCATAAGTAAGGCATTGCCAAATTTTATGCTGCATAGCATCCAAACCATGCATTTCCAGACATGGGTTCCCTCTTAATAATGATCAGTTTGCCATCCTGCACAGCATAATATGCATTGCCAGTGTTGTTTTGAGTCATCCTGCAACTGATAACATGTTAAAGTTAGAAACATAAAACTAGTAAATAAAAACACACAAGACTAAAAGTGTAATTTAGATTTTAAAAGTTCTCAAAAAAATTCAATTATTTGCACTAAAAGAAAGCTATGTAACAAACCACTACCCCTCATAGAACTGATGATAATGTCCAAGGAATGCTTATCAAAACGCAGAATGACCGGGCGAGTTGGCCGTGCGCGTAGAGGCGCGCGGCTGTGAACTTGCATCCGGGAGATAGTAGGTTCGAATCCCACTATCGGCAGCCCTGAAAATGGTTTTCTGTGGTTTCCCATTTTCACACCAGGCAAATGCTGGGGCTGTACCTTAATTAAGGCCACGGCCGCTTCCTTCCAACTCCTAGGTCTTTCTTATCCCATCGTCGCCATAAGACCTATCTGTGTCGGTGCGACGTAAAGCCCCTAGCAAAAAAAAAAAAAAAAAAAAAAAAAAGCAGAATGAGAGATACGGTGGTCAGAAGTTTCAGACTATGGTACAGGTTGGCCAGGTCCCCACACTCTATACGGATGTGTACTATGGTCTCCTTATTAAGTAGGAGAGCATCATTACACCATCGTCAATCTGAAGAAGAAAAAGAAGAAGAGACAATACCATTGTTTCCCTCAGGGAAACCTGAAGGGGCATCTTCCATACTTTTGTGTTTTCAGCTAACTGGAAAGAGGGATGGCCGGCCATTCCTCCATTCAGTGAGACACTACAAAACGTCTCAGCCGAGAATATATATATATATATATATATAATTAGCTAGAAACTTGTAAGGTAATGGGGTCAGCGTGAATATCTTTTTGGCAGTCACATCAGTTGTTTCTTATTATACTCGCATCGGAGTCAGAGCCAGTCAACAGATCATGAATATGTTGCCCCAGGGGTTGTTGTAGGGAACAAGTGTCAATAGACTGCAATGAGCTCAAACAGCCAGTGCACACAAGGTACTGCTGACGTCCACTGGACAGCACGTACACTGAACTTCCAAGACGGTTTACAGCTCTGATGTGTAAATAATAATAATAATTAATAATAATAATAATGATGATGATGATAATGTTATTGGCTTTACGTCCTACCAACTACTTTTACGGTTTTTGGAGACACTGAGGTGCCGGAATTTAGTCCTGCAGGAGTTCTTTTACGTGCCAGTAAATCTGCTGACATGAGGCTGATGTATTTGAGCACCTTCAAATACCACCGGACCGAGCCAGGATCGAACCTTCCAAGATGGGGTCAGAAGGGCCAGCGCCTCAATCGTCTGAGCCACTCAGCCTGGCTCTGCTGTGTACATCTGCATGTTCCAGGTAGATAAAATAGAAACCTATCTTCATTAACAAAGAAAAAAACAGCCCACTTTTCCTCCTGCCATTGATCCGTGCAAAGCACATCTGATCCCGGATACGAGCTTATATAATCATAATCATTTTCATTTCCTCGTATTCATCTCCTGTCAGGTCGGTGTGTTGATGGCACTTTTCCTTCTATCACTCCTCCTCAATAATTGTGTTCCGGTCCAGTCTTCTTTTGCTTATACTGTTCTGGACAGACTCCATCCATCTTACTCTAGGCCTCCCTCTTGCCCTCTTTCCTTCTATCTTAGCCTCCAACACTTGGTTTGGTATCCTTCCCTCCTCTGTCCTCATAACATGTCCAGACCATCTCAATTTATTCAACTCCAGCCTATCACTCAGGTTTTTCTACCCTTATCTCTTTTCTGACCTCTACATTTCTTACTCTGACTCTCCTTGTCCCTCCTAACACACTCCTCAGGAACTTCATCTCACTGGCCTGAATTTTATTCTCATTTCTTGCTGTCAAAGTCCACGTCTCTGATGCATACATTAATATAAGGATATGGTATATCTTGTACATTATCAGTTTATATTTCATAGGAACTTCCCTGTTCCACACCAGGTTCCTTACATTCTGGTATAATGTATTTCCTGCTTGTACACTTCTGCTGATCTCCTTATCCAACCTTGCACCTTGCATTATTTCACTTCCTAAATATTTGAAGTATTCAACAACCTCAAGGTTTTGTCCCCTGATATTAAAGATTCCTTCTCCTCCTCTTTCTCCTCTTGTCATCACCACTGTTTTTCTCTTTTCCCACACTGATTTTCACACCATATTTCTCAACATTGTCATTTAAATCCTGTAGTTGGATTTGCACTTCTGTATTGTTGTCTCCCCATATCACTATGTCATCTGCAAACAACAATATTTTATACCCCTTCCATAACTTGGCTTTGTTTCCTTTAGAATTTCATCCATGACCATTATAAATGTAAGTGGAGACAGTACACTTCCCTGTCTTAGTCCAGTTTGGTTTCTAAACCAATCTGTTCTCCCCACTGGATTCTGGACACAACGGGAACAATTCTTATACATTGCTTTCACTAGTTCCCTTGATTGCTTTCAACATCCTTTTCTTTCCAGGGTTTCCGACACCTTTTCTCTATTGATGATGATGCTTGTTGTTTAAAGAGGCCTAACATCTAGGTCATCGGCCCCTAATGGTACAAAATGAGATGAAATGTAATGACAATTTCAAAGTCCAAAATTCATCCACTGATTAGAATTGAAAACACTTTCTCTATTGATAAAATATGTGCCTTCTCTAGATCAAGGAATACCATCACCAGATCTTTTTGATATTCGCACTGTTTTTCCATCAGTAATTTTATGGTAAATATAGGATCTATAGTTGACCTACCCTGTCGAAATCCACACTGCTCTTCTAAATTTCTTTCCACCCTTCCTCTATATTATTCTCTCCAATATTTTGACTACTTGTGACAACAGTGTATTTCCTTGATAATTGTCACATACCTTCCTGTCACCTTTCTTAAATACCAGTATTTATACACCTTTACAAAAATCATCAGGTACTTGCTTTTTTTTTTTTTTTTTTTTTTTTTTTTGCTAGCGGCTTTACGTCGCACCGACACAGATAGGTCTTATGGCGACGATGGGATAGGAAAGGCCTAGGAATTGGAAGGAAGCGGCCGTGGCCTTAATTAAGGTACAGCCCCAGCATTTGCCTGGTGTGAAAATGGGAAACCACGGAAAACCATCTTCAGGGCTGCCGATAGTGGGATTCGAACCTACTATCTCCCGGATGCAAGCTCACAGCCGCGCGCCTCTACGCGCACGGCCAACTCGCCCGGTGGTACTTGCTTTTTCATCCATATACAGAGAAGGCCGGTGCTGACAAGCGTGAAATCTATCACACCATTAGCTTAATATATCACGCCTGCAAAATTTTAACATGTATTATTTACAGAAGAATGGAACGACAAGTTGAAACTGAGTAGGGAGAAGATCAATTTGGTTTCAGAAAAATGTAGGAACACATGAAGCAATCCTGACTTTACGCCTGATATTAGAGGCTATAAATTTCATATTTGTTCCATATTTAAGGGCAATTATAAGAAATAAATTGACAGAACACAGGCTATTGGTAAACATTGTTTTATTATGGTACAGACAGCAAATACACAAGACTACATACAAAGGACAGGTCTCCAATGGTTACAGACCTTCAAAATAATCACCCAAGGTTTCCACTGTGCGTTGCCAGCGGTGGGGCAGGCGCTGAATACCATTTGCTGCATGTGTATCGCTAACGTGTGACACCTCTCTCGGAAATGCTGTTACGATGTCCTCTTTGTTAGCAAACCGTTGTCCATGTAATGGCTTCTTGACTTTGGGGATTAGATCATAGTCATGTGGGTTCAGATCAGGCGAATAAGGCAGGTGTGGAAGAACCCCCCCACCAATGTAAGCGACGCTGAACGATGGCTGCTGTGTGAGCTGCCGCGTTATCGTGTAGGATTATGGCGTTGTACAAAAGATCTGGATGTTTGGTTCGCACTGCACGGTGAAATTGGTTCAACAAAAAGGAATTGTAATAAACTGGATTGACAGTGTGCCCCTCACGCACTGGATGACATACAAGAACACCTTGATCATCATATGCCAGGATTACCATAACTGTATTGGGCCACTGTTCTATAGGGCATGGCATGCACACCTAATGTTTCCCACAGCTCTGCATGGCATTGGCATGCATTTCTGCCGCAAAGATCTACTATTTTAATATACGATCGTTGCTCCTGCTTGTTGACTTCCATTCTGTGACGTTCTCACTCACACACTGAACTTGGGGGCATGCTTAGACCCACACTGTTGTTTACATACATCATCTAGTGGCATCATACGCAAGTACATACCGTATGTTTCCAAATGCATGTCTTAGATTTTCTGTGTTGTCTCCTGTGCGCGAGAAAAAAATAGTTGCCATGACTTATGACTCGACCTACGTACATGGGTTCTGTCCAGTGTTTTACATGCTGTCTTTTAAAAATATTTTAAAAAGCCTGAAACCCCACACGGCTCTCTTGGGACAAAATTTAAGAGACATTATGCAGGACGTTAACAAACTGGTTGAAAAACTGTTTAAAGAAATATCGCAGGTTGTGGAGTCAGGAGTTTTGAGACTTGAGGGAGGAAATGAGTGCCTTGAGTGGTAGAGTGATGGTCATAGAGACCCGTACTAAACCCACCAGCAGCAATGGTAGCTCTGGTTGCGAAAATGAAAACCCACGTTAGAATTGGACCACTTCCAGGAGGGCATTCCGGACCCAGTTCGAGACCATGTGTGGTCACAATGGTTCGATGTCTGAGAAGAAGGCCGTACACCAGATCGCCAGGCTACATGGATAATCAACGGAGGCATTACACAACCTCCAACCGGGGGCTGCTTATGAAGAGATAGTGAGAGCAGCAGGAGAGGCAGGGAAACAGGAAACAGGAGCTGTATCGAGTAATGAAAGTAGTGTGGAAGAAGAAAAGGACCCCCAAAACTGGTAATACCTACCTTCAAGAAGGGAAATAGAAAGGTGTCCAGAAATTACAGGGGAGTCACACAGATGTCTCTGTGCAAAAGGTGTTTAAAAGGATCCCAGAGACAAGAATCACAGACAAAGTGGAAAGAGAGCTGAGGGAAGATCAGTATGGCTTCCAACCCGGAAAGGTCAATGGTGGACCTTATATTTGCTGTAAGGCAGCAAGAAGAGCACCATTATGAATATGGAAAGGATATGGTGATGGCCTTTTTAGATACAGATTTAGATGTTATTGGGAATAGAAGAAAGGTATGGGTAGAAGAAAGGTATGGGATGCACTGGAGTTCAAAGGCATCATAAAGCAGACTGTAAATAGAGTGAAGGAAATGTATCTTGAGAGTGCCTCCTCCACTTCCATTCTAGCGCATCTATGTATCATTATACAGCATTTCCTTATACTTTCACTGATATGCATATTGACACCATCCAGTGAAGATTCCTGTAGTTCCTTCAACACCTTGAAACCTCTTATGACACGTAATTACTTGACTTGCTGTCACTTCGAAATACGATATTGCATGGCGCAGAAGCATGGCTTGGTGCAGTTTGAATGAAGGAAAAGTATTTTTTTAATAAATTAGATATTAACAGCACTACCCCAGACTGAACTTGGCAAAATGGCAGTGGACGTATAATATAAGGAATGGGAGCACATAGTGAGCGCGACCAGGTAATGGACAACAAAACATACCAAAGTACAGTACATGCCCTCTTTCTCATGAACTAATTGTACCATTAACCTGGGAGTTGTGCTAAAGGAATTTTTGATCTATTGTTCCCGGTTGAATTTCTACTGTAAACGTTTGAAAATAATCTGAGCTAAACTGCTTTAATAGTGAATTTTTAAAGAGATCCTTGCGTTTTTTCAGTGCTCACACCTGAATTACCTCCGTCCGTTGAGTAAACTGGCGGTTAAATGTTCCCCGTCACTGAGGGGTTAATATTAATGAGACGTAAACCCATTTATGTTAAAACCTGTGTCCTCACCTTGAAATACCACCGAACTGAACCAGGATCTAATCTGCCAAGTTGGGGTCAGAAAGCTAGCGAGTTGTTTTACGTCGCACTGACACAGATAGGTCTTATGGCGACAATGGGACAGGGAAGTGCTAGGAAGGGAAGGAATCAGCTGTGGCCTTAATTAAGGTACAGCCCCAACATTTGCCAGATGTGAATATGGAAAACCACGGTAAACCATCTTCAGGGCTGCCGACAGTGGGGTTCGAAACCACTATCTCCCGAATACTGGACGCACTAAAGCGACTGCAGCTATTGAGCTCGGTCCTCAACCGTCTGAGCCACTCAGCCTGGCACATCACGAAAAATGTTTTCGAGGTAAAATATAGAGAAAAAGAGAGAACATTTTTCTTTACAATCGGCTTTATGTCACATCGACACAGATAAGGCTTATGGCAATGATCGGATAGGAAAGGGCTATGAATGGGAAGGAAGTGGCCGTGGTCTTAATTAAGGTACAGCTGCGGCATTTGCTTAGTGTCTAAATGGGAAACCATGGCTGCCGACTGTGTGGTTTGAACCCACCATCTCCTGAATGCAAGCTCACAGCTGTGCACCCTTAACTGCATGTCCAACTTGCTGTGAGAGAGAGAGAGAGAGAGAGAGAGAGAGAGAGAGAGAGAGTGTGTCACATGGGATAATCGTATGGGGAAAAATTACAAAACTTGTAGAGAGCTTCAGATATTTACAAAGAATAATTGGGGAAGAAAACTAAACTGTCAGGAGAAGAGGTATGAGCAAAGTACATGCAGGGGAAATGAAGTTTCTGAGAAGCACTATAATGAGAATGGATAGAATGAGAAATGAAAACGTCAGAAAGAAAGTGCAAGAACCCTGGCAGGACAACAATGAGACAGTAAGACTCCGATGGTATGGACACACGAAAAGAATGCTGGAGAATGTACAGGAAGTTACACGAGATGGGATATACACGGGAAATGACCAAGAGGAAGACCAAGGAATAGGGGAGAGTGTTCAGAAGAGAGGAGAGGACTGGACCAGGGTAAAGACAGAGAGGTGGTGGGAAGAAAACAGAAATGATGATGATAATAATAATAATAATAATAATAATAATAATAATAATAATAATAATAATAATAATTGTACCGGGCAGTACACCTCCACAATGCCAATTCAAATATTGCGCCAGTTTAAACTCCTCTACAGGAGAACGCCTGAACTTTAACAAACTATATTAATCCGATGGTTTCTCGAAAGATGTCACCACAGTAAATTTGGTAATTTTGAAGTGTCTGAAAGGTGTCTATTTCGACTTGTGTTTGTTTCCTCTGGATCAAGAAATTTGGACGTTCCCTAACAGATGTCTCTACAAAACTATAATAATGCAGTCTGGTGTTAAGGAATGAACTGTCCTGAAGAAATTTAACATTCATAAGTTTTGTTTTTGCTAAATTTTGTTCTGTGGTTTGAGAGTTGGCAATGTTAATCCTTTCTTTCCGCCAGTTTTGAAATTAGCCAATCCCGAATTTCTTAAATTAATTTTCGGCCAATCAGGGCTTTCTTCCCCAACCTGCTCTGTAACTGTGTTCCGTAACCAATAAACTGCTGTGGGTGTGTCTTATCATTCATGAAACGTCTCGAATTTTCCGCGAGGGTATATAAACTGCTGATTTTCTGGTCTCCTGGCTACTTCAGTAACATCTCTCCTAGTGTGATTATGTAGCAGGGGGTGGGAAGTGCCTCTTTCTTCGGGCAGCAGTTCATCCATAAGGTAATGGCCGTTTAATAACTTCATTTCTCGCTAGCTCAGCAGTTTAACCCTCGGGGCAGGTTCAAAACTTTTCTCATGTAACCTATCTTTAAAATGTAATAGACACTTGGTAAAACTTCGTCTCTTTAACTATAAATTGGGATAGAGAGTGCTAAACCCTCTCGAGCTCCCACTCCTATTGTTTTAAGGTGACTTTGTTCTCACAACCGTTTCTTCCTTTCTTAATGTAATAAAGTCTTCTTATACAAGTCACCTCTTTAGTATGGGATTAGCCCTTGTGTATGCGGCCTAGTGCCAAGTAGGTTTTAAAAGTGTATTAGGAGTGCAAGTTACGCCTCCAGTCAAGTTGGTATTTTTGGCCATGTAATTAACCTGTTTCTTTACTGAATCGGCCCAGTAGGTTGGGTATTTATTACCCCTGTTCTTGGTATGCCTTGAGGGCAGTTTGAAGTATAGTTTGTTGTGGCCTTTGATGGGCTTGAATCTTGAGAGCGGGTTTGCTCTTTCTTAAATTTGGTTTCTGTGTGCCTCGAGGAGGCTTAATATGGTAATCAGGAGCCAGTGCTCCTTGGCATGATTGGGGTATTCTGCCCCTTTGTTTGAACTTGGTATATAGGTAAAGTTGGGCTTATAGCTCAAGGTTCGTGAGTGTCGGGCTCGAAGCCCAAATTTTGTAATGAACTAAAATTGTACTTTCTTAATTTGTTGATCTGCTACTTGGTACCTGTTATATTCTGTTATTTATTTATCTTGAAAAGAAAATATAACCTTTGTTAAAGTTTTAAATTAACTTTAATTTCGTAAGTTGAGAGCTATTCCACCCAGCACCTTCTTTCACCTCTGCTGTTCCATAGATACCTCGGAACAATAATAATAATATTAATAAAAATAATAATAATAATAATAATAATAATAATAAATAATAATAATGGCATGTGGCCTCCGAAGAGGCTTAATGCAGATCTTTTGAGCTGATGTCGTATAGGCGACCTGTGCATATGTGAGGCTGGGGCGCTGCCTATGATAAATTCTAATGATGAAGACAGCACACACACACACCCATCCCCTGAGCCATCAGAATTAATCAATGTAGGATAAAATCTCCATCCTGGCCGGGAATTGAACCTGGGACCTCCTGGACCAAAGGCCAGCACGCTAACCATTTAGCCATGGAGCTGGAGAATATTGAAGGTATGAGTGGATTTCTCATGGCTAATCCTTCTACCTGTAGAACCAGTCAAAAAGTGTGGTTATGAGTCAGTGGTGGAATAGAGCAGTGATGTTTGGTGGAAAGAAAGTGCTGATAAAGCTCATACTTTTTTGCAATGGAACCTTGGTGCAGACAGATACACCATCGGAAATAAAAAGGATGTCTGCAGGTTCAAGTTCGATCTTTGTAGTTTCCCTGAACGAAGTGGGTCGGTTTGTATATGCAGTCCTTGCTTCTCAATATCACAGTAGCTGTGAGCTTGCATCCGGGAGATAGTAGGTTCGAATCCCACTATCGGCAGCCCTGAAAATGGTTTTCCGTGGTTTCCCATTTTCACACCAGGCAAATGCTGGGGCTGTACCTTAATTAAGGCCACGGCCGCTTCCTTCCAACTCCTAGGCCTTTCCTATCCCATCGTCGCCATAAGACCTATCTGTGTCGGTGCGACGTAAAGCCCCTAGCAAAAATATCACAGTAGCATTTTGGTCTACAGTTACAATATGGACAAACATCTTGCCACATACAAAACTCCACCCACTTTGTTCAGGAAATAAAAAGAATAATGTTACTGGCTTTTATGTCCCACTAACTACTTTTATGGTTTTCAGAGGTGCCAAGGTACCAGAATTTTGTCCAACAGGAGTTCTTTTATGTGCCGGGTAAATCTATAAACACTGGGAAGACAAAGATCAAACTCGTAACCTATAGGCTAGGCATCGGTGAAAGTTTCGATGATGCATCTCTCTTCATCAAGGTTCCATTTCAAAAAAAAATATGGGCTATATGAGAGCCACCTTTCCACCCCAGCTCACCACAACATATTTCAATAGTGTAACTGATTTTATTAATAAAAAGGACGGTCAGCCAAAATTTCAAAACAAGGCACTGGAAAGACATCAGAGCACTGAAGCAAAACACAAAAACTACATCTGCCAAGCACATGGGATAAGAAAGATGTGAAAATTCTATACATCAACCCTAAAGGACTTATCCTTAACAACCAATATGAATATGAAATAAAGCACACACTTTGCTCTTTCCCCAAGCATCAACAATAAAGAGACAATTCAAATATTATGTATCATATGACTGGGGAGCAAGGGCTGATGATGCGCAATATACAGCCTCTCTCAGCCAAATGTCAAACCCAACATTCTCGCGGTGCTCCCTGTTATCAGAGACTGGATAAATGGCGACCGAGTACCAGCGGTATAACCAAAGTATACACTGTTAAGAAGAGGAGAGGAAATGCTCTTTCTTCAGTATATACACCGACATCTGTGTAAGGGCCAGTGCCTTGGCCTTAAGGTGGCAGCCCCACCAAGGCACTCGGAGTTTATGGGCCAATAACTCGTAAGCTCTTAAATAAACCTATTAAAGAAACAGAGATGTATTATATGACTACACCATTCAGAAACACCTTTCTGAAGGTTAGTAATAGATATCAAGTGTTTCTGTTGTGGGAATTACTTGCTGAGAATGGTTTCCTCACAACAGAAAGAGCTTCAAGAGGTAATTTATTTACAACTGAAAAAGAACAGTAGAGAGGCCTGTTTAATTCTGAGAAATAATATCACCACTATGTCATGGACGTCAACATTCAATGAAGTAAATACATGGGTCCCATTTCTTTGACTTCCTCTTAAATTTTTCCAAACACATTGGGCTTCCCAACTTTATTCGTATTTCTCCAGCCCAGAAAAATACCACTGAATATCTTAAAAACAATACAATTTTTTAAGTATATGTTTCATTTTATAAAACCTAACAAAATAGTTCTTGTAAATACCGTACCTTAAGTATGCCCAGCTGCTCAACTTGCATTGCACGATGCTCTATTAATTCTTCTAGAGTTTTTTCTGCTTCCATAGTATGAACTGTAAGTTGAAGATCACGATCAATCATATTCTGAAACTTTAATGATGCATTTTCCTTAGGATTTTTATCTAGTATGTTCTTCTGAAGAGCAAGAGTATCCTGCAAATATAAAAAGAAAGCATCAAAACAGAGGTACAAAGGAATATACAAAACACACAGAATTTTATATACCTCATTCCTACTCAACCTGACCTTGAGAAATGTTTATGGCACATAACACAATGAAAAGGGATAACAGAGGATGCCTTCATAGTCAGCTAACAGCATTCTATTTGTGGTTCTACAACATTTAGACTGAACCATACACAGAGCTGGCAATGTTAGCATTAGTATGATTTATTTACTACAATTCTAAATAAAATATGGAAAAAAAGGGCAAGCCCCATGTACATATAAAATGTTTCCAAGACCTGTGCTTAAAATCAGAAATTAATTATAATATTTACATGACTTACAAAATACATAAATAGTAATGTCTAAAAAATATGTATATACATAATTTCTCACTGCTCATTCATTCTCTCTATTGGCAGTTAAATATCACCCATTCATTCACCTATTTTTTTACAACTTGCTTTATGTTGCACCAACCCAGATAGGTCTTACGGTGACGATGGAATAGAAAAGGCCTAGGAGTTAGCCTTAACTAAGGTACAGCCTGGTGTGAAAACGGGAAACTACGGAAAACCATCTTCAGGGCCGCCGACAGTAGGGTTCGAACCCACTATCTCCCGGATGCAAGCTCACAGCTGCGCACCCCTAACCGCATGGCCAACTTGCCTGGTCATTCACATATTCAAATGCCCAAATACTCCTTTTACTCTACCAGTCTGTCGTTCACTCATTCCCCACACCCTCACAGGTGCATATGGTAGATCCTTTAAATAACAAAGGAGTTGATGGAGAGACCAAGAGGTGGCAGCACTGCATGTCTTAGTGTTTGTAGTAATAGTACACAACACAATTAGTCTGGGATGAGAGTCTACTAAGAAGAGAAAGATGAAGCAACACTGGTGTATAATGGATGCATCCAAATTCCTGTGCACAGGAGGAGCTTTGGCAAGTGAAATCGTTGGTCGAATGCAAGCTGAGTGTGAGGATGCATGTTTAAAATGAAGCACTGAGTTCAAGTGGTGTGCTGAGTTTCGATGTGGATAGGTATGTATGGTAAAATTTCCATGGCAATCTGAACAGAAGCCTGTAATGGTGTAGGAAAAGACTGCCATTGTAGACATGATGGTGAAGGACAATCAACACACAACTGGATGTGAGCAATCAACGGCTCATTACCTCAGCATCAGATCCAAACAGGCAGCATGCATAGGGAACTGAGGCATCAGAAAGTAAATTCATTTGCAAAAAAAATTGCATACCATGAACAACCACATAAGTAGGTACAGGCACAGGACATGGTAGTGTAAAGAAAACATCAAAATATTGTACCACACCAAGCATTTATTTCAGGGTACCTAACACTTGTAGGATGTAATTAGCACAGTGTTGGACCCGCAGCACAGGAACAGGCAGTGAGCCATTCGGGCATGGAGGCATACAGATGTTGGATGTTTTCCTGAGGAAGATCCCATCATAAGTTTGTTAAAAATGAAGCCATACTTTCCAGTGTTGGCTCAGTTAATGTAAGTTCAATGGTTTGCAGTCTGTCAAACACTCATTATAACAGTTAAAACATTAGAACATATCTGTAAAGAAACAAAAACATTATTAAACAAAGAATGACATGAAAAGAACATCATCAGATTCTATCAAATCACACTGTTTAAAAGAAATTATAAATTGAAGAAAATTGTTTAGATTTTTAGAAACATTTCATTTGTGAGAGTTATAACTGCGTCCTCTCCCCTCGCCCGTTTAACAAGAAGATGGTGCAATGCTTTGTCATTGGCACAAGGCCAGCTAACTACCCTAATGGTAACTCTCTCTTATGTTATGCTTCGGTGAAGTCAAAGGTGAATTGTATTTTTATTTTTATTATTGATATTTTTAAAATAATAATAATTGTTGTTATTCTTCTTCATTTCCCATTTCCAGCTGCTTCCTGGGTTGGGTTGTGAATCAAGGACCTCCATCACTGCCTGTCTCTTCATGACTCCTTTCCTTTCTTGAGTACATCTTCTAGTTTTCTGCCCCTCTTATCTATGCACTACCTCACTGTATCCGGCTGTATCTCGCCATCTCTTTCAGGGTCGTCCTCCTTTCCTGTTAACTTTTCTGCAAGTACCTCTTTCGGCACTCTCTCCTCTCCCATCCTCATCAAGCGCCCATACCACTTCAGTTTAGTTGTTTCTATCCTATCCTGAAGTTTTCAAGTTCCTGTCCTTTTTCTGATTTCCTAATTTCTAACTCTATCCTTTTCCTGGTCTTGCCTTCAATGCCTCTTAGGAATTTCATCTGTGCTGCCTGTATTCTGCTTTCTTCTTTTCTTGTTATGGTCCATGTTTCAGCAGCATATGTTAGTATGGGTTCATAACAAAGTGAATATAAATTTTGTTAACATTGGTCTGGAATGTCTCTGACCTATAGAATACTCTTTACACTCTGGTAGAAGCTGTTCACTTCTTTTCACTATTTTCTCGGCTATCTTTCCATCTTCCGTCATCACACATCCAAGTACCGGTACTTCAAAACTTATGACCGCTTCCACAATTCTTCCATTCAATTTCACTTTTCCCTTCCTTCCTTAGGCTTGTCATCATCACTATTGTTTTACTCTTCTCGTGCTAGCTTTCATCCTATATTTTTCTATTTGTTGGTTCCGTACATTACTAGCTTTTTTGTTGCCTCTCTTCCCGATCTCTATTTAATGGTCTTATGAATTTTGTTCATGACTAATATGAATGGTATGGGGGACAAGACACTTCTCTGTCAGAGACCCACTTCAACTTTAAACCATTGTTTCTCCGATTCTGGTCTTTACGCTACTAACACAATTGAAGTACATAGCTTTAATCATTTGCATTTCTGCTCTGTTAACTTGCTTTCTTCCACAATGTGTCCCAGACCAACACTCTAGGTGCACTGTAATATGCTTTCTCAGTATCAATAAATGTCAGCACCATGTCTTTTTCAGATTTCCATCTTTCCTTCGTCATCTGCCTTAATGGAAAGATCAGGTCAAAGGTCAATCACTATTTTCTAAAACTGTACTGTTCTTCTTCTAATATCCTCCTCATTCTTACTTTCAATACTCTCTTAAAGATCTTTGCTACATGGGCAATATGGCAGATCCCTATGAAGCCATTACATTCCTTTTTATCCCCCTTCATAAATATCAGAATAATTTGACTCTTTCCCCACTCTTCTGGGATTTCCTTCTTTTTTTTTTTTTTTTTTTTCCCAAATTGTTCTAAATAATTTACACAGGTACTGTAACCCTGTTATTATTATTAATGTATTTTAATTGTTTTTGAAATTGTATAGGGGTTGATTAATGATCATTTAATGGGCTGGCTAATTTACCGGTAATTTTCCCTGACGTAATTTTCTGGTGTATGTTTGGTGGCATCAATGCCATTCATGGAAATATGTTTGTAATATTTATCATCATCATCATCATTATTATTGTATATTAGGGAATAAATGTAAGTTAATAATTTTGATGAAATAATAGTGTGAAATTCAATTAAAGAGCCTGTTAAAAAGTACATTATTTTAGTGATAAATAATAACCTACTCAGAGTGGCAAGGATGCTGCATAAATTGTGAGACCTCCGATAAGAATATCCTAACCCAGATTCCAGACATTTAAGTTAAAGTAACCTCTTCTGGGAGTCATTAAGAACGAATGTAAGAAGTCTGAAATATTGTTCAAAATTGATTTAGTTAAACTAGGGAGCGGAGGGATTTTAAAATTTGTGTGGTCGTTAAGGTTAGTCTGGTTAGCTTTTTTTGCAATGTAAATTTTGATAACTTCCTTAATGTTCAATGATTCACTTTTATTTTTGAAGTGTAACATTTTTAAATCTGTGGTGATGTCAGTGAAAAGCTGTCCATTATACCTAATCACATTTTTGTGTTCTTTGTATCTGGTGTGGAAATTTCATTTTGTTGTGGGTTACTGTAGTCACGTCCTAGTTCGTGAACCATGGGCAACGGCTGAGTGGCCTAGTAAGTGGTCCTGAGAGTCGGGATACCAGTTGCTATGGAATGGGAGTGGGCATCTCGGACATATTCTGAGTCGTGGCCCTCCTTGTGCTCAGGCGGCTAGGACTATACAATTCACCAGTGGTCCATAACCCGTTAGAGGAGAGATCCTCACTTGGACTATGTGCAAGTAGGGCAGCATCCTGCTTCATGAATTTAACCAAGCTCAGAACACTTTAAGCAAGCCTCGGACCTATGGGAGTAATGGAGTCCCACTCCCATTTGACAGGCGAGGGACTCCTTGGAAACAACTTGGCAAACGAAATGGAATTCGATGGGGATCTATCAATATTAATGGGGCTTATGGAAGAAAGAAGGTAGAACTGGCTGAGTCAGCAAAGAGGATGCATCTGGATCTGCTAGGAGTAAGTGATATTCGGGTAAGGGGAGATAATGAGGAAGAGATAGGAGATTATAAGGTGTACTTGACGGGTGTTAGAAAGGGAAGGGCAGAGTCTGGGGTAGGGCTCTTTATCAGGAATACCATTGCACGCAACATAGTTTCTGTTAGGCACGTAAATGAGCGAATGATGTGGGTAGATTTGTCAGTGGGAGGAATTAGGACAAGAATTGTGTCCGTGTATTCACCATGTGAGGGTGCAGATGAGAATGAAGTGGACAAGTTTTATGAAGCATTCAGTGACATCGTGGTCAGGGTCAACAGCAAGGATAGAATAGTGCTAATGGGTGATTTCAATGCAAGAGTTGGGAATAGAACTGAAGGATACGAAAGGGTGATTGGTAAATGTGGGGAAGATATGGAAGCTAATGGGAATGGGAAACGTTTGCTGGACTTCTGTGCTAGTATGGGTTTAGCTGTTATGAATACATTCTTCAAGCATAAGGCTATTCACCGCTACACATGGGAGGCTAGGGGTACCAGATCCATACTAGACTATATCTTAACAGACTTTGAATTCAGGAAATCTGTTAGGAATGTACGAGTTTTTCGCGGATTTTTCGATGATACAGACCACTATCTGATCTGTAGTGAACTAAGTATCTCTAGGCCTAGGGTAGAGAAAGTGAAATCTGTCTGCAAACGAATAAGGGTAGAAAATCTCCAGGACGAGGAAATTAGACAGAAGTACATAGATATGATTAGTGAGAAGTTTTGAACAGTAGATAGTAGCAGTTTCAGGATATAGAAAGTGAATGGGTGGCATACAGGGATGCTGTAGTAGAAACAGCAAGGGAATGCCTAGGAACAACTGTGTGTAAAGATGGGAAAAGGCGAACATCTTGGTGGAATGATGAAGTGAGAGCAGCCTGTAAACGTAAAAAGAAGGCTTATCAGAAATGGCTCCAAACAAGGGCCGTGGCAGGCATGGATTTGTACGTAGATGAAAGAAACAGAGCGAAACAAATAGTTGTTGAATCCAAAAAGAAGTCATGGGAAGATTTTGGTAATAACCTGGAAAGGCTAGGTCAAGCAGCAGGGAAACCTTTCTGGACAGTAATAAAGAATCTTAGGAAGGGAGGGAAAAAGGAAATGAACAGTGTTTTGAGTAATTCAGGTGAACTCATAATAGATCCCAGGGAATCACTGGAGAGGTGGAGGGAATATTTTGAACATCTTCTCAATGTAAAAGGAAATCATCATGGTGGTGTTGCAAACAGCCAAGCTCATGGGGAGGAGGAAAATTATGTTGGTGAAATTATGCTTGAGGAAGTGGAAAGGATAGTAAATAAACTCCATTGTCATAAGGCAGCAGGAATAGATGAAATTAGACCTGAAATGGTGAAGTATAGTGGGAAGGCAGGGATGAAATGGCTTCATAGAGTAGTAAAATTAGCGTGGAGTGTTGGTAAGGTACCTTCAGATTGGACAAAAGCAGTAATTGCACCTATCTATAAGCAAGGGAACAGGAAGGATTACAACAAGTATAGAGGTATCTCATTGATTAGTATACCAGGCAAAGTATTCACTGGCATCTTGGAAGGGAGGGTGCGATCAGTCGTTGAGAGGAAGTTGGATAAAACCAGTGTGGTTTCAAACAACAGAGAGGCTGTCAGGATCAGACTTTCAGTATGCGCCAGGTAATTGAAAAATGCTACGAGAGGAATAAGCAGCTTTGTTTATGTTTCGTAGATCTAGAGAAAGCATATGACAGGGTACCGAGGGAAAAGATGTTCACCATACTGGGGGACTATGGAATTAAAGGTAGATTACTAAAATCAATCAAAGGCATTTATGTTGACAATTGGGCTTCAGTGAGAATTGATGGTAGAATGAGTTCTTGGTTCAGGGTACTTACAGGAGTTAGACAAAGCTGTAATCTTTCACCTTTGCTGTTCGTAGTTTACATGGATCATCTGCTGAAGGGTATAAAATGGCAGGGAGGGATTCAGTTAGGTGGAAATGTAGTAAGCAGTTTGGCCTATGCTGACGACTTGGTCTTAATGGCAGACTGTGCCGAAAGCCTGCAGTCTAATATCTTGGAACTTGAAAATTGGTGCAATGAGTATGGTATGAAAATTAGCCTCTCGAAGACTAAATTGATGTCAGTAGGTAAGAAATTCAACAGAAATGAATGTCGGATTGGGGATACAAAGGTAGAACAGGTCGATAATTTCAAATATTTCGGTTGTGTTTTCTCCCAGGATGGTAATATAGTAAGTGTTATTGAATCAAGGTGTAGTAAAGCTAATGCAGTGAGCTCGCAGTTGCGATCGGCAGTATTCTGTAAGAAGGAAGTCAGCTCCCAGACGAAACTATCTTTACATCGGTCTGTTTTCAGACCAACTTTGCTTTACGGGAGCGAAAGCTGGGTGGACTCAGGATATCTTATTCATAAGTTAGAAGTAACAGACATGAAACTAGCAAGAATGATTGTTGGTACAAACAGGTGGGAACAATGGCAGGAGGGTACTCGGAATGAGGGGATAAAGGCTAATTTAGGAATGAACTCGATGGATGAAGCTGTACGCATAAACCGGCTTCGGTGGTGGGGTCATGTGAGGCGAACGGAGGAGGATATGTTACCTAGGAGAATAATGGACTCTGTTATGGAGGGTAAGAGAAGTAGAGGGAGACCAAGACGACGATGGTTAGACTCGGTTTCTAACGATTTAAAGATAAGAGGTATAGAACTAAATGAGGCCACAACACTAGTCGTAAATCGAGGATTGTGGCGACGTTTAGTAAATTCTCAGAGGCTTGCAAACTGAACGCTGAAAGGCATAACAGTCTATAATGATAATGTATGTATGTATGTATGTATGTATGTATGTATGGCCTAAATATGTGGCGTTACAGTTTGGTTCATGACACCTGAGTTCGTAAATTCCCGACATGGAGAAAGGTACTTTTTTTTAGGTTCCACTTGTTGATGGGTCTGCAGAATGTTGTTTGTTCTAAAAGCTACTCTAAGACCTTGTTTTGGGAAAATATTGGCTGCTTTTAAAAAAAATTCCCTCTATTTGCACTGCGTAACTTCTGAAAACACGACACGTTTTACATTAGCGATTAATGTATCCCACAGGAGTGTACCCAGACTTAAATGTCTGGAAGATGGCTTAGGATATTCTTATGTGTAGTATATTA